>NC_064615.1:390055185-391305185 GCF_023898315.1 Schistocerca nitens
TTAGTACCTGAATAGTGTAAAATCGCGTAGTCTCCTTCCGCCGCCGAGCAGTGTGTCAGCAGTGCGCAAGTAGCAGCATTACTGCATTTACTAAGCAATCTTGTATTTTAATAACCGTTTAAATTTTGTGTCGAATTGTTTGTGCTCTCTGTAGATTAGTTCAGATGTTCTTTGCACAACAGTTTTTAGCATGGATAGGGACTGCAACTGCTGTGTTCGGATGCAGGCTGAGTTGGCATCCCTTCGCTCCCAGCTTCAGGCAGTGTTGGCTTCGGTCACACAGCTTGAGGCTGTTGCCAATGGGCATCACTGTGGGGGTCCGCATGGGCGATTGTCGGGGACGGCCAGCTCGTCCCACACATCCCCCTATCGGACTACGACTGTGGCTGCCCGGGATACTGCCCACAATGAGGCTGATCCCTCACCTGTGGTAGAGTGGGAGGTGGTCTCGAGGTGTGGCAGGGGGCGAAACACATTCCGGAGGGCTGAACAGAAGGCCTCTCCAGTTTTTCTGACGAACCGATTTCAGGCTCTGTCTCAGGCTGACACTGATCTTCGGCCGGACATGCCTGCTTGTCCTGTTCCAGAGGTTGCCCCTCAGTCGGCAAGATCCCGGCGGTCGCAGAGGGTGGGCTTACTGGTAGTTGGGAGCTCCAACGTCAGGCGCGTAATGGGGCCCCTTAGGGATATGGCAGCAAGAGAGGGAAAGAAAACAAATGTGCACTACATCTACATCTACATTTATACTCCGCAAGCCACCCAACGGTGTGTGGCGGAGGGCACTTTACATGCCACTGTCATTACCTCCCTTTCCTGTTCCAGTCGCGTACGGTTCGCGGGAAGAACGACTGTCTGAAAGCCGCCGTGCGCGCTCTAATCTCTCTAATTTTACATTCGTGATCTCGTCGGGAGGTATAAGTAGGGAGAAGCAATATATTCGATACCTCATCCAGAAACGCACCCTCTCGTAACCTGGCGAGCAAGCTACACCGCGATGTAGAGCGCCTCTCTTGCAGAGTCTGCCACTTGAGTTTATTAAACATCTCCGTAACGCTATCACGGTTACCAAGTAACCCTGTGATGAAACGCGCCGCTCTTCTTTGGATCTTTTCTATCTCCTCCGTCAACCCGATCTGGTACGGATCCAACACTGATGAGCAATACTCAAGTATATGTCGAACGAGTGTTTTGTAAGCCACCTCCTTTGTTCATGGACTACATTTTCTAAGCACTCTCCCAATGAATCTCAACCTGGTACCCGCCCTACCAACCATTAATTTTATATGATCATTCCACTTCAAATCGTTCCGTACGCATACTCCCAGATATTTTACAGAAGTAACTGTTGTTACCAGTGTTTGTTCCGCTATCATATAATCATACAATAAAGGATCCTTCTTTCTATGTATTCGCAATACATTACATTTGTCTATGTTAAGGGACAGTTGCCACTCCCTGCACCAAGTGCCTATCCGCTGCAGATCTTCCTGCATTTCGCTACAATTTTCTAATGCTGCAACTTCTCTGTATACTACAGCATCATCCGCGAAAAGCCGCATGGAACTTCCGACACTATCTACTAGGTCATTTATATATATTGTGAAAAGCAATGGTCCCATAACACTCCCCTGTGGCACGCCAGAGGTTACTTTAACGTCTGTAGACGTCTCTCCGTTGATAATAACATGCTGTGTTCTGTTTGCTAAAAACTCTTCAATCCAGCCACACAGCAGGTCTGATATTCCGTAGGCTCTTACTTTGTTTATCAGGCGACAGTGCGGAACTGGATCGAACGCCTTCCGGAAGTCAAGAAAAATAGCATTTATCTGGGAGCCTGTATCTAATATTTTCTGGGTCTCATGAACAGATAACGCGAGTTGGGTCTCACACGATCGCTGTTTCCGGAATCCATGTTGATTCCTACATAGTAGATTCTGGGTTTCCAAAAACGACATGATACTCGAGCAAAAGCATGTTCTAAAATTCTACAACAGGTCGACGTCAGAGATATAGGTCTATAGTTTTGCGCATCTGCTCGACGACCCTTCTTGAAGACTGGGACTACCTGTGCTCTTTTCCAATAATTTGGAACCCTCCGTTCCTCTAGAGACTTGCGGTACACGGCTGTTAGAAGGGGGGCAAGTTCTTTCGCGTACTCTGTGTAGAATCGAATTGCTATCCCGTCAGGTCCAGTGGACTTTCCTCTGTTGAGTGATTCCAGTTGCTTTTCTATTCCTTGGACACTTATTTCGATGTCAGCCATTTTTTCGTTTGTGCGAGGATTTAGAGAAGGAACTGCAGTGCGGTCTTCCTCTGTGAAACAGCTTTGGAAAAAGGTGTTTAGTATTTCAGCTTTACGCGTGTCATCCTCTGTTTCAATGCCATTATCATCCCGGAGTGTCTGGATATGCAGTTTCGAGCCACTTACTGATTTAACGTAAGACCAGAACTTCCTAGGATTTTCTGTCAAGTCGGTACATAGAATTTTACTTTCGAATTCACTGAACGCTTCTCGCATAGCCCTCCTTACGCTAACTTTGACATCGCTTAGCCTCTGTTTGTCTGAGAGGGTTTGGCTGCGTTTAAACTTGGAGTGAAGCTCTCTTTGCTTTCGCAGTATTTTCCTAATTTTGCTGTTGTACCACGGTGGGTTTGTCCCGTCCCTCACAGTTTTACTCGGCACGTGCCTGTCTAAAACGCATTTTACGGTTGCCTTGAACTTTTTCCATAAACACTCAACATTGTCAGTGTCGGAACAGAAATTTTCGTTTTGATCTCTTAGGTAGTCTGAAATCTGCCTTCTATTACTCTTGCTAAACAGATAAACCTTCCTCCCTTTTTTTATATTCCTATTAACTTCCATATTCAGGGATGCTGCACGGCCTTATGGTCACTGATTCCCTGTTCTGCACTTACAGAGTCGAAAAGTTCGGGTCTGTTTGTTATCAGTAGGTCCAAGATGTTATCTCCACGAGTCGGTTCTCTGTTTAATTGCTCGAGGTAATTTTCGGATAGTGCACTCAGTATAATGTCACTCGATGCTCTGTCCCTACCACCCGTCCTAAACATCTGAGTGTCCCAGTCTATATCAGGTAAATTGAAATCTCCACCTAAGACTATAACATGCTGAGGAAATTTATGTGAAATGTATTCAAAATTTTCTCTCAGTTGTTCTGCCACTAATGCTGTTTAGTCGGGAGATCGGTAAAAGGAGCCAATTATTAACCTAGCTCGGTTGTTGAGTGTAACCTCCACCCATAATAATTCACAGGAACTATCCACTTCTACTTCACTACAGGATAAACTACTGCTAACAGCGACGAACACTCCACCACCGGTTGCATGCAATCTATCCTTCCAAAACACCGTCTGTACCTTTGTAAAAATTTCGGCAGAATTTATCTCTGGCTTAAGCCAGCTTTCTGTACCTATAACGATTTCAGCTTCGGTGCTTTCTATCAGCGCATGAAGTTCCGGTACTTTACCAACGCAGCTTCGACAGTTGACAATTACAATACCGATTGCTTCTTGGTCCGCGCATGTCCTGACTTTGCCCCGCACCCGTTGAGGCAGTTGCCCTTTCTGTACTTGCCCAAGGCCATCTAACCTAAAAAACCTCCCAACCCACGCCACACAACCCCTGCTACCCGTGTAGCCGCTTGTTGCGTGTAGTGGACTCCTGACCTATCCAGCGGAACCCGAAACCCCACCACCCTATGGCGCAAGTCGAGGAATCTGCAGCCCACATGGTCGCAGAACCGTCTCAGCCTCTGATTCAGACCCTCCACTCGGCTCTGTACCAAAGGTCCGCAGTCAGTCCTGTCGACGATGCTGCAGATGGTGAGCTCTGCTTTCATCCCGCTAGCGAGACTGGCAGTCTTCACCAAATCTGATAGCCGCCGGAAGCCAGAGAGGATTTCCTCCGATCCATAGCAACACACATCATTGGTGCCGACATGAGCGACCACCTGCAGGTAGGTGCACCCTGTACCCTTCATGGCATCCGGAAGGACCCTTTCCACATCTGGAATGACTCCCCCCGTTATGCACACGGAGTGCACATTGGTTTTCTTCCCCTCTCTTGCTGCCATATCCCTAAGGGGCCCCATTACGCGCCTGACGTTGGAGCTCCCAACTACCAGTAAGCCCACCCTCTGCGACCGCCCGGATCTTGCAGACTGAGGGGCAACCTCTGGAACAGGACAAGCAGCCATGTCAGGCCGAAGATCAGTATCAGCCTGAGACAGAGCCTGAAACCGGTTCGTCAGACAAACTGGAGAGGCCTTCCGTTCAGCCCTCCGGAATGTCTTTCGCCCCCTGCCACACCTTGAGGCGACCTCCCACTCTACCACAAGTGAGGGATCAGCCTCAATGCGGGCAGTATCCCGGGCAACCACAGTCGTAGTCCGATCGGGGGGTGCGTGGGACGAGCTGGCCGTCCCCGACAAACCCCCATCCGGACCCCCACAGTGATGCCCATTGGCAACAGCCTCAAGCTGTGTGACCGAAGCCAACACTGCCTGAAGCTGGGAGCGAAGGGAAGCCAACTCAGCCTGCATCCGAACACAGCAGTTGCAGTCCCTATCCATGCTAAAAACTGTTTTGCAAAGAACGTCTGAACTAATCTACAGAGAGCACAAACAATTCGACACAAAATTTAAACGGTTATTAAAATACAAGATTGCTTAGTAAATGCAGTAATACTGCTACTTGCGCACTGCTGACACACTGCTCGGCGGCGGAAGGAGACTACGCGATTTTACACTATTCAGGTACTAAAACGCGATGCTACAACTCTCAAATACTATAATACGTCCGAAATTTATGTATCAAACAATGCAAGTACCAAAAACACGCAAAGAAATTAAGAATTAAACTATGTAAGAAATGAGTGAGCTAGGAGTATACGACTTGCTGCTGCAGCTGCTTATCCAACGGCGGCAGGGAGCACACTGACTGTGACCAATCGACACTGGCCGTTCAAAACAAAAACAGAAGACAAACGACTACGCGAATTTACACTATTCAGGTACTAAAACGCCATGCTACAACTCTCAAATACTATAATACTCCCGAAATTTATGTATCAAACAATGCAAGTACCAAAAACACGCAAAGAAATTAAGAATTAAACTGTGTATGAAATGAGTGAGCTAGGAGTATACGACTTGCTGCTGCAGCTGCTTATCCAACGGCGGCAGGGAGCACACTCCGTGTGCATACCGGGGGGAGTCATTCCAGGTGTGGAAATGGTCCTTCCGGATGCCATGAAGGGTACAGGGTGCACCTATCTGCAGGTGGTCGCTCATGTCGTCACCAATGTTGTGTGTCGCTATGGATCGGAGGAAATCCACTCTGGCTTCCGGCGGCTATCTGATTTGGTGAAGACTGCCAGACTCGCTAGCGGGATGAAAGCAGAGCTCACCATCTGCAGCATCGTCGACAGGACTGACTGCGGACCTTTGGTACAGAGACGAGTGGAGGGTCTGAATCAGAGGCTGAGACGGTTCTGCGACCGTGTGGGCTGCAGATTCCTCGACTTGCGCCATGGGTTGGTGGGGTTTCGGGTTCCGCTGGATAGGTCAGGAGTCCACCACACGCAGCAAGCGGCTACACGGGTAGCAGGGGTTGTGTGACATGGACTGGGCGGTTTTTTTAGGTTAGATGGCCTCGGGCAGGTACAGAAAGGGCAACAGCCTCAAAGGGTGCGGGGCAAAGTCGGTACTTGCGGGGACCAAGCAGCAATCAGTATTGTAATTGTAAACTGTCGAAGCTGCATTGGTAGAGTACCGGAACTTCAAGCGCTGATAGAGAGCACCGAAGCTGAAATCGTTATAGGTACAGAAAGCTGGCTGAAGCCAGATATAAATTCTGCAGAAATTTTTACAAAGGCGCAGATGGTGTTTAGAAAGGATATATTGCATACAACCGGTGGTGGCGTGTTTGTCGCTGTTAGTGAATTAGAAGTGGATAGTTCCTGTGAATTATTATGGGTGGAGGTTACACTCAACAACCGAGCTAGGTTAATAGTTGGCTCCTTTTACTGACCTCCCAACTTAGCAGCATTAGTGGCAGAACAACTGAGAGAAAATTTGGAATATATTTCACATAAATTTTCTCTGCATGTTATAGTCTTAGGTGGAGATTTCAATTTACCAGATATAGACTGGGACACTCAGATGTTTAGGACGGATGGTAGGGACAGAGCATCGAGTGACATTATACTGAGTGCACTATCCGAAAATTACCTCGAGCAATTAAACAGAGAACCGACTCGAGGAGATAACATCTTGGACCTACTGATAACAAACAGACCCGAACTTTTCGACTCTGTAAGTGCAGAACAGGGAATCAGTGATCATAGAGCCGTGCAGCATCCCTGAATATGGAAGTTAATAGGAATATAAAAAAAGGGAGGAAGGTTTATCTGTTTAGCAAGAGTAATAGAAGGCAGATTTCAGACTACCTAAGAGATCAAAACGAAAATTTCTGTTCCGACACTGACAATGTTGAGTGTTTATGGAAAAAGTTCAAGGCAACCGTAAAATGCGTTTTAGACAGGCACGTGCCGAGTAAAACCGTGAGGGACGGGACAAACCCACCGTGGTACAACAGCAAAGTTAGGAAAAGACTGCGAAAGCAAAGAGAGCTTCACTCCAAGTTTAAACGCAGCCAAAACCTCTCAGACAAACAGAAGCTAAACGATGTCAAAGTTAGCGTAAGGAGGGCTATGCGTGAAGCGTTCAGTGAATTCCAAAGTAAAATTCTTTGTACCGACTTGAGAGAAAATCCTAGGAAGTTCTGGTCTTACGTTAAATCAGTAAGTGGCTCGAAACAGCATATCCAGACACTCTGGGATGATGATGGCATTCAAACAGAGGATGACACGCGTAAAGCTGAAATACTAAACACCTTTTTCCAAAGCTGTTTCACAGAGGAAGACCGCACTGCAGTTCCTTCTCTAAATCTCGCACAAACGAAAAAATGGCTGACATCGAAATAAGTGTCCAAAGAATAGAAAAGCAACTGGAATCACTCAACAGAGGAAAGTCCACTGGACCTGAGGGGATACCAATTCGATTCTACACAGAGTACGCGAAAGAACTTGCCCCCCTTCTAAAAGCCGTGTACCGCAAGTTTCTAGAGAAGCGGAAGGTTCCAAATTATTGGAAAAGAGCACAGGTAGTCCCAGTCTTCAAGAAGGGTCGTCGAGCAGATGCGCAAAACTATAGACCTATATCTCTGACGTCGATCTGTTGTAGAATTTTAGAACATGTTTTTTGCTCGAGTATCATGTCGTTTTTGGAAACCCAGAATCTACTCTGTAGGAATCAACATGGATTCCGGAAACAGCGATCGTGTGAGACCCAAATCGCTTTATTTGTTCATGAGACCCAGAAAATATTAGATACAGGCTCCCAAGTAGATGCTATTTTGCTTGACTTCCGGAAGGCGTTCGATACAGTTCCGCACTGTCGCCTGATAAACAAAGTAAGAGCCTACGGAATATCAGACCTGCTGTGTGGCTGGATTCAAGAGTTTTTAGCAAACAGAACACAGCATGTTGTTATCAATGGAGAGACGTCTACAGACGTTAAAGTAACCTCTGGCGTGCCACAGGGGAGTTTCATGGGACCATTGCTTTTCACAATATATATAAATGACCTAGTAGGTAGTGTCGGAAGTTCCATGCGGCTTTTCGCGGATGATGCTGTAGTATACAGAGAAGTTGCAGCATTAGAAAATTGTAGCGAAATGCAGGAAGATCTGCAGCGGATAGGCACTTGGTGCAGGGAGTGGCAACTAACCCTTAACATAGACAAATGTAATGTATTGCGAATACATAGAAAGAAGGATCCTTTATTGTATGATTATATGATAGCGGAACAAACACTGGTAACAACAGTTACTTCTGTAAAATATCTGGGAGTATGCGTACGGAACGATTTGAAGTGGAATGATCATATAAAATTAATGGTTGGTAAGGCGGGTACCAGGTTGAGATTCATTGGGAGAGTCCTTAGAAAATGTAGTCCATCAACAAAGGAGATGGCTTACAAAACACTCGTTCGACCTATACTTGAGTATTACTCATCAGTGTGGGATCCGTACCAGGTCGGGTTGACAGAGGAGATAGAGAAGATCCAAAGAAGAGCGGCTCGTTTCGTCACAGGGTTATTTGGTAAGCGTTACGGAGATGTTTAGGAAACTCAAGTGGCAGACTCTGCAAGAGAGGCGCTCTGCACCGCGGTGTAGCTTGCTCGCCAGGTTTCGAGAGGGTGCGTTTCTGGATGAGGTATCAAATATATTGCTTCCCCCTACTTATACCTCCCGAGGAGATCACGAATGTGCACGGAGGCTTTCAGACAGTCGTTCTTCCCGCGAACCATACGTGACTGGAACAGAAAAGGGAGGTAATGACAGTGTCACGTAAAGTGCCCTCCGCCACACACCGTTGGGTGGCTTGCGGATTATAAATGTAGATGTAGATGTAGATGTAGATGCAGTGTAGTTGCTGCCGAGTCTTCCTGGCGGTAGGGCCCATGGTCCAAGAAACTGTTCGGTTCATGACGTTCCTCCCTGAGCTACGGCGGACATCTTCCAAGGCGCTCCTGCTGATGCTGAGTGTTGCCTATTGACGAATTACATCGTAAAAAAGTTTTACAGGAAGTCTTATGTTATTTAAACTACATGAATCCAAACATCAAGTTTACCACTGAAATGGCTTATAACAACGTAATATCCTTCTTCGATGTTCTATCAGACAGACTGGTAGGAGCTTGAAATGCAAGATCTTTCGCTAAGTCACACATACAGACAGACCCTTGCACAATTCCAACCATTATACACAAAAAGAAAAAGAGTTCATAGACGTTGGCCACTGATGAATAGTGTATACGATTGGTATTATCACCCAGTGTCAAATAAGGAATGAACATAGTGTACTGAAACAGCGAAACTGGTAGCCATATAACAAATAACATCGTAATGACGGCAGTAGGCGTTCCTTTTTATTGCATAAGTTAATGGCCGAAGTCCCTCAAACCTCCAATCAAAAGGATTGTCATACAATAACTGATAGTTAAGGTTTCAAATGGTTTAAATGGCTCTGATCACTATGGGACTTAACATCTGAAGTCATCAGTCCCATAGACTTAGAACTACTTAAACCTAACTAACCTAAGAACATCACACAAATCCATGCCCAGGCAGGATTCATACCTGCGACCGTAGCAGCAGCGAGGTTCCGGACTGAAGCGCCTAGAATCGCTCGGCCACAGCGGCAGCAGTTAAGGTTTATCTATCACAAAGTTATCTCTGCTGATCACGTGTAAACTCGATCAACCACCAATTTACATCTATTTATATCGCTCTCCGACTTCTGACTCATCCGTCAGCTAGAATCAGCGTCACCGGCAGGATCTCCGAAGATGTCCAGAGCTGCTCTGGACGGAACGTCAGGGATCAAAAAGTTCCTCAGATCACAGCCGTACAACCTGTAAGACTCACCAGCAACCAAGACATCTGGTCGTGAAAGCCGTCTTTGTATAATCAGAAGAGTGACATGAGTAGTAGAGACGTAAATTATCTTAACATTAATTGATCAGAGTAAGTATTTCACCATCTGCACCCATAGACAGGCTGACCACTCTCCTGATTTGCTCTCCGAGCGTGTCAGCCCCAACCCGCTTGCAGGTGTGTGGGTAATGGGATCAAGGTCGGGCCCGCGGTTCATGTGTTCCCATTCCACCAGCGAGGGCCTAACTGCTTGCCCTGACGCCTACCAGCCAGCTGACACTCCGTCACTACAGGTTGGTACCGTCCACCAAGAGCTCGCCGGCTTCCGGACAAAATCGCGGATACGGATAGCGAGTCCGTCCATTCGGGGTGTAAACTGGAGTCTTTAGATTCAATGGAAACAGCGGTTGAAAGAACAAGCCCCATACACAAAATAAAAATAAAAAATACAAATTGTGTCATGTAACACCGTAAAATGTTATTAAATCTGTTGTTTAATAAGCAAACGTTTCTGGTTAAATATCGTTTTCCGAGATACGTAGAACATTAGTCAGGAATACATGCAATACGGGTGACAAGTTATGTTGTAAGTTCTGGAAAAAAGCAAGTAATACAGACTGCATTACCTGAAATAGTTGCATTGGTATATAACGACGTTAAAAAGGCGCACAACGTAAAAAATTCCACTAGAAAAGAGAGCAGGGAATAAGAGTAATTATCCAGAAGATTACATCAATCTTTGGACTTGCTGGGACTTCACGATCTGGTCGAACATTATATGACTGAGGGCTGAGATATACATTACAGGATAATAGTCTGCCCGCATCTCGTGGTCGTGCGGTAGCGTTCTCGCTTCCCACACCCGGGTTCCCGGGTTCGATTCCCGGCGTGGTCAGGGATTTTCTCTGCCTCGTGATGGCTGGGTGTTGTGTGCTGTCCTTAGGTTAGTTAGGTTTAAGTAGTTCTAAGTTCTAGGGGACTGATGACCATAGATGTTAAGTCCTATAGTGCTCAGAGCCATTTTTGATAACAGTCTCTTTTATAGGTGAAGGCAGCTGCCTTTAGTTAACAACTGAGCCTTGTGCGAGTATATACCAACATGAGATGTCGAAGCAATAGTTACATCTGACGATGCAAGTTTGCTGGCCTGTTCTTGAGGCTCCTAATGGCACAGTAAGTGTAAGATATATCATACTGCAGGAGAATGTAGATGTTCACATTGTAATCAGTATGCATATATTGTTACGTACTGATTTGTTTCCTTCTTTTGTAGCACTTGATAATGGAATAACGTAGTCCCGGAAAGTGTTGTGGTAACTTCGACGACGTGCTGAGAAGTATTTCTTTCAAATTTTATTTGTTTCTTAAAAACAAAACAAACATTATTAACATCCTACATCTTTGTTCTTCACGTCTACATACGTGCAGCACTCCACAATAAGAGAGCTCCGAATCGCAGAGTGTAAGATGGCGATGTATAAAGTAGGTATGTCGGTGCGGTGTAATTGAGCTGCGGATCTGAAGAGTTCGACAACACAATGTCAGCTCACACATGAGCATTGTGCCATCTGCAAGAGTCCGACGCCTTGGATTCACTGTCGTCGGTCATTCTCCATACAGTCACGACGTGGCCCCATCCGATTTAAAGAAAACCTTGGAGAACTTCAGTTTGGCAGTGATGAAGCGATGGTAGCAGAGGTGAGGTTTTGTCTCCGCCAAAAAAAGTCAAACATTCTACACCGACGTTATCAACAAACTGCTCTGTCATTGGGAAAAATGTGTTCGTCTCCAGGATGAGTACGTTGAGAAATACACTCCTGGAAATTGAAATAAGAACACCGCGAATTCATTGTCCCAGGAAGGGGAAACTTTATTGACACATTCCTGGGGTCGGATACATCACATGATCACACTGACAGAACCACAGGCACATAGACACAGGCAACAGAGCATGCACAATGTCGGCACTAGTACAGTGTATATCCACCTTTCGCAGCAATGCAGGCTGCTATTCTCCAATGGAGACGATCGTAGAGATGCTGGATGTAGTCCTGTGGAACGGCTTGCCATGCCATTTCCACCTGGCGCCTCAGTTGGACCAGCGTTCGTGCTGGACGTGCAGACCGCGTGAGACGACGCTTCATCCAGTCCCAAACATGCTCAATGGGGGACAGATCCGGAGATCTTGCTGGCCAGGGTAGTTGACTTACACCTTCTAGAGCACGTTGGGTGGCACGGGATACATGCGGACGTGCATTGTCCTGTTGGAACAGCAAGATCCCTTGCCGGTCTAGGAATGGTAGAACGATGGGTTCGATGACGGTTTGGATGTACCGTGCACTATTCAGTGTCCCCTCGACGATCACCAGTGGTGTACGGCCAGTGTAGGAGATCGCTCCCCACACCATGATGCCGGGTGTTGGCCCTGTGTGCCTCGGTCGTATGCAGTCCTGATTGTGGCGCTCACCTGCACGGCGCCAAACACGCATACGACCATCATTGGTTGCGGTAGCGTTCTCGCTTCCCACGCCCGGGTTCCCGGGTTCGATTCCCGGCGGGGTCAGGGATTTTCTCTGCCTCGTGATGGCTGGGTGTTGTGTGATGTCCTTAGGTTAGTTAGATTTAAGTAGTTCTAAGTTCTAGGGGACTGATGACCATAGCTGTTAAGTCCCATAGTGCTCAGAGCCATTTGAACCATTTGAATTTGAATTTGAACCATCATTGGCACCAAGGCAGAAGCGACTCTCATCGCTGAAGACGACACGTCTCCATTCGTCCCTCCATTCACGCCTGTCGCGACACCACTGGAGGCGGGCTGCACGATGTTGGGGCGTGAGCGGAAGACGGCCTAACGGTGTGTGGGACCGTAGCCCAGCTTCATGGAGACGGTTGCGAATGGTCCTCGCCGATACCCCAGGAGCAACAGTGTCCCTAATTTGCTGGGAAGTGGCGGTGCGGCCCCCTACGGCACTGCGTAGGATCCTACGGTCTTGGCGTGCATCCGTGCGTCGCTGCGGTCCGGTCCCAGGTCGACGGGCACGTGCACCTTCCGCCGACCACTGGCGACAACATCGATGTACTGTGGAGACCTCACGCCCCACGTGTTGAGCAATTCGGCGGTACGTCCACCCGGCCTCCCGCATGCCCACTATACGCCCTCGCTCAAAGTCCGTCAACTGCACATACGGTTCACGTCCACGCTGTCGCGGCATGCTACCAGTGTTAAAGACTGCGATGGAGCTCCGTATGCCACGGCAAACTGGCTGACACTGACGGCGGCGGTGCACAAATGCTGCGCAGCTAGCGCCATTCGACGGCCAACACCGCGGTTCCTGGTGTGTCCGCTGTGCCGTGCGTGTGATCATTGCTTGTACAGCCCTCTCGCAGTGTCCGGAGCAAGTATGGTGGGTCTGACACACCGGTGTCAATGTGTTCTTTTTTCCATTTCCAGGAGTGTAAATATGCACGTCTACATCTACATCTACATCCATACTCCGCAAGCCACCTGACTGTGTGTGGTGGAGGGTACTTTGAGTACCTCTATCCGTTCTCCCTTCTATTCCTGTCTCGTATTGTTCATGGAAAGAATGATTGTCGGTATGCCTCTGTGTGGGCTCTAATCTCTCTGATTTTATCCTCATGGTCTCTTCGCGAGATATACGTAGGAGGGAGCAATATACAGCTTGACTCCTCGGTGAAGGTATGTTCCTGAAACTTCAACGAAAGTCCGTACCGAGCTACTGAGCGTCTCTCCTGCACAGTCTTCCACTGGAGTTTATTTATCATCTCCGTCACGCTTTCGCCATTACAAAATGATCCTGTAGCGAAGCGCGCTGCTCTCCGGTGGATCTTCTCTATCTCTTCTATCCACCCCATCTGGTACGGATCCCACACTGGTGAGCAATATTAAAGTAGTGGGCGAACAAGCGTACTGAAACCTACTTCCTTTGTTTTCGGATTGCATTTCCTTATGATTGTTCCAATGAATTTCAGTCTGGCATCTGCTTTACCGACGATCAACTTTATATGATCATTCCATTTTAAAACATTCCTAATGCGTACTCCCAGATAATTTATGGAATTAACTGCTTCCAGTTGCTGAGCTCTATATTGTAGCTAAATGATAAAGGATCTTTCTTTCCATGCATTCGCAACACATTACACTTGTCTACATTGAGATTCAATTGCCATTCCCTGCACCATGCGTCAAGTGGTTGCAGATCCGCCTGCATTTCTGTACAGTTTTCCATTGTTACAACCTCTCGATATACTACAGCATACATGAAGAATAAAAATATACATAGTTAATACCGTTTGTTTTATTTAAAAAGCTTTAAGAGTTTTCAGTTAAAAAATTCGGAGGCAGTACTTTTCAGCATGTCCTCATACATAACACCAAGGACAACTGGCGTTTAACATTCTCAGTAGCCTACTGATTCATCTGACAGTTGTACCATGGATCCACAAAATATAGGAAAACACATTTCTCATATTCAAAGATGTCATCTTCTGGTTACTAATCCATGTTTCTCGCTCGATATTTTGACGATGTGCTACTTTTTTGACGTCTTTGCAGTCCTACGTTCCTCTAGTTGTTAACCCAAGCAGTAAGTATTGCTTGCATTCTTGCTAGCTTTGTATCGTCTGATTGTGATACAGGTGATCAAAAATGGGTTTTAGTAGAACTGGTCGCCTATTAATGAATGCATTTCCTCGGTTTATCCAAGCAAATAAATATAATTGAAACGTGCCTGATCATGCTGTGAGATTACACTCGGAACTCCAAGCAGAACCAGTGCACTCTTGGCTGTGAATGCCGCGTGAGGCAAACCCACTGCTACGTAATTTTATCGCAGACGGTTACGTAAGAGACCAAATTAATTGTCTGATCTGCTGCTCTACCTACCATACCAAGCAAGAATTCATCTCACTTATCCGCACCACTCGCTGAGAAAAACAAGAGACTGTCTAACCAGAATTCCACGCCCGCACACGCCAGAGCATTTGCGAATGCTTTGCCGGCTTTCTGGTGTTTATCATGAAGCATCACTACGACCGACATCAGGAACGATAAGCAACTTACAACACAAACTCCAAACTACAGCATCGCCGACTTGATATCTCAACCCTGTGAGGGGCGCAAACTGACACCCCGTTTCCCGAGCTGCCAAAACCAGCCCACAAAATTATTTTAAGCTGCAGACTTTTCAGAAAATCAGCCTGGCGAGCGGAATGTAGACAATTCAATTGCCATTTCGTGCTAATGCCCATACAGCATGTTTCACGGTGCTGCTTCCTGCCAATACCACCAGCGCCTCCTTTCCCTAAGGTTATTAAGGAACATCAGTCATCCCACGGAATTCACTCGCTTTTGGAAACAGCATCACCATCATTTAACCGAATTAAGAGTAGGCGAGTCTACTATTCTCCAAGCTGCAGAATACTCCCCGTCTCTGAAGAATCAGTGCTGGCCTTCACAGTAGCGACTAACAATAGCTAGCGGCGCGACCCGAAAGTGTTACCTTACATACCCAAATAAAACTATTAAAAAAGCTCTGTTATGAAATAAACCAAAAGTTAACCATATTAAAGAGAGTCTGTAATACGTTCGGCTCCTCCTCAGCGTGGAGTGCTGGGTGTAACGATCGTATTACTAGAGGGCCATTAGAATCTCTGTTTCCCAATTTTAATGTTCAACGTATCAGGGTCCAGAGAATGCTGTGGCAGATACTTTGACCCGGGTGTCTGGGGAAGAGGACCAATCTGAGGTTGTTGAAGATCTTTCAGAATATCCTGGTAGCTCGGTTCAACCTTATATTGACAGACATACCCCTCTTGTATAGGTATGTGGGCTGTATCAGGATGAGGATGCTCAGATTAAGCTGACTGAGGATAAGCTGAGGCAGGTGAATATATGGCGCCGTATGAAATGGAGTAGTCGTAGGGGCAGAGCTGGTAAGATAATGGTGCCCCCTGATATGGTATCCATTTTCACTTTCCTAGCATCACTGACTTTGTGGCGACAAATGAGGAGCTGTATCTGAGGTTAGAGGAAGAAATGATATTCCAGAAGTGTCAGTACAAGGGGTGAGAATTATTGGAGCCAAAGGTACTAAACGTAAGTTAATAAAAAAAACAAGGTATGCTGCTAATTGAGGTTAAGGACAGGAGGTTTAATGTGAATGTAACGGTCAACTCTGACTGGGCGAAAAATGAGGCAGAAACGCCATAACGTCAGCAGACTAGACATCCCGCGCATAGAGGTTTCAGTGTATTCTTTCCATCAGTCCACTCGTCCACTCTCTTCTCTGGATTCAACAGAGGAATTCCCATTGCACTCTTAATGTTACCACCGTGGCTTTTAATTTCACCTTAGCTTTCCGCATCTCGACAAAATACTGATGACATTATTACTGATAAAGTAGGGCAAATGTAAAGTATAGGATTTGATGAAAGAGAGACACAAAGGACGTTGTTGAAGAAACATGTTAAAGTGTTTTCAGACACAGCTACACTAAGGAGGGACTATGTCTGCCAGTTCGAAGTGAAAGAGTATGGTCAATTTAAACTGAAACCGTATATTATTCCAATAACAAAGTCGGAAGCGGAAGACAAAGAAATTAAACTTATGTTGGATTGGAATGCCACTGAAGGATCACAGAGCCAATATTGTTGTCCATTAGTAGTGGTCTTAGAGAATGATGGATCTGTAAGAATAGCCGTGTATGTAAGAGCAATAGACAAAATTATTATTCCACAAATGGATAGATCAGAAATATGAGAGTAGCTGGTTCAAAATTTAATAATATTTAGATTATGACTAGTATCGTCCTGATGGCATAGCTTTATTTTACGTCAGTCGCTCTTATCATTTTAATATGGTACCCTTTGGGTTATTTTTTCTGTTTCAGCATTTATTGGAATGTTACACGCTGTACTAGGAGGGAAATTACTATCGAAAATGACTTGCTGTGTGGATGATGTGCTGCCTCTGTCAAATGTTTGGGAAAGAGCATAACAAAGTTTTGAATGACGTGTTCAGTATCTTTCTGTAATAATAATAATACCAAAGTTATCATTAAGAAATCGAAACTTGGACGAAACTAAATTAATGTTTTGGGATATATTTCAGCTGATAGTATCAGGTCAAATCATTAACAGATACAAGCAATAAAGGCGGCAGTTGAACCCACAAATAGACAACAAGTTAGATGTTTCCTTGGACTATGCAATTTTCATATAAATTTCTATAAAATTGTTTAACCTTTCAGGAACATTAAACATAAAAATGTCTATTATATGTATCTAATATTTGTGTTGTTTGATGTATGTTAGAAGTGATCAAATTTTACGAGAACCGAAGACTCTGCAAACAACCATGAAATATGTAACAAGAAAATATGCTCCAGAGATGTCGTGAGCTGTAAATCGAAAAGACGTTTTATTTAAAATGTGTATCAAAATGAATTTTTGCTAAGTGCACATTACATTTGCATCGTAAAGCAAGGAACCAAAGCTCTTTATAATTAAATTGTATTTGTAATTTCGACAGCTGGGAGGAACACCTTAAATATTGAGAATAAAATAGTATAGATCTAAAATGTGACAGTGCAAATAACAATACAGTAGGGCTGAAAGTGCCTTTATTTAATTATTCTTTTAAATTTTCGAATTTTTTCTGAATACACAAATGTTGTAAGCTAATACTTATTATTTGATCACATCTATGATCTTTCAGCCATACTATTGACTTCCAGACGTTCCAGCCTTACGTATGATGATGATGAAGTCCCATACTTCTTTACAGAGCGTAGGGGAACGACGCGGGAGACCCGCGCCGCCTTACTAGGCAAGGTCCTAGTGGAGGTGGTTTGCCATTGCCTTCCTCCGACCCTAATGGGGATGAATGATGATGATGAAGACGACACAACAACACCCTCATCTCGAGGCAGGAAAAATCCCCGACCCCGCCGGGAATCGAGCGCGGGACCCCCTGCTCGGGAAGCGAGAACGCTACCGCGAGACCACGAGCTGCGGACAGGCTTATGTATAGTCTCCACTTATCTCCCTTTTTTCATTTCCACTGCCTCCTTCCACGTTTGTACCCACTGCATTTGTCTTCAACCATCTCTCTGTCTTTTACTGCCACATTCCTTCTCTCTCTATCGCTGCCTCCTCTTTCTTTCTCTCCCACTGACACTGTCCTCTTTCTCTTCTACCGTCACTGTCTCTCTGCTACTCTCTTTCAGCACAAAAAGGTGTGAATATTTTCGTATGCCAGTATTTTTGGTGAGGACTGCGGAATGTTAATTTAGGAAACTGGTATCACACTTTCCTGTCAGTCTGATAAAGAGGAGCATATTCACGTTTTTTGTGCTTTGATAGTAGCATTTTTACCTGTTACATTAGGGTGTGCTGATTATAAAAAACGAATTTCTTTCGTCATTAATATTTTGACAGTTCATTTACATAGTTCGACACACATGAAAACGCAGTGTTTGATTTGCGACTACAAAGAATTTCGTATGACGAAATAATTTTCTGTAAGGAGTTACGCCGCCAGATGGCACCATAGAATAATTTACGGGTTAAGGCAGCCTATAGAGGCGTGAAGTGCCTCTTATACACAGGCAGTGCCTCATAAAGTTTAATTGGTGGACCTGATGGTGAGTAAAACTGGTGATCTCAGGACCCTTACGAAGACGCCAGAATCCCTTCGTGTGTTCACCACGTCAGGATTTTACGTGCATACTTTACTTGCATAAGTACCGGTAAAGTAAATTTTACCTTCTGGATGTGGGTAACGAATACTGGTATTGAAAAAAAGTTTCGAGGTTCGCGAGAATATTATCTCCAGAACCTTTGGTAAAAGCTTCTACTTTGCCGTGAGCAGAATGTATAGAAGTGGCCATCGCCACAACTGCTCCGTTTGGTAACCTAAAATTATGGTTATTAGGTGTTTCCTCAGAAACCGCTCTTGATTAAATGGTGCTTTTGTAAGCCGTCTGACGGCCACCCTAGACAACATCTAATCCAAAAGAACAAATCGATTTGCTCAATTTTCCTTGGCTGGAGAATTTTGATTCTGTACTGTACGATAACTTCAGTATGTCCATTCTTCCTTTAGGTACACCAACTATCGCTAGACCAGGGTATATGTAAAGCACTTGAATCCTATCTCCATTATCAATAGTAACCGAGATATGGCCCCTGAAAAAACGCGTTTTCGCATGCAGATTTCTGGAACGCATTTTACCGTGCACTGTCATGCACAGACCAATCCACCGACTGAATTCGATTCCCATCTGACTCATCTGTCTCCAAGCATGAGCACTTCATGGTAGAATGCCCGCGCACCAGAAAAACCTGCTGCGGAAACTGAAATTCTGAGGAGCCGTTTCTACGCACCCTGTAGGCGGCAAGTCGATACCGAATGTCGGAAGTGAGCGGGCCAAGCTGGGTGTGGAAGATATGGTAACTGGCCACCTTTTGTCTCTTAAGGAAGACAAAACAACGAGAGTAAATGGGCTTCATCCTCTATACAGTACTTGGAGAGATGTCGATTCTCGGACACTGTGTTAACCGCAATAATGTCAGAGCACTCATTTTAAAGCCTATTGATTGGTTATTTGATTTTTTTGATTGGGGGGGGGGGGGGAAACAGTGAGTTCATCGCTCCCATCGGATACGGAAAGGATGGGGAAGGAAATCGACCGTGCCCTTTCAAAGGAGTCATCCCGAAATTAGCTTCAAGAGATTTAGGGAAATCACGAAGAACCTAAACCAGGATGGCCGGACATGGGCTCGAACCGTCGTCTTCCCGATTGCGAGTCCAGTACGCTAAACAGTGCGCCACCTAGCGCGGTAGGGATATTGGAAAACATGAGATATTAAATCATGTCTACAAATACACGTATGTGTGCTTATATAGCTCCGGAACGACATGGTCTTCTGACAACACTGTGGCAAGAAGAGTGAGGATAGGTGCGTCCAGGAGGGCCAACAAGAGCAGGTCGTAGGACTATTCGTCTTGCTCTGACCAGCTGACCGGTGACAAGAGCTGAATTTTGGGAACGGGTTATTGAAAGCTGGGTCGGCATGACGAGATGCCATGTGTGCTTTACCGCTGACATCATACCACAGACAACAAAAACTCTCACGATTTAGAATCAGAGTGATTCGTCCCACTGAGCGGCAGACTGTGGCGTTCGACGACGCGTCTCACTTCGTTGCGTGGTAGTCAAGTCAAGGCCAATGTGTCCGT
This sequence comes from Schistocerca nitens, assembly GCF_023898315.1. Classification (NCBI taxonomy): domain Eukaryota; kingdom Metazoa; phylum Arthropoda; class Insecta; order Orthoptera; family Acrididae; genus Schistocerca; species Schistocerca nitens. The sequence continues at coordinate 390,074,969 of NC_064615.1, forward strand.
AGACGACGCGTTGAATGGCCACAAGAAGCAACAACTAACAAGGCACATACCTCTCCAACTACTGGGACCATGGTGTGAGGGTTATTGAAAGTGACAATAGGACTGACATGAAACGAGGCTGAAACCTTTCCATATTTCGGGAGAATGAAATTTTGTCTTGTCCTTCACGACCAGGCTGACGAATGGCATTATCCACGAACTTAATACATGTCTCCACACTGTGGTTCACACCACAACCGCTTTGAGTTCTTACGGATCCTTGATTCTCCTGTCTAGTCTCATTATTTGTCACACATAGGGCATTTCCGGGGTGCGACTGAAATAAGACTACCTTCACATGAGCCTCCAGCCGGCAGTCTTTACGATGGGACATGTGTTTCAACCATGGCAATAAATTCACTAAGATGACATTTTGACGCAGTTTCCAGTTTCGAATGAGTGGGATTTCATGATTTAGTGCTCTTTTTGTGATGAGTATCTCCACAGAGTTAGTGACATATCGGACTGGTTCTTCATGGCATATCATTTTACATTTGTGTGTGCTATCTCAGGTTGCTTTTCGGCTCTCAACTTCCCGTATACACTTCTTTGTACTGATAGACATCAAAAATTGGGTTTCGGCAGGCAAATGCCTAGTTTCTACGAAAAGTGCGTGGAGAGTGAGGCAGCCAGAATATATTTGCCTCTTCTCGTTGTGGTTAAGTGCAGCCACTTGGCTCCTGTGCAGCCGTCCTCGTTCAGACAGCTGCTACAGCCTGGAATCCTTGGCTGCCTAGCGGGCATTCTACTGTGAGCTGTGAATCGCGGTTTAGCTGCCGCAGCCGCGCTGCATAGACCGTGCGGGAGCCCTTAAGCCTCGCCTGGCAAAGCGTGGCTCGCAAGCCATTCCTCTCCACTGATTCCTATCCCCTCCATCTCGATCTGTGTGGCGCCCGCACGATCCGCCACAGCCACGACTGCCAACTGCAGGGACGGCTATAAGTCGTCGTGGAGCTATGAGCGTTACCGTGCTCCATATACGTAAATGTCTCAAGACGTAAACTATTAAAACTTTGATTTTCATTTCGTTGTACAGAATGACAAGCGAATGTGGCTCTGATTTCAAAATTAAGTATCTTGAAAACTAAATTCAATAGACGAGTGCAACAAACGGTATGTTTATTGCGAAAGTCGTAAGAATTATGTACCAAAGTTAAAGAGAAGTAGTTCGAAAAGGTGCTAACAGATGGCTCTGTACGTTGTGCAGCTCAAACGATATCAGCGTGCTTGAATAAACTCGTCATCTTCATTAATTAAAACTTCCGGGCTGAATTGCCGTGGTCCATATATAAAACTACTTCTCCTTCCTGACGTTTCGTTGCCGGCTGCGGGCAACATCTTCAGTCGCCGACTCACCTCAGAAGATGTTGCCCGCAGCCGGCAATTCAGCCCGGAAGTTTTAATTAATGAAGAGGCCGGCCGTGAAAGCTTACATGCTATGATTAAACTCGTCATCTGTTTGTAGTGTTTACAATTAAATCACTGTCTTTTCGAAATCTCCATCACTCGCAATACGAATGCGGCGCAAACGAACAATGAAATTTGCCATCAAATCCTGAAGTGTGTCTACGAAAATGGATTCAGATGCCACATAGCCGATTCAAGTTCGTCTAGAGTGGTGGGACGGATCCGGCAGACACTGTCTTCAACGTGCCACACAAAAAGTAGCCACAAGGAGTCATATCGGGTAAATATGGAAGCCAGTCCATCCTTGCGCCAGTAAGGATTAATCCAACGCAATGACTCTGTTCCCAAAGTATTCATCAAGAAAGCGAAACACCTGTTCTGTGCGATGTGGTCTGGTTCCATCTTGCATGAACAGCTAGGTGCCTGGTCGATTCTCCAACGCTAGCTACGTGGCGAAAAATTTTTCCAAAATTACAACGTTACCACCACTAGTGATAGTTTCCCCGCGTGAAAAAAAATGGCCAGTAATGCCTGTGCAGTATACCGCAGCCCAAGTAAAAATTTAGGGACAATACAGTGGTTATGGAACACGTGAGGCAATACTGGTCTTACGACTTATCTTAGAAGAAAGATTAAGGAAAGGCAAACCTACGTTTCTAGCATTTGTGGACTTAGAGAAAGCTTTTGACAATGTTGACTGGAATACTCTCTTTCAAATTCAAAAGGCGGCAGGGGTAAAATACAGGGAGCGAAAGGCTATTTACAATTTGTACAGAAACCAGATGGCAGTTATAAGAGTCGAGGGGCATGAAAGGGAAACAATGATTGGGAAGGGAGTGAGACAGGGTTGTAGCCTCTCCCCGGTGTTATTCAATCTGTATATTGAGCAAGCAGTAAAGGAAACAAAAGAAAAGTTCGGAGTAGGTATTAAAATCTAGGGAGAAGAAATACAAACTCTGAGGTTCGCCGATGACATTGTAATTCTGTCAGAGACAGCAAAGGACTTGCAAGAGCAGTTGAACGGAATGGACAGTGTCTTCAAAGGAGGATATAAGATGAACATCAACAAAAGTAAAACGAGAATAATGGAATGTAGTCGAATTAAGTCGGGTGATGCTGAGGGAATTAGATTAGGAAATGAGACACTTAAAGCAGTAAAGGAGTTTTGCTATTTGGGGAGCAAAATAACTGATGATGGTCGAAGTAGAGAGGATATAAAATGTAGACTGGCAATGGCAAGGAAAGCGTTTCTGAAGAAGAGAAATTTGTTAGCATCGAGTATAGATTGAAGTGTCAGGAAGTCGTTTCTGAAAGTATTTGTGTGGAGTGTAGCCATGTATGGAAGTGAAACATGGACAATAAATAGTTTGGATAAGAAGAGAATAGAAGCTTTCGAAATGTGGTGCTACAGAAGATTGTTGAAGATTAGGTGGGTAGATCACATAACTAATGAGGAGGTATTGAATAGGATTGGGGAGAAGAGAAGTTTGTGGTACAACTTGACTAGAAGAAGGGATCGATTGGTAGGACATGTCCTGAGGCATCAAGGGATCACAAATTTAGCATTGGAGGGCAGCGTGGAGAGTAAAAATCGTAGAGGGAGACCTAGAGATGAATACACTAAGCAGATTCAGAAGTATGTAGGTTGCAGTAGGTACTGGGAGATGAAGGAGCTTGCACAGGATAGATTAGCATGGAGAGCTGCATCAAACCAGTCTCAGGACTGTCGACAACAACAACAACAACACAGTGGTTATGCTTCACACAAATTGGGATTTTTGGAATTACTAAATAGCAAATTTTTTTTTTCGCACTCAATTCAGGCGGAAGTGTACGTCATCTGTGAACCAGATGCTGTCAACATCAAGTACTTTATTATCAATCACTGTAAAAATCTGGTCCTCAAAGTCAGTCCTCTGTGGTACAGCTCGTACAGGTATTCTTGTTTATAGCTCCTACATAAAATTCTTAGAGCTTTCACAGCAAACATACCCTTTGTTGCACTCGTCTATCGATATCACTTTTCGAGATAATTATGAAATCAGGGAGCCTTACGCTGGACAGCTTGTATGTTTCACACCCTCACTTACACTAGTCAGATTTTAAAATACAGTCTTACCGAGCGAGGTGGCGCAGTGGTTAGACACTGGCTTCGCAGTCGGGAGGACGACGGTTCAATCCCGCGTCTGGCCATCCTGATTTAGGTTTTCCGTGATTTCCCTAAATCACTCCAGGAAAATGCCGGGATGGTTCCTCTGAAAGGGCACGGCCGACTTCCTTCCCCATCCATCCCTAATCCGATGAGACCGATGACCACGCTGTCTGGTCTCCTTCCCCAAACAACCAAACCAACAACAAAAAAAATACAGTCTTGATAAGTCCTGCGATATTGATTTCAGCTTACGCTTGAGCGAAGCGAAGTTTATGTTCCAACGGTTCATTGCTCGCTGCAGTGCGCTGAGCAGGTTAAGTGTACTTTCACAGATTTATGTTGATACGAAGAATAGGTTTATTTCAAGAGCGAAGTCAGTTAGGTAGGACTTCTGAACTTGTGCCAGGGCTTTAAACATCGCAGCATGTCTTTCCGTTCTGAGTAACGTGACCGGATCATTTTGTAAATTGCACACTGCTTCTCGAAGATCAATCCTAACATTTCCAAGACTAATTTTCTTCATATTGTTAAAGAAGATGGTACAAGCCTCTAGATATTTTAAAATCGTTAAAACGACTGCGATACACGCTGGAGACTCAATCAATAATGGAAATATATCTTGAAAATTTTACTTCCATCTGTTTTTGTTTCAATTCGCAGCAATTCGCGAAAGGCCACACATTTCTCTTGTTCGTTTCAGTTCAAACAATGTGAGTTTACACCAGAATCCAAACGCAAACGTGTCTTAAACGGCTTTTTTCTTTCCTTGCAATCGTAAATTCCAATTATTTAAGTTATTTGTAAAATCCGAGAAGAAGCTAATTATGATAGAGAAACTGAAGCGTTCTGTTTATTTTCCAGCATCTCATTACACCTCTTTATGTATTTATTTATTTATTTATTTTGAGTCATCAGTCTTCTCACTGGTTTGATGCAACCCGCCACGAGCTTCTCTCCTGTGCCGACCTCTTCATCTCAGAGAAACACTTGCAACCTATGTCCTCAGTTATCTGCTGGATGTATTCGAACCTCTGTCTTCCTCTGTAGTTTTTGCCGTCTACAGCTCCCTGTACTACCATGGAAGTCAGTCCCTGATGTCTTAACATGTGTCCTATCATTTTCCCTTCTCCTTGTCAGTGTTTACCGCATATTCCTTTCCTCTCCGATTCTGCGCAGAACCTCCTCATTCCTTATCAATCCACCTAACTTTCAACATCCGTCTGTAGCACCACATCTGAAACGCATCGATCCTCTTCTTTTCCGGTTTCCCACAGTCCGTCTTTCAGTATCATACAATGCTGTGCTCCAAACTTATATTCTCAGAAATTTCTTCCTCAAATTAAGGACTATCTTCGATACTAGCAGAATTCTCTTGGCTAGGAATGCCCTCTTTTCCAATGATAGTCCGCTTTTGATGTCGTTGCTCCATCCGTCATTGGTTACTTTGCTGCCTAGGTAGCAGAATTCCTTAACTTCATCTTCTTCGTGACCATCAATGCTGATGTTCAGTGTCTCGCTGTTCTCATTTCTGCTACTTCTCATTACTTTCGTCTTCCTTCGATTTAGTCTCAGTCCGTTTTCTATCTTCATTCTTCCTCACTTTCACTCAAAATAGCGATGTCATCAGCACGTCGTATCATTCATATCCTTTCAACTTGAACTTTAATTCCACTCCTGAACTTTTCTTTTATTTCCATCATTGCTTCTTCGACGTACATATTGACCGGTTATTTATAAACTTGAAAAGTTATCTGAGTGGAAGAAACAGAAATGCGCTGAACATATCCATGCACTTAACGGACTAATTGCCGGCCAGAGTGGCCGAGCGGTTCTAGGCGCTTCAGACCGGAACCACGCGACCGCTACGGTCGCAGGTTCGAATCCTGCCTCGGGCATGGGTGTGTGTGATGTCCTCAGGTTAGTTAGGCTGAAGTAGTTCTAAGTTCTAGGGGACTGATGACCTCATATGTTAAGTCCCATAGTGCTTAAAGCCATTTTGAACGGACTGATTTCCGCTGGAAGGCGTGTATCTCCATAGTGTGCGTAAACTCCTTCCATAAAGAGCTTAAATTTTTGATTAGAAAGAAGAGATTTCCTCTACATATTACGTTCGTAATTTTCGGTACATCTTTTATTGCGGTCAGCATTCTGACGCATTTCCCGCATACTGCTTTCTGATTAATAAGTCTAATAAAGTTACTGAATTTATTCCGTTTTTTTCCAGCGGATCAACGAAGCCATTTTCGCTACCCACCGTAGCTTTGGTGGAATACCAGTATAGAGAGCAGAACATTTTTCTTAGTACACTTTTTTACAACATTAAAAATATTCGAACCTGTTTTTCTGAGCTATCTCTGTTTAGTGAAGACAAACAAGCGAACAGTAGGCTGTGACGAAACCGTGACGGCACCACTAGTGGAGGCGAAAGGACTCGCTGGTAGGCACTGGGTATCGAACCACGCTTTGCCAGGCCTACAAAAAGGTATACGAGCAGGTGAGAGACACTCAATGCGATTACTCACCCTTTTTTCTGTTTCTAGGGTTCCTTGCCTCATTCTGCAAAAACGGAGCCCTTATAAGATCGTTTTGTTGTATGTCTCTCTGTCAGACTTTTAAGAACCGTTTCTCTCAGGAAAGAGCAGACTTATCAAGTTAAAATTTATGCCTCATATTAGACTCTATGGTCCCTGGGTGGTGTAAAAGTTAAGCTTCCAATTCAATCAAGTGATACGGCCATTTATGACACATATTTTGATAGTCGAAACCGGCCGGAGTGGCCTAGCGGTTCTAGGTGCTTCAGTCTGGAACCGCGTGACCGCTACGGTCGCAGGTTCGAATCCTGCCTCGGGCATGGATGTGTGTGATGTCCTTAGGTTAGTTAGGTTTAAGTAGTTCTACCTTCTAGGGGACTGATGACCTCAGACGTTAAGTCCCATAGTGCTCAGAGCCATTTGAACCATTTCATAGCCGAAAACTCAGTCATCAAAAGCTACATGGTGCTTCTTGTTGACCAAGAATCACGAAATTTGGAAAGAAGCACGGTTCCAGAGTACAAATAAATGAAAAAAATCCAAAAATGTGTATTTGTAACTATATCACACGTTTGTCTGTCCGTGTAACAAGGCCCTTTTCTAGGATCATTTCGGAGTATCACGTTCAAATTTAGGTCACATAGTAAGGTCTATGGTGACTTGACGGTGTAAAACTTTTAAGCTCCTAAATTAACATAGTCACTTACTTTGAAACCCGAAAACTCACTCACCAAAACTTACTCGCTGCTTCCCGTTGACCTATGATTATGGAATTTGGCAAGAATCCAGGTTTCACAGTACAAGTAAAGGGAAAAAAGTCCTAAAAATCCTTAATTTGGAATTTTATAACACGAAGAAATATTCATCAGGTTACCTTCCATTCAGAAGGCTGTTCCACACAGCGACTGTTATATTGAGTTGTAAATAATATATTTCAGCTGTCAGTCGTCCTTTTTAAATTTTATTGGCAGATCTAGTTTTCTGCTGGACACTAGCCATTCTCAATGCACTATCATTTTTTATCATTGCCTGTTTGTCGGGTTTCATGCACAGTTCATTGAATACTACTCTACCTGAAATCTAGATTTGCCAATAAAATTTAAAAAAGGACGGCTGATAGCTGAAATCTGTTATTTACGAAGAAATATTTTTTCTCACTCTTTATCCATCTACCAGTTTGTTTGTCCGTCTGCTGAGACTCTTTCTCTTCGGATCAGATTCGCGTATCAAGTTCAAATTTATGCCCAATACTACAAAAAAAAAAAAATAAATAAACGTCTCTGAGCACTATGGGACTTAACTTCTGAGGCCATCAGTCCCCTAGAACTTAGAACTACATAAACCTAACTAACCTAAGGACATCACACACATCCATGCCCGAGGCAGGATTCGAACCTGCGACCGTAGCGGTGAAGCGGTTCCAGATTGTAGCGCCTAGAACCGCTCGGCCACGCCGGCCGGCGCCAATACTGCAGTCCATGGTCTATAGGTGGTGTAAAACGTTTAAATTTCTAAGTCTATGCAATTAAAAGATACTTGAAAACTCACTTGTCAAGACCTGGAGGGTATTTCCAGTCAACGTAGAATCGTGAAATTTGGCAGCAAGCTAGGTTTCACAGTGCGAGTAAAGGGAAAAGATATGAAATTGTTAATTTCTAATTTTATATGACACGAATAAAGCTTTTTTGTCATCAGTTTTTAGATTAAGAACTTCATATTAGAACTTTCTCGAAAGCCTTGAAATTCCACGGATCGATATCTTGCCACTAACATCGTCGACAACACGCAAAAATCGTCAGTATCCTCGATTTTCTGAATGGATGAGCTTTCTACACTGCTGGCCACCGTAAATGCAACACCAAGAAAGACAAGAGGTAGCGCAACCAAATTTATTTTGGAGATAACATGTTGACCAAGTATCAAATGATTACGTTTACAGACGTCTGTGACATGTGGTTCCTGCCAGAATCAGTAGCCAGAGTAGCCGCCATTGTTGGAGATCACCGCTGCCACACGTCTCGGCATTGAGTCAAAGAGACGTTGGATGTGTTCCTGGGGTACAGCAGCCCAAGCAGCTTCCACAGGTTGCCAAAGATCATCTGGTGTGGCAGCTGGGGATGTAATCTGGGTCACTCGTTGAGCAACCATGGACCACATGTTTTCTATCGGCGAAAGATCCGGAGAGCGAGCCAGCCAGGGAAGCAATTCAATCTGGTTATTGACGAAGAACCTTTGGACAATGCGTGCCACGTGAGGTCGCGCATTATCCTGTTGAAATATGGCTGTGGCCGAGCCCTGAAGGTAAGGAAGGACAACTGGCTCCAGCACCTCGGATATGTAACGCCGGCTATTTAAAGTACCGGCAATGCGTACTAGAGGCGTGCGAGAGTAATATCCAATACCGCCCCATACCATAATACCCGGTGCAAGACCAGTGTGGCGGTGCATAATGCAGCTGTCCAGCATCCTCTCTCCACGGTGTCTCCACACTCGAATCCGACCATCGTGGTGCTGCAGACAGAAGCGTGCCTCGACGGTAAAGACAACGTCATTCCATTCTGCCGCCCACATCCGTCTGTCATCACACCATTGGCGACGGAGAGGTCTGTGGTTCTGCGTCAATGGTAGACGAAGCAATGGACGTCTTGCGGACAGACCACTCTGCTGTAAACGGCGTCGAATGGTACGCGCAGACACTGGATGATGTGTTACAGACGCAATGTGCTGTGCTGTGGTTCGGGATGTCACTGAGCGATCCATCACTGCCATGCGCACAATTTGCCTATCAGCACGTGCAGTGGTGCACCGAGGTGAATGCGATCGACCACGTCGGTCCGTCGTACCCTCCTGCATCCAACGGTCACATATCCGCATTACAGTTGTTTGGTTTCGTCCAACACGACTAGCGATTTCTCTGTATGATAATCCACAATCTCGGTAAGCCACTATCCTTCCTCTGTCGAACTCGGATACTTGATCAAACGATGTTCGCTGTTGTCTACGAGGCATAACTGATCGTCTTGTGAAACAACCACAAGGTAAACACATGTGCCGAACGTACACTCGTCGAAATCGCCAAGCCTTAAATGGCGCTATGAGGTGGCGCCACAGGCGCGCGTGATGTGCGTCTGCGCTGAAATTCTAATCAGTTGCATATCTCATCGCTGCAAACCCATGGTGTAAATTTCACTTGATTCGGATGCTTCCTTCAGGTTGTTGCATTTACGGTGGCCAGCAGTGTACATACACAATTAAGTTTGCGCGAGTCCGTCTGCCACGTGGCCAACTGTTTCACTACGACGCCTAAGTTACGGACGCACTTCACAGGAGACTCCCACTAGTAACGCGTTGCCCCGTCCGCGGCTGGCAGCGCACACCTGTCCTGTGGCGAGAGACGGGGCGGCAGCGAGCGCAGGCTGACGGCGGCCGCCCCCTGGTGCAGCGCCCGCAGCGCGGCCGCGGGCGGGCCGCGCGCCTGTGACGTCAGCACGGTGACGCGCGGCCCCAGCCACGACAGGCAGCGGCCCAGCGCCTCCAGCCCGCCGCTGCCGCTCCAGTGAGCAGGCGGCTCCAGCAGCCGCGTCGCCGCCAGTACCGCCGCCATCAGCAGCATCTGTGCACACGCCAACTATCAAAAGCCGTCTTGCACTCTACGTACTACATACATACTCCGCAATCCACCATACGGTGCGTGGCGGAGGGTACCTCGTACCACAACTAGCATCTTCTCTCCCTGTTCCACTCCCAAACAGAACGAGGCAAAAATCTCTCTTATCTTATCTTCGTGGTCTTCCCGCGAAATGTAAGTTGGCGGCAGTAAAGTTATACTGCAGTCAGCCTCAAATGCTGGTTCTCTAAATATCCTCAGTAGCAATTCACGAAAAGAACGCCTCGTTTCCTCTAGAGACTCCCACCCGAGTTCCTGAAGCATTTCCGTAACACTCGCGTGATGATCAAACCTACCAGTAACAAATCTAGCAGCCCACTCTGAATTGCTTCTATGTCCTCCCTCTATCCGACCTGATAGGGATCCCAAAAGCTCGAGCAGTGCTCAAGAATAGGTCGTATTAGTGTTTTATAAGCGGTCTCCTTTACAGATGAACCACGTCTTCCCATAATTCTACCAGTGAACCGAAGACGACTATCCGCCTTCCCCACAACTGCCATTACATGCTTGTCCCACTTCATATCGCTCTGCAATGTTACGCCCAAATATTTAATCGACGTGACTGTGTCAAGCGCTACACTACTAATGGAGTATTCAAACATTACGGGATTCTTTTTCCTATCCATCTACATTAAAATGCATTTTTCTATATTTAGAGTCAGCTGCCATTCTTTACACCAATCACAAATGCTGTCCAAGTCATCTTGTATCTTCCTATAGTCACTCAACGGCGACACCTTCCCGTACACCACAGCATCATCAACAAACAGCCGCACGTTGCTGTCCACCCTATCCAAAAGATCATTTATGTAGATAGAAAACAACAGCGGACCTACCACACTGCTGACTTAATATCACTGCAACAACACGAAGACAAAATGCAACGAAACTCAAATTGCCATGTACTATATGGAAATGACACCATTTCATGCCAGCACCACCAAATGTGAGTCAGGAGTGTAGCGAAACACCCTGAAATCAAAAGAACATAAAACGGGCGTCTCTCCTAAGAGTCGCCAGACACATCATCTCTGATGTTTCAGCAGATATCTGCAATTTACTTTTTGCATTGTGTAGCTGGACTCAGACCAAACAACCAGTTTCGAACGAAGGCGATAGTTAGTTCCCCATTACAAACAAAATGATCTTTAAAGTGGAATTTTACGTGTCCGTTCGACAAAGCAGTCCCAGATTAGTCTAGTCCAATATTCGTTTGATCGATACGTATTAACTGGGACAGCAGCGACAGTAGTACCTTGGCCAGAGTTAAATGCTACCGCCAAGCCTCCAGCGCTTCTGAGTCGCTGCTTCACTGCTGTTTATTCATCGTCATTTACTGTGCCTTTTAAATGCATATCGATAAAATTAGTATCGGAATACACTAATTCGGGAGCGCTCCATCGAAGGCCACATAAAATATCGATTTAAAAATATTGTATTTGTAATGGGCAACAAACCGACGCTTTCTGTTGTCACTGGGCGTCGCATGAATAATTTGACGAACAGCAACTGTTTGCGCTGATTGCAGTTACGTAATTACAATATCTCCAGCAACAAAATGGTTCAAATGGCTCTGAGCACTATGGGACTCAACTGCTGAGGTCATTAGTCCCCTAGAACTTAGAACTAGTTAAACCTAACTAACCTAAGGACATCACAAACATCCATGCCCGAGGCAGGATTCGAACCTGCGACCGTAGCGGTCTTGCGGTTCCAGACTGCAGCGCCTTTAACCGCACGGCCACTTCGGCCGGCTCTCCAGCAACACTATAGAAAATGCGTAAGGTAACAGATCTGACAATTTTAAACTTTTCCATTTGAAGTATGCAAGTGCTAATTAATTTATCACGGTTTTATCGTCATTTTGTTTGCTGGAAGTGCTGGTGGATACATTCGAAAAGTTTATCAATCATTCTGACTGCAAGATAACATCAAAATGAGTATTTAGCTGAAAAGAGGTACCATAATCCATTTTCAAGCCGAATCAAACGACTGTCTATTCTGCCAACTTAGCTGACGTAGCGAGAGGCATCTAGCAACCACCAGGTTAAGTCACCAGTGTACCAGAGCTGCCACCTGAGGGAATTAACATCGTCTGAATCTGTTGTACGGTCTAAGGCGCTGCAGTCATGGACTGTGCGGCTGGTCCCGGCGGAGGTTCGAGTCCTCCCTCGGGCATGGGTGTGTGTGTTTGTCGTTCGGATGATTTAGGTTAAGTAGTGTGTAAGCTTAGGGACTGATGACCTTAGCACTTAAGTCCCATAAGATTTCACACACATTTGAACATTTATTTGAATCTGTTGTAATTTTAATCAGCGGCAGTATCGCTATGGAGTAGACCTAGCTCTGGAGTCAGCATTCAGATCCGCAGAATTGATTTTCTATTGTCAACATGTATTAGCACATTGCTCACATGATCTCGGGACGACGTCGGTTTGTGCGTAATGCATTCTATAAATTCTCAATCTCGTCATTACGCTAGTTCAGACAGATTCTCGACATAGGCACTGTGGATTTGGCATAGCCGTTTTGTAGATACCATAACACTTTGCATTTGATACCTGCGATAAACTGAACTCTTAGCTCTGACAAGCAAAATTAAAGGGCTTCACGTGAAGGCACCGTCACGTCAGCGTTTATTAACACTGTCGGTCACGTCATCTCAAGTCATTTCCTTTAGCCCAGTACCGAAAGACAAAGAGAGATTACGATTCGCCATCTGTGATACAGAATGTCAGATTGTAGTGCAGGAATTGAGGAACTAACATCGACAAACGTTATTAATGACCGAAGAAAACTTCATAACATCTTCATCAATTTTGTTTGTAAAGTGTAATAATGTCATACACATCTGTATTTTTCTGCTACGTTAAAGCTGACGTTTTCACTTAAAATGTTTTGAAATGTAAATCGCTTCGTCAACTTATGTTCTTTTTTATATGCATTGTGGGCATCAGGTCACTTCTTTTATTGTAAAACCCTATCAAGTTTTAGCTTTCAGATTTCTAACTTTGATTGTATAGAAAGACTAAATGGAAATAATTTCCAATTTGCCATGGAGTATTTGCTGTTTGCCAAAATAACAAAGAGTAATAATAAAAAATAAAGATTAAGATTCGAAGAAATCCACTACTACGCTAGAGTGGGCGCAGCAAAAATAGGTTAACTTGTCTTGTTGCCAGACGACGATACCGTCAAAACTTTCTTCCTAAGAAACCTTACCGTGCAGTGACATGACGCGACGATATGTTGACGAAATTCGTAAATGCTGCCATTTGAAACGCTTTGAAGAAATGTTTTCACTTCAAATGACGTGACATGACGGACAATGTGAATTGACATTAAATAAAATGACATTACCTGCTTAATGTTGACTATATGTGCAGACCGCAATGCTCATCAAGAGAAATTTCTGCTCTATGATCGCCATCAAAGAATCGTAGTAAAAAGAAAAAAGATTTTGTACAAAAAGATATTAAATATTGTTCTGCGAGGTGACAGCTGTCATTGTAGATGGCAATGTAATTCATATTGTACAAAGAACATTTACAACTTTCGTTCACTTCTTGTCTTACGCTTCCAAGGACCGTTTTGTTTGCTTTAAACAAAGACTCGTAACAATATTGTAGCAAATTTATTGTCAAATGGAGTAAGTTTAATAATTTCAGGCCCAAGCCGTTATTTTTCAAGCTGGGGAAATTATTTGATGTTGGCGTTTATTGCTATCATTTGAAATTGCACTTAAATGTAAATGTGGTCATAACACCCAGTATTGCTTTAAATGAGTTCGACGCACATATAGAGGGGTTTTCCGTATTTCTTCTCAAGACAGAAAATAAATATTATTGTTAATTTAATTTTCTGACACTTATTGCTATTCGCCATCCCGCTCCCCAGTACAATGCTGTTAATGCTGAATTATAATCACTTAATTTCTACATTCTTTTAAATGATCTTTCTTCATAGACGAATTAATCTTGTGACACCGAACACCGACCAAACGGTCAAGTGCAGCAGTCATGTGGAACGTTGCTGCTGCTTCTCTTCTTGGTCCAGTTGGATTTAAAGCAAATTAAATATTTAGATACGTATATTTTGTTCTGATTTCAAAATTAATTAATAGTCTTTTAACATTTTTCCAAATATTTTATTTTGTTACGTTGCCCCCCCCCCCCCCTTTCACCGCCATGAACCATCCGTTGGTGGGGAGGCTTGCGTGCCTCAGCGATACAGATAGCCCTACCGTAGGTGCAACCCAGCTTTACTGTATGGTTAAATGATGATGGCGTCCTCTTGGGTAAAATATTCCGGAGGTAAAATAGTCCCCCATTCGGATCCCCGGGCTGGGACTACTCAAGAGGATGTTGTTATCAGGAGAAAGAAAACTGGCGTTCTACGGATCGGAGCGTGGAATGTCAGATCCCTTAATCGGGCAGGTAGGTTAGAAAATTTAAAAAGGGAAATGGATAGGTTAAAGTTAGATATAGTGGGAATTAGTGAAGTTCGGTGGCAGGAGGAACAAGACTTCTGGTCTGGTGACTACAGGGTTATAAACACAAAATCAAATAGGGGTAATGCAGGAGTAGGTTTAATAATGAATAGGAAATGAGGAATGCGGGTAAGCTACTACAAACAGCATAGTAAACGCATTATTTTGGCCAAGATAGATACGAAGCCCACGCCTAACACCGTAGTACAAATTTATATGCCAACTAGCTCTGCAGATGACGAAGAAATTGAAGAAATGTATGATGAAATAAAAGAAATTATTCAGATAGTGAATGGAGACGAAAATTTAATAGTCATGGGTGACTGGAATACGTCAGTAGGAAAAGGGAGTGAAGGAAACGTAGTAGGTGAATATGGTTTGGGGCTAAGAAATGAAAGAGGAAGCCGCCTGGTAGAATTTTGCGCAGAGCACAACTTAATCATAGCTAACACTTGGTTTAAGAATCATGAAAGAAGGTTGTATACATGAAAGAACCCGGGAGATACTAAAAGGTTTCAGATAGATCAGTAAGACAGAGATTTAGGAACCAGGTTTTAAATTGTAAGACATTTCCAGGGGCAGATGTGGACTCTGACCACAATCTATTGGTTATCAATTGTAGATTAAAACTGAAGATACTGCAAAAAGGTGGGAATTTAAGGAGATGGGACCTGGAAAATCTGAAAGAACCAGAGGTTGTAGAGAGTTTCAGGGAGAGCATAAGGGAACAATTGACATGAATGGGGGAAAGAAATACAGTAGAAGAAGAGTGGGTAGCTTTGAGGGATGAAGTAGTGAAGGCAGCAGAGGATCAAGTAGGAAAAAAGACGAGGGCTAGTAGAAATCCTTGGGTAACAGAAGAAATATTGAATTTAATTGATGAAAGGAGAAAATATAAAAATGCAGTAAATTAAACAGGCAAAAAGGAATACAAACGTCTCAAAAATGAGATCGACAGGAAGTGCAAAATGGCTAAGCAGGGATGGCTAGAGGACATATGTAAGGATGTAGACGCTTATCGCACTAGGGGTAAGATAGATATTGCGTACAGGAAAATTAAAGAGACATTTGGAAAAAAGAGAACCACTTGTATGAATATCAAGAGCTCAGTTGGAAACCCAGTTCTAAGCAAAGAGGGGAAAGCAGAAAGGTGGGCCCGCATCTCGTGGTCGTGCGGTAGCGTTCTCGCTTCCCACGCCCGGGTTCCCGGGTTCGATTCCCGGCGGGGTCAGGGATTTTCTCTGATTCGTGATGGCTGGGTGTTGTGTGATGTCCTTAGGTTAGTTAGGTTTAAGTAGTTCTAAGTTCTAGGGGACTGATGACCATAGCTGTTAGGTCCCATAGTGCTCAGAGCCATTTGAACCATTTTTAGCAGAAAGGTGGAAGGAGTATATAGAGGGTCTATACACGGGTGATGTACTTGAGGACAATATTTTGGAAATGGAAGAGGATGTAGATGAAGATGAAATGAGAGATATGATACTACGTGAAGAGTTTGACAGAGCACTGAAACACCTGAGTCGAAACAAGGCCCCCGGAGTAGACAACATTCCATTGGAACTACTGACGGCCTTGGGAGAAACAGTCCTGACAAAACTCTACCATCTGGTGAGCAAGATGTATGAGACAGGCGAAATACCCTCAGACTTCAAGAAGAATATAATAATTGCAATCCCAAAGAAAGCAGGTGTTGACAGATGTGAAAATTACCGAACTATCAGTTTAATAAGTCACGGGTGCAAAATACTAACGCGAATTCTTTTCAGACGAATGGAAAAACTAGTAGAAGCCGACCTCGGGGAAGATCAGTTTGGATTCCGTAGAAATGTTGGAACACGTGAGGCAATACTGACCTTACGACTTATCTCAGAAGCTATATTAAGGAAAGGCAAACCTACGTTTCTAGCATTTGTAGACTTAGACAAAGCTTTTGACAATGTCGACTGGAATTATCTCTTTCAAATTCTGAAGGTGGCAGTGGTAAAATACAGGGAGCGAAAAGCTATTTACAATTTGTACAGAAACCAGATGGCAGTTATAAGAGTCGAGGGGCATGAAAGGGAAGCAGTGGTTGGGAAGGGAGTGAGACAGGGTTGTAGCCTCTCCCCGATGTTATTCTATCTGTATATTGAGCAAGCGGTGAAGGAAACAAAAGAAAAATTCGGAGTAGGTATTAAAATCCATGGAGAAGGAAAAAAAACTTTGAGGTTCGCCGATGACATTGTAATTCTGTCTGAGACAGCAAAGGACTTGGAAGAGCAGCTGAACGGAATGGACAGTGTCATGAAAGGAGGATATAAGATGAACATCAACAAAAGCAAAACGAGGATAATGGAATGTAGTCGAATTATGTCGGGTGATGCTGAGGGAATTAGATTAGGAAATGAGACACTTAAAGTAGTAAAGGAGTTTTGATATTTGGGGAGCAAAATAACTGATGATGGTCGAAGTAGAGAGGATATAAAATGTAGACTGGCAATGGCAAGGAAAGCGTTTCTGAAGAAGAGAAATTTGTTAACATCGAGTATAGATTGAAGTGTCAGGAAGTCGTTTCTGAAAGTATTTGTATGGAGTGTAGCCATGTATGGAAGTGAAACATGGACGATAAATAGTTTGGACAAGAAGATAATAGAAGCTTTCGAAATGTGGTGCTACAGAAGAATGCTGAAGATTAGATGGGTAGATCACATAACTAATGAGGAAGTGTTGAATAAGATTGGGGAGAAGTGACGTTTGTGGCACAACTTGACTAGAAGAAGGGATCTGTTGGTAGGACATGTTCTGAGGCATCAAGGGATCACCAATTTAGTATTGGAGGGCAGTGTGGAGGGTAAAAAATCGTAGAGGGAGACCAAGAGATGAATACACTAAGCAGATTCAGAAGGATGTAGGTTGCAGTAGGTACTGGGAAATGAAGCAGCTTGCACAGGATAGAGTAGCATGGAGAGCTGCATCAAACCAGTCTCAGGACTGAAGACCACAACAACAACAACGTTGCTTGGTCATTATGCAACTCTCGGCATAGATAGTTGCTATTATTGCATATTAAAATTTTAATTATAATTACTAGTAAAATTATGCAGAAGATTAATTGAGACAGACTATTAGACGGTTTGATTTGGTAGATGAGTAGCTGACTTAGCTCTCCACATTAAAACCGATACGTTAAGTTACGATTTGATGTGGTAGTATCAAAGTGCTCCGCACTTTGCTTCCGATCTCAGATCATTTGAGGAATACATCACGTCCTCTGGCTCTGTGTGGATCACTTTCTGAATTTTTACACGCAACACTGATGAACGCACATAATTATTTGTGGTGACGAATAGTAGAACAGATCCAGCTAGGTCTCCATTTACCCAAGTAGTATACAAAAGTATACAGCATTATATACTTGTTTTGTAGATAAAACTGCCTTTTCCTGCTGCTAAATGTTTCGAATGGCTCTGAGCACTATGGGACTTAACATTCGGGGTCATCAGTCCCCTAGAACTTAGAACTCCCTAGACGTAACTAACCTAAGGGCATCACACCCATCTATGCCCGAGGCAGGATTCGAACCTGCGACCGTAGCGGTCGCGCGATTCCGGAATGACACGCCTAGAGCCGCTCGGCCACACCGGCCGGCCTTTCCTGCTGCTAGTTACTGTATTTAACCCATACGTGTTTCGTCTTCTCCAGTTCTATCATCAGTGGATCGATAACGATACAGTTTTGTTATTTTTGGATTATAAAACAGATCACTTTGCTTTTTTTTTTATAAAAAAAGTAACTACTTACGATTTGCTCTCCGCGTTTCCACACATCTGGTCTGGAGGTCGCACTACCACATTTATCACTGCCATATAATCACATCTTCGTGCTCTCACTTTCCACACACTGTTCACTATGTTTCTCAGTCTTTTTTGTAGTGGACTATTGTTCTTTTGTCACTCGATACAATTATTTCGTCATACACTGTTTTTCACAATGTAAATATTGCGACTCCATTACGTGTTTTGCCTCTTCTTTGGTATGTTTGTCTATTTCTTGCCAACCTAACGAAATATATGTTGGAGACTAACTTCTGTTTCCCCATATATGGCAGTGATAAAAGTGGTAGTGCAATCTCCAGACCAGATGTGAGGAAACGCAGATCAGCTAATCGTAAGTAATTACCTTTTTTAAAAAAAAATCGCAAAGTGAACTATTTAGTAATCTAAAACTAGCAAAACTTTATCGTTATAGATCCCACTGATGATGCCTTAGAACAGGAGAAGGCGAAACGCGTTGTTGTTGTTGTTGTTGTGGTCTTCAGTCCTGTTTCCTTCTCTCCCTTTTCCTACACTCGAATTCCAGTCACCCATGACTATTAAATTTTCGTCTCCATTCACTATCTGAATAATTTCTTTTATTTCATCATACATTTCTTCAATTTCTTCGTCATCTGCAGAGCTAGTTGGCATATAAATTTGTAATGCTGTAGTAGGTGTGGGCTTCGTATCTATCTTGGCCACAATAATGCGTTCACTATGCTGTTTGTAGTAGCTTACCCGCATTCCTGTTTTCCTATTCATTATTAAACCTACTCCTGCATTACCCCTATTTGATTTTGTGTTTACAACCCTGTAGTCACCTGACCAGAAGTCTTGTTCCTCCTGCCACCGAACTTCACTAATTCCCACTATATCTAACTTTAACCTATCCATTTCCCTTTTCAAATTTTCTAACCTACCTGCCCAATTAAGGGATATGACATTCCACGCTCCGATCCGTAGAACGCCAGTTTTCTTTCTCCTGATAACAACATCCTCTTGAGTAGTCCCAGCCCGGGGATCCGAATGGGGGACTATTTTACCTCCGGAATATTTTACCCAAGAGGACGCCATCATCATTTAATCATACAGTAAAGCTGCATGCCCTCGGGAAAAATTACGGCTGTAGTTTCCCCTTGCTTTCAGCCGTTCGCAGTACCAGCACAGCAAGGCCGTTTTGGTTATTGTTACAAGGCCACATCAGTCAATCATCCAGACTGTTTCCCTTGCAACTACTGAAAAGGCTGCTGCCTCTCTTCAGGAACCACACGTTTGTCTGGCCTCTCAACAGATACCCCTCCGTTGTGGTTGTACCTACGGTACGGCTATCTGTATCGCTGAGGCACGCAAGCCTCCCCACCAACGGCAAGGTCCATGGGATAAATAAAGTAACTAGCAGCAGGAAAAGGAAGTTTTATTTACAAAACAAGTATTGCTGCGGAGGATGGCCACACAAACAAACTTGGTATACAGCATTTTTTGTTTTCCTTCCTTTTCGCATATGAGTTTCTGTGAAATGGAAGCTATTGAACTTCGAATTCATCGACAAGTTCTTTGCAAGTGAAACGATAGTGAGATACAAGTATGTGAATGCTGTTTTGCCTCACGTGAAATTACATTTCATGGTTGAGCAGAACGATTCACACAGTTGTGACGCTCATTACTATTGCTGCTAATACTACTGTGTAGTTCAAGATCGTCACAGGAGCACCGCCACTTATATTCTGTATATAACAAAGATTACACTTCAGATTTCTCACTCAGGAACCGTCTGTTGTCCTGGCCAGAACGTTCTGCACATCTCTCATTCTCTGAAGCGTCTGTTCATATGATTCAATGCCCAACCGAATTAATGCTGTTGTCGCGCCAATACGTGGTAGTTATGTGCACTGGGTTTTGTATACATCATAGCTCCTAATCGCCAGAAAACTTAATCATGTACTCTTGCTACTGTATTACATTTGCTAAAAATAAGAAATTTAGTGTTTCGCTATAGTTCATGTTGTTGCAGTTTCCGTAACCAGATGTGGACAACATACAGGACTGAAAAATCGCCTGGAACTATATGGACAATCTGCGAGGTATCAGAAGAACCACATTACAAAAGCACAGGGTGTCTCTATTAAAAGTTCTCAGGCAAATTTTCTCTGGTGTTTCGACACATATTTGCAATTAATTTTCAGTTGGTAGTTATCGGCGGCCCAAACAAACACTGCTCAACACATGTTACGTGAGACGCCCAGTGTCAATGTAAAACGTCTGTTTGTTTCCCGTTACAGCAAAAGTATTGATATCGAGGAGTTTTACGTGTCCATTTGATAGAACAGTCCCAGATTAGTCTAGTGAGATATTAGTTTTATCGATGTGTATTAAGGGGCTTTGAAACACGAGGAATAATCAGTGCTCCAACAGCGGGAGCACCACCCTGGTCCGCGCTGACTGCTACCGCCACGCACAACACTGCTTACAAGGGAACCTCCCCATCGCACCCCCCTCAGATTTAGTTATAAGTTGTCACAGTGGATCGGCCTTGAAAAACTGAACACAGATCAATTGAGAAAACAGGAAGAAGTTGTGTGGAACTGTGAAAAAATAAGCAAAATATACAAACTGAGTAGTTCATGGGAAGATAAGCAACATCAAGGACAGTGAGAACGTAGGAGCGCCGTGGTCTCGTGGTAACGTGAGCAGCTTCGGAACAAAAGGTCCTTGGTTCAAATTTTCCATCGAGTGAAAAGTTTAATTTTTTATTTTCAGTTCATGTGACAAACTCTTATGTTTTCATCACTTCTTTGGGAATGATTATCACATCCACAAGAAAACCTAAATCGAGCAAGGTAGAAGAATCTTTTTACCCATTCGCCAAGTGTACAAGTTAGGTGGGTCGACAACATATTCCTGTCATGTGACGCACATGCCGTCACCAGTGTCGTATAGAATATATCAGATGTGTTTTCCTGTGGAGGAATCGGTTGACCTATGACCTTGGGATCAAATGTTTTCGGTTCCCATTGGAGAGGCACGTCCTTTCGTCTACTAATCGCACGGTTTTGCGGTGCGGTCGCAAAACACAGACACTAAACTTATTACAGTGAACAGGGACGTCAATGAACGAACGGAGAGATAATAACTATGCAAAAATAAAGAAAGTAAAATTTTCACTCGAGGGAAGACTTGAATCAAGGACCTTTCGTTCTACAGCTGCTCACGCTACCACGGGACCACGGCGTTCCTGAGCTCCCACGCTCCATAATGTTGTCTATGTGGCCCATGGACTACTCAGTTTGTATATTTTGCTTATTTTTTCACAGTTCCACACAACTTCTTCCTGTTTTCTCAATTGATCTGTGTTCAGTTTATCAAGGCCTATCCACTGTGCCAACTTATAACTAAATCTGAGGGGAGTGCGATGGGGAGGTTCCCTTGTTAGTGTTGTTGCTGGAGCAGTAGTTATTCATTTTGTTTTACTGTCCGTTGTAACACATATAGATAAAAAGAATATGGTACTAAACTAATTTGGGATCATTCTATCGCGCAGACACGTATAATTCCTTCTTAAAAATCATTTTGCTTGTAATGGTAAACAAACAGAAGCGTTCGGTTAACACTGGGCGTCAAACAAAATACGCGATAAGCAGTATTCGTTTTGGATGACCACAGATACACCTAAACTAAATTGCAAACACTTGCCGAGACACCAGAGAAAATGTGCCTAACGACTCTTCGGAGAGACACTCTGCATATCCACGGAGTAGAAACACAGAGTAAGAGGTGTCCGGTTAAGGATGATGTATGAAAGCTCAGGCCAAAATAATTGCATCACGAGGTGGGGAAGATTAGATACACCGAGTGGAAAAGAGGGCTAAGTTTCTCCAGTCATACACTCTGCGTGAACAACACACCATTGACACAAGTTGTAGAGAACAAATACATACCTAACTTACACAAGAAATTCGCTGAAGGGTTAAATCTGAGAAAATAAAGGAATTGGGGGAGGGGGGGGGTACTAGAAGATAAAGTAAGCAAATTTACTAGCTCAGTCTGGAACCGCGCAACAACTACGGTCGCACGTTCGAATCCTGCCTTGGGCATTGATGTGTGTGCTGTCCTTAGGTTAGTTAGGTTTAAGTAGTTCTAAGTTCTAGGGGACTGATTACCTCAGATGTTAAGTCCCATAGTGCTCAGAGCCATTTGAACCAAATTAACTAGAAAACATGAGCACAGGAAAGATGAATTACATGAGCAGAATGGTGGGCAAGGGTGCAAGGCATTAGTGGTATTTAATAAAGAATTAAAATATACATGCAGTTCATGAAATCATTAATTACAGCATCATCGGCAGTTACACGACTCCCGATAACGCCCTGAGACCATTCCCCTGTAGGAAAGTTGTTAACAGTTTCTGATGAGTTAGTAAGGTAATACAGTATGCCAGTTCTCTATGCTGCATTTCATCGGACAAGACAATATTATGCAATGCCACTGGGATCAGATGCTACATTGGATGGTGATGGAAGGCCGTCAAGGTCAGGTTCGTCATGGACCACTATCCCTGAGCACGAGTTGGGAGTGACTAGGTGTGAGATGGCCAGTCTGCTGGCTGAAGAACCTAACGGTACATCATTAACAAAGTGATCTTTTTTCGTCCAGAGATACACAACTGTCTTGACTCCTGAGTTGCTTGCATGGACATCGGGGTGCAGATGGCACATGCCACGCCAGAATGAGCTTATCCCTGGGTGCGGTACTCTGCCCCATCTTGATGGTAGAGGGAGTTCCTGTGTCAATGTCCATCGACGTCACGTGTTCGCCAGCCGCGCCATACTGGTGTTGTCGTCCAAGCTCTGCATGGTCACTTGCAGCTGAAGAAAGTGGCGAAGCGGGATGTGCTCTCTTCTACCGTAAATGACGCACCAGAAGGCTCGCACCAACTCTGTTCCCAGTGCGTCTACTCATGCTGAGTTATCTTGCGGTCTCCCGTTAGCAGAAAAGCCAGCAGCATCGAAGTTTGCCTACATGAAAAAAGGCAGTTAGCGGTAACGGCACGCTCCCACGATGACGAATGATGGTCTGCTCCCTGCATCCGCTGGGTAAGCCACAAGAAGGCCCACTGGATGATGGCGCCAGAGCACCCCATCAGTGCTGACTCCGATGGCGGCGCTGAGGCTCGCGTAAGCAATGTTCCACGGGTAAGGCTCGTTGCTCCATCAAGGACTGTAGACAGCAAACAGGGGAAACACCGACATAGGTCCAGCCTCAAGTGTCGACGGATGTAAACTGGGTAGCTGTCAGACCGACACTCGTCCCTCCTGCAAGCTCATCTGCTGCAGACTTACGCACTTACACTGGAACAAGAGTAATACAGGGTGATTCAAAAAGAATACCACAACTTTAAAAATGTGTATTTAATGAAAGAAACATAATATAACCTTCTGTTATACATCATTACACAGAGTATTTAAAAAGGTTTTTTTTTCACTCAAAAACAAGTTCAGAGATGTTCAATATGGCCCCCTCCAGACACACGAGCAATATCAACCCGATACTCCAACTCGTTCTACACACTCTGTAGCATATCATGCGTAACAGTTTGGACAGCTACTGTTATTTCTCGTTTCAAATCATCAATGGTGGCTGGGAGAGGTGGCCGAAATACCATATCCTTAACATACCCCCATAAGAAAAAATCGCAGGGGGTAAGATCAGGGCTTCTTGGAGGCCAGTGATGAAGTGCTCTGTCACGGGCTGCCTGGCGGCCTATCCATCGCCTCGGGTAGTTGACGTTCAGGTAGTTACAGACAGATAAGTGCCAATGTGGTGGCGCTCCATCCTGCTGAAATATGAATTGTTGTGCTTCTTGTTCGAGCTGAGGGAACAGCCAATTCTCTAACATCTCCAGATACTGTAGTCCAGTTACAGTAGCACCTTCGAAGAAAAAGGGACCTAAAACTTTATTGGCTGAAATGGCACAGAAAACGTTCACCGTAGGCGAGTCACGTTCATACTGAGTTGTTTCCCGCGGATTCATACTGTCCATCATGATACTGTTGTCGATTCACTTCTGCCGTACTCAATAACACAAAAAGCTTTCTGTTGAGCGGTCGCCATCTTAGCATCAACTGACGCTGACGCCTACTCAACAGCGCCTCAAGCGAACAAATGTACAACTAAATGAAACTTTATAGCTCCCTTAATTCGCCGACAGATAGTGCTTAGCTCTGTCTTTTGTCGTTGCAGAGTTTTAAATTCCTAAAGTTGTGGTATTCTTTTTGAATCACCCTGTATTTACACAGCGCTGGCCCTTTGCTTTGCCACTGTGAGACGACCGTGAGATCACCTGCCCATACTTTTCTGGTCTCGCCAGCTTCTCTGATCGCCCTAGTTGCAGCTGAAAGGTGTCTCACCTTCCATTTTCAGGAGCGGTGGCGGACGTATTTTGCGAGTTTGTAACCTGAATAATTATTCATGCATCCGAGTTAGGCCTTTTTACCCCACTTCGTATTGGCAACACGATGACCGCATCCTCCTCTCTCTAAGGTGTCATTATGCTGCACTGGCGCTTTGTACACCCAGCTCTTATGATACACAATACTTAACTCTGTCTTGTGTGCATATTACATGCAACATCAGCGGTGTTTCCTGGGTGTCATTCCACCTGGTGTCGCATACTGACCTGGTTTGCTTGCCTCTTGTGTTACCAAATACGAAAAGCCTGTTACTCTGTGGGAGTTCACCCCCCCCCCCCTTTCCTTTAACAAATCCAGCTCACATTTGACTCAAGGTATGCCTGAAAAAAAGGCTTGACAGACAGCTATAAAAAATTTACATTGTACAGTTCGGTTTTCTCGTTTTCTAATCGTCCTCGAACCCCCAATTTCTTTTGCTTTACCTATTTTCCTCAACATAATTCTGCAGGTTTATCTCAATGAGTTACAAATCTTATAACCATTTATTTCTTCCACGTCATCACTTATAAATTGGCACAATTCTCTTCCTATAACAAACCCCACAAATTCTCAAGTGTACAATCTCATTTAATCCTCATTTAATTGCTAATCTATTTCTTCTATTCGCAGTTAATTAATTCTTATTCACTACTAGTATTTCAGCTAATGCTATCTGAGGAACTACTAGCTCAGGGTGTTGTACAGGTTTTCGTCTCATTTGGAAGCACTTTACATAAATCGAAATTTGAACCACTAGAGCACGGGAAACTGTGACGTTTAGAGTCACGAGATTGTGACGTTGATTATCGTGAAATTGTTGCACATGCTGAAGGATTTGCACAGCTGATATCGATCTCTTCTGGGACACTACTAATTCGTCTTAATAATGCAGCATAGCCAGGTTCAATGTAACCGTCAGAAAGGTTAAATTCTCGGTAGGGCTAAGCCACGGGTAATAGCATTAATTAACTAATATTAATATATCCAGCCTTGTCCCTGCCAACAAGTTACTGCTGTCACTTCCAGGGAAAATATCGAGTCAACCCAGTGCATACCCACTCTTTCATAATAAGGATTTGGTGACAGCACTTTCTTCTGAGATCCACCTGCCTCCGTTTTCCCCTTGAACAACTGTACTTCACTTGGCCGTTTCCTAGTGTGAACCATTCTTGTTGGAGACATCGTAACACTCTCTCTGGCACGTTCACAGTTCCTTCTTTGACATCAGAAGCTCTCACCTCGCTCGGAGATCAGTAACACTTCCGGTGTACTCATTCGTAGTCATTTTTCTATAATTACCAATTTCACCACGTATGGATGAACGAATAACGTGCTTGCTAATGGGATCCACACCATCACATGCAGTCTCGCTCCTACCTTGCTGATATCAACTGCTGAGATATGGTAGAACAGTGATGGACCGTTTCCCATCAGTTCCACTTATGTATTAGAATTCCACTGTGCATTCTCTCCGCACCTTCCATAGCCCCGCTAAGAACTTCTGAGGTGATAATAATGAATAAATAGAACTTAGTTGACGTACCGCGTCCTAGGCTGATTCTTGCAACATAGCCACTTCCATTCATGCTTCATTAACACTGTCCGTCAACATGCGTAGAAACCTCTCCACAGTTATTACCCACCCAAATGCAACCAAATTGTCTTTTATCTTTTAATATCGTATTCTGTGCATACTATGCCACCTCTCTGGTAAATTCCAATATTACCCTGGTATTATTCATTAAATCGTTTTCTAAAATATTTAACTGGGTGGTACGCCATTCTAAGATTGTTCTGGTAGCATGTGCTTCGTCTTGATATCGTTCTAGCATACAGTTTCAGTTCTCGGAAGTCATCACTTCTGCTGTGCCAAATACTGTCTTCAGAATATGTGAATGTAGACTTTCCCAGCGTATACAGTTGAAGAAAAGCTCTTCGATTTTCAGCCAGATGGCAGTATTATAAAACCGCAACTTTTTAGCGAGTGACATAGTCATCGTCTTCTCTGGAACCGCTGGTTACGCCATCAGAAAGACCGCTGAAAGTTGGCGCCCACAGCTCCCATCAATCTTGATTCGAATGGTGGTATTATGACTCACCGCTCCAATACTTCGGGTAGGACTCGTTGCTCCATCAAAAACTGTACATGGCTAGACGAGCAGGAGTTAGATCAACATAGATCCAATCACGATGGTTTCTCCATTTGCAAAAGATTTTGGACAAGTCTCCTATTCGGATTTTCGCGCGCGGACTGCCAAGGGGGAAGTGACCACGAGAAAAATATTGAAGAACTAACGAACGAGTAACGTTCTGCGAGTTGGGGCGTTGAATGTCAGAAATTTGAACGTGGCAGGGGAACTAGAAAATCAGGAAGGGGAAAAGCAAAGGCTCAATCTAAATATAGTGGGGGTCAGAGAAGTGAGATGGAAAGAAGACAAGGATTTCTCGTCAGACGAATATACACTCCTGGAAATTGAAATAAGAACACCGTGAATTCATTGTCCCAGGAAGGGGAAACTTTATTGACACATTCCTGGGGTCAGATACATCACATGATCACACTGACAGAACCACAGGCACATAGACACAGGCAACAGAGCATGCACAATGTCGGCACTAGTACAGTGTATATCCACCTTTCGCAGCAATGCAGGCTGCTATTCTCCCATGGAGACGATCGTAGAGATGCTGGATGTAGTCCTGTGGAACGGCTTGCCATGCCATTTCCACCTGGCACCTCAGTTGGACCAGCGTTCGTGCTGGACGTGCAGACCGCGTGAGACGACGCTTCATCCAGTCCCAAACATGCTCAATGGGGGACAGATCCGGAGATCTTGCTGGCCAGGGTAGTTCACTTACACCTTCTAGAGCACGTTGGGTGGCACGGGATACATGCGGACGTGCATTGTCCTGTTGGAACAGCAAGTTCCCTTGCCGGTCTAGGAATGGTAGAACGATGGGTTCGATGACGGTTTGGATGTACCGTGCACTATTCAGTGTCCCCTCGACGATCACCAGTGGTGTACGGCCAGTGTAGGAGATCGCTCCCCACACCATGATGCCGGGTGTTGGCCCTGTGTGCCTCGGTCGTATGCAGTCCTGATTGTGGCGCTCACCTGCACGGCGCCAAACACGCATACGACCATCATTGGCACCAAGGCAGAAGCGACTCTCATCGCTGAAGACGACACGTCTCCATTCGTCCCTCCATTCACGCCTGTCGCGACACCACTGGAGGCGGGCTGCACGATGTTGGGGCGTGAGCGGAAGACGGCCTAACGGTGTGCGGGACCGTAGCCCAGCTTCATGGAGACGGTTGCGAATGGTCCTCGCCGATACCCCAGGAGCAACAGTGTCCCTAATTTGCTGGGAAGTGGCGGTGCGGTCCCCTACGGCACTGCGTAGGATCCTACGGTCTTGGCATGCATCCGTGCGTCGCTGCGGTCCGGTCCCAGGTCGACGGGCACGTGCACCTTCCGCCGACCACTGGCGACAACATCGATGTACTGTGGAAACCTCACGCCCCACGTGTTGAGCAATTCGGCGGTACGTCCACCCGGCCTCCCGCATGCCCACTATACGCCCTCGCTCAAAGTCCGTCAACTGCACATACGGTTCACGTCCACGCTGTCGCGGCATGCTACCAGTGTTAAAGACTGCGATGGAGCTCCGTATGCCACGGCAAACTGGCTGACACTGACGGCGGCGGTGCACAAATGCTGCGCAGCTAGCGCCATTCGACGGCCAACACCGCAGGTCCTGGTGTGTCCGCTGTGCCGTGCGTGTGATCATTGCTTGTACAGCCCTCTCGCAGTGTCCGGAGCAAGTATGGTGGGTCTGATACACCGGTGTCAATGTGTTCTTTTTTCCATTTCCAGGAGTGTAGGATAATATCAACAACAGCAGAAAATGGTAAAGAGGAATAGGATTCGTTATGAAGAGAAAGGTGTGGCAGAGTGTGAGTCACTGTGAACCTATCACTGATAGGTATATTATTTTTATGAAATGATAACTAAACGAAACCCTCAGCTGCCAACAGGTGTTGTTGATATACCTCAATGGGTACAACTGAAAATGTGTGCCTCGACTGGGACTCGAACCCGGGATCTCCTGTCTAAATGGCAGACGTTCTATCCATCTGAGCCACCGACTGCACAGAGGATAGCGCGACTGCATGTACTTACCCCTTACACGCTTCCCGTGAGACTTACATTCCCAACTGTCCACAACCTACATCCGTAATATTCCTAAAGGATATTTGCCCACTCACTCATTACTCGCGCCAACTAAGGTAGCGAGCGCCTGCCATGTCAGCAGGAGATCCCGAGTTCGAGTCCCGGTCGGGGCACACATTTTCAGGTGTCCCCATTGAGGTATATCAACAACACCTGTTGGCAGCTGAGGGTTTCGATTAATTGTCATTTCTTTCTAGAGAAGCTGCATGGTTATCATTGGTATCTCTTTCTTTCGGAACAGTTACTATCTTCATATAGTTAAAGGCTATCCGGCCATTGACCTTCTTCTGTGCGAGTGCGCACACTTTGCCCGAACTCTTACGGGAATCGTCACCTTAGTTTGCACGAGTAATGAGTGAATGGGCAAATATCCTTTACGAACGTTACGAATGTATGTTGTGGACAGTTGGGAATGTGAGTCTCACGGGAAGCGTGCAAGGGATAAGTCCATGCAGTCGCGCTATGCTCTGTGCCTTCAGTGGCTCATATGGACAGAGCGCCCGCCATGTAAGCAGGAGATCCCGGGTTCGAGGCCTGATCGGGGCACCAATTTTCAGCTGTCCCCATTGAGGTATATCAACAATACCTGTTGGCAGCTGAGGGTTCGATTAATTATCATTCCTTTCTACAGAAGCTGCATGGTCGTCATTGGTATCTCTTTCTTTCGCAACAGTTACAATTTGCATGTATTATTTTTACATTCAAAAGAAGAATTTAACGTTTTTCAAGGTGGTAATATTAATCTCGTTGTTATTGAACTAGTGTGTGTCTCTGTTTGTATGTCTGTGGAGGGAACTATCTTGATCGGCGTCGACTACTCCCACAGTATACATAATTTCGTACAGGTAGACAAGTGAATCTCGTGGTGGAGAAGCAGCTGCCGACTCCGACGGTTGCCTGTAAAATTCTTGGAATATAAGAGAAAGAAAACTTCTATAGGATTTTCTCGAATTGGAACATTGCCATTCGCATTTGGTCCTTCGATGATTGTCTGTGAGTGAAATGAGTTCTTTTTAACAGAGATAACTTTCTCTATTCTTTTGACCGTGTTATTGAAGCAGGCTCTACAGCAAACATCGACCACCAAATTTTCGAACTCCTACACAAGCTTGTAGTACATAATAGTTCATCACAGAATCCTTTGAACAAAATTAAATACGCCCAATTCCCTTTGAAATGCAACAAACTGTATTATGAACGTTTCTAAACTCCACGCTTGTGAATTTCAAAAACGCAAATTGCCCAACATGGCGGCTAACAATGACTGTTTCATTGCACAAACTTCCTCTCGTTATCCTGTCTCGTAGCAAAGTCTAGTCACATTCCGAGTATATTACTTTCTTCGCTCGCCATGAAGCAACGCGGAGTCAAGGAATAAATATTTCGCTCGCGCAGGCGAAACGCGTCGATATATCTTTACTTTAAACCGATAACAAAAGAACGTTCGTTGAACTGATCACTCTCCTTCGGCAGTTGGTACGGGCCAAAGGATATCATGCAGGGCCGCTCGCATCAGAATCGACAGCGAACCAACGCAGAGATGATCACTCTCCTTCGGCAGTTGGTACGGGCCAAAGGATATCATGCAGGGCTGCTCGCATCAGAATCGACAGCGAACCAACGCAGACAGTAGTAGTTCAAGTATACATGCCGTCGTCGCAAGCAGAGGATGAAGAGAGGGAGAAAGAATGTGAGGATACCGATCGGGTAATTCAGTACGTGAAGGGAGACAAAATTGTAGTAGTCATGGGGAATTGGAATACGATTGTCAGGGATGGAGTAGAATAAAGGGTTATGGGAGAACATTGGCTTGGTAGTCGGAACGAGAGAGAATAATTGGCTTCTGCAATGAATATCAGTTATTAATAGCGAACCTCTTTTCAAGAATCATAAAACGAGAATGTATAATTAGAGAAGGCCTGGAGATACGATAAGATTTCAGTTAGATTACATCATGGTCAGGCGGATATCCCGAAGTGAGATAGATTGTAAGGCGTACCCAGGAGCGCATATAGACTCAGACCACAATTTAATAATGATGAAAAGCAGGCTGAAGCTTAATAGACTAGTCAGGAAGACTCGTGCTACATCCACACAATTCTGAAGATAGCAAGAGCCGACATGTTCTGGAACTATCGCTCAATCAGCTAACAGGTCATTCACACACGTTGTTGTTAATAATAAGGTGCACGCTGTGTTTGGACGCATGAGGAGCTGGCCGCTATTCGTGAACAGCTTAATGCGCATTTGGCTACGGTCAGTCACCTTCAGGATGCTGCCTTTGGGGCGTAGCGGTAACGGAGAATGGGAGAATGCGGTGCATCACGTGTTGCTTCTTTCGCCCACGGGCTCTGTTACCGAGGCACCCCGTTATATACACGACGTGATGGATCCGCTTCACAGCAAATGAGTGGTGGGTAGTGACACGTTTGCGTCGCTCAAGGCAGAGGACCAATGTGAATAATGGTCTCGCCTATCCACACTATGAATGGACAGGTGGCTACCCATACAGCAGAGTCCAAGGAGGCATGTCGTGCGAGGGGTTTACAGTTACTGGGAGCTCCATTGTCAGGGGCGTTGTGGAGCCCCTTAGCCAGATAGCGTTTAGGGCTGGACAGAAAGCCAATGTACACTCGCTATGTCTGCTGGAGGGCCTCATCCGAGATGTGGAGGTGGCCCTACCTGCAGCTGCCGAGCATGCAGGTTGCTGTCGTCTCCAAGTTGTAGCTTTCGTCGGCGACGACGCCTGTTGTCTATCGCAAGCGCTATGAGGCTATCCTCAGTTCATACAGGCAACTAGTGGAAGTGGTGAAGACAGCTGGCCTCTTGCTTGGGGTGCAAGCAGAGCTCGCAATTAGCAACCGTATTTACAGAGCGGATCGGGGTTTTTTGGCTTGGAGCCGATTGGAGGGTCTTAAGCAAAGGATTCGTCGACTCTGTAACGGTCTTGGCTGTAGATTTGTAGGCGTGCGTTACCCCTTGATTGGTCAGGGGTGCACTACACAAAGGAAGCAGCTACTCGGATGGAACAGTACTGTTGAGTGCACATGAAGGTTTTCTATGCTAGGCGGTAGTTTGAGGTGCTCCAATGAATACTCGCCAGTCGATACGCAGCAAGGGAACTCAGACCACGTTTGGAGTAAAGACACTTCGATTCAGAAAATTTCATCAGTAAATTGTCGAAGTATTCGTAACAAAGTTATAGAATTTACTTGCAACGTACGGGAGTAAAATGATTATGAAACTTCTTATTTCATTACTGCTACCTCACCTCGGCTCTGTTTCAATGAGCGAATATACCCCCAGTATCGTTTGCATCGAATTAATATGATAATATATTTTATTAATAAATCTCTTATTCTATTAGTAGTTTGCTACCTACAGAAATGACAATGCTTTGATTATGGTCTGTTATTAAATATTGCATTTATTCATTAAAAACAGGATGATCAATATTCCTAGCCTAAAACTTTAAAATCAAATTAATTCTCTAAACTAACTATCCTACCATTGGCTCAATGGAGACCCTATCCCTAATCGTCCCTTTCCCTAACTTACGTAGGTTAATACTGGCCACGCAAGTGGTTTTACTGAAGTTCCACCTAGACGGACACAGAATCAGAGAGCTCAAGCACAGAGCTAGTGGAACGCGTACGCAATTTCAGTTACAGTGCCCTACTTTGCCAGATGTTTGCTCTAATATCAGCATAATTCCGCACGTAGATTACGACAGTCGTCCCAGGCACCAGCGTGACGCTGCCTTTCCCCTGTGAGAGCTCTTGCGGAGCAGACCCTCAGCGTCCGCCTAGCACCACCGCCGACAGCAGAGCCCCGATCTTGTAACCACCAAACTGTTCCGCTCCTCGCACATATATCCATACGCGTTTTTTGGCCAATCAGGACTCTTAATTTTCGCGCGGTTCTTGTAGCCACCAAACTTTTCCGTTTCTCTCACATGTATTCCTACGCTTTTCGGCCAATCAGGACTGTAAAATTTCGGTCGGATCTCCCACCTCTTATGGGTGCGCCGTATTTGCGTCCCGTTAGCCGCAACGGTGGGAAACAGTATCTCTCTGTCTCGCACGTACGCCCTCTTTCTCTTTTTCTACCTGTGAGGTTTCCGGCTCCCCCAATACCCCCTGTGGTCACAAGTGCCAATCAACCGACAAAGCAGCCCGACATAGCAGCCGCCGTGTGAAGCACCGGCCAGCTGCCGGCCACCTCGCTTGTTTGACATCACAAACAACCCTTTCTTGTGTCCGTCCAAACCACCTTCCCAATGATAATAAGCACGATTCTAAAATCTTACGTACCAGCATTAACCTTGATATGATGATGTTAGTATCGTTCTGTCAAACGGCCAACTCTATCCGCGTGTTATTTGTCATATATTATTTTCTGAATAAATATGATATAAGGTGCTAAAATCTGCCACCTTACATATTGATCTCCAGGAATGTTCTCGCTCTCAAGTTATTCTCGAGACCGAGAACTGGATGAAACTCGAAATTGAAAGCTCTGAAATATTTAGTGAGTCATGGACTACATATCAGAAAGACAGAGTAGGGGCTACTGTTCATTGCAGGTGACACAAGTATTGTCTCTGTTGAGGTCGAAGTTGAGTTTGACAGTGACGTTGTCTGGTCACATATGACAGGTCTAGGTGAAATCAAGTTAATTGTTGGATGTTTTAGCGGCCACCCGATTGTACTCTGACAGGTTTAGAGTCTTTCAAAGCATGTCTGTGGTCAATACTGCGTAAGTATCCAGATGACTCATTACTGTTTGAAGGTGACTTTAAGATACTGAGCACAGACTTGGATGTCTGTCAATTCATTGAAGGGATACAGACAGACAATCAGACAAAGTGCTTTTGAGCACGTTTACTGAAAACTGTGCTGAGCAACTAGTTCGGCAGCCGACACACAACAGGTCATAGACATTGTAGTTACAAAAAAGGCAGAGCTTATCGACAACGTCAGTGTAGAAACGGGGATTAGCGCTCATGGAGTCATTACAGAAACTATAGTTACGAAAGCAAATAAATATAGTGAAGAGTGTTTCTGCCAGGAAGAGCAAATAAGCAGCTGTTAGCATCTCACATAAACAGTGAAGTGATATCTGTTAGTTGCACTGACATGGACGTCGAGAAATTATCGGCAAAGTTTAAAAAAATTGTAAAACGTAGTCTGTAGAATTATGTGCCTAGTAATTGGATTAAGGACGAAAAAGATCCAGCATGGTTTGACAACGAGATTTTGGAACTGCTGAGGAAGTAGAGGCTGTTGCACTCTTGGTTCAAATGCAAAGACCTGCATATTTCACTTGTAAATAAGTAACATTCTCGTTAGTCAGCATGGCAGTTTGATAATCATTTAAATGTTACTGCCTTTCAAGAATAAAGCGCTGTAGTCACTTCATGTCCAATTTAGCTGCACTCCTCCCTTATTATGTGTAATGAGCATTATTTTTCTTGTTTTAATACAGATAGTACACGTTAGTGGGAGATAGTTTGTTGACAAGACATTTAATGCATTTATCTGTGTTGCTCATGAATAGCTACGTTGCTATTACTTGTTACACTGTGCTACTGTGTCGCGTCCAATAGACGGAACAGATTTTCAGCCCCCAAGTAAAACGACACGCCGCAGATAGTTTTCTGATTTACAGTAAGTTTACTTGAAATTACTTTGACTAATTAGGCTGGCGACCGTCTAAGATTCATATGACTATAGTTTTACTTTTCAACCACAATAACATTGGTTCGATTCCCGCTCGTATAGCTGCTAATCCCTTTCAGAACGTAATCGTTTGGCTAACGAAACATAATCTGATTCCTTCCCATTAGTACATGATTATGGCCAAACTTTTAGAAGGACTAACATTATTGGTGGCCTGCTTTGGTCGTGGGAGGAGGAGGAAGAGGATATTAGTGTTTAACATTACGTCGACAGCGAGGTCATTAGAGACGGAGCACAAGCTCGGATTAGGGAAGGTTTGAGAAGGAAATCGGCCGTGGACTTGGTCAAAGGAACCTTTTATGATAGAGACATTATTGCCTATCGTACATAACATATTGTTGAAGTGTTTAATAAAGATATGGGAACTTCTTACTTTATCTCTCCAATGCCTCTTGTTCTAAGGACTAATAATCATCGTAAAGTAGGTGAATATGAGTCTGTATGTGTCTGGACTAAAGGTTCAGTTCCTTTATGGATAAGTTTGTTAAAAGCATAAATGCCAATAGTGTTAATATCTTTAGGAGATTCACTGAAATGTAGCTGTAATTAAGAATTTGACATGGTGAAAGATTATCTTGGCTTTAACATTGATGAGTCACACATTGGACTTTCGTATTTCTTCTATTGTCCTACGATATGCATGTTGTGTAGTCGTCATTCACTTTTCATGTCGAAGATATCGCTATTTTATAGGTCTTATAGCTGACAGCGACGGATATTAATCCGTACAATTATGAAATATAATTTCATTTTACAACACTTGATTCCACGTAATTGTACACATCTGTTATATCTTGGCGTTATGGTGTACTAGTATTTAATTATCATTTTTTATGATGGTCATGAACAGCAATTAGTGTGACTCACATACATTACTCTCAACTTTCTCTGCTGTCATGAAGAGTACTACCTTAAGAGAAACTTTTATGCAAATCATGTTTCGAATATCTATGTAACTTCGGAGAACTTTTTACGCAGCATTCAATATTTGGAATGTAATCAGATAAGAAATACAGAACTTTATTTAAAAATACCATGTTGCTTTCGCTCATTCTTACTGTATAACAGAATCGAGTTATTATTGACCATGCCAGTTGTGTACAAAACGTTATGTTTCAAACACCAAGAGCTACTTGTTAATAATTTTTTACTTATTGCAAGACTGGGTCTTCAGCTCATCCCAAGCATCAAAATTATTTACAACAGCCTACATGGAAATATAATAAGCTGATCTGTAGACCGAAACCAATCATAAATAAAGAATTACTTATCATCATCTCTTGGTGGCTGTAATGTGACGTTTCTGAAATGCTTAGAGAAAATGGGGCACGTCCTGCACAAAACCAGATAACATTTATGGCGAGCATCATTGACATCTGAATAGTTTCTGTATAAATTGTAGTGGTTTATAAGCGGTTTAGATATTTGCATTGTGATTGTATTATACTGGAATATAGCTAGTAGAAATAGGCTAGAGGAGTTACCGTACGTCACGACAATATAGTGCCAGTAGCCAGACTCTCTGCAGCAGAATTAAACGTCAAACAAAATTACCTGTCCGCTAAGTGTAGAAGGGTACATTATAATCATTTGTCTCATTTTAATTGCAGTTAATGCTTTGGCAAAATGCACCCATTAACAATAAGTGCTGCGCAGTTAATTTAATGAAAATTAATGAGCACAGTGGGAGCCAGCGGCGGGAGTCACGCTATGCGACTACACAGTCCCGCCACGTGTCATTTTGCACTGGACGACGCTGCACGCAGCCAAGGTTCTGCCTTCCTTCTGCATACTACTAAAGCTTGCAAATACAAGTACCCGAGTCACATTGTATGCAACAGGCAGTAGCGGAGAAAAGAAGTGGGCGTCGTCGCCTTCAAGAATATAATTATGCACGAAGTTCAGAATTTTCTTTCTTCACATCCATTAACATACCCGTGGATTACTGATTTTCATCGGCAGTCATGTAGATCCTCACACTTTTTCTTTAATAGTGAGTTAATTACACCATGAATGTAGTACCCCACTTTAACTGAACTGAAGACGGCCGTCGCTTAGCAAAATCCGTGAGTATTTGTTCGTAATGAAAGACTACAACCAAAGGAAAGAATGTGAGAGCTTGTACAAACAGTGAGATTAGAATTCTGCTCTTCTGCGCTACGGCTTGCCGGGCGCCCGAGTCATACTTTCCCCAAAACGGCTCACTGCCGGTGTTCCTCGCTGGGGTGGCATACATCTGTCTCGGGGTCCTCGCCCACTGCGAACCGAGGACGTCCTTTGACGAGGTAGCCACAGCTGATACTGAGGGTCAACGCAAGCTTTCAACTCGCCACCAGAAACTATTGTACCCACGAATTGTTAAGGCGGGGGTGTAACAAATGTGTCTGATAAGGCCGCGTGAATAATAGCCGTTTTTTGGGGGTCTTGGAACTTGGTTCCTATCTGTGCTATGAACATCAGGTAAAAAGTTTTTGTTTTATCCCGGACCAGCGGCCATTTGTACAGCCAGACGAACATCAGTCTTACTGTAGTTATGTTAGAGTATATTAAGGAATGTTTGAACGACGAACAGAAACTACCGACCAGGCAAATTGTGCAAATCAATAGACTCGCTCTGCGAAAGACTTAAATTGGGCTGATATTATTGCTCAATTAATGGCGCCATTTTTACGTGCTACGTTTGGATTTTACGTGCAAAAACGAAAAAAAAACGCATTTTCTGGGACGTTTTTGAAGCATGCCGCTGCTATATTTGAAACTTGCAGGAGCTCTAACATGGAAATTAAGCGTTTCCAGACACATGTCCACATAGATCTTTTCTTTATTTGTGTGTGAGGAATGTTTCCTGAAAGTTTGGCCGTAAGTTTTTTTAACACCCTGTATACTGGACAGGATTAGGGATGTAAAAGAAGAGAGCTAGCTTTTCGTCTTATCTCACAGCTCCAATGACATTTAAATTAAAACATTTTCACGCATTCGCGCTTTTTTACGAGTTAATCTTACTTTCCCAGCGCAGTTAGCAGGCAATCCAAGACGCAGGTGGAAGTGCGTCTGCAATTTGTAGGCAAAGTGCCTGATCCTTTGCCCAAACTCCAGAATATCAACCAGCCACAGTAAGAAATATGTAATATCATATGGCTGAAGATCACACATGCAATAGCTAAAAAAAGTTTTTCGGGGGAGGGGGTGGGGGAACCAAATTTCTGGTGTGTATCTGATACTGGAACGCACCAAAACAATTTTTTGATTCTGGGTGGGTGGATAGGGGATTGGTTTTTTTCCCCAACGGGACTATTTCTCAGGCAGGCCCCAAATGTGCCTGTAGAGAGTGGAATGCATCTACAATAGGAAGTACTTGAGAGTGTGGACGTTTCTATTATAGGAAGTATCCCAGAGTGGGATGCATGCATCCTGAACTTTAATTGCACGTTGTGTCATATCGGAGGACATGAAAAATGCCATGTTGGATAGCATGAATGGCATGTATCACGTTACAGGACATGGGATCAAGTACAATGTTCTTTACTTAACGTGATGCATAGTATTATACACTGAAGAGCCAAAGAAACAGGTACACCCGCCTAATATCATGTAGGGCCTCCAAGAGCACGCAGAAGTCTCGCAACAGGAAGTGGCATGGATTCGACTAATGTTTAAAGTAGTGCTGGATGGAACTGACACCATGAATCCTGCAGGGTTCTCCATAAATCCGTAAGAATGCGAGGGGATGGAGATCTCTTCTGAATAGCACGTAGCAAAGCAACCAAGATATGCTCAATAGCGTTCATATCTGGGGAGTTTGGTGGCCAGTGGAAGTGTCTAAACTCAGAAGAGTGTTCCTGGAGCCACTATGTAGAAATTCTGGACGTGTGGAGTGTTGCATTGTCCTACCGGAATTTCTCAAGTGCGTCGGAATGCGCAATGGACATTAATGGATGCAGGTGATCGAACAGGATGCTTGCGTACGTGTCACCTGTCTAAGTCGTATCTAGACGTGTCAGCTGTCCCATATCACTACAGCTGCACACGCCCCTCACCATTACGGAGCCTTCACCAGCTTGAACAGTCCCCTGCTGACACACAGGGTCCAAGGATTCATGAGGATGTCTCGATACTCATGCACGTCTATCCGCTCGATACAATTTGAAACGAGACTCGTCGGACCAGGTGTTTCCAGTCATCAACAGTCCATCGTCGGTGTTGACGGCCCCAGCCCAGGCGTAAAGCTTTGTGTCATGGTTCAAATGGCTCTGAGCACTATGGGACTTAACATATATGGTCATCAGTCCCCTAGAACTTACAACTACTTAAAGTTAACTAACCTAAGCACCCGTGGTCTAGGGGTAGGGTCTTTGATTCATAATCAGAAACGTCTTCGGTCCTGGGTTCGATCCCCGCCACTGTCTAAATTTTGATAAATAATCAGCATTGGCGGCCGAAGACTTCTGGCATAAGAAGTCAGCCTCATTCTGCCAACGGCCTTGTCAAAGAGGGCGGAGGAGCGGATAGAGGTTCAGGGCACTCTCTTGTCTTAGGGGTGGGAAATTACCCCTAAAGGTGGAAGAATCAGCAATGATCAACGACATGAGGATGCAGAAGGCAATGGAAACCACTGCATTAAAGACACGTAACGTGTATCCACAGGAAATGTGGCCTGTATTTGAAGAAGTGTCATGATGATCTCTCCATTGGCTAAAGATTCCGGAATAGTCCCCCATTCGGATCTCCGGGAGGGGACTGCCAAGGGGGAGGTTACCATGAGAAAATAATTGAATAATCAACGAAAGGATAACGTTCTACGTGTCGGGGCGTGGAATGTCAGAAGCTTGAACGTGGTAGGGAAACTAGAAAATCTGAAAAGGGAAATGCAAAGGCTCAATCTAGATGTAGTAGGGGGTCAGTGAAGTGAAGTGGAAGGAAGACAAGGGTTTCTGGTCAGATGAGTATCGGGTAATATCAACAGCAGCAGAAAATGGTATAAAAGGTGTAGGATTCGTTATGAATAGGAAGGTAGGGCAGAGGGTGTGTTACTGTGAACAGAATCGACAGCAGACCAACACCGACAACGATAGTTCAGGTATACATGCCGACGTCGCAAGCTGAAGATGAACAATAGAGAAAGTGTATGAGGATATTGAAAGGGTAATGCAGTATGTAAAGGGGGACGAAAATCTAATATTCATGGGCGACTGGAATGCAGTTGTAGGGGAAGGTGTAGAAGAAAAGGTTACAGGAGAATATGGGCTTGGGACGAGGAATGAAAGAGGAGAAAGACTAATTGAGTTCTGTAACAAGTTTCAGACAGTAATAGCGAATACCCTGTTCAAGAATCACAAGAGGAGGAGGTACACTTGGAAAAGGCCAGGAGATACGGGAAGATTTCAGTTAGATTACATCATGGTCAGACAGAGATTCCGAAATCGGATACTGGATTATAACTCGTACCCAGGAGCAGATATAGACTCAGATCACAATATAGTAGTGATGAAGAGTAAGCTGAAGTTCAAGACATTAGTCAGGAAGAATCAAAACGCAAAGAAGTGGGATAAGGAAGTACTAAGGAATGACGAGATAAGTTTGAAGTTCTCTAACGCTATAGATACAGCAATAAGGAATAGCGCAGTAGGCAGTACAGTTGAAAAGGAATTGACATCTCTGAAAAGGGCCATCACAGAATTTGGGAAGGAAAACATAGGTACAAAGAAGGTAGCTGCGAAGAAACCATGGGTAACAGAAGAAATACTTCAGTTGATTGATGAAAGGAGGAAGTACAAACATGTTCCGGGAAAATCAGGAATACAGAAATACCGGTCGCTGAGGAATGAAATAAATAGGAAGTGCAGGGAAGCTAAGACGAAATGGCTGCAGGAAAAATGTGAAGACATCGAAAAAGATATGATTGTCGGAAGGACAGACTCAGCATACAGGAAAGTCAAAACAGCCTTTGGTGACATTAAAAGTAACGGTGGTAACATTAAGAGTGCAACGGGAATTCCACTGTTAAATGCAGAGGAGAGAGCAGATAGGTGGAAAGAATACATTGGAAGCCTATATGAGGGTGAAGATTTGTCTGATGTGGTAGAAGAAGAAACAGGAGTCGATTTAGAAGAGATGGGGGAACTCATATTAGAATCGGAGTTTAAAAGAGCTTTGGAGGACTTACGGTCAAATAAGGCAGAAGGGATTGATAACATTCCATCAGAATTTCTAATATCATTGGGGGAAGTGGCCACAAAACGACTATTCACGTTGGTGTGTAGAATATATGAGTCTGGCGACATACCATCTGACTTTCGGAAAAGCATCATCCACACAATTCCGAAGACGGCAAGAGCTGACAAGTGCGAGAATTATCGCACAATCAGCTTAACAGTTCATGTCATGCATCGAAGCTGCTTACAAGAATAATATACAGAAGAATGGAAAAGAAAATTGAGAATGTGCTAGGTGACGATCAGTTTGGCTTTAGGAAAAGTAAAAAGACGAGAGAGGCAATTCTGACGTTACGGCTAATAATGGAAGCAAGGCTAAAGAAAAATCAAGACACTTTCATAGGATTTGTCGACCTGGAAAAAGCGTTCGACAATATAAAATGGTACAAGCTGTTCGAGATTCTGAAAAAAGTAGGGGTAAGCTATAGGGAGAGACGGGTCATATACAATATGTACAACAACCAAGAGGGAATAATAAGAGTGGACGATCAAGAACGAAGTGCTCGTATTAAGAAGGCTGTAAGACAAGGCTGTAGCCTTTCGCCCCTACTCTTCAATCTGTACATCGAGGAAGCAATGATGGAAATAAAAGAAAGGTTCAGGAGTGGAATTAAAATACAAGGTGAAAGGATATCAATGATACGATTCGCTGATGACATTGCTATCCTGAGTGAAAGTGAAGAAGAATTAAATGATCTGCTGAACGGAATGAACAGTCTAATGAGTACACAGTATGGTTTGAGAGTAAATCGGAGAAAGACGAAGGTAATGAGAAGTAGTAGAAATGAGAACACCGAGAAACTTAACATCAGGATTGATGGTCACGAAGTCAATGAAGTTAAGGAATTCTGCTACCTAGGCAGTAAAATAACCAACGACGGACGGAGCAAGGAGGACATCAAAAGCAGACTCGCTATGGCAAAAAAGGCATTTCTGGCCTAGAGATTCTACTAATATCAAATACCGGCCTTAATTTGAGGAAGAAATTTCTGAGGATGTACGTCTGGAGTAAAGCATTGTATGGTAGTGAAACATGGAATGTGGGAAAACCGGAACAGAAGAGAATCGAAGCATTTGAGATGTGGTGCTGTAGACGAATGTTGAAAATTAGGTGGACTGATAAGGTAAGGAATGAGGAGGTTCTACGCATAATTGGAGAGGAAAGGAATATGTGGAAAACGCTGATAAGGAGAAGGGACAGGATGATAGGACATCCACTAAGACATGAGGGAATGACTTCCATGGTACTGGAGGGAGCTGTAGAGGGCAAAAACTGTAGAGGAAGACAGAGATTCGAATACGTCAAGCAAATAATTGAGGACGTAGGTTGCAAGTGCTACTCTGAGATGAAGAGGTTAGCAGAGGAAAGGAATTCGTGGCGGGCCGCATCAAACCAGTCAGTAGACTGATGACAAAAAAAAACCCCTAAGGACATCACACAATACCCAGTCCAGTCATCACGAGGCAGGGAAAATCCCTGGCCCCGCCGGAAATCGAACTCGGGAACCCTGGCGTGAGAAGCGAGAACGCTACCGCACGATCACGAGCTGCGGACCTTGCGTCATGCAGTCACCAAAGATACACAAGTCGAATTTCGGTTCCGAAAGCCCATATCGACGGTGTTTTGTTGATTGGTTCGCACGCTTACACTTGTTGATGGCCCAGCATTGAGATCTGCAGCAATTTGCGGAACGGTTGTACTTCTGTCACGTTGAACGATTCTCTTCAGTCGTCGTTGGACCCTTTCTTGCAGGATCTTTTTCCGGCCACACCAATGTCGGAGATTTGATGTTTATCCGAGTCCTGATATTCATAGTACACTCGGGAAATTGTCGTACTGAGAAATCCCTACTTCATCGCTACATCGGTGATGCTGTGACCCATCGCTGGTGCACCGACTATAGCACCACGTTCAAAGTCACTTAAATCCTGATTACCTGTCATTCTAGGAGCAATAACCGATCTAACAACTTCGCTAGATAGCTATTGTCTTATATAGGTATTCCCGACCGCAGAGCCGTATTCTGCACGATATCTCTGTATTTGATCTCGCATGCCTACACGAATTTCTTATGCGCTTCATTGTAATAAGCAGTGTATAACTAAAGGTGCAGCAGCATGGTTTATTCGATCGTTGTACTGCAGAACTACCAATTTGCCTTTTCCTACATTAGTACCATTCCACGCATGTAGGTTGCGCATATTTAACTTTCGTTTTCCTTATTTTGAAATGCAATTTGCTAGTTGTTATCAGCACTTTTCTTTCCGTAATCGTTGCATCAGTACTTGATAATTATCTAACAAAGTCCAATATTTCTGTGGTAGTAAACTCCTTCAACAACAACAAAATTGGTTGGTACCTATGACGACTGCATTGCAACGGCAGGATCTTTCTGGGTCGAATAAATAAAATTATATTTAAAGATAAAGTTTCTAGGTCATGTATCATCTTTCATTCATACAGTGAGTTTTCGTAAGGGTGTGCAAAAATGTAACAGGACGCAGAGAATGATCCACTGAACAATTTGAAGTAGGGAACCTAGAGTCAGAGAAGCCAGCTTAAGGACATATGGAAGTAAACTTCTCTACCGATTTGTGTAGCATTACGGTTTCCCATCTTAATTACAATTAACATGCATGCAAATTTACACTTGCTGTGTTGTTTATTTATATGTACGTTCCTTATTTCCTGCAAAGAAATAAGGAGAACGAGCCTGATTACTAGGAACTCACGATGCAGGTTTTGTTTACTTTACGTTCTTAAGCCGGCTCCATTGTATTGTATTTACGTTATCCCATGAGAGAACATGCTATGAATCAACGACAGAGCCATTCATTACTCAGTGCTTTTCTGAGACTACAGTACAAATGGTTGAAATGGCTCTGAGCACAATGGGACTTAACATCTGAGGTCATCAGTCCCCTAAAACTTAGAACTACTTAAACGTAACCTAAGGACATCACACACATCCATGCCCAAGGCAGGATTCGAACCTGCGAGCTGTCGCATGGTTCCAGACTTAAGCTCCTAGAACCGCTCGGCCACTCCGGGCGGCTACTACAGTACAATCCGATGGGGCGATAACGGTACATTTTCGCCAATCTCATTGACATGTATTACAGTGCTCTCGCTGGTGAAAGGCTGTACAGTGAACGACTTCCTGACAGGTATCATTCGTCGCGACAAGTGTATATTCCTGTCGATCGACGAATTTGGGAGACTGGTTCATTGGAAAGAAGAAATGAGGGGCCTGGTAACATGAGGATCAATCGCACACCCGATTTCGAAGAGGAGGTGCTGAAACGTGTTGCAGTGGACCCCACCAGAAGTACTCGTCGTACTGCACGTGAAATGGGCGCTGCACATACTAGCGTGTGACAAGTACTCCACGAAAAGCAATTACACCCATATCACTCACAATGAATCCTTGCAATGATTCTGACTCACTTTGCACCAAGAGTCGCAGTGCGTCATTGGCTGCTCCAATAACGGATTGATCGACCAGATTTCTTCCAAATCGCGCTGTTTAGTGACGAGGCCTCATTTTATCGCGATG
This sequence comes from Schistocerca nitens, assembly GCF_023898315.1. Taxonomy (NCBI): domain Eukaryota; kingdom Metazoa; phylum Arthropoda; class Insecta; order Orthoptera; family Acrididae; genus Schistocerca; species Schistocerca nitens. Next base: position 390,119,239 of record NC_064615.1, read on the forward strand.
GTATTTCGACCAGTAGCAGTAGCCATGTGTGGGATGAGGAAAACAATCACGCTGTAGCAGAGTCACACAGTCAAGAACGCTTAGCTGTGAATATCTGGGCCGGAATTGTAGACGACAATCTCATAGGCCCATGTCTTCTATCTGGCCGTCCGAACGGCCACCTGTCCTTGAGGTTCATGCAAAGAGTTCTGACTTGTTGTAGAAGGTACCCATGGCTGTTCGTGAGATGATGTGGATATAACATGACGGAGCACCGTCTCACTTCACTGTGGATGTCTGCAACCATCTCCATGCTGTATTTCTGGTCGCTGGATTGAAAGAGTAGTCCTATTCCATGACCTGCGAGATCACCTGACATATATACAATTAGTTTTTTCCTGTGAGGATACCGCTTGTGTATGAGACCACAGTGGCCACGGAGATGGAATTAGTTGCGAGAATTGATTCGAAACAATCCAGGGATATTTGTCAGGATGCGTCCTAATCCTATTCGCCGATGTTATGCTTGCGTTGTGGTTAATGGCCGTCAGTTTCAGCACATTTTGCAAGATACAGTACCAATGTTACGTTCATTTAGTCAGTGATGGTATTTGCAGTTAACTGTAACTAATGAAAATAAAAAAGTACACATCAATATGAGTTTTATTTCTATTATCTCCTAAAGTTGGCTTCTCTGACCCCAGGTTCCCTACCTCAAATTATTCAGTGGAGCACCATCTATGTCGTGTTAAATTTTTCACGCTCTTATGGAAACACCCTGTATAAGTTGCAGTTTGCATGTATGTCATACATACTGTTGTAATGCTTAGTAAAATGATATATTACCAAACCCTAAGTTTTAGTGACAAAATACTTTGCTGTCACTATCTGCTGCAGACATTTGCTTCCTGATTACCATTTAGATCTCAGTAATAACTGTATATCTGTTCATCACACCATCGTTTAAGTAACACTATAGGGATAGCTATTACCATTTAAATTGCGCCTCTTTTCTGTTCAATTCCCTGATCTGATTAACAGCGGAGTTCTTAGGTATAACCGTGTGCAGTACAATATGAAGATTACGACGGCTTTTTACGTATGCCTTTGTAAAAAGAAAACCCGTACATTATGCAGCTAAATGTCATTGTGTGAACAAGGATTTCTATAAAATTCTTGAGCATTGTGCCGCCATTGTGTGTGGTGGGCAGAAGAGAAGTGCTGCAAGAAACTTGAGGAAAGAACCTAATCTGGTCCCTTTGTGTGAGGCTACAGTAATAGTCTCTTTATCCCGGTGTCCAGCAGTACCCTCTGTGTACGGTCAGTCACATTTGCAGTGTCATAGCTATCGTAGTAGTGGAGGAATATGGTAGTGTCTATGGCTGCAAGCCTGAACTGTGTCGCTGGAATGTGCAGAGGACAGGTAGCTGTGGTGTGAATGGGGATACTTACAGAGTGGAACAAACGAGATTAGCTTTTGCATTCCGCTTGTTTTAAATAAAGGTGTGGTAGTTGTTCCTGTACTATCCCAGTGATAGAGTACCAGTAAAAGTGAACTGGCAACTGGATGGTGATAACTGTTTTTAACGTGGCCTATCAGTGTAGTTTGACTATGTCTTGCAGTGTTTTTAATGTACATGCATCTCTATAGAGATGTACCTGCTTGGTTCTTTATTTTTCATTTCCCACCGGGTTTACACAACCACAGTAATATCATAACGTCAGACTCCTCTTAAGCAGCCATATTTGATTGTGATGTCATAGTGTGTTATAAATTATGGTAATTAAGATAAGGACAACTTGGAAAAGCATTGGATGGCCATTCTGAATCACAAGTTATAATATTGAACACAAAGATGAAAAAATATAGAGACAGTTACAGCATATTTTGAAAGTGGCAGACATTTTAGGATCATAAATTATGCCAATTGAAGAGGCTGGAGCCATTTTGTTTTATAATTATAGTTATTAAGATGAAGTGAATCACAAATTACAGCCATTAAGATAACTGGAAATCTGGCAACCATGCAGACTGCACCATTTCCCCCAGCTAACTGGGTGACTACCCTCCGAATATCCTGCCATTTAGACTTGACGCAATAGGAATAGAAGAAATGGGAAGGAGCAAAATCTGGGGATAGGGTAAAGGGAGAAGGGAGGGACCACTTTGAACTTAACCTTGGGGGAGATCTGGCATCTATGCAGGTTGCACCAGAATTCACTCTACCCCACTACTTTCATCAGTATGAATTTGATGGAGTGCTCTATAGATTTCCTGAATCCCAGCAACTAATTTCTTAGTCTCATTCTTAATTTGTTTGATTAAGACTTGGTAATGTGCCTTTATTTTCTGAATCCTTGGTATGTATTTGGTGATTTAGACTTTGAAATATTTTTTTTATTCTCAGCCTTTATTGGTAGATTGTTAATCTTCATAGTTTGCACCAACTAAATTGATAGTTCCTCATGACTTCCAGTAACTTTTGTTGTTTCATTGATATGAACTGTTTCCTGCACTGACATCATGGAAGATACACTGTAATTTTTAATTTATCCAGAATTAGGAAGTACACTTTTAGTATCGACCTTGATTTACATATTTGCATAAACTCGGACAGTATCCTTAACCAGATTGTTCCCTGCAATAGTTCTATTTCAATCACACATCTCAATTTTTAAGCTTGAACACTACACATGCAGGTAAAAATTAAATTTAATTTCCAGCAATGAAAGTTCACTGTTCACTCCATACTTTCTTGGTACCTTTTTAAGGTTTGATGTGCCGCTGTAGAACCACACTCACCATAATCCTGCTGGTGTCCATCGAAAAGCCCGTCCTATGATGTAGGCATTGTCACTGTTTCGCCATGCCTGTACGACGCTACCGTTCTATATTATCAGCTGACTAGCGATATATTAACTTCTTTCATGTCACAACTAAAAATGAGATACCATTTGCTGTTTGTTGTTGAGACTTTCTTATTTTAGGAACGGAAACGAGGAGGATTTGAATTTCAAACCAGATTTGTAAGTGATAAACTCTGTACACATGCACCATAAACCTCATAGACACTCACCATATATTTATAATTTTACTTCACATGTCACCAGTCGTCTTCATTCCATTACACGCTGCGCCCTATTACTTCCGTGAAAAGATACGTACAGTGCTGCACTATGAGATGCCACAACTCTTCCAACAGCTGTGCAGAACATTGTCGACCGACGTTCCCCTATTTTTAGACAAAGGATCTGCCAGATTTTATGTGATCAAGAGAATGATCTGAAGAGGCTATAAGTCCAGAAAATTCAATATAACCTCTTATAAATCTCTTCGCAATCTAGAAATGTTCCACACGTTTGGTGATAAACAATGTCTTCATCTAGTTTTCTAATTCCTCCTACATTCTGCTCATCATCCCTCGTGTAATGTATGCACAAAAAATTGCAACTACCTCTATTAATAGTGGCACGTAAAACAGATCTCTTATGTGACCATATATAATTACGCCTAGCGCAGAATGGTGGGGGTAAGGGCACTATAGAACTAAAGAAGCAACGGGCTGTGGTGTAGAACATGATTGTCAACTTAACGGTGCGGAAAGTGGGGAATTTCAAAACAGTTTTAGAAGTTTGGAGACATATGCATCAACAGGCAAGCGCAGTCCTTGCATGTTTTTCAGACAGCTATGGTACAGAAATTGTCTTCTAAAGATTCTCAACAACCTAAGATAAGATATGAAGTTAATATTAATATCCGGCTAACAAAATGCTCATGCAAGCATCATGAGGATAGATTTGTATACTGCAAGCCCTTTTTTACATATATGAGTTAAAAATTGAAATATAACACGAATGAAAGAAAATATGACTTTCATTCTATGTCAGTCCACAGCATGACGTTAAATAACGAAAACGTTATACACCGCACATTCAGTAAAAGACAAAACAAAAATTTATTTTAGGTATCAGACCCTTTTAAGATTTTTAAACAGTTTGCCGACATAGTCCACTCAGCGGAGCTGAGTGTTGGGGATTAACTAATAAGGTATGGGTTGTACATTTAAGGCTAACTGAAATAGTGTTTTTCGACGCTGGAAATATCTTAATTCAACCATTCTTGAAACTTCTTTTTGGAGGGGAGATATCGTATTGTTGAAAAAATGATGTTTTGTAATACATCCCTTCACTGACGACGTTGGTGCAGTATGAAGCAGTTGAAAGTGAGCTGGCCCTCTATTAGCTATTTCCTGCAAAAGTCATTGACCTTTAGGGAGCGTTGTATTGTCAGAACTAAATGTCAGGGAACTTCTTTCAGCAGTTTATCACTCCTGTATTGTGAAGTTGAAATTTCCGTGTATCATGTGCCTTTCGGACTGTAGCTCCCACAACAGCGGCAGCCGGTCTGAGTTCACTGGTACTCAGTTGTTTGACTATTTTTCAGACTGTCATGGGCAGTAGTACAAGGCTACGCTAGTTGATGGACTGATTTTATAGCATCACGTGCATCAGTTCACTTTGAATTGTTACACACTTTCCACCGACACACTCATTCTTTCTGTGGCCTTAACACTGTAACAGCTCACTCCATCTGTAGTGCTTATATTATCTTCTAGTATCTTTGGCATTTGCGTGATTATCTTCAAAGCCACTGTCATACGCTCGAGTAAAGTATACCTATCAAGGTACACGAAAAGCTTTCTCGCCAATGTCGCTGTCTTAACAGCTAGAAGACACATACACGACACTGGGGTGACAGGTATAACGTCGTCACCAATAAAAATTAAAATAACTACAGTTTCGTTATCATTGCTTACGCAATCTTATTAATTCATCACAATTAAGATATCCTTAGGTTTTTATTTTGTGTATCTTCGTATAGGTCTCATTGAAGTTCTAGTTACGTTCCTGTGGAGCCATTTAATTTCTTAGGCCTCCAATAGGACAGAGTTTGAGAAACAGAATCTTTGCAAGTTTCCCACAGAAAACCCAAAACTTCTAGTTAAACACTAAAAAAAGTTCGGTGAAGTGCTATTCAAAACATTTCGCTAATGGATGAGTGACACTTAACTCGTGATGTTAATGCTGTAACTACCGCAAGCGCCTAGAAACCTGCACTGGCAGGTTAATCCATCTTGCGTTACGCGGTCCCAAGTTCGACTAAGTGGGCTCTATTGGACTGCGCTGTCAAGATAACGCATATTAATACTCCTGCGGCGGAGTGCTTACTGCGTGGATATGGGGCAACTAAACTATGGTGCCCCAGGGCCCGTTATTGATTCTACTTGGCAATAAGTTCTGAAGAGACAATAAGACGTATCAGCGTGTCTCGGCAGTACCGTCGTAAGCAAAGCATTTCTTTCAGTGTTTTCGGGCAATATTGTGAAAGTGTCAAGATTCCACACTTGATTGAACGATCATTTAGCCAACGGGTAGCTATATATTAGAATGTTTAGTATCTTATGATTAACCAAATGTTCGTGAGTGTTTCAGTGTAATTTTAAATAAACCAAAGTTACAAATAATGTAAAATGCATGATTCATTAAAGAATAGCGGCACTGTGTAATGATATACGATTATAAATTTTGACTTAGAAGTATTGGTATTTTATCTTTGTTAACATGTGCTCGGAAGCCAAATGATTTTTAGAATAGCATCAAACAAACAAAGTTTTGAACTAAATAAGCCAGTACTTGTTGAATATGTTGCCTAAATCGCGTTTGGAAGAGAGAAATGGCAAAACTGTCAACAATCGCTCCACATTCCAAACTGTTACATTTCTGCATAGACTTGATTTGCTAGGAAATGACGAATCATACTGCCACAATGAATCGTTCCTTATAAAATATAGTTACAAAAATCAATCGAACTTAATGTTGCTCATAGATTGTACATATAAAAGCTATAAATTTGCCATTGTTCACTATTAATTTATTTCTTCAGGCTTAGAAGGGCATCATCACTCTTCGGCTGACTATAGTCGTGAAAAAAGATACTATACTGTTGAACAACATTGCAGATGACACTGCGCATATTGAGTGAAGTGCAAATCGTAGCGTGTAACACGACGGGGTGTAGCGTAATTATGGCGATGCCTGAGGAAAATCACGCAGTAATCGAATTTCGAATTGGAAGATTTCGTCCGCACATGGAGTTGACAACATACGAGTTTCATCTGTTTCCAAAACAGACAACACCTTCTAGGACTTCACTTTTATAGTGATAGAGTGGTGAAAGTAGAGGTGACGTTGTGGCTCCGTCAACAAACTTAGACATCCTATAGTGACGATATTAACAAACTGGTCCCTCGTTGGCAGAAATGTGCTGAGAAATAAATATGTAGACATGAAGAATATAGATGTACAGTGTTAACAGCATTTATTTTATTTAAAAAATGTTTAAGAGTTTTCACATAAAACATTCGAAGGCATTATTTTTCAGCAAGTCCTTGCAGAAAGTATTAGATGAGTTCTGCTACAAATGACGATGTCCAAAGTAAAGGAGATGTAAAAAAGGAGACTGACGACAGTAAGAAAAGCGTTTCTCTTAAAATAGAATACTTCAACACAGAATACAAAAATATCAGTTTAGGAAGCTGTGAGTTAACGAACGTCTCGCTCTCGTTTAAGTATATGACCGAAAGAGTCAGCCTTCAGGAATTGTGAAACGAATCCTGTTGTCCAGGACTGGATGCCACAAAGGGCGCAGATTCACACGAGATGCGGAAACTCACAGGCTTCTATTGTCTATTGAGGACTATGTGTGCGAGTGAGACAAACGAAAGTCTACGTCATAGGGGAACTCAGTAGAAGGCTTTTGTGGCCAAGTAGACGTAGCAGTGTTAAATATGGCGGACCTAAGATCTTCCATAAAGGGAAACATTTTTTGAATACCACTTAATTCTGTAGTGGTTCAGAGAACCAAGCCACAGTAATTTTAATCCACCGTCCTCCACAAATTTTCATGGTATCCCAATAAAACTTGAATATTGATCATATCTATAATTGTTTACAATTTACTGTTAAAGTGAAATTAACAAGTTTTGTAACAAATCTGAACGCTTTGGTCGATCTAACGGTCGATATTTCATGTAGAAGCGCATCATTAAAATGATAGACGTTGTAAATATCGACTCTGTAACTTTATTTGCTTAAAAGATATAGTAAATTTAAATTATCAGTATTTTCAGTTGATTATCAGATCATCATTTCCTCCACACAAAACATATTGAACGATGACAGCATGACACATTATTGAATCAATAGGTAATAGAATATTTGTTGTAAAGTTTAGTGCATAATAGCTACTTTTGTCTTTTATTTATCAGAAAGCACATTGGTCCAAGGCTGCCGGCCGTGAAATTCAAAGTTAATAAGGAAATTGTATTGGTTTTATGTAAAAGAATTTGACGTTCATTATGTAATAGATATTATTTTATTTAGAACGTTAAGGGGGTCAAGCTTTGATTATTTAAATATGTTAAAATGTAAAGTAACGTACAATAAGCTGTAGCAAATTAGATGGACGCAACGGCTCTAGTCAGTTGAACGAAGATGTTCGGCGCGCGGAAAACACGGTCGGGTACGGGCAGAGGGCAGTTCTGGTCGAGACACCAAAGGGGACAGTTCAGATGGAGACGCGAAAACGGACAGTTCGGCTGGAGACGCCTAAGGGTACAGTTCGGATTGAGACGAGAAAGCGGACTGTCGGTCTTTAGGCAGCTAGGAAGTGAAACGCCTTAAAAACGTCGCGTTGTGTGGCATCGCGGGACTTCCCATCTGAGCGGTGAGCAGCCGCGCGCCTGGTGTAAACTCTAACTTTTCGCGTAGTTAACGAGGTGGAGTATAGAACTTGTAATTCGCGAAGAAATTGTGAATGATCGAACTGTGTCAAATGGATATGTGCTCGAGTGTAACAGTAAATCTAAATGCGACCACTTTCGCTATTAGTTTTCTTTCTGAATAATCATTATTCTAACTAAATCGCAACTGTGTGGCCTACATCATTTATGGGTCGTTAATTTGGGTCCCGATATTATTATTACTGTTATTATACGTTAGGTTAACTTTGTATTTTGAAAACTTGCCATCAGCCAGACAATTTAACCAAAGGGTCACAAGTGTCTAATTTAGGGCGTGTAATGCGACACGTGCGGTTCAACCACTAGACGAGTTTGAGCCAAGACATTTCGACGAAGAGGAGCCGCATGTGAGCCCGAAGATGTTTGGGATTTTAGTTCGCAAAGCCTTTTCTGGATGAATTTATCTGAAGTATAACTACCTATGACAGTGAAACATGAATGATAGCCGTACAGTCAAGAGACGAATAGAAGTTCCCGAGTGGGAAATTGTATAATAATTCTGATGGTTAGATTGGTAGACCGGGTGACTAACGATGATGTACTGCGTCGAAATGAGGGGGAGGAAAGCGAATGTGATTCACAGAACATAGCAATTGTAACTGCAAATCCTGTCTCGTCTGAATATCTTTGAACGTAGTTGGTAGGATGTACTGAATTCCAGACGCTGAAGGCTTGATAACAGAATGTTTTTGGCCACCTTACAATCTACACCTTTCTGTGCCATTAACTTTAGACTATCAATTTTCACCTGCAGAAGAATGTAGACTCTGCGCTACGCACGTAAATGATCAATGGTGGGAGAAGGGTTACGTGTTGAAATTTAAACAAAATAAAGGAATAAAGCGTCACTGTAGTTGCAACAACTTCATAATTCACTCAATTAAAGTATCATTTGCACACTCCTCTAGCACGTTAATGGCATTTCGTAATCGGAACAGTTCCGTAAGGTTAGATGCGCTAGAACTTAATCATGTTTATACGGAACCTTTCCAGATTAAACTTTAACTCTTAAGTGCTCTTGTGCTCTATCAGCAATAACAAACCGAAGCAAGTCTCTATAAAGGAGTGATTAGACACTGTAAAAGTTATCTTAGAGTTTTTATTATTTCAATGTGCAGTTAGCAAACTACCTGCGGAGTCATCTCACTGGGTTTCAGTAATTCTCAGTAATTGTAGGAAGTATTGTTGTTATGTACTGCGCAAAAATATGTGTTCATTCATTCTTTTAATAGCAGCGATAGAGTAGAAACAAACAGCACATGTAAAACTCAGATTGATATCCACGTAGGGATTCTAACACACGGGCTACAGCTTACCTAATAATTACGCTAACTTTGATACCATAGTAAAAACCGATGTAGATAGATTGCATACGTCTATGAAATGCGTGGCAGAAAGTACATTGCACAAAGTATGAAATGCGGATATACTGACTGCTTGTCTCCTCAATTACTGGAATCTTGACTTCGCGGTCGCGGTATGAGTGACACGCAGGAAGCTGTCTATATGTTCCTATATTATTAGCTGTTTCTTGAAACTTTGTGAGTAGGCTTTCGTGGAATAGTTATTACCTTTCTTCAGAGTTAAGTCACTGCAAATGTTTGAGCACATTCGTGGCACTTTCTCGTTAATCAAAAAGATCTATCACCATTCGCGCTGCCCTGTTTTTCAGTCCTGCATTGTTATGGGTCCCACATACATCAGTAATATACTAGGATCGAGCGTTTTCTGCAACAGTTTCCTAATATCAGGACAGCTTCACTATCTGTTAAGGCGGAAGTCATGCGTTTGATCCCCTTATGAGTGTTAATAACCGATTGCCTTCGTACATTGACTACATTTTCAGTACACTGTCTTACCAATGAAAGAAAGGTTAGTTTATTTACGACTAGGTCATGTAATCATTCCATTTCATATTCCAAAATATGGTTAAATCCCAGTAGCTGTCTCAATTGAATAATTTAATTATGACTTACTGATACTGTAGTCATAGCCTAATATGTTTTTGCGTCTTATGGTGTGCGGATTTAGACATTTCTTAATATTTAAAGGAAGGTGCAAAACATTGAACCAATACAATTTTTCATCTCGTTCTGTTTAAATATTTGCGCAGCATGTTTCAGAATGAGTACCAGAGTCATCTCCGAACTGTCTGCCGTTACTATTAATATTGTCTGACAAGTCACCGATTTACAACATGTGTAGCAGGTTTCGAAACGTACTTCCCCGGGGGCAGTCCTTATGTTACTTCTACAGCTATCGACTGTTCCATAACAAAGGTAACACGGCGCCGCCTTCCTACAAAGAAATTCCGGATCCCGTCAGATATTTCGTTTGAAACTTCATAAGATCGCAATTCAGTATACAAACGTTGGTATTGTAGTCGGTCTAAAGGCTTCCGAAACTGAGGCTATATTAAGCCAGTCCCTTGCCCTTACTCTTCGGTCTGGACTCCCAATGAATCGGGTAAAATGGTCTTTAGTGATTCGTCCCGCTTCGAACTGAGCCACGATGACCTGCGAAGACATGTCTGGAGTCGCCCCGGACAGTGGTGGTTCAAATGGCTCTGAGCACTATGGGACTCAACTGCTGAGGTCATTAGTCCCCTAGAACTTAGAACTAGTTAAACCTAACTAACCTAAGGACATCACAAACATCCATGCCCGAGGCAGGATTCGAACCTGCGACCGTAGCGGTCCTGCGGTTCCAGACTGCAGCGCCTTTAACCGCACGGCCACTTCGGCCGGCGGACAGTAGTGGGACTGTCGCCCGCCGCACGGCTCTACAACCAGGAGTGAAGTTCTGGGGTGCCACTCCTTTTCGTAGCAGGATCCACGGTGGTGGTCATCATTGGCAAGTTTACAGCACGTCCTTACGTGGACGATAATCTACGCTCCGCTTTTTAGTCCTTCAAGCAAGATATCCTGGTCTTACATTTCAGCAAAATAATCCCCGCCCACTCACGGCGGGAGTTTAAATTGGTTGTCATTGCGTTTGCCAAATGCTACCTTGGCCAGCGAGGTTGGCAGATCTCTCCCCAACAGAGAACGTTTGGAACATTATATGCAGGGCCCTTCAACAAGCTCCGGATTTTGACTATCTAATGCGCCAATTGGATAGAATTTGGCACTATATCATCGCCAAGCCGAATAACTGCTTGCATATGGGCCACAGTTGGACCAGCGAGTTACTGATTTGTTGGTCTGTACATGGATACCACATCTACCGATTTCCCTCTGGTTCGGATAATTCCTTCGTAGTGCGTCGTTATTTTCCTCTTTTTCATCCTTAGAGTGCATTTTATTGAAAGTGTTAACTGCATCACGAGGATACGTTATTAGACTTGGGTGGCAGCAGTGCAACTAACGGACGCGTAGGGGACGGCAGAAGACAACAGTGGTCGCGAGTGTAATGTTTTATGGATTGAATGAGTTGTAGTCTGCATGCGTTCGTTCGCTGCTCAGAATATTTACGAAAAATTGACGTTAACCAGTATTTGTTTTGGGTGTTAGCAACTTATATGAGCAACAGATTGTTTAATCATTTGGTGTGGTAGTCATCGTGTGGAAAGATTTATAGCACGCAATACTAGTAAAGCATCCCCGCAAAAACAGTTAAGTGCTCTTCACCGCCAATTAGATCCTCATATTCCTAAGCATGTGGCTTCACGTAGCAGCATTGTTGCGTAAACAAAGGCAGAAGCAAGCGTTATCTTATGCGGTGATTGGTTCGTCATTAGCTTTATAAGACGCTAGGTGAGAACTGGAAACGTTTTGAGCTGTACATTTCCAACTAACCTTCCACGCGTATGGCGTTCCTTCCAGAGATGAGGTGTTGTAGCCTCCAGTGTAAATACCGGGTGGTTATAATCAAAGAGTAGAAACTGACAGAGGTCCAATGTGAGTATGGTAAGGCAGCGAACTTGGTAGATATGCTAATACTTTAATGTAGAACCGATTTATGTTGGAGAAAATTAGTTTCAATTTTAGCCACCAGGTGAAAATCTGGCGCCGTGAATGCAAGAAAGACGAATAGAAATGTTTCAATATGCAACAGATCAGGAACGGAACATGGGCAAAATAGAGAAAAAACAGTGAGAAAGAAAGAATGTTGAATTTATTATGAACTGCCACTTGCACTATTTATTCAGTATGAGCACTGGTGACGTAGACGAGATGTTGCATCCGAAAGGAGACTTGAGCAACAGTTTCCGGCAGCAGTTCTGGTGGAATCCGAGCAACGTGTTCCTCTGTAGAGACTGAATGTGTCCCTGGTAAACGCGTTCTCTTAGATGCCCACAGAGCCGAGAGTCACACGAATTCAGATCAGGTGGTCTTGTAGTACATGCATCTGAAAACCCTCTGGACATAAAACGTCCGTGGAAGTTTGGATTAAATAGATCTTTCACTGGGTGTGCGACATGAGGTGTTGCCTCATTTAAATGAAAAGAGTGGTTTCTACACAGCTGCGCTCTTCCACAGTAGGAATCGCTGCTGTACAATGAGGTCTCGATAACGTGCAGACTTTACGGTACGCCTGACAAACCATCTGAGTGTACGCTCTTCAAAGAAGAACTGACCGGGAATAAACGTTTATCCACTACACGCACACATATACGGCAAGTGCAATGGCTCTTCGTGCACAGCACGTGGCTTAACAGTACCCCAAATTTGGCCGTCTGTGTATTCCCAGCACCCTGTAGTGTAAAATGTCAATCGTAGTTCCATAGAATATTGCTCAGCAACATGTCATTAACTTTGATCAGTATCAGAAACCTAAGAAAAAATGTAGAACGTTGCTGTGAATCATGAGTTTTTACTGGATCTTGTACGGGTACCAATTTAGTATAAACCGCAGAAGTTTCCGTATTATTAACCATGGGGTGGACAACTCTCGTGACGCTGCACGAGCACTAGCACTGACCAGGCCACGTGCTGAATGGTCACTTACAGCATCAGCAACCTTTTCAATTACCTTCCACCAGGATATCACGCCTACCTCTTCCAGGTGCCACGCCAAGCTCACCCTTGTTTTCCAATTTCATTATCATCATATTTAAACAATTAAATGACATTGGGCCTGCCTTCAGACCTTCAGTCGGCGATACTCTCCCAATGCAGCACTGTAACTGCTGTCATTCACACAAAACCGTTTCACTAACAGCGGACGTTCTGTCTTCTCGATAGCCATTCTGTTCACTCACATTATGGCTTGTCAAACGACAGGGCGCATGCCATACAGTCATACGAACAGCCGCAGCGCCAGATTTGCACCTGGCGGCCGAAACTGGAACGAGGTTCTTTCCAGTGCAAATCGATTACACATTATCGCTTTAGCGTTTCTACCGAGTTTCCCTGACATACGATAATTACAGCTGACATATGGGCAAAAACTGGGCGGGGACAGAAACAAACGTGGTCGACAGAATTGGCAAGATTAAGGAAGGGTTCACGGAACAAAAGAAATTACTACCAACAAGCAAAGACAGCTCCTGAAAGACAGATAAGACTTGACCTGAGCCGTGACGCTAAACACAAATACCAACAACACCTAAAGACAACAAGGCAAGACTACTGGACCAATTTCGTCAAAGCCAGCTACAGAACGACATCTGGGGAAAACCTTTCAAAATAGAAACAGAATGAGTTAAGACACCGACAGTTCTGTCAGCACTTAAACAAGCTGACGTCAAAATGACCAGAGGATGGTGAAGCACAGCAGAATATCTTCTGAACAGGCTCCTCCCAGAATTGATGTATACTGTCACTGATGTATGGCTGTCTCATGCTCCCTGTTACAATTCTTGCAAGAACAAGTCGCGACGGCAATCAGCAGGCTTAAAAACCTAAAAGCATCCGCGCCAGACAAAATACTTTCAGAAACATTAAAACAAACAGTAACACAAATCACTCCTTACTAACATGTTCAACGAGGCATTACTTACAGCCAGATTTCGAAACCTCTGGTAAACTGCTAATGTAGTAATAATCAGGAAATCATAAGCCAAAGAAACAACAGACCACAAAACGTACCGACTGATCTGCCTCTTAAACACTCTTGGCAAGGTACAGGCAAGGCTCCTGTGTGAGCGCTCACAATTGCACAGAAGCCTCCTCGGCCTAACGCTCCATCAATTCACCTTCAGAGAAGGCAGGTCAATAGAAGACGCAGTCAACCAAGCACTGACAGTTACAAATAGCATCAGTGACGACTACGTGGCCGCCATACTAATCGACATAGCCGGGGCTTTTGACAATATGTGGGGGCCGTCCCTCTTCACCAGGTGAAGGGAAATGAGGCTAAAAGTTTTCCTCTACAATAGCCGCTTCGACTACTGCAGAGGGAGAGTGACAGAGTGGATGGGTGGTACACGCAAGGTTGTCAAGGGAATAACGAAGCGATGTCCACAAGGCTCTATCTGCAGACAAATATGCTGGGATATCGCAATTGAGCCCTTGCTGAACACACTACACGTTGACCGTAGGGTAAGAGGTGTGGTGGCATACGCAGATGACCTGCTCGTAGTGGTATCAGCCAACTCGAGAGCTGCACTAGAGATAAAAGGCACGAACTGCTTCAGAAAATTAACAATTGATGCAAAGAAAATAAATTAAAAATCTCTCCCAACAAAATTGTATATTTCCTGCTCAGAGGCACACTAAAGAGGAATCCAATTCTAAAATTAGACAATACAAGCATATAGAGGAAGCAATGAACACACGGTGTGTAGTGGGACGATCACTCTGTTGTAGAAATAATTCAAAAGCCAAGATCGTTTAAATACTGTTTACTAGATGACCGGTTTCACCACACTAAAGGTGCCATCATCGGATCTGTGAAGATATAACACAACAGGTTTGAGGGAGGGCTGACATGAGTTACACTATGTACTGGGTGATCAAAAAGTCAGTCAGTTTGAAAATTGAATAAATCGCGGAATAATGTAGATAGAGAAATACAAATTGACACACATGCTTGGAATGACATGGGGTTTTATTAGAACCAAAAAAATACAAACGTTGAAAAAATGTCCGACAGATGACGCTTCATGTGATCAGAATAGCAATAATTAGCATAACAAAGTAAGACAAAGCAAAGATGATGATCTTTACAGGAAATGCTCAATATGCCCACCATAATTCCTCAACAATAGATGTAGTCGAGGAATAATGTTGTCAACAACACTGTAAAGCATATCCGGAGTTATGGTGAGGCATTGGCGTCTGATGTTGTCTTTCAGCATCCCTAGAGATGTCGGTCGATCACGATACACTTGCGACTTCAGGTAACCCCAAAGCCAATAATCGCACGGACTGAGGTCTGGGGACCTGGGAGGCCAAGCATGACGAAAGTGGCGGCTGAGCACACGATCATCACCAAACGACGCGCGCAAGAGATCTTTCACGCGTCTAGCAATATGGGGTGTTTCTTTTTTTTTTGGTCATTCCAAGCATGTGTGTCAATTTTTACCTCTCTATCTACATTATTCCGTGGTTTACTAAGTTTACAAATTTATACTGACTTTTTAATCATCCGGTATATTACTATTAGTACTATACCACGTACCTGAATGCAGTTTAATATGTATAAATCATTTGGATATAACGATACATGAGGCAGACCAGCTGATATAAAATCCAGAATGAGATTTTCACTCTGCAGCGGAGTGTGCGCTGATATGAAACTTCCTGGCAGATTAAAACTGTGTGCCCGACCGAGACTCGAACTCGGGACCTTTGCCTTTCGCGGGCAAGTGCTCTTGGTAGAGCACTTGCCCGCGAAAGGCAAAGGTCCCGAGTTCGAGTCTCGGTCGGGCACACAGTTTTAATCTGCCAGGAAGTTTGATATAAAATCACTGTCGCAGAAATAAAAATTAAAAAACAACTGCTCACATGGTCATTCTTTTCCATCAGATATGTAAAACCGAAGTTACAAGATGAAACTATTTGACACATGGCCGCAGCTCGACTAACAACGGTCGGCATCACACTGCCCTCTTCCGCGTCGGTTTGCCTGCTGCGAGTCTAGTGGTCCGCAACCGGCCACTAGATGACGCTGTCACAGCAGTGCACACACAGTCCCACGGTATAGCCACTCATTACTACTACAATACAACTTTACTATTATTGCTAA
Source organism: Schistocerca nitens (assembly GCF_023898315.1). Lineage (NCBI taxonomy): Eukaryota > Metazoa > Arthropoda > Insecta > Orthoptera > Acrididae > Schistocerca > Schistocerca nitens. Next base: position 390,135,213 of record NC_064615.1, read on the forward strand.
TCAGATACCCATGCAAAGAACACTTATTGTACCTATTACACATGCTATGCATATTATATATACTATAAAGTATGCCAGGCCACGCCCCAGAAAAAGAGAAAAAAAGAAAAAATGGCCAATAAACTACATATTAATTTACCCTCATTCATATCTAGAAGTCAGGAATTTACACATAGTAAGCTGTTCATAACACGACTTAGATACAATGTGACGAGTGATGAAACCTATATGCTGGGCTTTACCTGTCTGGGCACTGCGGTCTTAGGTATTGTAAACGCTAAAAAGTACTAACGTGCTATAAAGAGCTCTCACCATCTATACACTCGTTATGAACGTAGTACGGACCGACTATGAAAACCAGCATAGGCACATGTAATTAATGAAGGGCAGGTCAGAAACAAACCGAGGGGGCATGACAACAGGGGAGGGGAAAAAAAAAACGACATGCGCCCCAAGAATTTACAAACGTAAGTGTATTTCTCATGTAAAGCTAAAAGTCATGTACTCCATGTATCAAATGCTCATTCAGTATTTAATCTATGTAACACCAGGTGTGTGTATCTAAGATATCAAAAAATGGCTCTGAGCACTATGAGACTTAACATCTATGGTCATCAGTCCCCTAGAACTTACAACTACTAAAACCTAACCAACCTAAGAACAGCACACAACACCCAGTCATCACGGGGCAGAGAAAATCCCTGAATCCGCCGGGAATCTAAGGTGTCACATAGAATATATCGCAACTGCTAACAATAGGACAAACAAATAGCGGCTGAATATCATGTAGTGTCCTGACTTCCAACACTCCCAGTAACATATCAGTACACATAAACACAATAAACATACACAAGCACAAACCATTTCAGATGAGAATAACTCGAGGTTCTACCGAGACCTTCTCGCCTGAAATAGGTAGAAATAGGCCATTACCAACCAACATGCTACATAAGCCATATTACACATCTAGATACAGTATATCACGTCCCTCTACATATTGCATTTTAATTCCACGACACTCACTGTATTACATTTTTCTTTGACATTTGCATGCATAAATTATATTCTCATCAGCAAGGCAGAAACAAATTGTATAGCACCATTTCAACAACTGTTAAGCTCACAATTAGCTGTAAACATATAGAAATTTTTGTATTATGTTCTTTATATTATTTGAAAAAAACATTAGCAATAATATTGTAATACTGAGAAGTGTTTGCTGTGGGATTCAAAAGCATCCGACCCACCTTACATTTCAAGGCGGTATGTTACTCTGTACTGTGTAAGCGTATTGTCATATCGCTGGGTTAGTTGTGGAGTATCATTGCGGGCAGCCGCGTGTGTAGGGAGTTGAGCGCGGGACACGGTACTGTTATGCTGAGTAGTGCGTAGCTCTGCATGTGAGAGGCTTTTTTAGTATTTAGGTTGAAGTGTTGCTACAAGTGCTGTTACAGTAAAGTGAAATATGGAAGTGATTCAGAGGAAAGTGCGTCAAGAAGTAATGGAAAAATGAGCAGTGCCGTCGATAACATACACTCCTGGAAATGGAAAAAAGAACACATTGACACCGGTGTGTCAGACCCACCATACTTGCTCCGGACACTGCGAGAGGGCTGTACAAGCAATGATCACACGCACGGCACAGCGGACACACCAGGAACCGCGGTGTTGGCCGTCGAATGGCGCTAGCTGCGCAGCATTTGTGCACCGCCGCCGTCAGTGTCAGCCAGTTTGCCGTGGCATACGGAGCTCCATCGCAGTCTTTAACACTGGTAGCATGCCGCGACAGCGTGGACGTGAACCGTATGTGCAGTTGACGGACTTTGAGCGAGGGCGTATAGTGGGCATGCGGGAGGCCGGGTGGACGTACGGCCGAATTGCTCAACACGTGGGGCGTGAGGTCTCCACAGTACATCGATGTTGTCGCCAGTGGTCGGCGGAAGGTGCACGTGCCCGTCGACCTGGGACCGGACCGCAGCGACGCACGGATGCACGCCAAGACCGTAGGATCCTACGCAGTGCCGTAGGGGACCGCACCGCCACTTCCCAGCAAATTAGGGACACTGTTGCTCCTGGGGTATCGGCGAGGACCATTCGCAACCGTCTCCATGAAGCTGGGCTACGGTCCCACACACCGTTAGGCCGTCTTCCGCTCACGCCCCAACATCGTGCAGCCCGCCTCCAGTGGTGTCGCGACAGGCGTGAATGGAGGGACGAATGGAGACGTGTCGTCTTCAGCGATGAGAGTCGCTTCTGCCTTGGTGCCAATGATGGTCGTATGCGTGTTTGGCGCCGTGCAGGTGAGCGCCACAATCAGGACTGCATACGACCGAGGCACACAGGGCCAACACCCGGCATCATGGTGTGGGGAGCGATCTCCTACACTGGCCGTACACCACTGGTGATCGTCGAGGGGACACTGAATAGTGCACGGTACATCCAAACCGTCATCGAACCCATCGTTCTACCATTCCTAGACCGGCAAGGGAACTTGCTGTTCCAACAGGACAATGCACGTCCGCATGTATCCCGTGCCACCCAACGTGCTCTAGAAGGTGTAAGTCAACTACCCTGGCCAGCAAGATCTCCGGATCTGTCCCCCATTGAGCATGTTTGGGACTGGATGAAGCGTCGTCTCACGCGGTCTGCACGTCCAGCACGAACGCTGGTCCAACTGAGGCGCCAGGTGGAAATGGCATGGCAAGCCGTTCCACAGGACTACATCCAGCATCTCTACGATCGTCTCCATGGGAGAATAGCAAAAAATGGTTCAAATGGCTCTGAGCACTATGGGACTCAACTGCTGTGGTCATAAGTCCCCTAGAACTTAGAACTACTTAAACCTAACTAACCTAAGGACAGCACACAACACCCAGCCATCACGAGGTAGAGAAAATCCCTGACCCCGCCGGGAATCGAACCTGGGAACCCGGGCGTGGGGAACGAGAACGCTACCGCACGACCACGAGATGCGGGCGGGAGAATAGCAGCCTACATTGCTGCGAAAGGTGGATATACACTGTACTAGTGCCGACATTGTGCATGCTCTGTTGCCTGTGTCTATGTGCCTGTGGTTCTGTCAGTGCGATCATGTGATGTATCTGACCCCAGGAATGTGTCAATAAAGTTTCCCCTTCCTGGGACAATGAATTCACGGTGTTCTTATTTCAATTTCCAGGAGTGTATTTATGTTTCCTCTCGTTGCGTGTCGCACAGCATCGACCATCCGGGCCATGTTCGGTCTCCCAGAATGAACCAATGTGAATCAGTAAAAATTAGTTACCATAAAAGGGTGCAGTCAAGTGCCAGTGTCTTGTAGCGAGCGTGAGGATGTGCGTTCGATCATCGCGTTTCCGCATTATCAACAATCAACCGCGCCCCGACGGTTACGCGCACGCTCGTACAAGTGAGAACTGAGAACTGAAAAATTAACTTTACGAACAGTGTAATATCATTACTAGTGACAAGGAGGACTATTACCAGGTATGTGTATGTGTGACGAGCGTAAGAACTTTCGTTCGATCATTCGGCTTCCACATCATCAACAATCACCCGCGTCGTGTCGGTTACGCGTACGCTCGTCTGAATTATATTTTTGACTGTTAATCATCAAGATTGTTAGTTGGTATAAACATTTACGATTTAGAGTGTAAACAGTGCAACCTGTGGATTCCATATCGTCTCAGAATATAAATGTTCATACCAGACATAGGACAGTGTTGTGTTTAAACGTTGAGTGGCTCCCCTAAACCAGCTTGCATTTTTTCGATAGATAATTTCAGGCAAGCCAACAACCAACAGCAGTGTGGAGCAGAACAGTATGACCTCCGCGGGATTACCAGGTACGTGGTGTGGATAGGGCGCACGGTCAAGAAAAGCAACAGTCCGAAACGACGAAGACAGTTTAAATGTACAATCCCCCACCCTTTTGTACTCCCGGGCGTGTTACAACTGTTAATGAAATAAATAAATAAATAAATTACTGCACACATTGGACTTCCGAGGGTAGCTGCACATTAATTATAGGCACCTGTTATGCGAAGATAAAGTCATTCAGTGTGGCACATCCCCTCTCCCAGTGTTTCTGATCATCTGTCAAATACCGTAAGTTTCTTGTCCGCACAATATCGGCGTAAATCGTAACATGTGTACAGGTCTAAGGAGTCTTGTTTCCACTTTCTGAATTTATTAGGCGGCTTCAGGATTGTGATGCATTCACTAGCGTAATATAGTGTTGGAAATAAGGAGATACTGTATTGGGAAATGAAAACAGAGCGCGGTGTGATGTTTCCATAATAAAGCAAGCAGACAAGCAGATCTGCGACTGTGTTACTGCGAGGCACGCGCTGCAGCTGCAGTAATATGAGCAGATGGCCGTTATCTGCCGCTAGGCCCGCCGGCAGCCGGCTCTGTTTACTTGTAATTCAGAGGAGGGGGAGCCCAGCCAGCGGGCTGCATGCACGGGGAGATGCCGGGGCGCTGAGACACACAGCGTGGGAGGGGGGAGGCGAGCCTTTGATAACCCCGTCCTCACTGGGAGGAGGCGCCGTGTTGGCACGCAGCTGAATTGATGGAGGATCACTCGTTCCTGCTTTTGAGATACCCGAATCAAAATAAGTGCCGTTGGAAAAAGCTGCATTGGCGTTCACAGCATACTTGAATCCAGACATAAGCAATCAGCAGCTCGATATGCTTACATTAGGGTAAACAAGAAGGGGACTTCGGTTCCAAAAACCAAGTACAAACAAATATCACGGGCTGTATACTTTATTATACTAACAGGTAATTTAAAAGCATCGATAGTAAAAGGAAGGATTCCATCTTGATCCCACCGTTTTTTATATTCTATGTTGACGAAGAAAGGGAGGAAGCCAGGGGAAAATTTTAAGGAAACAGATACAAATGATTAATTTTAAGACGATAATATGTAGTCCATAAGAGGAACTACTGATTGCATACCAACATCAGAGATTTTGTTTGAGAGCTACGAAATCGCAGAGAGAAGTCATGCAGAGTAATAGACAGGACGAGAATGAGAGGCTGAAGTAACATTTGAAATAACTTTATAATGTGATGTAGGGAGCTCTATCAACAAATTGCTAACTACAGTGTGGCCCATAACGTAGTGTATGATGTTTGACTGAGTTTTATATTTGTAGTTCTGGACAAAGACCTCCAATATGGCAAATGTGCAGCCTTAGAGTCGACATAACGGTTACTGGACTAAGAACCGTTAGTCTAAGCTAGACAGCATGGCCGACGGTTGTCTCTGGAGCAGCGTGTCCGTATCGTGCGTTTGTATTGTGAAACAAACAGTTACGCGGATACAAGGAGGAGGAAGGCAGTCTGTGTTGACAATTGAAACAATAAACAGTAAATCTGATGCTACTGGCAGTGTTTTACATGCGAAGAGAGCTAATAAACTCACATTATGTGTACCGATGATACCAGACCTCGTATCCTGGAAGCCAACGAGCCGGCCGGAGTGGCCGAGCGGTTCTAGGCGCTACAGTTTGGAACCGCGCGACCGCTACGGTCGCAGGTTCGAATCCTGCCTCGGGCATGGATGTGTGTGATGTCCTTAGGTTAGTGAGGTTTAAGTAGTTCTAAGTTCTAGGGGACTGATGACCTCAGAAGTTACGTCCCATAGTGCTCAGAGCCATTTGAACCATTTGATGCCACTGATTCTTCCATTGGGAAGTCGAAATCTCGAAGACGTCTGTGTAGAGAGTTGAACATTTCACGCACAACACAGCAAAGAATAATGAAGGGTCTGTGTAAGAGTGGCAAACATTCCATAACTGATGGATCGGTCGACATAAGACTGTGGAGTGGCCTTACCTTATGGGGTGTTTTACAGGACAAACATCAGATACGCAGTTTGTCCGAACTAGGTGAAAGCTGTCAGAAAACAATTCCAGAACGTACCAATACGGGTCTGTCGATCTGCTTGTGGCCACGTTACTCAGGCATGTATTGATTTGGACAGTGCATTGGTGGACCATGCCAATGAGAGCAGAGATTAAAATTATTGTAAGCCAAGGTATGAGAGTAAGATACTTATGTTCAATTTCATGTTCAACTTATGTTGCTAGTTTTATATATATATATATATATATATATATTACCGCAGTCTTTGAAATATCATGTATACAATTATGGACTGCACTTTAAAAGAAGCGATTTTGTGAAGAGGCCGAAAAGATCCACATCCCGTTAAGCCGACGCCTGTAGAGGCTGACGAACGCCGTCAGTTTGATGACTCATTCCACAGTGCGATGCAGTGACGCACAATCATCATGGTCTGTTAAAAACTGCGAGAAATTCCAAGAGGGACAAATGCTATTAATTGTGTTTCACATAAGCGAACAAACCTAATGATGCAAATCTGAAGTAAATGAAATCGTTCCGCTTTCAGGAAGAGTGGAACTCAAATTCCTGTCCAAATAACTAAATTTCAGTTTTCCTGAAACGCTCAAGTCGAATTACGAAGTGGTTCCTTTCAAAAGACTCCACACTTGCTCAACCATTCTCCTACTCTAAAATCCGTAAATGAACATAACACCTAAGTTCAGAGGGTAGGTATCGACCAACATCAGATATCTTTTCAAAAATCCTGAGGTTTCATAACTAAAGATAAGAACGCCAAATAACTACATGCTAAAAATTAGAGAATCCTACCATGAACACAGTGCAGCCACTGAGTAGGATATCATTACCTAATAGGTACAAGTGATACAAATCTAACGATATGAAATTCAGTGAGCACTGATGATGGTAGTAGGGAAGGTGAATGCCTGTCTTCGTTTTATTGGGAAAATTTTGGAAATGTGTAGCTCATCCATGAAGGAGACGGTGTATAGAAATTCGATCGACCCATTTTTGAGTATTGTTCGAGTGTTTGGGATCCCCATCAGATCGGGTTAAAGGAAGATATCGAAACAATTGAGAGGTGTTCTGCTAGATTTGTTACCGGTACCAGCTCGCTAGTTTTGCCGAAGTGCTTTGTGAACTAAAAGGGGAATTCTGGAATAAGGACAACGTTCCTTTCGGAAGAAATTTAGTGAAACGGAATTTGAAGCCGGTTGCAGAACCATTCTACTGTTGTGTACTTATATTTCGCGTAAGGACCATGAACGTTAGATGCAAGAAATTAGGGGTCGTACCGAGGCTTTTAGACAGTCGTTTTTGACCCGCTCTACTTACCAGAGTAACAGGGAAGGAAGTGACCAGTAGTGGTATGTGGTACCGTTCGCCATACACTGTACGGTGGCTCGCGGAATATGTATGTATATGTTGATTTAGAACTTACAACTGAACACACCGGAAAGTTCTGAGAACTAAGTAGACGAAAATTCTTCCTACTGCCCGCTCATCTTTATCAGTGTAGGTCTTCGTAATTTTTGTAATGGTACGATGTCTTTTATACTGCTATTTTCTTATCGACACTTGAGATCTTGTAACGCTGGAAATGCACATCCTCCTATTTCCATCTACTGAACTATAAATTCTTTCCTTATTTTGTTACCTGAAGGTATGACATTTCTGTGTCTTTATATATTGTAATTGTTTTACTATTTGTATATGTATATTTATGCATTTATTTCGATGTATAATTGGTTTGTTTTGTAAATACTATTTGTATTTTTACGCTGGGTCTTGCCTAGGGAAAACTATGCTATCGAACGAATACATCGATTGGTCGTGTGGAGAACCAAAGTGTTTAGGATCTTTGGGAGTGTTAACGCCGCCGCGTGGAGCACGGGCAGAGCAGAGAGAGTCTGGCTGGAGTAGGGCAGTGGAGACGTGTGTTGTGTGACGCTCCCGCGAGTTGCCGCGCTTTCGGGGTTTAGCAGCATGTAATTGCGCTCGACTTGCTATGATAGTTTCTGACATGGTGTCGCGCACAGGAAGCATTAGCTGGCGCACATCAAGAGCCCGTTTCGCCTGGTGACCGTGTCGAGAAGAAGGCGTGCCAACATCCAGCTTCTGCAACAGCGACGGCCGACAGTGAGTGACTGTCGCCACCTCCTCGATCGACGGCTTCAAACCTTCAATCAACCAACAAGGAAGACTGGAAGCACCTAAAGTTTTAGAATAGTATGACAGACCTCATCTTTTCAAACTTTTAAATTTTTCTCGCAAAATTACAGCAACGTAGCATGAACCTTTGTTGCTCATTGTCCCAATTGCATTACCAGGCAGGGTCCCTTCCTTTTCCGGAATGAACCCGAGTGTCGTTGAAATTGAAACGCCAGCATTAAAGTAATATCATTCCATTTCACTGCTTTAATTTCAAAGTTCAGTTAAGGTATTCATAGCTGGCTACAATATTTGGATTACACAAGCACGAATTAAGAGTGCGAGTTTTGTTACCATATTTTAGCTTACCTGTGACAGCAGCTCAGCTTGGTACATACTAAATTTTACTATTGTTAATTGTTCTGAATCATTTAATTCATTCAAGTTCAAAGTTAAATCTGTTATATCTAAATTGCGTAGATTCAAGTAGCTTTTGAAGTGATTGTTGAGGTAGCCCAAGACTAACCTTATTTTATTGAATTTCGTAGTGCTTCAGAATCAAAGTTCACTATTAATTTCAGTCACTAAATTAACTTTCAATTTTCCGGTTTTATTAATTCTTTTGCTAAATTAAGTCAGACTGTAGCGAAATTTATTACTTCTGACAAACATTCAGTTTTCACACAACACGCGTCAACCTTCAGTTGCCACGCTTTTAGTGCTAATTATATGTGCAATAACCTTTCTTTATCAGTTATTATAGTAGTTGTCCATAGGATTGGCGACCCTAATTTTCCCCAAATCTCAAATATCTAATTAACGCCAATTAATTGTTAACATAACGACCGCACATTTACTTTCTTTATTAACTTTAACCCTTTTCAAAATTAATTTCCACCAATTTCATTTGCATTTTTCCTATCATTTAGATGTAACCCTTTCCTCCCTTTTTACCGACAAATTAACTTGGGTGACGATTGCTTTTCCCAAATTTCCATTAGGTGCACGCGGTTTAATTTTTCACTGTCATTAAGATCGATAAGTGAGGGGGAGGTTACAATCTTAAGAGGTACGATGTTGCCAGATGCGACGAGACCGGTAACCTACTAACAAAAAATAACCACAACCAGCAGTTGTGTTTTATTTACTTTTTAAATTCGTCGCTTACGTCCGACTGGCTTTACGTCAAAATAAATGTAAAGGCCTCGTCGTCAACGGATCACTAATCTTCATCCTTGTTCTTTGGTACAAAATAGGAACTGTGAGCACACGATTCTTATGGGATGGTTCAAATTATTTACGGTTCAAACTATTTCTAAACAGAAAACCATCAGTTCATAATAAACAACATTCTAGTCAACCGCAAACAAGCATAACGGCAAGTAAGATCGAACGAAGCCACAGACGAGGGCAGAAATTCAGCACCTGGACCTAAGACTGATATAACATGAAGCAAGTGCAGTATTTCAAACGGCCTTGCCGCAGTGGTAACCCGGTTCCCGTCAAATTACCGAAGTTAAGCGCTGTCGGCCTTCCCTAACACTTCTATGTGTAACCGTTTGGATCGGCCGAGAGTTGTTGGTAAGTCGGTCTTCTCAGCCCTTGTGAGGCCAATTGAGGAGCTACTTGACTGAAAAGTTGCGGCTCCGGCCGCGAAAACTGACAACGGCCGGGAGAGAAGTATACTGACCACATACCCCGCCATATCCGCATCCACTAACGCCTATAGGCCGATTATGACTCCGTGGCCGGTCTCTACCGTTGGGTCTGCCGAGGCCTGTTCGGATATAGTTTTAGTTTAAGGTCGGTATTAACACCACCATATATCCTCCTCAGTCTTGAAACTTGCTTTTGTGAATGTAAAATTTATGTTGGCGACCGATACGTTGTTGTGGGGCAAAGGAAGAATAAAATAATAGATTAAAAAAAACTGTTGCAATTTACCAAAAAATTTAGGGATTCCTTAGATCGATTTTATTTATAAAATGATAACTGAAATACACAAATATAGTTCAGTAAGTAATGTAAGTAGGCTGTTTAGGTTTTTATATTGGTAACGCCACGTAGCGCTCTGTATGAAAATCACTGGCTGTGCTGTGTGCAGTCTGTGGCTGGGTGGCATTGTTGTAATATTCGCTATTGTAGTGTTGGGCTGTTGGCTGTTAACAGCGCGTAGCGTTGCGCAGTTGGAGGTGAGCCGCCAGCAGTGGTGGATGTGGGGAAGTGAGATGGCGGATTGTTGAGAGCGGATGATCTGGACGTGTGTCCATCAGAAACAGTACATTTGTATGAATGGATGTCATGAACTGCTATGTATATTATGACTTTTGAACACTATTAAGGTAAATACATTGTTTGTTCTCTATCAAAATCTTTCATTTGCAAACTATGCCTATCAGTAGTTAGTGCCTTCAGTAGTTTGAATCTTTTATTTAGCTGGCAGTAGTGGCGCTCGCTGTATTGCAGTAGGTCGAGTAACAAAGATTTTTGTGAGTTAAGAGATTTGTGAAAGGTATAGGTTAATGTTAGTCAGGGCCATTCTTTTGTACGGATTATTGGAAGTCAGATTGCGTTGCGCTAAGAAATATTGTGTGTCAGTTCAGTGTTGATCAGAATAGGTAAAGAGCGAAATGTCTGAGTACGTTCAGTTCTGCTCAGCTGTTTGAAAATCAAATAATGTATGAGATTTATCAGCGCAGTAATTCAATAATTTTTCTAAGAGGACGTCGACCCTTAGCCGAGGATACCTCACTGGAATCTTCTGATTTTATTAGTGTAGCTATTGTTTATTGCTAACGCGTAATTGTAGAGAGAATTTCCCTTGTGGTTGTAGTTTTTCATTGTTGTACAGTAAAACAGTTGTTGGATGCATGTAGATTTGCACCAAGTATTTCACAGCTGCGCTTGCAATTAACTAGATATTATTTTCAGTGCTATGTTAATGTGTTTTCTTATTTTGCTCTTCAAATTGTGCTTTTTTGTGTTATCGTGTGAAATATTGTGACAATAATGGTGTGTGAAAAACGTAATACTAGGCTCCAAAGTAAACTGAGAAATAATAGTGACGACGAGCGTAGCTTATCAGCACCACTGTGTAATTAATTAACAGACATTCAAGTGGTAATTTGGTAAATGTGCATAGGGAAATGGAGCGGGCGGCAAATAATGGCGTAGGCAGTGAAACAATTAGTGAACAGGGAAGCATTATCGATCGATCGGTCGGCAACAGCTCGCCTCAGGAATCCGAAATGACAGGACACAATCTTGCAAATACTGCAGATTCAGGTTTTGGGTCCTCACCGTTTTCTCAAATAAGTCAAGACATATTTTCGGCTTGTCAAAATGTAAATGTTGCCGGTGCAAATTCACTGGCGAAAAGCACTGAGGAACATGTTTCAGACACCAGTGCATTGTTATTGCAATTAATACAACAAATGGGACAAACACAGCAAAAGCTTCAAAACTTAGACACAATGGAACAAAATCTTCGAAAGTTAGACACAATGGAACAAAATCTTCAAAAGTTAGACACAATGGAATAAAATCTTCAAACGTTTGACACCACACTTGAACAAACACGTTAAGATTTAACTACTGAGTTACATAAAATCGAATCGATATGTCAAAAAGTCTGTGTCCGCAGCTCGTGGTCGTGCGGTGGCCTTCTCGCTTCCCACGCCCCGGTTCCCGGGTTCGATTCTCGGCGGGGTCAGGGATTTTCTCTGCCTCGTGATGACTGGGTGTTGTGTGCTGTCATTAGGTTAGTTAGGTTTAAGTAGTTCTAAGTTCTAGGGGACTGATGACCATAGATGTTAAGTCCCATACTGCTCAGAGCCAGTCAAAAAGTCTGAAATGACGTAAAAACACAAATGTGTGAGCATTTCCAACCCATTTGTTCGCGGCATGAAAATACATTACAGAATCACGAAGCAGCCATAAAAGAACTGCAAACTATTGTTCATGAAAATCATGAGACCTTGCAAGCTTAGACTGACTCAGTTGCATCTACCGATTCGGTTATGCAACTTGCAAAAACTCAGGAAAACTTAAAGGACACAGTAGATACGATTTCAACACAAATGGATACACTGAAACTTGGTTCAGAAAAACACAATGAGGAAATAAGTTCACTATCGGAGAATGTAGCCGAAATTTCGGATCAGTTCACTAACTTATCTCAAAAGTGAATGATGATCTGAATGACACAAGACTTGTAGCCTTCACTGACACAGAAGAGTATGAACAAATTAGGAAATTCAAATAAAATCAGAATCAAATTAATACACAACACCAAAGAGAAATCCGGGAAGTACAAGATCAGTTGACACAGGTAATACAAGAATTACATATTTCAGAGGACACTCGCGCTCCAATACGGGAAGAGGGGCATAGAAATACAGAAAAGCCACTAAATAATAACACAGGGCACTTCGGAAATTATGAAAGAAATTGGCAAGGTACACCTAATTTTGAGATGGAACCGCCGAAACGACGTAACAATGACCGACATGCGACTCGCCGACATGATTCTTTTCACTATAAGCTGTTTATTACTACACGTAAATTCAAAACATTTAAGAATTCTGGCAACGACATTCATCCACAAGCGTGGCTTCATCAATTCTCTCATTGTTTTCCTCCCAACTGTTCATTAGAGCACAGATTAGAATTTATGTGTGGCTACTTAGAGAATGAACCAGCTGTAAGAATGCGATCGGTCATTCACGACTGCCACAGTGAAGGAGAATTTTACCATGCCTTCCTCTCAGCATATTGGTCGCAAGCCACACAAGACCGAGTAAAACATCGCATCATAATGATGAAACATTTCGAACAATCTGAATTTTCCAGTCTTGTGAAATATTTTTAAGACATGTTGCACAAGAATCAGTACCTGTCAAACCCTTACAGCCCCTCAGGACTCATCCACATTTGCTTAGTCAAATTGCCTTAACATTTACGACATATTATTTTGGCAGGACGTTGCAAATATGACATTGAAGATTTTCAGGGACTCTTACAAGAATTGGAAATTGACACTGACAATTTCGGAACGCGAATACAGGAGCACAACAATTACAGGTCACATCCGTCACAATTCCGCGATGACAGAAATAATAACTGGACACGACAACGCTATTTTTACAATGTAAATCGTGACCAAAGCAGACACCACCCGTATGACAACCGTTGGCAGAGTAGTAACAATTACAGAGAAAGATCGCATTTCCATGGTAATGAATGTGACAGAGACAACCAGACAAACAGAAAATATGGTAACCAAAACAATTATTATCATGGGAGACAGAATAACTTCAGACGCAATGGTCCACCATGCAGTGCAGGGACAAATTCTCCACCACTTAACCGACAAGAAAGAAACTACAGGAACTACCGACTTGATGACAGACGATATAATCATAACGACAGACCTGAATTTCATCAGAACTGACGGGATTCAAACAGGGCAGGGCCCTCTCGACAAGATGAATTTGTAGAAGTTAGACTTCCAAATCCCAATAACGACGCGCGCCAACAAAGAGACAGACAATGACTGGCACTGGAGGCAACCACGCGCGCCTGCTGGCTCAGAGAAAAATAACATAGAAAAATTTTAGCATTCCTTACCGAAGTACACAGCATGATAATTGCTTTGAAGCTGAAACTCTGCGCACTAGAAAGGGTAAAACATTGCACCACATTTCACATATAAAACTGTTTATTGAGAGATAATCTTTTTTTAACTTAGTCTTTACTGTAAAATTTTTCACTTTACATTACTAGTATGCTTTGTCAGACTTAGAATCTGTTAACATGCAACAATGTTTGAAGTTAAATATCCAGTTAAGAACCAAGAGAACTTATTTAAATAGAAATTACGAATGCATTGTTATAGTGAACAGAGGACACAATGTTATTGTTTGTGTACATTCTTGCTTGTTAATTGCATGATTACGTAACAACTATAAGGCTTACATACTTAGAACATATACTGCTAATGAGATTTTAATGCAACATTTTGGTTTACTTGAAAAGACATTCTTTATTTGAAGTACTTTCTGTGAGATTAAAGATGACTTAGTATTTGGTTTCTTTGACAGCTACACGATTATATCACGACGCTACTAATGTATGACACAATTTACTTTGTTACTTTTGCGGTGTATCTGTTTTATATCTGCACAGTTTTTATGTATTCATCTGGAAAGTAAAACATGTTTTAGTAGTAACTTTTGTGGTATAGCTACAATGAGACAGCCTTTTCCATAGCACAACAATACGTTACAGTACAGTACTTTCTTAATCACGGCAATAAGCATAATAACTACGATATCTATACATGAAGCATTTCACTTTTGTTTATGATGATGTGAGTACATTGACTTCAGCAGAACTTTGCTTACAGAGGACGATAACTACGACACTTCCACAGAATTATCTTACAGCAAGACGCACATTTAGCGCTACAGGACAGGCATTTGAGTGATTAATTTTCTACTTAAAAATTTATTTTTAAAGATTTTTGAATTAAAAGGAACGTTTTCCGTGAGAGATTTCATTCCATTGCTGTAATCTGTAACACCTGAGGGTATAATTACATTAACCCTCAGGGGGTACACGCTTACTTTGTGTACCATGTGTCTGGCAAGCACAAGAAGCCCTAGCTAATATGGTATTTCCTTATACAACTTTACACATCGTTACCATATTTCTCTAACACATAAATTACACAGCTATCTGATCATTTAACTGAGAGACAAACATTTTTTTTAATACATCAGTGACACATGTTTACGCAATTACACAGTTGGATAACTTCACACTTATGAAACTGTATTTCGTCTGTACTTTGTGAACTGTTCATATTTTTTCGGAACCATTGTGATACTATGAGAGCTTCGAATGATGTATTTGGTATGGGATAATGATTTTGAAGTACGTTTGAGGTAGATGACACTATTGAAATGAGCAGAGAATTTTCTTTAGATTTTGATATTATTGGAAGAAGCTACGACGATTTTGAAATTTGACTGAGGTGTTATGATGTTATTATTACGATGACGATGTGTATTTTGCTGTTGAGGTATGTTTATGATCAATAAGCTGATGCTATATGAGGAATTTGATTATGATACATATTAATTATGATAAAATATTGAAGAAGTGTCGACGAATATGTATATGTGTAATAAGGTAAGGAATAATGAGTAGTGGTTAGGGACTCTGACTTGTGAAAAAGGATGTTGGAAACCAAGAATCGTACTTTATGAGTTATGAAATGTGTGTAAATGCGTGAATGTATCACAATGCCGGCGAAAAATTTTTGGACACTATTATATTTATAGGATTTTGTTTCTACAGATTTGTAACGCAAATATTTCGACCTGTGAAATTTTATTTGTATCAAACTGTCACTGTAGCGGAAACTGATCTCGTAAATATTTCGGTAAGGAAGGTAGGTCACTGTAAGAACCCAGCTGCGTGACAGTCGCCTGGAAAAAAGCCATTAGTGTGTATCTTTCAGAGGCACAGGTGGAAAAAAAGAGGCCATTATCCTCGCTTTTGACATTCCTTTGTAGAAAGCATCGCAAATACGACACACTCATTGCTTGGAAACATATTGTACTTTGTGCTACTTACTGAAATGCTTATGAACTGATGGGAAATATTCTTACATCTGCACACCTGATGATGAAAAGTGTCTTTCTACGAGAGTTGAGAGAATTTCTACTAACTTATGAAATGCCACATGACTATTGAGTGATATTTTTATGCTTCGCTTTAGATAGTTGCTTATTTCATTTGATATCTGGTTTCCAGCTGTGTTACAGCATTGGTTTTATAAAATAGAATTAAATGCATTTGCTAATGTGAAAAGTTTCTGTCAACAGATCTATTAAATAAAAATTTTATGATCCACATTCTTAAAAAAAGGAGCACTTGGAAAAAAAGAACAATAAGAAGGGACTAATAACAGTAACTGCATACATAATTTTCTTTTCACGTACTTGGTAATTTCTTTTGTAGAATAAGTTGTGGTGCACCATTTAATTACATAGACATTGAGATGTGAATAGACATTTCCCTTATCTGCATTTTTGTCTTTAGTGTACTATTTTTTCTGCTTGAGCTTTGCCATGTTTAGATATTAGTTATTGCATTTGCTGCTGCTGTTTGCCAGGCATAGTGTTACTGAATTTCACTTTGTATTACTCTGTGAAGCCAGTTTTACTACTGATTTATTTTTCTTGTTGCTGCACATTGGCTCACATTAGTTGTAATGTTGCATTTGCTTTGCTAACTTATATATATTGCTGCTTGCTTTGCCATTTGAATTTTTTGTCATTGCTGTTTGCGTTAATTGTTTTGTGCTGCTGCATTGCCTCGTACCTTAGTTTATGCATCTGAGCTCAGTAGATTTAAGTTAGCTTAAGATGGGGTAGGCTATATAAGAGAACGTGTTGCGATGAATTGGAAGAAATGCATTGAGAAGCTATAAGAAAATGGTTTGGCCAAAGTATTTTGAAAGAGGATATGAACAGAAAAGTAGGGTTTAGGGCAACAGGTTTAGGTAGGATTTTCTTGGAAATAAATGATGAGGTAAGACAATGGAAAATAAATAATGAGGTAAGAAATATGTGAACATATAAATACAGAAAGCATGCTTGGATAGGATTTTTTTGGTGGAAACAAATGTTGAAATAAGAGGAAAGATATATGGAATGGAGTTTTGGGTTGGACTGCAGTATCAAATGTCACACTGAAAACAAACCCTGTCATGTCCTTTTGTATCATTCCGCTATGTGTTTGTTTACCCTTGTGTATTTGTGTTCTTCCTGTCCTTATGTGTTTATCTGATAAGACTTATGTTGTAGAATTTTTCTAATACTCAGTTACATTCACTATGATGAGGAATACTGTTATCCTCAAATATAATTTGCATTAATAGTATGTCATTTTCTTGTAAAGATGTTTACACATTATTAATTCTGTTCTGTTTCAATTCTCATGTGTGAAATTAATGTTTCAAAAACTATTCTCATTATTTTATTTATTTACTTATGTCATAATTCCTGTAACACTGATGTATATGTCTATTTCTATTCATTTGTAAAGCCTGTATTACTACGAATGTTACCTATACTATTATATTCTTTAATTATGTATTTTGTACCTTTGTAATTGTATTCTAATGTTGTAAATTTATAATTGTATAGACACCAGTTCATCAAATTAAGTAACTAGTAAGCATTCATTTCACTGCACACATTTCTGTTGGTCATAGTATATGCACAATATGTGAAAAAAAGAGGACTGTTAGTGCTCGCATGTGTGTTGATAATTCAGCAAAGGACTGATTAGCAACATTGCTGGTTCTAAGGACAATTCCAAAAACTTTCTGAGTGCATAAGTGGTGGTTTATGGACTTGCTATATTGTCCGCAAGACTCTTCGATAGTGATTGTGCACCTGCACAGTTGCAACAGATGGCTGCTGGTCGTCTCTACAAGAACTACAGTGGGTCTGCATCTTTGATGGCCCACCAATACCATTATCTCTACAAGGACTGCAGTGGGTCTGTTCTGCAATGATCTACCTACCAATACTCTTCAAAACTTCGACTGACTCTGCTGTGGGTTTGCTCTGTTGTGGACTATTACCTGTCTGCATGTCGAGAGTCAGCATTATCTTTCTGTTGGAAGGACAACACTCCTTCTTCAAGACTGCATGGAAATCCACTACTTTCGTATGCATTTTCTTTTACTGCTCAGACTTTGAGAAAAAGAACTGCAATTTTACTGTGATGACTGATCACGACTGTCTTTATGGGCTGTGAAAATTTTAGCTTTTGACCAACATTGTATCAATAAGTGTGTGCATTTGATTTCTTTGTCATTGTAATTATGAAAATTTTTTTCAAATCTGTATTGGCCACTGCCCAAAACAATTCGTAAAATTTTTTGTGGGGAGTATGGGGGCTATGTAAGTAGGTTGTTTAGGTTTTTATATTGGTAACGCCACGTAGCGCTCTGTATGAAAATCACTGACTGTGCTGTGTGCAGTCTGTGGCTGGGTGGCATTGTTGTAATATTCGCTATTGTAGTGTTGGGCTGTTGGCTGTTAACAGCGCGTAGCGTTGCGCAGTTGGAGGTGAGCCGCCAGCAGTGGTGGATGTGGGGAAGTGAGATGGCGGATTTTTGAGAGCGGATGATCTGGACTTGTGTCCATCAGAAACAGTACATTTGTAAGAATGGATGTCATGAACTGCTACATATATTATGACTTTTGAACACTATTAAGGTAAATACATTGTTTGTTCTCTATCAAAATCTTTCATTTTCAAACTATGCCTATCAGTAGTTAGTACCTTCAGTAGTTTGAATCTTTTATTTAGCTGGCAGTAGTGGCGCTCGCTGTATTGCAGTAGGTCGAGTAACAAAGATTTTTGTGAGTTAAGAGATTTGTGAAAGGTATAGGTTAATGTTAGTCAGGGTCATTCTTTTGTACGGATTATTGGAAGTCAGATTGCGTTGCGCTAAGAAATATTGTGTGTCAATTCAGTGTTGATCAGAATAGGTAAAAGAGCGAAATGTCTGAGTACGTTCAGTTTTGCTCAGCTGTTTGAAAATCAAATAATGTAAGAGATTTATCAGCACAGTAATTCAATAATTTTTCTAAGGGGACGTTTCAGTACCACAAAATGTTAATTTATTATTATGAACATATCTGAAACACAGTTACAGAATTTTTCTTACAAGGGTACTACAAAATTTAGATTTCACATTATTATGGCAATCGAAGTGAATTTTATTGAATGCCGTAGTACACTTCAAAGTGACAAAGATACAAGGCACTATTTTTAAATGCAATCACCAAGTGTGTGCAGACAACCGTCGGAACGATCTATCAATCCTTCAGCCACTGGACAACATAAATTCGCAGTTGGTCAAGAAGTCATTCGAGAATCGCTGTCCGAAAGTCTTCATCGTTGGAAATTCAGCGATTGCTGCAAACCATTTCTTCAATTGTCTGGACATCGTCTGTGATCGATGTCGATGTCGATGGTCTTCCTTCTCGAACAGCGCCACACATGCCTAAGAGGCCTTGCTCGTATTGTTGGCAACAGTTCACTACGACTGGAGCTACGTTACATTTGGTGTACTTACTGTCAGTATTTCACGTTAATCTGTAGGCAATTTAGACGTTTGCCGACAAGAATCTCATTGTAGCGCGTACTTCTACTTTGGAGTACGTTTCCAGTTGCTGCATCATTTCACTGGCACACAGTGAGTAATACACCAGTTATCCGTACTGCAGCAGAACTGTATCAGAGGAAACCCTGAATATGTACTCTCTTATGACAATGCGCCACCGTTATTGCACAGTGATGTTAGCGTGTACCGACATGCGTAACTCAGAAATCTCGAAGTATGTGAAGTAAGGACATCTTTTGCAC
This sequence comes from Schistocerca nitens, assembly GCF_023898315.1. Taxonomy (NCBI): domain Eukaryota; kingdom Metazoa; phylum Arthropoda; class Insecta; order Orthoptera; family Acrididae; genus Schistocerca; species Schistocerca nitens. The sequence goes on from NC_064615.1 coordinate 390,154,692, forward strand.
ACATTGCACAATATAAATATGAAACACTTACATACCAGTAGAGGCACGCCACATCTTTTATGGGTTTTATTCTTCATCTTAGACAGCTCAAAACAGCTCATGGGATCGAAATTCCTAACCGTTGGTGATGGCGCAGGCTTTCGTCTTCTGGCGCTTTTAGGCCGCGTGGGGTAGCCGAGCGATCTCAGGCGCCTTGCCACGGTTAGCGCAGTTCCCCCCGTCTGAGGTTCAAATTCTCCCTCGGGCATGGGTGTGTGTTTGTTGTCCTTAGCGTAAGTCTAAGTTTGTTTATGTTGGATTAAGTAGTGTGTAAGCCTAGGGGCCGATGACATCATCAGTTTGGTCCCATAGGAACTTATCACCACCACCACCATCTGGCGCGTTTCCTCATTAGAGGTGATCTTCGTCATCACATTCTTCCTCTTCTTGTTCATTCCCTCCTTGCTCTTGTATTTTCTTCTCTCTTGTATGAAAGTGTAGGTAGTTGCCGAATGTGGACCTAGTGCTACATCACAAAAATTGTATCGTCGTATTGTTGTGAGGAAGTAAACAATCGCTTATTCGATAGCGTAGGATATATATACCAGCATTTTCTAAACACATTCTAATTCGAAGTTACTTCATACAAGCAGAAATTATTGTCAATGCCGTGCTGACATAGCGATCTACAGCTTTCTTCTATCATCTACTAAAACCTACTGTGAGCTTACAGGAACGAAAACAAGTGATGCACAAAAAGCATACTGTGTAAAGTACACTCTACAGTTAGGCACAGCAAGTATAGTCTATCCCCTGAGCTAAAAAAAAAAGTCTGATGTAGTGTACACTGGTCAACCATTCTGACCACCTACCTAATGGCCGGTATGTCCACTTTTGGCACGGATAACAGCGGCATGGTGTCGTGGCATGAAATCAATAAGGCCTTGGTAGGTCTCTGGAGGGAGTTGACACCACATCTGCATACACATGTCACCTAATTTCCGTAAATTCCAGTGAGGGGGCAATGAGCTCTGACGCCGCGTTCAGTCACGTCCCAGACGTATTCGATCGGGTTCAGATCCGGTGAATTTAGTGGTCAGCATTTCAATTGGAGTTCGCCACTGTGTTCCTCGCACCACTCCGTCGGGAAACATGACCGTCATGAAGGGGTGTACGTGGACTGCAACCAGTGTATGATACTCCTTGGCCCTCATGTCATGTTACCTTGCACAAGCTCCACTGGACCCGTGGATGCCCTTGTGCTTGTTCCTCAGAGTATGATGGGGCCTACGCCATCCTGTCTCCATCCTGCAGAAAAGGTGTCAAGGATCTTTTGCCCTGGAAGACGACGGATGCGCGCTCTCCCATCGGCATGATGAAGAAGGTATCGGAATTCATCAGACCATGCAACACAACGTCCAGTACGTATGGCAATGTGCCCATTTCAGTCGTAGTTGTCGATTTCGTGGTGTTAACAATGGAACATGCAAGGGTCATTGGCTGTGGAGACCCATCATTAGGAGTGTTCGATACACTGTGTGTTCAGACACACTTGTACTCTGCCCAGCATTAAAGTCTGGTATTAACTTAAACACAGGTCGCCGCCTGTCCTGTTTTACCAGTCTGCCCAGTCTACGACGTCCGACTTGTATAATAAGGGGTGGCTGCCCAACCCCACGATTACTAGGTGTGGTTTCACCTTGGTATCGCCACGTGTTGAAGACACTCACCACCGTATTCCTCGAGCACCCGACAAGTCGCGCAGTTTCCGAAATGCTCGCGTCGAGCCTCCGAGCCATCACAGTTTGTCCTCGGTCAAACCCAGACAGATCGCGCTGCTTCTCCATTCTACACACGGGCAGCACATTCACTATTATTACATACACCCTGCTTGTGTCTGACTACCAGCCATTCCTCGCTGCTATCGCCTGGACGGGTTCATTTCAACAGTTATGTGGGGGGCCGTAATGTTCTGGCTGATCAGTGTGTATGTTATAGGAGGACTGAGGAGGATAAACGAGTAAAACGAGTAGAACAAGTTTTCCCAGTTCGAGGCGTAGAAATTGAATGAGATGCAGTAGTTAACGCGTGTTCCATCTTTCCTGAAGAGCAACATCAAAGGGGGTGAGATCTGGTTTCATCAAGTCGATCCGGTATAAAACAGGTAGTTATTATTACAAAACATTGGGATCTCTATTGTTCTCATATTACCCTCACTGTTATACCGTGTTATAATTATTTGTTACTTATGTTAATACTGTACTGGAATCATCCATGCTACTAGAACTGTAACGTATCAGTAGATTTACAACATGTAATTCTCTTCGGCCATCAGCTGAAGCTGTCATACGGGAAATCTGAAAGGTATAAGAAACTACCAGCCTCGATTGCGATAATGAAACAAACCTTTACCTAGGTTTCCGCCCAAGTAACTGAGCCTTCTTCAGAAGATAAACCTGATTCTATAATATGTCTACGAGGACATTGTCTAGAAATTAACCTAAAACAGCCTGAATAGGCGTAGTAACATTTTCAAAATGCGGTAGATAGGTACTAAGTCACCACCAAGACTTGACTTAAGCTCCGGTCTACTTAGTTTCACGTGAACTCCCGAGGCCAACCGCACGGCTCCATGGAGACGAGGCGCTCGCCGGAGCTTAAGTCTTGGTGGTGACTTAGTACCTATATACCGCATTTTGAAAATGTTACTACGCCTATTCAGGCTGTTTTAGGTTTATTTCTAGACCATGTCCTCGTAGACATATTATAGAATCAGGTTTATCTTCTGAAGAAGGCTCAGTTACTTGGGCTGAAACCTAGGTAAAGGCTGGTTTCATTACCGCAATCGGGGCTGATAGTTTATTCTTTTAATAGATTATCACGATTGCTGACTGGGTTGCAATGTTGAAAGTACTAAAATATGTAAGGTATTACGTTGATACCTTCTATTGTTAATCTCATGAACAACCCAACAGATTTTAATCACAACATGTAAGTTTTCACAGATTGTGTTTACTTCTGTCTGAACTTCCGTACTAAGAGGCCGTTACCTAAACACTGGATGTTTCTCCCACGAGTCGCAAGGTACAGTTTCTCTGGTGTTTCGGCAGATATTTGCAGTTTCGTGTTTGTAACGTGCAAAAAAAAAATGGTTCAAATGGCTCTGAGCACTATGGGACTCAACTGCTGTGGTTATCAGTCCCCTAGAACTTAGAACTACTTAAACCTAACTAACCTAAGGACATCACACACATCCATGCCCGAGGCAGGATTCGAACCTGCGACCGTAGCAGTCCCACGGTTCCGGACTGCGCGTGTAACGTGCAGCTGGTGTCAGCGCAGTTCCTCGAGTCTCTCATGTGACGCTCAGTGTCGACAGAATGCATCGATTTATTTCCCAATTCAAACAAAATGATTTTTAAATGATTTTACTTGCCTTTTCGATAGAGGGCTACCAGACCAGTCCAGTGCAATATTCTTTTGCCTGCAGGAACAGCAAAACACGGGTAATAACCAGTATTCCAGCTGCGAATGAGCATCATGCTTCTGCATGGCGGTAGCAGTCAGCGTGGGCCAGTGTGGTACTGTCACTACTGGAATGTTGGTAAACACACATCGGTAAAACAAATACCGCACTAGTTTAATTTGGTACCGCTCTGACGAAAGGCCACTTAAAATTTCACTTAAGACATCATTTCGTTTGTTACGGAAAACAATTCGACGCATTCCGTCGACGCTGGGCGTCGCATGAAAGATGTAAGGGGCAGCAGGTGTCTGGACAGACTCCAGCAACACAATGCTAATATCTGCCGAAACAAAGAACGAAATGCGCCTGACGACTCTTAGGAGACACACATCATACAAAACATTTCTCTACCCATTCGTCTGCGGGGTGACGTCTTCGGAAATGAAACGGGAACTGCATCGAAGGCTCGAGAGGCCCCCGCATTATAGAGCAGTACAGAGGGCACCACCGTTCGTCACGTAATGCCAATGCGCGATTATATCTGGCTGGCGTCATTTTCGAGATCAAAAGCAGTCTATCTTCATTTTCTTGGTGCAAAGTTGGTATACCTCTTATTTTTCGTTACGAGGATGGTTTGAAAAGTTCTCGGAACGGAATAGAAAGAAGTACTTCCATCACTGAAACTTTTTTTCATTTTTCAATGTAATCTTCTTGTAGATTAATGCACTTGGTCCAACGATGTTCCAGTGCCTTGACCGCATCTCGAAAATGAGTTTCCTCCAGGTCTGCAAAGTAGTTATCAACTCCGGCTATCAATTCTTCGTTTGCAGTGAATCTTCGTCCACCAAGAAAAAGTTTCAGTTTTGGGAAAAGATAGAAGTCTGACGGAGCCATATCAGGTGAATAAGGCGGGCGCGGCAACAAATCATACATTAGTCGTGTAAATTTTCCATGCCAACGGCATATGTGTGCGGGCTCAGTGTCAAGAGTCGCGGCACTCATCTTGGAGATAATTTTTCTATTTCTAATTCTTCAGTTAAAATGTCATTTACCCTTTCAGATGACAACTGGCAAGTGTGAGCAATTTCACGCACTTTCAATCGGCGATCCTCCATGACCATTTTGTGCACTTTTGCAATGATTTCTGGAGCAGTGACACATCTTGGCCGACCACAGAGCGGATCATCGTCTAAGCTCTCCCGATCAAATTTAAATTCGTTTCTCCACATGGCAACAGTTGAATCTGAAGGAGCAGAGTCCCCCAGTGTATTCTGAAAATCGGCATGAATGTCATTTGCTTTCATACCTTTCTTTACGAAATACTTAATCATTGCTCGAATCTCGATTTTTTCCATCTTCGCAAATCAGTACGCGGGAACAACAACAGAGCCACGCCGCCGCCACAGCTCAGAGAGCACTGACGTGGCTCGTGTTTACAGGCAACAGTCCAATGAATATCGCGTGAACAACTCGTTGCGCTATCGCTGATCTCTCGTGGTGATTCCGAGAATTTTCAAACCACTCTCGTACAATCATCCTGCTGTTAATAAATCTCGATATAATCTCTACACAACCGCATGTGATAACGTGTAGTCGTTGCTAAAACACTAGTGTCACTGAATTACATATCGTAGTTTCCATCTTGGAAAGCATGTCCTGCTACTGACGATTTGCCAGTTTGCCCCAGTCTACAGTTCGTCTTATGGTGGGCAAGCGGTAGTCAACACTTAGTTTTATGTATCCAATGTATACTAGGCCGCAACTATACGGAATTTTATACACTGCAGACGTCGCTAATGGTAATTGTGCATTTTTTGCCATTCTCGAGTACTCTTTTTAACTTCTTGGTGTGTCTAAAGATCGTTGCAATCCCATACTTCATGCTGGAACAGAGACCAGTTGTGGGGTAACCATACCAAAAAAACTGACATTAGATACTAAACGTACACAAAGTAGTGCAGCGCGAATGGTCAAAGGCTGGGCTCACGGAGCAGCGTCATCGTAATGCTGAAAAAGCCCGCCCGGCTAGCTGCGCGGTCTAACGCGCTGCTTCCCGAGCAGGAAGGCGTGCCGGCCGCCCACACGAATCTGCTCGGCGGATTAGTGTCGAGGTCCTGTGTGCCGGCCAGCCTGTGGATGGTTTTAAGGCGGTTTTCCATCGGCCTCGGCCATTGCGGGCTGGCTCCCCTTATTCCGTCTCAATTACACTATATCGGCGATTGCTGCGCAGACACTGTCTGCACGCACGCATACACCATAATTACTCTACCACGCATACATTGGGTTGCTCTCGTCTGGTATGAGACGTTACCGGGGCGGGGTGTTCATCGGGGACCGAACTGCACAATAACCCTGGGTACGGTGTGGGGCGGCGATGAGGTGGGAGGACTGCTGTGGCCTGTTGTGCGGTTGTGCACCACTGAGGGCTCGGCGGGACGAAGCCTCTCCGTCGTTTCTAGGTCCCCGGTTCAATAAACACACACACACACACACTATGGTGAAAAACAAAATTTTGTAGACGCTTTAAGGTAGAAGACCATTACCCAGTTAACAACTTTCAAGAACGAGCATTAAGTAGAAGATTTGGAAATATATTCTAGTCCTTCCCCCACCTACCCCACACGTATTGCTTCAGTAGGGACCGTTTGGAAAATACCATACTGATTGCAGCCCGCACAGAGGCATCTACTTCATCCTGTATGGTGTTCCATACTCAAATAGAACGGGAAAATTTTGTATCACCTGGTAAAATACTAAACACTGTCTGCTATGCATTTCCCAGTTGTTTGTAGAATTGTATGTACATTCCTAACAAAAAGCAGAAACAAATCCTAGAAGAAATAACAGTTAAGCACAAATAGTTTGACCCAAACCAAAATTACAACTACATGATTGATCGATATGGTAATGGCTGATTTTCTGGTTTTATTAATCAGTACCTACGTGCTGATACCTCTAGTGGGAGAGAGCGTTGTGCCTTGAAACACTTTTTCGCTTTCGCCTCTAGTAAGCCCTGCAACATACGTTTATTATCAGTCAAATTTTAAATGATACCTTTAATCTTTTTTATGCTGCGGTTGTTTTCTAAAATTACAAAAAAGGGAAAAAATTAATTTCAAATTGGCACTTTCGTTTTAAATTTAAAAGAGTTGTAATCGAGAAACTCTTCTTAGTACTGCATTTAATAGTGCATCTATTACCATACTACCGACGACACATCATAATCAGTAAGTTGAGTGGATAAGTGATCAAGAACCAGTTAGAAGTTAAATACATTACAAAAAATAAGCTATTCGAAAATAACACTAAATATTGTCAAGACACAAAAGAAACGCAGTTCATTTGCTAATGTCACATTTCCATATTGGAAGCCCGTCTTCCGTTTCAGCATACAACATGGCGCACTACCGATGAAGTAAGGCTTAACTGCCTACAAGTTTACAGGTTATTCCACGATTCATGCTACTCACTTCTAGAGGTTGTACAGGGGACTTAGAAAATCAAGCTTTACATAGGAACCCAAGTCCGGAAGTCCGGAATCGTCATTTAACGACGATACAGAGCGTCAATATTATAGGCGCCGCCGCCTGTAAATGCATGGATATACAGGGTGATTCCGTGACGATGTTACAAACATTCAAGGATGAAGGAGACAGATAAATAATGTATCAGTCTGAGGGAAGGGTCCCTGGTTCGGAAACGAACGAGTCGAAAACTACAAGCGAAAACCGTTCTGACACCCCTTACAGTGGAATACATGTACCGGTACTGTTGTTGCTAAGAACATACGGTATGCAACTTTCAGAGGTGGTAGTGTGGACCAAGAAAAGAAAAAAATGTCTAGTAAACATGGGCTCTAAAATGTGTACATGAGAAGCTATGAGCACTTGTTCATCTTCGTTAGTGTGAAACATCTCCTCTCTTGAACAAGTGCTCATAGCTCTTAAGGTATACATTTTAGAGCTCATGTTTACTACAGATTTTTTTCTTGTTTTTCTCCGTACTACCATCTCTGAAAGTTGCATACCGTATAATCTTAGCAACAACAGTAGCGATATATGTATTCCACTGTCAGAGGTATCAGAACGATTTTCGCTTGTTACTTTCGAATCGTTCTTTTCCCGTTACAGGGATTCTTACCTCAAACTGATACATTTATCCTTCTCCATCATCCTAGAAAGTCCGCAACATCGCCATGAAACCACCTACTATATATACTTACTTACAGGCTCCGGAACCTATAACTCTGACACTCTGTAGCGTCGTTGGATAACGTTCCCGAACATGGGTTCAAGTGTAAAACTTCATCTACTCTAGAAATGTGTAACATGAATTTCTGGAGCAACCCTTATATTTAGTTTTAAGAGTCGTAATCACCATAAAAACTAAAGAGATAACAATATCTCCCAAACAGCGTTAGTAGGTTGCAGATTACTTAAAGTTGTAGACATAACAAATCTACAAATGTTGCATATCTAAAGCCTCATGTCTCACGACAACAAAAACAGTAGAGAACGCCGGAAACTGTTTATGTCGGTCCCTAGTGCATGACCCTTCATGCGACACTCACTAGACTGAGACACCGACAAAGAAACATCATGTGTTCCTAGATACAATGTTCTCCACGTATAACACTTTCCCCTACAGACATAAAAAGTTTTACGCCCAGTAATTACGTAAAAATATTGAAAAGTTCGTTCTGTGGTGGTAGCCTTACCTTTACAATAACACTGGAATATTTTGGCTTCTATGTATTTCGTAAAATATCAAGGTTCACAGACACACACACACACACACTCTCCTACTCACACTCACACTGCTATAGCTGACTTACTGCACCTCCTATGTTCGTAGAAGCTATTTTGTAATATTTAAGAATTATATTAAAATTATAATTATTATGTTAATCAATTATAAAAATTATATTGAGTCGAAATTTGGCGAACTATAAGCTGTACATGAAACGATTACCTACCTCCTCATTCAGGTATTTTCTTGTCTACAGAGGGCGAAACCACGAATAAGAAGTTCACTTGTTGACTGCCATTGGCAATGAACAGCGGAAAAGTGCTCCAAACGGAGCACAATAAAGGCGAATATGCCTCTTTTTAATGGAGTTTGACTGAAAAGGTAGGTACTAGCTACACATTCTGCCTTTCTCAGCGCCTTTAAACCTTTTCCCAAAAGTTCTGGCATGCAAACATATTGATACTCTTTTTAAAATGCAACTCACGTTTCTCTCTACAAACTCTCCTAAAAGTAACTCACTCACACGCACTAGTACATCGCTGTAAGTCTCTCATATAATCCACTCCCATCTGCCCATTCTCACTCACCCATTTACCCCAACTCATGGTCATTATCTGTTTGTCTCTCTCTGCCCTCTGTCACTGTCTCCTGTATTACAGTAGTAGTCTCGTTCATTCTGTCCTACTACTACTGTCACCCCTCTCTGCCACTGTCTCTCTCTTGCTCTCTCTTATTGCAGCTATAGCAACCATTTCTTCACATTGCTTCTGTCTCGTGTCACTGTCACCATTTCCCTCTTACTCGCTGTAGTTGCCGTAGACACTGTCTCTCGTTATCACTGTCTCTCACCCACTTGCTCTTTCTCCTTCTCTTTATTCCTGCTCCACTAGCGCTATCTCCTAAATTGTTTTCTTAGCACTGTTCTTTCACTGTCAAATATATTCCACTGCCACTGTGTCACTCTCTTTCCCTCCCACTGCCACGATGCCAATGCCTTCTTAGCTCTTCTGCACGTCAACAACTGTCTATTATCTTCCAGTATTTATAACCTTTCTGTTTCTTTCCCACTGCAACTGTCTCCTCTCTCAGCATAAGACAGCACGGATATGTTCGCATGCCAAAATCTTATGGAATGTGCTCTGATAGGAGCATTTTTCCCTGATTTCTTTTTTTTCCCTGCGACAGCAGAGCATGTCACTCGTATGAAAAGAACTTCCTCGGTCAGTAAAATTTTGAAAGTTCACTTGCGTCAAATTGAAATAAAGAAAAACTATAGAATATTATGCCTCACACCTGTGCACAAAAATTTTGCATCTGCTTCAGTATTTCAACAACAGCAACATGGTGTTCTCAGAACCCATTTAATGTTAACGGATACACTTTACAGCTTATTTGTCCGTGCTAGGTCGATTTAAAAACTATTTTTCGTCTTACAATGGATTTTACGTGCATATTTTACGTGTACAAGTCGTGTAAACTCGAACCCCTGTATCTCGAAATCGGATTTCAAGAAAATGTTTAAGGTTGTTTGAGATAGTGACCTTAGGAATATATTGTTTCTAAGGAATCGTGTATGAACTAATGAAGGTTTTTGAAAACCGGAAGATCGTACTTCTAGAGAAATGCCTCGGGAATTTACCGTAAATATTTCAGCAATCTGCTACGGTTATTTATTTTTCACATTTCGCATCATAGCAGATTTTACGTGTAGAAGTAGGTTAACTTTGAACCACTGTATCTGGGGAACTGATATCGATATTAAGAAAATTTTCAATTATGTTCGAGATCGGGATCTTAGGAATATATCGCAAAAATTTCAGTCCATTGTTGGCATCGCCGACTTGGACTCCGCGGTTCGGTTTTGATTCGAATAAATGGCAAATACTCCATTTTTGGAAGTTTTCTAAGGAACCAGCCATGAGCTAAACGTGCCTACATAAGTTCCTTAAGGCCCACCGTACACCAAATCAAGTACAAAAAGAATCGATAGATTTGCTCCATTTTCCTAAGCAGGGGGAAGTGTGGAATATTCACATTTTGACCCTGTACTGAAGGATAGTGTCACTAAGACGATGCTTTTGTTGGGTGTACAAATGATCCCCATCCAAGGGCTATCTAAAACTATTGACTCTGCCTTCTTATCACCAATACAACCCGTGGTATGAGCCCCGTAATAATCCTGTTTTATCAGCTACTTATTAGGAAGGGAACTGATAAGACGAAAAACCAGGCAACAGGGACCATTGAAATACCTCGATAATTGTAAGAGGGCTCATATGATATAAGTGATACAAAGGATGATCAGACAATGTAAGGTAACCAGCTAAAATAAGTTCTGATGTAGGCGAAAATTCTTTACTTCGTATTTTTAAGTTTGTGTCCACAGGTGATCTTATCAGCCACCATCTTGGTACTGAAATTTATTAACGCTGGATTTCACGAAGTACTGAATAAAAAAATGTAAATTAGGACGATATAACAAAAAAACTAGGTGAGGAAAAAAGTTTAGGTGCGTGATAACACACACACACACATACACACACACACACAAACACATACGCAATCGAACGCAGTCCCGTAAAGGACTAGCGAAGAGAGGAAGAGCGTAGCGAGCACAGAAGCGTGGGATAGATCGGGAGAGCATTTTATCAATTAAAGGCTGTTAGAGCTTCCGCGATCATCTTAAGCGTTGGGGTTGGCAGAGTAATAAAGAAGACGAGCTAACGACGGGACGGAGGGGGGCTGGAGGGGGAGGGGGAGGAGAAGGGTGGAAGAGTAGGAACGGGAGTCCGATGTGGGCCAGCATTAAGATCCCTGCATCCCGCCCCTGCTGGTAGACCAAGTTTCAAATTAAAAAGTTTGCAAACTGATTTCTTTAATGGAAGCAATCTACTTCATTCCGTCAGCACTAAGCAAAGTGGAAATTGGATTTTTCGTTCGAAGTTAGCGTCAGTGCGTAATTTTATAACATAAATTCCTCGGCGAGATAGCTGCTTAAGAAGCTAACAGATTTTCTAATTTCGGCCGTTCTGCGCCCGCGTTGCAGGAGGAAAACAATATTATTATCGCTTCAGATACTCTCAGTGCTGTTAAGCGGTCTGTCGTTCGGGAGCAGAGACGGCAGGAGACCCCGTCAACCGTTCTGCGACCTAAACATGGCAACAAGGCTGTAATCATATTTTGAGGCACGCTAAGAGACGCTTATTGAAATATCGAAGAACGCAAAAGCGAAAAGCATACCTCCGCAGTTGAGTGCCGGCTGGAGCGCATGCTTCCACCAGAGGAAAGCGTTGCATAATGACGTGCCTACATGATCTGGCCTACTGGCGTGCGTCACAGATTCCTGTCTTATACAAATAAATGGATAGGATCTTGTTGTGATTTCACATAAAAACACTGATAACATGACTTACACAACGTTTATTGAAGCAATGATTCTTTTCAATTTATGTCTTACGAACGTCTGAAAAAATACGAATAATATTTCACTCTCACACTCCTCTTAAGTGTGTCAGCTATTTTTCTTTTTGCGATGTTTGTACTACTTGTTAACAGCCTGCCGGAAAATACACTAAATAAAACAAATAATGTTCGCAGCACATACTTTTTGCGTATTAGAACTGTTAGCAAGACTGCATTCATAATTTGGACTACATGAACACAAATTTCCCTTTGACCATCTTGATTAAGATTTCGTAGTGTCCATAAGTCACGACTACAGAGTGTCAAGAAGACTGCTTCAACAAAACGACTTATTCTGTAGTCTTTATACTATTCAAATGTGATGTTTCTACGCTCTGACCATTCAGATTGGGATATTAAACACAAATAGTGCATATTAATTCAGTTAAAAAAACTGAGGTAGTAAGCGATGCACATTCTTCCAAGTTCTTTACATGAGGGCAACTGTGTTTTGACCAATGAAATACAAGATGTAAAGTAACCTGCAGGTGGCTAAAACAAAACTGAATAGTAAATGGCGCACGAAGCACCAATATTGGTATTATGCCATGGCTGTACAAAGTACTAATGACGATTTTCTGATGCATAATTACTTGTGAATTCCATTAGGAAACCACACACTACGCGTAGTCGATGAATTTTGCTATTAGGGGAGAAAATAACTAATGATGGCCGAGGCAGTGACAATATAAAGCGCACACTGGCTGTGGTAAGAAAAGCGTGTCTGAAGCAGAGAAATTTGTTAACGTCGTATATAGAACTAAGTACTAGGAAGTCATTTCTAAAGGAACTTGTCTGGAATATAGACTCCTATGGAAGTAAAACTTGGGCTATAAACAGTTCAGAGATGAAGATAATTTTTGAAAAGTGATAGTAAAGAAGAAAATCTATGACGTAAGACAGTTTGATAAAACATTTTCTATAAATAATTGATTTCATAGCAAATTCTGTAATCACCCTGGCCATCTCTTACAATTTTATCCATTTTCCAAGATTGTCAACCAAACACAAAAATGCAAAAAAGTATATAAAATAATTGTCGCAGTGTAAAGTTCAGGTCGGAATGATGACAATGTTATGAAAAGTATGGGGCTGAGTCTGGTTTAGGCAGCCAGAGACAATGGTCATGTGTGTGTGAGTTGTTTGCATCATTATGTGTGTGCATGTTGTCTAATTCAGGAGAACGCCTTTTGGCCGAAAGATTACTTGTTAAGCAGTCTTTTGGTTATGACTCTCTGCGACTCAATACGTCCACTACATGGTGAATAGCAGTCAATCCTTTTCATAATATTGTAATGCATTAAAAAATACTAACTGCTAGAAATATCCATCAAGATTATTTGGAACTCGCGAACATCATTACCAAAACTTCGCCTTTCCGTACAGTTCACTTTACTGTTGCGGCTGTGCCTCACCAAACGTAGAATCTGCAAGTGGTGGCATCACCGGCTTGTAAATCAGTTCAGTCATTGGCGCGGTACCAAAGACTTGCCGCTGCGGCATCTAAGTCCAACTCACATGAATGATGGCCTCTCGTCCCGGACATGCCGAAGTTTCGGTGAAGTCTGGAAGTGAAGCCTATGTGTGAAGTGTCTACCTGCAGAGCGCGTCCGACAAAGGAAGATTTGCGCTCTATGTTTTTGGTGCTGCCTAATTTTGATTGCCAGAATACTTAATTTTGTGAGTGCCGACAAGTAAAATTTTATTTTACAAGATGCTTACCTCTCTTTCTTATTCGGATTTCAGGTGGTTAACCAGTTAAAAAGCTTGTTAGTCTTGAGACTCCAAAATGTCCTCTCCCCGCCTTCCTTCACGCACTGGCCAGTGTGGCTGGATCTCTGTAAACACAGTCACACTTTCTGCTCCCTCTCTAAGATTACTTGTATGAACCAACGGAGCTGTTTTATATTTAATCATACATTCATTCAGTTTGCCATCACCTGGACAAGCGTCGGCGTCTCACGCACTGCAAGGAAGTCGCTGATTTCTGTCCCCATTCCACTCTGTGATATGTTACCTTATTAGCCCGTGTTTTCGGGCGAAGTTTTACTTCCCACTATTTCATTCTCCTAAAGCAGTCCATCCAGGATTCTGGCCATTAGGTGGTACATAACTCGTAAACACGGTTTGTTACAAACAAATACTGCCGTTCTGCACATTACTGAGTTGTACTCTCCATCGTCTGACGTAGAGACGTTTCACCGTCCGTTGCGTTGCGGTTTTTCCATTTCTCCTGTTTAACAAAACACGGCTCACCTGCCTCACGTTTCCCTTCACACACGAAGGCGATGAGCGTTTCTGCAAGTAGCACTGGACGAGGATTCCCTGGTGTTTTATCGCCTACACAATATCCCTCCCATCACCAGCATTCAACCTAATCGACAGCGGCGTCTCATTTACCAATATATGTAATTTATCACATAAAATAGAAATCTAAGTATTTATGTGTTGGCAATCACTAAGAGTAATTCATGTTTCCTTATTTGGCGGGGATTAATTTAATTTGGCTGTCTCTAACGGGTTTTATATAAGTTACACGGCAGTTCGGTTAAAATGATTGCATAACATAGTACCTGCTGCATTCACGCTTTGTTTGCAAGGCGGATGAGATACTGCGAAGATCTGAAACACTCTGGAAGATCCTTACCACCCATGAGAAACCTCTACTTTATTCTCTCTCTCTCTCTCTCTCTCTCTGGACCAATAAGAATCAAATCAAGGCCCCCTCAATCCCAGTTTTAATACTAGAGGAAATGTTTATGGGTGGGAGGGCATTATTCTTGTTCTCATCATCACGTAATGCAGATCATCATGAAACGCCAGCAACAGTAGAGATCAACCTGCAACCCTTCCTCCACTCCAGGCGCAATAAAAAGATATATGTCTGAAACTAACCTACCAAAATACTATATTTAAAGAAATTAACTCTTGCTACGTAGCAAATCTAAATCACCCCTACATTATTAATGTTTGTATTACATTGTAGTGTGTTTTAAATGGATGCATTGTCCTAGTGACAGAATAACGATACTTTAATTATCTCACGACATTTCACGTAAGCACTACCAAGAATGATCGCCAACTAGTATTCCAAAACACATTCCGGACATGTGCATATTTAATAAATTATCCAACGCGTTATTTAACAAAAACACACATTTGCTTATTAAAATGTGAATTTTATTCGCATTATCAACGTGTAACGTCGTTTGAGAGTGTCCACAGTAGACTTAGAAATAAGAATGAGAAATTCACACTAAAAAGGGCGCCTCAGCAAGTGCATAAAAATGACAATTTGTGCCAAGCTTCATTAGTAGTTTGTGACGTCACTGTGAGAGTCCTACAAATGCCAGCATGTACACTCGCAGCACAATTCTAAATGGAACTGTAGGCAATTACAACCAGCGGTGTTTAAAAAAGTGTCGTCATACTATCTTAAAACAATCACCGTCCCTCACGGAACCGTACCAGCGTGGCCTACCTCCGAAGCTGCCTGGGGAACAAATTGCCACCACTGCCCGCTGTCCGCTGGTAACTATCGCGCCGCAACTAGAAGACCTGCAAGAATCTCCGTACTCCAACGTACTCACGCTGGCCACCGGCGAGATAGAAACAGTAGTCCCACGTCAATTAAGAACGAGAGAGCGACATGGAAGTACCCCTTAACCCACTAGCCGGTAGCTCATGTGATCACATGTCAGATGTTAACTGCTGGAAGCAGGGATTTGATAAGGAGGACAGCACCCCTCTAGTAGAAGCATGCTGCAGCGGAGCAAAATGCTGTTTTGAACACAGTGTAATATATTCTGAAATAAAAGAGAAGGAAGTATGAATTTCCAGCCTCCTAGATGAAAACACTTGAATTCTTCTTATTTTGATTGCCAGAATACGAAATCTTGTGAGTGCCGACAAGCAAAATTTTGTCTAAGAAAACACTGACCTCCCTTTCTTATTCGGATTTCAGGTGGTTAACCAGTTAAAAAGCTATCACTCATTGACAATAATCCCATTGATTTAAACGTTATGCAATTATGTTGCTCTGCAATGTCTGGAGGTGGGAGATGAAGTCCTAGTGGAAGTAGTGCTGTGAGGTTGGGTTCTGAGTAGTGCTTGGGTAGATCAGTCACTAGAACAAAGGCATAGGTACCGTGTTTGAGACTCGATGCAGCACACGGTTTTTATCTGCCGGGAAGTTTCATGTAAGTACACACGCCGCTACAGAGTGAAAATTTCATTCTGGAACTATCCCCCAGGCTGTCATTGAAACGTGTCTCCGCAGTATTCTTTCTACCAGGGGTGCTAGTCTCGCAAGTTCCCAGGAAACCTTCGGTAAAGTTTTGAAAGTAGGGGATGAGGTCCTGACGGTTGTAAAGCCGTGAGGACGGGTTCTGAGTCGTGCTTGGGTAGGTTGTTTGCCTGAACGGTAGCTCAGCGTGTTCGGTCAGAGGATTATCTGCCCTCTGTAAAGTAAATGAATGAATCAACTATGAACTTGAACGGTTGTCATGGGACCCCCGCCCCGAACAAATTGTAACGAGCAAAATGAGATGATTTAAAAAAAGAAATGAAAAAATCTCGGTGTAGCACTTATCCATGAAAGGCAAAGATACAGATTCTGAGTCTCGATACAGCATATAGTTTCAATTACCAGGAAGTTTTATATGAGGGAAAATTTCGTCCTCATGATACTTTCCGGCTTGTAAGGTTGCTGGAATCCGTCTGTAGCCTGTTCTCTGAAAACTATTTGTAATAGTATTCCTTTTCGTTTATCGAGGAAATGTAAAAATGCCGCTTTGTGAATTAAAATTGGAATTCCTGTAGAGAAGAAGATGTTACGTACTTTCGCGAAAATACTGTTGAGAATATTTAGAGAACTAGCATTTGTAACTGACTATAGAACGACTGCTCTGTCACCAACGTACATTTCACGTAAGGCCGACGAGGTGCAGAGAAATTAGAGACTGTACGTCGGCATACAAATACTCATTTCTTTCAATTGTCTTGTTTGCGGGTGGCTCAACGAACTCTTCACCATGCACCACCAGGTGGCTTGAGAAGCACGTATGTAGAAGTAGATGTGTTCTAAAAATTTAGGAGTCATAACCGGAAGATCCATGAAGTTCATGTGACCAAATTATAAACCTAAAGCGATTTAAAGTTATGACCAGCATAATAAATATCAACAGTGACATTAAAAAAAAAAACACGAAGAATCTGCTACATATATTCAGGGGTTTGCGAGCGGTTTTAGTTTCATGATTCAGTCTAGAAGTAGTTGAGACATAGGGATATGTAAACCCAGGACAGATTTCTCAAATCCTCAGTGAAGCACTTTCCATGGAAGAGCAACAACATAGCTCTCGCGAAAATCAGCTGGATAATATTTTAGGGAACATACGGTTAAAGTAAGCTGCTCAGTAAGTATATATCACACCATTGTATATACCGTATCTGTTAATCCAAGCTGGTAAGAGACGAAGGCTGACGAGAAAAATCCGATAACCGGATGTACGTTTACGTAATACACCACGAGATACGTACTTGAAAATCAGAATGGTGCCCCGAAACGCGTCATGCAAGTGATAAGTAATTACAGATTAAATCGATCATGACGGGAAATCGTAGGTATTCTTCAACAGCATGTTAACATTAGCGCAGGAATGAAGTAGTTTCTATCTTGCACTTATTTTCATTTTCAAAATCAGACTGTTCTGCAATGAATACTCAAGATTCACTAAAACTAACGACCTTACTCTTTGCATCCGTAACAATCATCTAATTTCATCAATATACCACAGCCTTATTTTTGTCTGACGTGGTAATTTTATTTTCTGACTTAGCTTTCGGAGATAATTGTTAATAAAATGTGGAAATATCTCTCTCAAATTCTTCTGGGATTTCCTTGTTTAGTTTCTTCCCCGTCATCAGTGGATCCGCAGTCTGTAGCACTGAGTGCTTCTGTCGTTCCTAACCGTTTGCCTTCACTATTTAAACATTCGTCTGAAGTTTAACCACCATTTAGCACATGATGATCTTCAGATAATTGCTGTTGATGGCTTCAGTGGGCACCAGTTGCGTGTCTTCATCATAGAGTTCTTGTCACCTTCATGGCGAGACAGATCGTGCTCATTATATTCATAGTATATTTAGAACGATGTCATTCCAGTCATTTGGCAAAGACTAAAAGAAAGTACTGCAAAAAAGAACGTATGTTAACTTCTGTTTTTAACAAAGACTTTATCGAGATTCTTCTTCGAAGAACGCTGGGCCGATAATAAGATGGCTGAAATTCTCCAGTCGTGCGTACTTCGCACCGTAACAATAGCTAGGGACATGGAGGACTCTCCTTCTATTACTTGCAGCGCCAAGCCAGACAATTCTGCAGTTTTTTAAGGTAACTTCCAGGGACTATCTGTAGCTGAAATTTGGCTTGTGTACTTCAAGTGATGCTAACTACAAGTGGCAAAATAATTACGGCATGCTTAGACACAACAAATCTGATCTTTTCCTTGTGAGCGGCGTTCTAATTTTCAGCTACGTCTTTTTTCTTCCTCCTTAGGAACTTTGAACTCTTTAAATGGACTTAGGCAATGACCTAATGACCTTAGACGCAACTTGTTAATGTTATTACTCAAGATACCGAACTGGCTGAAATACTGATATAAACACAAGGATAAAAAAAATTAAAACTTAATATCCAGAATGCACAGCATCACAATCGAAGGAAGGAGGTAACAGATATACTGTCAACTGAAACAGTGAGATGATTGTCACATGACTGAAACATGTAAAACATGAAGACTAGTTGGAAAGGGTTCCAATAAATACCACTGTTTAAGACGTCAAGTATCATGTGTCAGAAGTCAGATAATGTGAGATATTTGAACACAATATATGTGATATCTGTCTACGTAAACAGAAAACTAAACTTACGCTCAACCTGAATGTAACCAACCATCACTCATAAACTAGGGTGCAGGGAGGAAAATGAATTTCTGAAATAAGGAAATAATTGTATGTTTAGTTCATTCTACAATGTTCTACAGTGCATAGAATATTTTCCCGTGTCCACGGGTGGTGTGCTGTTGAGGAGAATGATAATCATTTTGCATTCTATTGATCCATGACAACTAACGATCTAGGTCACTATTCTTCAGTGAGGGCAACCGTACCTTATTCCCACGTTGGCTATCACAAATTTGGCACTCTGTAGTTCAGTAGTTTAGTTAAATATCTTCCATACGATAGTGTAATAGTTTTATTAATCTAAACACTTTTTTGTTGTGTTAGTATGTTGTAATACACAGTATCAAACGTTCTATGCTACTTGTAAAGGACATAGAAGCCCTTGTTTCACTTAAAATATCCATCCATATTAGTGCTTTAAGTGAATTATATACAGCACATCAACGGCTGTAATCTGCTTTTTCTTTACTTCTAAAACTTTTGTTGGTGTCGTAATAATCACTGACGGAAGTGAGTAATGACGTGCAAATCTGGCGATGAGTCACGTATCTCCCTCTGCGTCTTCCCTTCTCTCAGCACTGCTCCCAACCTCGGGTTGACCCCAGGAGTCCCCTGGAGGATTCGTATCTTCGCTCTTCGTGAGCTTCGGAAATAATAACCGGATTTGCCCTCGCCATATCATCACACCAGCCATTCCACCCATCCACTAACAAGCCGCCGAAGATAACCTCCCGAGTGTGTAAACTGCAGCGGACCACAGTGTCCGAGTCATCCCCTATTCTGGCTACGCACACACATATAAACACGCACACACACACATACACACACACACACACACACACACACACACACACACACACACACACATACAAAGACAGACAACACCTGCACGCTTTACGAGTATATTATTATTCGTGGCGGCTGTGGTCGATTGCAAACAACGGAGTGTTACGCTTAGCTGTTCTCTCTGAAGCTGATGCTCACACCGGTTCTGTCCCAGTGTGTATTGCATTGTGCCACTCCCACATTCTGCCTTATGTTACTGTGCATTATCCACGCAGTTATCCCTTACATTACTACCTGGTATTCCTCATAGCAATCAGTCACTGCCTGATGTTCACTGCCAAGCGAACTGTTGTGCGAGTTGTATCGACCTCTTTTGGTATCTATACGGGGAGGATTCCTTTTATATCGCAAACGGTTCAAGATATAAAACGAGATACACAGGAAATGATGGTAGGCGGAGGAGCATGTATTTTAGTTGCCATGAATAATACTCTAACACTTGCGTGACCTATAAAGGATTTATCGGATAGTTGCGAAAAAGTGGGCCTTAATATATGTGGTAACTGCATAAAAGAAGAGCAATAACTGTTAGAAAATGTTATTTAATGTTGATCTAGGACAGTTAATTGATATATTAGGAGACTTAGAGCCTGAAATTTTCCTCAGATTTAAGTTAGGTTGGAGGGCTTATGGAGAAACGCAACGCCTCTTAAACCAAATACGCCAAGAAATTTAAAAAAAAATGTTTTTTCAAACAGTACTTTCTCTCAGCATTAACATATAGGTGTGAAACTTGGATTTTGAACAAGTTTCCTAAACTCGCACAGCTCATAGAACTAATAGAAAGGTCACTCCGTAAAGACTTGAAGACATAAAAGAAATAAGAGGCCTTCAGGATGTTATGGAAACGGTTAATGCTCTAAAACTGAAATGGATCGGAAATATCGCACGATAAAATGATGGAGGCTGGACAAAGGCGGTACCAGAGTGGAGTCCTTGAGAAAGTCCAAGACCATGAGGCAGACCACTCGGAATAAAGAACTGAAGAAAATCTCAATCTTCAACTGACAGAGGACAGCAGAAGACAGAAGGGGGATGTAAACAACTACTGAAACAGTGTTGATTAATCTAACACCAAAGAGACAACGATTTTAAAGTTTTAATTGCCCGAACAATAAAAACATATTTAAATAACTGTTGGCGTTTAATCCATTCGTGAAAACATCCAATAAATGTGCTAAACTTGGAATGAAAGACGGTCCAAATAAAATGAAATTGCAATGTTTCTTCTCTCAACAAATCCACGCAGTTTCAGAAAAAGTATCTCCTAATGCACTGTGTGTTGCAAATATTAAATATAGATGAACAACAATTTTTCGGAAGCTCGTTGTGAACGGGCATTCGATTTTGTTGGTCATCCTCAGATAACTCAGGTTTTTAGCAACTGTAAGCTTCTCCAAGTAACGAAAGAATATTCCATAACTGTTAAGGTCAGATTGTTTTCTTCTTATACTGCTGCCTATCGGAATGTACGTTGGCTGCATGATTGTGAGACAATGCAGAATGACATTGGATCCATTGCATGCACTGACTGGCAGCCTTCAAAATGGTTCAAATGGCTCTGAGCACAATGGGACTGAACTTCTGAGATCATCAGTCGCCTAGAACTTAGAACTACTTAAACCTAACCAACCTAAGGACGTCACACACATCCATGCCCGAGGCAGGATTCGAACCTGCGACCGCAACGGTCGCGCGGTTCCAGACTGTAGCGCCTAGAACTGGCAGCTTTTTTCAGATGTATAAAAATCGTAGGTAATTTCGCTGACAAAGCTACAAAGAATCTGAAATAAGTTAGATAGGCGGGTCTAAATGTTGGCAAGTTTGTTTCGACCACGCCGCGGAATTTTTGCTGGGAATCCCTTACACATCCTCCGTAAGTCACGATCCCTACCCACGTGAGTTCCGTACTTTTGGTGCCCTAAAGAAAGACATTCGCGGCCTCCGATTCGCTTCGGACAAGATACATGCCTGGGAACCATCAGGTTCCCATAAGCAACCGCAAACACTTTCCCTTGAAGGCACTGACCGTCTTGTCTCACAGAGGTACAAATGGATTAACAGTTAGGGTAATTACGTTTGGAATAATAAAGAGTTTACTTACTTATTTTCCATCAGACTCGTTTTAATTTTGTAAAATACGGAAGATTAGTGTTTATCGTGGCGTCGACAACGAAAATTTTAGAGAAGGAAAACAGACCAGATATTGAGAATAAAATCGATGATTTTCTTCTGAAAAAAATCATTTCAGTATTTGTCTTTATGTGTTTTGGGAACTACAGAAAGTCTTAATCTGGATTACAGGGCTGGGATCTGAAGCCCGCTGCTCATAATGCGAGTCCAGTGTCTTAAACACTGTGCCGCATCGGTTCTAACGTCATGACTCCAGTGGCCAGAGGAAACGTGGAACCTGCAATGCGTGATTTGTCAATTATAACTGCACCAATAATTGCATAAAACTTTCATTAGCAACGACACACCTTGGGATGTGAGTACACTTCGGGTAGTTCCGTAATTCTCTCGCAAATACGTCACGTGAGATTTCCCAGCTATTCTCACCTCAGCAGAAGGTGTTAAAGAGAAACCATTGCATTCAAAACACTGCATCTGAAAATAAACAAATAAAAAATAAAAAGTCCAAACAATTCCCTTGGTGTCAGTGATGGATGTACCGAAGCTGTGACGGTCGATTTCCGACTCTAACGACGGAGAACTTTGCGTCTCTGCTAGTCGCAGTCAGCACTGGCAATACTGTAACTTCTGTAAGACTTGAATATTTTGTGCATATTTGTGCTCTCCCTCTGCACCACCTCTGTTCTTCCTTAATTAGCCGAGGCCAGCATAGGTATTCCTGCCGTACAGCACACAGTTATCTGATTTTTCAGCATTAACTTTAGA
Source organism: Schistocerca nitens (assembly GCF_023898315.1). Lineage (NCBI taxonomy): Eukaryota > Metazoa > Arthropoda > Insecta > Orthoptera > Acrididae > Schistocerca > Schistocerca nitens. The sequence goes on from NC_064615.1 coordinate 390,177,058, forward strand.
GTAGCTAGGTGTGAAACCCTCGCAAGGACTGACATTGACACACCGCTTTTCCTGTCAGTAGGCGATCCAGTCCTAATACGCAGCATATCGCTATTCTAAAACTTGTCTAATCATACTTCTAACTAATTATCAATTTGTTCAGAGATGCAGTAGCTTGATAAGAACAGTTTTCAGTCTAAGAAACTGGTACACTATGTGATCAAAAGTATCCGAACACCCCCAAAAACATACGTTTTTCATATTAGGTGCACTGTGCTGCCACCTACTGCCATTTACTCCATATCAGTGATCTCAGTAGTCATTAGACATCGTGAGAGAGCAGATTGGGGCGCTCCGCGAAACTAGTGGACTTCGAACGTGGTCAGGTGATAGGGTATCATTAGTATCATACATCTTTACGCAAAATTGCCACACTCCTAAACATCCCTAAGTCCACAGTTTCCGATGTGACAGTGAAGTGGAATCGTGAAGGGACACGTACAGCACGAAAGCGTACAGGTCGACTTCGTCTGTTGACTGACAGAGACAGCCGATAGTTGAAGAGGGTCGTAAAGTGTAATGGGCAGACATCTATCCAGACCGTCACACAGTAATTCCAAACTGCATCAGGATCCACTTCAAGTACTAACACAGTTAGGCGGGAGGTAAGAAAACTTGGATTTCATGGTCGAGAGGCTGCTCATAAGCCACACATCACGCCGATAAATGCCAAACGATGCCTCGCTTGGTGTAAGGAAGGTAGACATTGGACGATTGAACAGTGAAAAAACGTTGTGTGGAGTGACGAATCACGGTACACAATGTGGCGATTCGATGGCAGGGTGTGAGTATGGCGAATGCCCGGTGAACATCAGCCGCCAGAGTGTGTAGTGGCAACAGTAAAATTCTGGTGCGATGGTGTTGTCGTCTTTTTCATGGATGGGGGCTGCACGCATTGTTGTTTGCTTGGCACTATCACAGCAGAGTCGTACATCGATGTTTTAAGCACCTTCTTGCTTCCCAGTGTTGAAGAGCAATTCTGCGATGGCGATGGCATCTTTCAATACGATCGAGCACCTGTTCATAATGCACGGCCTGTGGCGGAGTGGTTACACGACAATAACATCCCTGTAATGGACTGGCCTGCACAGAGTGCTGACCAGAATCCTATAGAATACCTGTGGGATGTTCTGTAACGCCGATTTCGTGTCAGGTCTCACCGACTGACGTCGATACATCACCTCAGTGCAGCACTCCGTGAAGAATGGGCTGCCATTCCCCAAGAAACCTTCCAGCACCTGATTAAACGTATGCCTGCACAAGTGGAAGCTGTCACCAAGACTGATGGTGGGCCAACACCGTATTCAATTCCAGCATTATCGATGGAGGGCGCCGCGAACTTGTCAGTCATTCTCAGCCAGGTATCCGGATACTTTTGATCACATAGTGTATATACTAACACGCTTAAGGATAATTTGCACATGGACACAAAGATAGAACTACATCATACACGCTCATATAACGAGGCTGAAAGATAAGTATATATTATTGTTTCCATCACAATAATCAGTTTTTTGTGAACATTTCAGTCACTAATAATCCGTCTCCATACTAGCCATACCTATAATGTGTATAATAGTCAATACCTTTTGGTATCGTCGTACTCAGATTTATCGTTAAAACGACGGCATTAGAAGTTCCAGACTGATTAATTGTAGATGTATTTGGTATATAAATGTATATGAAGATGACTAATTGTTACGAACAACTGCTCGGGAAATTGTACGTATTGCAAACAAGCAATCAAGACGGAATAAATTACAAAAAAACACATCTATGGTTCATGACTAGTAGTGACGCCGATTTCATCAGTCTCCATTTCCTGAACGTACGAAACAGAGGCAAAATGAAAAGAGAAGAATCGTTTGAAATTGGTATATCATGGTTGTTACAGCTATCAAATACACAGCATTAGCTTATCTGACCCAGCGTAATACAATGTTTTTGTTGTTGCCTTCAATCCAAAGACTGGTTTGATGCAGCTCTCCATGCTAGTCTATCCTGTGCAAGCCTCTCGTCATTGCGTAAATACCCAAACTTGTGTCCATTCTAACTTGCTTAGTATAGTCAACACCCGGTTCTCTCTACAATTTTTGCTACCAACACTTTCCTCCATTATCAAATTTACGATTCCTTTAGACTCAGCATGCGCCATGTGAACTGATGACTTATTTTCATCAGGTTGAGCAATAAGTATCTTTTGTCCCCATTTCTATTCAGCACTTACTCGCCAGTTAGCCGATCTACCCATGTCATCATAAACATTCTTCTGTAACACTACGTTTAAAATTTTTCTGTTCCCCTGTTTTCCATACCGTTTATTTTTCATATTTCATTGCATACAAATACCTTCAGAAAAATCTCCATAAAACATAAATTAGTATTCAGTGTAGACAAACGCAATTCAACCAGCATCATAAATTTTGTTGTTCAAATACCGAACTCATCTGCCGCTTTTAGTGTCTCATTTTCTAATTTAAATCCCTCAACTTCACCTGATTTTATTCTACTGCATTTCATTTTCCTCGTTTCACTATTATTGATATTCATCTTACACTGATGTAACGAAAGTCATGGGATACCTTCTAATATCGTGTCGAATCTCTTTTTGCGCAGCATAGTGCAGCAGCTCGACGTGGCATGGACTTCACGAGTCGTTGGAAGTACCTTGCAGAAATATTGGGCCATGCCGTCGATAATTGCGAAAGTTTTGCAGGTGCAGGATTTTGTACACGAACTGACCTCTCGATTATGTCCGATAAAAGTTCGATGGAATTCATGTCGGGCGATCTGGGTGACCAAATCATTCGCTTGAACTGCCCAGAATGTTCTTCAAAACAACTGTAAACACTTGTGGTCCAGTGGCATAGAGCATTGTCATTACCAAAAATTCCATAATTGTTAGGGAACATGAAGTGCATGAACGGCTGCAAACAGTCTACAAGTAGCCGAACATAGCCATTTTCAGACAATGATCTGTTCAGTTGGACCAGAGGAGCCAGTCCATTCCATATAAACACAACCGCACCATTACGAAATCACTTCGTGGGATCTGCGCCACGCTCGAGCCCTACCATCAGCTTTTACCAACCAAAATCCGGGCACATCTGACGAGGCCATAGTTATCCTGTCGTCTGGGGTCGAACCTATATGGTCACGAGCCCAAGACAGGCGCTGAAGGGGATGTCGTGCTCTTAGCGAAACACTCACGTCCGAGTTCTCCTGCCATAGTCCGTCAACGCAGAATTTCTCCATACTCACTATCGTCCATACTTGTGCGTTCCACAATTATTTAAGCGGTTATTTCAAGCAGTGTTTCTTATCTGTTAGTACTGACAACTCTACGCAAACGCCGCTGCTCTCGGTCGTTGATGAAGGCCGGCAGCCACTGGTTGTCCGTGGTGAGAGATGATGCCTAAAATCTGGTATTCTCGGCGCACTCTAGACACGGTTGATCTCGGACTACTGAATTCCCTAACTATTTCTGAAATGGAATGCCGCATGCGACCAGCAGCAACTACCATTCCGCGTTCAAAGTCTGTTAATTGCCGTCGTGCGCCCATAAACACGCCGGACACCATTTCATATGATTCACCTGAGTACAAATGACAGATCAGGCAATTCACCGCCGTTTTATGCCTTGTATACGCTCATATGACTGTTGTTGTTGTTGTTGTGGTCTTCAGTCCTGAGACTGGTTTGATGCAGCTCTCCATGCTGACTGCCAACTGTATATTTTGTTAAAATGGGAAAGTATTTGGAAATGATAAAGAAAATATTATTTAAGGGTTTAAATGATTTTTTAAACATTTTTCTTGAATATAACATCGGCTAAAGGAGGCGTTTCGGCTACCCGAACAGTCATCGTCCTCAATGAAGAAAAAATTGAACAATACGATCTCGTTACGAATACATAGATAAAAAAATTAAAAGTGTTCTTATATCCTTCTTCAAATGATATTTTATCCCTCTTCAACGCACTGGTGACATGTTGGTGTTTCCCTCCATTATTACTGGTGTCCTTGCAGGTCCTCACTATCGTCCAAACATTGATTACGATGTACTTTCGTGGACAAGTAAATAAATATTGAAACAATTTTTTAAAACTGTACCGAATATATTTTCACACACAACCTTTTATGTAATACTCGAACATTCACAAGGTTAATAATACTTGGTGTGCGTACGTTTTTTACACAAGTTGAAACGTCTCCTTAGAAAAATTTAAAAATGACAGTGCTGGAAAACCTCTTACCTTATTTGATACAAAGACAGCTGAGTAAAACTGAACGTACTCAGACAGTTCTCTCTTTACTTATTAGATCAACACTAAACTGACACACAATATTTTTAGCGCAACGCAATCTGACTTTCAATCATCCCCACAAAAAATGGCCCTGACTAACAATAACCTATGTCTTTAATGAATCACTTACCTCACAAAAATCTTCGTTACTCGAACTACCGCAAAACAGCGAGCGCCGATACTGCGAGCTAAATAAAAGATTCTAACTACTGGCGACACTAACTACTAATAGGCATAGTTAGCAAATGAAAGATTCTGATAGAGAACAAACAATGTATTTACCTTAATAATGTTCAAAAGTCATCATATATAACATCCATCGTTACAAATTTCCTTTTTCTGACGGACACACGTCAAGATCGTCCTCTCAAAACTCTGGCATCTCTCACTCCACATTCACCACTGCTGGCGGCTCACCTCCAACTGCCCAACGCTACGCGCTGTTGACATCCAACTACCCAACACTACAATAGCGAATATTCCAACAATTAGTCCAACCAGCCACAGACTGCACACAGCACAGTCGGTGATTTTCATACAGAGCGGTACGTGGCGTTACCAACATAAAAACCTAAACAGCCTACTTACAAAGTCATCACAGTCTGGTTTCTTTCAGATCTCATTACGGACCAACAGCTACTAATTAATTTATGCCTGCTGGATTCCTCATTAGTAATCATCTGTGGCCTCGTTGTCCTTTATCGTTGACACCGCTGTTAACGCTGTCTAGCAGCGAGAGAGTGCGTCTTTTAATCAACTTATAAGTTTCCGCGACAACGTGCATATCACTATTCCATGACTTTTGTCACCTCAGTGTATAATTAAAACCTCGTTTCAGGTTACTAACCATTCCACTCAACTGATCTTCAAAGCAAAAAAAATGAAAAATAAATATGCCATTGTGTTTCTATGGAACCATCCACGGTTTCACAGAGAAAGAATGTAATTTGTAAATTAGAGTGGCCGGAGAAAAATTGTACCCTCCAACTCTCCAACATACAATGTCTCGATCTCGCTCTGTACGCACAGTTCTGCATCACGCAATGCGTCGTTCGTTGTACTGGCAAGTTAGTACGTGGCTAGCGGTGAATACCTCCCGGCTGGCGGCTGCGGTGTGCGCTGCTGGTTGCGGACGCTACAGGGGGAGCGATCGGCCCTCATTCCGCCTTTGTGAATTCTTTATGCCCGCGCCAGGGCCCCACGTCCGCCAACCTAGCGGAGAGAGAGACGAGACAGTGTACTGGGGAGGAACGCACAGGGGGAAGGTGGTAGCGCGGCAGCGGCGGTCCAGAGGGCGCGGCAGCTCGCCCTCCTGCTGTGTGTCTGAGAACAAAGGTGCGAGGATAAAGGTGTCTTGATTAACGAGGGTAGGCGCTGAATCACTAATAATACAAATACTGTGTGGCAGGGCCCTCTCCCTCTTCTTCGCTGCACTCTACTGAGCAAACAAAGGATGACAACCTTTTTTTTCTCCTAGTCATCTTTTCGTTGCTTAAAAATACATACATGCATTTATAAATTCCTTTTGCCTGGAATATGGAGAGCACTTGTGCGTTCTACCAAAAGCAAATACAGATGCGAAAGAAGTTTAATACGAGAATCTCTATATAAGTAACAAAAACAAGCCGTCGTTCAGTAACCTCTCCAAGAGTCAAGTAAAATCACCTTCACTGACAGCAAATAATTTTCAACGAAGTTACATATTTCTAGAAGGGTTAACGTACCACATTGGCACGAAATGTTATTATTATTATCATTATTATTATCATTAAATGAAAAGAACTGTTGGTTTGTCTTTTCTGTAGCTGTAAATAAAATTAACTAACCACGCAGGACACCGGCGAGTTCTTTGTCTTCCTGAAGGCATTTACGGACTGTCGCACGGTGAACAAAATACGAACTTATGGAATATCAAACCTGCTTCGTGACAGATTAAGAATTTCCTAGCATTCCAAAGGTGGTCTAGTGGTTCTAGGCGCGCAGTCCGGAACTGCGGGACTGCTACGGTCGCAGGTTCGAATACTGCCTCGGGCATGGATGTGTGTGATGTCCTTAGGTTAGTTAGGTTTAAGTAGTTCTAAGTTCTAGGGGACTGATGACCACAGAAGTTAAGTCCCATAGTGCTCAGAGCCATTTGAACCATTCCAAAGGAATGTTGCAGGTGGGTTTCGTTGCTCTATACATACGATATAGTCAATAAAACAGGGAACAAGTTGAGACTGTTTGCGGAATAAGCTGTTCTCTTTACGAAACTCTCAACGGTACAGAATTGTAGAGAGCACACAGACAAATTTGTGATGCAGGAAGACGTCCAGTGAACTGTCTGTTAGTGTAGGAAAGGACGATTTTGCTCCAAGATTTGTATCCTGCGTATTGTGCATTAATAGGTGAAAAACTCCATTATTGATCGATTATTGTATTGATAGTTGAACTGCAAAATATCGTGAAGTATCTACCGAAAGCGACCAAAATTGCACCATCTACATAAGGGTTAACCGTAGGAAATGCACTTACCCATCAGGTATTCATTCTAAGAGTCATGGCGAAATGTAATTTTCTTATGAAAGAGATAGCCTGGAAAAGACTCCTACGGCCGATTCTTCAGTATTCTGGGATACTAAATATTAATATAAGGAATAAAAAACCCCTCCCGCACAGGCCATGAAGGCCCAAATGTACAAACTGGCCGCCGTGTCATCTTCAGCTCATACGCGTCACTGGATGCGGATATGGAGGGTCATGTGGTCAGCACACCGCTCTCACGGCAGTATGTCAGTTTCGGAGACAGGAGCCGCTACTTCTCAAACAAGTAGCTCCTCAGTTTGCTCACAAGGGCTGAGTACACCTCGCTTGCCAACAGCACTCGGCAGACCTGATGGTCGTCCATCCAAATGCTAGACTAGCCCGACAGCGCTTAACTTCGGTGATCTGACTAGAACGGGTTTTACCACTGTGGCAAGGCCGTTGGCAATATAAGGGATAGGGATGATAAGAAAGGGTGACTTTAGAAGGGAGGCGTTGTGCTTCAGAGCAGCCGATTGGCAAAATTCCTACAGTATAAGTTCCAAGAAGAGCCAGAGAATACATTGTCAAAACTATCCGAATACCCTTATGTAATGGGGAACCGATCACTAGATATCATGGAAAGTGGACCCACATCTATAAGAGGAGGCTTTGAGTATTGTTTTATGTAGAGAAGCAATAACAGTAGAACGAGTCGGTTAAGATAGCAAACAAATCCATCAGGGATATTTCAGTCCCTCTAAAACTGTCCACGTCGACTGATGATGTGATTCTAAAGCCGAAACACCGAAGAGCAATCACAGCTAAGCCAATACCAGGCAGACCTCACGTAATGGCGGACAGAGACCGTCGAGTAATGGAGATGGGCGTGGTAATAATCCATGAAATCAGCGGAAGGTATCACTCGTGTGTTCCACAGTGTTACCAGCAGTCCAGCTAGCACAGTGACTGTGCTTCTAATATCGAGCGACTTCTCATAATCCACATATTTCCGAAGTGAATCCCGAGTACCTGAAGAGTGACGCCACTGAACAGTGGATGTCCGGAAACGAGTTAAAAATGGTTCAAATGGCTCTGAGCACTATGGGACTTAACATCTGTGGTCATCAGTCCCCTAGAACTTAGAACTACTTAAGCCTAACTAACCTATGGACATCACATACAGCCATGCCCGAGGCAGGACTCGAACCTGCGACCGCAGCAGTCACGCGGTTCCGGACTGAGTGCCTAGAACCGCACGGCCACCGCGGCCGGCGAAACGAGTTATCTGAAGTCATTATTCATGCTATAGCCCTTGACAATCCGGCTGCGGGGTTTGAGTTCGTGACTGCCTGGATAACAATACCTACCATCATGTGTAGTGCCAACCGTAAAGTAAAGAGGAGCTCGTGTTATGGTATGAGATTATATTTCGTGGTAGGGTGTTGCCCCTTGTTGTATTTAAGAAAACCCTAAATGCGGAAGGATATGAACAAATTTTAAACCGTGTCTACTGCATACAGTAACTACAGGAACAGTTCGGAAACAATCATTGTACCAACTTGTTAATTCGTCTTGACTCATGAAGAATGTGTGGGACAATAACATTCCTGAAACGGGCAGATTTGCCCTGAGGACCGATCTGAAACCAATGGAACGCCTTTGGGGTGAGTTAGAACGCCGACTTCTCTCTAGACCCAAGCGACCAACATCACTACCTTCTCTCGTTTCGACCCATCTAGAAGAATTGGCTACCATTCATCCACAGACTTTGAGACATCTCATTGAAACGGGCCGCAGCAAAGGTCAAGTCATCTAAAAGACCAAGGGTGGACACACCTCGTATTAATGTTTACTAATAGGTGTCGGGATACATTTGATCCCTAACTTCCCTAAGCGCAACGTGCGTGGCTCAGGATGATCAGTATCGGTACTATAACTGTCAAGTGAATTGTATGAATTCATTGTAAGTTATTGTACTAAATCGAGTGTTGACTATTTTCCAGTTGCTCTCTATTGGAAAACAATTGTTTAGTATCTTCCGCCGAAGGGCTTATCTATACTGCAAAGAAAAGGAATAATGGGTCTTGCTCCGGTGAAGGGATATAACTGCAATACTGATCAATAGTTACACGAGTCCGTTGCGTTTTGTACACTGGGACAAAGGTAACTAGATCCAAAACAGAGACATATAAGAAGAGGGCAGTTTTTAATTATTCGCAAAGGTAGTATAGTGGTTACTAGTAAAGTGGTTTACTTTTCTATGATTGAAAGAAGCACTAGAACCCCATAAGAAACAAATGTTAATGGAAACTAAAATATTCTTTTCTTCCACTTTTTAAAATTATAGAAATAGGTTGCGAAAGGCGTAACTGGTTACCTAATCCTCCTTTGTTAAAATGGATTCGCCAGTAACTTATTCTATATTCGGGGACGTATTGATGGTGCCTCCTGTCTCCAATTTCTATTTGGGAATGGAAATAACTGACGATGATAGAGGCAAAGAGGATATCAAATGCAGACTTGCGGTGGCAAGAAACTGTTTTCTGAAAAAATATATGTCAATATTTAAAATAAATTTAAATATCAGGAAACCTTTTCGAAGTGTGTTAATTTTGTAAACCTGAGAATTGTCCGTGATTTATCACCCTAATACTGAGAAGCCCCATTGGTTCTGCCGTGAAGTCCCTCAGAAAGGAAGAGTACTTCGTTATTTGACAAATATTTCCAGTCGTGGATTTATACACGGGATATATATATATATATATATATATATATAAATATATATATATATATATATATATATATATATATATATATATATATATATATATATCGAAAGCCACGGGATTATTCAGCGCTGTACGAGGTGTGGCTATATAAGGACAGTAATTGCCGGTCGGTCACATGATGATTTAACGAATCAGAAAAGAGACATATTTCAGTTACAGTGTTTCTTTCTTAGTGTTCTGGACCGTCCACTGTGTTACCTATATACATGACCATAAGAGAGTGGAGTCGAAATTATTTTAATACCAGACCGACAAATAGTCTGAAGAAGTCAAAAGACGGCGTTAATCGATAAAGAGCAGAGCCTTTGCAGTCAAACTGACACGCCAGCACAAATGGAGACCCGTTTCTCAGCACAGCAGAATGACCAATCTAAGTGCGCAGAAATTTTCCCACTTCTTTGCTGTCGAAAGCCACGGGATTATTCAGCGCTGTACGAGGTGTGGCTAGAAAAAAACCGGACTAGTACTGGTGAAACAATAAAACGAATGCAATAAGGCTGAAAGTCGCGTGGCCTGTCACGTGACTCTCGCTCCGCCTACTGCTCGAGTTTCATCTGCCTCCTGCACTCAGTCTGCCCGTGGCGTCTGTTTTAAGTAGTTGACGTTTTGTCTGTGCGTCGGAAAATGTTGAGTGTACAGAAAGAACAGCGTGTTAACATCAAATTTTGTTTCAAACTAGGAAAATCTGCAAGTGAAACGTTTGTAATGTTACAACAAGTGCACGGCGATGATTGTTTATCGCGAACACAAGTGTTTGAGTGGTTTAAACGATTTAAAGATGGCCGCGAAGACACGAGTGATGACACTCGCACTGGCAGACCATTGTCAGCAAAAACTGATGCAAACATTGAAAAAATCGGTAAACTTGTTCGACAAGATCGCGGTTTAACAATCAGAGCAGTGTCTGAGTTAACAGGAGTTGACAAGGAAAGTGTTAGGCAGATTCTTCATGAAAGTTTCGACATGAACAAAGTGTGTTCAAAAATGGTTCCAAAGTGTCTCACAATTGAACAGAAGGAACGCCGAAGAATGATTTGTTCTGACATCCTGGAAAACATTGAAAGTGATCCCACCTTCTTACAAAATGTTATTACTTGCGATGAATCGTGGTTTTTTACTTACGATCCCGAAACTAAACGCCAATCGATGCATTGGAAAACTCCTGGTTCTCCACGACAAAAAAAGCACGAATGTCAAAGGCAATGATGATTGTTTTTTTTTTTTTGACATCAAAGGGATTGTGCACATTGATTTGGTACCAGAGGGACAAACAGTGAATCAGCATTACTACATTAGCGTCCTGGCTACCCTACGTGAGCGAGTATGGAGAAAACGGAACGATTTGTGGAGAAAAAAGTCATAGATCCTTCACCAATACAATGCCCCAGCTCACAGTGCGTTGTCAGTGAAGACGTTTTTGGCAAAGCACAACATTCCCATCTTAGATCATCCACCCTACTCACCTTATTTGGCCCCCTGTGACTTTTTTCTTTTCCATAAAGTCAGCTTTGAAAGGAACTAGATTTGAGACTGTTGAAGCAGTAAAAGAAAAAGCGACGGAAGTAATGTATGGACTTACCGAAAATGATCTGCAGCATTGCTATGAACAGTGGAAAATTCGTATGGAGCGGTGTAGAGACCGAGGAGGAGAGTACATTGAAGGAGATAACATGAAATTGTAAATAATTGTAAATAAATGTTTTTTCCAGCATCAGTCCGGTTTTTTTCTAGCCGCACCTCGTATCTCTTAGTAACGCTGGATGCCGGAACTATTTTTTTCAGAGTAGCTACTCCATTGTGTTGCCACCGACAAAATACATACACAGAGACCGATTTGTCAAGCACATTTCGTAGCAGATTTCAGACTGATCCCATTCCGATGCAAGTTCGCGACGCTGTTGTTAAATCATTACTTTTTAAATCTTTAGTTAACGTGAACTTGCTTCCATTACTTTTCATTTAGTCACGCATAAAATCACATTTATAGAAACCCACTCATGTAGTGAGAGTGTACACACACTTACCACGACCACTGTAATTACAAGTGCACACAGATTGCTTTTCGAGCTGCTAGCACACCACTCCTCAGTGCAGATTGCGTAATAATTGCCACGCTTACCACCCTTTTTATTCGAATCTCTCATGGTCAACAATACCTCTTGTACATCTCTTAAGATGGTTTCTCACGTTTCACTAGTTAGGATCCTCTAAGGGTTGGATGAATATTTATTTCTTGTTGAATCTTTTTTCTCTGGAAAATGAAAGACTCTCTAACCGATAAAAAGAAACGGTGAATGACAAAGTAATTACACGAATGGGTGAGAAATGGATAGAAGTGATGTACAGGCAACGAAATGATTTCAGTTGCCGAAAATTTGACAATTTGTTCAGTAGAGAGAGCTTCATAAATTGAGCAAGTCGGTAGTGCATTGGTCCACTTCTGGCCCTTATGAAAGCAGTTATTCGGCTTGGTATTGAATGACAGAGTGCCTCCTGATAGATACCAAGCCAATTTCTGTCCATCCTGAGCTGGTTGGAGGGTCCTGTTCATAATGCCAGAAACGTTCACAACTGGGGGAGATCCGGTGACTTTGCTGGAGAAGGTAGGGTTTGGGAGGCACGAAGGCAAGCAGTAGAAACTCTCATCACGCGTGGGCGAACACTGTCTTTTTGAAAAGTAAGCCCAGAATGCCTTATCCTGGAAGGTAACAAAACGGGCGTTGAACATCGTCGATGTACCGCTATGCTGTAAAGGGTGCCACGGATGACAACCAAAGGGATCCTGCTATGAACAGAGTGCCACCCTAGACAATGATTCTTGGTTGTTGGGCCTTGGGGCGGGCGACATACTGGTTGCTATGCCACGGCTGTCCAGGGCGTCTCCACACATGTCTTCGGCCTGGAATGTCATTGAGTGCAGTAGTATTGGCTTCAGTGATAAATCCTAGATAAGAGCGAAGACGTGTCTGAAAACGCCCCAGAAAACTGCGGCTTATCAGTGCGAAAGGGCCAACGCGTTGTTCACTTGCTCAGGTTGTGAAGCTGTTTCTCTAGGTGCCAAGTTATATACAGAGTTAGCTGCCATTTTACTCCTGAAAATGAAAACTTTGCAGGCTATAAAAGATTAATTTGTAGAAGCGCTCCAGACACACACGCATTGAATTTTATAACAGGTTAGATGCTTAGACTCTGCGGTTGAAGATGCGGTGAGAGTTTTTCGATAAGATGATACTAGACAATAAGGAGGTCTTAGACGGTATCGACGTTAAATTGAGTACCTTTGACCAAAGGTTCTTGGGTATAGACGAATATGCAGTTTCGATTGTTCTGAAAGTAGACACTCAAAACAGAGCTTTCGAATCTCTGATTAGGCTGGAGAAGCCAGCACGACCATGTTGCGACATACCGACCGTTTTCAAACTAGAGTAGTTGAAACGGATGGACAGCTGGAAGAGTTGAAAAACGAAATTGCCGGAAGGATGGAAGCACTCTTGCCTTCGTCAGTGATTTCTGTCAATATCACAAGTGGGGCAATGGCCAATATCGTCGGCAATAGCAAAGAACAGGCAAGCGTGACCCAGGCCACCATTCAGTAGACCGCCAGTTTGACAGAGCTGGTTAGTTACCTGAGACAGTTACAGTCGACGTCCAGGCCTACGGCTGTTATTGTTGTTTCACCTTCCATTCCATTCACAGAGTTAAGAGGAAGAACCCAAGAGAGGTCTTTCATTTCTTCAGAAAGAGCTACCACGGTTCCAGCTATCTTGAAGCACCAATATTCATCTCACCTTATTCTTCTTTCCATATTTTTTCCCGCCCCCTGCAATTCCCGCAAAGTACGGGATGGTGGGATGCAGATGCGAAGCTAGGGCACATTAACGTTCCACATGTGTTCTATTGGGTTCAGATCACGGGAATTTGGTGGCAGAGACAGCGTGAGTTCACTCTCATACTTTTCAAACCAGTGCACCATGGCCCTGGCCCCGTGATACGAACAGTTAGCCTGCTGGAAGACGTAACCGCCGTTGAGTAATACATCAACCACAAATAGATGCAGGGGGTCCACAGTAATGTTCGCGTAGTCCACAGCTGTCACGATGCCTAACGTTACTACCACGGACCAAGTACAAATCAAGGTGAACGTGTCGCATAGAATACTTCCACACCATCACCGTTCTTAGCGCGTTGAATGTTTAGAGCGGCGGTCCTCCTGGATGACGGTTTACTCAACACGACCATCGAAACTTGTGTGAAAAGACACGTGATTGATCCACTATCCAATCTTGATGATGTCGTGTCCATTGGAATCGTAACTGAATATGTCGTTCTATCAACATGGAGATGCTTAAGATTCTTTCACACAGAGCCCCAGGTTCAACAGTGTCCACTGAATGGTGTGCTCCCAAACACCTATAGCTGCACCAGCATTGTGCTCTGTCTTCAGATGAACACGGAACGCTGCCTAACCTGTTTTACAGAGTGGTCAAAGCTTCGCCCTCCACATGTTGTGATGAGGTGTTGTAGGGCGCGGGTAAAATTATTCGCGACGAATGATGGTTGTATTACGCCGTCTTTCTCACGCGAGCCTGGCAATTAATTCTGTGGTCAGCCAGAAAGCGATGGAGAACATACTGACCTTAGTTTCCACTCTGCACGGCCACATTCCGGTCCAGCCCACTGAAATAAATGTTTCTATTCTCCTTCTATTTAGTGGGATCAGAATTATGATTTTAAATGAGAGTATAAAGTTCTAGTTCATACATATATTGAGTAAAGTCTCTCACGTACGACACTTTGAAATTCACTATGTTCAGTTGACAATAAATCTTTCTATCATCAATAGCAAAATTAGCAGTTCAGAGGCGACCTCTGTGGTACGTTCCTACCAAATTGACTTTGGCCCTGACTAATAGTAAACAAATGAATGCTCGAAATAAATGCTCACCTTTTAAGAGGAAATAGTATTCACCACTTGCCATCCAGATTTGTAATTATCGTGAACGGCACACTAATAGTTACTTCAGCGAAATTTAAGCGATCCAGGACGGTGTACAATCCTTGCGAGTTCACTATCCGTTTTTATCCCAAATACGCGATTTGTTACAGTCCGTCTCAGACGACATCCGAGGCAGAGCGCGATCCGACGTTTAACAGACGTGGATCTTACAATGGCTGATTGCGAAGTGAACCTTGCTACTGCCTCTCGGGCTCTATTTATATACACTCCTGGAAATTGAAATAAGAACACCGTGAATTCATTGTCCCAGGAAGGGGAAACTTTATTGACACATTCCTGGGGTCAGATACATCACATGATCACACTGACAGAACCACAGGCACATAGACACAAGCAACAGAGCATGCACAATGTCGGCACTAGTACAGTGTATATCCACCTTTCGCAGCAATGCAGGCTGCTATTCTCCCATGGAGACGATCGTAGAGATGCTGGATGTAGTCCTGTGGAACGGCTTGCCATGCCATTTCCACCTGGCGCCTCAGTTGGACCAGCGTTCGTGCCGGACGTGCAGACCGCGTGAGACGACGCGTCATCCAGTCCCAAACATGCTCAATGGGGGACAGATCCGGAGATCTTGCTGGCCAGGGTAGTTGACTTACACCTTCTAGAGCACGTTGGATGGCACGGGATACATGCGGACGTGCATTGTCCTGTTGGAACAGCAAGTTCCCTTGCCGGTCTAGGAATGGTAGAACGATGGGTTCGATGACGGTTTGGATGTACCGTGCACTATTCAGTGTCCCCTCGACGATCACCAGTGGTGTACGGCCAGTGTAGGAGATCGCTCCCCACACCATGATGCCGGGTGTTGGCCCTGTGTGCCTCGGTCGTATGCAGTCCTGATTGTGGTGCTCACCTGCACGGCGCCAAACACGCATACGACCATCATTGGCACCAAGGCAGAAGCGACTCTCATCGCTGAAGACGACACGTCTCCATTCGTCCCTCCATTCACGCCTGTCGCGACACCACTGGAGGCGGGCTGCACGATGTTGGGGCGTGAGCGGAAGACGGCCTAACGGTGTGCGGGACCGTAGCCCAGCTTCATGGAGACGGTTGCGAATGGTCCTCGCCGATACCCCAGGAGCAACAGTGTCCCTAATTTGCTGGGAAGTGGCGGTGCGGTCCCCTACGGCACTGCGTAGGATCCTACGGTCTTGGCGTGCATCCGTGCGTCGCTGCGGTCCGGTCCCAGGTCGACGGGCACGTGCACCTTCCGCCGACCACTGGCGACAACATCGATGTACTGTGGAGACCTCACGCCCCAATGTTGAGCAATTCGGCGGTACGTCCACCCGGCCTCCCGCATGCCCACTATACGCCCTCGCTCAAAGTCCGTCAACTGCACATACGGTTCACGTCCTATGCTGTCGCGGCATGCTACCAGTGTTAAAGACTGCGATGGAGCTCCGTATGCCACGGCAAACTGGCTGACACTGACGGCGGCGGTGCACAAATGCTGCGCAGCTAGCGCCATTCGACGGCCAACACCGCGGTTCCTGGTGTGTCCGCTGTGCCGTGCGTGTGATCATTGCTTGTACAGCCCTCTCGCAGTGTCCGGAGCAAGTATGGTGGGTCTGACACACCGGTGTCAATGTGTTCTTTTTTCCATTTCCAGGAGTGAAGGTGCCGCAGCGGACGGACGAGGGAACATAAGTTGTCTACTGCCTAAACACACGGCAGCCTCAGCACTACCGCTTTCTCGGACACATAATCTTTAATAACATAGTTATGAATTAATTCAGAATCTTCTTAATTTTACAGGTATTTAGGCATGTTGTTTGAAAACACAGAAAAAGTTTCAGCTCGCCTGAATAAAAACTATGCCTTGTAGAATTTTTATAGTAGAATCAACGGTAGATCTGAACCATACCTTTACTAGAACTTGTATTGGCTGTTATTAATGTTACACCTCTAAAATTAGGTGTGGTTATATTATTTAGTAGCTTTTATTATGAAACTTCCTGGCAGATTAAAACTGTGTGCCGCACCGAGACTCGAACTCAGGACCTTTGCCTTTTGCGGGCAAGTGCTCTACCAACTGAGCTACCCAAGCACGACTCACGCGCCGTCCTCACACCTTTACTTCTGCCAGTACCTCGTCTCCTACCTTCCAAACTTTACAGAAGCTCTCCTGCGAACCTTGCAGAACTAGCACTCCTGAAAGAAAGGATATTGCAGAGACATGACTTAGCCACAGCCTGTGGGATGTTTCCATAATGAGATTTTCACTCTGCAGCGCAGTGTACGCTGATATGAAACTTCCTGGCAGATTAAAACTGTGTGCCGGACCGAGACTCGAACTCGGGACCTTTGCCTTCCGCGGGCAAGTGCTCTACCAAGCACGACTCACGCCCGTCCTCACAGCTTTACTTCTACCAGTACCTCGTCTCCTGCCTTCCAAACTTTACAGAAGCTCTCCTGCGAACCTTGCAGAACTAGCACTCCTGAAAGAAAGGATATTGCAGAGATATGGCTTAGCCACAGCCAGGGCGATGTTTCCAGAATGAGATTTTCACTCTGTAGCGCAGTGTGCGCTGATATGAAACTTCCTGGCAGATTAAAACAGTGTGCCGGACCGAGACTCGAACTCGTGAACTTTGCCTTTCGCGGGCAAGTGCTCTACCAACTTTTTTTTTTATTCTTTTAAATTTGGATGCAAAATTAGGCAGTTCACAAACACTAAATGAAATGCATCCTCTGCAAAAACAAAAACAAAAAACAACAAAACAAAAAAAATTATTGTAAAACAAATAACAAACGTAAAGGAACAGGGATACAGGGATGTTGTTTTTTATTTATTTATTTTCCATAAGGACCACTCTGTTAAAAGGAACATGTAGATCATTTTTTGGTATAGTATGTGCATTACATATGGAGCGGTGAGAGAAGCGTGAGGTTCATTATCAGCTGTCAAATGTGGACACCGACTGCACCCGGCACATCCCAACTACGTGGGGGGTCGAGGATGACTGCCTGAAGATAGTTGGCAAAGGTTTTCCGATAGTGTGACCATCTATGAACCTCATTGTGGGCTTGCTGCAAGAAATACCAAAAGTCGAGTCGCGACTTGGCAGCATCCCCATAGAGGTACGCGATCGTCCAACCTTTGACCCAGATGATCGACTGTGATTTAGTCGCCGGAAAGTAGTCACTATGCCGATGTTAGAAGGAAGCAGGTGTAACATGTTGCGGGGTCACACGGAGGTAGCAAGCCACCATCTGTCTTCCTAGTAGCCATACGTCCTCCACCGCGATACAAGTTAAACGGTGATGGTCGTCATCCACTTGGCGACATTTCGGGCATAGTGGAGTGTCCACTAGTCCAATTGCATGGAGTCGTTGGTTGGTGTTGAACTTGCCACACGTGACAGAGAACCACAGTGCCCGAACGAAGGTAGGAAGGAATTTTTGGTGCACATGTCTCCAAATCTTCGGCCAATGCAACTTGGGGTGTTGGAGTTCAATGACATTACGACTTATCCGTCGTAGCAGCCAAACATAAAAATCCTTCGCGCATGGCGGTCTCGTGCGCGGAAGCTCGTCTCTGATGTAACTAAATTCCACGATAAATGTTGATACATGCGCAAAATGTGGCGTAATGTTGCCCACCGCCACCGGAGGTGTGAGGGACGCTGGAACTAGGAGATCCAGTAGGCGGGATGTAAGCGAATCACGCCCGCTACGCCATTGCTTGTACGTCGTGGCTAGAAGGAGCGCCGTCGCTCGGCAGTGAACATTCGTAAGTCCGAGTCCCCCCTTGTCCGTAGGGAGCGTGAGCGTTGCGTATCGCACCTTGAGGGGCGACCCAATCATCACAAAATAGCCTAGTGCTGATTGAAGTCGAAGTCCGAGCGTGAGTGGTAGGGACAGGATCTGCGAAATATGCACCATTCGAGAAACCACATAAGTGTTCAGATATTCGACTCGCTGCAAAGGATCAAGGCGCCGTAGGAGATGTTGTCGGACCATGGTACGTGTTGTCTGTAAAATACGTCGGTAGTTAACTGCCGCAGTACGTTTTACAGAGGAGGTAAAGTCCATGCCGAGATAGCGGAATCGTTGCACATAAGGAAACGGATTGATCTCTTCCGGCGTAAGGCCCCTTCTAACCGGCATTGGTGCCGATTTGTTCATGTTCACTGCACTACCCGCCGTCACACTGTGGTCCAACAACAGTTCAAGGACCGTCTTCACCTCTTCCTCAGAACGAACGAGCAGCAGGAGGTCGTCCACATAGGCACGACATTTGAAGGTGTAGCCCCGCAGTTCCATCCCAGAAAGAGAATATGTTATCCTCCCAATCAATGGTTCCAACGCTATCGCGAACAGCAGCATCGAAAGAGGGCAGCCCTGGCGAATAGATCGTCGAATTTGAATGGGCCCTGCTATACGCCCATTAACCTGTACCAAGGATCGTGCGCCCCCATAAATCCTTCTAATGAGACCAGTAAAACGGTCTGGAAATCCCATTTGTTCCAGTTGTTCCAGTACAGCGTACAGATAGTTGTGGCGCACCTTATCAAAAGCACTGTCAAAATCAACCGCCACCATCGCCGCTTTAAGCCGACACTCCTCCGCCAGCGCTATCACATCACGGCATTCGCCAGTAGCTGTTTGCACATTCACCGATCCACCCGGTGTCGTCTGTTCTGGAGAGAGAACGCTACGAATTAATATACGACATCGGGACGCTAGCAACCGTGCAAAGATCTTATAGTCGGCATTAAGCAGGGTGATGGGGCGATAATGTGTGACCGTAATTCCTGGCTTCGGTTTATGTAGTGGCACCAAGAGGCCTTCCATAAAAGCCGGTGGAATTGGCGCATCGGAATTTAACATCTCGTTGTACATTTCCGTCCATCGCGGTGCCATTTCGTTGCGAAATTCTCGATAAAATTCAGCAGGAAGTCCATCAATGCCTGAGGACCTATTCAACGCACCCTTTGCGATCGCATCATGTACTTCCTCACAGCTAATGGCTTCCAGTAAGGTTCCCGCGGCTTCCACCGTCAGTGTACGGAAGACGTACGTGGCTATACGCTCGAGGTCATCGACAGGGGCTGCTTCTTCCCGATAGATGTGTTGGTAATGGTCGACGAATGCAGAGACAATGTCCGCTTGACGCGTCACTCTTCGGTCTTCGCGGGTAATTAATTCCCGTACCAAAACGCGTCGTCGGTGCTTTCGTTCATTCACGTCGTGGTGCATGGAAGGAATCTCGTACATTATCGTATCGTGACATCTGGCGCGCACCATGGTTCCCTGAAGATGTTTCCGAGCTAAAGCCACTAGTTTAGCTTTTATCCTTTTGCGTTCGATCCAAACGTCCTGTCCCGGCGGACCATCGTCCAGGTCGCGCAGCGCTGCAAAATAAAAGTCGGTCGTACGGCGGCGCCATTCTGCCATCTCCCTGCTATATGAGATCAACGTACGGCGAAGCGCCGGTTTAGTACAAGTCAGCCACCAATCAAGCTTCGTCGCATACCTTCCAACCCTTCGCTCGCACATCGTCCATGTCTCAAGGATCCGTTGACGGCATTCAGGATCATGTAGATGTTGAATGTTTAATTTCCACGGGGCCTTACTGTTCCACACCTCTCTACGGGGAAGAAGCACCGTACAGATGTAAGCGCTGTGATCGGACAATGCCAGTGGCCAGCGTTCCGCGTCCTGGACATCAGTTGCATGAGCCCGTGAGATATAAATGCGATCTAACCTGCTCGCCGAATGACTTGTCACATAGGTGTATCCCGATGCATCTCCATGTCGTAATTCCCACGTGTCACTAAGTACAAGGTCGTTGACAACGATTCGCAACTCTTGGCTGATGTTTGCTTGCGGCCATTGGTCTTTCTGGCTGAGAACACAGTTGAAATCTCCACCAATTATTACACATTCATAACGTCCATGGAAAAATGGGGCAATGTCTTCTGCATAAAATCGCGCCCTTTCCCGCCGTCGATTGTTTCCCGACGGTGCATAAAGATTGATGATGCGTGTCCCAAACGTCGTGAAAGCCATTCCCCTGGCCGACGGAAGGTAACACACGTTTTCCACTGGGAAGCCATCTCGCACGTAAACTGCCACCCCACTCCCATTGTGATCTCCATGTGACGAATAGGATTGGTAGCCTGCGATGTATGGGAGTGCAGTTATGTGGACTTCCTGCATCAAAGCAATATCCACATCAGATGCCCAAATCGTTTCCTTTAGTAAGTGTATTTTGGCCGGTGAACGCACGTCATTTATATTTAATGTCGCAATACGGTTCGCATGGCGTTGAATCCCACTCTGTCGAGGCGCAACAACATCTCCCTGCATCGGCGCTGGGGGCTGAGTTAGAAGACGTTCTCTCGCCCCTCTCCCTTCACCTTCAGCAATTATTAGGCCGTCTTCGTGAGTGCCGGCTGCCTCTGTATGACGTCAGGCGCCTCCTCAATATCGTCATACCACATATTTTCAGGCAGTGATATATTCGTGTACATAGCCACAGCATCTGCGTCTGGAGAGCCAACTGGTTGTGAGTCCTCTTCAGCATCACCACGTCCCGGTAGCGTCAATATGACAGACCGCTGCGGGTCTGATCGAACAGTTTCCATTGCCTCATCCTGTTTCGTAGAGGCTGTTGTGTCGTCTTGGTCCACAGGCACATCGTCGTCGGGGCAAGGGGAGTCATCCCTAGGAGATGTCGTGCGACGACGCCGTTTCCTCCTTTTCGGGGAACGTTGTTTGCGAGATCTTCCTTCCGTGTCCTCAGATTGTAGGGAATCACGGCTGCCCGACAGAAAAGCATCCGTAGGAACTGGAAGTGTTTCGAGTCCCATCGGTGTACTTGGCGGGAGTTCGGTCGAAACTGATGTTGTCGTCACAGAGTGCGTTCCAGACGGAACGGCATCCGTAGTGGCTGGAACTGCTTCGTGTACTATCGGTGTGCTTGGTGGGAGTCCGGTCTCATCTGATGTTGTCGCCGTACATTGTATGCTCGATGGAGCAGCATCCTCTGTCATCCCGACGTCTGCTACAAGGTTTCGGAGAGTGCCATCTTGATCTTCCACCGGGGCTGTGTCCTTTCGGTCATCAGCGGACGCAGTGAGGGCTTTGGCATAGGTGATCGGTAGTACTGTCATCGCCGGTGACGGCTCCCGGACATCTGAAGGCAGTTGCGTAATCCGCCGTTGCATACGGTTCGACCTGAGGTGTCCCTCCTGGCCACAGCCAGAACATGTACGTGGTTGACCATCGTAAATCACCACCGCCCGACAACCACCAATTGTCAGATAGGACGGTACATGCTTCTGAAGATCAATAGTGATCTGTCGCACTCCGTTAAGAACGGGGTACGTGGCGAATTGTGTCCAGCGTTCTGCTGTGTGACCATATACCGTGCCGTATGGCTTAAAAGCCTCGATAACTTCGTCAGCCGGGAGCTCAAATGGCAGCTCAAAAACACGTATTGTCCGTACACCCAGACCAGCATGTTCTACAGTTACCGTGCCGACATTCCCGTCACTATGGCAAAATCTGAGACCAGCTTTTGTCGCCTGTAGAATTCTCTCACACGCCGCGTCATTTACCATCATAACATACACCGTGGGACTAACGATGGACAGGTGAATTGCGACAATATCGTTTGGCGGTATCTTGACGTCCTCTCGAATGAATCATTCCACTGCTAATGCCTTTGGTCGTTCATAGTCTTTGCAGAAATTGAATCGTAACGTAGTTTTCCTGTACTTGTTCGCCATGATCGTTGTTACTAGCCCGCGCGCAGACTAAGTCCACAAGTAAACAAACACTCGCACACGCCGCACAGGCGGAAGTATCGGACCTCCGCATCGCACGGCCGCTAGCGCCGAATTGTCCAACTGAGCTACCCAAGCACGACTCACGCCCCGTCCTCACAGCTTTACTTCTGCCAGTACCTCGTCTCCTACCTTCTAAATTTTACAGAAGCTCTCCTGCGAACCTTGCAGAACTAGCACTCCTGAAAGCAAGGATATTGCAGAGACATGGCTTAGCCACAGCCTGGGGGATATTTCCAGAATGAGATTTTCACTCTGTAGCGCAGTGTGCGCTAATATGAAACTTCCTGGCAGATTAAAACTGTGTGCCGGACCGAGACTCGAACTCGGGACCTTTGCCTTTCGCGGGCAAGTGCTCTACCAACTGAGCTACCCAAGCACGACTCACGCACGTCCTCACAGCTTTACTTCTACCAGTACCTCGTCTCCTACCTTCCAAACTTTACAGAAGCTCTCCTGCGAACCTTGCAGAACTAGCACTCCTGAAAGAAAGGATATTGCAGAGACAAGGCTTAGCCACAGCCTGGAGGATGTTTCCAGAATGAGATTTTCACTCTGCAGCGGAGTGTGCCGGACCGAGACTCGAACTCGGGGCCTTTGCCTTTCGCGGGCAAGTGCTCTACCAACTGAGCTACCCAAGCACGACTCACGCTCCGTCCTCACAGCTTTACTTCTGCTGGTACCTCGTCTCCTACCTTCCGAACTTTACTGAAGCTCTCCTGCGAACCTTGCAGAACAAGCACTCCTGAAAGAAAGGATATTGCAGAGACAAGGCTTAGCCACAGCCTGGGGGATGTTTCCAGAATGAGATTTTCACTCTGCAGCGGAGTGTGCGCTGATATGAAACTTCCTGGTAGATTAAAACTCTGTGCCGGACCGAGACTCGAACTCGGGACCTTTGCCTTTCGTGGGCAAGTGCTCTACCAACTGAGCTACCCAAGCACGGCTCACGCCCCGTCCCCACAGCTTTACTTCTGCCAGTACCTCGTCTCCTACCTTCCAAACTTTACAGAAGCTCTCCTGCGAACCTTTCAGAACTAGCACTCCTGAAAGAACGGATATTGCAGAGACATGGCTTAGCCTCAGCCAGGAGTTTCATATCAGCGCACACTCCACTGCAGAGTGAAAATCTCTTTTATTATGTGCTGAATCAAAAATTCTCTACCGTTAAAATTACAGGTACTTAACCTACTACAAATGGGTATATTTTAGTTACAAATCTGGTTTTTACTTAATTACTCAAAAACTATAAGAGGTAGCTTAATGTAGTCTCTTAGTTATGATGTTTAGGGTGAACTGAAGCAGAAAACATTTTTTTACGTTTCTATGTCCAATATTTAGCGCCCTTCATTTTTATTAAAAACGAGGATTCCAGTCGTAATTTTCGTTCTTGACCTTTGAAACTTGCACCACTTATTTATGATCTCCATAGGCACCTTCTGACCAAATTATGGCTCTCTAGCTTTATTGGCCGGCCGGAGTGGCCGCGCGGTTCTAGGCGCTACAGTCTCGAACCGCGCGACCGCTACGGTCGCAGGTTAGAATCCTGCCTCGGGCATGGATGTGTGTGATGTCCTTAGGTTAGATAGGTTTAAGTAGTTTTATGTTCTAGGGGACTGATGACCTGAGAAATTAAGTCCCATTGTGCTCAGAGCCATTTTGAGCTTATCTTTATTACTTAGCTACACTTATTTTTTTCTTGAAACGGCATTTTCACGGAAACTATCGAGTCTACGTACATAAGGATTTGATATTTGAAACTTTATACAATAAAATACATTTTGACAAAGTTTTAAAGTAAATTTTGACTTTTAATTCTATACTTAATTTTGGCTCAATAACTGCGCTCTACACGCAGACGTGTTAAGGTGACGTGGCGCTACTAGCAGTGAACTGGGGTAAGTCCCGGCACACTCGCTCGCCTCTTTATCTCACACGCGATATAGCGCTTGTTTTGCTTCAGTGTGGGCATCGAACACCTTTTCGGCCATCCACACGTGCTCACGACAGTATCATGAGAACAGCCGGCCAGCTTCGCCGTTTCCCAGATGCACATTCCCAGGTGCCGAACCATAACAGTCAGCCCTTTGTCAAAATCGCTCATAGTAGTGATGAACGGACTTGGACAGTGTAGACAGAGAGGTGAGCTGCATCGAACTTCACACTCACGACCACAAAAATAACAACTCGCCTGACGGATTTACACATAAATTATTTAAAAGTGTTTGCACAAAAAGGGAGGTCACTATATTGGCTTACCGGATGTTTACAGCAGCCTGGGGCTGAGATCACGTGGCTGTTTTGCCGGCCGCGCTGTTGTGTGGACAGAGACGCAGGCGCCGAAACGCGCTTCCGGTCAGCAGCGCAGCACGCGCGCTGTTTGCATTGCTGATCACGCCGCATTAGCAACTCGCTGCCGCCACGGCAAAGCCGCAGCGGCGCGTTCTGTTGGCTCGCCCCCACACCCCGCACCAACAGCCACCGTTCTTTGGTAACTCGCTACCCAGTCCCGTCCTATAGGTTACCGGTTATGCAGTTCGCAAGTTACGCACAGCTTCCCCCTGACTTCAGTAGCACATGGTTTCCATCCCGGACGTGCCTCGTGGGCTACATTAGGGGTATAGCCTAACGGTGTGCCAGGTTGCCATTTGCAATAAACATTGCTTCATCGCAACTTTCGTAGATTAACCGAATCGCTCGATTCCGAATAAATTGTGGCCAGCCTTCGGTCAATTTTCTTTCTTAAATTATATATTCCTTATCGGCAGATATTTCTGAACTCATTTGATTACCAAAAAACTACTTTTCTGATAATCCTTTGGTATTATTCACATCGAATCATTTCCTAACATCGATTTTGTACCACGAAAATTAGAAACCACAACTGTCGACTTAAATGATCTAAAAACGAATTTACAATAAACATGATGTTGCTACTCTTTAGTCTTCATGCAAATAAAATTCTTCATTTGTACTTTTTCTAACTTTAGTATCGATAATTAAATCGATATTTTAAAATAACAGGATGCTACCAATTTTCATGCTGTCAAAATTTGCAAACCTTTGTTGCTAACTACTAGGACTACAAATCTTCACGTAAATAATTGTTTCCATAAAATATTATATACGTTAAATCTGAAAAGCTATTTCAATTAAGACAGTCATATTAATACCAATTTGGGTCACATCCTGCTCTAGAAGGTACTTGAAGCTGGTTTCGTAACAGATACACCGATTTTTTTGCACCAGACGCGTCAGAGTGGTTGTAGCACCTATCGAATTTGCTACATGATGTTCTGTGTTCGTCTATCTTCTTTGTTTAGCTCAGGAAAGTTGCGTAACATATGTCTGAAAAATATTGTTGTAAACTGTGTGTAAATAACATAAAAATAAATGAAGAAAATACAATAACGGAAAAAAATCGCCACATCAAAAAGTAATTAATGTAGAGTATTTATATTTCGTGAATATATTTATCTAGGTGATATTTTTAAGTGACTAAAATTGTAAGATCTCAGGTTAATGTAAACGCAAGATAAGCGATTGCAAAAGTGAAATGCTGCTCAGTAATAACCTCCAGAATCTTGAATACAAGCATGCAAACGTGCATGCATTGTACAGGTGCCGGATGTCAGTTTGTGGGATGGAGCTCCATCAATGGTGCACTTGATCGCTCAATAGAGAGGCAGGTAATGCTGTTTTCGAATGATGCTAGACTTGTAGTCCGATGATGTCCCATTTGTCTTCGATTGGTGGCAGAACTGATGATCGAGTAGGCCAAGGAACATCGCGACACTCTGTAGAGCATGGTGGGCTACAAAAGATATGGGCGTGCGTTATCCTGTTGGAGAAAACATCCAGGAATGCTGTACATGTATGGCAGCACAAGCTGTCGAATTACCACACTGACGTACAAATTTGGTCATGGAGTGTGACATAACCACGAGAAAGCTCCTACTGTCATTCGAAATGCCACCCCAGACCACAGCGCCAGCTGTGGTTCCAGTGTGTCTAGCACGCAGACGGGATGGTTACAAGCCCTCAACGGGCGTCCTTCTAACCAAGATACGGCCATCACACGAACCGAATCAGAACCAGCTTTCATCGGGAAACACAACAGACCTCCACCCTGCCCTCAAATGAGCTCTCGCTTGGCACCATTGAAGTCAGTGGAATGAACGCTACAGGCCGCCTGACTGGGAGCTGTCCTTGAAGTAACAGATGTGTAAGTGTTCACTGTATCACTGAGGTGTCAACTGTTGTTCATACTACTGCTCCAGGTGCAGTACGATGCGCCAGAGCCTTACGCCGAACTCGATGATCTTTCCTTTTGGTAGTTCCACGTTGCCGTCCAGAACCTGGTCTTCTTTCGACCGTACATCCCGCCACCTATGCTTCTAGCAGTCATGTGTTTGTTTGTTGTGGTCTTCAGTCCTGAGACTAGTTTGATGCAGCTCTCCATGCTCCCCTACCTTTGCAAGCTTCTTCATCTCCCAGTACTTACTGCAACCTACATCCTTCTGAATCTGCTTAGTGTATTCATCTCTTGGTCTCCCTCTGCGATTTTTACCCTCCACGCTGCCCTCCAATGCTAAATTTGTGATCCCTTGATGCCTCAGAACATGTCCTACAAACCGGTCCCTTCTTCTTGTCAAGTTGTGCCACAAACTCCCCTTCTCCCCAATTCTATTCAATACCTCCTCATTAGTTATGTGATCTACTCATCTAATCTTCAGCATCCTTCTGTAGCACCACATTTCGAAAGCTTCTATTCTCTTCTGGTCCAAACTATTTATCGTCCATGTTTCACTTCCATACATGGCTACACTCCATACAAATACTTTCAGAAACGAGTTCCTGACACTTAAATCTATACACGATGTTAACAAATTTATCTTCTTCAGAAACGCTTTCCTTGCCATAGCCAGTCTACATTTTATATCCTCTCTACTTAGGCCATCATCAGTTATTTTGCTCCCCAAATAGCAAAACTCCTTTACTACATTAAGTGTCCCATTTCCTATTCTAATTCCCTCAGCATCACCCGACTTAATTCGACTACATTCCATTATCCTTGTTTTGCTTTTGTTGATGTTCATCTTATATCCTCCTTTCAAGTCACTGTTCATTCCGTTCAACTGCTCTTCCAAGTCCTTTGCCGTCTCTGACAGAATTACAATGTCATCGGCGAACCTCAAAGTTTTTATTTATTCTCCATGGATTTTAAAACCTACTCTGAATTTTTCTTTTGTTTCCTTTACTGTTTGCTCAATATAAAGATTGAATAACATCATGCAGAGGCTACAACCCTGCCTCACTACCTTCCCAACCGCTGCTTCCCTTTCATCTCCCTCGACTCTTATAACTGCCATCTAGTTTCTGTACAAATTGTAAATAGCCTTTCGCTCCCTGTATTTTACCCCTGCCACCTTTAGAATTTGAAAGAGAGTATTCCAGTCAACATTGTCAAAAGCTTTCTCTGAGTCTACAAATGCTAGATATGTAGGTTTGCCTTTCCTTAATCTCTATTCTAAGATAAGTTTTAGGGTCAGTATTGCCTCACGTGTTCCAACATTTATACGGAATCCAAACTGATCTTCTCCAAGGTCGGCTTCTACTAGTTTTTCCATTCGTCTGTAAAGAATTCGCGTTAGTATTTTGCAGGTGTGGCTTATTAAACTGATTGTTCGGTAATTTTCACATCTGTCAACACCTTCTTTCTTTGGGGTTGCAATTATTATATTCTTCTTGAAGTCTGAGGTTATTTCGCCTGTCTCATACATCTTGCTCACCAGATGGTAGAGTTTTGTCAGGACTGGTTCTCCCAAGGCCGTCAGTAGTTCTAATGGAATGTTGTCTACTCCCGGGGCCTTCTTTAGACTTAGGTCTTTCAGTGCTCTGTCAAACTCTTCACGCAGTATTGTATCTCCCATTTAGTCTTCATCTACATTCTCTTCCATTTCCAGAATATTGTCCTCAAGTACGCCGCTCTTGTGTAGACACTCTATATACTCCTTCCACCTTTCTGCTTTCCCTTCCTTGCTTCGAACTGGGTTTCCATCTGAGCTCTTGATATTCATACAGGTGGTTCTCTTTTCTCCAAAGGTCTCTTTAATTTTCCTGTAGGCAGTATCTATCTTACCCCTAGTGAGATAAGCCTCTACATCCTTACATCTGTCCTCTGGCCATTCTTGCTTAGCCATTTTGCACTTCCTGTCGATCTCATTTTTGAGATGTTGGTATCCCCTTTTGCCTGCTTCATTTACTGCGTTTTTATATTTTCTCCTTTCATAGATTAAATTCAATATTTCTTCTGTTACGCAAGGATTTCTACTAGCCCTCGTCTTTTTACGTACTTGATCCTCTGCTGCCTTCACTACTTCATCCCTAAGAGCTACCCATACTTTTTCTATTGTATTCCTCCCCCCCCCCCCCATTTCTGTCAATTGTTCCCTTATGCTCTCCCTGAAACTCTGTACAACCTCTGGTTTAATCAGTTTCTCCAGGTCCCAACTCCTTAAATTCCCACCTTTTTGCAGTTTCTTCAGTTTTGATCTACAGCTCATAACCAATAGATTGTGGTCAGAGTCGACATCTGCCCTTGGAAATGTCTTACAGTTTAATACCTGGTTCCTAAATCTCTGTCTTACTATTATATAATCTATCTGATACCTTCTTCCATATGTACAACCTTCTTTTATGATTCTTGATCCAAGTGTTCGCTATCATTAAGTTATGCTCTCTGCAAAATTCTACCAGACGGGTTCCTCTTTCATTTCTTTCCCCCAATCCCTATTCACCTATTATGTTTCCTTCTCTCCCTTTTCCTACTCTCGAATTCCAGTCACCCATGATTATTAAATTTTCGTCTCCCTTCACTACCTAAATAATTTCTTTTATTTCATCATACATTTAATCTATTTCTTCATGTACAGGACTACATTTCTGCCAAATCCTTCTCCACTACCGCGAAAGAAACATCCATTTTCTCGTAGCCCTGTTACACGACCTCATTCAAACTCAGAGAGTTATTGATAATGGCGTCTTTGTCGCCTTGGCCAACATCAAGTGATAACGTCCAATCTCAAACGTAACTAACTCTCACGACCGTTACAGCCTGTAGTTAAAGCAAACCTGATTTGCATCTTCATGCTGACGCTCTGAGCGCCACTCTTATGCCACTGGAGCGAAATTGGAATAGACATCATCTTTCAGATGTAGATACCCGTCTACCAACTTTCTATTATGTGCACTACTCCTTCTTGACGTTTTGATTTTTTCATCACTGTACTTTAAATGAACGTAATGTTCCACCGACGTATCATTTCAACAGCCCTGGACGATATCTTCTATTAGGTTATATAGCCACAACGCTGCTAGCTCAGGCACTGAAACCGACTTTGCAAAATAAATACTATTTATCTGCAAATATAATGTTTCTGCTAATTTATTTAAACGTTGTTCTTACTGTAAAATTGCAAGTACAACGTAGTAATTTTTGCTTCGTTGTGTATGTACAATAAATAAGGGAGGCCATTGTACATTCAACATCGAAAATTAAGCCCATTTCGATCTGAGAGAATTCCATCTGAAAAAATCTGCATCCTCTGAGAATTTCAGACTTCTGTATGTAACTTCTCCATAGGCTTGTTCCCTTTTTCCTATTTTACAGTATTATATGCACCCCATAACTTTGGTGCTGGGCGTTAAAATTAGAAAACCAGAAAAAACAAATAATTAGAAGAAAGTACTTGATGTGCATATAGTATAGCACAGTGATTCCCAATCTTTAGCAGATCGTTTCCCTGAGTGGAACCAGTTGTTGATCGGTATCCCTTCCCTTCTCACTTCCTGCCCCTGGATAATCAACATTTGGCTTTAAAAAATTCCTTGAAGACTTTTATTTTTAAAATGAAGAAAGAAAAATGATATTTAGATTTGTAGGTCTTTCATTAAACCACAAACTAATGTGTCTATCAAACAGTTGCTGTTGCTTATATCTAAGAAACTTCCTTTTAGAATCATGAAGAAGTTCTCAGTGCATCGCGAGTGTTACCTGCAATTGCTTCTCAGAAAATAAAGCTAACTATCCACATTGAGGCTACACTTGCGTCACTCGTACCATGCACCCTAGTCTCATATAAAACAACTTATATTGTGTACACTGTACTTATTGTTTGTAAATCACTTGATTGCTGTACTGCCAGAAGCTGGAAGGCTTCACGATACCAATACTTTGCCTCTCACAACTGCCACTGACAATGATAATAATAATAATAATAATAATACAGCGTCAGCCCTGCAGCAGTATACTAACCATTAGCAGCCATTACACAGTTGCTGTTGTGCTGTGCTGTCAATTAGTTCGTTTATCTGTTGCAGAGTGAATAATAAAACAATTTCGGGTCCATTACGGGAAAGCGAGCAAAGTGGTCCAGTAGTTGCCACACTGGACACGCAGTAGGTTGGACGATAGTTCAGGTTCACGTCGACCATCCTTTCTTCCTCATCCTTTCTTCCTCTCTTCCTTCACTGCAGGAACTACAGGCAAATCGGAAAAGGTATTTTCATGACATATCTAAGGATATGTGACTATATGTCTGAATTTTACTGTAATAAATGACACTATTACAAAGTATACTGGGTGGACTATGCGGGGAAGATGTTCATAGATTCATTTCATACGCTATAATATCCACTCTATTCTGTCAAACATTAATGCTAGTACCTGAACATAAATTTTATTCTTGGTAACTTATGTAATCAGTATTAGAGTGGTATGAAATAGTGAGAATGATAATGATCTTTTAAAATAATTTAGTTTTGTAATCGGAACAAAAGTGAATCCTTTTGTTTTAACTCCTGGGATAATTTTATTTACCGTTCAGCGAGTAATTAACCCCCCACCCCCGTTTGGAAATACTGGTACAGCAGAAACAAAACGTTATAAAATTTGTAACTGGTTTACGTGTATACAAGGCGATTTTTTCCAACGTGTACAAACTCTAGGGACTGATCGATAAGAGGATACGGAACAAAAAAGATCTAATGAACTTATGTCCGGTAATGCGTGGTTTCCTTGCTAGGGACCATTTATTCAACCATACATTTTTACAGAT
The DNA here is from genome assembly GCF_023898315.1 of Schistocerca nitens. Classification (NCBI taxonomy): domain Eukaryota; kingdom Metazoa; phylum Arthropoda; class Insecta; order Orthoptera; family Acrididae; genus Schistocerca; species Schistocerca nitens. Next base: position 390,208,641 of record NC_064615.1, read on the forward strand.
ACTGCATTCTAATACGCGTTGTACCATGCATCCACAGTTACAGTATGTGCTGAAAATGGTTTCCATATGCCTCAACGCACTCCTGTACGTGCCGCAGTATGTTCTGTCTCGCTCGTTCACATCGGCCAGGCTGCATCCGAACAGTGTCCAAGGCAGCATGAACGCTTTGCTCCAGTGACTCCTCATCTGGAATGGGCTCTACATATGCGTCACTTTTGAGACGGCTCCACAACCAGAAAATCGCAATGGTTGAAATCCGATGAACGAGCAGACCACGCAACTGGACCCCCTCGTCCGATCCAACCACCAGGGAAGACACGATAGAGATGCGTCCGGACGTTAACGGCGAAGTGGACTGGAGCACCATCATGTAGCAGCCACATAACCCTTCGAATCATCAATAGGACATTTCCCAGCAAAGGGAGGCAAAGTCACCCGCTAGAAACGCCGATAGTTCGGGTCTGTTACGCGACGTGGAAGGAGTATTGCTCCCAAAATACGGTCGCCAATTATCCCGGCTCACACATTTCGGGTGCACCGACGCCGACGATTCGCTGTCACCATACTATGAGAATTCTGCAAATTATCCGACAGATGACTGTTATGAAAGTTGGAGATCCGCGTAAAGGTGGCCTCATCTGTGAAGAGGATCGATGACACAAATCCCGGAATCGTGGTTTCCTGCTGAAGAAACCAGTGGCAAAACTGCTTGCGAAGTGGAACGCCTGTCGCTTGTAAGTCCGCCACACGCTGTAAGTGATAAGACTAGTAACAATTGTCATGGAGAATGTTCCATATGGTCGTCTGGCTTACCCTGTACTGGCGGGCCAGCTGCCTGGTGCTGACACGACGGTCGCCTGCCACAGTGTTAATTACATTTTCTTCCAAGTCTGGGGTCCGAACATTTCGGATATGTCCTTATGATTTCCCGCTTCCTGAAACGATCCTGTCTCAGACAAATGGTGAAACACTGTTGAAAACATTGAATGCTGTGGGTGTTGTCGGCGAGGACGGGTTTCCTGATACAACCTTGCTGCCCGCCGCCCACTGCCATTTGCTTTCCGTAAGTAAACACTATGTCCGCAAGCTCTCGATTCGAACACGGAACCATTGTGTGCAACGCTGTATCACATCCACCACAAGGTGAGTTAGTAAGAGGAGTGAATCGGACACGGCATTACCGATTACTATGGCAGTAGAGGGCCATAGGGTATGACGTATGAGGAACGGTACCACCCTCTACGAGGAAACCATTCATACTGTAACTGTGGCTGCTTGGTACAGCGCGTATTAGACCGCAGTGTCTGTAACAAAGTGTGATTGGATAAATGGTCTGTAGCGTCAAAACCATGCATTTCCGGACATAGGTTTATTTACTTGGTACAGCGCGTATTAGACCGCAGTGTCTGTAACAAAGTGTGATTGGATAAATGGTCTGTAGCGTCAAAACCATGCATTTCCGGACATAAGTTTATTAGACCTGTTTTGGTCCGTATACTCTGTTCGATCAGTCCCTAGATTTTGTACACGGTGGAAATAATCAAGCTGCAGAGGGTGCAAAATCTAATACTCATAGCTCTCATTTCTGAGAGCAACAGCTGATCTTATGCGTATGTATTTGAAATGACATCGGAACTTCCACGAGGCTTTCATGGACGATGCTGTTGTACACAGAGGAGTCGAAAAGGAGAAAAACTGTAGCGAAATGTAGGGGGAACTGCAGAGGACCGACGTTTGGTAGAAGGAGCAGCATTTGCCTCTCAACGTAAACAAATGTAACGTATTGCGAATACATAGAGAGAAAGACCATTTATTATGTGATTACATGGGCGTAACAGAATCTCTGAAAGCAGTTACGTCCATAAATTATCTAGGAGTATGTGTACGGATCGATTTGAAGTGGAACGACTACATGAAATTAATCGCTCGTAAGGCTGACGCTATACTTTGATTCATTGAAACAACCCCAGGAAATGTAATCCATCAACGAAGGAAGTAGCTTACGAAACACTCGTTTGACTAATACTTGAATATTGATTATCAGTCTGGGATCCACACAAGGTAGCATTGAGAGATTAAATAGAAAGATCGAAAGAAGAACAGAAAGTTTCGTTTCAGGTTCGTCTAGTAAGGACGAATGCATCACGGAGATGCCGTCAACTACTTTGGCAGACATTGTAAGACAGAGGTTCTGTGTCACAGAATGCTCCACTGCTAAAATTCCGAAGGTTTGTCTTACGAAAAGAGTCAATAAACATATTGCTTCCTTCTATGTATACCTCGCAAAAAGACCATCAACTTAACATTAGACAGACCTGACCCCACACCGAGGCTTACCATCAATCGTACTTCCCACAAACCATACGCAACTGGAACACCTAAAGAGGGAGGAGACAGTCGTACACAAGGTACACCCCACCACACAGGGTATGGTGGCTTGTGGAGTATATACGTATATGTTGATGTAGATGTAAGAGCGTCAGGTCGAACTGAGCTTCGATAACAGATATGGGTAAATCATTCCATACTGCTTCAACCTGAGGGAGATATTTTAGATCCCTCTCACGTATTTTTCTTTTGGTAAACTGTACATTGGCTTCTGCACTTACTAAATGTTTGTGAATACAGCTATGCTCTTGGAAAGAAGAGTGCCACTGTTCCCTTTAGATTTACATGTTGATAAATGATAATCTGGGTCCTCACTACTCACTTCCTTCCTAATGCAACTAATTTGAAAATGCAATCTGATAACAGATGATAAATAGGTAGATTAATATAAGGGAAATGAGAAGATGCTGGCTTTGTGTCGCACTACTTGCGCATTGAGTGATAAACCTGTCTGTTGTGATTAAAAGTAGGCTAACATTGGTTTCCAAGAGCAATTTCAGTGTAAACAGAGTAGAAGCAATAGAAGTCACCTTCGCAAGTAGCTCATTTTAATATAATCTACAGAGACAATTTGATACGCATCGTAACAAGTCAAGGATGAGACAAGCCAGGTGTTAATGAAATAATAGTTTTTCGTTCATATGATGTAAGACATTGGATGACAGAGTTTCACATGTGAGTGTCGCGCCTGTTCTGGCAAGGCGGTGTATAGTGCCTTGTGGACAATGGAGAGCTCATATAAAGCATACAGCAGAATTGCTGGCCTGTAAGGGTTCGTCAAGGTCTGTTCTTGGTGGTATGCACTGGGAAGACACTTCACAGATTAATAGTGGAGACACGCCTCTTTCAGACACGGTGGCTCAAGCAGTAAAGAAACATTTCAGTAATTGAGGACTATTTCGATCCCAAGTGACACATATGCTGGTGCTAGTCTAAATTCGATACTTGCTGATTAAGTAGGTAGATATGCTGCTAGCAGATGTACCAATACCAAAGGTGTTTACCAAAACCATGAGAAGAGTTAACGACGCCTTCGAAAAATACTCAGAGTAGCAGGGGGAGAAACGAGCATTTACTCATGTCTCATATGATAACGCCAACGCTCTCATTGGTTGCTAATGTGAGGCGTGGATCTTTCTGAGGCTCATAAGAGGAGACGATGGGAGTCGCGTGGAAAATTTGCTCTCTTACGATTGATGACACAAATAAGCACAAGCCTGGTTCATTGTCTCGCGTTTTTGACAGAATTATTTTTGATGAGACGTTGAAGTTAGAGAAACGAAAAGTACAGAGGACATTCAGTTTCGGGGAGTGGCGGAGAGGCGGCTCGGTTTCGGTGACTGGTAGAGAATAGAAGGTTCCTTGTTCTGAAATGGATGGAGATCAGCTGGTGTTCGTTTGAGACTCAAGGTGGCAACCAGAATGATGAGAATTCTTGCTGCAGTGTTAGGATTTCACTGAGATGAGAATCGTGTGAAGTTTAGTAGCCTTGCGACCATTTAGAATCGTTTCACAGTCATAGTCATGTTCGTTAGTTTTTCACTTCGGTTCTTCCGTTATTAGAGACTCGGCGTTTGTTACAGTGAATCTTGAGATACCATGACTTCCCCGTTTATTTGCCAGACGCTCGTATTAATTCTGGTGCATGTTTAACCTGTCGTTAATATCAAAGTAGTTCTTCCTGATCCATCATCTAAGTTCGTTTCACTCACAGTCTCGGGAAATAATACCTTTTTTACGCTGCGTTTCTCAGTACCTTGCGAACCCGTGATACGTACGTTACTTGTACTTGAGACACTTCAACACTTTATGTATTTGTTATTTTCCGCCTAAGATGTTCGCCAAATTTAGTTGTGTGTGTGTACAGAGGGGTCCAGGAAAATGTAGACACTCTTTGATAGTATCTTTGGAACAAAATGACATATCGTTGCAATTTTGCTTGGTAGCGTCGTCCGATGCTTTTTCAACAGATGTTGGAGCGCGTTATCCAGCAGATAACAGTGCAGCAATGAATGAAGTACGATTGCCGTCTGAGCAACGCAAGGCCTTATTGAAGTGGTACTGGAAGTGCGAGCCGGCCGTGGTGGCCGAGCGGTTCTAGGCGCTTCAGTCTGGAACCGCGCGACCGCTACGTCGCAGGTTCGAATCCCGCCTCGGGCATGGATGTGTGTGATTTCCTTAGGTTAGTTAGGTTTAAGTAGTTCTAAGTTCTAGGGGACTGATGACCTCAGCTGTTAAGTCCCATAGTGCTCAGAGACATTTGACCCATTTGGAAGTGCGAAAACACGTTGGAGGTACAACGGCAATGGCGTAATGTGCACGGAAGTTAGGTATCAACATGTACAAAATTTATCGAATACGCGTTAAATCTGAAGCCGACCGTACTGGAATCTGGTTTCGCAGAACTGAGCGGATCAGGTTGTGGAAAGGGGCCCAAATCAGTAGCTGTTAGTTGCACAAACTTACAAACTTTATTTTGCTAAAACACTAAATCACACATGCCCTTAAAAGAAGTCACAAACAATGTGGCTGAATGCCAGAACACGAGTTATTAAAATTGCCTTAAGGAATACACACGGCTGAAGGCCTTAGTTACAAAATAGAGGAACTGAGGGCTTAGGAACTGTATCACAAGAGTTTCAGTAAGTAAATTTTGAAAGGTTTTAAACAAATGACCTTTCAAATTTTAATTTAAGACGGCTCAAGGCCTCTTCTTAAAATATTTCACGTCGAAGTTCAGCTGAAGGCCACATACTGAACATGAAAACAAACTAAATTAATACACGGCTGAAGGCCTCGCACAGTACTTGGGACTCAAAGAAAATCACAATCGAAAACAACAGAACAGTGCTGCTCAGAAGTGTTTCAAGGGTCGGTCCGGGGAGGAAACTCTAACATAAGTTTTGGTGAGACAGGCAGCCAAGTGAAACACTAAATAATCGTATTGCAACACGACCTAGGGACGGCTGAAGAACCAACCAACAACCTAATCAATTGCCTTCCACCCGACCAACGGCACGAAAAACGAAAATATCAGCGAGGACGAAGAAACCAGCAGCACTACGTCTCGACGATTGGCGTCTAAATACAGTCAAGGCACAATAACCACTCAAAAATGTATGAACAACACCAAGGCTGTCGAACTGCACGCCGTGCCGGACAGCGTCAACACTACGAGGAAAAACACATTGCCGAACACTACGCTTATGACCTCGCCACGGAGACTTCCTCGCTGCTCTGTTTCAACCGACCGACTGCCTACTCCAGTTCGCAGACAGCATTAAAATAACTGGTCGGTCGAAATCACACAAGCTAGACACAGTTCCACGAAAACCCTTCTACAAGAACACGAACAATCCTAAAAGCAATCACTGTGCAACAACAAGGACGAATCACAAGTCGACACACACAGAGAGAACCCCTAAGCGGTCGACGACCAAATACGCGTCGTCCAATGAGACTACCGAACGAACGACCAACCAAGGTCGTCCCCACTGAAGTTCTGTGTGTCGGCTATGGTCGGGCGAGTCATGGCTGTCCGTAGCTCACTGCAGCTCCATCCCGACTCCCTTGATGTCCGCTCGGAACTCGGAGATACAGCGACCCGGGCACACTGTCTCGGACCCAACCATGCAGAGGGAACACTTGCCCATTGGGCACCCGACATCTCTCCACAAGGAAGGAACCGACCCACGTCCGGCAGGATGACCAACTGACGAGGCCCAGAGACTGTCAAAAGACCAAATACACGTCACCCGATGAGACGACCGACCGAACGACCAACCAACGGTCGTTCCCGCTCCAGTCTCCTTCCGTCCGACAGTGCATGTGTGTCGCCAGCGGTCGGCGAGTACGGCGGTCCGGACCTCACTAGCGCTGCGTCCTGACTGAACTCCCCAGAGGAAATATTAGCGGTCGCTCCAGAGATAGTACGACAGTGCACTTATCGCTAATCGCCGCTGCTGCCACTCAAGGGGAAGCAAACCGTCAACTTAGTGACGCCAGTAAATCGAATAAGAAACGAGGCGACAGTACCGTAAAGACAAGATGGCAAACAATAAACGTCATGTACACGAGCCGCTCACGGCTCAGGTACTGTTGAGGATGTGCGTAATGGAAGGTCTGGTCGACCAAAAACATCAACATGCCCAGCTTCCGGCGTTGCTGTGGTGCAACATTTTATGGATCACCAAAAAAAAAATCCGTGAAGCAGGGTGCACGTGAAAGCGGGCTAAGCCGATCAAGCGTACGACGAACTCTGAAGTCTACAAAGCGGGAAGTGTACATTTCAAGATCGCTGCACACTACGAACGAGGACGACTCATATCGAAGGATACAGCGCTGTGAGTAATTTGAAGGCATACATCGCGAGGATGAACCATTTACAACGATGGTTATGTGGTGTGACGAGGCGCAATTCTAACTTAGTGTACTGTAAACTGCCCGAAATGCGATTACTGAAAATCCTCCCATTCGCGTGGACAAACATGTTTATCTACCGGCTGTTAATGTGTGGTGTGGTCTGTCGTTGAGCGGTTTGATTGGTCCTTTCTTCTTTGAAGGTACCGGAAACGGTGAGGTGCATCTTCATATGCTGGAAACATCGTTTTTACCTCACATCCGAATGGTGTTTGGAAATCATAGTTTTTACCTGCAACAAGTTGGCGCTCCGCCTTACTATCGCAGAGATGTCAGAGCCCACTTGGATGAAAATCTACCTGGACGATAGATAGGTCAAAAATGAGCTGCTGGATACTTACCATTGTCTCCAGAACTTACATCTCCAACTTCTTCCTAAGGGGCACCTTGAAAAATGAAGGCTATCATCAGAAGGCTGAACGAGCTACGAGTAACCATCAAGAAGTCCTGCGCGGCCATCACTGACAGCCGTAGTTCTGTCAACAGTTTAGCGGCATCGACGCTGTTTGGGTGCTAATGGGATTCACTTTGAACGTATAAAACAGCCATCCCCCGTTGCCAGAATTGTAATGGTATGTCATTTTGTTCCATTACTATTGACTATCATAGACTGTGTACGTTTTTCTGGACCCCTCTGCATATCTTGGAAAAATAAATTGGCAGTATCTGAATTCCTCTGGATATCATTTCGGTAGTTAGTTGATCCCATGTCACATGAATATAAATAAACAAAGATCATCAGCCATACTTACATGTGAGAGATGTTGTTTCATATGACAGTTCCACTGTCCAAATTTTCTTTTCAATAACAGATAGTTTCCGATCAGCCTACGGGCAGTAGGATATATTCCTTTGTTTTGTAACTGCTCATCGATGTTCAGGTATCAGTTGAGCGAACAACATACTTAGTTTCTTCCCTAATATTCGTTGTCAGTAGCAGACTTCTTTCATTTACGACGCCTTGCCTGGATGTTTAGTTCCTCCTCTCATATGCACATACTTCTTACAAGGGAACCTCCCCATCGCACCCCCCTCAGATTTAGTTATAATTTGGCACAGTGGATAGGCCTTGAAAAACTGAACACAGATCAATCGAGAAAACAGGAAGAAGTTGTGTGGAACTATGAAAAAATAAGCAAAATATAAAAACTGAGTAGTCTATGGGCAATATAAACAACATCACGGATGATGTAAGTACCGGAGCGCCGTGGTCCCGTGGTTAGCGTGAGCAGCTGCGAAGCGAGAGGTCCTTGGTTCAAGTCTTCCTTCGAGCGAAAAGTTTAATTACTTTATTTTTGCAAAGTTATGATCTGTCCGTTCGTTCATTGACGTCTCTGTTCACTGTAATAAGTTTAGTGTCTGTGTGTTGCGACCGCACCGCAAAACCGTGCGATTAGTAGACGAAAGGACGTGCCTCTCCAGTGGGAACCGAAAACATTTGATCCAGGAAAACACGTCTGATATATTCTATACGACACTGGTGACGGCATGTGCGTCACATGACAGGAATATGTTGTCGACCCACCTAACTTGCACACTTGGCGAATGGGTAAAAAGATTCTTCTACCTTGCCCGATTTAGGTTTTCTTGTGGATGTGATAATCACTCCCAAAAAGTGATGAAAACATAAGAGTGTGTCACATATACTGCAACAAATGAACGCAACAGTTTCACAGTCGCACAGTTTTCTCTGTGCTCTGTCAAAACACATGTTTTTAACGTTTTCAAATTTTTCTGTGTGTAGACCGTCAAATCCTGCATATGTCCAAGGAAATCTGAACATGTCCTGCAATTTTGGAGAGCGAAGTTGATTATGTGTGAGCGCCTGAAGTCTGAAAATCGTCTGAAAATTAAAAATTAAACTTTTCACTCGAAGGAAGACTTGAACGAAGGACCTCTCGTTCCGCAGCTGCTCACGCTAACCACGGGACCACGGCGCTCCTGAGCCCACTTTATCCTAAATGTTGCCTATCATGCGCATGGACTACTCAGTTTGTATATTTTGCTTATTTTTTCATAGTTCCACACAACTTCTTCCTGTTTTCTCGATTGATCTGTGTTCAGTTTCTCAAGGCCTATCCACTGTGCCCACTTACAACTAAATCTGAGGGGGGTGCAATGGGGAGGTTCCCTTGTTAGTAGAAGACTTATTTTACTTAGCTCACCCTGCTGGGATATTATACCTTATTAACGATACATACGTTTCAAACTGCGTGGCAGAGATCGTCAGCAGAAGATGCTGACGAGTTGTGCCTTTTCAGAATTTAGTGAATCAAATAACGCTGATGGGTAAGAGATCAGGGAAACGTGTTGTCCAGGTCAGCAATCGAACACCCTCCATATAGAGGTAGATCATGACCGCACGGCCAACGTGAAGATTTACGTTCTCTTGTTGAAAGATAACGTCACAGATACCTCCGAGATAAGACACAGTCACCGGCTCTTACAAATCAGAAAATTAACGGCTGATGCCCCAGTTATCAGTTATGCGAACGAGAGATCAAGAGAAGGATCAACATCGATCGCCGTGTTCACAGTCTGTGGTCATCCACACTTACCTTGCTGCAAGAAAGTCCATTTCAGTGGACGTAACGTGACATTACAATCTTGCATGGCCATTATGAACGTTTTTGTTGTCCTCTCGAATGCTAGTGACGTGAGGCTGTTGAAATCACACATTGTGTAAAATATGGCCCTCCTCAACCAAATCATTCCACATATCAGTTATGGGATCACGACCAACGCGAGCAGCAGTATCGTGTAACGATAAACTGCGGTCTCAAAAAGCCACGACCCTACTGCCGTTAGTTCTGACACTAGCATATGCTGGTAAACATTTATCCTCATTACACGAGTCACTATCTTCTTAAAAACAAAAAACATTCAAATGTGATTTCGAAATACGAAACCCACTGCATGGTCTTTCCTTATGTACAGAATTTACGTGGCACTACTCTTATCCGCGTAGTGTGACTGCACTGATATGTTAATCATTAGCGTATTTAAGCACTTCATGACAATTTGACATTTCGTACATGCTGCATTCACGGCGTTGCAGCTTTATTGGCTAGAAGTGAATTAATGGATCAATGGTGTGTTGTGGCTTGGAGAGGTTTTTTTTGTGACGTGCCAACTATCAATTTGCAGAACACCGCACTGATATCTGTAATATCAGTTGACGAGCGTCATACATGACAGATCATGTGAACTAACAATAGTCGCCACAGAACAATGGGTGCACCATCTGGAAGGGTGTTTGTCTCATTACTGTTCATAATGACTCTTGAAGGTCCTACATTGAATGTCGCCTTTCAAATCATTTATTGTCCCAAAAGTTATAAGGCCACATCTACATCTATCATACATTGCAAACTACTGTGAAGTGAATGGCAGATGGTATGCCCCATTCTACCGGTTATTCCGGTTTATTTCCGTTCCATTCTCGAGCGGAACGCGGTAAAAATTATAGCCTAAATGCATCCGTACGTGTTGTAATAATGTAATTATGTCCTCGCGCAGTCGTCGGGATAGTGTATCCCTCCACGTTTCTTGTTCTACGTGGCCAATCATAGGACAAATGAAATTGAGTTGTTGCCACTGCCTATAGAAGTAATGATTAATGTTGTTATTGTTGTCTTCAGTCCTGAGACTGGTTTGATGCAGCTCTCCATGCTACTCTATCCTGTGCAAGCTTCTTTATCTCCCAGTACTTACTGCAACCTACATCCTTCTGAATCTGCTTAGTGTATTCATCTCTTGGTCTCCCTCTACGATTTTTACCCTCCACGCTGCCCTCCAATGCTAAATTTGTGATCCCTTGATGCCTCAGAACATGTCCAACAAACCGGTCCCTTCTTCTTGTCAAGTTGTGCCACAAACTCCCCTTCTCGCCAATTCTATTCAATACCTCCTCATTAGTTATGTGATCTACCCATCTAATCTTCAGCATTCTTCTGTAGCACCACATTTCGAAAGCTTCTATTCTCTTCTTGTCCAAACTATTTATCGTACATGTTTCTCTTCCATACATGGCTACACTCCATACAAATAGTTTCAGAAACGACGTCCTGACACTTAAATCTATACTCGATGTTAACAAATTTATCTTCTTCAGAAACGCTTTCCTTGCCATTGCCAGTCTACATTTTATATCCTCTCTACTTCGACCATCATCAGTTATTTTGCTCCCCAAATAGCAAAACTCCTTTACTACATTAAGTGTCTCATTTTCTAATATAATTCCCTCAGCATCACCCCGACTTAATTCGACTACATTCCATTATCTTTGTTTTGCCTTTGTTGATGTTCATCTTATATCCTCCTTTCAAGACATTGTACATTCCGTTCAACTGCTCTTCCAAGTCCTTTGCCGTCTCTGACAGAATTACAATGTCATCGGCGAACCTCAAAGTTTTTATTTCTTCTCCATGGACTTTAATTCCTACTCCGAATTTTTCTTTTGTTTCCTTTACTGCTTGCTCAATATACGGATTTAATAACATCGGAGACAGGCTACAACCCTGTCTCACTACCTTCCCAACCGCAGCTTCCCTTTCATGCCCTCGACTCTTATAACTGCCATCTGGTTTCTGTACAAATTGTAAATAGCCTTTCGCTCTCTGTATTTTACCCCTGCCACCTTCAGAATTTGAAAGAGTATTCCAGTCAATATTGTCAAAAGCTTTCTCTAAGTCTACAAATGCTAGAAATGTAGGTTTGCCTTTCCTTAATCTATTTTCTAAGATAAGTCGTAGGGTCAGTATTGCCTCACGTGTTCCAACATTTCTGCGGAATCCAAACTGATCATCGCCGAGGTCGGCTTCTACTAGTTTTTCCATTCGCCTGTAAAGAATTCGCGTTAGTATTTTGCAGCTGTGACTTATTAAACTGATAGTTTGGTAATTTTCACATCTGTCAACACCTGCTTTCTTTGGGATTGGAATTATTATATTCTTCTTGAAGTCCGAGGTTATTTCGCCTGTCTCATACATCTTGCTCACCAGATGGTAGAGTTTTGTCAGCACTGGCTCTCCCAAGGCTGTCAGTAGTTCCAATGGAATGTTGTCTACTCCCGGGGCCTTGTTTCGACTCAGGTCTTTCAGTGCGCTGTCAAACTCTTCACGCAGTATCGTATCTCCCATTTCATCTTCATCTACATCCTCTTCCATTTCCGTAATATTGTTCTCAAGTACATCACCCTTGTATAGACCCTCTATATACTCCTTGCACATTTCTGCTTTCCCTTCTTTGCTTAGAACTGGGTTTCCGTCTGAGCTGTTGATATTCATACAAGTGTTTCTCTTTTCTGCAAAGGTTTCTTTAATTTTCCTGTAGGCAGTATCTATCTTACCCCTAGTCAGATAAGCCTCTACTTCCTGAAATTTGTCCTCTAGCCATCCCTGCTTAGCGATTTTGCACTTCCTGTCGCTCTCATTTTAGAGACGTTTGGATTCACTTTTGCCTGCTTCATTTACTGCGTTTTTATATTTTCTCCTTTCATAGATTAAATTCAATATTTCTTCTGTTACGCAAGGATTTCTACTAGCCCTCGTCTTTTTACCTGCTTGATCGTCTGCTGCCATCACTACTTCATCCCTCAGAGCTATTTATTCTCCTTCTACTGCATTTCTTTCCCCCATTCCTGTCAATTGTTTCTTTATGCTCTCCCTGAAACTCTGTACAACCTCTGGTTTAATCAGTTTATCCAGGTCCCATCTCCTTAAATTCCCACCTTTTTGCAGTTTCTTCAGTTTTAATCTACAGTTCATAACCAATAGATTGTGGTCAGAGTCCACATCTGCACCTGGAAATGTCTTACAATTTAAAACCTGGTTCCTAAATCTCTGTCTTACCATTATATAATCTATCTGATACCTTATAGTATCTCCAGGATTCTTCCATGTATACAACCATCTTTTATGATTCTTGAACCAAGTGTTAGCTATGATTAAGTTATGCTCTGGGAAAAATGCTACCAGACGGGTTCGTCTTTCATTTCTCTCCCACAATCCATATTCACCCACTATGTGTCCTTCTCTCCCTTTTCCTACTCTCGAATTCCAGTCACCTATGACTATTAAATTTTCGTCTCCCTTCACTATCTGAATAAATTCTTTTATCTCATCATACATTTCATCAAGTTCTTCATCATCTGCAGAGCTAGTTGGCGTATAAACATGTACTACTGTAGTAGGTATGGTCTTCGTGTCTATCTTGGCTACAATAATGCGTTCACTATGCTGTTTTTAGTAGATTACCCGCATTCCTATTTATTTATTCATTATTAAACCTACTCCTGCATTACCCCTATTTGATTTTGTATTTACATCCCTGTATTCACCTGACCAAAAGTCTTATCCCTCCTGCCAACGAACTTCACTAATTCCCACTATATCTAACTTCAACCTATCCATTTCCCTTTTTAAATTTTCTAACGTACCTGCCCGATTGAGGGATCTGACATTTCACGCTCAGATCCGTAGAACGCCAGTTTTCTTTCTCCTGATAACGACGTCCTCTTGAGTAGTCCCCGCCCGGAGATCCGAATGGGGGACTATTTTACCTCCGGAATATTTTACCCAAGAGGACGCCATCGTCATTTAACCATACAGTAAAGCTGCATGCTCTCGGGAAAAATTACGGCTGTAGTTTCCCCTTGCTTTCAGCCGTTCGCAGTACCAGCACTGCAAGGCCGTTTTGGTTAGTGTTGCAAGGCCAGATGAGTCAATCATCCAGACTGTTGCCCCTGCAACTACTGAAAAGGCTGCTGCCCCTCTTCACGAACCACACGTTTGTCTGGCCTCTCAACAGATACCCCTCCGTTGTGGTTGCACCTACGGTACGGCCATCTGTATCGCTGAGGCACGCAAGCCTCCCCACCAACGGCAAGGTCCTTGGTTCATGGGGGTAGGATAATGATTAATAACAAGTAGTTATTATAAAGTGCCTTTAATTTATTCCCACCACACAGTCAGTGCTACAAGTCGCTCGATTTATGAGCTGTTCCCAGTGCTCTTGTATTTTTTGCATGAAACATAATTTGATCCGAGCACAAGTCATTACATGCATTCTGACTTCAGCAGAATTGTTATTCAAAAATGAGATGCCATCGGCAGAAATATGTCTAATTCTTTGCATGCATATGCAAGATTAGTCAGTGGTGGAGAAAACTTCGATGTTTCATGCTGACCCGATTATTTTCGAGGTGACCATAATAGTTCATGTTTCTTTTGCAAATAGGTGTTGGGCTTACAAGGTGATGTCTCGTATTCTCAATGCATGTGTTGTGCCTGTGCCTGTGTTGTTAAAAATATCCTACGCAATGCTCCTTCTAACATCCATGCATGCAGAGAGATGACGGGAAATTTTGAGATGTGGAATTGTAGTTCGTCGGGAAATATAAGGACCCCGATTGCTAAATTGTCATCTATGGTGGACACACCCATACAAGAAACGTACATATGTAGTTCGGTGGCAGAAGATTTTGTAATGTTCATGAAGATACTCGATCAGAAATTTGCAGAAAGCGACAGAATGTGCGTAACGTTTTGTGAAGTTCCAAACGAGAATCGCTGAAGTACAGAACGAACTCATAGAAAAAATTTCAAGCCACTATAAACACTTTAGGAAATTCACAACTGACGAAGTTCAAGAATTACAAAATTTGATTCAAGCCACTGACAAAACATTCGAATATCGCATCATTGATATAGCGTGGGAAGAAAATGTTTGTGTACACAGAGCTGAAGAACCTTGCAAAGAGGTATAGAATACGGCACCACTGTTGGCAATGTTAAGCATAAGGTTGGGCAAAAAGTGCAGGACGACGTGAAATAATTACAGTGCAAAGGAGCCGTAACAGAAAGCTGCTTAATGGGAATACAAAAGCATGAAGTCTTTTTCAGTATCGGGATTTTTACAATATTGGATCCACATGGAAATTGGCGTCCAATGGATTTCTTAGATCACTTCAAGGACTGTGTGACGCACAACGGAAAATTCACTTTGGTGATTCTAGAATGGAATGTAAAGCTGGTACTTTGGTGACGAGAACTGGACCGATATGCGAGATACATCCTAATATTGAAAATGAACTGAGGGAGTCAGCGGAATTGATTTCACTTGTAAAGTGAGAGAATAGAACAACGATCCCACACCACAACCGCCAGCAGTGAAACAGAGTTTGCTGTGCTGATTCACTCCATATGATGTGAGAAAGCAGTTAGTGCCTTTAAGTAGTAGTCGAACACTTTCTACTAGTTCTTTACTAGACACAATTTCTTCAGGACTGGATGCCCAAATATTCCAAGTGTTTCGATCTCCTAAGTTTCATATTGGGCGATTAGGTGTGGGGCTGTTACTTGATTCTGAAAGGCGGCTGTTCATTCAGACACCTCCAGTTCACCCCTCAGACTTTATTCGCGCTATTTTTTCCTATTCAATCATTAATCAGTAAATATGTCGTCAGACAAAGGTAATAACAATGCATTTGGGTAAGAGGTTGACTGTGGTTAGTGTACATTAAGAAGAATTTCTGCATAACTAAATTTTCTGGTCTGGATTACTTTATGTTCGCTCTGAATTGAGGCTGACTCCAAGCTCATTAATGGGCGTCGGCCCGCCACAAAGGCAGAGGGGCAAGGCGGCTTTTCGGAGAACTGACTGTGCTGAAGTTAAGGCGCCTCCCGCCCAACACTCTGGCACCGCACGCCTCAGAGACGACGAACCTGTGAAAATACACATTTGTCGCGTAGGAGGTGGTGGAGTTTATTTTCTGCGAAACAGTGAAGGACGTTGTCTGGGGAGAAAATGGTGTGGGTGACTCCAACTGACGCTGCAACGATGTGGGTAGAACACTCGCTCTCACGACGGAGTGCTGCCACATTCATTTTTACATCACCCACGCCCGTTGGAAGTTGTTTCCCGCTGAAAACGGTAGATGGTTCAAATGGCTCTAAGCACTATGGGAAAAAACATCTGAGGTCATCCGTCCCATAGACTTAGAATTACTTAAACCTAACTAACCTAAGGATATCATACACATCCATGCCCGAGGCAGGAGTCGAACCTGCAACCGTGGCAGCCGCGTGGTTCCGGACTGAAGCGCCTAGAACCTCTCGGCCGGCAAAACCGGTAGAACTCAACGATTCGTTGTGTGGTTGCTGACTTCAGAAGTAATTGCAGAACTGCCTCGTTTTAGTGAGCAAAGAGCCAATTGGCTGTATTTCTGTTGCAAAGACAATGGAGAAGTGTATGAGACGGTGTAAGATGATTCAGTTGGTGCTAAAAAGGCACGGAGTCACTCCGATTTGCTGAAGGCCTTTTTGTATCGGTCCTGATGAAACCGCATGACCGAGCATCACTTTGTTGCGACGGATAGCAGACGGGAACGGTGTGGCAATAGGAAATTTCTATAGTCAGAAGGGCGCGGTTCGCCGAGCAGGAAAGTTTTTTTAGAAGAGGGCGCGAGGCGCTGAACTAGAGAGTCCGATTCAGACGGGCGCTGGGCCCCGTCCTGTCAGTTATCCTACATCTGGGCGCGGCGATCGAGCATAGCAGCGAGCACTGTGAAGATATATGAATAGCAGGTGTTTGCCGTAATAGCATTTCTTGAAGTGGCTCTGTCTTTTGGTAGGAATATTTGCAGGTTTGCAGTTAGGGAAAGTCGAGTGTTAGTTCAGTCTCTGTGAAGAGCTTTCTTCCATAAATTTTGAAATTTGCGAACATGGTTTGTTAGGACATTTTGTCTGTTCACAGTCATAATCAACTTTCGAATTCTATTTATAGTCAGACTGCGATATCCAAAATTTCTATCCACAGGAAGTAAGAGGATTCATTTCTATTCTTATTATACCTTTCCCAACAATAGTTTCTGATGTTTGTTATACGCAGAGTTTATTCTAAAAAAATGGTTCAAATTGCTCTGAGCACTATACGACTTACCTGCTGAGGTCATCAGTCGCCTAGAACGTAGAACTACTTAAACCTAACTAACCTAAGGACATCACACACATCCATGCCCAGGCAGGGTTCAAACCTGCGACCGTAGCGGTCGCTCGGCTCCGGACTGTAGCGCCCACAACCGCACGGCCACTGCGGCCGGCAGTTAAATCTCACCCACTGTATTTCACGTTAATTGTTTGTGCTGTGCAGTCTCATCTGATCTTTGCAGGAACGAAGATTTTCATCATTAGGTTGCTAATGTTTGATTTCGGTAGTGTAAAACCTTTGATTCGTTACTCTGGAAAGGTTTAATACTTCGCTCATTGATTACAAATGTTGGTGCAAGTTCACAGTTACTTACTGGGAGGGGGCATTTCCAGATAGCGTTATCCTCGTGTATGGAACTCTGTAGGAATCTCAAGGATGTCTGTCTGTGCCAAAGGTAACGTTTGTGGCAGGATGCCGTAATGGGTACCCACAGGCTACTACTTCAACGCCGTACTCGGCACAATGTCGAGTTATGGGCATGAACATGCATTACAGAGCACACAGTCTACACTCAGGGGCTTCCTTGTCTATACCCACCGTGTGTAGGCGTTTCTTTACGCTCCCATGGTCTGTCATTAGTCATATAATGAGTTTATGCTGTCTCCTGTTACAGGCCGGAGCACACAGCTTCTCTTATAACATGGCATTGGCATCATTGGCTTACCATATTTTCGTTTTTGGATCATTGTCCAATATTCTACGTGCTGTGTTCTCATCCAGTTGAGTAACTTTTATTTAAACATCGCCACAGCGGTGGTTAGGGCAGGTTCTGGTCCAATAAATGGACTTGCCATCCTATGAGATTCTTCATGGCCACTGATTCGTGAGTGACCTGGAACCCACAGCAGGTTTACCCTGATGCTTTCCTTTAGTATCTCGAGGGATCTGTGGCATTCTGCAATGATTTTTGATCACGTTTCGGGGGCTGATAGAATTTTCTGTGCTTATTGGCTGTCTGAATATGTGGAGATGTTACATTATTTGTAGTGTCTACGCAAATTCACCTCCGCGCACAACGAGGACAATGAACTCGTTGTGTGAAGGTAACTCAATAGGCATCGAAACTAAAGTAAACAGCACTGCGATGTGGGGAGATTCTGGGATAGGGCACTGTACGTTGTCGGTAAACATAGGAAGTCTGAGTGCTGAATCGTCATCTAACCTGCGTACACCAAGACAAGAAAGGTACACATATAGATCGGTCTCAGAGAGATGTACAGTACTAATCAAGATGCTCGACCAGAAATTTTCAGAGAACAACAGAATGTGAACAACGTCTTAAAGAGATCTATGAAAACAGGACGAAGTAAGTGTAAAAATTGCAAACCATGATACACATTTGACGGAACTCATCAATGACGAAATTCACAAGTGTCCAAATCAGTTGCACGCCATTGACAAAATGTTCGAACATCGCATCACTGAAATAGTGTCGGTACAAAAGACTTTTATACACCTAGTGGACGGGGTTTTCGAAGAAGTAAAGAAGATACCATCACTCATTGACAATGTTAAAAATGGAGTTCGGCGACAAGTGAAAAAAAGTGAAATAATACAGTGCAAAGCGGCGCAACAGGAAGTAAATTAACGAGAATACAAAACGACGAACTCCTTTTCAGTATTGAGAGTTTTAGACTATTGTATCCACACAGAAATTAGTTTCTAATGTATTTTTTAAATCAAACCAAAAGTGTGCTACCTCAACCATATGACGAACAACGGAAAATGCGCTTAGTTGTACTAAGTAATGAAAAGTGGATAGAAATGAGAGATGGTTGCTGATTCAGAGAAGGAACTGAAGGAGTCCGTCGAAAAAAGTGCTAATCCTCGACTTTTGAAAATTAGTCTGATCACGTTATCTATTTCATTTTCAACTCTACTACATTCCGGAAACAAGTAGTTGCATTTGAACCGCTAGAAAGTGCTTGTTACCTTAACATATTTATGTTTTTGTTTGCAGATGAAAACAATTCCATGCCACGGTGCCAATATGGCAGTGACGTCGAACTTTTGTAATCGATTACCGAGATGGATACCTAGTGGGGATGTTAATGAAGACAGCGATCCTTTTGCTGATGACAGTGATGTAAATTCTGATTGTGCACCCGTGAATACATCCGATGCTGAAGATACCAAAAGTGTGTCTCAGCATTATATTGCCGCCAGTCGAGCTTCAAAAGTCTTACACGCAGTTTTTGTTGAAATTTTGGGGAATTCTTTTATGTTACTAACATGAAAACGCAATGTATTATATAACAATTGACGCGAGTATAATTGTTGCAGCTGCAGTTTCGTTTTACGTTGCAACAACTGAGAGCCAATCTGAGCGCAACAAAGAGAAACTCTGACGATGCCCAAGGTATCCACTTCGAACACGATGTTCACTTTAAATGGGAACAGATGAGCCGGTCGCTGTGGCCGAGCGGTTCTAGCCGCTTCCGTCCGGAACAGCGCTGCAGCTACGGTCGCAGGTTCGAATCCTGCCTCGGGCATGGATGTGTGTGATGTCCTTAGGTTAGTTAGGTTTAAGAAGTTCTAAGTCTAGGGGACTGATGACCACAGATGTTAAGTCCCATAGTGCTTAGAGCCATTTGGACCATTTTTTGGGAACAGATGAACTACATGTCAGCGAACGTCAAAATTGAAGTGAACACAGCCTTTTTAAATGTTTCACCACTAAAACGAGGTAAAGAACTAGTAAAAATATAGTGAACCACATTCCATAAAGGAAAAATATGTGATATGAAATATTGTAATGAAAGCTTTCAAGTGAATCACGAAGAAAGCGCGTGTCCAGATTTTCATTGTTAGTGTAGTGACTACACTTAAAAAAACCTTGTTTCTTCCTTCAGAATTTTACTGACATTGAGCTATAGTGTATATATGAGAAATTTTTTGATTCTTCAGCGTTGTGCTTTCGAATGGAAATGAAAATGAATGCATAAGTTCGGAAACGCTTTGTGCATGAATTTAGTCACTACAGAGAAACTGACATCGTTACTTTTTGAACATTTTATGGGCTATTATGGTGATATTCCTTCTCTCTCTTATGTTTAGTGACTCTAGTATGCAACTCTTTGATGTAAGACATGCCATCAAACGTAAACTGCCGGAATCAGTTCAAGAACTGGTGATTACTAAGGACGGTTTTGAAGATATAAATTTAGCATAGGAACAACTGGATATATTGTACGAGCTTCGCGGATAAGAAGAGCCTGAATATGTTCAAAAATGCTTGGAAACGGAGAGAGTAATACCGGTGCACAATCGCTTAATGATCTGCATCTACATCTACATTCATACTCCGCAAGCCACCGTGCAGTTCGGGTGGTACTCCCTGTTCCACTCGCAAACAGAGCGATGGAAGGACGACTGTCTATATGCCTCCTTATGAGCCTTAATTTCTCTTATCTTCGTAAACCGTAGAGCATATGGTGGCCCGTGGTGCAATCTAGATCACGACAGAGTATATGAGCGAAATTTTCAAGGTGAAGAAAATCACCATTTACAGTGCGCGTAACAATATATGAAGTTGAGTCAGTTGACAGTGCGCTAAGTGTAAACGACGACTCTCACATGCTGCACCCTGACCGAAGGAGGAAAACTATGTCAAATTCCTGACACAGACAGGACAGGAACAGACGCTGCGGGACCAGCATTCAAGTCAATATGTAAATCAGAAGTCATGACGAAACTGATTTATGATTTGATGTGAGAAGATGCTGAAAAGTTTGACTAGATTATGCAGAGTATAACAGAAAGTGATAGTCTTAGAATGAGAGTAAAAGTTTTGCTAGACTCATGTAGTCAAGTAAATGCTTTGCTGCAGAAGCTGTACATAAAGTGATTACCACAAAAAGGAAAGACAATATGTCTTCCAGTGTCTCGTACATGTATCACAGACGATGTAGGCGCAGAAAGTTAGATAAATAAATATTACTTATAATGAAGCTGAGGATTGGCCATAATTTTACCTGTTGAGCTGTTGACGGAGCAGAAGGCTCGTCTGAATTTTGAAAGAGATTGTGTAGAGGTTCAGAAGAAAAGAGAGGAAACTGTTATTGATTTTAAAGGAGAACAAATTTTATGGTGACTAAGGTATATTGAACCGCGCGACCGCTACGGTCGCAGGTTCGAATCCTGCCTCGGGGATGGATGTGTGTGATGTCCTTGGGTTAGTTAGGGTTACGTAGTTGTAAGTTCTAGGGGACTGATGATCTCAGAAGACCCATAGTGCTCAGAGCAATTTGAACCAACTAAGGTATATTGTTTGTTCAGACTGCAACGAACATCACAGGATGTGCAGAAGCATATTCTGCAAGAAACACTGGAGTAGGAAGGCAAGGCAAAGTCTCTGAACTGGTATCTCTGCAAAAACTCACATAACTAGAGCAGTAAAATTCGCATGAAAAGAAAAATCAGACAGATGTGGAGGAAATAAGAAATCAACAAGATGACGATTGGGAACATTCTAAAGTTTGTAAGCTAAGAACAGGATCAATGAGTTGTTGATATCTGACTTCATCCACATCTGTCGAGGCTGTCGACTTATTTTCCTTTTTCACTCTGGGATCCATCTGCACACTTTGTTTAGGTGTCTATTATCCACTCATTCCTTCTAAAGGCCATACTAATGTAACCTGTTCACCTCAGAAAATAGTTCTATGTTTCCTTCCACTTCCATTTTCCATATTTCATTTCATCTGATAAGATCTGATCTTGAAACTCCAGCACTTCGACTTCAGTAATTCATTTACATGGCTACGAGCTGACCTTTTTCACTGTATGTTTTCCAAACTCCTAACCAACATACACATATGTTTCTTACTGATGCTTTGTGTTTAAGCTTTATCGTTTTGCTTGTGATCTTGTTACGCCATATGTTAGAATTTAATTCTTGAATAACACTTTTCACTTGCCCTAAGCTGTTTTTAATATCTTCTACTCTCTTTTTACATTCGTAGATATTTAAAACAATAACAGCATCTAATACTAAAATTACCAGCTTTTGAATCAAGCAGTAGTCACAATCTAATATCACATATTAAAATTTCTTTTTTTTTTTAAATACCTGTTATAAAACTTCCTGGCAGATTAAAACTGTGTGCCAGACCGAGACTCGAACTCGAGACCTTTGCCTTTCGCGGGCAAGAGCTCTACCAACTGAGCTACCCAAGCACGACTCACGCCCCGTCCTCACAGCCTTACTTCTGCTGCAGAGTGAAAATCTCATTCTGAATACCTGTTATATTCTATCTTCCTCAGCATATAGTCTTCCCTATAATTGTCAGTTATCACCTGGTCACCAGCAGATACTTCATCATCCCCCACTGAATTTCCTATCAGTCTCATTTACTTCTCCATGTATTATTATTCCAGACAAATTTGGAAAGGCAGAGAAGAGAGTGGATCGGTGCATCCACAACATGAGGTTCTAAGTGTGTGAATGCGTGGAAGTAGGACACAATTGTTTATAACATTCAGTCGCAATTACTTAATGACATTGTGTCATACAACTTTAGTGTGGCTGTTAATGTTAGATGCAGTGTTTCCCTGTTTCAGTACATTAGGTGTTGATATATGAAAAGAAGTCAAACTTATAAACAATTGGATTATACAAGTGTTATTCGGAAAGTAAGATCCTGTCGATCACGAAAACGAAACCACCTTACAGCTATTTCCCTACATACTCGACGCTTCCGACTTAATTGTCGTAACGTTATACCAACTTTCCAGTACGCTCGTCGCAGAAGGCAGCCACCTTGTGCTTTCACCAGTTCTCTTCGCTAGTCTACCGCACGTTGTCTATGACAAAATGTTGTCTTCACAACCAGTGGTTTATGTGATCAGAGATGAAACTTAGGGCTGTATTGTTGGTGATCAAACATTTACCATCGAAAACGCTGTAGGAACATCTTCACTGCTGCTGCAGAGTGGGGTAGAGAATTGTCACGAAGAAGAAAACGCATGATAGTTGTTATGTGGTCTCCATGACAGCAGGTGAAACCTCTTACCAGGTCCTCATACGTGGCGGGAGACACTACTATCTAGGCATCTTTACGTGCTCACTGTGAGCTCAGAACTGAGTAGAGCGACGTGGCGCGATCGACGGACTTACTGGAGACATTGCCCACCTCATCTCTGCAAAGCTTCATCCGACTTTCACTGTGGTTTCCATTTCGCGCAGGAATAGCCCTCGCTCAAGCGTGTCTCGCTACTGATAACCACGTGCTGCTATGAAAATCTCAGAATGTATAGTTATTTCTTATCTTACGCACACAGTGGCAGCCCCAGACGGAGCTCTCTGTCCTCGCACCGGTGTGTCAGATAGGTAGCGGCAGCCAGAGGCGCCCGCCGCTGTCTATTCGCCCGTGCCGCTGCCCAGCTGCCTGCGTTGTTTTCTGCCCGTAGTGGTCGGCGCCCGATAGTTAGGCCTCCCGCGTGACGCGCCGCGCGCCCGTAATTGAATACACATTTGAAATGCAAATTCAGACGGCGTGGTGGACGCGGCGCGCTCGGCTTTTTTCTCGTTTTCTCTTTTCTCTCTTTTTTATTTCTTTTTCCTCCCCTCGCATTCTCCCGATTAAGAAGATCCGGTCCGGCGCGCGCCCCCCATAATTACGGCGCCACTTTGCCTCTGGCAGTGTTAAGTCCGGCCGCTTATTTTCTGCGTATCTCTGCCTCCAGCGACGACAGACCCTTTATTTGCTGGCAGGTTTTACTGCTGTGTACACAACGGCACTCCGAGGGGCACGCACCGCGGCTGACGCAGCCACCACTTACACACTGTCCTTAGAAGCTATCTGCCAACAACAATACTGAAGTGAAAAATAATGTACTAATTTACAAAAGACTAATTTTCTAAGTTTGAGGCGTGCCTTTATTTTGCCTGTACACGGCAAAAACAGCTTTCATTACGTCAGCAAGGAAGAAGAGAGGCGCCGGCCGAAGTGGCCGTGCGGTTCTAGGCGCTTAAGTCTGGAACCGAGCGACCGCTACGGTCGCAGGTTCGAATCCTGCCTCGGTCATGGATGTGTGTGATGTCCTTAGGTTAGTTAGGTTTAATTAGTTCTAAGTTCTAGGCGACTGATGACCTCAGAAGTTAAGTCGCATAGTGCTCAGAGCCATTTGAACCATTTGAAGAAGGGAGGCAAGAAGACTGGAGTTTGTTGTGCTGTCGACAGAGCGATCGTTAGAGACGAACGCAAGCTCGTATTATGACAGGGAAGAAAATGTGCCATGCCGTTTGCAAAGGGTCCATTTCGGCATTTGATTCGTGCGATATGGAGAAATCAAGTAAAACGTAAACCAGGTTGACAGGTCTGGAATTTGAACCGCCATCCTCCCGAATGCGAGTCTGGTACGCTAACCACCGCACCAACTCTCTCAGTATAAGGTGTGCTAGGTCGGTGCTTTAAATTACATTAGATTAGATTAATTATTCATTCCATAGACCCATAAAAGAAGGAATCCTCCTGGGTGTAGAACATGTCAGATAAACACATTACAAAAATGTAATTAGAAAAACTTGAGTTTCATTAATTTTAATGATCCTCAGTCAATAAACAGTAAAATTATGTACATGAATTAAATTTAAACTTCTAATATTTACAATTCTAATACTTACATCTGCCTTCATTAAATCCATCATTCAGACATTTGCTAGTTTCTTGGCTATTACAATCAAGTATTGTCAAAATTAAAGTAAATTATTCATTTCAGTAATCCTCAGTTAAGAACAGTCAGATTATGTACAAAATTTAAAATTAAACTTCCACTATTTACAGACTTAAAACTTACATCTGCTTTCCATACATCCATCATTCACACAGTAGGTAGTTACTTGGCTGTCACAACCAAGTATCGTCAAAATTAAAGTATAATAAATTTTCATTAAAATGGTCTACTGCACTTGTTGAGAAACTCATGGATGGAATAGAAGGAGTTGGTCACGAAAAATTCTTTTAAATTATTTTTAAATTCTGCCTTGTCTGAAACTAAACTTTTAATGGTTGCTGGTAACTTACTGAAAATTTGCGTTGCTTAATACTGGACTTCTTTCTGGGCAAGAGTAAGTGATTTTAAATCTTTATGTATATTGTTCTTATTCCCAGTATTGATACTGTGTACCAAGAAGTTAGAAGGAAAAAATAGTTGTATTATTTACAACAAACTTCATTAAGGAATAAATATACTGAGAAGCTGTGGTTAATATGCCGAGTTCTTTGAACAGGTTCCAACATGATGTTCTTGGATTTACACTACTCATTACTGCACCGAGCGAGGTGGCGCAGTGGTTAGACACTGGACTCGCATTCGGGAGGACGACGGTTCAATCCCGCGTCCGGCCATCCTAATTTAGGTTTTCCGTGCTTTCCCTAAATCGCTCCAGGCAAATGCCGGGATTGTTTCTTTCAAAGGGCACGGAAGACTTCCTTCCCCGTCCTTCCCTAATCCGATGAGACAGATGACCTCGCTGTCTGGTCTCCTTCCCCGAAACAACCAACCAACTACTCATTACTCTTATTATACGCTCCTGCACTCTAAAAATTTTTTCTCTGTTTGTGGAGTTACCCCAAAATATGATACCATATGAAATAATGGAGTGAAAATAAGCAAAATATGCCAGTTTTTTATATTTATATCTCCCTACGTCTGACATCATTCGCATTGCAAACACAGAATTTTTTAGGCGCTTTAGCAGTTCGTTAGTATGTTGCTCCCAACTGAATTTATTATCAAGTTGTTATCCCAAGAATTTTACACTCTCAACTTCTCCTATTTCCATGTCATCATATTTTATACACACACCAGGAGGAAATCTCTTGGAAGTTCAGAACTGCATATAGTGGGTCTTTTCAAAGTTTAATGACAACGAATTGGCTATTAACCACTTATTAATGTCAGTAAAAATTTGATTAGCTCCCCTTTCTAAATTTATATTTGATTTACTATTTATTGCAATATCATCTGTAAATAAGAATCTTGACATCTGGTAATGTAACAGGTGACAGGTCATTAATATAAACACAAGACACTGAGTGTCAGTGGGGATGGCGGGAGGGAAAGCGACATTTTGTCGGCCGTGGAATGGTCTCTATCCTCGGCTTAGTGGGTGAGGTGTGAGTGAAACAGTCCCTTCGTCCTCACCAGCCACCTGCGTAAGTAGCACGCGAACTTCTTTCTGGTAAAATCTTAGATGGCATCTTCCACGTCGACCTATCGGCGCGTACCGACATTTTCTTCTGTCGAGTAGCGTAGCGGCTAAGTCGTTGCAGCGAAGTGTGACGTCCGTCAGTTCGTCTGTCCAGGCGACGTTTCTTCATCTCTTCTTTCTCCCCTCGAAGGACCACCTCATACCCGTTTCTAGGACGTATTTATTCGCTGTTTCCACCAATGTCGCGGTCTAGGGCGGCGACTGACTCTTCTTTCGTTGATCTATGCTTCTCACGTTGGCCAGAAACGTGACCAATGTCGACACACCTACCGGCTTTCCTTGTTTTACCTAAATGCGTCGTCGGCCATTGCCCTGTCGTCCTCCTCCGCATGGCCAGATACGTCACGCACGTGAGTTCAGTAAAATGACAGCTCGTGGAGTATTGGCCGCTGATGTGCGAACTGCGCTGGTCGTTCCTCTTCTTTGAAGCATTGCCCGTCTGCTCGGTCATTGATCTGTCGACGAACTGACTGCTGCTGGGCAAACTCCGCTGGTCATCGGCTTCCTTGTTCGATTGCTACCACTTCCGAATATTGTGGCTTAACGTATCAAAGTCTCTAAGATATTCACTTAACCTATAATAGGTCTTTAAGTATTTTTCTACCATATATCTGCTTTGAACAGCCATAAACGACACATAATTATTATACATAACCATAAATAACATTAATTATTGTACATAATTATTACACACCCTACAAAGGAAGATATTAGAGCACTATGTAACATTTCTTTTTGCATCGTTTCCTTACGCAAGCAGTCATAAGTCGAACATCTATTGTTGATCGTGTGGCATACTGAACCAATGAGCTACCTTCCCACGTCAAATATTAGAGCTAAGTGCGAAAAGATTTCCTACAAATTACGTAATGAATTTTTGTTCGAGTTTTGAGCAACTGTATAAGGGAGTGAGTCTCAAATTGATCAGCGTGTGGTCCAGACCACTGTTTGTAAGAACTGAAAATTCAGCAGGGATGGTCTGCCACAGGCCACGATAGAAGAACGTCTAGAACAGAGGAGCGATAGGAAGTGATTTAAATGGTGGAGAGATGGTGTCACGTAGGTCCAACAGCGCTCTCTTTTGTGTGACCGCAGCGGTCAGTGTTACGCAGCGCTTAGTCTGTGCGTAGCGGTCATACGAAGTGGAAACGTGTAAGCTAGTGCCACAATACCTCACCGATATCACACGGTGGAATGTCAGTACGTGAATGCATTCGAACGGGGCAGAATGATTGGTACTCTGGAGGAGATTCTGTCGCCCATTGACAATGGGGCTCGTATAGGACATCCTGCTTCAACAATGACGCGTATGTGCCACTGATGGAGAGAAGGGGACCGTACTCAGTGCCTACAGGGTACTGGACGACACAATGTGCCGCAACGCTAGGTGATCTCCAACTTGTCCACTTGGCCGTAAAGGACAGAATAGCTTCGTCGACAATATTGGCGAGACATTGGCGCACCGAAACGAGTGTTGACATGTCTGCGTTGACGGATCGAAGCAATTTTCTGCAGGCTGGGCTGTTGGCAAGCGTCCCATTGCGTCCACTTCCATTGGACAGAACCCACCAACGCCGCACGCTACAATGGGAACATGAACGCCGACACTGGTGTGCTGAGTGGCAAAATTTAGTGTTTTCTGAAGAGTCACGCTTCAACTTGTCCTGCACTATGGGACTTAACTGCTTAGGTCATCAGTCCCCTAGAACTTAAAACTACTTAAACCTAACTAACCTAAGGAAATCACACACATCCATGCCCGAGGCAGGATTCGAACCTGCGACCGTAGCAGTCGCGCGGTTCCGGACTGCGCGCCTAGAACCGCTAGACCACCGCGGCCGGCTATCGTGTTGAACGCAATCGAAGAGACTGTATTGTTGAGCGGCGTAGGGGACAAACGCGAATTGTGATGGTCAGGGGCGCCGTCGCCTATAACACACTGTCAGTAGAGTCAAACGATCTACAGTGACGGTATCAAAAAACTGGTTTCTCGTTGGGAGAAATGTGTTCGTCGCCAGAGTCAATATGTTGAGAAACAAATATATTGGCATGAAGAATAAAGATGTAGAACGTTAAGAAAATTTGTTTAATTTAAAGAGTTTTAAGAGTTTTCACATAGAAAATTGGAAGGCGTTGCTTTTCACCAAGGTCTCATACATCAACCAGACCAGGCAAGATGCTCTACTGCAGAGCAGCATAGAAGATAGGTAAAACGTAATTAACGTTTAGCTACGGCAGTAATGGTAAGCCTTTCGTAGCTAACTCTATGGAATTTTAGCATAGTAACTGTTACTTTATTGACCATAAACATTACGAATACCATCTTAAATTGAATTCTACTAATCCCTTCAATTTAAAGTGGTAATTAAGTGAGTGGTTCACACTTATATCTGTTAAAATGTCCCTGTCAGTCGCAGTAGCAATAGTACATCAGAGAAAGTTAGCCAGTCAGGCTACTGCGCGCGAAAATTCCAGCCCGCCAAATACCACTTGTGTCAGTTGTTCTCATGGTGTAGATGATATCGCGCGAGACTGCACAGCCTTTAGCTAGGGTTCCATCCTTACTACCGTCCCGTGTCCAATATTTGTAACGCTCCCTTATTCCTTTTAGGAATCCAAACGAAGAACACTTTTGGTGATACCGTCTCTGGCGGGCCGCATGAATTTGTGCACGCAGCGTCCTGACTGGCCAACTTCTACGTCAATTAACTTGAAAACGGCGCAAGGTACCTAAATTTGTTCTTAGCAGTTATTTCTCAGCCCAAACTACCCTGCAACACCCTTACAAACTTTTCAGATTGTTTCTGACCACCCTGTACAGACGGCCGTTACAGTGAGCTCTCATGCGACGGCAGAAGGGTACTTTCCGGAGGACGTTGTGTATCTGTTCGATCAGAACCTTAGCCAAAGATTTCACAGCAGTGACACCAATTTTTCAGCCCGTATTGGAGCGAACCTGTTTCCGACTTTTCCATCAACCCGACCATGAACACACAAGTTGCTGCCTGTCGCAGATGACGTTTGTCGTACGTTTAAAATCCTAGAGGACAAAGTACAGAAAAGTGGCTTATTACAGAGTCCTCGCCACCAAATTGATAGGAATACTTGATTAACAGCAGTCAAGAGGCAATCTTTTAAAAAGGAAGTAACACCATTATGAAATTCCTTGAGATTTTCCACAATATTTCGAAATCAAGTTCAAGAAAATTATTTAGTGTTGACTGTCTTCACTTACTGCAAGAGTTCCGTATTCCATGAATCCAGACCGTTTACCATCGCATGGATGGTTTTGCATGTAAACTCTTTCCTACGTTTCACGCCACTTTTAATAACTAAGTAGTCTTCTGCAGGAGAAATTTTACTCGCATTGAGCAGTGACTTTACGTTACCTGAAAGCACAGTAAAAGGTTCATGTAGCCTACTTATGACAAAACGACACTGTACTGTGTGCCTCTGAAACGTCCCCTTATGAACAATTATACATGACTGTGCTTAAACTGACACAATATTTTTAGCGCAACGCAATCTGACTCTCAATAATCCCTACAAAAGAATGGCCCTGACTAACATTAACCTATACCTTTCACAAATCACTTACCTCACAAAAATCTTCGTTACTCGAACTACTGCAATACAGCGAGCGCCACTACTGCCAGCTAAATAAAGGTTCAAACTACGGAAGGCACTAACTACTGACAGGCATAGTTAGCAAATGAAAGATTTTAATAGAGAACAAACAATGTATTTACCTTAATAGTGTTGAAATCTCATAATATACATAGTAGGTCATGACATCCAGTCTTACAAATTTCAAAACTCCGCCATCTCTCTCCACACATCCACCACTGCTGGCGGCTCACCTCCAACTGCGCAACGCTACGCGCTGTTCACATCCAGCTGCCCAACACTGCAATGGCAGACAACAATGCAAACTAGCCACAGACTGCACACAGCACAGCCAGTGATTTTCATACAGAGCGCTACGTAACGTTGCCAATAAGAAAACATAAACAGCCTACTTACATAGCCCCCATGCTCCGCACAAAAAATCTTACAAATTGTTTTGGGCAGTGGCCAATACAGATTTGAAAAAAATTTTCATAATTAGAATAACAAAGAAATCAAATGCACACACTTATTGATACAATGTTGGTCAAAAGCTAAAATTTTCTCACAGTCCATAAAGACAGTTCTGATCATTCATCACAGTAACATTGCAGTGTTTTTCTCAAAGTCTGAGCAGTAAAAGAAAATGCACACGGAAGTAATGGATTTCCATGCAATCTTGAGGAAGTAGTGTTGTCCTTCCAACGGAAAGACAGTGCTGACTCTTGACATGCATACAGGTATTGGTCCACAACAGAGCAAACCCACAGCAGAGTCAGTCGAAATTTTTCAGAGTATTGGTAGGTAGGTCATCACAGAGCAGACCCACTGTAGTCCTGGTAGAGATTACGGTATTGGTGGGCCACCAGAGGTGCAGACCCACTGCAGTCCTTGTAGAAATAGTGGTACTGGTGAGTCTTTGTAGAAATGGCCAGCAGCCATCTGTTGTGACTGTGCAAGTGCACAATCACCATTGAAGAGTCTTGCGGATAATATAGCAAGTCCATAACCACCACTTGTGCACTCACAAAGTTTTTGGAATTGTCCTTAGAACCAGCAATGCTGTCATCCAGTCCCTTGCTGAATTATTAACACACGTGCAAACACTAACAGTCCCTACTTCTCACATATTGTCCATATACTATGACCAACAGAAACGTGTGCAGTCAAATGTAACTTACAAGTTAATAATATGATGAACTGGTATCAATTACAATTTTATAACATAAGAATACAATAACAACGGTACAAAATACATCATTAAAAACATAATAACACAGATAACATTTGTAGTAATAGGGGCTTTACAAAAGAATGGAAATAAACATATACATCAGTGTTACAGGAATTATGACATAAGTAAATACATAAAAGATCAGAATAACTTTTGAAACATCAACTTCACACATGAGCATTAAAACAAAACAGAATAAATAATGTCTAAGCATCTTTACAAGGTAAATAGCATAGTATTTGAAAAATTCTACAACATAAATCTTATTAGCTAAACACTTAAAGACAGGAAAAAGACAAATACTCAGTGGTACATAAACACATAGCAAAATAATACAAAAGGAAAGACAGGGTTCGTTTTCAGTGTGACATTTGTTACTGCAGTCCAACCCAAAACTTCATTCCGTAGATCTTTCGTCTTATTTCAACATTTGTTTCCACCATAAAAATCCTGTCCAAGCATGCTTTCTGTACTTATAGGTTCACATATTTCTTACCTCATTATTTATTTTCCATTATCTTACATCATTTATTTCCAAGAAAATCCTACCTAAACTTGTTGTCTCTAAAACCTACTTTTTTGTTCATATCCTCTTTCAAAATACTTTGTTGGGTAAACCATATTCTTATAGCTTCTCAATGCATTTCTTCCAATTCATCACAACTCGTTCTCTTATATAGCCTACCCCATTTTAAGCTAACTTAAATCAACTGAGCTCGGATATATATACTAAGGGACGAGGCAATGCAGCAGCACAAAACAATTAACATGAACATCAATGACAAAAAAATGGAAATTTGCAAAGCAAGCAGCAATATTACAACTAATATAAGGCAATGAGCAGCAAACAAGAAAAATAAATCAGTAGTAAAACTGGCTTAACAGAGTAATGTAAAGTGAAATTTAGTAGCACTATGCCGGGCAAATAACAGCAGCAAATGCAATAACTTATATCTAAACATGACCTAGTTCAACCAGAAAAAATATTACACTAAAGACAACAATGCAGATAAGGGAAATGTCTATTCACATCTTAATGTCTATGTAATTAAAGTGGTGCACCACAACTTATTCTACAAAATAAATTACGAAGTACTTGAAAAGAAAATTATGAATGCAGTTCCTGTGAAGGTAAATGTCTTTTTGTGCTCCCTTATTTTTTTTGAAAAAATTATTATTTACTCGATCTGTAGACAGAAAATATTTATATTAGTACATCTATAACATTTTATTTTAACCAACGCTGAAGTGCAGCTACAAACTAGATATTAAACAAAATGAGTTAATAAATACATAAAGCAAGCCATATGGCATTTCTCTCAACTAGCAAGATAATAGCCGTGAAATGTTTCTCATCATTTCATTAGGCATTTTAGTAAATATCATAAATTAAGAGCTCCACAGTATAATAATATGTTTTCAAGTTTGAGCGTGTCGTATTTGCGATGCTTTCTACAAAGGAATGTCAATAGCGAGGATAATGGACTCCCTTTTTTTTTCTACCTGTGCCTCTGATAAGGCACACACAAATGGCTTTTTCTCCAGGCGTCTGACACAGCTGGGCAGCCACGACGCATTACGTGCAGGTCACTCAACTTTCTTACCGAAATATTTACGATAGCAGTTTCCGCTACAGTGGCAGTCTCATATAAAAAATTTCACAGGTCGGGAATTTGCGTTGCAAATGTGTAGAAACAAATTACTATGAATAAAACAGTGTTCAAAACATTTTCGCCGGCATTGTGATACATTCAAGCATTTACACACATTTCATAACTCGTAAAGTACGATTCATGGTTTCCAACATCCTTTTTCACAAGTCAGAGTCCCTAACCACTACTCATTATTCCTTACCTTATTCGTCGACACTTCTTCAATATTTCATCATAACAGATACGTAGCATACTCAAATAACTCATATAGCATCAGCTTATTGATCATAAACATACTGCAACAGCATAATACACGTAGTCATCGTAATAATAACATCATAACACCTCAGTCAACTCTCAAAATCGTCGTAGCTTCCTCCAGTAATTTCAAAACCTAAAAAAAATTCTCTGCTCATTTCAATAGTGTCATCTACCTCAAACGTACTTTAAAATCATGTTCCCTTACCAAATACATCATTCAAAGCTCTCATAGTATCACAATGGTTCCGAAAAAGTATGAAAAATTCACAAACTACAGACAAAATACAATTTTGTAAGTGTGAAGTTATCCAACGGTGTAATTACGTAAACATCTGTCACTGCCGTAGTAAAAATGTTTGTCTCTCTCAGTTAAATGATCAGATAGCTGTGTAATTATGTGTTAGAGAAATATGGTACCGATGAGTAAAGTTGTATAAGCAAATACCATATTAGCTAGGGCTCCTTGTGCTTGCCAAACACATGGTACACAAAGTAAGCGTGTACCCCCCTGAGGATTAATGTAATTATACCCTCAGGTGTTGCAGATTACATCAATGGAATGAAATGTATCATGGAAAACTTTCTTTGTAATTCAAAAATCTTGAAAAATTTATCTCTCAAATGTGTGTCCTGTAGCGCTAAATGTGCGTCTTGCTGTAAGATAATCTCTGTGGAAGAGTCGTAGTTATCGTCCTGCGAAAGCTAAGTTCTGCAGAAGTCAATGTACTTACCTCACGATAAACAAAAGTGAGATGCTTTGCGTATAGATATCGTAGTTATTATGCTTATTGCCGTGATGAAGAAAGTAGTATAATGTAACATATTGTTGTGCTACGAAAAAGGTTGTCTCATTGTAGCTATCCCACAAAAGTTACTACTAAAACATGTTTTACTTTCCAGAAGAATTCAGAAAAACTGTGCAGATATAAAACAGATACACCGCAAAAACAACATTGTAAACTGTCACTCATTAGTAGTGTCGTGATAAAATCGTATAGCTGTCACATAAACTAACCACTGTGTCATCTGGTATCTCACAGAAAGTACTTTAAATACAGAATGTATTTTCAAGTAAACCAAAATGTTGCATGAAAATCTCATTAGTAGTGCCAGTATATGTTCCAAGTATGTGAGCCTTACAGTTGTTAAGTGATCGTGCAACTAACAAGCAAGAATGTACACACACAGTAACAATATGTCGTCTGTTGACTATAACAATGCACTCGTAACTACTGTCTAAATATGTATCCTAGGTTGTAGATTGGATAGTTAACTTCAAACACTGTTGCATGTTAACAGTTTCTAAGTCTAACAATGCATACTAGAAATGTGAAGTGAAAAGTTTTATGGCAAAGACAAAGTTAAAAAGCAGATTATCTTTCAATAAACGGTTTTACATGTGAAATGTGGTGTAAACCTTTACTCTTCCTAGTACGCAGAGTTTCAAAATTAACGCAATTGTCATGTGGTATACGTCGGTAAAGAATACTGGAATTTTTCTCAAGGTTAGTGTGTATGCTATTTTTCCCTGAGCCAGCCGGCGCAGGTGGATGCCTGCGGTGCGAGTCATTGTCTGTTTCTTTGTTGGCGTGCGTCGTTATTGGGATTTAGAGACCTAACTTCTACAAATTCACCTTGTCGAGAGGACCCTGCTCTGTTTGAATCCCTCCAGTTCTGATGCACTTCAGGTCTGTCGTTACGATCATATCGTCTGTCGTCATGTCGGTAGATTCCATAGTTTCTTTCTTGTCGGTCACGAGGTGGAAAATTTCTCTCTGAATCGTAACTGCGCGCTGGACCGTTGCGTCTAAAGTTATTCTGTCTCCCGTGATAATAATAGTTCTGGTTGCCAAATTGTCTGTTTCTATGATTGTCTCTGTCATATTCATTACTACAGAAATGCGATCTTTCTCTGTAACTATTACTCTGCCAGTGGTTGTCATATGGGTGGTGTCTGTTTTGTTCACGATTTGCGTTGTAAGAATAGCCTTGTCGTGTCCAGTTATTATTTCTTTCATGGCGGAATTGTGATGGATGTGATCTGTAATTGTTGTGCTCCTGTTTTCGCGTTCCGCGATTGTCAGTGTCAATTTCTAATTCTTGTAACAGTCCCTGAAAAGCTTCAATGTCATCTTTGCAACGTCCTGCCAAAATAATATGTCGTAAATGTTCAGGCAATTTGATTAAGCAAATGCGGATGAGTTCTGAGGGGCTGTATGGGTTTGACAGGTACTGATTCTTGTGCAACATGTCTTCAAAATATTTGACAAGACCGGAAAATTCTGATTGTTCAAAGTGTTTAATCATCATGATGCTATGTTTTACTCGGTCTTGTGTAGCTTGAGACCAATACGCTGAGAGGAAGGCATGAAAAAATTCTCCTTCACTGTGACAATCGTGAATGACCGATCGCATTCTTACAGCTGGTTCATTCTCTAAATAGCCACACATAAATTCTAATCTGTGCTCTAATGACCAGTTGGGAGGAGAACAATGAGAGAATTGATGGAGCCACGCTTTTGGATGAATGTCGTTGCCAGAATTCTTAAACGTTTTGAATTTACGTGTAGTAATGAACAGCTTATAGTCAAAATCATCATGTCGGCGAGTCGCATGTCGGTCATTGTTACGTCGTGTCGGCGGTTCAATCTCAAAATTCGGTGCACATTGCCAATTTCTTTCATAACTTCCGAAATGCCCTGTGTTATTATTTTGTGGCTGTTTCGTATTTCTATGTCCCTCTTCCCGTATTGGGGCGCGAGTGTCCTCTGAAATACGTAATTCTTGTATTACCTGAGTCAGCTGATCTTGTACTTCCCGGATTTCTCTTTTGTACTGTGTATTGATTTGATTTTGATTTTGTTTGAATTTTCTAATTTGTTCGCACTCTTCTCTGTCATTAAAGACTACCGGTTTTGTGTCATTCAGATTATCATCTACCTTCGTAGATAAATTATTTAGCTGATCCGAAAGTTCAACTACTTTCTCTGATAATGAACTAATCTCCTCCATGTGTCTTTCTGAACCAATTTTCAGAGTATCTACTGTGTCCTTTAAGTTTTCCTGAGTTTTTGCAAGTTGCGTAACCAAATCGGTAGGTGCAACTGAGTCAATTTTAGCTTGCAAGGTCTCATGATTTTCATGAACAATAGTTTGCAGTTCTTTTATGGCTGCTTCGTGATTCTGTAATGCATTTTCATGCCGCGAAAAAATAGGGTGAAAATGCTCACAAATTTGTGTTATTACGTCATTACAGACTTTTTAACATTTCGATTCAATGTTATGTAACTCAGCAGTTAATCTTCACGTGTTTGTTCAAGCGTGGTGTCTAACTTTTGAAGATTTTGTTCCACTGTGTCTAACTGTTGCTGTGTTTGTCTCTGATGTTGTTCCATTGTGTCTAACTTTTGAAGATTTTGTCCCATTTGTTGCATTAATTGTAATAACAATGCACTGGTGTCTGAAACATCTTCCTCAGTGCTTTTCGGCAGTGAATTTGCACCGGCAACATTCACATTTTGCCAGGCGGAAAATGTGTCTTGACTAATTTGAGAAAACGATGAGAACCCAAAACCTGAGTCTACAGTATTTGCAATATTGTGTTCTGTCATTCCCGATTCCTGAGGCGACCGATCGATCGATAATGCTTCCCTGTTCACTACCTGTTTCACTGTCTACACCATTATTTGACGCCCGCTCCATTTCCCTATGCACAGTTACCAAATTACTACTTTGAATATTAGTTAATTCATTACATGGTGGCGCTAACACACTGCTTTCGTCTTCACTGTCATTTCTCAGTTTACTTTGGAGCCTACTATTACATTTTTCACACGCCATTATTGTCACAATATTTCACACGACAACACAGAAAAGCACAATTTCAAGAGCAAACATAAGAGAACACATTAACATAGCACTGAAAATAATATCTAGTTAATTGCAACTGCGAAATACTTGGTGCAAATCTACATGCGTGCCACACCTGTTTTACTGTACAACAATGAAAGACAGCAATTACAAAGGAAATTCTCTCTATAATTACGCGCTAGCAATAAACAGAAGCTACACTAATGACACAAACTACAAGAAAAAAATCAGAAGATTCCAGTGAGGTATCCTAGGCTAAGGGTCGACGTATGAAACGTCCCCTTATGAACAATTATACATGACTGTGCTTAAACTGACACAATATTTTTAGCGCAACGCAATCTGACTCTCAATAACCCCTACAAAAGAATGGCCCTGACTAACATTAACCTATATCTTTCACAAATCACTTACCTCACAAAAATCTTCGTTACTCGAACTACTGCAATACAGCGAGCGCCACTACTGCCAGCTAAATAAAAGATTCAAACTACGGAAGGCACTAACTACTGACAGGCATAGTTAGCAAATGAAAGATTTTAATAGAGAACAAACAATGTATTTACCTTAATAGTGTTGAAAACTCATAATATACATAGTAGGTCATGACATCCAGTCTTACAAATTTCAAAACTCCGCCATCTCTCTCCCCACATCCACCACTGCTGGCGGCTCACCTCCAACTGCGCAACGCTACGCGCTGTTCACATCCAGCTGCCCAACACTACAATGGCAGACAACAATGCAAACTAGCCACAGACTGCACACAGCACAGCCAGTGATTTTCATACAGAGCGCTACGTAACGTTGCAAGTAAGAAAACATAAACAGCCTACTTACACCCCTACTAGCGTTATACCAGTCGGCATAGGTTTAACTACCGGCAAAGCCTCTTAACCGCCTTATCCTCTAGCATGTCAGTTTCAGCGGCCTTTCTCGAGCGGCACATTCGGAGAAATAATTGTTTCCACTATTGCTTTCCTCTTCTTTAACAAAGAACATAAAGCTACGGCAACCCATCGCTTTCGATGTGGAAGTTCGAGGGTTTCAGATGATGTACCGTATCTCTCTTCCGTATCAGTCTCCGGTAGTGCATTGGGAACGTCGCCGTACTTCATAGATATAATTATTACTTTTGCGGCAATGTTAAGGCCAGGAACAGCTTCTAGAGCCATAACGTCTTAACTCAATGAAGGATGCTGCGCACTTCGGAGCGTATGCTGCCAACAAGTGGATATCGTTGCTGTAAAATGTTGCCTACAGCCGCCATATTTCAAGAGTCGTCTGTTGCAACAGAATCGAACGTCTGATTTAATATCACATTGAAATACTTGTGGCAGCATCCGCACGATATTGAGCAGGTTCCTTTCGATTTCCGGTGCGAATAAGCTTGGAAAATACTAGATCCGGAGTGGGTATTACGAAATTAACTACACTTTTGCCCCTCCAGACATCCACAATCCATGCGAACGAATGTTACCTCTGGATGTACCGCGTAATAGCTGCCGGCATACAAGGTGCGACAATAAAGTAAAGAGACGGATGTCAAAAAATAATGTTGCTTACCGTTTTAGTCAAGTTTAGTGTTGTCTCCTTCAAAGTAGTTCGCTTCTGATTGCACACACTTTTTCCAGCGCTTCTGCCATTGATGGCATTGATGGTAACATTTCTGGAACCCATCTTCTGTAATATCCTCCAAGACCCACGTCACAGCTTATTGGACATCATGTGTTGTTTGAAAATGGTGTCCCTTGACCGCCGTTTTGACTCTTGGAAATAGAAAAAAGTCGCATGGAGCGATATCTGGTGAATAAGGTGGCTGTGGTACTACTGAAATTTGTTTTGAGGTTAAAAATTGCTATACTGACAGAGAAGTATGGATTGGCGCAATATATTGATGCACAATCCAATTATAAGCAATGTTGGCACGGACACGAAGAACTCTTTTACGAAATATATTAAAAAACTAGAAACCCACCTCGATTGCGTAAAAAGCACCTAGTGTTAACCTCGGCTGGTACGAATTTAAGACCTTCAACATCGCAGCGCGTCAGGAATCGTTGGTTAATATATTAAAATTTCTTTGTAGTAATATTGGTTAACTGTTTGTCCAGAAGGCACCCAAGCCAAGTTGACATCCGTCCGTGAGGTTGATGGTCGTCCACTGCGGTCTTCATCTTCAACATTCGTTCTGCTTTCACTAAACATTTTACGCTTACGAAGATCTTGAGCTCTTGACATAACCTCCTCTCCAAAAGCATTCTGAATCTTGCCGTAAGTTGTCGTAGCGTTTGCACCCAATTTAATGCAAAAAGAAATGACACACAGTTGCGAAATATTATGCGGTTCCATTTCCGTGACGGGAGACACAAACACATGTTAACTTATTGCAGCACAACTCAAGACTGAGCAGTTGCATCGATGTGCCGCTTGGCCTAGAAGCAGCTTATAGACCAAGGACAAAGATATTGTGCCTAATCAAGCCTACAGGGTTGCCACATCTTGCAAAGAAAATCAGTCTCATTACTTTATTGTCGCACTTCGTATGTTAGTATTCAGTTCCTAGAAGCCTTCTCCAGGTGCATGACACGTAGATGTAAGAAGAACAGAAACTGAAAAGACCAATATTGGGCCTACGCCTTCTACACCAGCGAATATTTCGTGGACTGCAGAAACTTCTGAACTGACTGACATGCTTATACTGTTTCTTTTCCGTTCCATCTACAAGTATCAGAAATAGTAACTACAACTTCCAGCATAGGTTTTTCAACTTAGCTGTTGTGTCTTCGTGAGGGAATCGGACGGCCAACAATGCTTCATAACGGCTGCATATAGGTAAGCAGTAAGTTTGAACGCATTTATGAAAATTATATTTCCGTCCATTTGCACATCAGCTCCAAAAAAACACTGACGGAAAAAAAATCGCAGCACCAAAAAGGAGTTAATGTACAACAATTAAATTTCGGGAACACTTTCGTCTAGGTAACATATTTCAGTGATTGAAATTGCTAGATCACAGTTTAATGTAAGTACGAGATAAGCCATTGCAAACGTGAAATCCTGGTACAGTAATAACCGGTGTAATGCCTAGAATGTTGAGTGTAAGCATGCAAACGTGCATGCATTGTGTTGTACAGGTGCCGAATATTAGTTGCCTGTGGTACATGGTTAATGCTTGTTGTGTATGACTCTGAAGTTGTTGTCCTATGATGTGCCATATATGCTCGATTGGAGACAGATCTCGTGATCGAGCAGGCCAAGGCAACATGTCGACACCCCTGTAGAGCATGTTGAAGTACAACAGCGGTACGTGGGCGACGGTTATCCTGTTGGAAAAACCCCGTGAAATTATGTTATGCTGTTCATGAATGGTAGCACAAAAGGTAGAATCATCTTAATGACGCGGAAATTTGCATTCAGGATGCTTGGGATAACCATGTGAGTGCTCCCGCTGTCATACGAAATTGCATCCCAGACCATAACTCGTACTATAGCTCAAGTGTGTCTAGCATGCGGACACATTTATTGCAACCCCTCAACTGTTCTCCTTCTAACCAACAGACCGCCGTTTCTGGCAGCGAGGAACAACCAGCTTTCATCAGAAAACACAATAGACCTCCACCCTGTAGCGCACGTAGGACCCTGGTGCGACCTATCCTGGAGCAATGCTCGGGTGTTTGGGATCGATACCAGGTCGGATTGCAGGAAGACATAGAAGCAACTCAGAGGAGGGCTGCTAGATTTGTTACCGGTAGGTTCGAACAAAACTTGAGTGTTACGGAGATGCTTCGGGAACTCAAATGGGAATCCCTGGAGGGAAGGCGGCGTTCTTTTCTGGAAACACTACTGAGAACATTTAGAGAATCGGCATTTGAAGCTAGCTATAGAACAACGATTCTGCTCCCGCCTACATACACTGTGCGTAAGGACCACGGAGATAAGATACTAGAAATTAGTGCTCATGAAGAGGCGTACTGACAGTCGTTTTTCCCTCGCTCTATTTGAGAGTGGAACAGCAGGGGAAATGACAAGTAGTGGTACAGGGTAGGCTTCGCCACGCACCATTCGGTGGCTTGTGGAGTATCTGTGTACATGTAGATGTCGTTTTAGATATAGATGCCCACCAGTGAGCTCTCGCTTGACACCTCTGAAGTCGCAAATGGCGTTGGTTTGGGGCCAGTGGAATCCACGCTACAGGGAGTATGGCTGGAAGCTGTCCTTGACGTAATCGATTTGTAACAGTTCTTTGTGTCAGTATGGTGCCACCTGCTGCTCAGATTACTCCTGCAAATGCATTACCATGTGTCTGAGCCATACGCCGAACACGATGGTCTTCACTCTCGTTACTGACACGTGGCCGTACTTTCTGGTGACCACCGCTGCCAGCAATCATGCAGTGGCTACATTTCTGCCAAATCTATCTGCAGTATCGCAGAAGGAACATCAAATTACACGTAGCCCTATCTCACGACCTCGTTCAAACTCAGTGAGCTGTTGCTAATGGTGTCTTTGTCGCCTTAAGGGCATTCTTGAGTAACTTCAACTTACCACGTCCATTTCGAAAATCTGAAGGTAACCGACGGTGACGACCGTTACTGAGACGTGCTCGGCTCGCGTTTATCACATTTATTGTTTGTCATATTCTGTTACCGTACTGCCGCCTCGTTTTCTTACTCCATTTACTGGCATCACTAACTACCTGCCTTACTTGCCCGTGAGTGGCAGCAGCAGCGCGTATCGATAAGTGCACTGTCGTACCGTCTCTGGAGCGACCGATGGTATTTCTAGGTCGTCGTGTGTCTGGCAGTCAGTTCGGTACCGACCAGCAGCGCAGTCGGGGACGGAGCGCCGGTGAGGCGCCGACAGTCAGTGCTCGCCGACCGCTATCGACAAACATGAACTGTCCAGCGGAGGGAGATTAGAGTGGGACGACCGTTAGTTGGTCGTCCGGTTGGTCGTCTCATCGGCCGACGTATATTTGGTCCTTTCACCGTTTTCGGGCCTGGGCAGTTGGTCGGTTGGCGTGGAGCAGCGAAGAATCTCCGAGGCGCGTAGTTTGGCCAGGCCCACTTTCGGCCTCTATGCGGTGTCGGAATGTGTGGTGCTGTTCCCATTTCTACGACGTACGTTGCTCACCGATCCTGAACATGAAAGTTGAGTTTTGACTTAATCTACCAGCAAGTCACGACTGTTCACATTGTGTCGCTTGGAGTTCGTTGTCGGTTGTTGAGATATACCCGCGAGCAACCACGCGTGGCCGGCCGGTGTGGCCGTGCGGTTCTAGGCGCTTCAGTCTGGAACCGCGTGACCGCTACGGTCGCAGGTTCGAATCCTGCCTCGGGCATGCATGTGTGTGGTGTCCTTAGGTTAATTAGGGTTAAGTAGTTCTAAGTTCTAGGGGACTGATGACCACAGATGTTAAGTCCCATAGTGCTCAGAGCCATTTGAACCATTTTTGAACAACGTGTGTTTTCAAGTTGGCAAATTTTAGCCACCCTCCGATGGAGTTTAACTGTATTTGGTTATTCGAATTGAAGTGCACCAGTGGAATCTTCTGTCTTGTGGCCGTTAACGTTCCGGTTACATAAATGGTTCAAATGGCTCAGAACACGCTGGGACTTAACATCTGAGGTCATCAGTACCCTAGGACTTAGAACTACCTAAATCTAACTAACCTAAGGACATCACACCCATCAATGCTCGAGGCAGGATTTGAACCTGCGGCCGTAGCAGTCGCGCGGTTCCGGATTCAAGCGCCTAGAACCGCTCGGCCACAGCGGCCGGCTACGGTTACCTGCCCTGGCCATTGACGTAAATTCAGGCAGTGTATTTTTCTCATCGTGTTGCCACTGTCCAGCACGGTGTGTAGTTTGACAACTCAATGTATAATTGGTTGTGGGCGTCAATACCTTCTACGTTGTTCCACTGAACTCCGTGTTGTGCGCTGGTCGGGTGAAGCGGAGGTTAGCTTGTCGGTGGGTCCGTTGACTGTCTGTGGGTTGGGTTGTCATCGGATCGACTATGGTTGGGCCGACTGCCTGCCTCACCTAAGCGAGCGTCCGTATTTGAATTCCAGGCCGACCCTCGCAACTTCTAAACGCCCTTGGGTGTGCTGCCTTTTCTTGTTTGTTCTTGTTGTTTGTACTGGTATGGCTTCTAGCCGATTTTTAGATTGTTTTGACCGTAAGGCGTCAGATGGTTTGGGCCTTCAGCCTAATTTAAGAACTGTTTTACATAAAGCCTTTGGCATTTTTAAAATTAATGTGATTGAGTCTTAAGTGTTGGGCCATCAGCCGATTTTGAATTTAAGTTGTTTTGTTCTTAAAGTGTAAGACTCTTTGGGCCTTCAGCCTAATTAAGGAACTGGTTTTAAGATAAGGCTTTGCCTTTTAAATTTCTGATTTTGGTTGAGCTTTAAGTTATTGGCTTTCAGCCGTTTTTAAATTAAAATGGTCTTGCCCTTAAGGCATGAGATTGTACGGCGCATTCAGCCGCTAATTATGTTCAAAAATTAAAGCTGTGTTTATTTTTTTTCAATTTTCTTCACTTTGGGGTAATTTTTGATCAAATAAAAGGTTGTATGTTCAAGTGTAACTGACAGCCGCTTATTTTTGCCTTTTCCACAACTTATACTATCTGTCCTGTCCTGGGGAGCCGGCCGGTGTGGCCGTGCGGTTCTAGGCGCCTCAGTTTGGGACCGCGTGATCGCTACGGTCGCAGGTTCGAATACTGCCTCGGGCATGGATGTGTGTGATGTCCTTAGGTTAGTTAGGGTTAAGTAGTTCTAAGTTCTAGGGAACTGATCACCTCAGATGTTAAGTCCTATAGTGCTCAGAGCCATTTGAACCTGTCCTGGTGTTTCAGCAGGGCGTCTCACTTGTTCAAAAAAAATGGCTCTGAGCACTATGGGACTCAACTTCTGAGGTCATCAGTCCCCTAGAACTTAGAACTACTTAAACCTAACTAACCTAAGGACATCACACACATCCATGCCCGAGGCAGGAGTCGAACCTGCGACCGCAACGGTCGCGCGGTTCCAGACTGTAGCGCCTAGAACCGCTCGGCCACTCCGGCCGGCTCTCACTTGTTCAGTTACA
Source organism: Schistocerca nitens (assembly GCF_023898315.1). Classification (NCBI taxonomy): domain Eukaryota; kingdom Metazoa; phylum Arthropoda; class Insecta; order Orthoptera; family Acrididae; genus Schistocerca; species Schistocerca nitens. Next base: position 390,252,375 of record NC_064615.1, read on the forward strand.
GCGTGTAATTAAAGCAAACCTGATCTGTATCGTCATACTGGCGTTACTAGCGACTGCCTTAAAACTGGAACAGACATCATCTTTCAGATGTAGAAACACGCCTACCAACTTTCGTTTATGTCGCAAACTCCTCCTTGGTGTTGTGATGTTTTGTTTTGTTTTGGTCAGTGTATGTTGGTTACTCAGTCATGTTGGAGCACCAAAGTGTCTTCTGCATCGTAAGCCACACAGCTGAAGCATTTTGTCATGCTACGTGTGGTCTACAGCTTTCCAGCTGAATTTGGTTCGTGTTAAATGAAAGGGTTCTATCGATTTAACTGGGACTGAGGTCTGTGGATAATTTATTTATTGTTGTAATGCAAATCTGAAAATTTCGGTACACTAATGCTACAGAGCTCGTGATCTTTTGAGATATTTATTTAGGACGTATTTCGCTTGTCTTCAACAGCTTAGGTTTTAGAGCAATGGCTAATTCATCGGCATTAATAAATTTAAGCAAGGACAAGTAGAAACTTTCTTCGAGAAACATACATTTCACCATGCTATTGTGAAACATTCATCTGCATCTACATAACTACTTTGCAATTAACACTTAAGTGACTAACAGAGAGTTCATCGAACCGCTTTCACTCTATTTCCTTGTCGTTCCACTCTCGAACAGCATGCTGGAAAAACTAACACATAAATATTTCCTTGCGAGCTCTGAATTGTCTTATTTTGGAAAGATGCTCATCTCATCCTGTGAAGAGGAAATCAACAAAATATTTCCACACTCGGAGGAAGAAGTTGATGGTTGGAATACTGTGAAAAGATCTTGCCACAACGATAAACACCTTCGATTTAATGACTACCACCCCAACTCTCGTAACATATCTGTGACACACTCTACCATACCTTGCTATAGTAAAAAAATGAGCTATCCTTCTTTGAACTTTTTCAATGTCGACCACCAACCCTACATGATAAGTATCCCACACCGCGCAGCAGTACTCTTGGAGAGTACGGATAGGCAAAAAACATCGATATATGTAAAAATTGATACTTTTTCAAAATAATTTTGATATAGACGCTCGCTATTTAAATCATCCATGAATCCTTTCGCCGTTGTATGGTACGGAATATCGAAAATGATATTTTTATTGTTTGTCTTTTCATGATTCATAGGCACTATAGTTCTCATCAGCGGATTTCTTGCCCGTTCCAACTACTACCAATCTTTGCAATCTGACAGTAAACATGTTACAATGGGCTCAGTTTAATTTCATATTCAGTGCTACAAATGAGCACTAGATTTGAACTTGAATGTATCTATACTGCATATTCATGAAAGCTTGTAACTTCCGTTTGCCATGTTTATCATTACAAATGATATGTGCAAGGCGCAAAACACACACATTTGGTGACGGCACTGTATGAAAATGATAGAAATTGTTGCTGCCACCTCCAGCTATGAGGCAGAATGCGCACTTCTCGTGCCCCTATTACCGGGATCAAGAAAAGATAGGCTCACATACATCACAAACATTACTGCACTGGTATATAATGAAAAATGGATTCTGTTGTCAGAATGTTTAGTCGTCATTTCACACCTGTTCAGTCATAAATTCCTAAAAAATACTTAATATGCCAAGCCTTTCCTGTTTCTTCCGAAATAGTGGCCTTGATTGTGCCAGATACCAGAAGCAAACTGACAGAGTGGTATATTAAACAAAGCGTTCTGTTAATATCTATCGGTGATGATTATTGTTTTCATTAATTAGCTTTTTTGTAAATCAGTGATTTTATACGACATTTCGTGCATTTTATTGGTTAATGTTGGATATAATAAAGTATTTGTCAATTTTTAAACGTTTGTTAATCATTTCTATGACTTTGATCTATTTTTTAAGTTCCTGTAAATACTGAAAACATACATTGATATATCGAATTATAGATATTACTGTCTCAATAATATCTATATTCTTCAGAAACATCGATATAATATACGTTGATATTTTTAAAAATTTGCACATCCCTATGAACAAGCATAGTGTAAGCAGTCTCTTTCGTGGATTAATTGCATCTACTAAAGACCCTGCCAACAAACGCAGTCCTTGTTCGGTATTCCGCAACATCATCTGTATGATAGTTCCTGTTTCAGTAGTTCCTAATCGATTTCCCTAGATATTTTGTTGTGTTGGCAGTCGTTAGATGTATGTGATTTATTGTGAAAACCCCAAGTAATCAGTTGGCTGAAATCAGGCTTTTCATTATCTGGGGTCGACTGAAACTTTTCACACCATAAGTAATCTTAGCTAAATCACTTTCCAATTGATTTCGATCTTCTGATGACTTTACTAGACGGTAAATGACAGTATCATCCGCAAACGACATAAGATGGCTGCTCAGAGTACTTCCTGAGCCACTGATATAGACTAGGAACAGCAGAGAAATTATAACACTTCCTGGGGAACATCAGATACCACTTATGTTTTACTCGATGACTATCCGTCAGTTACTACGAATTGTGACCTTTGTGACTGGAAATCACGAATCCCGTCGTACAACTGAGAAGATATTCCATACGCACGTAATGTGATACGAACTATTTGTGGGGAACAGTATCAGAAGCCTTCTGGAAATCTAGAAATATGGAATCAGTTTGGTGACTCCGTCGATAGCACTCATTACTTCACAAGGACAAAAAGCGAGTTATGTTGTAGAAGAACTAGCCAATATTTTCTGAATCCATGCTACCTGTCACTAGATCGTTTTGTTGGAGATAATTCATATTTTTTGAACACAGTACAGCTTAAAAAGTTTTACCGCAATGGTTATCAGTGATATATGTGTGTAATTAAGCGGCATACTTCCTTTTTTGACTATTGGTGCGACGTATGCAACTTTCCAGTCTTTAGGTACGGATCTTTCGTAGAGCAAGCGCTTCTGTAAGAGTGCTTGGTGTGGAGCTATTATAGCAGCATTCTCAGAAAGGAATCTAATTGGTGTACTGTTCGGACCAGAAGACTTGCCTTTATTACGAGATTTCAGTTGCTACGCTACACCGAGGATATCTGCTTCTGGGTTACTGATGTTGGCAGCGCTTATTCATTCGAATGCTGGTATATTTACCTCGTCATTTTTGGTGAAGTGTTTTCGGAAAATCGTATTTAGTAACTTCGTTTTACTGTCACTGTCGACAGTAACATTACTATCACTGTCGTGAAGCGAAGTTATTGATTGTGTCTTGTCGCTGATATATTTTACATTGAACTATAATCTCTTCGGATTCGGTGCCAGGTATCGATATAGAGGGTCAGTGTGGAGACTGTTAAAGGCAAGTCGCATTGAAGTCCAAGTAAAATTTGGAGTTTCTGTAAAACATCTCCAATTTTGAGTATTTTGCGTTGTTTTAAATTTGGTTTGCTTGTTTTATTGGTTCTGCAATTGCCTTCTGATCTGTTGTGTGTAGCATTAATTTATCTGGCATAAAGCTCTGAATTGCTATCGATAATGTTTCTTTGAATCTAAGACATTTAGTCTACGCCTACGCAATGGAGACTGTCTCTTAAGAAGGTATAAAGCGAATTTTTACGTAATTATTCACATAGAAACGTTTTCGTTTAGTTTTGACGGGTTTAGATGTAACAGTATTCAGTCTTGCTGTAAGATCTTGTGGTCACTAATCTCTGTATTTGTCATCAGTTCACCATCTGCTGAGGATTATTTGTTGCTAAGAGGTCAAGTATGTTTTTCCAAGCGTTTACAGTTTTAATGGACTCAACTAATTGTTCGAAATAAATTTCGGAGAAATCATTTCGTAAAATTTCGAACGATGTTTTATATCTTCCATCGACTCCAAACATGTATTTTCGCCAACATATAGACGGTGGACGAAAGTCAGCACCAACTAGAACCACATGAAAGGGATATCTGTTTGAGATGATAGGCAGGTTTTCTTTTAACCTTTCAGCAACTGTATCATCTGTATTGGGGGCTACGAAATTAATTGGAAAATTAGTTAAAAGGCATATTGTATATACCATGAGCTGCACTAGAAATCTTATTTGCCAAAACCGGTTTTTGGGTTTATAACCCAGCTTCAGTGGCATCTGATACAGAGAAACAAACAACAGTATGTGCATCGATTTCTACAAAATGATAATTCTCCATATTTAGCAGTAGTATAAGTGTACTAACATTATACACTTCTATGATAATGTCGTATTAACTGACAAGCATGACATTGCTATATAATTTCGTAATGTAAGTGGCCTTATATTATTGTTGTATATGTAAAATCAGCTGTGGTGCCCGGCTTCTCTCAGGGAGTTGATTGAGATTGTGAAGAGGCTTTTATATTTTGGAGAAAGTGTTTAGATTATGGAGTTTCCCCTGTCAAGTAATGCAAAAATTCCTGCCGAGGTGCTTCCAGCAGTGGTAATAGAATTTTTCAATTCATGCAAGAGAATCCTGTAGTTTCACTACTGAATATTTTCATGTTGCCAAACTTGCACATGTTATCCATTTTTGTGATTACGGAGTGTCTGTTATATTCTTTCGTCGGGTCGTAGTGTAATGCTTCATTTGTAAGGCTGCACTTTTTTTTTTCTTTTGTCCTCGTTGGCTCTTCTCATAGGGGGATATTTTCTCGGCCGGCTTGAGTTCGCAATTTCTCATTATGAGATGGTGTCGCAACTCCTGATTCTTTAATCCGTACATTTCGTTAGTCTTCTGTTTCTCTGGTTCCCACGGTGCTCATTGTCGATCGTTGAGATCTTAAACGTGCTTCGCGCTCTTCGTCTGTTTCGTTTTTTCGCTGAACTTTTTGTTTTCGCCGTTTTACTTCAGAACTGCCAACATTTCCTCCTCTTTAACGTTTGCGCATTGTCTACAATGCAAATCAAATCAACGTTTTGCTAACAAATAGACTAAGTATACGTTATACACTTTATTTTCGATTTATACTCAGTCACTGTACCGCTTTTACTACTCACACTTCACTGTCATTATTTATTCACTCACTGCACTACTTTTTTGGTTCCTCCCTTCGTCACTGATAAGAAACTGACGTTCGAACCCAAGACGGGTCTTGCCTTATATACCCCTACCAACGGGTAGCCCCACCAGTGGCGATTTACAGAACATACCAAAAAGGCATCGAATAGTGCACAATGTTCCAGACATTCCACAACATTCGTGAGTATTCTGGAATGTTCCACAATGATCTGGGATGTCCCGTGATTTTCTCGAATGTTTCAGACTATTCCCGAACATTCCAGAATATCCCAGATCGTTGGGAATATTGCAGCACATTCTGGAATGTTGTGGAAAGCTCTCAAATGTTCTAGTATGTTCTCGAATACTCTTGAATGTTCTGGAATGTTCTCGAATACTCTCGAATGTTATGGGCTGTTGTCGAATACTCTCGAATGTTCTGAGCTGTTCTCGAATACTCTCGAAAGTTGTGAAATGTTCTAGAAATTTCTAGACGGCGAAACTCCCAGCCGTTATATCTTCAAAGTCCTGCCGTTCTGGTAAAAACGGGAACCTTCTCCACGGCTTTATCGTACGGGACTTGTTGCGGAGTTTTAGTGGCACGCACAGTGTACACTTACTTTTATAATAAGGGTGTATCAGAAAGAATCATCCGATTTGTCAGGTCTATATTTCTGAAACTAATAAAAATATGCAATGGATTTTATTTTTTGGTGACCGGGAAACCCAAAAAGTTTATTTTCACACCTTTTCATAGATGTTCAGTGTGCCCCCCCTCCCCCCCCTTTAGATGCGCGGCTTATGTCAATGCGGTATTCAAATTGATTCCAGACTGCAACGATCATGTGTTGAGTTACAGCTTCCACAGCTGCTGTTATGAGATGTCTCAGTTCATTAATTTTTGTTGGTAACGGAGGCATATAAACAGAGTCCTTTATAAAAATCCACAAGAAATTATCACACATTGTCAGGTACGGTGACCTTGGAGGCCAGTAATGTAAGGCTGAAACATTTGGTCCAGTGCGATCGATCCATCGTTCAGTAATCCTTTGATTTAAAAATTCCCGCACTTGCAGATGCCAGTGTGGCAGTGACCCTTCCTGTTGGTAAATGAAGTCAAAAACTGGTTCTAATGGCTCTGAACACTATGGGACTTAACATCTGAGGTCATCAGTCCCCAAGACTTTAGAACTACTTAAACCTAACTAACCTAAGGACCTCACACACATCCATGCCCGAGGCAGGATTCGAACCTGCGACCGTAGCGGTCGCGCGGTTCCTGACTGAGGCGCCTAGAACCGCTCGGCCACACCGGCCGGCGTAAATGAAGTCGTGCGAATCAGTCTCCACTACGACAGATGTGATCGACGTCTGTGTCAGACACTCGGGAACGAACCGACTATTTGCCTTTACAGAAATAACCTGTTTCTCGGAATGGTTCATGCCATCGTCTAATGCTCTGTGCTGTAGGAGGATCCACATCATACCTAGTACGAAAATCACGCTGTACGATTACTACTGACCCGCACTACGCAAAACGTAGAACACTAAACGCTTTCTGTTGTCCTGCATCATTGTTACTAGAACTGAAGTGGGCGCACACTGCTGGTACCAAGCGGAAACCATGTAAAATTCGAGAGTTTGGTCTTTTCATCAGTACGTTGCTAACGCTCATACCTCAGATAATATTGTAGTTATAATTCTTTTTTAAATCGGATGATTCTTTTTGAAACACTCTGTATATTGCTTGTCATTTTGTAGAAACGGATGCACACGGAGTTATTTGTTCCTCTGTATTAGATGCCACTGATGATTGGCTATAAAGCCGAAAACAGATTTTGGTAAATAAAACATTTCTAGTGCAGCCCATGATGTACAGGAGATGTCTTTCAGTAAGTATCTGAAAGCTGCGTACCAGCAAGCATTCAAGAAATTAATTAGGTTTCTCTTGTATAATCATATGATGCGAAAAATGAACTGCTTCCTCGCAATAATTGGGTCCACAAAAATGACTCGTCGCCTTTTAGCTGAACCGTGTTGCAAGTGAAGGATCAGGTAAGTGAGAGGCAGGGGGTGCTTTATTCGGCGTGCCCGCATTCCTGAATTAGAGCGCGGCCGCAATTAGCCGGCAGTGCTCGCGTTTAATCTGCGGAGGTAATTGCAGGGAAGGCCGCAACCTGGCACCTGGCAGCGCGCCCGTCGCCAAATGGCGCACAGTGGAAACCGACCTTCTGCTGCTGCTGCTGCTGATGTTGCCGCCACCGGCTGCAGAAACCCAGCGTTACCAGGCAGTTTGGACGGAGTTTCTGTGTAAGCTGCCGGTACCGACACCATCTGACCGGTAACCGTTTCAAGAACAAAGTACTTCAGTTTCAGTCACCGATGAAATTTCTTAGAAAGATAGGAATGGAAGGAAGAAGAGAAATTTCTGTACCAGTGTCAACGAAGAGAGAAAAGATTTCAGTTGAATGACTCTGCTCTGTGTTTGTTGCTTTCTTGGTATCATGGTCAGCCAAATAAAAACCCAACGTCCGCCACAAGGAACTATGGATTGGTGCCATGCAAAAGTAATCAACACACATGTTAAGATATGTATCCCACTGGGAGACAAGACGGTCAGTTCCTGTTTAGTAGAGCGTGGTAAATCCATGACGCATCCACAACTGCACCAACTTTTTTTATTTATTTATTTTGGCTTTTCGCCTGAAGGCCATACAGGCAGTGCACTCACTCTTGCACATCCTGGTCCGACTGAAACCGACGTCGTCGCATGTCTTTCTTCAGCTCGCTAAAGATATAAAAATCACACAGTGAAAGATCCGGGCTGTACAGAGAATCTTGCAGTGTTTCCCAACCAAATCGCCGAAGGGTCCTGCGCCTGATGGGCTGTGTGAGGGCAGGCTTTATTGTGCAACGGGATGATGCCGTCCACAAGCATTCCGACAGTCCAATGGCAAACGGTAAAGCCAACTCCGAAACCATCCACATCTCCCTTCCAAAGAAATCTGAAGCACTTCACACAAGTTCCGGTAAGGTCATGATCTACATCTACATACATACATACTCCACAATTCACCATACGGTGCGTGGCGGAGGGTACCTCGTACCACAACTAGCATCTTCTCTCCCTGTTCCACTCCCAAACAGAACGAGGGAAAAATGACTGCCTATATGCCTCTGTACGAGCTCTAATCTCTCTTATCTTACCTTTGTGGTCTTTCCACGAAATGTAAGTTGGCGGCAGTAAAATTGTACTGCAGTCAGCCTCAAATGCTGGTTCTCCAAATTTCCTCAGTAGCGATTCACGAAAAGAACGCCTCATTTTCTCTAGAGACTCCCACCCGAGTTCCTGAAGCATTTCCGTAACACTCGCGTGATGATCAGACCTACCAGTAACAAATCTAGCAGCCCACCTCTGAATTGCTTCTATGTCCTCCCTCAATCTGACCTGATAGGGATCCCAAACGCTCTAGCAGTACTCAAGAATAGGTCATATTAGTGTTTTATAAGCGGTGTCCTTTACAGATGAACCACATCTTCCCAAAATTCTACCAATGAACCGAAGACGACTGTCCGCCTTCCCCACAACTGCCGTTACATGCTTGTCCCACTTTATATCGCTCTGCAATGTTACGCCCAAACATTTAATCGAAGTGACTGTGTCAAGCGCTACACTACTAATGGAGTATTCAAACATTAGGGGATTCTTTTTCCTACTCATCTGCATTAATTTACATTTATCTATATTTAAAGTTAGCTGCCATTCTTTACACCAATCACAAATCCTGTCCCAGTCATCTTGTATCCTCCTACAGTCACTCAACGACGACACCTTCCCGTACACCACAGAGCTCCTTCTCCGACTGTGAGGACCCCTCGTTCGTTGAATTCCTCGAGCGTGAAGCTGCAATCAATGCGCATCGATATGAAGACATTTTGCAGACACTGCGACGCGCCATAAAATCAAAACGCCCAGGAATGCTGTCGGACGGAATAATTCTGTTGCACGACGTCGCCACCCCAAAACTGCCAATATGATGAAGGCTACGCTTCAGAAATTTGGTTGGGAAACACTGCAACATCATCCGCAGAGCCCAGATCTCTCACCGTTTGATTTTCACATCTCTGGCTATCTGAAGAAAGACATTCGTGGAGGTCGGCTTCATTCGAACCAGGGAGTGCTACAGTGGGTACGGTTGTGGATCCGTCAACGTTTTATGAAATGGAAATTGATCGTCTCGTCTCCCAATGGGGTAAATGTCTTATCGCTTGTGGTAAATGCTTTTGAATGGAACCACTAAGTGCGAACCACTTTCAAATTATTTCTCTATCATTCCACTATCGAATAGCACATAGGAAAAACTAACCCTTAAATCATGCGGTCGAGCTCTCGTTTCTCTTATGTTATCATGCTAATTATTTGCCCCTAAGTACATGGACATCAACAAAATATTTTAGCATTCGGAGGAGAAAGTTGGTGATTGGAATTTTGTGAATTATCTAAATCCAAAGAAGAACGTCTTCGTTTTAGTGATTGCTATCCCATCTCGCTTATCATATTTGTTACATATTCTCCCCTGTTTAGCGATAATACAAAAAGAGTTGTCATTCCTTAGACTTTTTCTGTCTTCCGTCAGTCCTACCTGGCAAGTATCGATACTCTAAACACAGAACGGACAAGCGTAATGTAGGCAGTCTAGTAGACCTGTTCCACTTCTAGGTGTTCTGCCAATAAAACGGTGTCTTTGGTTCGCCTTCCCAACAACGTTCTCTTTGTGATCGATCCATTTGAAGTAGTCCGTAATTGTAATCCTTAGACAGTTTTTGGAACTGACAACCTCTAATTTGTGTCATTCAACGTGTAACCAATATTTAACGAATACCTTTTAATTTTCGTGTGAATGATCTCCTACATTTCGATATTAGGAATTAATTGCACCTTTTCGCGCCTAACGGATAATTTGCCTAAATGATTTTGCTCCAACGTACAGCCTCTGTAAGTGTGGTCCATCGTTATTTCGTTTCGAAAACATTTAAACCTGAGACATTAATCGCCTGACTGTAATCAAGAGATTTTTTTAGTACTCATATGGAAGATCATACACTTTTTGTTGTTCCAGGTCAGTTACCTCTTTTCGCATCAAGATATATCGTTTTAATAGTTTTGTAATAGGCTTTGATCTTGTGACGACTTTAGTAGACGGTAAATTTTATCATCGCATGCAAAAATCAGTGGGGGGCACTCAAATTGACTTCTAAATCGTTTATATAGATTATTAATAGCAGAAAACCTATAACACTTCCCTGGGGAACGGTATATATGACACCTGTTTTACTCGAAGACTTTCCGTCAGTTCTACATTTCTGACAGGAAAGCACGATTCCAGTCGCACAGCGGAGACGGTACTCCGTAGGCACGCATTTGGATGAGAACCCGCTTGTGAGGAACGGTGTCAGTTTCAGTTGTCAGTTACAATTTCAGTCTCCAATGTACTTTTATCAGACAATAAAAAAGAAAGTATGACGCTGAAGATTGTTCACAATGTCACACAGGTCTAACGGGTCATCTAAAGTGACAGTTTATCACAGTGTTCGGTTCTCTGTCTATAACCATTCTTCATGTATGTTGTGGTCAGAAACAACATGAGAAGTTCGTAAGGGTGTTGCAGCGTAGGTTTTGTTGGCAAATATTTGTAGATAAAGTTCAATACGTTGCGCCGTTAGCCAATCAGGCCGTTGCATGTGTGTATTCAAGCAGCCCGTCAGGGACAGTGTAGTCAAATACGTTTTTCGTCAGTTTTCCTAAAAGCGAACAAGAGGGTGATGCAAAACTTGACGTGGCGCGGTAGTAAGGATCGAACTTGAACCAAATGCTGAGCAGTCTCTTGCGCTATCATCTACACTATGAGAACATCTGACACTAACTGCGTTTTTTGAGCCCTTGAATTTTCGAACGCGACGGCCCGATTGCCTAACATCGGTGCTAATTAACCCGTAAAGGGCGTAACGCATCTAATTTTTTCTTAAAAGTTATTTCTCAGTTCATCCTACGCTGCAACATCATTATAAGCTTCTCAGGCTGTTTCTTACCACCCTGTATGCCAATGGTCTACTACTGAATATGACAGATGATTGAAACAACTTTTGTGTTTGTGCTGTCCTCATCATTTCATGATCATTCATGAAAGTGGCGACATTGGACTGAGCATATGCTGGGAATTTGAACTGGCGCTGATAACCGCGCAGTTGAGCGCCCCACCAACCAAACATCATCATCATCAAACAACTTTTCTTTGCAGATGATACCAGTGGGATTGTCAGTGACACGTAGTATAACGATCTAGTTAATATGGTAGTCGTTAAAACCAACACATTGCTTTCGCAACAACAGGCAATTCATGCAGTTTCAGACATGGAACCTTTGTAAAAGCGAAATTTTATTGTTCCAGGACGGTCAAATAATCATGAAATGAAACCATTTTAAGTTCTCAGGATTGAGATTTGATGAAAATCTTTCTTAGAAGTATTTTGGTCAATGTCGTGTGCAGAAGCTTGCTGCTGCTATCTTCACTGTAAGTCTTCACTGTTTCTAACAATGAAACGCGGAGTTTCATTTGCTGCTTACCTTCACACTATTATCTCACATGGTAAATTCTGAGACAAGGTAATGCACTAATCAAGAGTATTGTTATCACAGGAAAGGACAGTATGTAGACTTGTTGTGTAAGTTTGAGTACTTAATACAGGCCATTGTATAGGTGTCTCGAAATTCTTAGTCAGCAGTTATTGAATATATTCAACATCATGGGATTTGTTGTTGACAGTATTGACTGACTCATAACAAAATGTATCATTTATCCAGCGAACAATTCTTTCAGTATTCTACAGGATAATGTCTCTTGTTCATTAAGTTTCTTTTGCAGTAGTGATCTAGCACAACAAAAACACTTTGGTGAGAAACCCATGTCTTCATATCTACTCTGAAATGGTTCTTTGCATCACACTCTTTCTGTAGAGTAGTTACTCGCACTCACTGAGACCTTTTGTTTGTCTCGCCTTTACTTTTAATTTCATTTAACTCGTAATTACGGACTACTCGTTGTTTGACTGACGCCCTTCGGTGAAACACGAATCATAATGCTCACCATCCCGCTATCCGTATGAGGCGTTTGAAGGAAATCTAGATGAATGTTTGGCATGCGGTCTACGGCAATACTGTTGTAAATGGAAGACAGATTTGATATGACAACTACAATGAAGCAAATCCGTCGAGTCGTTTTCAAATGGAAAATCGACTTTGATTAATTGAGGGAAAGGAACAGTGGCCTCTGTTTACCTGAAGGTGTATATGAAACCGTATCCTACCAGACATGGTCCTAATGTCCGAATCACTTAACCATCTCACTCACAGTCAGTCTATGGGAGTATGCAGTACTCTGTCATAGAAGTAACGAGAAACGCGATGATACTTTAATACCATATGTGAACCGAAATACCATATGGTGAAATAAGATACTATTATGTAGATATCAATGATGTTCATAAGTGAATTTACATTTTATCAAAAATAAGGGTCAACTGAAACATTTGGTGAATGAAAATTACCGCATATACACTCCTGGAAATTGAAATAAGAACACCGTGAATTCATTGTCCCAGGAAGGGGAAACTTTATTGACACATTCCTGGGGTCAGATACATCGCATGATCACACTGACAGAACCACAGGCACATAGACACAGGCAACAGAGCATGCACAATGTCGGCACTAGTACAGTGTATATCCACCTTTCGCAGCAATGCAGGCTGCTATTCTCCCATGGAGACGATCGTAGAGATGCTGGATGTAGTCCTGTGGAACGGCTTGCCATGCCATTTCCACCTGGCGCCTCAGTTGGACCAGCGTTCGTGCTGGACGTGCAGACCGCGTGAGACGACGCTTCATCCAGTCCCAAACATGCTCAATGGGGGACAGATCCGGAGATCTTGCTGTCCAGGGTAGTTGAATAACACCTTCTAGAGCACGTTGGGTGGCACGGGATACATGCGGACGTGCATTGTCCTGTTTGAACAGCAAGTTCCCTTGCCGGTCTAGGAATGGTAGAACGATGGGTTCGATGACGGTTTGGATGTACCGTGCACTATTCAGTGTCCCCTCGACGATCACCAGTGGTGTACGGCCAGTGTAGGAGATCGCTCCCCACACCATGATGCCGGGTGTTGGCCCTGTGTGCCTCGGTCGTATGCAGTCCTGATTGTGGCGCTCACCTGCACGGCGCCAAACACGCATACGACCATCATTGGCACCAAGGCAGAAGCGACTCTCATCGCTGAAGACGACACGTCTCCATTCGTCCCTCCATTCACGCCTGTCGCGACACCACTGGAGGCGGGCTGCACGATGTTGGGGCGTGAGCGGAAGACGGCCTAACGGTGTGCGGGACCGTAGCCCAGCTTCATGGAGACGGTTGCGAATGGTCCTCGCCGATACCCCAGGAGCAACAGTGTCCCTAATTTGCTGGGAAGTGGCGGTGCGGTCCCCTACAGCACTGCGTACGATCCTACGGTCTTGGCGTGCATCCGTGCGTCGCTGCCGTCCGGTCCCAGGTCGACGGGCACGTGCACCTTCCGCCGACCACTGGCGACAACATCGATGTACTGTGGAGACCTCACGCCCCACGTGTTGAGCAATTCGGCGGTACGTCCACCCGGCCTCCCGCATGCCCACTATATGCCCTCGCTCAAAGTCCGTCAACTGCACATACGGTTCACGTCCACGCTGTCGCGGCATGCTACCAGTGTTAAAGACTGCGATGGAGCTCCGTATGCCACGGCAAACTGGCTGACACTGACGGCGGCGGTGCACAAATGCTGCGCAGCTAGCGCCATTTGACGGCCAACACCGCGGTTCCTGGTGTGTCCGCTGTGCCGTGCGTGTGATCATTGCTTGTACAGCCCTCTCGCAGTGTCCGGAGCAAGTATGGTGGGTCTGACACACCGGTGTCAATGTGTTCTTTTTTCCATTTCCAGGAGTGTATATCGAAGAATAAGACATAGAAATAATGATAGCGTAAACGAAATTTATGAAGAGAAGCAGAGCTCAGTAATGACTACCTCAACTCTGAGTACGGATAAACAGCAAGCAGAACTGTGAAGAAGTGTCATAAACAAAATGTATCCGAGATGATCGAGCAAAAAAAGTTAACGGTAGCGGACTGATGAAGCCGAGAAGGTAGTTTCAAGAAAATAGTTCTACTAGTATCAAATATTCATTTAAGATGGAATACTCTTAGGGCACAGCATTTGAAATAACAATAATTTCAGCTATGTGCTCTGAAAGTGCAATAAAAGGAAATAAATGTACAAGAGAACACTGATTATACTATGACGAACTCGTTATTGAAGCTGCTGGGTATAGTAGGTGTGTGGGTATCAAAAGATAAGCAAAAGCAAGAAACAGATTGAAGACGCTATTACCTCTGCCAAACAAGGTTTCCTGTAGCGTTCTTGTTATTTTTAATGAGTCATTATGCATATTGATAGAGGTCTTGGTGTTGACAAGGAAACAACTGCATATGAATGGCATTAAACATTTTAATTAGATTTTTACAATGATCTACATAAGATACAGTCTTTGAAATACCTTAATAACTATCTTCTCAGACAATTCACAATTTTTAGTAAATGAAAAATGTTACGAAGTACTGAAACATAGTGTGCCTCTGTTACTGTCCCGTCCGCACAGTTATCTGCCAAATGTGGGTCCAGGTTCGAAACTCGGTACTGCGAGGGATTTTTCCTGGGTGGCAGGAATGATACGGCGTGCACTCTGCCTCGCGAGGGCAATTGAGGCGCTCAACAGATTAGTAATGTTTACATGGTAAAGACATCTGTCAAAGGCGAGGAGAGTGTTTTGCTGACCACATGCCCCTCAACAATGTATGCAACGACGCCATTGACAGAGGGCGACACTGCGGTCAGTCAGGTCCGATTGGCCCACACAGGTTCAGAACACAGAACTTTACCTCACCTTGTCACTAAAAGACAGTTACAATTATGTTTCTGTTAAATTAACAACAATGACTTGGAAAATTTTTCTGAAATACTTAAATATTAAGAGTAGTGACATATAAATCTTTGCAAATATAACGCCAGGTGATATGCAGTAATGCTATTATGATTCGGTAGAGCCCCACTACCTGGCCATTTATTTCGCACTCTGTCCTGAAGATGACCTTCAAGTTCATCATGTGGCATCAAGTGATTATGAAACTCACATATGTTGTCGTCAGTGAGCTTGAACTCTTGACATCAATGAATCACTCAGTCTTCCCTCCTTATCTCTGGCCAACCATAGCGAAAAATAAAAAAATAAAAATTAAAAATAGAAGATGGAGGAACAGTCCAACTGAATCAATGGTAAATGGAAAACCATTGCTTTCCCTCCACTATCTCCAACTGATTGCAGTATAATACACCTTATCCCCGATCACTAATACTATGAAAAATGAAGAAGCCAGTCAAATAAATTCAAGATGGTGTAATTAATCCCATTATGTTAATGTAACCATAAAAACCCTCTTCCCTTTCTCACTTTCTTATCTCCAGCCAGTCTTAGTACATCATTAAAAATCCAGGTTGACAGAGACATGCCACTTATGTGCTTTATGCCCCCTACACCTCCTCCTTCCAACCAATCAAGCATTATATTAAAATGATACATAAAAGTGGTGTCACATTACAGTGTTTCAGTCATGGATATTAAGTCATGATCTGTCTTCCTTCATCCATCAGTCCCCTCTACCAATCACAGCCAAATATTTAACTGAAAGAGCCTATCATAATGTAAAATGTAGAACTAAAAACACCCCCTGCCATCTATATTTTGAATGATCGCACAAATACATTAAAATGATGAGTCAGATAGTGTCAAATTACACTGTTTCTGATGTACACTTCAAGTCATGCCCCTTCCACCCTGTCCCTCTCCTTACTTCCAGCCAATAACAGCACAGTATTAAAAATCCAAGGTGATGATGCAGACCAAATGCGTTCTTTATACTCCCTCCCCCTCTTTGCAGCCAGTCGGAACATAGTGTTAAAATGATGCATAAAAGTGGTGTCAAATTACATAATTTGTGACATGCGTATTAAGTAATGATCTGTCTCCCTCCAGCGCAATCATAGTGTTAAAATGATGCATAAATATGGTGCCAAATTACATTATTTATGACATACATATTATGTCACGATCTGTCTCCAATCAGCCAATCACATTACGGTTTTATAATGCAAGATAACGGAGACACAACACTTGTGCTTCATATCCCACCCCCTCCTCCAGGTATTCGAAAATAGAGCCAGACATGCGGTAAAAAAATAATAACCTTAACTTGAAAGTCAGTCAGAGTGCACACACATTGGATAAAGTACTACCTATCACTCACCTTTACAAATCCAATGACAGCCTAGTATTTAAGCGGAAGAGTTAATCAAAATGAAAAATGTAAAATTAAAACACCTTCAATCATCTATATTTGGGATGGTCGCACAAATAAATAACATAAAATACATAAACATCTGAAGGTATTTCTAACTTTATATTTTATATTAAGCAGCCAATGTCCCTCAACTGTCTTCTACAAAGATGGACTTAACAGAGATCACATTGCAGTAGAATCTAGGCTGAGCTTGAAAGTGTTTGAACGACCTGAATTATTTATCAAAAAACACATTTCTCTCGTCTCCTCCTCTCAGAGTAAACTAAAAGGTATCACCATTTTGGCTGTGCTCAGATGCATCGAAACAATCTGAAATGTTTATAAAGAGATACTTCGCATAACTCTCTCTCCTCTCCTCTTGTCGGAACCTATCATTACAATGAAAGCACCTATTGCAGTGTAGCACCATCTGGGCTGTGGTGAAAATTATCCAAAATATCTCTCAAAATATTCGACTAAGCATCAGTATTGCATAAATATGCGACGAACTAGTTTTACATTCCTAACATCCAAATAATAGATTATATACTGATTCTCCAGAGGATTCGAAATATTTCGTTTGAAGCCATATATCGTTAGCTATGAAATACTTCAATGAGTTTATAATATACCCTCCATAAATAATTAAAACCAACTTAAAAATAATTAATGTGTTAGTAATATGTAGTTGTCCACATGAGTTTAGCATTAAAAAGTATTCTGCAAATCCTGGAGACACAAAATATAATCAACTGCTATTTTAGACACCAGTTTCCTACAGCCACCAACACATGACTACACTGTTAAAGAACATAAAATGTTGGGTCTTTCTACTATGAATTGCTCATTGTCACCAACAGATGTTTGCACTAGTAGAAGTGTTAAGTGTTTGATGTTTGTACAACACTTAGTTTAAGGCCTAACAGAGCATTAAATTAAACATTTGCTACATCCATGATGCCTGTGAAATCTCAAAACACTCCAAACTTTCTGCAAAACACATCAGCAATGCAAAAAGCCCGATATGCAATCATCATTACGATGGGGTCTGCGGTTGCGATGAATTTTTTAAAGATTCATGGTGGCTTCAGCTGGCATCAGATAAAAACAATGTCAGCTGAAGACATCACGAAATCACACAGATAGTGCAATGTTTATATTGATTATCACAATTTTCACCTCCTCCACTAATATCCATGTAAGAAAGAAGATTGTGAACTCCAAAGTATCTGTTAGGCAAAGGGGGAGAGTGAAGTATAAAAATGTAATCTGATTTGATCCATTATGAATGGTTTTTGAAACCCTGCGCCTGTGAAAACAACAGTTTTGCTTATAAGTAAATCTTCTGCTACCAGGCACGATTTTCTTTATTTACTTTTCGCATGGCGTGTTTCGGGAAATGATTCCCATTTTCAAGTGAGATTTTTGTGTGTATTATGCCATGTCTGTTGATGTTGTCAGTTGTGAGAGTCTGCTTCATTTCATAGAATTTTACTGCAGTACATAATAAACACGCGATTTTTTTAGTTTGTTATCGATTCCTTTAGTGAAGTTAGTACCAAAATTTAGAAGAATTTGTACTTACAATTTTCTAATGGTCCATTTGTGCAGACTCTCACATACACTAAACATCACACTTTTAACATCGAAGATATCTTACGTAAACAGAGCAGTTACATAGATGTTCTTACAAGTAGTCTGCAGAGATAACATTGTAAGTCTTCTACAAATCATAATATGCTTTTGTACAGAGGTTATTTATCTTAACAATTTGGCTCATAAATTATATCGATTTTACAATTGTGCTTATTTCTACGTGTTACTATTTTTACTTAAGTATACTATCGAAACATCTGAAGAAATTCACTGATTCACTTTCGAGTTTTTGTTTAATATTTTAGCTTCATATTTTCTGTGGTCTGAATGTATATCCAATACTTCTAGCAAATCCATTTTATGTCCTTTATTTAGTCGGTGGAGCACTTTAACATTTTGCTGTATTTTTCCAAATGGGTGTCCTGAATTATGTATGTGTGTTGCTATTGTTGATGTAGTGTGTTTGTTGTGGGTGTGGGCTTTAATGTGCTCTGTGTACCTGGTGTTGAAATTTAGCCCAGTTTGTCCTAGGTAGAACATGGAACATTCCTGACATATTACCTTGTATATTCCAGAGTCTCAATATGGATCATGATTACACTTTACATTATATATTAGTTTTTGTTGTAGTTTATTAGATGTAGAAAACCCAATTTTTAATTTGTGATATTTGAAAGTACTTGCAATCTTCTGTGATACATTCCCAACGTATGAGATACTAGATATACATTTATTTTTCTCTTTTTCTTCTGTGGCGCAGTTTGCACCTGGGTTTTTCTTCACTTTGTCTAGGATTGTGTCAGCGATGCAAACATTATAACCATTGGCAACAGCAATCTTTTTCAGTGTGTTTATTTCTTGTTGCATGTTTTCTTGGTTCAAGGGTATTTTTGTTTCCCAATGTAGCATTGACCTGTATGCTGCCTGTTTATGGATATTTGGGTGAGATGTGGTTGCAGGGATTATGGTGTCAGTCATTGAGCTTTTCCTATAAATTTTGAATGTGTATGTGTTGTTGTGTCTTGTAATATTTTGGTCCAGAAGTTGATGCTTTTATTTTGCTCACATTCCATTGTAAATTTGATTTTCTCACAAAGATTACTGAAGTAATTTAGAATGTCTGTGATGTTTTTTGCATCCACTTTCACTAACAGTAGTGTGTCATCCACATATCTCCTATAAAATTCTATTTTCTTTAGGAAAGGTTCTCGGCTGTTGACTAATTTTTGTTCTAAGTGATTTATGTATATGTCAGCTATGGTACCAGATGTACATGATCCCATTGTTAGGCCATCTGGTTGTTTATAAATGTTGCCATTAAAAGTTCCGCCAATTCGACAATCTCTGTGTATGAAAGTTTCTTGTGTTGCATAAGGTTGTTTTGTATTACTAAGAACCAGAAAGCTCCCCCAAGATGCTCAGTTTATATCACTTGACATCACCAACCTTTATTCAAACATACCTGTACAAGAAGCTATAACAGTAACACAAAATATTTCCGTTTCTCAAGTATCTGTATAACTTGGTAAAATACATGCTGCTTCCATCATTCTTGTAATACGCAAGATCTATACCAAAACTGGAGCTAAAACGAAGTTGTAGTATTTGAAGGATTTCACACAATTTGCAAGCACTATGAGGCTTCCAGTTAAATGTTTCTACGTCTAAATCGTCTGTATTATAGCACCTACTAAAATACCAACAGGTTGCATATTGACGCTATGGATAAAAACTTTTAGGTTATGCAACACACAGAAAAGTTACGCAAATGTGCTACACCTAAGTCTGCTAGTATATCCAAAAATTAAAGACATCCTTTTAAGTACGTTGACACCTTTTCACAGTTTACAAAGTATAAAACTGTATGTCAAAACTGTCGATTGATGCTGAATTTACTACGAAGAATACAATTTTACCGTTGCTGAAACAGGTTTCTGATACACAATACATGAGGACAGGGAATATGCGTATTTAAAGCAAACAGCGACGCGTCTTCATGGAAGGAACAATACTCCCATTTCTCCTTGGGAACGAATTTTAATAGGTGAGTGCTGTCGGAGTCTCCTACCATTTTATAATACCGTTAAACGATTTCCTCGTCTTCCTTCACAGACTAGGGAAGAGTTACATCTCTCTTATACAAATTCACTTTATTTTTTCGTAAATTTAGCGGTATTGCGCACTGCTTTCAAAGCCAGCTAGAATACTAAATTTTACACGAGACCATTCAGGTTGGTATTTGCTGGAAAGTTGTTCGAGACCAACAATGATGAATGCAATTCTTTTCTTCTTCTTCTTCTCCTTCTTCTTCTTCTTCTTCGTTGTAGTCAACATCTTCATCGTAATTGTCATTTTCGCTTCAATTCAATCATCCTCTTCTTATTCTCCAACTTCTGCTTCCACAAATACATGGTTTTAACATTTTGAACGCTCTCCTTTTGGAAAAGTCGTCCAAATCTCTCAGAAGCGCGTCTGATGGGAACTTTAAGTGCATGCCTCTTGAACCATATCTTCCCCTCGTCTGACAAAACCTAGTGAGAGTTTTTTATCCAACATTAGACAGACCTGAAGTAAGGTCTGAAATTGAGAGTTATATATCATTAATATCTCTGTTGAGTAATGGTAAGAGACTATGTCAATAGCGTTGTTTTACTCACTGATAGGAAGTTGAAATACTAGCAACTCCCTCCACTCGAGTAAAAACTAGTGACATGTTTTGCATCCAACATTAGCACAGCTCGGTTACAGTCTGAAATTGTGAATAATATATCTACACTGGATGACGGTAAGTGACTCTATACAAATAATATTTAACAAAATTGTCCACTTTGTTTCCTGTGAATGTCTGAATATATAAGTATTCATTCAATTATTTTAAACTAAATATTATTACCAGCAGAATACGTTTCCATTTTTTCACTGAATTGCTGAAGCGTCATGAAATGTACTCGATTTTATGAACAGCTTTCCTCAGTGAGACTCTAGCTATTACTTCTTAGTGTTTACTTCTTTTCATGCTTTCCTTGCGTTTCTTTTGGTTTTGTGCCTCCGTTTTTTGCTTTCGTAGTTTCCCACGTTGCCTTCACAACGAATCGCAACAAAATGAAGCAATCTGCCCATACCTTGCCTTTTTAAACATACTTTGACACTTTGTCAATGTGCATACACAGATATCAGCATGATATTGACTAAGAAAGTTGAAATTTGTTCCTGTAACATGCAATGAGCAAGAGTAGTTCTAGGCTTTTCAAGTCAAGACTTGGACGTGTTGTTGTCTCATTAAAATAAGCATTACAAAGAGAGAGAAGAAATTAACTGTTGTGTATAAGTCAGACAGATTATAGTGAGGAACACTTGGAAAATTTTTAGATGTTGCATGCACATGCAAATTAACCTGAAAACATAACAAATTCCTCCAAAAGAGTATTAAACTGCCCCACAAATTGTAGCAACTGGCCTAAAAAGTATACGGTAATTGAAAGTTACCGTTTCAAAACGCTTTAAAAAAAAAAGAATTGCCATTCAGAATGATGCCAAATTTTAATGAAATATAATTGAAGAAGGGGGAAACGCTAAGCAAGCAAGAAAATAAAACGAAAATTATGTCACTGGATGCGTCTGTAAGTGTCATAACTTAAATGTGTTTCCTTAGAAATGATAGTTGAATTGCAATACGATGGCTATGGTGTGAGTTGCACATTAAATCAACACTACTGTGCAATGTGTATGACTGCACTAGTTTGGCACTCAACAGTTGTAAGAATGGTGAGTTAGATAAACCCATTTACCTTCGGAATGTCAACCACAGAGGAAGGGTAAAATCCATTTTAATTGTCCTAAGGCCAAAAACTGCATAAAAATGTAACAGTGACATCAGCTTTTAATGCTTCTGAGGCCATAGAAATGCATAAAAAGCAACAATGATATTGGTTTTCAATTGTCCTGAGGCCGAAAACCACCTCAAGAGAAACAATGAAATTAGTTTTTAATTGAAGTGAGACTGTCGCAAGACATGTTCAATATGCTGTCCGCCGTTTTATGCTGTAAATTAAAATACAAAAAACTGTGTATTTCATAACAGATAAGAATGTATTGAGGACCACGTTCAAAATGCATTGCACAATGCGTGCCTTCAGTTCAGCTAGGTTTGTAATCAGAACTCTGAACACAGCATCTTTCAGATAATCCCACATCCTGAACTCACACAGATTAAAGTCAGCTGATCCTGACAATCATGCTGCATGGAAGTGACAGCTGACAGTTCCAGCATTTCCAAAATGTTTCTGCTGCAGCTGCTTCACTGGCTGTGCAACGTGCAGTGTAGTGCCATCCTGCACAATAATGATACTACCTACCCACACATCCCTGCTATTAAAGGTTTGAAGTGACATTGAAACACAAAAGCTCTATAGCCCTTACCAGTGTCTGTGGACGTAACATGTTACACAGGACCTAACGTCTTGAAAAAAAGTATAGGTCTAGAATAAACGGTGCTGTCAACTCACATCACAAGTTAAATTTGTAGAATGAAGTGGTACAAGTTTCCATACAAGCGGATTTTCCGTTGGCCATACTCTGCAATTCTGTGTCGGCTTGCCCTTGCAGATGGAAATGGGCTTCTTCCCTCCATGACCATTCATTGTCCACTTCCACACAGGCAAGAAATTCTAGAACAAACGTTTCCTTTACTGGCAGGTCAACATGAAGCAGCTCCTGAACATGGATAATTTTCTATGGATAGCAGTGCATTATGTTTCACAGAATTTTATGCATCATGTTCACAGGATGTAAGAAGTTTGGGAAATTCCCCATTCACTGCATGTTCGCACATTATCACTCAATCCCTCCAGCAGTGCTGTGGCCACATCTTTTGCCAGTATCAGATCAGTTGTTTCCTCCCTCCTCAACACATCAGACCGACACCTTTTTTCGTTCCCTTGTCTGGAACTTAGACAGAGCTGATGGCACAGAGTCACTGTTCTTGTAATAGCACTTAAGCAGTAATGTGGGATACTTCATTGAGATACTCACACTGAGCATCTCAGACAGACAGAGGAACAACTGCGTACCCCACTTCTGTTTGTTGCATGTTCCGCTGCTTACAACGCCATCTAGTGGTAATATTTTCCATAGTGGTTCCCCCTTCTTTGATAATATTCCGTTCAAAATTGTCCTCACATTGTATCAATGTTACTCAAACTTGCCTCAAAATTTATTAAATTAACCCAACTGTATCAAATAACCCCTCACATAGTGTGAAGTTGTCCAAATGAATGTCAACTTGCCCAAAAGTGTATTAAATTCCCCCTGAAATTGTATTAACTTGCTCAGATGTTAATCACATTAGTCCCCCAAAATCTTTCAGTTAATCAACAATATCTGTTGCACCTTCAGAGCTGGAAACAGTACAATCTATTGTGCAAAGAAGTTCAAGAGAGCCCTACCCTGTGGAACCAAGTTCCACACCTAACCACCTCAGAAAAATTCGCGGAAGTACTGGAAGTTAAACCTGTATTTCTCTGCACCGAAATTAGTGACGCTAACTATAGTGACCGAAACATTTAACTCCTACCATAAAAAGTTGACGGTTTTTTATAATGCTCAGAGTGCAAAATTTGTTTCCAAGAAGATATGAATGTGCTATTCTTTCTATGCATAGACATCGTTGTTTGCATCAGATGTGCAATTCCACTTTTTGCGTGTAACACGTGGCAGAATCCTCTTTTAACTACGGTAAGATCATATCTGTCATAATAAAATCATTCTCAGTGAACTATTTTTCACATAAAATGGATTGCTTATATACATTTCTTTTACTTTCTACACTGTGAAAATATGTCACTATTCTTATGGGAATGTCATCGTTTATATATAAACGTTTGTATAAAAATGCATGTTATTCTGCAGTGTAAGCGACATATCATAACAGCTTATTCTTTCCTAAAATTGAACGCCTTTCTACCTTCATTCTCTAAAAATCGCACAGTATGTAGTGCACTTTCACTAGATGTTTGTGTCGTTAGTTACAGTTTCTACTGAACCATACTTCCAAATGCAGCAGTTTGTGTAATATTTTTCCTAGTGATGCGTTGCCTTTGCTCCGATTCTAAACTGATGAAGAGAAAAGTTAGATGATGACAGTACACATAACAATATTGAACACAATTTACATATCAAGATAATGCTTCAGCTTAAACATCACTTTTTCTTGCGTAGATAACACTTTTTAGAGTATTGTGGCATCTCAAAACATCGTGGATGAGGTAGAATAATTAATTTGAGGCTTCCAACTTTTTGTATTTAACCTCAGCTACATCCCAATCATTTGTAACAACTGATACCGACTATATTTTGCTAGTAATACATTATCTTCACGCTACAGTCGCAGGTTCGAATCATGCCTCGAGCATGGATGTGTGTGATGTCCTTAGGTTAGTTAGGTTTAAGTACTTGTAAATTCTAGAGGACTGATGACCTCAGAAGTTAAGTCCCATAGTGCTCAGAGCCATTTGAGCTATTATCTTCACTCTCTCACTTCCCTTGAAACATACTTTAGATTTCACAGTTAAGGGTTATAGACGGATATTTGTGGAAACTATTCTGATGTTAACATTGGGATAATATACATAAATATTTTTTGTGTAGCTTATATATTCCGCAGACATTTTAGAATATTGTCAAAAATTGACAAGCACCATAGATAAGGAAACTAATTAATTTGAAGCTCTCTTTCGCATTTTACCAAGGATTGTACAAAGATAAAACATTTAACTTTTTGCATGGGGGCTTAATAAAAATATTAATGCAAATAATTTTAATTTTTTTTTTTTTGTTTTGCTTTAGTAGCTGTCTGTCCGATTACGAAGTCTCGTAACGGTTGGCCCTGACTGTTATTGTTACGCAATCTGACTGCTTAGAACAATAACAAGGAATGAAATGGAAATTTTCATTAACACAGTTAATTAATTAAGCCCCCAGCAACTATAAAACCAACGCAACAACAAGCACAAGAGTAACTGTTCTGTGTGTGGGAGTGTGACTCAACGTACGCATCTGGCACGGTTCTTCTTCAACAACACAACAATTTTTAAATAACATTATACTGAATTAATTAAAGAAAATACAAATACCATAATTACTCAAGAGAACCACAATTACACTCTAATCCAAGAACCCAAGCCAGATGCTTTGTTGACTGAACCTGTAATGACACATTATTTAAAACATGGAAATAATGAAAAATAAATCAAGTTTCGTTACCTTCATATATTGACCAAAATCACTCTCATAATTACAATATATCTCCACACCGCCTCGCTATTACCACATCTGAACAAGAACCTTTCAGTATCACATCTCAGCAAGCACTCCCTACTAGCACATCTGAACACCAACTGACTACTACGAGCTCTCCCCAAGCAGTGACCTCTAGCACATCTCAATAATGACAGCCCGTGGAGGCGGCGGAACAATGCTCTCTAGCGATCTCTGGCGCTGTGGCTCAGTGTAGCCACCTTTCATTTTTCCTAGTGCAATATCTGTTGGTGACAGTGTGCAATTCATGTTACAAAGATGGAACATTTGATGTTTTTAACAGTGTAAAATGGTTCAAATGACCCTGAGCACTATGGGACTTAACATCTGAGGTCATCAGTCCCATAGAAAACTACTGAAACCTAACTAACCTAATGACATGATACACGTCCGTGCCTGAGGCAGGTTTCGAACCTGCGACCGTAGCAGTCGCGGGGTTCCGGACTGAAGTGCCTAGAATAGCTCGGTCACCGCGGCCGGCTTTGACGGTGGACAGAGGGTTTTTTTAATTTTCGCTCACTAACTGAGTGATTCATTGATTCATTGACAGCATCATATGTTTAAGGTCATTAACGACATCATGGGTGATTATTACAGTCACATGACGATTGTCTGATGAACCTGATTATGATTTAAAGATGAAAGATCGAGAGAATGCCCAGGTAGTAAGACTATGCCGATTCTGGGTGGATCAGAATCAGCATAGTATTTCTGCTACTAGAGAAAATGGAACTTAAATACGTCCTAATTTCGGTAAATATCCAGTGGTACAGCAATCTCTGTGTAGTTGAAACTGAAACTTGCTGTGAGTGAGTTCCAGTATTACAATGGCATTGGAACTGCGATTTTTAAGTACGCCATAACTGTCTGTGGTGTTCTCGGCGTAGAAGGAGTATGTGTGATCTGGTGTAAAAGGAATAACTTACTTATTATGAACATTAGCATCTGTGACTTCGCATGCACAAGATATTTCTGATATACCAAATAAAGTGAAAGAAACACTATTTGCTGATAGGGAATTTGTACATACTATAAGAAACTGACTTTATTGACGTCTGCAATAAGGTTACATTTATGTGGCAATGATACCGAAATCCAACATTTTGTTACTTCATTATTAATATAAAGTCGATTACGCTACTAATCAGAATGATTAACAAGTTATGAGATTAATCAAATATGTTTTTACAAAATAGTGATTATAAGCACAATATTTAAAATCATATAGTTTTCTATTACAGAGTCTCTAACACAGAAACCAAAGAGAAACGTTATATACACGGACAGATCCATTTTGAGGCAAAGGTCTCAAGTTAGAGTCACAGTCCGGGACACGGTGTTAATGAGACAGAAAGATTCATATTAGCACACACTCTACTGAAGGGAAAATTTCATTCTGTATACATCCCTCAGGTTGCGGCTAAGACATTTCTCCACTATAGGCTTTCTTCCAGGATTGCTAGTATTGCACAGTTCGCAGGAAGGAAAGAAGGAAGGAAGGAGGATTGAGTTTAACGTCACGCCGAATCTAGATCATTAGACATGGAGCACAATCCCACGTTGTACGAATAATGAGGTACAAAATCGGTCGCACCGCTTCAAAGGAAAAAAAAATGGCTCTAATCACTATGGGACTCAACATCTGTGGTCATAAGTCCCCTAGAACTTAGAACTACTTAAACCTAACTAACCTAAGGACATCACACACATCCATGCCCGAGGCAGGATTCGAACCTGCGACCGTAGCAGTCGCGCGGTTCCTGACTGAGCGCCTAGAACCGCTAGACCACCGCGGCCGGCGCTTCAAAGGAACCATCACATCATTTGCCTGGAACAGTTCAGAGAAATCACGGAAAAACCTATTTCTGGATGGCCAGACATGGGTATGAACCATCGTCCTCCTGTGTGAGAATCCAGTGTGCTAACCACTGCGCCTACTTGCTCGAAAGTTGGTAGGAGAACTTCTGTGAAGATAGGAAGGTACACTACTGGCCATTAAAATTGCTACACCACGGAGATTACATGGTACAGACGCGAAATTTAACCGACAGGAAGAAGATGCTGTGATATACAAATGATTAGCTTTTCAGAGCATTCACACAAGGTGGGCGCCGGTGGCGACACCTGCAACATGCCGACATGAGGAAAGTTTCCAACTGATTTCTCATACACAAACAGCAGTTGACCGGCGTTGCCTGGTGAAAAGTTGTTGTGATGCCTCGTGTAAGGAGGAGAAATGCGTACCATCACGTTTCCGACTTTGATGAAGGTCGGATTGTAGCCTATCGCGATTACGGTTTATCGTATCGCGACATTGCTGCTCGCGTTGGTCGACATCCAATGACTGTTAGCAGAATATGGAATCGGTGGGTTCACGAGGTTAATACGGAACGCCGTGCTGGATCCCAACGGCATCGTATCACTAGCAGTCGAGATGACAGGCATGTTATCCACATGGCTGTAACGGGTCGTGCAGCCACGTCTCGATCCCTGAGTCAACAGATGGGGACGTTTGCACAACAACAACTATCTGCACGAACAGTTCGACGTCGTTTGCAGCAGCATGGACTATCAGCACGGAGACCATGGCTACGGTTACCCTTTACGCTGCATCACAGACAGGAGGGCCTGCGATGGTGTATTCAACAATGAACCTGGGTGCACGAATGGCAAAACATTTTTTCGGATGAATACAGGTTCTGTTAAACAGCATCATGATGGTCGCACCCGTGTTTGACGACATCGCGGTGAACACACATTGAAAGCGTGTATTCGTCATCGCCATACTGACGTATCACCCGGCGTGATGGCATGACGTGCCATTGGTTACACGTCTCGGTCACCTCTTGTTCGCATTGACGGCACTTTGAACAGTCGTAACTGCCGTCTGCGTCACGTCTGTTGTGCAGCGAGCTACGTTAATTTAAGTATTAACTGTATTTTTCTTAATTGTCGCTTCTTCTTCCGTGTGTTTTTACTTTTAGGAAGCTTAAATTGTCGAGTGCTAGTAATAGTGTTCCATAGATTTCGTGTTTGTTTTGAATACAGTGAGACAGTCCCTTTAGTCAGCCATAGTGTCAGTATGTAACGCCGGAAATGCATATCCTCGTATTTCCATCTATTGTACTATAATTTTTTTTCCTTATGTTGTTACCTGAATATATGACGTTTCTGTGTCTTTGTATATTGTAATTGTTTTACTATTTGTATATATATGTATTTATGTCGATTTATAATTGGTTTGTTTTGTGAATGTTATTTGTATTTATACGCTGGGTCTGGCCTATGGAAAACTATGCTATCGAACGAATACATCGATAGGTCGTGTGGAGAACCAAACTGTTTAGGATCTTTGGTAGTGTTAACTCTGTCGCGTGGAGCGCGGGCAGAGGGAGAGTTTGGCTGGGGTAGTGCAGTGGAGCAGGTGTGCTGTGTGACGCTCCCGCGAGTTGCCGCGCTTTCGGGGTTTGGCAGCATGTAATTGCGCTCGACTTGCTATGATAGTTTCTGACACGGTGTCGCGGACGGGAAGCATTATCTGGTGCACATCAAGAGCCCGTTTCGCCTGGTGACCGTGTCGAGAAGGAGGCGCGCCAACATCCAGCTTCTGCAACAGCGACGGCCGACAATGAGTGTCTGTCGCCACCTCCTCGATCGACGGCTCCAAACCTTCAGTCAACCAACAAGGAAGACTGGAAGCACGTAAAGTTTCAGAACTGTATGGCAGACCTCAGCTTTTAAAACTGTTCAAATCACAAAATTACAGCAATGTAGCATGAACCTTTGTTGCTCATTGTCCCAATTGCATTACCAAGCAGGGTCCCTTCCTTTTCCGGAATGAACCCGAGTGTCGTTGAAATTCAAACGCCAGCATTAAAGCAATATTATTCTATTTCACTGCTTTAATTTCAAAGTTCAGTTAAAGTATTCCTAGCTGGCTTCAATATTTAGATTACACAAGCACAAATTATGAGTGCGAGTTTTGTTACCATATTTTAGCCTACCTGTGACTACAGCTCAGCTTGGTACGTACTAAATTTTACTATTGTTAATTGTTCAGAATCATTTAATTCAAGTTCAAAGTTAAATCTCTTATTTCTAAATTGCGTAGATTCAAGTAGCTTTTGAAATGATTGTTGAGGTAGTCCAAGACTAACCGTATTTTACTGAATTTCGATGTGCCTCAGAAAGAAAGCTCACTATTAACTTCAGTCACTAAATTAACTTTCGATTTTACGGTTTTATTAATTCTTTTGCTAAATTAAGTCAGAGTGTAGAGAAATTTATTACTTCTGACAAACTTTCAGTTTTCACACTACACGTGTCAACCTTCAGTTGCCACGCTTCTAGTGCTAATTATATGTGTAATAACCTTTCTTTTTCAGTTACTATAGTAATTGTCCTTAGGACTGGCGACTGTAATTTCCCCCAAATCTCAAATATCTAATAACCGCTAGTTAATTGTTAACGTAACGGCCGCACATTTACTTTCTTTATTAACTTTACCCCTTTTCAAAATTAATTTCTGATGTGTTGGCAGAAGAGCCAACATTGTGTTGCTAGAGGAGGCCGAAATGCACGCGTTTAAGCTCACGCAGACTGGCGTGAGGTCTGGAACAATTAAAGGAGTTGAGTCTAATAAATAAAGGACGTAGTTCTTGGAATAGTTAACTTTAATCCATAATTGGAGAACATCGTTCTTGATGATACATAATTACAATCTCAATATAAACTGGTAATGGCGCCTTGCTAGGTCGTAGCAAATGACGTAGCTGAAGGCTATGCTAACTATCGTCTCGGCAAATGAGAGCGTATTTGTCAGTGATCCATCTCTGGCAAAGTCTGCTGTACAACTGGGGCGAGTGCTAGGAATTCTCTCTAGACCTGCCGTGTGGCGGCGCTCGGTCTGCAATCACTGACAGTGGCGACACGCGGGTCCGACGTATACTAACGGACCGCGGCCGATTTAAAGGCTACCACCTAGCAAGTGTGGTGTCTGGCGGTGACACCACAATTTCCACCAGTTTCGTTTGCATTTTTCCCTTCATTTAGATGTAACCCTTTGCTATCTCTTTACCGACAGATTAACTTCGGTGACGATTGCTTTTCCCAAATTTCCATTAGGTACACGCGGTTTAATTTTTCACTGTCATTAAGGTCGATAAGTGAGGGGGAGGTTACACGTGACGACCTGGTGACAGGACAATCTTCGGATTTGAGGTTGTTGTGGACACGAATTTTGCATTGTGCAAATCTCGTAACAAAGTACCGGTTACGGAATGGTCGATACGTCAGCGAGAATATTAGTGTGAGGAAATCCTGTTGAATGACAGAAGTAAAAGTTTAGTGGAAGAGATAATCAAATTCCCTCCACGGATTGACATTAGTATTGGTGTGAAAAAAGATCGTTTGCGAGAAGTAATGAAGCTAAAAGCCGATGCTCGCATACGTCGTCATGACGCTAAAGCACGTTTTTCTAGGTTTGCAATCTGAGACTTAGTACTTGTAAAAGCTCATGAGAAATCTAGCGAGATAGACAATGAAATCTCTAAATTTAAATTTGTTTATAATGGACCATATAAAGTCATTGGTATACCTCACACAAATGCTTATTGCTTAGAGTATCCAAGCTCTGGAAAACTATTAGGTATACGGAACATTGTAGACTTGAAATTGTACCAACCTAGGATTGATTAATACCACAGAATGGGTAATTTGTACATTATGTAAATATAGAGTGTAAGATTTAAATGATTTGCTAGATTTCCATGCTTTTGCCTGACCAAGAGGACATTAAAGAAATTGTAATTAATAAGTAATTAATTTTTACTAAATGATTTAAGAGAAACTGATTATTAACCTACTGAAAAATCCAAGCTGCTAGTTTAAGTTTTCAGCTGAGTCACAGTAGATTGAGGAATGGAAATATGATTTTGTAACAAGCTGTAAGATTTCATGAATATGTGTTTCACTAGTCATTGCCGATGTACTTAGACGATGTTTTAAGTTTCAGGCTTGTACATGTGTGATGATGGACAGTGTTGAGTTATCCACTGTGATAGTGTTAATGGACTCCTTGAGATTACTCGGGAGTGAGTTTTTCCGAAAGAATTCAGTGAAACGGACGTTCTGAAAATGCCGTTATACAGGCGAGTGAGATCAAGCGTGCCGCACAGGCGGGCGTAACAATACTGGCGAGGCGGAGCCGCTGTCGGCTCATGTGCCGCTGTCGGCATTCTTTGCACTTGCGAGTACGGAAGGCGGAGTAGTTTTTCTTCCCGGACAGCTGGTGTGAAAGAATTCTGCTGTCAATATTTATGGTTTTTTCGATCTGCTGAATATTATTTTCTTGTTTAGCATTAAGTGGACTCTCACGTCGAGAATATTAATTATGAAGAGGTTACTTAAAAATGTGTATTCTATGTAATTAATTATTAATTTGCGTATTTTGATATACCTTTTTTTATGACCATGTACTCTGATTAATTTTGTAAATAGTATTCCATTTCTTGTTAGTGTTACGAATTTTAATGATTTTGGAATAGCTAAACCATTTTCTATGTTTTCTATGAATTTTAATATGTTGTCAACCTGTTTTATTTTGGGCAAGATGAGAGAGTGGAATAAGATTAAGAGTGTCTCCACTCAATTATTATGGTCTAAAAATTGATTACTGCCTAATTAGACGAATGCTAAATTTTGTTGATGTTTTGAGCATATGCATTTCCGCTGTTTCTTTTTTGGGACATTTTCTGAGTCTGTTTAGGTTACACGAACATCCTCAGACAATGTGGGGCACGTGTAACGCCGGAAATGCATATCCTCGTATTTCCATCTATTGTAC
This sequence comes from Schistocerca nitens, assembly GCF_023898315.1. Classification (NCBI taxonomy): domain Eukaryota; kingdom Metazoa; phylum Arthropoda; class Insecta; order Orthoptera; family Acrididae; genus Schistocerca; species Schistocerca nitens. The sequence continues at coordinate 390,284,586 of NC_064615.1, forward strand.
TATAATTTTTTTCCTTATGTTGTTACCTGAATATATATGACGTTTCTGTGTCTTTGTATATTGTAATTGTTTTACTATTTGTATATATATGTATTTATGTCGATTTATAATTGGTTTGTTTTGTGAATGTTATTTGTATTTATACGCTGGGTGTGGCCTAGGGAAAACTATGCTATCGAACGAATACATCGATAGGTCGTGTGGAGAACCAAACTGTTTAGGATCTTTGGTAGTGTTAACTCTGTCGCGTGGAGCGCGGGCAGAGGGAGAGTTTGGCTGGGGTAGTGCAGTGGAGCAGGTGTGCTGTGTGACGCTCCCGCGAGTTGCCGCGCTTTCGGGGTTTGGCAGCATGTAATTGCGATCGACTTGCTATGATAGTTTCTGACACGGTGTCGCGGACGGGAAGCATTATCTGGTGCAAATCAAGAGCCCGTTTCGCCTGGTGACCGTGTCGAGAAGGAGGCGCGCCAACATCCAGTTTCTGCAACAGCGACGGCCGACAATGAGTGACTGTCGCCACCTCCTCGATCGACGGCTCCAAACCTTCAGTCAACCAACAAGGAAGACTGGAAGCACGTAAAGTTTCAGAACTGTATGGCCGACCTCAGCTTTTAAAACTGTTCAAATCACAAAATTACAGCAACGTAGCATGAACCTTTGTTGCTCATTGTGCCAATTGCATTACCAAGCAGGGTCCCTTCCTTTTCCGGAATGAACCCGAGTGTCATTGAAATTCAAACGCCAGCATTAAAGCAATATTATTCTATTTCACTGCTTTAATTTCAAAGTTCAGTTAAAGTATTCATAGCTGGCTACAATATTTAGATTACACAAGCACAAATTATGAGTGCGAGTTTTGTTACCATATTTTAGCTTACCTGTGACTACAGCTCAGCTTGGTACGTACTAAAAAATGGCTCTGAGCACTATGGGACTCAACTGCTGAGGTCATTAGTCCCCTAGAACTTAGAACTAGTTAAACCTAACTAACCTAAGGACATCACAAACATCCATGCCCGAGGCAGCATTCGAACCTGCGACCGTAGCGGTCTTGCGGTTCCAGACTGCAGCGCCTTTAACCGCACGGCCACTTCGGCCGGCGGTACGTACTAAATATTACTATTGTTAATAGTTCAGAATCATTTATATCAAGTTCAAAGTTCTAAATTGCGTAGATTCGAGTAGCTTTTGAAATGATTGTTGAGGTAGTCCAAGACTAACCGTATTTTACTGAATTTCGATGTGCTTCAGAAAGAAAGCTCACTATTAACTTCAGTCACTGAATTAACTTTCGATTTTACGGTTTTATTAATTCTTTTGCTAAATTGAGTCAGAGTGTAGCGAAATTTATTACTTCTGACAAACTTTCAGTTTTCACACTACACGTGTCCACCTTCAGTTTCCACGCTTCTAGTGCTAATTATATGTGTAATAACCTTTCTTTTTCAGTTACTATAGTAATTGTCCTTAGGACTGGCGACCGTAATTTCCCCCAAATCTCAAATATCTAATAACCGCTAGTTAATTGTTAACGTAACGGCCGCACATTTACTTTCCTTATTAACTTTACCCCTTTTCAAAATTAATTTCCACCAGTTTCGTTTGCATTTTTCCCTTCATTTAGATGTAACCCTTTCCTCCCTCTTTACCGACAGATTAACTTCGGTAACGATTGCTTTTCCCAAATTTCCATTAGGTACACGCGGTTTAATTCTTCACAGTCATTAAAGTCGATAAGTGAGGGGGAGGTCACAAGTAGTGCTAGTGTAGTTCAATACAGTCCAGAGACAGGTAGTGGTATTTTTATTGTTTTCTACAAGAAGTGTCTAGTAACCACAGTTTAGTCAAGTATCAGCCGCCTTTAGTGAATTAGCAGTCTAGTTAAAAGTTGATTAACTCTCTACAGTAAATTGATTTCTTGGGATGGATAGGATGTGTGACTGCTGTGTACGGACGCAGGAGGAGCTGGCCACTGTTCGCGAACAGCTGAGCGTGTTGATGGCCGCGGTCAGCCGTCTTCAGGCTGCTGCCTCGGTGTGTAGCGGCAGTGGGGAGTCTGGTGCGTCGCAAGGTACACCCCAGGTGTTACATGCTTCACCCACTGTCCCTGCTGTCGAGACATCTTCGCGGGTACCGTCGTGGTTGGGCCACCCTCTCCCCAAGGGGAATGCCGGGTTCAGCGGCGTTCGCGGCACACGAGTCGGAGGGTCAATGTGGAGGCTGGCCGTGTGGCATCGCCCGCTCTGCCTGTGAGTGGACATGTGGCCGCTCTTCAGCAAGATCCGTGGAGACACACCGGGGGGGGGGGGGGGGGGGTGTTATTAGTTATTGGAAGCTCCAACGTTAGGCGGGTGATGGAGCCCCTTAGTGAAATAGCGGAAAGGTCGAGGAGGAAGGCCAGTGTTCACTCTGTCTGCTTGTCGGGGAGTCTCATCCGAGATGTGGAGGAGGCCCTGCCGCCAGCGATAGAGAGCACTGGGTGCACTCGACTGCAAATTGTTGCTCGCGTCGGCACCAATGACTCCTGCCGTCTGGGTTGAGAGGTCATCTTCAGTTCGTGCAGGTGGTTGGCGGAGTTGGTGAAGGCGGGAAGCCTCGCTCGCGGGGTGGAATCTGAGCTAACTATTTGTAGTATCGCTCCCTGAAGCGATCGCGGTCCTCTGGTTTGGAGCCGAGTAGAAGGCTTAAACCAGAGGTTCAGACGATTCTGCGGAGATTGGGGGTGCAAATTTCTCGACCACCGCTATAGGGTGGAGAAATGTAGGGTCCCTCTAAATAGGTCAGGCGTCCACTACACGAAGGAAGCGGCTACAAGGGTAGCGGAGTACGTGTGGAGTGCACGTGTGGGTTTTTTAGGTTAGAGAATTCCCTCCCAAGGCCCGACAAGACGCCTCCTGAGACGCGGCAAGGTAGGAGTAGGCAAAATGCAACAGGGAATAACAATATTAATGTGCTAATAGTAAAGTGCAGGAGCTTCTATAGAAAGGTCTCACAACTGTCCCCATTAATAAACCGTCACAATGCCCACATAGTACTAGGGACAGGAAGTTGGTTGAAACCAGATGTAAACAGTAATGAAATTCTAAACTCAGATTGGAATGTATACCGCAGAGACAGGCTGGACAGTGAAGGGGGAGGCGTGTTTATAGCGATAAGAAGTGCAATAGTATCGAAGGAAATTGACGGAGATCTGAAATGTGAAATAATTTGGATGAAGGTCACGGTTAAAACAGGCTCAGACATGGTAATTGGATATCTCTATAGGCCCCCTGGCTCAGCAGCTGTTTGGCTGAGCACCTGAAGGATAATTTGGAAAATATTTCGAGTAGATTTCCCCAACATGTTATAATTCTGGGTGGAGATTTTAATTTGCCGGATATAGACTGGGAGACTCAAACGTTCATAACGGGTGGCAGGGACAAAGAATCCAGTGAAATTTTTTTAAGTGCTTACTCTGAAAACTGTCTTGAGCAATTAAAAAGAGAACCGACTCGTGGCGATAGCATATTAGACCTTCTGGTGACGAACCGACCCGAACTACTTGAAACAGTTAACGCAGAACAGGGAATCAGCGATCATAAAGCGGTTATTGCATCGATGATTTCAGCCGTAAATAGAAATATTAAAAAGAGGTAGGTAGATTTTTCTGTTTAGCAAAGGTAACAAAAAGCATATTTCACAGTACCTGCCGGCTCAACACAAAAGTTTTGTTTTTAAGTACAGATAGTGTTGAGGATCAGTGGACAAAGTTCAAAACCATCGTACAATATGCGTTAGATGAGTAAGTGCCAAGCAAGATCATGAGAGATGGAAAAGAGCCACCGTGGTACAACAACCGCATTAGAAAACCGCAGCGGAAGCAAAGGGAACTTCACAGCAAATATAAACATAGCCAACGCCTTGCAGACAAACAAAAATTACGCGAAGCGAAATGTAGTGTGAGGAGAGACATGCGAGAGGCGTTCAATGAATTCGAAAGTAAAGTTCTATGTACTGACTCGGCTGAAAATCCTACGAAATTTTGGTCTTATGTCAAAGCGGTAGGTGGATCAAAACAAAATGTCCAGACACTCGGGATGGTTCCTTTAAAAGGGCACGGCCGATTTCCTTCCCAATCCTTCCCTAACCCGAGCTTGTGCTCCGTCTCTAATGACCTCGTTGTCGACGGGACGTTAAACACTAACCACCACCACCTCCAGACACTCTGTGACCAAAATAGTACTGAAACAGAGGATGACAGACTAAAGGTCGAAATACTATATGTCTTTTTCCAAAGCTGTTTCACAGAGGAAGACTGCACTGTAGTTCCTTCTCTAGATTGTCGCACAGATGACAAAATGGTAGGTATCGAAATATATGACAGAGGGATAGAAAAACAATTAAAATCGCTCAAAAGAGGAAAGGCCGCTGGAGCTGATGGGATACCAGTTCGATTTTACACAGAGCACGCGAAGGAACGTGTTCCCCCCCCCCCCCCCCCCCACACACCCTTCTTGCAGCGGTGTACCGTAGGTCTCTAGAAGAGCGTAGCGTTCCAAAAGATTGGAAAAGGGCACAGGTCATCCCCCTTTTCAAGAAGGAACGTCGAACAGATGTGCATAACTATAGACCTATATCTCTAACGTCGATCAGTTGTATAATTTTGGAACACGTATTATGTTCGAGCATAATGACTTTTCTGGAGACTAGAAATCTACTCTGTAGGAATCAGCATGGGTTTCGAAAAAGACGATCGTGTGAAACCCAGCTCGCGCTATTCGTCCACGAGACTCAGAGGGCCATAGACACGGGTTCCCAGGTAATTGCCGTGTTTCTTGACTTCCGCAAGGCGTTTGATACAGTTCCCCACAGTCGTTTAATGAAGAAAGTAAGAGCATTTGAACTATCAGATCAATTGTGTGATTGGATTGAAGAGTTCCTAGATAATGAACTCAGCATGTCATTTTCAATGGAGAGAAGTCTTCCGAAGTAAGAGTTCAGGTGTGCCGCAGGGGAGTGTCGTAGGACCGTTGCTATTCACAACATCCATAAATGACCTTGTGGATGACATCGGAAGTTCACTGAAGCTTTTTGCGGATGATGCTGTGGTACATCGAGAGGTTTTAAGAATGGAAAATTGTACTGAAATGCTGGAGGATCTGCAGGGAATTGGCCCATGGTGCAGGAAATGGCAATTGAATCTCAATGCAGACAAGTGTAATGTGCTGCGAATACATAGAAAGAAAGATCCCATATCATTTAGCTACAATATAGCAGGTCAGCAACTGTAAGCAGTTAATTCCATAAATTATCTGGGAGTACGCATTAGGAGTGATTTAAAATGGAATGATCATATAAAGTTGATCGTCGGTAAAGCACATGGAAGACTGAGATTCATTGCAAGAATCCTAAGGAAATGCAATCCGAAAACAAAGGAAGTAGGTTACAGTACGCTTGTTCGTCCACTGCTTGAATACTGCTCAGCAGTGTGGGATCCGTACCAGATAGGGTTGACAGAAGAGACAGAGAAGATCCAACGGAGAGCAGCGCGCTTCGTTACAGGATCATTTAGTAATCGCGAAATCGTTACGGAGATGATAGATAAACTCCAGTGGAAGACTCTGCAGGAGAGACGCTCAGTAGCTCGGTACGGGCTTTTGTTAAAGTTTCGAGAACATACCTTCACCGAAGAGTCAAGCAGTATATTGCTCCCTCCTACGTATATCTCGCGAAGAGACCATGAGGATAAAATCAGAGAGATTAGCGCCCACACAGAGGCATACCGACAATCCTTCTTTCCACGAACAATACGAGACTGGAATAGAAGGGAGAACCGATAGAGGTACTCAAGGTACCCTGCGCCACACACAGTCAGGTGGCTTGCGGAGTATGGATGTAGATGTAGATGTAGATCCCTTCGAAACCCTACATTTCAGTAGGATAATTCACGACCACATGTTGCAGGTCCAGTACGGGCCTTTCTGGATACAGAAAATGTTGGACTGCTGCCCTGGCCAGCACATTCTCCAGATCCCTCACCAATTTAAAATGTCTGGTCAATGGTGGCCGAGCAACTGGCTCGTCACAATACGCCAGTCACTATTCTTGATGAACTGTGGTATCGTGCTGAAGCTGCATGGGCAGCTGTACCTGTACACGCCATCCAAGCTCTGCTTGACTCAATGCCGAGGCCTATCAAGGCCGTTATTACGGCCAGAGGTGGTTGTTCTGGGTACTGATTTCTCAGGATCTATGCACCCAAATTGCGTGAAAATGTAATCACATGTCAGTTCTAGTGTAATATATTTGTCCATTGAATATCCGTTTATCATCTGCATTTCTTCTTCGTGTAGCAATTTTAATGGCCAGTAGTGTAGAAGGAAAGGTACTGCCGGAAGTAAAGCTGTAAGGACGGGTCGTGTGTCATGCTTGGGTAGATCAGGAGCTATAGCATTTGTCTGAGAAAGGCAAACGTCCCGATTTCGAGTCTCTGTTCGATAGTGTTTTAATGTGCCAGGAACTTTCATAGCAACATTTAATACCTATTGAATGCTGGGCTCCTTAAGGTTCCCTTTCTGTGCAGCGACCGTGGAATTAAAATTACAAAGAATGTAGCAACCAGTCGCGGAAACATAATTTATTTATGTTATTGCAAATAGATTTCGACTGATATCAGTCATCATCGGTGCATTTTTGTAACCAATACCATGCCATAAGTAGAAGTACTGTCCTTGGCTGATTTTTATCAGAACAGAAATCTTCCAAGAACAGTACTTCTACTTATGGCATATATCGGTTAGAAAAATGCACCGATGATGACTGATATCAGTCGAAATCAATTTGTAACAAGATAAATAAATTATGTTTCCGCGACTGGTTGCTACATTCTTTGAAATTTAATACCTAGTCATTAACGGAAGTTACGGTCTTGCCGTATTTTTCTGATGGCCGTCGAATATCCAGCAATATCCATGACACATGAATACCCTGTGTAAGTAAGACGACGACAGAATTGTACAAATCTATCTGAATAGTAAAATAACAATGACTCTCGATCGTTATTTTGCTATTTTACGAACACGAATATCATTTCAGAAGCTTCAATCAATATTTTCTAGTATGTATCGAGACTTTAAAGATATCTCTTGTTTACAAGATTCTGCAGTTAGTAGCTTTGGTTGGTCAGGCAAGTACAGGGGATTTGAAACTTGATATCTCTCTACTGACATTTTCAGATAGACTTCAGCGGCACTATTAATACAATTTCGAGGTCACGATTAAAATACATGTCCTCGTAAGATGATACACACAAATACCGATTACAATTTTAAACTGCTAAAAACATAGATTACTTACCACTGAAAGTGTTTGGCATTTCTGTCTGGTGACTGAATCAACTGTCACTCCTATGAATGCCCGGAGTCATCCACACCTGATACAATAGAAAACGCGCCGCCATTGTCGAGGCTAGGACACATAGAGTATGTTTATCATTAAACATTTACATCTAGGCACTTATCCCTGATGATGTCAGCATATCACGCCACATTACTACAGTAAAGTTTGTTTGGGTCATCCTTTGAGCTCGTACCATCCACCTTTCTGTGTACTGACTGAACCTCGAGACCAAAGACATGGACTGGAAAGCTCTGCCGTTGCAGCCAGTGATCCCAGACCAGGTTACCATGTGTGTTCAATAGGCACTGGCTCCACCAAAAATTTGCAGAACGACTTGTGCAAACGACTATCAGTATTTCTTAACTGCATTAGTGGCCAACAACAGAAGAAACATTGTCGCCGGCGTCAGATTGCGGATTGAGGACATCAGCCGGCTTGATGGCTGGCAGATCGTTAGTGCCTAGCGTCTCATCCCTTAACCTTCAAGGTCCTGCAGGCACTGGGGTCTCCACGTGCCACTATTTAAAAGGTCTACTGCGAGTGGCTCTATTCGAGGAAAACTCCCATCGTCAGAGACTCTGCCATAAACAACTACTTATTACTGACGGATATAGTTATTCAGTACCAAGGATTATACGAGTGTTGTTCTAAATGTACGTTACACATTCTTATGGAAGGCCAAGTTGTTATCCACAGCCGATAGATATAAATCATTTTATGTGCCAACAGTTATTCAGTTTCATTTATAATCTACCTGTTTCGGTAGACACTACGATCTTCACAAGAGAGACTGCAAGGTACAAGACAAGAATAACACAGGTATGTGATTTCTGCAATATTATAACGTACAAGTAGGTACAACGTATTTGAAATATCGTAATACTTATATAATGTAAATTAGTTTGTGAAATATAGATCCCTCCCAAATACGACAACATAAAGTGTAAAATGTGACTAATTATCACGATAATTGTTTTATGAATTTTCATTGTAGTCAATTTACGCAATCATTGCGGTAACATGCACACACTTAATCTTAACATCAGATAACCAACACAGGCTCAGTCAGAACAAGATATATACAAGAAAACACTACTCCATCGATATATAGTACGAACGTCATAACACAGTTCTAAGATAAAATTACAATATTGAAAGAGGTAGACATGTTCATGAAAGAGCATCAGGCTATGGTTATGCGTTGCAGGTATATCTGCTGTATTATTCCTTGACTACAGATGAAGTGAATAAAGATTCAGTGAAGATGGTATCTGTCGGTGATGGTAAAGAGAGTACATTACTCAAAAATATACTCCAGAGTTGCATACAAAACCAAATAAACCCGAACGTGGGTGTTTTTCGCTCAGTAGCTGGAGGAACCAACAGTAAGAAAATACTATTTGATGATATCGTGTTTGGCAGACATGTGTTTTTGACTAACTGATAAACATCACGTAAGTATTAAGAGGCATCAAATTTTTTCTCTGCTTTCATATTGTAAGACTCCAGCAGTTCTTGTCTTATACTCTACAGTGTCTCGAGTGAAGATGGTGGCCAGTACCGAAACCAACAGAGAATGAATAAAATTGTAGAGCTATTGCCACAGAAAATGAAACTGTTATTGAATGTTGCGCTACATTTCAGACGGACGCAGATGCGGAACACAATTTTTCAATACAAAGTCTCTTTTTTTAAAAAAAAAAAACAATGTCGAAACATTCTACCAATCGTTAAATTCCTCGATGACAGAAGTCCACTCCTTGATCACACAGCCATGCGAGAAACGCTGTTGTGAACAACCTAATGGGCGGAAACTCTGCGATTGCCGAGAATCATTTCCGCGGTGGGCGATGCCGATGACCTTCCTTCGTGATCAGCATCACCACTTATGTGCGGGCTTGGTCAAATTGTCGGCACAATTTCGCTGCGGAAAGACTCAACATTGCATTTGACCCATATCCCAGATCTGAAAATTCGACGTTTTGCCCACAAGAATCTTACTGTCCTGCGTACTGCAAATTTTGGAGTACGTTCTATGTTTCTGCGCCATTACACTCCCACACTGTGATACACCTGTTTTCCGTAACGCAGCAGAACTGTGTACGGAGGAAACACGGAACCTGCATTCTCTTCCGACAACGGGCCAACTCTGGTGCGCATTGGTCTCAGCGTGGGATGAAATCCGTAATTTACTTTTTTAAATCCCCTCGTTTCGGCGGATGGATGAGGAACGTTATGGCACATCACTGAAAATTTCTAGTGGAATTTCAATAGGAAATTAGCAGCAAAACGAAGTATAAGCACCTTAACACAGTGGAGTCGAAAGTTACACGCTCCCAAGTGCTCGCCAGTGCCCCTTTGTTCTACGTAAAAATAAGGAAACGGAGATCAGCGAGGGCGTGTAGACAAAGGCAGTAAATGCTCAGTCCGTGGAAAAAGATCATCTTCATCACGGAGCCGGAGTACGTCATCATATACGTCCTCTCATCAAAAGTATATGAACAGCCTATGTAATGCGGAAGTGACCACTAAATGTGGCGAGAGCTTCACTTGACAGTGTAAAGGCAGACGGTGAGTATTGTATTGTCAGCAGAGAAGCGGTAACAACAAAATGCGTCGGTCAGAAAGCTCAGTGACTTGTCATTGGACATCGCCTGAGTAACAGATCCATCAGCGAAATTTCAACTTTTCTTAAGTTGCCCAAGTCGACTGTTAGTAAAGCTAAACCACGAGCAGACAGAATTCATGCACTGAAGGACAAGATCCGTAAGCACTGGGGGATGGTGGTTGTGAAAGACCACATCAGATTAGAGGAAGGAATCATTGCGAGTTCCAAACTTCTAGCAGCAGTCCTACAACCGCAATGCGCTTAGGGAGTTAGGTTATGGTGTGCAATGGTCGAGCCGCTTCTCATCATGCACCACACTTGTCTTGATATGGAGAGCGACACCACTGGACAGCTGATGTCTGCAAAATTTTGATTAGGAACGACTGGTTACGCTACAACCTGTGGAAATTCGATGGATGGTTTTGGATTTGGCTACACCTAGAGAACCTTGCCATCCATAAAATGTAGTGCTTAAAGTACAATACGGAGGAGATAGTGTTACGGTGTTGGAGTATTTTTGATGGATAATGTGTAGTCCAACTATTGCACTAAAGGAAATGCTACATGTGGAAGCATATGAATGCATGTTAGGGCATTGCGTACTGCGTACTGTAGAGGAAGAGTCGGAACAATGATTGCTTGTATCAACATGACAATGAGTCTTGTAATAAAGCAACATCGGTGAGGCAATGACTTGCGCACGCTAGTGTTCCTGATGTAGACTTGAACCCAATGCAACACCTTTCGAATGAGTTAGAAACCTCTCCTATATCGGCTCTAGATAATGATTTGGCTGCCATTTCTCCACAGACGAGGTATGCCCGGAGCAGATGATGCCGTCATAAAGACTAAGGGTGGACTGACAACATACTGATGTCCACTAATAGGTGTCTGAATACTTTTGATCCGATAATACACTGAAGAGCCAAAGAAACTGGTACATCTGCCTAATATAGCGTAGGCCCCCGCGAGCAGGAAGAAGTGCCGCAACACAACTTGGCATTGACTCGACTAATGTCTGAAGTAGGGGTGGAAGGGAACTGATACGGATTTATGAACAGTCCGGTAGGATTCATAGTAAGTGTATGAGGGCGTGGAGATCTCTTCTGAACAGCCCGTTGCAAGGCATCTCAGATATGCTCAGTGAGGTTCATATGTGGGGAGTTTGGACGCTAGCAGAAGCGTTTAAATTCAGAAGAGTGTTCCTGCAGCCACTCTTAGCCATTCCGGATGTGAGGTTGACGCATTGCCCTCCTGGAATTGCCCAAGTCCTTCGGAAAAAACAGAGGATGACGCGCGCCCTAAAGCTGAAATACTAAACAACTTTTTCCATAGCTGTTTCACAGAGGAAGACCGCACTGCAGTTCCTTCTCTAAATCCTCGCACAAACGAAAAAATGGCTGACATCAAAATAAGTGTCCAAGGAATAGAAAAGCAACTGGTATCACTCAACAGAGGAAAGTCCACTGGACCTGACGGGATACCAATTCGATTCTACACAGAGTACGCGAAAGAACTTGCCCCCCTTCTAACAGCCGTGTACCGCAAGTCTCTAGAGGAGCGGAAGGTTCCAAATGATTGGAAAAGAGCACAGGTAGTCCCAGTCTTCAAGAAGGGTCATCGAGCAGATGCGCGAAACTATAGACCTATATCTCTGACGTCGATCTGTTGTAGAATTTTAGAACATGTTCTTTGCTCGAGTATCATGTCGTTTCTGGAAATCCAGAATCTACTCTGTAGGAATCAACATGGATTCCGGAAACAGCGATCGTATGAGACCCTACTCGCTTTATTTGTTCATGAGACCCAGAAAATATTAGATACAGGCTCCCAGGTACATGTTATTTTCCTTGACTTACGGAAGGCGTTCTATACAGTTCGGCACTGTCGCCTGATAAACAATGTAAGAGCCTACGGAATATCAGACCAGCTGTGTGGCTGGATTGAAGAGTTTTTAGCAAACAGAACACAGCATGTTGTTCTCAATGGAGAGACGTCTACAGACGTTGAAGTAACCTCCGGCGTGCCACAGAGGAGTGTTATGGGACCATTGCTTCTCACAATATATATAAATGACCTAGTAGATAGTGTCGGAAGTTCCATGCGACTTTTCGCGGATGATGCTGTAGTAAACAGAGAAGTTGCAGCATTAGAAAATTGTAGCGAAATGCAGGAAGATCTGCAGCGGATAGGCACTTGGTGCAGGGAGAGGCAACTGACCCTTAACATAGAAAAATGTAATGTATTGCGAATACATAGAAAGAAGGATCCTTTATTGTATGACTATATGATAGCGGAACAAACACTGGTAACAGTTACTTCTGTAAAATATCTGGGAGTATGCGTGCGGATCAGTTTGAAGTGGAATGATCATATAAAATTAATTGTTGGTAAGGCGGGTACCAGGTTGAGGTTCATTGGGAGAGCCCTTAGAAAATGTAGTCCATCAACAAAGGAGATGGCTTACAAAACACTCGTTCGACCTATACTTGAGTATTTCTCATCAGTGTGGGATCCGTACCAGATCGGGTTGACGGAGGAGATAGAGAAGATCCAAAGAAGAGCGGCGCGTTTCGTCACAGGGATATTTGGTAAGCGTGATAGCGTTACGGAGATGTTTAGCAAACTCAAGTGGCAGACTCTGCAAGAGAGGCGCTCTGCATCGCGGTGTAGCTTGCTGTCCGGGTTTCGAGAGGCAGCGTTTCTGGATGAGCTTCCCGAGGAGATCACGAATGTAAAATTAGAGAGATTAGAGCGCGCACGGAGGCTTTCCGGCAGTCGTTCTTCACGCGAACCATACGCGACTAGAACAGGAAAGGGAGGTAATGGTAGTAGCACGTAAAGTGCCCTCCGCCACACACCGTTTGGTGGCTTGCGGAGTATAAATGTAGAGGTAGATGTAGAAAGCACAATGAACTTGAATGGATGCTTGTGATCAGACAGGATGCTTACGTACGTGTCGCCTGTCGGAGTCGTATATAGATGTATCATGAGTCCCATATCACTCCAACTGCACACGCCCCATACCGTCACGGAGCTTCCACCAGGTTGAGCAGTCCCCTGTTGATATGCAGTTTCCATGGACTCATAAGGTTGTCTACATACTCGTACACGTCCATCCGCTCGGTACAATTTCAAACGAGAGTCGTCCGACCAGACAACATGTTTCCAGTCATCAACAGTCCAATATTGGTGTTGAAGACCCCAGGCGAGGCATAAAGCATTGTGTCGTGCAACATCAAGAGTAGACGAGTGGGCCATCGGCTCCGAAAGCCCATGACGATGATGTTTTGTTGAATGGTTCGCACGCTGACTCTAGTTGATGACCCAGCATTGAGGTGTGCAGCAACTTGCGGAAGGTATGCGCTTCCGTCACGTTGAACGATTCTCTTCAGTCGTCGTTGGTCCCGTCCTTGCAGGATCTTTTTCCGGTCGCAGCGATGTCGGGTATTTGAAATTTTATCAGATACCTGACATTCACGGTACACTCGTGAAATGGTCGTACGGGAAAATCCCCACTTCATCGCAACCTCGGAGATGCTGTGTCCCATCGGTCGTTGCGCCAACTATAACACTACGTTGAGCGTTGATAACCTGCCACTGTAGCAGCAGTAACCGATCTAATAACTGCACCAGACGCTTGTTGTCTTATATAGGCGTTGCCGACCCCAGCGCCGTATTCTGCCTGTTTATATACCTCTGTATTTTAATGAGCATGGTTTGGCACTTCTGTGTGTATGGCGATGGGTCCAGTAAGTCAAAAGCGATAGGAGGCAGTGCATTGTTATCGTCAATAGTGCACATCTGATGGCAGGAGGCGGATATATACTCGTGTGAGTATAAAATGAAGCTTCCCGTTCAACAGACAGCGTTTCCGATGCTTGAAAATACTGACTGATCACATGCATCCATTTGTTTGCCTACAGCATTCTGCAGGACCGCAAATTAAGAAAATGCACTACTTCATCTCTCAGGAGTTTCTTCAGGAAGACGTCGGGGATATGAAAATGCTCTGTGAACCCCAGCCCCCCCCCCCCCCCCCCGCTCCACTCCTAAGCATCGTTTTATTTCTTCTCAGTCGTTCTATGAACATCAAAGATGGCACTGAGAGAGACGGATCCACCTCATAGTTGCTGTGAACTATGGCTCGCAGTGGATCCGTGTTGAAGGTGCGTGCCTCCCCCCCCCCCCCGCCCCCATCGATTGCGGTGTATCGTTGAGTCTGTGCCAAGATGCGTCGCCGCTGTTTTTTGAGTGAAAGGGGCGCTGTGTGCTGCGACATAGATGACTAGATCAGTTAGGTATAAATATACAGCAGGAAAGGATGTCACCTTCAGACCCCAGTAGTATTGGACCCCCAGAAAAAGACGATCATAATACATTATGAATCCCCTTTGTAATTTTATTTGTCACATTTCGCAAGGTATATGCCTATCGTTTCCTTGGTCGACCTATGTTTCTCGTTCCTTTCAGTCTGTAATTCTGTAATTTGTTATGAAGGATTGCATCTCTCATTCAGTTTACATTTTCTTTCCACTTCACAGTACGCAGCTCGTGGTCTCGCGGTAGCGTTCTCGCGGGGTCCCGGATTCGATTCCCTGCGGGATCAGGGATTTTCACCTGCCTTGAGATGACTGAGTGTTGTTGTGTCGTCTTCATCATCATCATCATTCATCCCCATGTCGGAGGAAGGCAATGGCAAACCACCTCCACTAGGACCTTGCCTAGTACGGCGGTGCGGGTCTCCCGCATCGTTCTCCTACGCTCTGTCAAGGAATATGGAACTTCATCATCATCATCCACTTCACAAACTAGTTGTTGCTAAATAAATAATGTAGCTGGGGAACACATATTTCTGGAAATTTTACCACCTACCGACCTGAAAAGAATTATGTCAGTTATAGATAAGATAGCATGGAACACATTTCAACTTTGATTCACTAAAACACAGAACTAACAGCTCAATTATTCGTGTTTGATAAGTGGAAAACAGCAAATACTCGTTACAGTGAATCTATGTCGTCACTGAACGGCCAGTGGCACATGGCAACACAAGTCTAAGTATGGGTACAGCATGTTCATGTGGATTACGAGGAGGATGATATTGTACGAGGGCAGTTCAATAAGTAATGCAACACATTTTTTTTCTGAAACAGGGGTTGTTTTATTCAGCATTGAAATACACCAGGTTATTCCCCAATCTTTTAGCTACACAACACTATTTTTCAACGTAATCTCCATTCAATGTTACGGCCTTACGCCACCTTGAAATTAGGGCCTGTATGCCTGCACGGTACCATCCCACTGGTCGATGTCGGAGACAACGTCGTACTGCATCAATAACTTCTTCATCAACCGCGTAGTGCCTCCCACGGATTGCGTCCTTCATTGGGCCAAACATATGGAAATCCGACGGTGCGAGAACGGGGCTGTAGGGTGCATGAGGAAGAACAGTCCACTGAAGTTTTGTGAGCTCCTCTCGGATGCGAAGACTTGTGTGATGTATTGCGTTGTCATGAAGAAGAAGTTCGTTCAGATTTTTGTGCCTACGAACACGCTGAAGTCGTTTCTTCAATTTCTGAAGAGTAGCACAATACACTTCAGAGTTGATCGTTTGACCATGGGGAAGGACATCGAACAGAATAACCCCTTCAGCGTCCCAGAAGACTGTAACCATGACTTTACCGGCTGAGGGTATGGCTTTAAACTTTTTCTTGGTAGGGGAGTGGGTGTGGCGCCACTCCATTGATTGCCGTTTTGTTTCAGGTTCGAAGTGATGAACCCATGTTTCATCGCCTGTAACAATCTTTGACAAGAAATTGTCATCCTCAGCCACATGACGAGCAAGCAATTCCGCACAGATGGTTCTCCTTTGCTCTTTATGGTGTTCGGTTAGACAACGAGGGACCCAGCGGGAACAAACCTTTGAATATCCCAACTGGTGAACAATTGTGACAGCACTACCAACAGAGATGTCAAGTTGAGCACTGAGTTGTTTGATGGTGATCCGTCGATCATCTCGAACGAGTGTGTTCGCATGCTCCGCCATTGCAGGAGTCACAGCTGTGCACGGCCGGCCCGCACGCGGGAGATCAGACAGTCTTGCTTGACCTTGCGGCGATGATGACACACGCTTTGCCCAACGATTCACCGTGCTTTTGTCCACTGCCAGATCACTGTAGACATTCTGCAAGCGCCTATGAATATCTGAGATGCCCTGGTTTTCCGCCAAAAGAAACTCGATCACTGCCCGTTGTTTGCAACGCACATCCGTTACAGACGCCATTTTAACAGCTCCGTACAGCGCTGCCACCTGTCGGAAGTCAATGAAACTATACGAGACGAAGCGGTTATGTTTGAAAATATTCCACAAGAAATTTCCGGTTTTTCAACCAAAATTGGCCGAGAAAAAAAATGTGTTGCATTACTTATTAAACTGCCCTCGTATCTGTTTGCAATCGCATAACTAACTGATAATTGGGAACCATGACGTCGACAGGAATCAGTGGTCATGCTGCATAATCCACTGCAAGAGAGATTTGGCCCTGTGTCGTGAGTAGTAGCCGTGCTTTGAAATACCGCGAATGATGAGGAAGGCGAGAGCCGTAAAAGGATACTAGTGATCCGTCATCTGTGTTGACGTACGTCACAGCTAACATAATGCATTCAGTAACACAAACACCTCACGACCATCGACTTGATGTAAAAGGAGGCTTGAATCCTGTCACAAAAGAATAGTACTGAAATGCTGAAAATTTTGAAAGAAGTGCATAGTTAACTGCTATGTCTTCGTCTATATAATTTACCATGATTATATGGAACCTTGACTGTACTATAAAAACATGACATGAAAATAACTGCTTTATACCACAATAGCAGTGTGTACTAATCGAAGCTGGAAAGGCAAAACATATATAGATAAACGCAGCAATATGTATTCATTATTTGTTGATTTCAAGAAAACATCTGTTAGGGTTGATACTGACCCTTAGTACATCACTTACCAATCGATATGAAACAGTACTTGTGAAAATGAACGAATACTGCCTCAAAACGATAATAAGATTTTCCAGTTTTTTGGTATCCCTCAAAGTTATTAACGCTTCTAGGCAGTGTAGATCGTTGAAAATCTCTATATTACTTTGATTTGCTTGGGCATGTCAAATGCGCAATTCTTGTTCATTTGCACTTTGCGTTTCTATATTTCTCTACTTCTCGGATGTGATACATCCTTGAAATATCGGCTATGGTTTGACACTACTACATGGATGTCGTCTGCACGTTACGTTTCAAAGCGTCTTCACTTCGAGTCCCGTTCGATCTGGTGGTGTTAATTGTCATCGGTTGAGATTTTACCAAGTTTTCTGCCTTTCGTTTCGAACTGTGTAAAATTAGGATCAAGTTGTACACATAATATCAGTACTCTGTGTCAGTGAGGCTCAGAAGAGCTGTTGCGTACTACAATGGTGTACTACATAATCAGTCATCAGCGGATGTCCTCTCAATGCTTGTGCCTCACCCTGGTCAAATGTTACGAATACTAAAACATCTGCATCAATGATAGTGAGAATCTGTTACGATCAAAGGGGCATATTACACGATAGAAAGAGTGTACTGAAGGATCTAGAATAGATTTCGTAGTTGATACAACTCCTCCCGAACAGGCCATGGGGGCCCAAAGGAACCGACTGGCCGCCGTGTCATCCTCAGCCCACAAGCGTCACTGGATGCCGATATGGAGGGGCATGTGGTCAGCACACCGCTCTCAGCCGTATGTCAGTTTCCGAGACCGGAGCCGCCACTTCTCAACCAAGTTGCTCCTCAGTTTGCCTCACAATGGCTGAGTGCACGCCGCTCGCCAACAGCTCTCGGCAGACCGGATGGTAACCCACCCAAGTGCTATCCAAGCCCGACAGCGCTTAACTTCGGTGATCTGACGGG
This sequence comes from Schistocerca nitens, assembly GCF_023898315.1. NCBI lineage: Eukaryota > Metazoa > Arthropoda > Insecta > Orthoptera > Acrididae > Schistocerca > Schistocerca nitens. Next base: position 390,302,512 of record NC_064615.1, read on the forward strand.
AACCGGTGTTACCTCTGCGGCAGTTGGTACAATATGACAGAGTCGACGGTGGAGACGGCATACAGATAACTGAAAATAAGAAAGTATGTAACGTTTTGACACTACAGTCTTAGAGCACCAAGCATAATTCATGTTATGGAGGAAAGCTGTGCTCCTAGACAGTGCTGATGACGTCTAAATAATTTAAAGTATTTTATGAAGCTTCTTTCAACTTGTGTAAGTTTGATTTTCCGTGTTATAGGTAGTCAAATTATTTGTGATAGGAAGTTAAGAATTTGTGTCGTGGCTTATCAACTTCCTTACATTAAAATGAGCATAACTGTCTGTGTAAACTGTTTCCAAAGGTTAGGAATCTGTTTGAAACTACATCCCATTTATAAGCAAATTTGACGTTTTATATACTTCATTTTCTTCTCGTATTATGGACCTCTAAGAAATGATATAATTCACTCTGTTTGTGTTACTTATTTTCTCCATTGCTTTGCCCACTTTCCTCTGCTGTAGCACTGAAACAGTTCTTGTACAGAGCGCTAGTAGTTTTATAGGCTTAAAATTATTAATTTCAGCCTAATCTGGAGGTGGATGTATTGTGTGAAAACCCTGTGAACCAAATGCAATATCACAGTGCCATCGATGGTTTGTACAAAGCATTTATTATTGTGATGAATCAGTCCGATAAACATGTGATTCATGCGAGCGCCTCCAAATCAACAAACTATACCAAACATTCGCACAATTAATTTTGACTCTATTTTACGTGCGTAATATTAGAACACCATATTTCGTGTTCCATACAGTCAGCTCTAAAACTACAGACAATTTTAGTTTCAATCATAGAATAATTTTTTAAAATGAACGTACTTACCTTCGACCAGTGTTACAGAAACAATATACAGAAAATGCCTCTACATGAGAAACGTCATGTCGTTGCTCTCGAAACTAAATTATGAACTGCAAAAATTAGAGTCTCAATAGAAAGTCGTTACATAATACCATAAAGTGCAAGCGACGGGGCGAGGGTGGGGGAAAACAAAGTGTCACGAGGAATTGACATAACTTTCTTTTTCCTGTTACAGTTGTTGACACGTTTATTCAGTGAAGTTATTAAAATGTCAACAACTTAAATAGGAAATAAGCGAGCCAAAAAGTAAACGGCTGCTTTGGCGCTGGCATCAAGTCAAAACTTGGTGCTGCCATACGAACGAGACATGAGCACAAAAAAGGCCAGCAGTCAACCTACGCACCAATACAAACTTCATCAACGGTGCTACCTTCAATTGTAGCTGAAAGCTACAGCGGCAAACTTTGCGCTGATGCAGCTGAGATTTTCATTGCATAGTTCAGTAACTGGAATAGGTGAACATTTTATTTTCAGCCAGTGACAGAATGTTTTTCTTCTTCCGTTTAAAAAATGAACTTTATTCAACATTTTTCCGTTGAGCATATTCCACCCATCAATTGAGAAGCATGAATGCAAAATATCAACCTTCGTTTGCCATAACTTTTACATTTAACTGAAACGTTTTCAACGCACAAAATTCTTAATACGTAGGAGCAGATGGAAGCCGGAGGTAGCCAGATGCTGTGAACACGATGGATTTACAAAATAGTTTGTAGTTCAGTTTAGTAGTCAACGTGTTGTCATTGTGAAGTACGATTCTTTTCCTCTCGTATTGTAGGCCGCTTTCCACGTATCATTTCACTCAGTTAGTGCTTAAGATTTACACGGCATTCCTCAGTTATTGTGTTACTCATTGCTACGTAAACCCTAAGAAATGTCGCTGTGACGCTCTACTAGATGTAATCTTTCCGACAAACGAAATCGATTTCTCCCTTGCTGATACTGAGCCAAGACTGTCCAGTCGTCACACTGATTGCCGTCTCGTTTCTTGCTTGAAGTCTACATCAGCAGCTACATACACACATCACCAAAAGTTTTGCATCACAACGTTATGTCGAGATTCATGGCACAGAAAACAAAAACTGACTCTGCAGCCTGCGTATATACTCATTTTACAATCTGTCCAGATCACGAAAAAAAAAAGGACTCATTTGTGTAGCGACAAAATCGTCTGCTTCTCATTAGCAGTTTTGCACTCCATTCCTGAGTAAAGGTCAATACGTGGCGAAATTTCCCCTTGTTCCAATGCAGGCTTGAATTCGTCGTGGCATCTCATCGATGAAATCACCAAGTCAATTCACGTCCAAACCTTCCCATTCTTCAATGGAGAATCTGCGTAAGTCGCGCAGAGTGCGAGGTAGTTGTCGACTTCCAAAAAACAGCTCATTTCAAGAGATCCCACACTTGTTGGGCCGGGTTCACGAACGGCCTACAGGCAGCCACTCCATTGTGGTGACGCTAGCACGCTGAAGGAACGTCTTCGCTAGAACAGCACTAAGAGCGCGTGAGCTACCGTACGTAAGGTCGAAATTACCACCAAAATGTTGGTCATACGAACCCAATGTTAGTTGCAGACTCTCGTCCCAGTACCGTAGACCAGTAAGATTGCCCTCAAGAAGTGTACGATGGTCCCATGTAATGCCAAAAGAGAACACCACCCCATCACCTTCTTATTCAACATCTGGAACACAATTTTTGAAGCACTGAAGCGCCGAAGAAACTGGTATAGACATGCGTATTCAAATACAGAGAACAATCAGAATAGGGCGCTGCAGTCGGCAACGCGTACAAAGGACAATAAGTGTCTGGCGCAGTTGTTAGATCGGTTACTGCTGCTACAATGACACGTTTTTAAGATTTAAGTGAATCTGAACGTGGTGTTATACTCGGCGCACGAGCAATTGGACGCAGCATCTCTGAGGTAGGGATGAAGTGGGGATTTTCCAGTACGACCATTTCACGAGTGTACCGCGAATTTCAGGATTCCGGTAACATAGCACATCTCCGACATCGCTGCGTCTGGAAAAGATCCTTCAAGGACAGGACCAACGACAACTGAAGAGAATCGTTCAACGTGACAGAAGTGCATACCTTCTGCAAATTGCTGCAGAACTCAATGCTGGGCCATCAACAAGTGCCAACGTGCGAACCATTCAACGAAACATCATCGTTATGAGCTTTCTGGGCCGAAGGTCCACTCGTGTACCCTTGTTGACTGCACGACACAAAGCTTTATGCCTCGCCTGGGCTCTTCAACATCAACATTGGACTGTTGATGACTGGAAACATGCTGCCTGGTCGGACGACTCCCCTTTCAAATTTTATCGCGGGGACGGGTGTGTACGGGTATGTAGACAACCTCACGAAACCATGGACACTGCATATCAGCAGGGGACTGTTCAAGCTGATGGAGGCTCCGTGACGGAGTGGGACGTGTGCAGTTGGAGTTATGTGCGACCCCTGATACATCTAGATATGACTCCGACAGGTGACACGTACAAAGGCATCCTGTCTGATCACCTGCATCCATTCATGTTCATTGTCCATTCGGATGGACTTGGGCAATTCCACGAGGACAATGCGTCACCCTCACGTCCGGAATTGCTATGAGTGGCTGCAGGAACACTCTTCTAAGTTTAAACGCTTCCGCTACCCACCAAACTCTCTACACATGAACATTATTGAGCCTATCTTGGATGCTTTACAACGTGCTGTTCGGAAGAGATCTCCACTCTTACGGATTTATGGACTGCCCTGCAGGATTCATAGTGCCAGTTCCCTCAAGCACTACTTCAGAAATTAGTCAAGTACATGCCACGTTGTGTTGCGGCACTTCTTCGTGATCGTGAGGGCCCTACACGATATTGGGCAGGTGTATCAGCTTCTTTGGCACTTCAGTGTATATTGCCAGGTTGTCTCCAAATAGGTTGTCTACGATTTATCATGGTACAAACTCTTCTGACTTTCGTCTATAAATAACACCGGATGCGAATACGGGGTGTCCACTGTGCATTATTTCTCGCCCATCTGTAACGGAGGCCATGGTGTAGTGGCGTACGTCAAGAATAGAGATTCGCGTCACGCAGTCGTCTCCTAACAGTATGATGCGATACTTGACATCCCGTAGCCTTTTAGAACGCCGACTTCAGTTCTGGAGCACTCAAAAGTCGTAGATATCGATCATCCTGGACGGCCTTTGCCGTGTAAGTCCTCAACACTGCATGTCAATTGGAGGCGATCCCATATCTTCACAACAACACTCTGACTGTAGCGCATACGTCGAGCAAGTTGACTGGTTGGCAAGCCTTATGCGCATAACGTGATGATGTAGACCCGATCACTGGTCGTGATTGTCCTTCTTGGCATGATGGATATTCACTCCATTGTTACACAGACTTCTCTAATGGGTCGCTACTGGTGCTTCACTTTCGATTGAAATACTGCAATCCATTCGAGGGCGGCATCGTACCCTTCGATAGCGATCATGGTACCTGCGTGCATATTTACAAACAATGTCAGGGGTGACTTTCCGATCGGTATGGAAATTGTCACAATAACAACACTTCTGCACGACATATCGTGGTGATGAAGGGTTGATTTACGTATATTCAGCAAGGCGCTGTACATTTCTCGGTGTAGGGTACATCGCGTCACTTTTATCAGTTTCCGTGTTACATTAGTATCTTGAACGCCTGCAGCCCGAAGTCTGTTGTCAGCCTCGCTGTCTCTAGTCACAGGGTGCTGGGTTCCATTCGCGGCCGAGTCGGAGATGTTCTTCGCTCGGAGACAGAGTATTTGTGCTGTCACAATCGCTTTCTGTCATCTGCATCGACAGTCAAGTCTCCAAAGAAGCGCCAAATAGAAACACGTGAAGTGGAAGGTCCAGCAACCCTAGTAACGCCATACGATCATTTCATTTCTTCAGAGTACTGAGTCGTGAATACCTGGCTGTCCAAACCTCTCTGTACGGCCCCTAACCTCTCGTGTGCACTTTTTAGCAATCGCTCCGCAACATTGGTGGCAGCATAAAGGCCACACAGTCACCTACGAACATGGTTACTCGAAATTTACTCATCAGGGCTTCGCGAGAACTTTCTTCCGAGGATTTGCGTAGAAGTTAGCCCAAAATTTCTGCTATTCTTTCGCATGGGCTATACCGACTTGTTGCGGTACTGGCAGTGCACCTTGGAATTTGTTCTCTCTTTTCTCATGCCTACTTGATACGGACTCCATACCCTGGACCAATACTCCGGAATCAGTCACATCAGGCAGGAAACTGTACTAACTACCCCTCACCGATTTGATCCATATTGATAAGGTTTGTAGGGCAATACTAGCATTTAACACATGTAACAGCACTCAGCCGTTTTCGAGAAAAGTTCGAAAATTTTGGGTACGGTTATATACTTCGTATAGGCGCTTGTACTCTGGGTGTCCCTAGCTGAGAGACTAAGCCGGCACGGTAGCTCAGCCTGTTCGGTCAGAGGGCTAGCTGCCCTCTGTAATAAAAAAAACTGAGTTAATGGATCAACAACGAACTGAAACGGGTGTCTTTCGACGTCCGCACAGAGCAAATACAACGAACGAAAACGAACAGAATGAGATTTAAAAAAATGACTAAGAGAATTGTTTCTTAAGCATGAGGTCCCGAGATCGAATTTCACTTCTGTTGTTTTTATTTTATTTTCTTCAGTCCCACGTAATTCTAATCACAGATGCGTGTAGAACACCAGGAAATTGTGTGATGATCTAGAACAGTTTATAAATGTTAATAAAGCTTATTTTGCAGTAAACTCAACGAGGAAAGGGTGCACACAAAAAAATTTGGTATTAGTGTATTGTCACAAAAATTATTATTTTTCTGTTATGATCAGGTTCATTCTGATTCGTGAACGCTCCATAAGTTACTAATTATACTCGCCACAATTTTAGATACAATAATATAAATAACATGAGTATGCTGATTTCATGGAAAGTAATAGTGTAATGTTTTTTATTTTTAGTCATCTCACGAGAAAAATGCTCTCCTTTTTCAGGATGAATATCATTAAAGTAGCAATTACATCATTAATTGCTCATAAATTGCACATTCACAATATATTTGTTGTTAGACTTACACAGGAATGAAACAAAGTTATACCAGTAGTGAGGCTCAATCCACAGCCCTCGCGCTTGTAAAAATAAGAGGTTATTCGCTTGCCTACGACTTGTTTAATAACAGCGGCCATGCAAAGTATATAACCATGCCTAACATTTTAAACTCTGATTTTCTCGAAAACGGTTGTGAGTTCCGTCTTCCCATCTACATACGAGGATCACTCCAAAAGAAATGCACACTATTTTTGTAAAAATACAGCTGTCATTCTGCATGTGTGAAAGTTTTACAGTGTGTAGATACAACCTTCCCGCTTGTTTTCAAACTTAGTTCAATCTGTTCCCGTGAGTGGCGCCGTCACAGCGTGTCTTCAAGATGGCTGCTACACTTCACGGTCGTCAGAAGCAACGTGCTGTCATAGAATTCCTGTGCTGTGATAACGAGACAGGGTGAAACATCCACAAGAGGTTGAAAAAGGTCTATGGAGATGCTGCTGTCGATCGCAGTACAGTTAGTCGGTGGGCAAGCAAGTTACGTGATGAAAACGGGCACGGCAATATTGAGGATTGTCCTCGAGGGGCAGGCTTCCTACTGCACACACTCCAGACAATGTGCAGAGAGTTAACGAGTTGGTGACTGCTGACAGATGCATCACAGTGAACGAATTGTCATGCTACATTGGGATAGGGGAAGGAAGTGTTTGCAGAATACTGAAAGTGTTGGCGTTAAAAAGGGTTTGTGCCAGGTGGGTTCCCAGGATGTTGACAGCGGCTCACAAAAAAATAAGAACAACGGTATGCAGCGAACTTTTGGAACAGTACGAGAATGGTGGAGATGAATTACTTGGAAGAATTGTGACAGGTGATGGAACAATGGAGTGGGATCATGTAAATTTACCCAAGAAAAAAAAGTTCAAAACCATACCTTCTGCTGGAAAAGTTATGGCTACGGTGTTTTTCAATTCCAAAGGACTCTTGCTTGTGGACGTCATGTCAAGTAGAGCCAACATAAATTCTGTTGCTCATGTGAGGACACTGAGGAATCTTCAAGCTCGACTGAGTCGCATTCGACCACATCGGCAAAAGCAGGATGTTTTGCTGTTGCACGACAATGCACGGCCACATGTCAGTCAAAAACCATGGAACAGATCACAAAACTCGGATGGACAACACTGAAACGCCCGCCTTACAGTCCTGACCTCTGGCTCCATGTGACTATCATCTCTTTGGGAAACTGAAAAACTCTGTTCCTGGAACAAGGTTTGAAGATGATGACTCCCTTGTGCACGCTGCCAAACAGTGGCTCCAACACGTTGGTACAGAATTTTACCGTGCGGATATACAGGCGCTGGTTCCAAGAAAGCGTAAGGAAGTTGAGAGGGATGGAAATTATATGGAGAAATGAAAATATTGTTCCTAAAGGATGTATCTACACACTGTAAAATTTTCAAACATGTTGAATAAAAGATGGGTTTTTAAAAAAATAGTGTGCATTTCTTTTGGAGTGACCCTCGTATGTTGAAGTCCTAGTCGTGTGCTATACAGTCAATATTAATCAAATCCTCGAGGTCCACTTGTTAGAACTATCCCTAAATAGTTACACGATAACGTTTACAACTAATCTCGTAACGAAATACTATGGATTTTCCCCTTTAATAGATGGATTATCTTACGTTTACTCACTTTCAAAGATAGCTTGTACAGTCAATATAATTTTCTGCCTTTGGGACCGCATTGTCAACTATACAAGTATGATTGACAATGCGGTCCCACACCCAGCAGGATGTTATTGATTGTGACAATGGCCGTGGAAGCCTACGGCTTTCCGGGACGGAAGGAGCGCCGGTCCCCGGCACGAAACCGCCCGGCGGATTTGTGTCGAGGTCCGGTGGGCCGGCCAGTCTGTGGAAAGTTTTTAGGCGATCTGCCTCGGCAAATACGGGCTGGTTCCCCTTATTTCGCCTCAGCTACACTATGTCGGCGATTGCTGCACAAACAAGTTCTCCACGTACGCGTACACCACCATTACTCTACCACGCAAGCATAGTGGTTACACTCGTCTGGTGTGAGACCTTCCTGGAGGGTCCACCGGAGGCCGAACCGTACAATAACCCTGGGTTCGGTGTGGGGCGGCGGAGGGGTGAAGTGGACTGAGGTAGTCGTCGTGGGGCTGTGGACCACTGCGACTACGGCGGGGACGGAGCCTCTCCATCGTTTCTAGGTCCCCGGTTAACATAACATAACCACTCCTCTCAATGTTTCTTCACAGTTAATTCATTTTATCCAATCCACTACGCACTTCTTTTCTGATACTGTTATTCCGAGTATGAAAAGACGCATGGATAGCGAACCAACAGCAATAGTTATAACAGTAAAAAAAAAGATAAATTCAGTATGTAAAATATTGCGAATTTCGATTAAAATTTAGCGCACACGAAGACAAAACGATTATTAAGCGTAATTTTTAAAAATATATTCCTTTTTTTGAAAACCTTACTTTTAACAATGACTAAGTAAAGCACAATTCAGTTTTGATTATGGTGACCGCTGTTTTACACCCCTCTACCCGGCAATCATCCAAATCACTTGTGGATTTTCTAGATCTTTTCGACAGTGATCGGAGTTTTCGGAAACATTATTCACATGGATCACCTTCAAGAGAAGTTTAATCACGTGTGTACGCCTTAAAGAAAAGTACCTAATGGCATGCATTTCCTCGTAAAATACAGAGTACGGATATGCACTGCAGAGTCGTTTAGTACAAAAACATGTCTGTATTGACAGTAACAGCAGTTTCTAGCTCACAAAGGATTACACGTGCTGGGAAGGGCTCGGCCAACTGAACGTAGATCTGCAAGAGTGAATGAAGTCATTCGGCCTGTGATCTTTCCCAAAGTCGTTGGTGGACGCGTGCCAAACATTAACACGGCGACTTTGATATTCAAACCTGTCTCGTTGAGCTTACGGTTTTTTACACTTAAGAGCCAAAGAAACTGGTACACCTGCCTAGTATCGTGACCATGTAGAAGTGCCGCAACACGACGTAGCATGGACTAATGTCTGAAGTAACGCTGGAGACAACGGATACCAGGAATCCTGCAGGGTTTTCCATAAATCCGCAAGAGTACGAGAGGGTGCAGATCTCTTTGCACAGAACGTTGCAAGGCATCCCAGATACGCTCGATAATGTTCATGTCTGGGTAATTTGGTGGCCAGTGGAAGTGTTTAAACTCAGAAGAGTGTTCCTGGAGCCACTCTGTAGTAATTCCGGACGTGTAGGGTGCCTCATTGACCTGCTGGAATTGCACACGTCCGTCGGAATACACAACGGACATGACTAGATGCAGGTGATCAGACAGGATGCTTATGTACGTATCACTCGTCAGAGTAATATCTAGGCATATCAGGAGTCTCATATCACTCCAACTGCACACGCCCTACACCTTTATTGTGCCTCCATCAGCTTGAACAGTCCCCTGCTGGCAAGAAAGGTCCATGGATTCATTAGATTGTCTCCATATCCATACACGTCTATCCGCTCGATACACTTTGAAACGAGAGTCGTCCGACCAGTAAACATGTTTCTAGTCTTCAACAATGCAATGTCGGTGTTCACGGGCCGAGGTGAGGCGTACAGCTTTGTGTCGTGCGGTCATGAAGGATGCCCGAGTGGGCCTTCGGCTCCGAAATCCATATCGATGATGTATCGTTGAATGGTTCGCATGCTGACACTTGTTGATGGCCCTGTATTGAAATCTGCAGCAATTTGCGGAAGGGTTGCACTTCTGACACGCTGAATGATTCTCTTCAGTTGTCGTTGGTTCCATCCTTACAGGACCTTTCTCCGACTGCAGCAATGTCGGAAATTTCCCGATATTCACGGTACACTCGAGATATGGCCGTAGGGGAAAATCTCCACGTCATCGGTATTTCGGAGATGCTGTGTCGTATCGCTCGTTCACCGACTATAACACCACGTTCAAACTGACTTAGACCTTGATAACCTGCCATTGTAGCAGCAGTAACCCATCTAACAACTGCACCAGACACTTGTCTTATATAGGTGCTGGCCAACGCAGCGCCGTATTCTGCCTGTTTACATATCTCCGTATTTGAATACGCATCCCTATACCAGTATCTTTAGCGCTTCAGTGTGGTAACTGGGTACTTTTAGGTACCAGGTAACACTTCTAGCTGTGAGTCAAGCAGAAACATCTAGCTGAAACACGACATACTCCACAGAAAACACACAACATACAGACATGTGTGACCTTGGATGACGTACCAAATTTCTCTCATCCTCCCACAAATAGTGATGGATACAGAGGTAGCATTAAAATTTCCACTAGTGTTCAACATTGTCGCCAAGGATTTCTGTTCTGAAAGTAATCGTCACTTGTCATCTCACTTCCTTGAACTTGCTCACCTTCAGCGCATCATTTCTCCATTATACGATGCTAAACTCGTGACTCATCGGAGAAGATATACGTTGTCAATCAGCAAAATTATACACTGAACAAATTAAATCATTTCCTTCGGTATGTTGTCTACTTCGGAGACCAACACACTTCATGGTTTGCTCAATTGTTATGGCATACTTATGTTTTCGTGGTATTCAGGCTGTTCCAAGAGGAATGATCAGTATTCAGGGATATGACAGGAACTATCGTTCGAAGCAAAAATGTCCACTAAAAGTGCATACCTTAACAGCTACGAGTTGTGTTTCATCTTCGGTAACGTGAGACCAATTCCTTGTATCGCAATCTTTCTGATTTCCGTATTTTGAGATGTGGTACTATGGATAAAAACAAAGAAAAATTTCTATAACAAACACGGCCTCTAAAATGTATACTATAAGATATATGACTACTTGTTGAGTAAAAGACGTATCATTGAAAATAGTGAAAATGAACAACTGCTCTTAGCCCTTAAGTTATGGACTTTAGATAACGTGTTTACTGGACATTTTTCTTGTTTGAATCCATACTGCCACACCTCGAATTATGGAAAGCAAAGATTCTGCATTAAAGAAAAGTTTCTGGAAATTATTGCAAACAGTCACGTTTTGTTCTTCAATTTTTATTACTTCATTACCGGTTTCGAACCGCAGAGTGATTCATTATCAGATGGCTCGTATTTATTGATTATCTGCAGAATCAATAAATATGTATCCTCTGATGATGGCCGGCCGCGGTGGTCATGTGGTTCTAGGCGCTGCAGTCCGGAACCGCGGGACTGCTACGGTCGCAGGTTCGAATCCTGCCTCGGGCATGGATGTGTGTGATGTCCTTAGGTTAGTTAGGTTTAAGTAGTTCTAAGTTCTAGGGGACTGATGACCTAAGATGTTAAGTCCCATAGTGCTCAGAGCCATTTGAACCATTTGAACCTCTGATGATGTATTGCTAGGCGGTCCGAACCCGCTAATGGGATAATAAAAATTGAAGAACGAAACAAAAGGCGACTGGTAGCAATAATTTCAAGCAACCTTTATTCATCACAGTCACAGTGATCCTCAACCATAGTGCATAAATGTGTAATTTTGCAGTGAAAGATATTTGTTTCACAGTATCGAAGAGGAACAAGTGCTCTTAGCTCTTAGGGTATGCGTTTTAGAGCCCATGTTTACCACACTTATTTGTTTGGAATGATCGTCCCTGTCTTCTTCATGAATATTGACCATACCTCCTGGAACACCTTGTGTTTGCACGGACACCTACTCAAATTTACGACGTCAACTGTTATTCAAGTCGACTTTCACCTCGTATATCAGTACCAATGATAGTTCAAAACTGAAGAAGTCGTTTATTCACAGTATACGATTGAGCGTGTTCACAATATAATTTGGCAATCAATTTCTAACATTCTGCGTGGTGTCTGTTTGTTCTATATCGTGTCTCCCTACTACTTTCGCGCAACGACACTCTGAGCGTGTTTTTTAGGCAATTGACTAGTTTGAACCTGGGACCTGTTGCTGGTAAGGAGACCACACATGACATGTAGAGTTCAGATGAGTTCAGTGAGACTAGTGATGATATAACCAAATATTTAGCGATTTCACCGTCAGCTCCACTGCACTCCCTGTAAAAAGAATCTTAATACTAACTAAATTTAGTGGAAGGGGTTCAAGGCTTTCCTATTTTTAGTTAGCTGGTAAAATAACGTCGAAAAAGCAGTTAAGTTTACCATTGGAAATTTTATTCTACTCACAAAACATTGTTTATAAATTGCACTATTGATAGAAGTAAATGTTTTAATACAGGATGGTAAAAACCAACTGCGTTCAACAAAAATGTGAAGGAATATTCCCTGAATGGGTTTCCAAGTTCTACAATGGATCGAAGGATGACCTATGCCATATCACATCCATAGTCTAGGTTTAAATTAAGTTTCACAAAAGGGAAAACTATCAAAATGGTCTACAGTGACCCTCAATTATCTTTAATTACTTATCTAACTTATCGTAAATTACAGTGGCTGATGTGGCTTCTCAATAATTACACTCCTGGAAATGGAAAAAAGAACACATTGACACCGGTGTGTCAGACCCACCATACTTGCTCCGGACACTGCGAGAGGGCTGTACAAGCAATGATCACACGCACGGCACAGCGGACACACCAGGAACCGCGGTGTTGGCCGTCGAATGGCGCTAGCTGCGCAGCATTTGTGCACCGCCGCCGTCAGTGTCAGCCAGTTTGCCGTGGCATACGGAGCTCCATCGCAGTCTTTAACACTGGTAGCATGCCGCGACAGCGTGGACGTGAACCGTATGTGCAGTTGACGGACTTTGAGCGAGGGCGTATAGTGGGCATGCGGGAGGCCGGGTGGACGTACCGCCGAATTGCTCAACACGTGGGGCGTGAGGTCTCCACAGTACATCGATGTTGTCGCCAGTGGTCGGCGGAAGGTGCACGTGCCCGTCGACCTGGGACCGGACCGCAGCGACGCACGGATGCACGCCAAGACCGTAGGATCCTACGCAGTGCCGTAGGGGACCGCACCGCCACTTCCCAGCAAATTGGGGACACTGTTGCTCCTGGGGTATCGGCGAGGACCATTCGCAACCGTCTCCATGAAGCTGGGCTACGGTCCCGCACACCGTTAGGCCGTCTTCCGCTCACGCCCCAACATCGTGCAGCCCGCCTCCAGTGGTGTCGCGACAGGCGTGAATGGAGGGACGAATGGAGACGTGTCGTCTTCAGCGATGAGAGTCGCTTCTGCCTTGGTGCCAATGATGGTCGTATGCGTGTTTGGCGCCGTGCAGGTGAGCGCCACACTCAGGACTGCATACGACCGAGGCACACAGGGCCAACACCCGGCATCATGGTGTGGGGAGCGATCTCCTACACTGGCCGTACACCACTGGTGATCGTCGAGGGGACACTGAATAGTGCACGGTACATCCAAACCGTCATCGAACCCATCGTTCTACCATTCCTAGACCGGCAAGGGAACTTGCTGTTCCAACAGGACAATGCACGTCCGCATGTATCCCGTGCCACCCAACGTGCTCTAGAAGGTGTAAGTCAACTACCCTGGCCAGTAAGATCTCCGGATCTGTCCCCCATTGAGCATGTTTGGGACTGGATGAAGCGTCGTCTCACGCGGTCTGCACGTCCAGCACGAACGCTGGTCCAACTGAGGCGCCAGGTGGAAATGGCATGGCGAGCCGTTCCACAGGACTACATCCAGCATCTCTACGATCGTCTCCATGGGAGAATAGCAGCCTGCATTGCTGCGAAAGGTGGATATACACTGTACTAGTGCCGACATTGTGCATGCTCTGTTGCCTGTGTCTATGTGCCTGTGGTTCTGTCAGTGTGATCATGTGATGTATCTGACCCCAGGAATGTGTCAATAAAGTTTCCCCTTCCTGGGACAATGAATTCACGGTGTTCTTATTTCAATTTCCAGGAGTGTATATAACAGAAAAATCATCGCGTTTCAGATTTTTACTTCAAGTGGCAAATGTGAACACCATAACCTTTAATTGACGATCGACAGTAGTATTATGCAAAAAGGGGGTGTAACAGATGAGACTTCTGCAGTTCTGAGTGAAGCTTTATGCGCTGTTATGCGGCATCGCGTGCGTTCATTACCTTGTCGGTGTTCGTCAGGGGGCGGCAGACAGCACAGCTCCGCTCACCTCGCCGTCTCTGAAGCAACTCCCTCCTTTACCGAAGTTGGTTTAAAAAAACTATCTGGTTGTGTTTTCATCTGACCAATCAGGGTCTCAATGTTAACCTTAAGCTCCGCCTAAAAAAAATTATGTCTATCCAATGAGAAACGTTATACTTTTCGTGGTGGGGCAGTGTTTTTAAAGTTTGCAACGTAACAGAGACGTGAGAAAGTCTCACGCTAAAACTTGCAGCTGGTGTGGTCCTTTTAGCGTTATCGTAAGATCTATACTGTTCTTCTGGAGGGCTCTATCTTTTAACATGGGCTGGGGGGTGGTCCTGACGTAACAGAGACCCAAAAAGTCTCACGCTAAAACTTGCGGGTGGTGTGGCCCTTTTTGTGTTATCGTAAGATCTATACTGTTCTTCTGGAGGGATCTAGCTTTTAACATGGGCTAGGGGTGGTCCTAGCGGTTAGCTGGCGACGTGGGTGTCTGTCCCTTATCGTAGGGCCTTCCAGCTTAACACGATTCTGCTCTCGGCTTCTGTTCTCGTTTCTCCCCTCGGAACTGCGTCTGTCTCACGGTGGGAAGGTATGACATGCATTTAGGCATTCTTGTGTTAGTCTGTGGTATTCCATTTGCTCACTCGTTACTCGTATTACTTTGGTTAATTTAATGTCACGATTTATTCGGAGCTATGTGACATACTACTGGATTTGCTTATCATGTCAGGGTTTTCATGGAAGGTGTTGGATTTGCCTGACACCTTACTTAGCCTTACTTAGCCGTTTGCAAATTACTTCGTACAACGCCTTACCTCAGAAGTCGACGGTTAGTCCATCTTGCAATTGCTGTATATCTCTTCCTTTATCCATTGCGGTAGTGAGCGTATCTGAAAGAGACCGCTCCTTACAACCTCATTCTTACTTCAGTTAGTTGACATCTGACGTTTAAAGTTAAATTTGTGGCGCTCTCGTGACGGTAGTGACTGAGGATAGTAACGAAGGCGCTTCGCTCTGTGTGACGTAGCAAAGCCCTTTCAGTCTGTTTCTCCAACAAAAATAACATTATAAGTCTTGATTTCACATATGGTATATACCTCGACGGTATCACTAAGCTTGCCAAAACTTAACCTTTAATTTTAATTGAGGCTAGTGTCACATTATTATTTTTTTTCAAATAGGTTAGACTTTCATGTCCGGGAAGCATCCATAAACATCAAATCATTCGCCGAAAACTATCGACCTCTCCCAAGCAATTTTTCTTTTAATGAATTACCCAAATACGTCGCTCGACAATGAACGGATTTTCCATGCTGCGTATCGCATTGCGTTTGGCATGTATAAACTCAGCAACATGCAGATGTTTTATTTTATCTTTACAATATTATCAGTATTTATTTCATAACAAGTTTGAAGATTAATGTCTCCACCTCTTATAAAGACCAGTAAGAGTTCTGAAACTTACACATGGTACTGATCGCTATAGGGTCTTCCGTACGTCCTCTATCGAGTTGTTCTTTGCACACTGTAACATACGAATCTCCGACTACAGCGGCACACTGATATCTGCAGGCACAGTGCTTGGCGCAGTGGAACTGAAACACAGTACGAGCCGACAGCGCCTGGTTCCCATTGGTTACAGCTAGCAGGAGCAGTCCAACCCGCTTGCTGTAAGATGCCAATGGCTTACCTATTTCGCCAGTGTATTACTTTTGACAATCAGCAATAGCTACTCTGAAGACATTGCTAATAGCGAGAGATAAATTTTTCTTCTTTCTTTTCTTTTGCTTTCTTTTTATATGTACAAAATCTTTGATAGTGTAAATTTTTGTTATGTTCTATAGTATGAAATGTGACTAGTTTTAGGTTTATTAATATTGAAACATGAAACTCCTACTTAATTGAGAGTGCAAAAGTTGCAATGCGTGTTTGATGTTCTATGTAATGCTTCGTGAAACGCGCTGTGAAAAACTAAATATGATATGCAGCACTGTTGTATGTTCTATGATACAAAGCGATATCAACAGTTGCAGTTGTACAATGTCAGTCAGCTGCGTGCAGTGGCGCGGCGTAGACGCGCATTTATGATCTATAATGGTGTTAGACAAAAACATACGAAAATTCGTGGTCGCGTTGAATTTTTTTTGGGGGGGGGAGGGGGGGGGGGGGAAATCTTTTAAACTAAATCTCAGCGTGGACTTTATGAAACAAAATGTTAGACTGCGACTACTGTGAGCTTTATGGAGTACTACAAACAGCCTGACAATGTATAAACGGCTGGACAGTGGTTGTCGATGTTAAAATCGAAGTGTGTTTCGTATACTGGAGTTGCTTCGACTAATGTATGGCTCAAATGGCTCTGAGCACTATGGGACTTAACATCTATGGTCATCAGTCCCCTAGAACTTAGAACTACTTAAACCTAACTAACCTAAGGACATCACTCAACACCCAGCCATCACGAGGCAGAGAAAATCCCTGACCCCGCCGGGAATCGAACCCGGGAACCCGGGCGTGGGAAGCGAGAACGCTACCGCACGACCACGAGATACGGGAGGTACGACTAATGTACTTTAAAATATTTGTCTCATAAACAACTTAATGAGCTGTTGCGTGCGTTAAAACATTAACTATCGCCGTGGAGGCTTTTTAACTGATTGTTATGTGTAATATTGTTTTCGCAGGACGTGTGAATTCGAGACCGTGACTGTCATGCAAAAGTGGACGGCCTGTGATTTCGCGATCGGCGAGTAAAAGCGACGATTCTTGCTATTTTAAAGCTGTGTTCCAGACGTTACAATGATAAAAATGTATATACGCAACGCAGCAATCGCACACATACGAACATCGATTTATACAGCAACAATTACGTCCAACTGCCATGTGACTAACGGAGTGCATGGAGGATACTACTACCGCCAGCGGAATAATTTACTACGCAAGTGGATGTACTCGCTGCAATTACCTAACTGATGCAACTACATTAATTACTCCACTAGCACCAACGAGCTGCCACTGGCGGCACAACGCACAGACCACTCAAAGATAAACTACAATGCGTAGCGCTCTTTCTTTAAAAAGATCAAAAGCCTTTTGAATGGTTTCAACTGTAATTTCTTTCTCTTTTGTAACAAATTTTTCCTAATATTTCCTTTCCTCAAAATTAAATGTTGTGTTGCAAAGAGTGTTTCTATGTTGTCATTGATTTCATCACATATAGTAGTTATAACTATTTGCTGCTTCGTCGGCCAGTGTGGCCGAGCGGTTCTAGGTGCGTCAGTCTCGAACCTCGCGACCCCTACGGTCGCAGGTTCGAATTCAGCCTCGGGAATGGATGTGTGTGATGTCCTTAGGTTAGTTAGGTTTAAGTAGTTCTGAGTTCTAGGGACTGATGACCTCAGATGTTGAGTCCCATAGTGCTCAGAGCCATTTTTTAACCATTTGCTGCTTCCATCATACTTCTGACTTCATCGTAGGTGTTAATGCATATGCTTAAAAGCATCTTTTCCAGTTAAGTGTTTTTCTGAATCCGCGTCTGATCAGGTGATTTATGTATTTCGTTGTGATAAGTGGAGTTTCGTGTAATTTGTGGACTCCACCATTAGAGTCCGAGCGCTGACTAATCATAGCAAGGCTGATCATCGGCTACTGGTGCAGGCCACGCTATCAGTGCGATTTGATTCTGACAGCTGTCAGCTACGTAAACTGCGTTTACATTCAGTAGAGCGTCAAATTACCGCATACTCATGATAAACTTTGTTGGTTGGTTTACGCGGTGGAGGGGACCAAACAGCGAGGTCACCGGTCCTATCGGATTAGGGGAGTATGGGGAAGGAAGTCTACTCTCACTCTCACTAGAAAGGAAATCACTGTTTAAAGCACAAGGAGCGGTGCTCAGAAGGTTCCAAGGATCGGCCTGGGAAGGTAACACTAATGCAAGTTTAAGTGAGACAGGCAGCCAGACCGGCAACCTCTTAATCGGAAGGCAACCATACTGAAAGCCAGCCGACGAACCAACCAACAACATCAGTTCTGCCCCACACGACCAGCAAACGACAGCAAGATGTCAACAGCACAACGTTCTGGATACTGCTGCCCAATCGAGCCAAATCAGAATAAACGCCCAAAACTACCAACAACACATCAGCTGACGAACTACATCTACATCTACATGACTACTCTGCAATGCTTGGCAGAGGGTTCATCGAACCACAATCATACTATTTCTCTACCATTCCACTCCCGAACAGCGCGCGGGGAAAACGAACACCTAAACCTTTCTGTTCGAGCTCTGGTTTCCCTTATTTTATTTTGATGATCATTCCTACCTATGTAGGTTGGGCTCAACAAAATATTTTCGCATTCGGAAGAGAAAGTTGGTGACTGAAATTTCGTAAATAGATCTCGTCGCGACGAAAAACGTCTTTGCTTTAATGACTTCCATCCCAACTCGCGTATCATATCTGCCACACTCTCTCCCCTATTACGTGATAATACAAAACGAGCTGCCCTTTTTTGCACCCTTTCGATATCCTCCGTCAATCCCACATGGTAAGAATACCACACCACGCAGCAATATTCCAACAGAGGACGAACGAGTGTAGTGTAAGCTGCCTCTTTAGTGGACTTGTTGCATCTTCTAAGTGTCCTGCCAATGAAACGCAACCTTTGGCTCGCCTTCCCCACAGTATTATCTATGTGGTCTTTCCAACTGAAGTTGTTCGTAATTTTAACACCCAGGTCTTTAGTTGAATTGACAGCCTTGACAATTGTACTATTTATCGAGTAATCGAATTCCAACGGATTTCTTTTGGAACTCATGTGGATCACCTCACACTTTTCGTTATTTAGCGTCAACTGCCACCTGCCACACCGTACCACAATCTTTTCTAAAATGCTTTGCAACTGATACTGGTCTTCGGATGACCTTACTAGACGGTAAATTACAGCATCATCTGCGAACAACCTAAGAGAACTGCTCAGATTGTCACCCAGGTCATTTATATAGATCAGGAACAGCAGAGGTCCCACGACGCTTCCCTGGGGAACACCTGATATCACTTCAGTTTTACTCGATGATTTCCCGTCTATTACTACGAACTGCGACCTCACAGGAAATCACGAATCCTGTCGCACAACTGAGACGATACCCCATAGACTCACAGCTTGATTAGAAGTCGCTTGTGAGGAACGGTGTCAAAAGCTTTCCGGAAATCTAGAAATTTATCCCCTGTCGATAGCGGCCATTACTTTGTGCGAATAAAGAGCTAGCTGCGTTGCACAAGAACGATGTTTTCTGAAACCATACTGATTACGTATCAGTAGATCGTTCCCTTCGAGGTGATTCATAATGTCTGAATACAGTATATACTCCAAAACCCTACTTCAAACCGACGTCAATGATATAGGTCTGTTCAAATGGTTCAAATGGCTCTGAGCACTATGGAACTCAACTGCTGTGGTCATAAGTCCCCTAGAACTTAGAACTACTTAAACCTAACTAACCTAAGGACATCACACACATCCAAGCCCGAGGCAGGATTCGAACCTGCGACCGTAGCGGTCGTGCGGTTCCAGACTGTAGCGCCTTTAACCGCTCGGCCACTCCGGCCGGCTATAGGTCTGTAGTTCGATGGATTACTCTTACTACCCTTCTTAAACACTGGTGCGACCTGCGCAATTTTACAATCTGTAGGTACAGATCTATCGGTGAGCGAGCGGTTGCATATGATTGCTAAGTAGGGAGCTATTGTATCAGCGTAATCTGAAAGGAACCTAATCGGTATAGAATCTGGACCTGAAGACTTGCCCGTATCAAGCGATTTGAGTTGCTTCGCAACCCCTAAGGTATCTACTTCTAAGAAACTCATGCTAGCAGCTGTTCGTGTTTCAAATTCTGGAATATTCCATTCGTCTTCCCTGGTGAAGGAATTTCGGAAAACTGCGTTCAATAACTTCGATTTAGCGGCACAGTCGTCGGTAACAGTACCATCGGCACTGCGCAGCGAAGGTATTGACTGCGTCTTGCCGCTTGTGTACTTTACATACGACCAGAATTTCTTCGGATTTTCTACCAAATTTCGAGACTAGATGCCGTGCTGGACAGCATCAACAAAACGAGGAAAATACACTGCCGAAAACTACGTCAACGGCCAGGGCAGGTCACCGGAACGTCAACGGCCATAAGGCAGAACATACCGCTGATACACTTCATTAATGAAGGAATGAATTAAATTAAGTTAAAGACGACACAGGAAGACGGCTGTAATTCTAGCCGACTTCAATGCACACACGTTTTTGCTTGCGGGAATCTCCCAGAAAGCGACAACCAGGATCAAACGAAGAGATGTGTAGCAATTGAGGCTTGATAGTAGGTTAAGTGAGCACTCAGCTTCAGGATCGGTGGCCGACGAACTTCGTAACCCTCGCAAGAAGCGCCTCACAACTCGAACCGCGCCTGCACGCCGCCAGCGGCTCCGGCCTGATTACCCGCCACGGAGACTTCCTCGCTGCTCTGCCACAACCGACCGACTGCCACACACGGAAACGGTCAAAGGACCAAACAGATGTCGGCAGATGGGACGACCGACCGAATGACCAAACAACGGTCGTTCCCACTCCAGTCTCTTTCAGTCGGACAGTGCATGTGTGTCGCCAGCGGTCGGCAAGTACTGGCTGTCCGCGCCTCACTGGTTCAAAAAATCGCTCTCAACACCATGGGACTTAAAAAAACATGTAAGGTCATCAGTCCCCTAGAACTTAGAACAACTTAAACCTAACTAACCTAAGGACATCACACACATCCATGCCCGAGGCAGGATTCGAACCTGCGACCGTAGCGGTCGCGCGGTTCCAGACTGAAACGCCTAGAACCGCTCGGCTACACAGGCCGGCCGCACCTCACTGGAGCTTCGTCCCCGACGCTCCTTCGTCGCCGACCGCTGCTCCGTCCCCGACTGCACCACTGGTCCGAACGAGTTAGGTAAACGACATAAAACCTAAATCAGGATGGCTGGACGCGGGTTTGAACCGCCGTCATACCGCATGCGAGGCCAGGGTGCTAACCATTGCCGGCCGGGGTGGCCGAGCGGTTCTAGGCGCTACATTCTGGAACCGCGGGGCCACTACGGTCGCAGCTTCTAATTCTGCCTCGGAAATGGCTGTGTATGATATCCTTAAGTTAGTTAGGTTTAAGTAGTTCTAAGTCTAGGGGACTGATGACCTAGAGCTACTTAAACCTAACTAACCTAAGGACATCACACACATCCATGCCCGAGGCAGGATTCGAACCTGCGACCGTAGCAGTCGCGCGGTTCCGGACTGCGCCCCTAGAACCGCTAGACCACCGCGGCCGCAAGCACATCAGTACGTAGCATCAACAGGTTAGTGTTCATCACGAACGAGGTTTTGCAGTCAGTGCAATGTTTACAAATGCGGAGTTGGCAGATGCCCATTTGATGTATGGATTAGCACGGGGCAATAGCCGTGGCGCGGTACGTTTGTATCGAGACAGATTTCCAGAACGAAGGTGTCCCGACAGGAAGACGTTCGAAGCAATTGATCGGCGTCTTAGGGAGCACGAAACATTCCAGCCTATGACTCGTGACTGAGGGAAGACCTAGAACGACGAGGACACCTGCAATGGACGAGGCAATTCTTCGTGCAGTTGACGATAACCCTAATGTCAGCGTCAGAGAAGTTGCTCCTGTACAAGGTAACGTTGACCACGTCACTGTATTACGTGAGAGCCAGTTGTTTCCGTACCATGTACAGCGTGTGCAGCCACTATCAGCAGCTGATTGGCCTCCACGGGTACACTTCTGCGAATGATTCATCCAACAATGTGTCAATCCTCATTTCAGTGCAAATGTTCTCTTTATGGATAAGGCTTCATTCCAACGTGATCGAATTGTAAATTTTCACAATCAACATGTGTGGGTTGACGAGAATCCGCACGCAATTGTGCAATCGCGTCACCAACACAGATTTTCTGTGAACGTTTGGGCAGGCATTGTTGGTGATGTCTTGATTGGGCCCCATGTTCTTCCACCTACGCTCAAAGGAGCACGTTGTCATGATTTTATACGGGATACTCTACCTGTGCTGCTAGAACATGTGCCTTTACAAGTACGACACAACGTGTGGTTCATGCACGATGGAGCTCCTTCACATTTCAGTCGAAGTGTTATTACGCTTCTCAACAACAGATTCGGTGACCGATGGATTGGTAGAGGCGGACCAATTCCATGGCCTCCACGCTCTCCTGACGTCAACCCTCTTGACTTTCATTTATGGGGGCATTTGAAAGTTCTTGTCTACGCAACCCCGGTACCAAATGTAGAGACTCTTTGTGCTCGTATTGTGGACGGCTGTGATACAGTACGCCATTCTCCTGGGCTGCATCAGCGCATCAGCGATTCCATGCGACGGAGGGTGGATGCATGTATCCTCGCTAACAGAGGACATTTTGAACATTTCCAGTAACAAAGTGTTTGAAGTCACGCTGGTACGTTCTGATGCTGTGTGTTTCCATTCCATGATTATTGTGATTTGAAGAGAAGCAATAAAATGAGCTCTAACATGGAAAGTAATCATTTCCGGACACATGTCCACATAACACATTTTCTTTCTTTGTGTGTGAGGAATGTTTACTGAAACTTTGGCCGTACCTTTTTGTAACACGCTGTATGCGTAAGGCAAGTATCATCGTATTCACGAATATTTTTATATTATCTATTATCTGCACAATTATCCTTTGACTGCACAAAAAGGGGAAATGTGCGCTTCCGAAATGTTTGCCAAAATCTCTAATGGGCGTGAGCAAACAGTTTTAAATTTTTCAGTACCATTATCGTGCGGTCTCGGCTCATTGAGAAGGCAGAGGCCAGCAATTACGCAGTCCAGCTGCTACGGAGGCAGGCGAGGCAGTGGCTGACAAAACGCTTTTCATTACGACCGACCGGGATTCTTAAGGCCAACGCGTTACAACCATTACGGAGCGGCGGTGGGCCGCCGTATTCTTTCCGCAGCGGGCATCAAAGGAAGGACGAATAAATTGGATCGGGAAGGCAGGGACCGGCCGTGACGCGCGCTCCAATTACGGAGCGCCGCGGGCCGCGCCACAACAGGTGGATGCTGGATGGCGAGCGGGACCAGGCGCCTCATCTGGTCGCTGCCTCCGTAATGATGCCTGCCTGCCCAGCAGCCAAAACCAAAATCGGAGACCTGGCGTATACCGGGTGGCTCCTCGCAAGAAATTTAATCTGCCCGAGCCCTATAGAGTCTGGTACATGATCCCGTCTTCCAATTCCGCCCTTCCCGTTTCTTCTCATTTCAACATCCTGTATCTAAGAGTTGATCTAACTCAACAGCGTATTTATTTCGCAAGGGGCACAGTTGCGTCATATGGAGACCTGCTCGTGCATCGAGCACACAACGCTTCAGCATGCGAAACCAGGAGATATGTCCGACCCAGATCGAACCTGTCCGACGGATTAACGACTGTCGCTTGTTACCACGGCCAGCTTATGACTTTTAGATGACTTCTCTGATTTAGGTTATATTGTCATCAGAAAAGACATCTGGTAATATATATATATATATATATATATATATATATATATATATATATATATATATGGTGTCTCAAAGTATGCTTTGAAAACTTTGTCGTTCAGTGGTCTTGGAGAATCGAAAACGCCACGGAAGTGCAAAGACTGTTCAGAAGGGAGTTTTATAAGTCGCCACCAACGACCGAGGCCATTGCTCGCATTAGAGATAAATTTGAAGCACATAGAACTGTTCACGACGTGAACAGAAAAAGTTCTGGCCGAACACGGACATCTGGTTCAAAAATGGTTCAAATGGCTCTGAGCACTATGGGACTTAACATCTGAGGTCATCAGTCCCCTAGAATTTAGAAGTACTCAAACCTAACTAACCTAAGGACATCACACACATCCATGCCCGAGGCAGGATTCGAACCTGTGACCGTAGCTGTCGCGCGGTTCCAGACTGAAGCGCCTAGAACCGCTCATAAGTTCATATGACGTAGAAGCGGGGCTAAGGAAGTAACATTGACACCACGTTTCATATGCATTCAGCCCAAAGCCTCTTTGGACGTGATAACACGGAGGGAAGATTGTCACCCCTCTTACCCATATCTCAACATTTCTTTTGACACCTTTGCGTTGGAGGACAGAAGAGTGCCACCTAGAGTAGAAATCACACTGATTTATTGTTGGTGGCCGAGGAAAACATTTTAGACACACCACCCCTCTGAATAGACACGACAAGGCCTCATGGGGTAGTTAATGGGCATCAATGAAACTATCACTTTCCTTGGGGCGTCGGTTCACAAATATTTCGCGGACTAAAATGACAGTTTGCAACACTATAAGCAAGGCATTCTTGACAACCTTTAACACTAGTGACACCCCATGGACGACTAAATAATTTTCTAAAGACATCACGGGTCTGCAAAACTATGTAGTGTTACCACTAGTTGCGCTTTGGTACACAGGGTTGAACCGCTAGTGGGTTTTCAAAACCGTTTACAGAAATTTAACGCCTAACTACAGCGCGACCTGTGGGCGCGGGGGGAGGGGGGAGGGCAGGGAGGGGGAGGGAGCGTCATTTGAAACAAACATGGAAAAAATGACAAGGTTTCCCTCTAAGACCACTAAGTTCGGCAACACCATCACCTCCCTGCCGCCCCCCACCCCCACCCTTGTTTATAGTGCTTTAAGCATTTCCCTGTACAGTGGAAAACTGTGACGAGGTGCTAGATGCCTACAGGTAGCCTACGCTGCTACCCTAACTCCTACTGCTCACGCAGCATCAGAGGAATGTCCAGGAGTTGCCTGCCTGCAGGTGCCAAAGTCTCCATCACAGCTTGCCACCGTATATGTTTCTTTTTGGAGTGCTCAATAGTGGTGAGCACCGAGGGTGCTGCCGACTTGGGATTAAGGGGGAGGGAGGTCGTCTGATAGAGATCCTTTTCTGTTTTATTCATGTGCGTTGAATGTCACATCCCCATGTGTTCAATCTACAGGAGGGAGCGGAAAAGGATGGATGCAAAAGCATACAAACACTTTTCCGCTTCGGATACAGTTCATATTTCCTCGAATGGTTTTTAATAGCCGCTAGTGGTTCCACTCGATACATCAAACAAAGACTTCTAGTCATGGTACACACAAAAGGGATGAGCTCATATTCAGTGGGATTGCAGCGCCACAGTGACAAAAATTGGTTGAAAATTCCAGTGTGTTTCAGCAATGCCAAAGGTTGTCAAGAATGTAGCTCATCGTCCTGCTAAAAGTCGTTTCCGACAGCGAAATGTTTGGGAATTAATGTCCCAATGAAAAGGTTGATTTCACTGATCACCTATAAGCTACTCCCTCGGCCTTATTGTGTCGATTCTGATGGCGGTGTGTCTGTAATGTTTTCCTCGGTCACCCATAACCAAAGCATGTAATTTCAACGCTGTGTGTAGCGGTTCTGACCTCCATCACAGCTGTCTCAAAAGGAGGGGTGGAATGAACTTTGGAAATGGAGTGACGACGTGATACTTCCACAGTGGCCTTGAGCAGAATGTTGGTGTAATTTGGTGCCAACGTGACCTCATTAAGCCACCTTACTCCTCACATGAACTTCTTATCCCTGGCTTTTTCTTTGCATGTGTCGGCACCTTGCCGTTTGAAGCGTCTTCGAGCCTGAGGGCGCCATCACAAGACGCAACGCATTTGCACCGTTGGAGAGAAATGCTATAGGATCCTTTGAGCCAAATTTAAAACTTCTGCGAGCCCAGTGGAAGACAATTACAGCGCATCGAAGAAATGATCCTTTAATTTTGTTGCGCAGTATGTACGAGGTGCATTCAAGTTCTAAGGCCTCCGATTTTTTTTCTAATTAACTACTCACCCGAAATCGATGAAACTGGCGTTACTTCCCGACGTAATCGCCCTGCAGACGTACACATTTTTCACAACGCTGACGCCATGATTCCATGGCAGCGGCGAAGGCTTCTTTAGGAGTCTGTTTTGACCACTGGAAAATCGCTTAGGCAATAGCAGCACGGCTGGTGAATGTGTGGCCACGGAGAGTGTCTTTCATTGTTGGAAAAAGCCAAAAGTCGCTAGGAGCCAGGTCAGCTGAGTAGGGAGCATGAGGAATCACTTCAAAGTTGTTATCACGAAGAAACTGTTGCGCAACGTTAGCTCGATGTGCGGGTGCGTTGTCTTGGTGAAACAGCACATGCGCAGCCCTTCCCGGACGTTTTTGTTGCAGTGCAGGAAGGAATTTGTTCTTCAAAACATTTTCGTAGGATGCACCTGTTACCGTAGTGCCCTTTGGAAGGCAATGGGTAAGGATTACGCCCTCGCTGTCCCAGAACATGGACACCATCATTTTTTCAGCACTGGCGGTTACCCGAAATTTTTTTGGTGGCGGTGAATGTGTGTGCTTCCATTGAGCTGACTGGCGCTTTGTTTGTGGATTGAAAAATGGCATCCACGTCTCATCCATTGTCACAACCGACGAAAAGAAAGTCCCATTCATGCTGTCGTTGCGCGTCAACATTGCTTGGCATCATGCCACACGGGCAGCCATGTGGTCGTCCGTCAGCATTCGTGGCACCCACCTGGATGACACTTTTCGCATTTTCAGGTCGTCATGCAGGATTGTGTGCACAGAACCCACAGAAATGCCAACTCTGGAGGCGATCTGTTCAACAGTCATTCGGCGATCCCCCAAAACAATTCTCTCCACTTTCTCGATCATGTCGTCAGACCGGCTTGTGCGAGCCCGAGGTTGTTTCGGTTTGTTGTCACACGATGTTCTGCCTTCATTAAACTGTCGCACCCACAACGCACTTTCGACACATCCATAACTCCATGACCACATGTCTCCTTCAACTGTCGATGAATTTCAATTGGTTTCACACCACGCAAATTCAGAAAACGAATGATTGCACGCTGTTCAAGTAAGGAAAACGTCGCCATTTTAAGTATTTAAAACAGTTCTCATTCTCGCCGCTGGCGGTAAAATTCCATCTGCCGTACGGTGCTGCCATCTCTGGGACGTAATGACAATGAACGCAGCCTCATATTAAAACAATGCGCATGTTTCTATCTCTTTCCAATCCGGAGAAAAAAAATCGGAGGCCTTAGAACTTGAATGCACCTCGTACATTAGCGGGGTCCTACGGCGAATCCCGGATCCCAACCTCCATAATAACCCACTCCTCGTTTTTTCAGCGGGCAAGTTTCTGCTGGTCATAGTCGTTTCTATCTATTGAATTCTTTTAAGTCGCGGTCTTTTTCTATTTCTCTGTATTTAAATGTGCTGTCGGCTATTATTTATTGTCCCAGTCTCATCAAGTAGCCAAACCAAAAATTTTGGCCGCAGCGGGTTGGCCGCGCGCTCTAGGGCTCCTTGTCACGGCCCGCGCGACTGCCCCCGTCGGAGGTTCAAGTCCTCCTCCGGGCATGTGTGTGTGTGTGTGTGTGTGTGTGTGTGTGTGTGTGTGTGTGTCTTGTTCCTAGCGTAAGCTAGATTAAGGAGTGTGTAAGCCTAGGGACCGATGACCTCAGCAGTTTGGTCCCATAAGACCGTACCACAAAATTTCCAAATTTTTTCCAAAAATGTTACCTGCTGTCTATTTCACATGTCATGGTACCTTGCCTTTATCTTATTCCCATACATTCTCGTGTTTTCTATAATTAAAACGGTAGATCCTTGTTGCTATTCTTAGAAAGTCTGTTCCTACAGTTTCGGTCTTCTTTCGATTCTTCTTTGTAATCGTCCAGCACTCCGAACCACAAATGGTAGGCGACGCACTGGTTTTATATATATTACGTTTGGTTTTTAATCCAATTTGTAGGTCCAGAAAACAATGAAAAAAGGAAAGATGCCAGATTCTTAGTAAGTGTACCGGTACTACATGGGATAAACTTTAGAAGAAAAAAAATAGAAAGTAAGACAGTTTGCCCAATATGATGACTAGTATACTGGCTAAAAAACTTAATGGATTGTTACACACTGACTAGAAAGTGTTTTACAGTCATTATTTGAGGTGAGCGAGGGTTCGACTACATAGCTATACCTACAGAGATATTCTTACTCGCCTATCATATAATATAATTAGTGAAATACGTTCGAGAGGTATTCATAAGGTTTTAAAAATCATCTCGAAGAAATAAAGTTACACAATTGTCTGCTTATTTGTTTGTTCACAGGTACATGTCTTCATTTATGGTACACAATTAAACTCTCGCGTGGCAGTCGGAGGTGTACGAATTCTCCTTTCAGCCTGTCAGCCCCTATCTTCGCCGCAACCACTGAAGCAGCTCAATCAGTTCCACGGAAACCCAACAGTACAAGTGTACTGGAGCACGGTGGTTAAAGCAGGACAACCTGGGTTTCCGCAGGCCTGGCGAGTTTCACGGAAGCCGTTCAGCCTGCTGCGCCTGCCAAGAAGTTGCGCTATCAATCCAACGTGACTACGCAATAGATGGGTATACACTATGTTAGCGTAAGTAGTTCCACTGCAGCTCAGTTATCGTAACGGCGGAAGCAATAAAATGAACAAACTTAAGGGCGAGAAGAAGAAATTAAGAATTGGCGATTACATACTAAACACTGTAACGGGACATCCTGCTCTAGCATTACTTTTCCTCAACTTTTTCGAAATTTGGGCAGCTCAATATGATATCTGTTGATTCTCTGAGAACTTTCATATAATTTTTTACACAGTATGTTATATTTCAATCTAAAATTCATGAAAAGGAATTACTTCATAAAATATTTTAGTTTCGATGTTATAATCGATAACTACTAGTTCTGTATGTAAGTTAAAGTTACTTTTTTTATAAACATTTTAAATTACAAATTATTTGCACACTTAAAATTTCTATTATTAACTGTGCAATCCTGCACTACTTTCTATGTTTACTTCTGGATTCATTTGTGAAGTAAAAATCGAAATAAATAATGTAACGAAAACTAGTAGGAATTCATTTGTTAAGAAAAATTGTACAGACTTGGAATACAATTATTTCCGCAGAGTATAGGAGTAGTAAGCATGCCTCTGATGTGTCGGACGTATTTTTGTGTAATAGGTACGAACTATGTAAGTTCGGCTTTGTTAATGTGAAAAATCAAAATACTGCATGATAATAAAATTTCAAACATCTGTGGAAAATATATTTACGTAAAAAATTCAGCAACATCAATCTTACAATTTATTTAGTTCAAACCAAACGTGACGACCTGATATTAGCTTTTCAGCTTCAAGAATCAGACCCCTGGGCAAGAAGAACTGGAGCCATCTCAGCATGACAAGCTAAGTAAACTTGAAAGATTATTGTAATCATCGCTACTTTCAAATCTTCATAAAAGATTCTGCGTATTAATTACTTGGACTGGGCAATGTTTAATGTGGACTATAGATGGAAGAAATATACAGATATGGAAGTAACAGAGTTTATAATTTCACGTATATATAGTGAATAGGTCCCGAGTTCGAGTCTCGGTCGGGCACACAGTTTTAATCTGCCAGGAAGTTTCATATCAGCGCACACTCCGCTGCAGAGTGAAAATCTCATTCTGGAAACATCCCCCAGGCTGTGGCTAAGCCATGTCTCCACAGTATCCTTCTTTCAGGAGTGCTAGTTCTGCAAGATTCGCAGGAGAGCTTCTGTAAGGTTTGTAAGGTAGGAGACGAAATACAGGCAGAAGTAAAGCTGTGAGGACCGCGCGGGAGTCGTGCTTCGGTAGCTCAGTTGGTAGAGCACTTACCCGCGTAAGACAAAAGGTCCCGAGTTCGAGTCTCGGTCGGGCACACAGTTTTAATCTGTCAGGAAGTTTCATATCAGCGCACACTTCGCTGCAGAGCGAATATCTCATTCTGGAAACATCCCCCAGGCTGTGGCTAAGCCATGTCTCCGCAGTATCCTTTCTTTCAGGAGTGCTAGTTCTGCAAGGTTCGCAGGATAGCTTCTGTAAAGTTTGTAAGGTAGGAGACGAGATACTGGCAGAAGTAAAGCTGTGAGGACCGGGCGTGAGTCGTGCTACGGTAGCTCAGTTGGTAGAGCACCTGCCCGCGTAAGGCAAAAGGTCCCGAGTTCGAGTCACGGTCGGGCACACAGTTTTAATCTGCCAGGAAGTTTCATATCAGCGCACACTCCGCTGCAGAGTGAATATCTCATTCTACTGTTACCTTGCTTGATTAAATGCGCTAGTGTTTGGTATCTTATTCGCAGGACGTAATTTCTTTATCAAATAAAGTCGATCCCAATAGTTAACATTCTTTATGAACTGTGTCAATACTTGGTACAACTTTGCCTAATTAGGTTGGCGACCGTTTCCTTTTGCGTAACTGCAGTTTATTACTAATAGATCATTGATTCGATTGCCATTTGCTCTGTTACTGTTTCCCTTCAATAGAGATCTTTAGAGACATGAAATTAGTCCGATACCTTTCCATAACGAACTGTCACGATTCCAATAAGAACAATAAACATCCATTTACAGGAGTAACATTATCGGTGGTTTGCTAATTTAGCAGTAGCTGGTAGTGTTGCAAGAAACGAGGTCTTCGTGCGAGATATTGAATTCATCTTTAAAGTAATGGTTTTCAACTCTTTGGAATAGTTATTTTGACATGCTTCAATCGGTACATTCTCAGACTAAATTCATTGAAGGTTGTTTTAAACAAGGAAGGCGCCTGTTATAAAATGCTAGGTTGTAAACTAAGCATTTCTTAATCCATTTAAGGGAGCTATCGTGAATCTACCGGGTGACGAGGAGCCAACCTGTGCTGTCGTGATTTCTGTCTGAAAGGACATTCTGCCCTGCAGGATAACGATGGACAGGGTGTAATTTTATTTCATCTGAAAATTATACTAAATAATGTGAAGTTTGAGTGTTCGTAAAATTGTATTTTCAGTACATGAAATCATTGAAACAAGTTGCTGGTGGCCTTATAGAGCAAAAAATGGACGTCAGCAAGTCTTTAATTACTGAAAATCACAAGTAGTGAAAAACGATCAAATCTTCATGCAGAAAGACTTAACGGTCTCCTCGTAATTCACACAACCTCTAGTCAGTACACACATTACGAATACAACTAGTTATTTTGCATCAGAATTAATACATAAACAGTAAAAATACAAGTTAAATTTTTGTGCCTTTTCCTTTGTTGTGCTTTTACGGAAAGGATTTCTGAGGTAAAGGAATTACAAGATATGTCGAGTTTTCTGAAAAGCATTTGAGGAACTTACAATGAACTATTTCGACCACTTAGGATGAAATCATCAAATCTCCAAAACATATCATTGGAACAAGTAAGTAAGAGTCGTATAACTGTGGCCATATGTGACTGAAATACGCTAATTTTACAGAAACTAGACTGCTGAAATGTTATTTTAGTTAGTGTTGCAATATAATAGTCATCTTCAGCTTCGTAAGTGCAAAGGATTGCGTTGTTCAGAGATAGTTCAGCTTACTACAAACGACGTGTGTTATCTGGTGATTATTCGAATTCACAACAGTCAGCACTAATAGAAAGATGGTGAAGTTACAGAGAAAATCATTTATACATAAAAAAGAATTAAGTAAATAGATAAGCCCGAAAAACACCGAAAATGAAAAAAGGTACGAATAAAATCCACTATTTGCTCGCCTACATTGACGAAAAGTGAATAAATTATATAACACTCATGAACCCGCCTGTGTCTTGCAGTTGCGAAAAATGTATTGTAACTGTATATACGTCACAATCTCCTTCTCCCCCTCTCTTTGTCCACCTCCTCGTCCTCACCCCCTGTCTGTTCTTCACATCCTCCGCCTCTTTCTGTCCATCACCACTTCTCTCTTTCTCCTTCTCCTCCTCCTCGTGCTATCCATCTCCATGTCTACTCCCCCTCCTCACCCCCTCTTTCCATCCATTTCCTCTTCCCGTCTGTCTCTGACTCTTGAGTCCTGTTTATCGTTATTGCAAACAAAAACGTGATTGGGAGGTGAAGTCGCTTAAAATGGGTGAGTAAATTATTTGAAGTCATTGGTACACAGGATATGAGAGCGACCCCCACCCGCTGCTCGGTCTGTAAGGGTAGTAACTTCAAATATAGTATTTTACATAGTTTTCATCTGATAACGGTTACAATTACAAAGTTTCCGGCGATTCTGATTCCGTAACAGTATTCGGATTATAAGCCGGTAATCCTCTAACTCAGCTCGCCTGTTTCTGTTAAAACCGACAGCGATAAACAAAATTACGCAGCACAGTGTTGTGCACACAATTTTGTTTAAAATTAAATATAGGAGGAAGGAATATGTATGGGAGAAACAATGCGTCTAATGCTTTAAATGCGCTGCTGTCGTAGCTAAAACTGACTGCAAGAAAGGAAACTAAAACACATATTTTCACAGCACAGCAGAGAATTTTCTTTCTCGCAGTCTTTTTTCGCGTAAAATCTGTACATAGTTGATTAAAAAACATAAAACTTATGTCTATCTGAATTAGAGATGGGCAAACTGAAAACATGTTACTGTTTCGAAACAAATGAAGCAGTACAACAGTTTGTGTTTTGTAATCTAATAAACCTACACATTTTATCATCTTGAATGTCTACTGCATAAGTATGTCCATATAAACACAAATGAGGTGCGACAGCGCTAGTCATATCGCAGAAAGTATGAAACTATCAACTATCACTTAGGCGTCTTGGCAGTTTGATTAAAAAAAATAAAACTGATGTCCATCTGAATTAGAGATGGGCAAACTGAAAACACGTAACTGTTTCGAAACAAATGAAACAGTACAACAGTTTGTGTTTTGTAATCTAATAAACCTACACATCTTATCATCTTGAATGTCTGCTGCATAAGTATGTCCATATAAACACAAATGAAGTGCGACAGCGCTAGTCATATCGTAGAAAGTATGAAACTATCACTTAGGCGTCTTGGCAGTTTCGTATTTCCTGCAGCAAATGCGTTGCTTTCGCGTCGTGTGACTTTCATACTTTTCGATTGGCTGAGGACAGCCATAGCTGAAGACAAAAGAACCACCACGAACGGAAATGGAGATGGCAGCAAACTGCAGAAACAACGAATATGCTATTGGGATTCCCACATTCCATTAGTATGGGTAATATACCCATCCTGCTAATTTCCAGGCACACAAATGGAATCATTGTGGATAATAGGCACAGTAACTACAGACTCACAAGTGACGCCAAATAATTCGAATAAATAACAAAATTTAACACAAAAAATTTTTGTCTTGTAACGTGTTTCGAACCGTTACTATAAATTCGCCATGCTTCCCAGCCCTTCCCGTTCACCATTACACAATCAGTGATATGTCAAACACATTGCTTGCAATTATACCTACATCAAATGTACGTATATGTCTAATAACTGTCACTCTACGCCTTTTTTTATTCAAAATGTTGTAGGCTTACTTGCGTTTCTTAATATGATTACTGTACATGAACAGAGAATCGTATGTTATAAAAAAAGTGTAATTTAACTGAATGATTTTCGCATATTTATTATTTTGAATGTGAATAATATGCGTTGTTTTATTGTTTGGTTAGTGTTTATAAAGCAGATGTTACGCCATCTAGGATAGTCACCTAGAAACGAAGCTTTATTTTCGGATATCTTAAGCTTCATGCTATTGCTTGTCAAAAAGATTTCGACACTCTTGAAAGTGTTTCATGAAGTGGTATATTGTGTTTCAGTACCTGTGCCAAGCCCGAATCTCGTCCGACACAGAGCGGAATGAAACATCACTGTTTCGATACAATTAGTCAGTTCCAAGCACAGGTGGACTGAAACAGCCTTATTTTGAAACAACGATACAGTTTCTGTGTCTGGCTGGAGATCGAATCTGGTCCGGTTATCCGACACAGGAGCGGAATGAAACACCACTGTTTCGAAACACTGAACCACAGCCGTTCCGAAACACTGAAACAGTTCCACGTATCGATACACTGTATCGAAACATAGAAACAGTGGCCAAGTCTAATCTGAATGTTGATATCTAAAAATTGAAGGTATATCGATGACGAACTTTTCGATGGTTTTGCCAACATCATTTCCTCCTCATGTGTTATTTATACATAGGTTGGATAAAGAGTAATGACAAACACACTTATGATTCACATCAGGCTTTATTGGTAGATGTTCTCCATATTACAAACAAACATCTTGCGAAGAGGTATTGAAGGCCCAACGGTACCTACCAACCGCCGTCTCTTCCTCAGTCCTTAGGCGTCACCGGATGCGGATACGGAACGCCAACCGCTCTCCCGGTCGTTGTCAGTTTTCGTGATCCGTGCCGCTACTTCTCAGTCAGGCTGCTCCTCAATTGACCTAACAGGGACTGAGTGTACCCCGTTTGATAACAGAACTAGGAAACCCGGGCGGTGACCCATCCAAGTGCTAGCCAAGCCCGACAGCGCTTAACTTTGGTGATCTGACGGGAACCGGTGTTACCACTGCGGCAGGGCCGCTGGCTTCCCCATGTTACACGCCCTGAATATAATCGCCCCCTCATCTCGATCACCTTCCCCCACACGGATGGAAAGCCTCGTACTCCGTCAGCGCTGCCATCTCTGTCGATGTCTCGTAAGGACCGCCCTATTGCACGGATGATATCTTCTCTTGTGTTGGGGCGCGCGCCACAAAAAGCCTTCTTCACTTTGGCGAACGTGCCGTAGTCGCAAGAATTCATATCGGGTTAATGCGGCGGATGTTTCAGTATCTCCCGCTCCTGCACGAGGTTCGTCGTGTGGCATCGTGCACTGTCATGAAGCATGATGGGATGCAGTGTCAGAACGTTCCGACGGTTTTCTCTCAGTGCGACACAAACTGACGAACGCTTTGGATTGTGGATATTACTGGAGAAGCTTCACAAGCTTGTCACTGATACTGGTAACATAAATTACACTGAAAATGCCACACTCCTTAGCAAAATGAATTTAAATGTGTTTACACCCATTACAGAAACGTTTGAAGTACGGTGGTTAAAAATCTGCTATCAAGTGGGCGTCGAGAGCAATTAGGCATGGGATGATCTGTAATGTTAAAGGAGGTGGTTTGTGGGTTATTTAACAGTTATCTATGTAGTGAATTCTCCAAGTTTATCTCTGCAAAATATGTCAAGGGAAAGCTACGGTTTCTCCCACATGGGAATGCTAACGTGATATCCAGAGGAATCTTGGACAAAATCGATAAGGAAGTACTGGAACCGTTTTAGAAGAAGCTGATTCTAAAATGAAAGTACTAATGGAAGAGCTGCCTGCAATATTGCAGCACCTTTGTGTATATGTCTATTATCTTATGGATGTGGATGCAGTGCAAGATTTGGCTGGAATTTTCAACAAAATGGAGATTTATGACCACCTAACATCAACTACGACCTCTGTATGCATGGAGACTGCCAAGGAAATAGCAATGCGATTGTAAACAACCGCAAGACAATAAGGTTAGACTGTTTATTGTGGAAGAGCTCCAATTGTAAAGATATGAGAATAAAATCTCAAGACCAGGTATGAACAATGTTATCAGTAACCATGTTATTGATTTTACCAAGTATCCTGATAAATGCCTACAAAAAACCTACACATTTTCCATGGATAAAGAAGATGCTATAAACAGACTTGAGGCTATAATATGGAACTGCAAAATGGATCATATGTTTGACCCTGTGCCAAACCGTGTAAGTGGCCCTGAGCACTATACGGCTTAACTTCTGAGGTCATCAGTCGCCTAGAACTTAGAACTAATTAGACCTAACTAACCTAAGGATATCACACACATCCATGCCCGAGGCAGAATTCGAACCTGCGACCGTAGCGGTCGCTCGGCTCCAGGCTGTAGCGCCTAGAACCGCACGGCCACAAAAAGTGTAAATGTATTAAAACTAACAAACACTATCTACAGTGTGCGCCATTTGCAACATGTACCCAATGTTACGTATCAAAGCCTGTTTACAGCTAGGGTACCCATTTAATTATCATTTCATTCGAGAGAAGCTGCACGGTCATCAGTGGTATCTTTCGGGAACAGATACTACCTTCATATATATAGTTAAAATATGGCTACCCGGCCCTTGACCTTCTTGTGCGAACGCACACGCCATGCCCCAACTCGTACGGGACTTGGTAGATTAATCTGCAACGAGTAATGAGAGTGATGGGCAAACATCTATTAGGCGCACTACGAATGTAGTGGTGTGGACATGTTGGGAATGTGGCTCTTACGGGGAGCGTGCGTGGGATAAGTACCTGCAGGTGCACAATCCTCTGTGCCCTCGGTGGCTCAGACGGATAGAGCGTCTGCCATGTAAGCAGGAGATCAAGGGTTCGAGTCCCTGTGGGGGCACACATTTCCAACATGTACCCAGTGTTGTATACCAACACCTGTTTGCAGCTATTTACGGTCATATACATTTCGTCTTTTCGGTGGGGATGTAGATAGTTGATAGACTGTGAAAAGTATTTGAAATTAGGTAGTTGAAAGCGTAATGATCACCATTTCTTGCCTAAATGAGCCAGGACGTACTACGAATGTTTCTTTTCCTGAGGAGGCTGCTAGAAAAACTATGCTCTATACCTTGCGCAACTGTCTTTATGAAAAAAAAAACCTTGCTAGCTGTAAAATGGTAACTACTGCATGCAATGAAACGACGACAAAATTAATCAAAGTGATAAAATACTAATGTGAATGTGTAACCTCCCCACTATGTTTGTTTCATTATGAAATTTAGGCCAGTTTTACCTCCAGCTCTTTAGAAGTCTACGTAATACCAAAACTATGTACTACAAACTGTTATCCAAATTAAACTCCCACGCTGACCATTGACTAAACAGAACCTAATTTCAACTAAACTGCTTGCGTGCCTCAGCGATACAGATAGCAGTACCGTAGGTGCAACCACAACGGAGGGGATTCTGTTGAGAGGCCAGACAACCGTGTGGCTCCCGAAGAGGGGCAGCAGCCTTTTCAGTAGTTGCAGGGGCAACAGTCTGGATTGACTGATCTGGCCTTGCAACACTAACCAAAACGGCCTTGCTGTGCTGGTACTGCGAACGACTGAAAGCAAGGGGAAACTACAGCCGTAATTTTTCCCGAGGGCATGCATCTTTACTGTATAGTTAAATGATGATGGCGTCCTCTTGGGTAAAATATTCCGGAGGTAAAATAGTCCCCCATTCGGATCTCCGGGCGGGGACTACTCAAGAGCACGTCGTTATCAGGAGAAAGAAAACTTGTGTTCTACGAATCGGAGTGTGGAATGTCAGATCTCTTAATCGGACGGATAGGTTAGAAAAAAAGGAAAATGGATAGGTTAAAGTTAGATATAGTGGGAATTAGTGAAGTTCGGTGGCAACAGGAACAAGACTTTTGGTCAGGTGAATAGAGGGTTATAAATACAAAATCAAATAAGGGTACGGCAGGAGAAGGTTTAATAATGAATAAAAAAATAGGACTGCGAGTAAGCTACTACAAACAGCATAGTGAACGCATTATTGTCGCCAAGATAGATACGAAGCCCACGCATACCTCAGTAGAACAAGTTTATATGCCAACTAGCTCCGCAGATGACGAAGAGATTGATGAAATGTATGATGAGATAAAAGAAATTATTCAGATAGTGAAGGGAGGCGAAAATTTAATAGTCATGGGTGACTGGAATTCGATAGTAGGAAAACGGAGAAAAGGAAACTTAGTAGGTGAATATGGATTGGGGAGAGGAAATGAAAGAGGAAGCCGCCTGGTAGAATTTTGCAAGGAGCATAACTTAATCATAGCTAACACTTGGTTCAAGAATCATGAAAGAAGGTTGTATACATGGAAGAATCCTGGAGATACTAGAAGGTATCAGAGTATATAATGCTAAGACAGAGATTTAGGAACCAGGTTTTAAATTGTAAGACATTTCCAGGGGCGTGTGTGGACTGTGACCACAATCTGTTAGTTATGAACTGTAGTTTAAAACTGAAGAAACTACAAAAAGTTTGAATTTAAGGAGATGGGACCTGGAAAAACTGAAAGAACCAGAGGCAGTAAATGAAGCAGGAAAAAGGATAGAAACGTCTCAAAAATGAGATCGACAGGAAGTGCAAAATGGCTAAGCAGGGATGGCTAGAAGACAAATGTAAGGATGTAGACGCATATCTCACTAGGGGTTAGATATATACTGCCTACAGGAAAATTAAAGAGACCTTTGGAGAAAAGACTACCACTTGTATGAATATCAAGACCTCAGATGGAAAACCAGTTCCAAACTAAGAAGGGAAGCCAGAAAGATGGAAGTAGTATACCGAGGGTCTATACAAGGGCGATGTACCTGAGGGCAATGTTATGGAAATGGAGAGGATGTACATGAAGATGAAATGGGAGATATGATGCTGCTTGAAGAGTCTGACAGAGCACTGAAAGAACTAAGTCGAAACAACGCTCCGGGAGTAGACAACATTCGATTAGACCTTTAATAGCACTGAGAAAGTCAGCCCTGAAAAACTCTACCATCTGGTGAGAAAGATGTATGAGACAGGCTAAATACACTCAGACTTCAAGAAGAATGTAATAATTCCAATCCCAAAGAAAGCAGGTGTTGACAGATGTGAAAATTACCGACGAAAGGAAAAACTGGTAGAAACCGAAATCGGGGAAGCTTTGTTTGGATTCCGTAGAAATCTTGGAACACGTGAGGCAATACTGACCCTACGACTTATCTTAGAAGATAGATTTAGGAAAGGCAAACCTACGTTTTAGCATTTGTAGACTTAGAGAAAGCTGTTGATAATGTTGACTGGAATACTCTCTTTCAATTTCTGAAGGGGGCAGGGGTAAAATACAGGGAGCGAAAGGCTATTTACAATTTGTACAGAAACCAGATAGCAGTCATAAGAGTCGAGGGACATGAAAGGGAAAGTGTGGTTAGGAAGGAAGTGAGACAGGGTTGTAGCCTCTCCCCGATGTTATTCAATCTGTATATTGAGCAAACAGTAAAGGAAACAAAAGAAAATCTCGGAGTAGTTATTAAAATCCATGGAGAGGAAAAAAAAAACTTTGAGGATCGCCGATGACATTGTAATTATATCAGAGACAACAAAGGACTTGGAAGAGCAGTTGAATGAAATGGACAGTGTCTTGACCCGAGGATATATGATGAACATCAACAAGGGCAAAATAGGATAATGTAATGTAGTCGAATTAAGTCGGGCGATGCTGAGGGAATTAGATTAGGAAATGAGACACTTAAAGTAGTAAAGGAGTTTTGCTATTTGGGGAGCAAAATAACTGATGATTGTCGAAGTAGAGAGGATATACAATGCAGACTGGCAATGGCATGGAACGGGTTCCTGAAAAAGAGAAATTTGTTAACATCTAGTACAGATTTATGTGACAGGAAGTCGTTTCTGAAAGTATTTGTATGGAGTGCAGCCATGTATGGACGTGAAACATGGACGATAAATAGTTTGGACAAGAAGAGATTAGAAGCTTTCGAAATGTGGTGCTACAGAAGAATGCTGGAGATTAGATGGGTAGATCACATAGCTAATGAGGAAGTATTGAATAGAGTTGGGGAGAAGAGGATTTTGTGGCACAACTTGACTAGAAGAAGGGATCGGTTGGTAGGACATGTTCTGAGGCATCATCAAGGGATCACCAATTTAATATTGGAGGGTAGTGTGGAGAGTATAAATCGTAGAGGGAGACCAAGAGATGAATACATTAAGCAGATTCAGAAGGATGTAGGTTGCAGTAGGTACTGGGAGATGAAGAAGTTTGCATAGGATAGAGTAACATGGAGAGCTGCATCAAACCAGTCTCAGGGCTGAATACCACAACAACAACAACAACATGTAATGGATCTGAATGCAACTTGTCTTCGTATTAAATGCATATTGTAGTAAAGCAATTATCTGGCTCCAATAAAAATTTCACTTACCTCGCCACTTGACAATATTGTAGGAGCTTTATTGAAAGCACAACAGCAAGCAGGAAGTGGCTAGTCTCGATTTCTATTTCTAAATAAGATTTCCAACTACTGAGTACCACATGTGGTAATGCGTAATGATAAACAGTGGGATGGGGAGTGTAGCTAATCCTATGAAATAATATTCCAAGGCCATGATTTTAGAATAAAATATATATTCAAAAAGAGAGCGTAAATCTTCGCGTGATCTTCACACATAACATTGGTCTGAACAATACCTACTATTCTTAACAAAGTGAACAATGATTAAGAAGGTGGACAATAGCTTAATCAGTTAATATGTTAAGGCATGACTCAGGGAAGTGGGGTGTTCCGTCTCCCAGCTCTGAGCAAGTGAACCAAGTTAACTAGGTCCCAATAATCATTTCTACAAATTAGGTGCGCAGTGCTGCAGTCTTATCTCAAACTTCTTCCCTTTAAAAAATAATAAAAAGATTCAAAATTTACAGTCCATATTCATCCTTGCTGTACTTTACAATAACTCTTTCTTCGTCTAACAGATACAATCACAAGTGAACTTACCACTGTACAATATGTACAGCATGTACCACACTTCAACTAAGAAAGTATCAGACTGCACAGAGGCAAAGACTGTGCCACAACAAGACCAAAGATTGTTTGAAAATAACATAAGTTGCTTACTTTCTTACGTGTACATCGATAACATACAAAAATCAAGATGACGCTATCACCTTACAAATGTAAAAGGAGATTTGTTCTTACATGCAGTGAGATGGGCCTAACATCCATATATGTTGCATGTAAATACAGATAACATGATGCAGACGTGCCAGAAAGTTTCCACACGCTGATGAAGAAATAGAAACTATCAGAAAATGGGTAACATTCAAGGAACATACCTTTGTTTTACGTAATTTTGTGCAACTGTATTTATGAGGGTTATGTAAGCAAAATCACGGTCACATAAGTATTTGGAAAAATGGAAAGAAAAGTATGCTATAACTGGTCAAGAAGACTCATTACACGGAGAATTAAGACCGCCCACGGAAACTCAATTTTCGCTGTCCAAGTAAGTGAAATTAATTTAATTTTTTCAATTACTTTGATCTATTGACCACCTGAAGATGATGGATAACCATCAAAATTCAAGTGAGGCGACTCACGCAGAAAATACTCTCTACTTTCTAATGTAACCTTATAGGTGCAACGTTGAAAGGGGGCCCTATAGACGAGAATCAGTCAAAATTGGTGAATAATGTTTAATATTGTTACTTTAATAACTTACACTCCGGAATTAAATATACAAGGACAAAAAACACTGCTCCACATAATTAGTAAGGCCATAGACTTGTGGAATAATAAACTTATATGTTGTCTTCTATTTTTAGAGAGAAAAGATATTATTTTTGAAACATTGCATGACGCACGAAACTGAAAACTTCGTCATTACAAAGGCGAAAGTTTGGATGGGCTACTGAAATCTGGACGAGCTGCCTAACAGTAGTGTCAATGACAGTGACGAGGGCAAAGCATTTAGTGCCGTAGGGCGACGCTAAAAGCGCTCTGCAGTATCAGACTGGGACACCCGGCCAATATTTGGTGCGCACAGTTTGAGAGCCCAACAGGAAGGGGAGAACATGACACCGGTACAAGTAGCATCGTCCCCTCCGCACACCATACCCTTTAATCTACCACTGGTATACGTACAATAAGTAAAATTTTATTATTATATTTTTTTCCTGATGTTGCAATTTCAACAGCCAGCACTGAATATTTTAAAAGTAGTTGACAACCTATAACAGGGCATAGATAGATGTATAGCTATGAATATTTTATGAAGCTTTTCATACAACATATTTCGTTCATTTGTTTTTTAATGTATCAGTTGAAATTTTCAAACGATGAATTGCTAGTGGTGCGACAGATACCTGAGAAACAGATATCAACGTGTAAGCAGAAGACTTCACAGAAATATGCTCTGTGGACTCACTCGTGGGTTAGTCGTTGGTTTTAGTTAATAGTTCGATATGCCTTATCTGAGGTCAAGAGGCTAGAGGAAAATATTGCGTATAATTTACTTATGCTAGCATCACCCAGTTAAAAAAGTCTGCACTGTATAATTGTGTAGCACCGAAACAGCCCGCTATGTGGAACACGCTGACGGACTATTATGTGGTATTAAAGTAATTTAAAGGAAGATAAATACACAAAGCAAAAAATTGATAGCCAATTATTGAAGTAATGTAGGACAGTTGATTTCGAATAACTGCAAAAGGTATTGAACACGTAATTAGTTTCTTGTGCAACGTCTCTCTAATTATTTATTTACACCTCTTTCATACATGCAAGGAATTTTGCTCGTATTAGAATAATTAAACGTCCATCCTAACGCAGTAGTAATATGCAGTTTGCAGATGTACTGTGGCGTTAAGCAAATGGCGTGTTTTTTACTTCGGAAAGCTGGATGTTGGGAAAAACATGTTATGACGGATGAGACTTCCATTTTCCCGAGCGTTCCAGAGCTAAGTAGATGGCGTAAACAAGGAGAACAGACCGTTTATATCTGCTGTAAGTCGTGCTGAGCAGCTTTTGTGAAAGACACTCTGCTGAATAGCCATCAAAAACTGTTATAACAATAATAACAGTTTTAATACTCCGCGACTGGTTTCGACATTAAAATCATGTGGAGGATCTAGACAGAAGATATAAGAGAGGCGTTCAATAAGTAAGCAACACATTCTTTTCCGGCCAATTTCGGTTGAAAAAATACAGAATTTGCTGTTAGACATTGGGCATATCCCCGCTTCAGCCTCTGTAGCTTCATGAAGTACCGACAGGTGGCGGCGCTGTGTGTAGTATTCAGTGTGGCATCTGCAGCGGAAGTCCGTTCCAAACAGGAAGCTGTATCTTTTGGCGAAACACCTGAGTATTGCAGATATTCATAGGCGCTTTGGGAATGTTTACGGAGACTGGGCAGTGAACAAAAACACGATGATTCGTTGGCGAAGCATCTGTCAGCGTCGCACCAAGGTCGTGCAGACCAGTACGATCTCATGGGTGCTGCGCGACCGCACACAGCTGTGACTCCTCCAATGTTGGACATACGGACGCTCCCACTCTAAGTGGTCGACTTGTCTGTGGTTGGAGGTGACACACACGTCCACCATTTGGAGCACTCAAAGGCGCATGCCCGCTGGTTTCCTCGTCACCTAACCGAAGACCATACAGAGCACTGAAGGACCGTCTGTGAAGAATTGCTAGCACGTTACGAGGCTGACTGTGGCAAATTTTGGCGAGTATCGTCACAGGCGATGAAACATGGGTTCAGTATTTCTAACTGGAAACAAAACGGCAATCAGTGGAATGGTGCCATTCATCTATCCTCCGAAGAAGAAGTTCACAGTCACACCATCAGCCAGCGAAGTCATTGCGGCGGTGTTCTGGAATTCTGATGGGGCTATTCTGTTTGATGTCCTCCCCCATGACACCACAATCAGCTCGGAAATGTACTGTGCTACTCTCAGGAAACTGAAGAAACGACTACAGCGTGTACAATGGAAGTGCAAGTTATTATATTATTGGCCAGGCTCACTGCTTTGCAATCCCTTACATTATAAACAAATTGATCAAACTAAGTCTCCCACTAACATTAGTTCTCCAAAATAAGGTCATAAGGTTTCCAGCTAATGGAATGATAGGCTATGCTAAGAGTTACGAAAATGCTTACTTCCTCTTAAACACAATTTTGACAAGAAGTATCTAATATTCATTAACAAAATAGTTAACTACCATCAAAAGATTGAAATTAACTAGTGTTGGCAAAGTAAAGATAACGTCCCCTTTGATAAAAATAAATGCATAATACAATCTGACAAAAGTTAAGACAAAGGTGACAGTGGTTGTGAACCTAACCAGTTGGAGGTACACTATGTTTACAAGACCACCAGCTCAGGCTATTAGAAACAGCTCCTCTTCAACCCTGAACTAATGCCTGTCTGAAATTACTCTGCCTAAGCTGCGAGAATCTCAGATCTGTCCAAAACAAGCTGCAGTATAGCAGGTGCAACACACAATGTGTTGTTTGAAACCAAAGAGCCAGACA
This sequence comes from Schistocerca nitens, assembly GCF_023898315.1. Taxonomy (NCBI): domain Eukaryota; kingdom Metazoa; phylum Arthropoda; class Insecta; order Orthoptera; family Acrididae; genus Schistocerca; species Schistocerca nitens. The sequence continues at coordinate 390,346,714 of NC_064615.1, forward strand.
GTGGTCCACCCCGAAGCTATCACAAGCCACTTGAGTTGCTGACACCCCCTGTCTACAGCTATCTCAGGCCGAGATCTCCTCTGGACGGTGCCCCTAGCTTAAGTCTGAGTGCCTGTCTCGCCTTTCCTCCGATCCGTCAATTTTCAACGTAACTCAGTGTGGAGCCCTCTGAAGAACGCTAGAGCGCCAATGCTAATAATCTCGCAATTTTCTGCCACAACCACATGCTTTCTGGACCCTGCAAAATATCCCTCCACACAAATTGAGCGTTTCTCCTCTGACATCATACACCATGTACCCAATCGTTGGCCATTCGATCTGTATTTTTCCAAAGGAATGCTTGTGAGAGCCGACGCTATCTTAAAAAATCTTCTTTAGCCGGCTTTTCTCACATCAGTGGCGACAAGGCTTCTAGCAGCATTCCGCTCTGCATTGGCTTCTCTTGTTATCACGTTTGTTGCAGAGGCTTTCGCGAATTATGGGGATGGGATGTGTAGACGCCAATTTCTCTTCATGGATGTCTGCCCTGTCTTAAGACCATAAAAATTGTTGGCGACGATCTGCCTTCCTTCCCTGTCTGTTTTCTGAAGGACTCCTTCCTAACACAAGAGACTAGCTTCGCTTTCCAGTGCCCCAAATGCGTCCATACCACAGACCTCATACTACTGGCCAATAACTTCTCACTCCACTCCTTTCAGTAGTCTCCTGCCTCTTAGAATGTGAAATGGCGCAGGGCTCTGCCACCTTCCTCCACCACTGCGGCCTCGACTAATAGGTAATAAATGCTGTTCCTATCACCTGCACTCTGAAACTGACGCTCGGCCCGTGACTGCTTCCCAACAAGCGAGATTCCGGCGGCAATTAATTGACAGATTACTGGTACCTTGCTAGCATCTACTAACTCAACTGCTACCTTTAAATTGAAACAAAATGGAGTATGAAAGAATTTCCACTTTCCAAAATGAAGCAAATACTCTTGTAATGTTGTTCAGTACAGTACACTTTTCCCAGTTAACAACAAATATATCTGGAGTTATATACCTTAAACCATATATATGGGACAAATAAAATTGGCCCACAGGAATGGATACGATTTGGATGTGAATGTGTGCATTAACCACGTCCTCTGATGCACACACCAAATCTATCCCGTCATGCGATCCACACCGGTTTGGAGCGTAGTGCAGGCTGTGTCAGTATGAATGGAGCAGTGGAAAGGGGACGATGGTACTTAGCGCGCATTTGTTGTCGAAAGTTACGTGACAACAAACTCGTGGGAAAGCTATGGTCAGTTGTTTGCTGAGAAGTTTGTCTGTTCAAAATGCCAGAAAAGAATGCCATGCAATGCTTAGTCAGAAGATGGTGTCAGACAGAATATGTTTTTAAAAAGTCAGGAAACATTCCAAAACGTGATGGCACACCAGAAAATGTCGGTTCATTTCACTACAAAATGCTTCAGGGTCCACCAAAACAACCAGACGTCTGGCATAAGAGACTCATGCATTATGTCAATCATGCACTCAAATACTCTTCGTGGACCTGCACGTGCATCCACATCGAGTGTCTGTCCTTTACGCATTAAAAACAGCAGATGCTCCTCAGCGCCTCCAGTTTTGTGAATGGCTGTTCACTGAGATAACAGTGAATGGCTTGGGCGTGGATCTGTTCTTTATGTCTGATGAAGCCTAGTTTCACCTGAGTGGTTATTTCAACTCACAGAATCACAGGGTCTGGGCAGCAGAGAATCTGCGTAACTTCCACGAAACAACATTGCATGATCAGAAAGTTAGGGTTTGGTGTGCACTGCCTGCAGGCCACATTATTGATGTCACCTTCCTTCGTCGGACTCTCACTTTGACGCTTTACATTATCAACATTTTGGAACCATTTGTGACAGCATTAACGGAGGAGGAAAAGACATACTTCCAACAGGATGGAGCAACTGCCCATACAGCCGGCCAAACCTTGCAGGACATTTACACAATCTTCACCCATGACAGAGTTGTTAGCAGAGGTCAGTTTGTTCGTGGGCATAGCTAGCCATGCAGGTCTCTTGATCTGCCAGTGTGTGATTCCTTTGTCTGGAGAGCCTTCAGGTCTTAGATGTGTCGCAACAGCTCTCATAGTCTCCAAGAAATGCAGCAGAACATTTAGGGTGACACTGCATCAGTTCCAGCTGTCGAGCTTCTAAAGCCTTCAGCAACTTGCCGACCAGGCCCCAAAAGTGCCAAGAGAGTAATGGTGGGCACATTCAAAATTCCTCTGCTGTGCTTCATTGTAACTCTGTTCTCTGGGCAACTTTCGTCTGCCTCACCACACTGTGTGTGTATATGTATATACGAGGGCTATTCAACAAAGAATGATCATAATTTTTTTGACGACATACCTTTACTCATCTTCATAATTTTGATGGTCCTTCTCAAAGTAATCTCCCAAGAATGCAAAGCACTTGTCCCAGCGTTTCTGCCAGTCTTCAGGTACATGCTGGAAACCATTTTTTGAGAGAGCCTTCAAAATCGCCTCTGCAGTCTTCACCACTGCCTCTGATGGTTGGAAATGGCTCCCACGAAGGCGTTTTTTCATGTTAGGGAATAGAAAAATGTCACCTGGGGCTAAATCCTGACTACAGGCAGTGTGAGGGATGCACTTCACGTTGATTTTTGCAAGATATTCGGTACCAACATTGGCAATATGCGGCCGCGCATTATCGTGGTGCAGCATCCAGCCTGCTTCACGGAAATGTGGTCTTTGACGCCTGGTATGGACTTGCAGTGTTTTCAGGATGTCCCTGTAGTACTGTCCAGTTACTGATTTGTGTGCAGGTACAACATGCTGATACACCATTCCATGAACATCAAAGAATGAGATGACTATAAATTTCACAGCAGAAGAAACCACTGTTGCTGTTTTGGGGATTAGCGATGAAGGAGATTTCCACACTGAGCTTTGCTGTTCGCCCTCAGGAACAAAATGATGTATCCAAGTTTCATCAGCAGTGATTACATTTGAAAGAAACGCCGGATCTAACTATATCACCAACTTTAACTGCATGCAGACCTCTGGTATCGCGCGCCGTGGAATTTGAAGCCCCGCCAGACGTCATGGACGTTGAAGACCTCTAGAGGTCTCTGCACCGCTGTAAGCTGTAGGGGCGCTCGCCTCCTGGTCTGCTTTTAGTGTGAGGGCGCCACAGTGGAACACCTGGTTCCAGCGGCCAATAGCGGCGCCCCCGATAGAGTACTTAAGCGCCTGCCTCTCGTTCAGCCAGCACCTCCCGTATCCTGATGTTCTCCAAACCCAACAAGCATCCATCTTTTGCCTCTTCCTATCGTCCTATCTGTCTCACATCGGTGTTCAGCAATCTCTTGGAATCCATCCTTTCCCAGCGCATCCATCACCACCTCCACCAAAACCACCTCCTCCCCAACACCCAATGTGGCTTTCGACCTTCCTTCTCTGCTGATGACCAACTCCTCCGCCTCACTCATCTCCTCTCCCTCCAGCTTAACTCCCGTCGCTCCGCCATTTTTGTCTCCCTTGACCTCGAAAAGGGGGGTTCAGCCAGCCAGTCTAATGTCGCGTATGTTTGTGAACATATCACCTCGCATTAGACAGCTTACTTACTTTCTTGTTCTGTGTACGAGTGGACGTGGTTGTTAGGTTTCCTTGTGACTCCGTTGTTCGATCTTGTTGTTGTTCGTTCTGTCCTTCATTGGTCGTGTCCATCCTCTCCCATTGTGTTGTTGTTCATGGGCCTCTCGACGGGTCCCACCGCACTTTCCGTCATTTCAACCCCGCGACCGTCCCGGTCGCAGTTACAATATTTTGGTGACGAGGATAGGATGGCATCCATATCGATTTTGAGGGCCCGTTTTTGGGGAACATGTGGTTACTCATCGTAGATGCCTACTCCAAATACCCTTATGTTGTCTGCATGACATCCACCACCACGGAGGCTACACTCACGGCCCTGGCCCAGATTCTCGCCATTGAGGGCCTGCCACACACATTGGTCTCCGATAATGGTCCCCAATTCATGGCGTCCTCCTTCCATGACTTCCGTCAGGCCAACGATATCAAACATATCTGAAGCCCCCTTTCCACCCATCGTCCAATGGCGTGGTGGAGAGGCTTGTCTGCACTTTTAAACACCAGTTGAGTAAGGCGGTTGACATATCTCCAACCACGTCGGCCCTCACCCTGTTTCTCAGCACCTATCACACTACGGCGATTGACGGACTTCATGGGCGACAGCCACAGACCCTGCTCCATTTGCTGATGCCATCCTCCTCCCGCCCCCACTCCCGGCCCTCGCAGCGGTATGTCCCTGTTAAGGTCGTGTGGGCCCACAAGTACGGGCGCAAAGGGGGTTGGACAACCGTGCAACGGTCGTCGCGGCCCATGGGGAGCGTGTGACGTCGGTGCAGACGTCAAGAAGGTTGGAGCGCCGCCATCATAACCAGCTCCGCCAGCGTGCTGCCACGGGACTCGCGCCGCCACCTCTTTCCCTACTGCCTTCAGGTGCGGACGTGGTCCTCAAGTCACCGTCCCTGCCCCCGGTTGCCGTCTCCCCGCGGGCTTTCCGCCGGCCCTCCCTTGCCCTGGACTCTGGATCGGCTGTCATGGATACCTCGGGCGTCCCTTCCTCCCCGCTAATAGCAGTTGATGCGCGCAGTTCCTCTTCCCACTGCCACCCACCTCGGCACCGTCTGGGGCGTTTCCGCCCCTACGCGCAAGTTTCAGGGAGGGATGTGGTACTGCGCATCGTAGAATTTGAATCCCCGCCAGACATCATGGACGTCGAAGACCCCAGAGATACCATTGCACACGTAACAAAACGGCCAGACACAGCGGTCTTTCTCAGGACCCTGCCTGGACAAGATACAAGTGTAAGAAAAATTCAGGAACGCCAAACGACCACAATTAACCCAGTTAAAGACAAAATTAACCTAAATAAAGTGAAACCCAGTAAAAAGTCAGTAATCGTTGAGGTGGCCTCGGAAGAGGACAAAGAAAAACTTCTAAATAATACTAAGTTAAACTCGGTGGTCAAATGAGAGCCACCCAGAAAAAGAATTCCCTTTGTCATCTTATGTGATGTGCGAACTATTATGACTAATGAAGAATTATGTGCAACTATAAGGGCTCAGAACATTGAGGACTTGAAAGATGAAGAGTTTAAAGACAGCTTCAAGTTGAGATTTAAAACGGGGCCTCGGTACCGTGATGTGGGTCATCATTGCCGAGGTCTCCGCTCACATGTGGAAGAAAATCACTGCAATGGGCTAACTGTACATTGGATTCCATGCGGTCAACACCAGAGACTATCTTGTGGTACCACGTTGCCACAATTGTAGAGACCTTGACCACGTTCTGAGGCAATGTACCAGGGGGTCGGCCTGCTCGAAATGTGGTGAGGATGGTCATGTTAGAAAAGACTAAGGCTGCAGCAGTATCCATCCCTTGCAAAAGACGGGGCAAGAGACCATGTGGAGCCACCGGACGCAAGTGCCCTACTTACAGGTTGTTAGAGCAAAGACTGATCTCAAGGACAGATAATGGTTGAAAGTGCTAAGGCTAACAGGATGCATAAGAGGAAATCCCAGAGCAAAAGGAGGAGGGATGGCCGGCCGCGGTGGTCTAGCGGTTCTGGCGCTGCAGTCCGGAACCGCGGGACTGCTACGGTCGCAGGTTCGAATCCTGCCTCGGGCATGGGTGTGTGTGATGTCCTTAGGTTAGTTAGGTTTAAGTAGTTCTAAGTTCTAGGGGACTTATGACCTAAGATGTTGAGTCCCATAGTGCTCAGAGCCATTTGAACCATTTGGAGGAGGGATGCCATGAGCGCAAGTGCTTTCAAGGAATTCCTGAGGTCGCTTTCGAGCGCCACCAAAATTGAAATAACTGATATGAGCACTTATACTGATTTTCCTACAATGGATAGGGGGACTCAAACTGAGCTCCCTTTCACGGTTGCGACTCCCTCCTCCCAAAGCCGGGAGACGAGGCTGACTATAGATCAGCAGCAACGGCATCCTGTAGTAGAGGCCATGCCGGGGGCAATCCCAAAGACAGAGGAGAACAAAGTCCAGCAGCAATCAGTTCAAGAAAATATAGTAACTAGCTCGAGCGAAAAACTCACCACACTAGACACTCCTGTTGTCAGATTGCCATCAGTTGACCCAGTTAGAGTATATTCCAATGTTGAATTTACGATGCAAATGGCGAGATTAGAGCAGTCGACTACCCTGACCACTGCCTTACGGCACGTGGTCTGGGGGAGACAAGAAATTGGTAGGAAAGTCACCTTCTCGGTAATGGAGGCTGTAGACAGGATACAGCTTAAGTCAGTGAATCTCCCCACCAACTTTGGAGCCCTGTGAGACCTACTTAAGAAAGCCTTTGAAAGACAAGGAGAAAAATTTGACATTGAAGACATCTATGAACAAGCAGTTTTGGCTAATGGACGTATTACTTTCTACTGGAGCAAGACCTGGCCAAATGACAGAATTCATACGTACTTCCCATAAATGACTAAAATTACCATTGGCCAACTCAACACTCACAACAGCAGACTGGTGATGCAGGAGCTACGTAAGGAGGTGGAGGAGAGGAGACTGGATGTGCTCTGCCTGCAGGAGCCATACCCCCAAGCTGGAAAAATAGCTTTTGCAGCTGCGACTTGGCAAGTTGTAAGTAGAGGAGAGGACCCAAGAGTGGCAATCGTAATAACCAACAAACTCCTGATGGCTACAGTACTGTCACAATTTACAACTAGCCACTGCAACATCGTGCAGTTGCAATCTCCAGTGGGAGTAATTATATTTATCAACATGTACTTTCAGTATGGGGACGATATCGAGAGACATTTGGGACATTTGACTACAGTGATCACGGTGTTGCTGGGGCGAAGAGTAATAATAACTGCCGATATTAATGCAAAATCCCCCCTATGGTACAACGGCATCAGGGACCTGAATGGAAAGAAGGCAGAAGAGGTCATTATGGCTTTGCAACTAGTGGTGGTCAACAAGCCAGGCAACCCTCCGACCTATGTGGCGGGAGGAGGTCAAGGAACAAATATTGATGTGACCCTGGTCACGCCCAATGCAGCCAACCTTATTCAACATTGGAAGGTATAAGAGAACGCCACCACTAGTGACCATAATCTCATAACCTTTACCATAGGAGACAGAGAGAGTCGCTGGGCCATGGGCTGGGAGGTGCAATACAATTCCTGCATTGCCAAAGGGTGACAGACACCAGGACATTGACGTGGACAAAAGAGCTGAGGAACTGGTGAGCGTGATAACTCGAGCGGTGAAAGCTGCTGTATCTACTAGGAGGAAGGCCATGGCGGCCTCTTCGTCACCATGCTCAGCCAAACTGGAGGAGATGCGCCGGTCTGTCAGAAGGCTCAGGAGGCACTACCAGCGCAGTGTCGTCTGGCTGGAAAGACAAAGATGGTTGCAGCTGTACCGGGAAGCTAAAGACAGATTCCAAAAAGGACTGCGTGAAGTGAGATCTAGGAGTTGGGAACACTTTGTCTTAAATCAATTGGCCTTGTACCCATGGGGTGTACCCTACAAGTTAGTCCGAGAGAAAATCCGCTCTCCCATGTAGCTGTCGACCGTCAGGTACTGGGGCAGGATGACGGAGTCTTGGCAGGAGACCACTGAGGTCCTTCTCTGGTCCCTGTTGCCTGATGACTCTGTGGATAGGGAAACTGTTAAACAACAACAGCTGCGCAGTGATGACCATAATGAATATGGTATTCAATGGCAGTCTACCCCTTCTCTGAAGACGAGGTGGCTGCTCACATAAGATCTATAAAGAGAGGAAAAGCTCTCGGGCTGGACGGCATTGTGACGGAGGTGGTGCAATTCCGCCCCCCCCCTCCCCCCAGATAGTTGCGCCACTAACTCACCTCTTTAATGAATGCCTTAGGCAGAGAAAGTTCCCACGGATTTGGAATGCTGCTAATGTGGTAATTATCAAAAAGGGACCTGATAAAGACCAAGCAGAAACGAAATCTTGCAGACCAATCTGCTTGCTGGATCTGCTTGGGAAGTTCCTAGAGAGACTACTGGCTGATAGACTGGCTTCACACCGAGTGCTGTGTGGGATGAGCAGCAGGCAGTTCGGCTTCAGGCCTGGGCATTCGGCATCTGTTGCAATCGCCCTGGCAGCGGAGGTCAGTGGCTCCACCCCATCCAAGTACGTTGTCAGCATCATGGTGGACATAACTGGCTCCTTTGACAACCTGTGGTGGCCTTCGCTCTTTTCCTGTCTACGGGAGAAAGAGTGTCCAGGGCCGCTAGATGGGTGTCTGAGGAGCTATTGCAAGGATCGGGAGGTCTGGCTATCATCCCCTAACGGAAGAGCGGAAAAATCTATTACTAAAGGATGTCCCCAGGGCTGTCCTGGGTCCCCTGTTTTGGGACATCGATATGGAGCCATTACTGGACAAACTACAGCAAAGCGACGTAGTGCTAGAGGTGATAACCTACACAGATGACCTCCTGCTACTGGGCGGCGGCCGTAGCTGAGAAGATATAGAACACAAGATAGATACAGCTATAGAGATATTGCAACTTTGGTGCCAACGTACGAAGATGAAAATTTCACCAGGCAAGTCTACTTACCTTCTGTTGAAAGATCAGTTAATTCGAATCCCGACAGTGAGGATTGAGGGCTCACCGGTTCCCCGGCGACAATCATCATTGATGAAAGGTGGTCCTTTGGGAAACACATTGAAACCGTAACCCAGAGAGCCCTTGAAGTACTCAATAACCTAATTTCCATTGGACATAAAAGATTTCATCTCCCACCACATCTCATTAAATTATACCATAATAGCATACTTACATCAATAGTGGGTTACAGCTCAGGAGTCTGGGTTCACAGACTCACGAGGGTGGTGCCTGCCATCAGTGAGAAGAGTCCAGAGGAATATGATAGTGAGAACAGTGGGGGCATGCAGGACAACGCCAGGAAGAGCCCTGTTAGTCATAATGGGGCTCTGGCCCCTGGACATCAAAATTCGTGTACAGGCCGCATGGTACTGGGCCAAGGAAGGGAACATAGAAAAAACAGAAAAGATATTAAGCATCAGGGCGGGAACAGGGTTGAGATCAGAGTAAGAGGAGACCAGTTGTGGCAAGAATCCTGGGAAGCTGAAGAAACCTGATGTAGAACTCTTTATCTTCTTGCAAACATTAGGGAACGGATGGGAATCAAGTACTTCGAACCAACCCGGGGACTATTCCACTTTCTCACTGGTCTTGGACTCTACCCGACATATTTATGTCGATTTGGGAAGAAGGCTACACCCGCGGGTGACTGTGGCGTTCCGAAGGGTACTCCTGACCATGTTGTTTACGAGTGCCCCCTTTTCAATGATGTAGCTTTAACGTTACGTGACCAACTGCCACACCATAACACATACAGTTTACTCAGAGAACAGGACACTTTTCAGACTATCAACAAACTGGCAAACGTGGTATCACGACAAGTTTTAAGGGAATATCTGAGAGATTTAAACTAACAAGAACTTGAGAGATACTTAACACCTACTGAGTCCGGTACCCTATTCCATACCGCCTGAGCGTGGACAGGCCGACTTCCACAGTCTGGAATCCGCCGCGATCGGGACTAGGGGGAGTGGGGTGCAACACCACCGATCAAGGACAAGCACCGAACTTGACTTTAGGATAGAATTAGTTGTAGGACTTAGTTTTTAGGTACTTAGTTTTTAGAAACCTACAGCGACTAACATCTTGGCCTGCCCAGTGTCAGGGGCACGCTCATTGGGTTTAGCTCAATGAGCAAGGCTTTACAAGTAGGTTTATATTTGACTGGAACACCTGTAACGCTGCAGGCAGTAGTCACTAGTTAATAAATAGGTTCATTAAGTAATCATTATAAAATTAAAATCAACTAGTTTTGCCCATTGCTACTATCCTGCAGCTTATTTTAGTAATTCGTTACTTAAATATTACTTAGGATTTAGCTGCAATTGTTATCAATGTATAAATATCTGGACCCACTAATCATATAAGGCAGTGGGTTAAAACTGTATAATGATTAAGATTTTAGAAATAAAGATTTTTTTTAAACACGTGTCATGTGCAATAGTGGATATAACGAGAGATAGAGGGTTTCCAGAATTCAGATGCTTGTAGGAGCTATGCTCTGTGCTCTGTACATAATTATCATCTCGAAAAAATTGTACTGCATCCACAAAAATTTTGCACATATTCACACTTACCAGCTTTGGATGACTTGGCTGATTTTTTAGTAGCAGATGACTACATTTTGGTCGCTCACAAACGTTCCATCTCGAAAATTAACTCATTTTTATTTTGGGAACGCGTGCCACGCACTGGTTTCTTCATTTGAGCGAAGAAGAAGAAGTAACTGGGCACCATGTCAGAAAAGTAGGGAGAATAAGGCAAAATTTTATAGCCTGAAGAAACAGTTAATTAGTTACTTTCATGCTCCATGGATTATTTTGCACAATAAACCGTAATGACGTGGAACAAGTCAATTTACATTCACATCGCAAATTATTTTGTACAGTTAGTTACATGGTGAACGTCTCTAGAACATTTTTAAGGAAAATAATTTACATTCACATCGCAAATTATTTTGTACAGTTAGTTACATGGTGAACGTCTCTAGAACATTTTTAAGGAAAATAAATTGCACAGGCGAGTTATTAATTCCTACCCATCACCTTTTACACATTACAATAATAGAAATTCTTATACGGAATAGAATGAGTTGCCGAGAAGAAACTTTCTCAGTTTGTCTTCAAATCTTACTTTGCTGTCTGTTGGGTGCATTTTATCTGGTGATATTTGCAGTTTCGATTTTTGAATGGGTACATGATCAAAAATTTTTGTTGCAGCATTGGGCATCCTTCTTTGTGCTAAAGACAAAACCTGAATGTGAGAAATGAATGTCATTTTTCCTTCTTGTATTGTAATTACGTATATCATTGTTCCGTTTGGACTGTAATGGATTATTTACAACAAACATCATGAGGGAATAAATATACCGTGAGGTAGTAGTCAGAATGCCCAACTCCTTAAACAGATGTCTACAAAATGATCACGGGTGAGCACCACATATTATTCTTACATCACGTTCTTGAGCAATGAACACTCACTCTCTTAAAGGTGAATTACTTCAGAACCCTATTCCATATGACATTACTGAATGAAAACAATGAGAATATGTCAACTTATTGATTTGTGTCTCCTCAAGATTTGTACTGATTCTGAGTACAAATGCGGCTGAACTATTTTGTTTTAGGTATTTCAAAATGTGTTTTTTTTTCAGTTTAAATTCGTGTGTGTGTGTGTGTGTGTGTGTGTGTGTGTGTGTGGGTGGGTGGGTGGGTGGGTGGATGGGTGGGTGAGTATTTGGTGGGTTAGGTGGGTGTGCGAGTTTCGGGAAACCCAGCGGCCAGCGACCATTGACATGTTAAAAATGTGGTGCAAGCTGTAGAAAACTGATATACGATTGTTTTAAACTTTTTCCATTTCGCTTTTCTTCGTCATGCAGACTTTTATGAACCCAATGGAAGCATCTGCTCACCCAACCAGTGTGACTTGTGAACATGTATTGATGCCGTACTCTTCCATTAACTCGGTCTCTCGTGTACCAGCGGAGTTCCCTTTCCATTGCAGAAAATTATCTCACGATATTCCACTTCATCGACAGGCTGCGACATTTTGTTTTGGTTGCTCTAAAAACGTGCTACGGAAATGTGGCGCAGGGACTTCAGTATTCATCAAGGCTGAAGACATGTACCAGCTGATATTAAAAAAAATCATGTTTTAGAGGTCAGAACCGAACCTTTAAAACTACACCTAGTAGGGGTATACCGGGTGACGTATAAGCGGGGTGTCTCTCCTCAGAGTTTCCATGTGCGTTTTCTCTTGTATTTCGCCACATGTTTGTAGTTTCGTGTTTGCAGTGTGTAGTTGGGAATCAGTCCAAACAAACGCTGCTCATCAGGTCTTTCATCCAACGTCCCGTGTCGTCGTAAAGCTTCGGCTTGTTTCCAGTAACAAAACAAAATTACAGATAAAGCGGAATTTGACGTACCCATCTGACAGACCGAACTGAAATTAGTCTAGAGCGATATTCGTTTTATTGGTATTTCTTAACAGGGACAGTAAAACACACATAATAACCAGTACCCTAGCAGCGACTCGAGTGCAGCCCTCGTCCGCGCTGACTGCTAACGCCGTGTACATAGTAGCGTTGCAAGTTATATCGTCCCTGTTAAAATATACCGGTAAAACGAATATCACCGTAGATAAATACGGGACCGCTCTATCAAATGGTACGTAAAATTCCACTTTAAGAATCTTTTTGTTTGTAAACGGAAAATAAACCGGCGGTTTCCGTCAACTCTGGGCGTCGCATGACTGGCGTGGTGGGCAGTATTTGTTTGGACTGACATCTGTGCCATTGTTGAGTCTTCGGCAGCACATTTACAGATCTCCTAATGATATAAAAGAACATATGTCCCTTGGACGTACAAATCAGGAAAGGGTTGCCATCTATTGGATGAAGAAAAACAATAAGGAAACATAAACGAAGCTGTTAGTACTAATGAATTTAATATTTAAAGAATGACAGTAGAAATGAAATCCTCAGACAAAGGGAGGAGAACGTATGAATTTACTCCTATTGTAAACGAAAGGTTTCAGCTAAAGCATTTTGAGCTTACGAAGCGACTGGTCCACACCTTTCCGAACGTGAGCAGTGAACTACTTACCTGAATACAGCTAACGGCAGAGCAAGGAACAGCTATGATTGTGGCGAAAAAGACACACCAGATGGTCAGTCTTCCGTGGATGTGGTAGTGTCAACTTGACTTCCTCTAACGTGCTTTGGTTTTAGTCATCAGTCTTCCGACTGGTTTGATGTGACCCACCATGAATTCCTCTCCAGTGCCAGCCTCTTCATTTTAGAGTACCAGTTGCACCCGACATCCTCAGTTGTTTGTTAGATGTATTCCAATTTCCGCCTTTCGCGCAGTTCTTAACCTCTGCAGCTCCCTCTGGTACTATAGAAGCTGTTACCTGATGTCTTAAGACATGTTCTATCATCTTGTCAGGTCTTCTTCTCAACGCTTGCCGTATGTTTCTTCTTTCTCTAATTCTGAAGAGAACCTTCTTACTCCTTATTAATATAAGGCCCACCAGATCGTCGACATTATTCTCAAGCAACACATCTCAAATGCTTCGATTCTCTTCTTTTACGGTGATCTCACGGTCCATGACTCACTACCATACAATGCTGTGCACCGAAAGTACATCCTTAGACATTCTTCTTGAACTAAGGCCTGCGTTTGGTACTAGTTGACTTGTTTTACTCAGAAATGCCCCCTTTTACCTGTGTTCGTCTGCTTATTATGTCCTCTTTGCTTCGTCTTTCACGTGATATTTGCTTCCAAATGGTTCAAATGGCTCTGAGCACTATGCGACTTAACTCCTGAGGTCATCAGTCGCCTAGAACTTAGAACTAATTAAACCTAACTAACCTAAGAACATCACACACATCCATGCCCGAGGCAGGATTCGAACCTGCGACCGTAGCGGTCACGCGGTTCCAGACTGCAGCGCCTTTAACCGCACGGCCACACCGGCCGGCTATTTGCTTCCAAGATTGCGTAAATTTCATGATCTCCGTCTAGTTTTCTCACCAATTTTAAATTTACCCCTAATCTCATTTCTGTTAATCCTCATTGGTTTCCCTCTTTCTTCGGTTAATTTGCAACGCATATTATGATCTCGTTAGACTATTCACTCCATTCGACAAGTCCTGTAGTGTGTAATCGAACAGTCAGCTAATCTTAGCATCGATAGCTGATCTTAGCATCGATATCCTTCTATCCTGAATTTTAATGCCACTCTTCAACCTTTCTCTTATTTCCGTCCTTGCTTTTTCGATGTACAGATTGAACAGTAAGAGTGGAATACTGCGTCCCTGCCTTGCAACTTTTTTAATCTCAGCACGCCGTTCTTGATTTACAATTCGTATTGTTGCCTCTACGTTCTTGTACACAATGTATATCATCAGTCTTTCCCTACAGCTTACTCCCATTTCGTTCTTATAATTTCGAATATCTTGCACCATTTTATATTGCTGAGCGCTTTTTTTAGGTCGTCTTGATTTTCTTAAGCATTGCTTCCGTTGTCAAGGGCAACGTCAAAACTGTCTCTCTGGTGGCTTTACCATCCCGTAAACCAATCTGATTGTCCTCTAATAGCTACTCGACTTTCTTTTCCATTCTTCTGTATATTACTCTTGTCACTAACTTGGATCCGTGAGGTATTAAGCTGATTTTGCGATAATTTTCGCACGTATCTGCTATTGCTATCTTCAAGTTTGTGAGGATGATACTTTCCAGGAAGTATGATGGTATGTCTCCAGTCTCAAAGATTCTACACAGCTAATTGAATAGTAGTTTGGTTGCCATTTCCCCACATAATTTTAGAAATTGCGAAACAATATGATTTATTCCGTTCTGTCTCAACTGATGGCAAGTCTTCCAGTGTTCTATTAAGCTCTAAATCTAACACTGGATTGTCTATGTCTTTCATCTCGACCCTCATATCCTCCTCTACCATGTCGCCTGCCTCCCCCCCACTCCCCTCTCCCCTCGTAAGGCCTCAATGTACTCTTCCACGTGAAACTTCCTGGCAGATTAAAACTGTGTGCCGGACCGAGACTCTAACTCGGGACCTTTGCCTTTCGCGGGCAAATGCTCTACCAACTGAGCTACCCAAGCTGTGAGGACGGGGCGTGAGTCGTGCTTGGGTAGCTCAGTTGGTAGAGCATTGGCCCGAGAAAGGCAAAGGTCCCGAGTTCGAGTCTCGGTCCGGCACACAGTTTTAATCTGCCAGGAAGTTTCATATCAGCGCACACTCCGCTGTAGAATGAAAATTTCATTCTACTATTCCACGTATCCGCTCCCTTCTGTGCGTTTAATAATATCGCCGTCTTTGCTTTTATTTCACCGCAGGCTGTTTTGACTTCTCTACATGCTGAATCAGTAGTTCCCACGATCATTCCTTTTTTGATCTCTTCATGTTATTCCTGTAGCGATTTAACTTTGGATTTCCTGCACTTTCGTTTCATTTCATTCCTAAATGACTTGGGGATGCATGGAGATGTGGGCATCATCTCAGGTTGCATCATCCATAGTGTGGCAGAGGTCAGCCCAAGAAAAACGAAGCTCTACTTAACGATAGATATGTTGTAAATTAGCTACAGAGCACAATCAGACAAGGACTACTTAGCTGTGCGAACATGTCCAAAAATGCTGTGGTTATGACCACTTGAAGGGCTTATTTCAGTAGTGGTACAAGTCCATTTTTTTCATCCTGAGATACAGAGTCCTAAAGTTAAATGAGCGCTGAAAAATCTGCAGTTGAGATACCAGAAATATTCAAGTATATATACTTGAATATCTGCTGATTTTTCAGCGCTCATTTAACTTTAGGACTCTGTATCTCAGAATGAATAAAAATGGGCTTGTACCAGTATTGAAACAAGCCCATCACTTATCCAAATTTTACAAGACAGAAAATTACGTTTGGGTTCACTGTGGTGAAGCTGGATGCTTAAAGAATGACCGTCCCAAAGCTAAAATGTCACCAAAGCGCATACGATGCACGATTAGCTGTAATAAATGTTGGAGCCACGGAAATGAACGAGCCACATACAAGATGCTGCTGTGATCAATAACACCTTTGCAGTTGGTTTTGGAGATCAACGTTCGGTTCCGGAAACTACACAGAAAGAGATAAGAGATAACTGTAGGCACAAAAAGAAGAAGCATCCTTCAATGTGCCTTCGAGATTGATGGTGTGAATTACAGTTTTGGAGAACCAAAACTATCGTACCAGAATGAGGATTAACGAAGGCATGAAAGATCGATGGGAAAAAAATTATGTTATCGAGCAGCAGAATGTGCCGTATTACAGGGGACATATGCACGTTATTACTAGCATGGCTCACCCAACAAGTGGTTCAGTGGTCTTTCATACTCCTGAGGCGACTGACCGAATTAAGATGAAATGTACCGAAACTTGCGTCCTCGTGAATCAAGTGTTGACCATGAAATAAGAGGTTCTTGACCTGGAACAAACAAAGACGTTATCAGAGCACGGGTTCGAATTTATTTCGATTCCTCCCAACAATCTCCTAAATCAGGTGACGCCAAGAATTCAGTTGGTGAGCCTTGTCCTGGCAAAAGCGCCATAGCGCTCAACATGGCTTCACATTTTCTCCTCGACCAGGGCACGCTGTCTGACCGAGAAGAGGGGGACACTGCACTGCATATGACTTAGTTCTATATTTCACGTTTGTGAACAACATAAACGAAGACAGAACACATTTTCAGTACCATTCCATTACTTGTGACGCGCTGAAGACATACTATAATTTTTATCTGGCGAAAATTGTTGGCAGACGGACTGACGCAGACTCTTTCACAGATTTTCGCACTCAGGATGCCACGTAACCGTGACTTAGTTAGTTTCATAATCGAATAAATTCTTGAACACAAACATGTTGATCGAAACATTGTAGTACTTTTGCAGTCTCATTGTGGAGACGTAGAAACTCTACTTGAGGAGAGCAATGTTGACATCCTGGACAGTTGTAACGTAAAACGATTTGTCTTTAAACTGAAATTACGCTGTAGGTCAGTGAGTTACACCTGCACTAGCACAGAGGCGCTTTCAAATGAAATGCCAAACGGTCTCGAGAATAGCTTGAAAACAGATGTGAGATAGGCAGGGTCCTCAAAACGTTCAGAAAAATGTCCTTGTAATTTCTTAAAGGTCACAATGAATTCTTCATACCTTGCGTTTTCCCTAACCCCAATTAGCTATAAGAGCTGGGCTATGTATTTCAGAATTCTCCCTTCCGCAATACGAATTTCCGTTTAAATTTATCGCAATAAAGTAAGAAATAAATTTGTCAAGGTTTTTTAAATTACCGCTAGCAGTCACAAACCTTGTTGACCATTGTATTACATAGTCTTTTTCTAAATGCTGTAGTTTTCCTGTGGAAGAAGAGCAAACTTAGTGAGAGGCGATGTCACTTTGGAAGCTGGACTGATGTTTGCATGAAAATGTTTTGTGAAGGTCACTCACTTTGTTCTTCTGTCGTTGCAGTCTCGTTGTAATGCACTGAGGTGTTTCCATTTCCGTGGAAAAATGAAAAAACCGATAGAAGCCGATCACAGGGCAAATCAATATGAGTTCCGGAGAAATGTGGGAGCGTGCGTAGCCGTACTGAGCGTATCTTAGAAGAAAGACAAACACAGATTTATAGAATCTGTAGATTTACAGAAATCGTTCTATAAAGGTGACTGGACTGTTGTCTTTGGCGTTCTGAAGGTATCAGAAATAAAATACAGAGAACAAAAGTCTCTCTACAGCTTTGACAGCTACCAGACCGCAAGAACTGCGATGCTGCTACGGTCGCAGGTTCGAATCCTGCATCGGGCATGGATGTGTGTGATGTCCTTAGGTTAGTTAGGTTTAAGTAGTTCTAGGTCTAGGGGACTGATGACCTCAGATGTTAAGTCCCATAGTGCTCAGAGCCATTTGAACCATTTTTGAACCAGACCGCAGCTGAATAGTCGAAGGACGTGGAAGGGAAACAGTAGTTGAAAATGGGGTTGGACAGTGTTGTAGCTTATCCTCGATGTTATTCAATCTGTACACTGAAGAAGCAGTATAGGAAACCAAGTAGAAGACTGGAGATGGAATTGATGTTCAGGGAGAAGGGACGATAACTCTGAAGATTTGCCGAAGACATTTTAATTCCTTCAGAGACGGAAAAGGACTTGTAAGAGCAGTTGCACGGAATGGATAGTGCCTACAAAGTGATTATATAGTGAATATTAACAAAAGCAAAACGACAAACTGCAGTCGAATTAACTCAGACAGTGGTGAGGGAATTAGATTATGAAATTAAACATTAGAAGTATTAATGATTAGAAGGAAGGTCAGCGGTGGCCGTAATTTAGATGATTTGTTAACAGCAAAAACGATCGTTTCATAGCTTTTGTTACTGCTAATAACTAGACACCAGTGCCTATGAGCTTTGATTTGTACGCTAAAGCACTGAAGATGATCATTATGTGATCGAAAATCGATTTTGCTGTTAATAAATCATAAATATTATGGCCAACGCTAACCTTCCTTCTAATTTTACTTATCATATGGTCGCTGTGCACACAGCACTCTATAGAGTCGCCAATCAATAGTATTAATGATATTTGTTATGTGGGCAGCTAAATAAGTAACGAGGGTTGAAACAGGGACGCTATACAATGTACACTGGTTGCACTAAAAACAGAATTTGTGACAAAAGAGTAAAGGGTTCAAAGGAGATATTTGGAATATACACCGGCCGATAAAAGAATGTGAAGCAGCCACAAGACATAAATAGATGTAAATGTTACTTCGTACACGTATACGCCATCAGCGAGTAGTTAAAATATTATAGTTTTGCAGTTATTTGTGACAGCACTGGAGTGAAATTTTTGTTGTTTAGGTTTAGTGTTGTTACCAGGCCTGATAGACTACATAAAAGGACATGAACAGCGTCAGTTCTTGAGTCACAACCGAAAATGGCACAGAGATGCCATGTACCTGCGCGTGACAGTGTTATCGGCACAAGGGGTTTTTGAAAGGGGCCTCATGTTGAGTCCACATATGGCCAGGTGGTACAATATCCTGTTTTGAGAAATATTCGGGGGTAACAGGGACCAGTGCTGGACTGAATGAGAAATGAAAGCAGACACACACGTTGTCGAGGTTCCACGTTCGACCACCACATGTAAAGATCGCCGTACTGTGCACCAACAACACAGTAACTCCTTCACGTGTATCCCTGCCCCCTGTCAAGATGTAATGGACTCCCTCCAACACTCTGTGTCATCGCACATCATTGGTCAGAGACTACCAGCTGCTGGACTGGGGAATTATTATCCCGTGTGTAGGCTGCCGTCAACGCTATTATACAAACGGATACGTTTGGTGTGGTGGCACGATTAGGAGGTACAGACTGCTAATGAATGGTGTCGCATTATGCTCAGCGATGAATTGTACTTCTGCGTTACCTAAGATGACTGTAACCGGCGAGTACAGCATTCACCTAGGGCGAGGTCCAAAACTTCCAATTTTTTTTGGTGACCTACAGTAGTGTTAATCCTAACATCGTGATGTGGCGAACCATCAGGTACCTTTTAAGGTTACAGCTAGTATTGAATGGGGGAACTCTGACGACACAATGGTACGTCATAGACCGCCTGCATCCTCAAGTTTTACCTCTCATGTGACATGACTCTGGATTAATTTTCCTCAAAACAATGGTTCCAAAAATGGCAAGTGTCGTTATGAAATGTCTAGGTGAATTTTAAGTACTCTCGTGTCCACCAATATTCTCAAATCTGTCCCCCATAGAACATGTGTTGGGACATTTCCAGCCGGCCCCAGTGGTCTCGCGGTTCTAGGCGCTCAGTCCGAAACCGCGTGACTGCTACGGTCGCAGATTAGAATCCTGCCTCGGGCATGGATGTGTGTGATGTCCTTAGGTTAGTTAGGTTTAAGTAGTTCTAAGTTCTAGGGGACTGATGACCACAGATGTTAAGTCCCATAGTGCTCAGAGCAATGTGAACCATTTTTTGACATTTCTAACGACAAAATCAACCCAGAAGATGTCAAGGACCAGGTTGCAACAGATAATTTACCTAAGGAAGGATACAACGTTTTTAAGACATCCTTCGTGAACCAAATCAGTGCAAGCCTCCAGGTACGATATGGTGCAACGTTCTACTGATGAGTCGGTTCTTACTGCCAAATTCCATGTAAATCTGAAATGATTTTGTGATCACTGCTGTAGCATCACATACCCTCTCAACCCACGAAATTTCGTTACCTTCTCTTGTCAACGCTTCAATTTTTATCATGCAGCGTAAGCTTAACTGTTAGGATATTGTTTGAGACGTGGTAGTGGTGTGTCATCTCACTGCATGTCCGCTCAAACTTAATACATTGTGAGGTTAAGGAAGTGGGCAACGGCCTTGTCGCAGTGGATACACCGTTTCCCGTCAGATCACCGAAGTTAAGCGCTGTCGGGCGTGACTGGCACACTGGATGAGTGAACATCCGGGCTGCCATGCGCTGTTGCCATTTTTCGGGGTGCTCTCAGCCTCGCGATGCCAACTGAGGAGGTACTCGACCGAACAGTAGCAGCTCCAGACAAAGAAAACTATCTTAACGATCGGGAGAGCGGTGTGCTGACCACACGCCCCTCCTAACCTCACCAGAGGATGACACGGCGATCGGATGGTCCTGACAGGCCACTTGTGTCCTCAAGGCAGTGAGCTTTTTAAGGGCATAATGGAGAGAAGGAATCAGGTGGAGAGATATATAGAGGGATATATAATTTTATGAAAGTGAGATTGGTGAAAACCACATTATGATCGAAGCTAGATAAGTGAATATTGATAGATGATAATCCAAATTCTTGCTAGGTAGCAGTGGCTGCAGAGAGCCACTGTCGAGCAGGAGACTGTAGGCAATCAGAAGAGATGCAAATCAGCATCTGAGGAGTTCAGGCTACAATGTCTGGAAGTCTGGAAATGGGGAACCAGAAAACTACCAGTGACTAAAAATAATTTTAAAAGTTTTAGTTTTAGCCTGTAGGGATGATACTACTCAGCTACGAGTTGGTGGATCAGTCGAAGGCAATCCAAAAGGGGAAACGAAAAACAACCTATCTTTAAATTACAGAATTAGGAGGTAGGGGAAATTATATCAATTATAATTCTGAGAGTGCCTTCACTGGTGTCGTTGAATTAAGCTACTGTACTATGAGAAGCGTTAATATTAGTAAAATGAAGTCTGACGTTAATGCAGTTCAGAAAGACTAGCTTTGGGGGTGGCAAGCCACTGTTCAGGGAGAAGGTATCACATGTTGAAAGAAATCCGACGTGTGACCAACGTCAGTCCTATCTATAGGACATAATATGTTTCGTATTGGCTCATGTCATGTTAGCAACGTGTATTAAAGCATGTTCACTTAGGCAGTCAGTATAGTATATTTTGATTGAAAATATCTAGAGACTCTAATGGCGATAGAAAATGAGCAAAGGTTTATGCCGAGCGATGCGCCATCACTGCAGTTAATAACGGTAGGTGGGTTGATGTGTCCCTCCAGCTGTTCACTGTTTCATTGTGCGTGGCAGACAACATAAATCATATGCCGCACCATATGACAGTATTTTCGCAACTCAGCCTTCGAAACTCATATATGAGTGACGGTTACATTAGGGCTGTAGTACCACATTTATTGAACATAGTTACGGTCGACTGAGCTCCATGAATTCTAATAAATGCACTCGTAACTTTGTGCAACTAATTTAACGAATGTATGTATGTCAAAGTGGAGGTAATTACAATTGCTACACCAAGAAGAAATGCAGATGATAAACGGGTATTCATTGGACAAATATTACGCTAGAACTGGCATGTGGTTATATTTCCACGCAATTTGGGTGCATACATCCTGAGAAATCAGTACCAAGAACAATCACTTCTGGCCGTAATAACGGCCTTGATACGCCTGCGCATTGAGTCAAACAAAGCTTGGATGGCGTGTAGAAGTACAGCTGCCCATGCAGCTTCAACACGATACCACAATTCATCTAGAATAGTGACTGGCGTATTGTGACGAGCCACCATTGACCAGACGTTTTCAATTGATGAGATATCTGGAGAACGTGCTGGTCAGGGCAGCAGTCACAAAATTCCTGTATCTAGAAAGGCCCATACAGGACCTGCAACATGCGGTCGTGCATTATCCTGCTGAAATGTAGGGTTTCGCAGGAATCGAATGAAGGGTAGAGCCACGGGTCGTAACACATCTGAAATGTCCACTGTTCAAAGTGCGGTCGATGCGAACAAGAGGTGACCGAGACGTGTAACCAATGGCACCCCATACCATCACGCCGGGTGATACACCAGTATGGCGATGACGAGTACACGCTTCCAACGTGCGTTCACCGCGATGTCGCCAAACACGGATGCGACCATCGTGATGCAGTAAACAGAACCTGGATTCATCCGAAAAAATGACGATTTGCCATTCGTGCACCCAGGTTTGTCGTTGACTACACCATCGCTGGTGCACCTGTCTGTGATGCAGCGTCGAGGGTAACCGCAGCCATGGTCTCCCAGCTGATAGTCCATGCTGCTGCAAACGTCGTCCAACTGTTCGTGCAGATGGTTGTTGTCTGGCAAACGTCCCTATCTATTGACCCAGGCATCGAGACGTGGCTGCACGTTCCGTTACAGTCATGCGGATAAGATGACTGTCATCTGGACTGCTAGTGATACGAGGCCGTCGGGATCCAGCATGGCGTTCCGTCTTACCCTCCTGAACCCACCGATTCCATATTCTGCTATTGGATTTCGACCAACGCGAGCAGCAATGTCGCGATACGATAAACCGCAATCGCGATAGGCTACAATCCAACCTTCATCAAAGTCGGAAACGTGGTGGTACACATTTCTCCTCCTTACACGAGGCATCACAACAACGTTTCACCAGGCAACACCGGTCAACTACTGTTTGTGTATGAGAAATCGGTTGGAAACTTTCCTCATGTCAGCACGTTGTAGGTGTCGCCATCGGCGCCAACCTTGTGTGACTGCTCTGAAAAGCTAATCATTTGCATATCACAGCATCTTCTTCCTATCGCTTGAATTTCGCGTCTGTAGCACGCCATCTTCGTGGTGTAGCAATTTTAATGGCCAGTAGTGTATTAATATTTTACCAGATTTCTTTGATGTTTATTTATGAGCGTACCAACCTCTCGAAGAGTGCGGTTGTCGTAGAGTAATTTATCATCGGGTTTCATATATTGGAGTGCAGATAAGGGCAGGCAAGTTTAGCATGTAGAGGATGTGCAGAGGGACTTCGCAGATGCAGTATCAGCTGAGTCACATACCCCTCTTAAGCCTCCGCTTCCTGGTAGTGGAAGTTTTCTACATAGTGCGTTGTTGGTTAGAGTTTGGGCAGTTAACTTTCTCTTGATGTGAAGTGATGTGCTGTATTTCGATTATCCTCAAGAAGTAGAAGAACTTCTGACAGCAGAGTAGTAACAGAGATGATCCAAACATTGCATCGTGAAGCCAGTAAATCGCTTGTAATATTGCGGTGTAATCATTAATTCAGTAATAAGTTTGCTGAATGTTCCCGAAGAGCAAGATTTGAATTTTTGAACGCAACACAGTGCAGTATTAGCTGGATGTTGTAAATCATTAACCTTATGACAGAATGCGACAGTTGTGTGGCAGACCGAGGCAGGACGTAAACGGAAACATTGTGGGTGTGGTTGCGAACACACAACAATGGGAGTTCCTGTCGCAGCCGGCCGTGGAGGGAGAAGAGTCGAGGGTGTACGGATTCAAACAGTGTTGCGGTCTTTCATCTCAGCTCCTGTATCTGCTGGAGATGTGGTTGACGACGAGATGCCTAATTCTTTGAAAGGTGAGCTCTTGTAATCTTTATCACCTGTTGGGTACTATGTAAAATTTCAGAACAGATTGCCCAGTTGTTATAAAGACCCAGAAGATCCTACTTACCATGTGAAGTAGAGGTTGTAACGTTTTCAATTGTAATATGTACTCATCACAAGTATTGTGTGAAGATGAAATTTGGTTAGAATATGCAAGTATTGTGTCAACAGGACAGGCTAAAGTGAAACCAACTGTAATCATTCTAGCAATCCAGTAACTGGGGGTACTGATGACACTCAAGCAATGACAGATTCAGTAGCTGAGCAGCTGTCTCCATGGCTGAAGCCAGATGGACAAAATGTTTCATTATCGTCACTAACTGTACATTAGGCAGTCTTAAGATGGAATTAACAACAGAAATGAGTAACTTAACATCCAATATATTAACAGAAATAAGTTATATTACCAAGGATGTAAAGCAAAATCCGTATGATTCGGGTTTATAGTATATGCCATGTTTCAAGGTACCATATTCTTCTTTCTGTACTAAAACACCCAGAAAAGGTAATTTGCCATCTTTTCCAATCTAAAATTTGATACGTGGATGAAGACAGTTAAAACGATCTAAAAACCGATAAAGAGCTTTCACTCCATGAGGCCAAACAATGAAAATATCGTCCATGTATCTCCAAAAACATGTTAATTTTAAAAGAAGAAGTCCTGAGTGCGATATCTTTAAAATCTTCCATGTAAAGTTTGGTGACAATAGGGGAAAGAGGACTCCCCATAGCCACACCTTCAGTTTCTTCCAAAAAATACGTCATTAAATAAAATATATGTCGATGTCAATACATGGCGACACAGCTCAGTAGTTTTACCATCCAAAAGTATACCGATTAGCAGCAAGGAGTCTTCCAAAGGTAGCTGGGTGAAAAGAGAAACCACATCAAAACTAACTAAGAGGTCAGATGGTCCATTGCATGAAGACTACAACCGTTGAATGAAGTCATTCGAGTTGTGAATGTGTTTACGTTACCCAGCGTAAGTGCTGAGGACGGAAGCAAGACATTTAGCTAAATTATAAGTGGGAGCGCCCAAATTACTACCGATAGGACGAACAGGATTTCCAGGTTTATACACCTTCGCTAAACCATACAACCTGGGGGGTACTGCCACCCCTGGATGAAGTTCTTTGATGATGTCCTTTGGCAGGGAGCTCTTCTTATTAAGTGAAATGGTCCTCCGCTTCTCTTCATCTTACATGTTTTTGGAGATAAAAAATGGTTCAAATGGCTCTGAGCACTATGGGACTTAACATTCGAGGTCATCAGTCTCCCAGAACTTAGAACTAACCTAAGGACATCACACACATCCATGCCCGAGGCAGGATTCGAACCTTCGACCGTAGCGGTCGCGCGGTTCCAGACTGAAGCGCCTAGAACCGCTCGGCCACAACGGCCGGCTTTTTGGAGATACGTGGACGATATTTTCATTTTTTGGCCTCATGGAAAGGAAGATCGTAATTGGTTCTTAGATCTGTTTAACTGTCTTCATCCACGCATCGAATTTTAGATGGAAATAGAAAAAGATGTCAAATTATCTTTTTGGATGTTTTCGTACACAAAAAAGAAGATGGTACCTTGGGACATGGTGTATACTATAAACCCACACATACGGATCGCTATCTTCATTCCACGAGATGTCCTCCAGCCCATCAGCGCATGGGAGTTCTACGTACATTCGCCAAGAGAGCTTATGCCATTTCTGATTCCGATAATTTGACACAGGAACTGGATCATCTTAAGGCTGTCTTCAAGCTCAACGGATATACCAATCATCAAATTAATCGTGCTTTTCAGTTTGGACCATCAAGTGAATCAGCGCTGGATACTAGCAAATCAGTTGCTTTTCTACCCTATGCTGGAAGTATTTCTTCAAAAATTTCTAGAATACTCTGGAAATATAATATTGAAAGTGTTCTTTGGCCTTTGGCCAAGATTAGAGAGCTGTTTGGATCTATTAAGAATGGTCTGGGATTGAGAAAGCCTGGGGTTTATAAAATTCCCTGTCACTGTGGAAAGCCCTATATTGGACAGACTATTCACACTGTTCATGACCGACGTGTGGAACATCAGCGTCACGTACGTTTGCTCCAGCCTGAAAACTCTGCCGTCGCCGAACATTGTCCGAACGAAGGGCATAACATGTCGTTTAAAGAGACGAAAACTGTTGCTCCGTCTTCTCGTTACTGGGATTGTGTGTTCAAGGATTTCATCGAAATATGATTATCCCATGACATTATTAATAGAGATAGGGGTTTCCCTTTAAGCAAGCTATGGAACCATATTTTATTTGATATAAAACAACAACGGTCAGGTTTTCGACCAACTACATCTTAATTTGATATTTATAACTTTCGCCAGTTTCTACCGCCGGCGGCGCTGCAATTTTTCGCTTCGCAGGAGACAGCTCTTCCGCTTCTCGCGCAGGCGCAGTGACCTGGACACGGTGTATAGAGGAGCCGCCGTTTCTGATGTTCATTCAGTTCCAGCGTGATTGTGTACTCAGCGATCGCACGTGAAGATGGCGGCCAATGGATCACCGAAATATCGTGTATTGAAAACGATCTCATCCGGTAGCATACCCGTGAAAAGCATAATAATATAAGACGCCGGGAAATTCTACGGAATCGTGATAAGGCAGAATGTTTAAATTAGCAAATTCCACAAGCCCCATTAAACTAATATGGGTTTCAACGGAGGATCAGCTACAGACAACAAGAGATGAGATGCCTACTTGAAGCGGATATCCTGGAAGGTGATGAACTTCACGCTGGTGTGATATTCAGAACCGAGAGGCAGTTTGATGTTGAGGAACCAACTGTACTAGGGAATGTAAAAAATAACAATTCGTTTAACTGGTTACTGTGGTAACTTTGGGCTCCAAAACAGAATATTAAAGACGGTAGAGCAAAAGCACTTCTGAATTGTAAGCAAGAGAATTGAAACAAGCATATAAAGTAGAAAGCGCAATAGTGATTTTGGAGGTAAGTGACGCTATCCCTGATTTCGTATTTGATGGAGGTACATAATATGAACTGCCCTTAAGATTGGATAACAGTCACGCAAAGCTTTTAGATTCCCAGGCCATGTGGGATGATGCCCAGAGCCCTTGTGAAGTGCCACTTCACGACGAGATGCTTCAAGACTTTAAATGTTTGTCGGAAGAGTAAAAACGGAAATTCCGCTGGTTACATCAAAGTTCGATAGAAAAGCAGTAATTAAAGATCTGTTATATGAAAACGTGCCAAGACCCATTCCATCTGATGTTAATCCTATTGTAACAGCATTAGTAGGGGGCCTGGCGAAAGAATTATTACTCGACAGCGGTTCAGAGATTTTGGCACTTCGAAAGAATACTTTACAGTCGTTCCAAGCAAAATGGACATGGCAGTACTCTCAGTCTCTAGTGTTAAAATTTTAGGAGCTACAGGGAAGTTGTCCAAAGTAACCGACACTATCGGTGCAACTTAAGGAAGTCATCGTAGAGCACATTCCAAAGCTACTAGTTGATATGATTATAGGTATAGACGTCTTGAATTTCGGCTGTGGTACCGTGTTTAGAGGAAAGGACCAAGTCATGGGACCCCTGCACTTTAACATAGTGCCAAATTCAGTAGTGAAAAAGCAGTATGAAATATAAGTTTATATGGTCTCAGAGTTAAAAGGGAAGTAGAAAGAGGGTAAACAACCATTCTCAAGGAGGGAAATAGGTAACGCCCTGTTGGAGGTTGTAACCTCCCCGTGAAAATAAAAGACAATGTATTGAAATTGTGCCAAATGTTGTCTTCGCACAAAAGCGAATAATAATCCCCGCAAAATTTTAAATGACAATAATTGAATAAAAATGCAAATAGTGCCAAATGTTAGCTTCCCACAGTAATAAAATTCAATGATAATAAAATGTGCAAAAATGTTATGTCCCCACAAAATTAACGTTAAGATGAACCTGATAAATTTTATAAGGGCAGCTGCGCTGACCTTCGGCCATGTGCAATAATTAAACCTGAACACAAAAACCAAAATTCTTACCTCAGTAAACTGCATCTATATCTGCTCTTATTTTTACTGCATCTACATCTGCTCTTATTTTTCGGCACAGCTCCGTGCAATGCTGGCCCGTGTTTAATTCTGATTCTTGGAGGGAATGCATGGGAAATATTATTTAACTTGAAATGAATCCTTTTTGTTTAAAACAGTTACTTTAAAAGAAAATTATTATTGGGGCAATTCTCGAACAAATTAATTACAATTAACATATGTTATTGGCTGAGCGCAATGCTGCTTCATTACCTTCGATAACAATATACCTCGTCCAGAACCGTGACCAGAGACCCATGTCGACGCCCGCCGACTCCTCACACACAACTACTGTTCCTGCCGGCTCGCTACACGCAACTGCTTACGACTGAGCCCAACTCACAACTGCAACCGACTACTACTGCAGACAGAGTGCAACTGAACACTCGCGCGGTCAAGCGCAGACTAGCAACTATAAATAACTCTCTGGTCAGAGATTCTGTCATGCCTCGCCATCGCTGTTAATGAATACACTGAATACATACGTGTTTCATAACCCTCCACTGGGGGGGAGGGGGGGGGCAAAAATTTGGCAGCGATGGTGAGTCATTTGGACTTGCCATGAGCAACAAATTTTTTCTTAACTAATTAACTTTACAAACAGAGAATATACATATATAGAACATGAAGTAAATATGGTGCACATGCACCGAGTACAAAACATATTAGGCAATAACAAAATGTGAGTACAAAACATATTAACAAATGACATAAGTGCACATGCACTGAAAAATTCTTCAAAGTTTGCACAACAAATAGACATAATGAGTACAAATCCCATTGACAAATGACATAAGTGCACATGTCCTGTAGTTCAGAACATATCAGCAAATGAAAAAAAATGTACATACAATGAGTAGAAATCATGTTAGAAAAATTCAGAATATATCAGCAAATCAAAAAAAAATGTATTGGTCATGAATACAAATCATATTAGCAAAAAAATGATTTTCACTATGTTACAAGAATTAGGACAGGAAAGGGAAGGATTGCATCATGGTTGTAGCACTTTAGGTTGCACGCAGCTGCACTGAAAGTCCATATCTTTCTACTGTACCACAACACCAAGTGGAACAATCTGAAGTTCTTTTCCCAGAAGTATTTATCAGCGTAGCCAAGACACTGAAATGTCGTAGTAATATTCCATGTTATAATTTTAGCAGTACATTAGGTACACCAAACAGTGGGACCATAATAACATCTCAATCGCTCAAGGTGGTGGACAGCATGTCGTGTCAACACCACGTTCTTGTAAGGTACACCAACGTAGAATTAGTGCAAAAACCAAATATAGTGCTCCATGATCAAGAGGATATACTGGATAAACGGATATTGCAGTAATTCAGGGTAGTTAGGCCAGAAGGTGAATGACATTAAGTCACATACTAGTCTTCACTGAGAATTACATTAGTAGTTTGCGGCATTCATTGCCCAGTTATTGAACATTTCCGTACCATGTATGTACTATTAAAGAATAATGTTCATAAATTGGCGTTTTACCGAGAACATTGGCATTCATTGCCCAATTATAAATCATTAGAAGTCATAATATTCATGCAGTGTTTTACAGAAAACATTAGTACTCATTTCCTAATTACAAATCATCAGAAGTCATAACATAATAATATTCATATAATGATTTACAGAGAACATAGGCACTCATTTCCTAATTACAAATCATCAGAAGTCATTATATTCATGTGGTGCTTTACAGAAAACAGTGGCACTCATTTCCTAATTACAAGTCATCAGAAGCCATAATATTCATATGGTGTTTTACAGAGATCATTGGTACTCATTTCCTAATTACAAATCGTCAGAAGTCATTATATTCATGTTGTGCTTTACAGAGAACACTGACACTCATTTCCTAATTATAAATCATCAGAAGTCATTATATCCATGTGGTGCTTTACAGAGAACATTGGTACTCATTTCCTAATTACAAGTCATCAGAAGTCATTACATAATAATATCCATATAATGATTTACAGAGAACATAGGCACTCATTTCCTAATTACAAATCATCAGAAGTCATTACTTAAAACAGGAGGTAGTCAATAACATAGTATTACAGAATAATGTTCATAATTAATCATTGCTCATTTCAATACAGTAATCAGTAGCATTCATTTCCCAGTTACAAAGCATTATTATTCATTATGCAAGTGACATACTATTCAGAGCTGAGCAGTATTACTCAGAACTTTCTTAAACTGGTATCATTATTTGGGACTGGTAATACATTTTTTTTGTTAGCAATGCATTGCGTTGGGTAATTACAGGGGAAAGAAAAAAATTTGCTTTTGGGTTGTTGCTGTAAATGAAAATGTGTAACGTCATTCGTCATGAGTCAGCTGTAGCAAGATTATGAAACAAATAGAGTATATGTAATCACATTCATAAGTGACACAGGTTTAATGACCAACTGCTTATAGCACATTAATTTCATGAATAATTTCTCCTGCAAAAAATATACAAATAATGGATTATTAAACTGAAAGAAGAAACGCATTTTATGCTGAAAAGTAGTGAACTTCGAATTAACAGGCAGTGAAATGTATATAAAAATGTGTTCCATAGCTGTCCCTTCCAAAACCTTCATTCATCCTACTATGCAATAAAACACATACTGTCAAAACGAACTGCAACAAATACTTAAATAACTACATAGCATAAATACATAACTTCAACATTATCCTCATCTGTAAAGAAAAAACTTCATTATCCATATTATCATAACTCCATTATTATCATCACCTGTAAAGAAAAACTTCATTATCCATAGTAGCATATTCTTCATCATTATTCATCAGCATTCATTATCATCTGCAAAAAAAATCACTTCATTATTCATTATAGAACTATTCCTTATTTCTACCATATTTCATCACTAAAACTAAGATGTGAAGTTCTGTCAGACAGCCTGCATCAACCGCCTCGTATTCTGAAAGAAAAAATTAGTTAAGACTGCTATTCTACGATGTGTATAGTATATTCTTGTTAATGCTTGTTAATCCTGATCCATTTACTCCTCATCACGAGGTTTGCATCTTGTTTCATTCATTCCGAAGGTGAAATTCCCATTTCTGTTTAATTTATTTCTTTTACGCATCATTTCTTTCTGAAATTGATGAACAAAGATTAATGTCTTGCATTTACGTCATATACTCACGAAATAATGATTGGTTTATGGTAACATAATTAAGCATACAGCATACCATGACAGAAAACGTAATATGAGAAAAAAAATAGACAGTGTTCAAATGCAAAAATGTACACAGAATATCACAATGCAGCAGCAAAAAATGTAAAACAGTCACGGTGTCGAGATATCATAGGGCAAAAATGTCCAAGTCAACTGGTGTGTGTTATATCTTAACTATTTCACAGTGCATACAAACAAAATATGAAAACAATCGTACATACAGAAAAAAATGATGACAAGAAATGTGACCTTCTTTGAGTTCAGCTTGTAAGTTGTGTATTTAATAGAGGCGAGAATTAAAGACTTTAATGGAGAGAGAATTTAATAAAATTAATATGTCTCTAGATAAAATTGCATAATTATTCATAGCATACGTAATTTTATTTGGAAAAATGTGCACAGTCTGATATGTAACGACAAGAAGAGCGACCTGCTAACCTTATCTTGCCGGGCATTTGCCAAGAAAAAATACGATAATCATCAGTAAGTAATCACATAAATATAATTGCATAAATTGTCATAAAATGTGTAAATTCATCTGGAAAATATGCACGGTCTGATGTGTAACAACAAGAAAATCGACCTGCTAACCTTACCTTGCTGGACACTTGCCAAGAAAAAATACGATAATCATCAGTAAGTAGTCATGTGAATATAATTGCATAAGTGATCATAAAATTAGCAAATGGCATTATAGCATGTTAAATCATAAAGTATCTTCATTCAATAAAAGGTTTGACGTTTGACCAGTGGTGGTTTCCTTTCGATTTTCTGGTTCTCAAAGTTTCGACGTGTACAACATTGGGGTGAGGAATGCTGCGAACCCGATATGGTCCTGCGTATAGAAGTTCAAATTTACTGCACCTACCTTTTCCTTTATTAGATAAATAGTGTGTATCTTCTGTCCAATGTGAAAGTCACGGCGTATACAAACCTGTTTTTGTTGTCTTCTCCGGCGCTCTGCGGCACGTTTGATGTTGTTCAGCGCAATGTCAATTATTTCATGGTGTCGTAGTCGACGAGATGTAGGAAAGTTTACTAATTCTTTAATTTTATGTGGTTCAACATTTTTCAATATAACCGACGGAGATAGCATAGTGGATTCATTTGGTATGGAATTAATTACATCCTGGAATGAGTGTATGTGTGTGTCCCAATCAATATGTCTTTTATGGCAGTATATTCTAACCAGTTTACCAATTTATTTCATTATTCGTTCACAAGGGTTCGAAGAAGCATGGTACCTAGATATATAGATCGGAGAAATGTTTCTAGCTCGTAACATACGTGTCCATATAGCAGAACGAAATTGTGATCCATTGTCGGAAATTACTTTCAATACATGCCCTACATGAAATAGAAAATGTTTTACAAATGCTTTCGAAACAGTTTTAGCAGTAGCTTTGCGTAACGGAGTGAAGGTAACAAATTTTGAAGTGAGTTCAACAGCGACAAAGATGTAGCAAAAACCTGTATTAGTTCTGGGAATCGGACCAAAAATGTCTACAGCGGCCATATGTCTCAATTTAACAGGTACAATGGGATATAATGGAGGAATAAGTGAAGTTGTGTCTGACTTAGCTTTCTGGCAGATTTTACATGACGCTAAAACTCGTCGTATACGTTTCTCCATGTTGGCAAAATAACAGTTCTGTCTCAGTATAAGAAAACATTTTCTAGCTCCGTAATGTGCGTAACTTAAATGAGGATACCAGATTAATTTGTTAACAAGCTCGTCAGGAATGCATAATAACCAATTGTTGCTGTCAGGATGAGAGCGGCGAAATAGAATGTCATTGCGTACAGTGTAATGGTTTCTAATAGTAACATTTTTCCTATCTTGCCAAAGGTGTTTAATCTCTTTCCACACGTTGTCTTTATTCTGCTCTTGTGCTATGTCCTGTAATGACGACGAAATAAAATTTTCAAATGCAACTTGCTGAATGTACATGACGCTGAAATTTGCTTTGCAGAAGTTAGTTGCGATGTCATGCTGATTGTTACCGAGAGAACGAGATAGTGCGTCTGCTACAACATTTTGTGTGCCGGGAATGTGAACAATTGTGAAATTAAATTCCTGTAAATAAAGTTTCCATCTGCTTAACCTGTCGTGAGTAAATTTAGCTGAAAGTAAAAATTGTATCGCTCTGTGGTCTGTGTATACGGTCCTATGTCTGCCATAAAGAAAATGCCTAAATCTTGTAAAAGCCCAAACGACACATAATGTTTCCAGTTCGGTAACGGAATAATTTCGTTCAGCAGGTGACAGAATTCGACTTGCAAATGCGATGTTTTTAATTACTGTACAACCATCTTCTTCAATTTCCTGGAAAATATGCACTCCGAAAGCGGTGTTAGAACTGTCGGTGGCAA
Source organism: Schistocerca nitens (assembly GCF_023898315.1). NCBI lineage: Eukaryota > Metazoa > Arthropoda > Insecta > Orthoptera > Acrididae > Schistocerca > Schistocerca nitens. Next base: position 390,380,005 of record NC_064615.1, read on the forward strand.
TGGAAAAATTTCTAGTAAGATCTGGGTGTGATAAAAGTGGTGCATTCAGCAAGGCTTCTTTCAGGTTCACAAATTCAGAATGTGCTTGCTTATCCCAGGACCAAATACTGTTTTTACCTGTCAATTGACATAATCTTGGGGTATCTAAAGCAGAGTAATGAATAAATTTACGAAAAAAGTTAATTAAGCCCAAAAAACTGCGTAGTTGTTTCTTCGTCGTAGGAACAGTAATGTCACGTAGAGGTTGAAGTTTTTCCGGGTCAGGCGCAATGCCTTCGGCTGAAATTACATGTCCAAGAAATTTTATAGAAGTTTTGCCAAAATGTGATTTACTGAGATTAACTCTAAGTCCTTGTGCACGAAAAGTTTGCAACAGTTGTTCAAGAATCAGATTGTGTTCAGACCAGTTAGCTTCTGCAATAAGAATGTCGTCTACGTACGTTGTAATTCTGTCTTTAAGTTCTGTCGGAAGTATTGTGTTCAAACCGCGAATAAAAGCTGCAGAAGAAATAGTTAAACCGAATGGTAATTTGCAAAATTGATAACAGTCACCAAAACAGAGAAAAGCTGTGTACTTTCTGCAGTTCGGATGGAGCTGAATTTGCCAAAATCCCGATTTCAGATCTAATGTAGAATAAATAGCAGTACCACGAAATTTCTGTAGTAGTTCCTCTAGTGTCTGTGGACGATCTGTTTCATTAATAATTATGTCATTGATGTGACGTGAATCAAGTACGAGGCGAAGTGAACCATCTTTTTTCTTAACAATATGTAGCGGGTTTATGTACGGACTAACTGCCGGTTCAATAATTCCTTGGTCAAGCATTTCCTGCAATTCTTTCTTAACCTGTTGTCTATGAATATACGGAATGGAATAATGCTTGGCTTTAAATGTGTCGTGCTGTTTGACTTGAAATTCATACATAAAACCGGACATAGTACCAGGAATGTTGTCGAAAATTGGAGCTTGGTGTAAAAGAATTTTGTGTAGTTGCGTGCGTTCGTCGTCTGTATTTGCACTGCTTTGTTTAACTTTATCAGAAATCATCTGCATTACGTCGTAGTCAGCTTCGTCTGGAGTATTATAGTTATATACGTACGTATCTGTGAACAATGTGGGATTACAGTCTATGTTACGTGATGCAGAAATGACCTCTGTACGATTAATTGTTTGTTCTTCCGCAGATAAAGAGTGCTGAAATTCTAAAGCCAATTGTACATTTTCATCCTTTAGCATTAAATAGGAATTTTGAAAATCAATAACTGCGTCATGTTGTACCAGAAAATTAGTACCTAAAATAACGTCTGTTGTCAATAAAGGAACAATCCAAAAATTTGAGTGAAATGTGTGACCTGCAATGCAAAATGATAAATGTGTCTGTAATTTAACGTCTACTCCTTTACTCGATACTGCTCCTTTCACTTTCGTTTTGCCTAATGGTAATGTAGGATAGGTATTCTTTTTGTTACACTCGTTGAAAGTTTCTTCATTTATTACTGACATACGTGATCCGGAATCGATTACTGCTGAGAATTTCGATGAACCAATTTTAATTTCGATGACAGGGTGTGAAATAGTTTTTTGAACGATTGGTCTTTCCTGCAAAAGAGTGTCTCGGATGTCGTCAAAAGTAATAACATTTTCGTGAACAACATTCTGCGTGTCTAAAGTAGTGCTTGTGTTACTGGAAGATACGACATGTACAGTATCTAGTCCAATTCTATCTGACGTGTTATTATTTTCGGGAGGATGCTGTGGCATTTCGACTATTTGAACTGTTCTGTTATTTCTTCCAGACGTATTACGTTCTGGGTGATATCTACTATCTGGTTCATTCATGAGGATATGTTCTTGCGGACGATTTTGCTGTTGGTAAGACCGACTGTTATTATATGTACGCTGAAAATCTTGCTCATTACTTTTACGTCTGTCGTGATAGTCATTCCTATACGGTGCAAAAAATGGTTCAAATGGCTCTGAGCACTATGGGACTCAACTGCTGAGGTCATTAGTCCTAGAACTTAGAACTAGTTAAACCTAACTGACCTAAGGACATCACAAACATCCATGCCCGAGGCAGGATTCGAACCTGCGACCGTAGCGGTCTTGCGGTTCCAGTATACGGTGCATTGCGATAGGAATTGAAGTAGTGTGTTTTCTGCACGTAGTTATTTCCTTGCTGCCGTGCGTTACTATTTGTTGTACCAGGGACTATACGTGCACGCGGCGAAACATTAAAGTTTGGTCGACCTTGTGCATTACATTGTTCGTTAGGTATGCTAACCGGCTGACTTTCATGCTGTTGCGGAGAAAAACCTGTATTGTTACCAAAATGTGTTTGCTGTCGCTGATAATCTTGACGATACTGATAATTAAAATTTTGCCTGTTATTAAAGTTCTGTTGTCTGTCGTTCCTGAAGCGTCTATTACCTTTACTATTGAAATTGCGTGGCTGATCGTAATTACTGTAACTTTGTTGGCCTTGGTTATTATATGAAAAATTTTTGTTTACAAAGGTATAATCCAATTGCTGCACTTCCAAAAGCTGTAACAGATCCCTGAATGCCGAGATATTTTCTTCTGGCTGACTCGTTAAAAGTGACACTCTTAATGATCGTGGCACTTTAGAAATACATAATTGAATGAGTGCAGATTCACTATATGGTTCACTTAGGTACTGGTTTTTTTGTACCATGTGCTCAAAAAATTGCGTGACACTGGGAAAATTTGAGTTCTCATAATTTGGCAAACTAATTAATTGATCCTTAATTCCTCGCTGTGTCGTCTTCGACCAATACGCTGACAGAAAAGCATTCTGAAATTCTTCTACCGAATAACATTGTCTCGCGATCGGTCTCATACGAGTTGCCGGTTCGTCTTCCAAAAAACTACAAATAAATTCAAGTTTATGTGTTACAGGCCAAGTCGGTGGAAAAGCAAAGCTAAATTGTTGTATCCAATCCAGAGAGTGAATTTTGAATTTGCTCACTGACAGAAAATGTTTGTAATCAAAATTATCGTCTCTGTATGATGGAACATGTTCACGATTGTAAGAGAATCTATTTGTCTGTGTCTGTTCTGAATCTAAGTCGCGTACTCTCTGTACATTACCCAAATTCTACGCGCTGCGTGAGTCTGACAAATGTTCGCGAAGTGGCGTCTGCTGTGATGTGTTATTAACTGAAATATTTTTCATCTCTGTTACTTCTTGCTGTAAACTTGACAATTCTCTACGCAATGTGTTATTAGACGAATCTATCTCATTGATTGTCTGCTGTAGATTTTGGAATTCAGGTGTTTGGTTAAACGAAATCGGTCCGGTATCGTCTGATTTACTGTCATTATTACTTTCAATAATATCAATACGACTGGCCAATTCATCACATTTTTCAGTCAGTATTTTTACCTGATCATCGGTTTTAGTGTCAGAGGCATTAATCTGTTTTTGCATTTTACGTGTGGTTTCGTTCAGTTTTTTAACGTCAGCTTTGATGTAGTCGGAATCCTGTGTTAGTTCTAATTGTTCGAGTCTGTCGGTAACTCTTTGAATATCTACTGTGTGTGTATCTGTTTTTGATTTAAGATCAGAAATTTCATCACGTAATTCGGTGTTCAACTGTTCGATGGTATTAATTTTGTCCGATACTGTAGCAATATTGTTGTCTACGTATGTTTTTGCCTTCGCAAACATTTTACGTTTATCTTCTTGTCTCTGTGCAGTGATTGTTTCCATGACTTGACGTTTCACTTTATTTTGATCCTGTATAAATTTGCGGAAACGCGTATCACTGTTTTGTAGGTGAAGATTAAAGCGTTCGTCAATTTGAGTGTTCTGTTGGCCGAATTTCGCGTCTATCTTTGCATCCATTGTGCGCGAAAGTTCTGCTGTCAGTAGTTTAAACTCGTCGCGTAATTGTGTTGCTTTTTCAGAGCATTGTTTACCGACTGCACTAATTTCCTCTCTAAGTGTTTCTGTTGTAGCTGTTTGCATATCCCTTAATTCCTGAGCAACAGATCTAATTTCTACGCTACTTTTCCTAGCACAAGCCTCAATTTCCTCGCATAACTGTTCTTTAATATCATGACACTGCGCGGCAACGGCTTTAATCTGTTCACTAAGCTGTCTGGAATTGTTGTCTAATTTTTCATTTAACTGTCTGGAATTGTTGTCTTGTTTTTCACTCTGTTGTTTGAAATCTTCTTTAAGGTTGTCTTGTTTTTCACCCTGTTGTAGCAATATTGCCATTATTTGATCAAATCTAAAATGAACATCTCTACTCTCTGTACTGTGTGATGGTGTGTCTGCAATTGTCACGTTTTGTGTATCCATTTGGACATTCTGTGATTCTTGAAGATGTTTGCTAATCGGATGTACACTTTTGGTCACTAAATCGGAGTTAAATAAATCCGACGCATTCTGATTACACTGTTCGATTTCATTAGAGAAATTTGTCTGTTCGTCACGTGAATTTTGCAAACTGGTTGTGTTAAGCTGGGCAGCGCTCATTGCAACAGAACGCCCCGCGTCATCAATTGTCGTCAAATTAACAGAGGACACAATTGAATTCGTCTGTTCATCACTAAGATGATTGTCAGTAAACGGTGGATTGTCATCATTATATTGCGTGTCGCAAGTACTATCGGTGAAGTTATTTAAGTCGGTTATTTCATTCATTATACCTCGCGATGCACTATTAATAGTCTTTCGCGGCATTTTTACACTAGTCACAATTATTCACAAATGAGACAAAAACAATGCAAAATCCAACAAATACAACAAAGAGCAACGAATTGCCGATGATCTAAGGAAAGAAAGTCACAAAATTAGTAAAAGAGTTGCGCCAAATGCTAATTAAATTTTAATAAATAAGAGCAAATATCTGACTAGTTCTCAAAAGATTCTCAAAGAAATACGATCCTGGTCCGGATGTCGCCAAGTGTAACCTCCCCGTGAAAATAAAAGACAATGTATTGAAATTGTGCCAAATGTTGTCTTCGCGCAAAAGCGAATAATAATCCCCGCAAAATTTTAAATGACAATAATTGAATAAAAATGCAAATAGTGCCAAATGTTAGCTTCCCACAGTAATAAAATTCAATGATAATAAAATGTGCAAAAATGTTATGTCCCCACAAAATTAACGTTAAGATGAACCTGATAAATTTTATAAGGGCAGCTGCGCTGACCTTCGGCCATGTGCAATAATTAAACCTGAACACAAAAACCAAAATTCTTACCTCAGTAAACTGCATCTATATCTGCTCTTATTTTTACTGCATCTACATCTGCTCTTATTTTTCGGCACAGCTCCGTGCAATGCTGGCCCGTGTTTAATTCTGATTCTTGGAGGGAATGCATGGGAAATATTATTTAACTTGAAATGAATCCTTTTTGTTTAAAACAGTTACTTTAAAAGAAAATTATTATTGGGGCAATTCTTGAACAAATTAATTACAATTAACATATGTTATTGGCTGAGCGCAATGCTGCTTCATTACCTTCGATAACAATATACCTCGTCCAGAACCGTGACCAGAGACCCATGTCGACGCCCGCCGACTCCTCACACACAACTACTGTTCCTGCCGACTCGCTACACGCAACTGCTTACGACTGAGCCCAACTCACAACTGCAACCGACTACTACTGCAGACAGAGTGCAACTAAACACTCGCGCGGTTAAGCGCAGACTAGCAACTATAAATAACTCTCTGGTCAGAGATTCTGTCATGCCTCACCATCGCTGTTAATGAATACACTGAATACATACGTGTTTCAAGGTAAATAAATGAATGATGGTGGAGGAGGTATTAAAAGAGAAGCAGAAATAGAATGCAGGAGTTATTCTTAAGAAGGGGAAATAGAAAATGTCACGTTGGAGTATACAAACGAATGGTGGTGGAGGAGGCATTATCCTAATGAAACGAGGAAGAAGGCGACGTCACCGGCTATGAGACGCCTATGGCCTTGCCCCATGACTACTTTTAATTGGAGAACCGGTTTCCCTCCCCATTCTTCTTTCCGATCACCATCTTAACTCAAGTACATGAAACTGTATGACGGAACAGAGGTAGAAGTGTTGGATAGTGCGACAGGGCAGCAGTGAAAATGGCATGTACACAGCACAGAGTAATTGTCTTAAAGCAAATTGATGTTTTAAAATCAAGCTTCCGTTGTTTAGTAATGGAAACTATTAGCGATAATTATCAGTTGAGATTATCTTGCAGTCAATCGTATTTAGTATTGATGTAACTTGGAAGAAACTGGGAATGCTTGCAAAGGTAATCCAAGTCTATGAGGTACATGAATATTTTTGGATTAAGCGAATGTGAGTGTACGTGAAATATATTTACATGGTGAAGTAGAACAAAAAGTGAAGTGTATGATAATGTTATTTGAAACTCGATGAAAGTTTTAAAAGAGTGGGGACGGAATGAAACGCGGCAGTGGTATGTCATCTCACTTCATACATTCATATCAGAGTTAATAAGTTGACGGATAAAATCGTGATGGGGAGCAGAAATTAGGTGGAAACATGTGTAGGAGCTGTGCAAGTTTTTATTAAAGCGAGCTTGATGAAAACTGTATCGTAATCCGTGCTAGGCATCAAGAGGTATTCTATCTTTGATAGATTATGATGGCTGGAACCGTGGATGGCTGGCCTAAAAGTACTAGCAGCGACCAAAACTCGAAATAGGGAGTAGTTTATATGGACGACACCCATGAGCTACGACTTGGAGGAAGAGTCCAAGCTAATGCGTGAGGGGAAAGGAAAAATAGTCCACCATTAAGCTGCAGATTGTCAGAGTTTGGAGGTAGGAAAAACTTTGTCATGTATGATTCTGAAAGAGTCGCCGCTGGAGCCATCGACTTAAGCCATTGCATTACACGATGAGTGATAATGTTCCTAAAGTGGACTGTCTGACGTCCCTGCAGCCCAGAAAGGCTGTCAGTTGGCGTGGCAAGCCATTTTTAATGGAGAACACGGCTTGTGTTGAAAGAGTTCAGAGTGCATCGAACGTCTGTCCTAGCCTCTATGGCGTTATCAGCTTTGTTTGTGGTCATATGTCGGCAACATCTAATCAAGTACATTCGTGAAGACAGCTAACTTTATTGCTTTGAACTGAGTATATTTTGATTGGTGACAATGTACGGAGACTATGATAATGGAGGATAATGAGGAAAGCTTGTGCCTTGCCATACGTCACCACCCCAACTCATGTCAGTAAGTGAAATGATGGGTCCCCTCTAGTTACTCACTGTTTGAGTATTGTGCACTGGTCTCGCATTCGGGAGGACGACGGTTCAATCCCGCGTCCGGTCATCCCGATTTAGGTTTACCGTGATTTCCCTAAATCGCTCCAGGCAAATGCCGGGATGGTTCCTTTGAAAGGGCACGGCCGAATTCCTTCCCCGTCCTTCCCTAATCCGATGAGACCGATGACCTCACAGTTTGGTCTCTTCCCCCGAGCAACCCAACCCCCCCCCCCCCCCCCCAGTATATTGTCGCTGGTGGCTTCTTGGTTGTGTCAGCAGGCTTAGGTATTTTTGTATATTGGAGAATATTGTGTAATTAATTGTCAGCAGATCTTAAATTATTCTGGTGTTCTGGTTTCATGCCCCGCGTGGCAGAAAGCATAAAGTCATATGCCACACAGTATAGCAGTATTGTTGCAGCTTGGACTTGTAAATTTATACGTGAGTGGCTGTTTCGTTAGGGTTGGTAGTGCCATATTGATCGAAAGTAGTGTCAGCTGAGAGAGCTCCTTCAATTCTGATAAATTGTAACTTTTTGCATATCATTTGTATGTACAGCTACCAAACTAGAGGAAAACGGACGTCAACAATATACTAAGATTTTACCAGCTATGTTCGCTATTCATTTATAGATGTACCAACCTCTCCGAGGTTCCCATTCTCTTAGCGTAATTCAAATTTACAATGGGCACAGGAACAACATTTGACCAGTCACTGACGTTCTAAGTTTACATAACCAACAAAGAATTTCACTTTAGTATTTTTTATTGATCTAGGGTGACTTAGCTCTAAAAACTACGACGATGTGAAGTGAGTGTCTCTCACTGTACAACATTTTAGACTGATCTGAAGATTTCTCGGTAAGGAGCCGAAGCCGGTAATCAGTTTTTTTAGTGGTCCTGATGTAGGACTTTTATCCACACAAGTTTTAGTGCAATTCATCATCAGGGTTCATGTGTTGGAGCGCAGCGTGTAAGCAACTGCACTGCAGGTAAGGGCAGGTAAGTTTAACACGTCTAGACTGCATGGACTGTCTTCGAAGACATAGTACCAACAGGAATGTCGGCGTTGCAACTGAGTCACGCACCCCAGTTAGGCTTCCGCTTCCTGATACACACGGTTTCCTGCATTGTGTGCTGTAGGTTAGTGTATGGGCATTTATTTTCTCTCGATGTAAGGCGATGTGTTGTGTTTTGCTTATCACCCAAAACGCTAAATTCAGTAAATGTCTTATGTGACAGGAAGTAACGAATATGTTTCAAGTTTCGGAAGATAACTAACTGAAGAGTAGCCCTTCACGAAAATGACAAATGGACAATATGCAGATAAACAGAAGCTTTTGAAATGTGGCGCTACTGAAGAATGTTCAGGTTTAGAAGGATAAATAGGATAACTAATGAGGAGATACTAGGTCGAATTGAGGAAAAGAGAAGTTAGTGGTACAAGAACGGATCATTTAACAGGACTTATGTTGAGGTATAACAGAATACGCAGTTTGTTAATGGTAGCTAGTATGAGAATTGAGGAAAGAGACCGAGGCTTGACAGTAGAGAGTAGATTCAAATGGTTTTAGATGCAGCTATAACGCACAGATAGATTAGCGTGGAAAGCCACATCACGCCAGTTATCAGGCTGAAGTCTATGACAGAAAAGTACTGGAGGAGAATAAAATGAAAGAATTTTGATAGCTGTAACACAGGAAGGTCTTACGACTTGAACGGATAAGAATAATTCAGTGAAGAGGGCCAAGACTGATTATATGAAGACAGAAGACAAGGGAGACCCCTTGTCAGGCGAAGGAAACAGAATACATAAAAAATGGCTCTGAGCACTATGGGACTTAACATCTATGGTCATCAGTCCCCAAGAACTTAGAACTACTTAAACCTAACTAACCTAAGGACATCACGCAACACCCAGCCATCCCGAGGCAGAGAAAATCCCTGACCCCGCCGGGAATCGAACCCGGGAACCCGGGCGTGGGAAGCGAGAACGCTACCGCACGACCACGAGATGCGGGCAGAATACATAAAAAGGCATTCATTATTTACTTAGCTGTTACTGGAGTGAGCAGTGGGCTGAACAAACTGCAGATGTATGTAAAATTTAAAAACCATAAACGTCGGCGGTAGTCAGTGTAGAAGGTAAGAGTAAGTACTAGATACCAGTGGAAAATCGTTCGCCTACAAAAAGATACGAGCGCGAAGCGTACAACTTCCATCGTCATATCTTAGGGAAAGATCTTACGGAGAACCAAGAAAACTTTGGTCCTATGTAATGTAACTGAGCTGGTAAAAGGCTTTTGTCCACCCATTCGCCGACCAGTCAGTCTCGTGTGGCAATAGAAGACAGCAAAGAGAAAGTTGAAATTTTAAATTCCGAGCTTAAGAAATCATTCAGACAGAGCACGAGGATCGTGCAGACAAACCGTTGTTTAACAGTCGCACAGAGAGAACAGAACAGTAAGAGTAGAGATGCAACTATAAGAGCTGAAAACAAATCACCAGGTCCGTATGGAGTCCCAAATCCGTTTTACAGAGAGTACTCTGCGGAATTGGTCACTTACTTTGCTTGTCTTTATTGCATATGTCTCGCCCAGTGCAAAGTCTCAAGCGACTCGAAAACATTGCTGGTGACTCCCGTATATAAAGAGAATAAAAGAACAGACACGCAGAATTACACATCACTACCATTCACACTGATTTGCTTCAGAAATATTGAATATATCTAAATTTCGAATAACACGGATTTAGAAAGCATCACATTTGTGAAACTTAGCTTGTAAACTCACATAAACCCTGCGAACCGTGAATGAAGAGCATCGGAAGAATTCACATTCCTAGACTTTCGGAAAGCGTTTGACACCATGCTCTACCGCAGCGTACGGGTTCACATCTTCAGTAATAGAAACTAGTAAGTTGCCCTCGACGGCGCGTATCCATCAGAGACAAGGGTATCGCCAGGAGTGCGCCACTGAAGTGTGATAGGACCACCCTTATCACCTACACTATATGATCAAAAGTATCCGGACACCCCCAAAAACACGTTTTTCACACAAGGTGCATTGTGCTGCCACCTACTGCCAGGTACTCCACATCAGCGACCTCAGTAGTCATTAGACATCGTGAAAGAGCAGAATGGGGCGCTCCGTGGAACTCAAGGACTTCGAACGTGGTCAGGTGATCGGGTGTCACTTGTGTCATACGTCTGTACGTGAGATTTCGACGCTACTAAACATCCCTAGGTCCACTATTTCCGATGTGATAGTGAAGTGGAAACGTGAAGACACACTTACAGCCCAAAGCGTACAGGCCGACCTCGTCTGTTGACTCACAGAGATAGCCGACAGTTGAAGAGGGTCGTAATGTATAATAGACAGACATCTATCAAGACCATCACACAGGAATTCCAAACTGCATCAGGATCCACTGCAAGTACTATGACAGTCAGACGAGAAGTGAGAAAACTTGGATTTCATGCTCGAGTGGCTGCTCATAAGCCACACATCACGCCGGTAATGGCCAAAGGACGCCTCGCTTGGTATAAGGAGCGTAAACATTGGACTATTCAACAGTGAAAAAACGTTGTGTGGAGTGACGAATCACGGTACATAATGTGTCGATCCTATGGCAAGATGTAGGTATGGCGAATGCCCGGTGAACGTCGTCTGCCTGCACGTGTAGTGCCAACAGTAAAATTCGGAGGCGGTGGTGCTATGGTGTGGTCGTGTTTTTCATGGAGGGGGCATGCACCCCTTGTTGTTTTGCGTGGCGCTATCACAACACAGGCCTACACTGAGTTTTAAGCACCATCCTGCTTCCCACCTTTGAAGAGAAATTCGGGGATGGCGATTGCATCTTTCAATACGATCGAGCACCTGTTCATAAAGCACGGCCTGTGGCGGAGTGGTTACACGACAGTAACATCCCTGTAATTAACTGGCCTGCACAGAGTTCTGATCTGAATCCGATAGAACACTTTTGGGATGTTTGAGAACGCCTCACCGACCGACATCGGTACCTCTCCTCGGTGCAGCACTCCCTGCAGAATGGGCTACCATTCCCCAAGAAACCTTCCGGCACCCGACTGAACGTATGCCTGCGAGATTGGAAGGTGTCATCAAGGCTAAGTGGAGGCCAACACCATATTGAATTCCAGCATTACCGATGGAGGGCGCCACGAACTTGTAAGTCATTGTCAGCCAGGTGTCCGGAGACCTTTTATCGCGTTCAGAACATTGTGTAATCGGTTTTGGAATAATGCCCTGGTACCTAGAATCCTCACCAGGACTGACAAAGGAAGACATTGAAGCAATGAAGAGGCGTGCTGATAGGTTCGTTACCGGTAGGTTCGATCAGCACGTATGGGTTCTGGAGATGCTTCGTGAGCTCACATTGGAATTCTTGAAGGGAACACGATTTTCTTTTCACGAAACACTTTCAGGAAAAATTTAGAGAAGCGGCATTTGTAACTGACTGCAGAACGGATCCACTGGCGCCATCGAATATTTCGCGTAAGGACAGAGAAAGCGAGATTAGGGAAATTAAGGGTCATACGGAGGCATATAGACAATAGTTTCTTCCTTTGCCTCCGCCTTGCGCTATTGGGCGTATAGGTGTGCAGATATAGAATACATTATAATGATGACAGTCTAATAAGAAACCTTATCATTTTGTGTCTGAGCATTCTACAGCGGAACTGGGTGGGGGGTAGGAAAAAGACGAATGGGCAGTAATACATGTATCCTCAACAAATAACTTCTATATGTTGTCCTCGTAATACACAATGATGGTATTTACATTGTCACCAGCAGCAGTGCTACAGGAAATAAGAAGAGAATGGCCTATTGACAGTAAGTCAGATATTGGGAGCATACTGAACATCCGAAATACATTAATGTTTTGAGAAAGTTCATTCTGTCAAACAAATCCAATGCTATACTGAGTCATAGTGGTAACTGCCTCTTGCAGTAAGAGAAATGGACTGCCGCTACCGACAGTGCATAAATTCTGGAAATAATTCGTCGAAACGGATGAGTTTAGCGAAGTTGAGAAAATTAAAGCCAAGGCCGATTAAACGTAAATTAGATTTTAGAATAAGATAAAGGAAGGTTCTTTACGGGAAAAGTAATTAAAGAAGACTTCTCCGTATAAGACGAGGGGACGTTAGTTGGACCGCGGAAGCGCCCTTCAGAATTAAGACAATGGCTGCAGAGGATGCGAATTGTGGAAATAAATAGCTACGTCTTATTGATATGCACGTTCATTGTATGCCTCTGAGTATGTGTGTGTGTGTGTGTGAGTGGAGTGTGAGTGTGAGTGTGAGTGAAAGGGGGAGGGGGAGGGGGAGGGGGAGAGAGAGCGAGAGAGAGAGAGAGAGAGAGGAGAGTGTAGATGGCTCAAAGTGTCATGAATCTTTACAGGCTATGAAACATACGCAGTTTAAGAGAACGACAAATATGACAAATAAGTACATTTTCACTGATTCCACTCCATTTTATTAACATACACATGTTACATATACGTCTGCATTGGGTTTTTCACCTCTATGCGCTTAGTATCTTTATGACGGCTTATATACCAGTCCAGGAACTACTCACATTAGAATTTATGAACATATTTACCCATGTTTCTCATTTTCTGTCCATCATTGTGAGCCTAATCATGTGTTTGAACATTTCGTATATATACTCTCCTGGAAATGGAAAAAAGAACACATTGACACCGGTGTGTCAGACCCACCATACTTGCTCCGGACACTGCGAGAGGGCTGTACAAGCAATGATCACACGCACGGCACAGCGGACACACCAGGAACCGCGGTGTTGGCCGTCGAATGGCGCTAGCTGCGCAGCATTTGTGCACCGCCGCCGTCAGTGTCAGCCAGTTTGCCGTGGCATACGGAGATCCATCGCAGTCTTTAACACTGGTAGCATGCCGCGACAGCGTGGACGTGAACCGTATGTGCAGTTGACGGACTTTGAGCGAGGGCGTATAGTGGGCATGCGGGAGGCCGGGTGGACGTACCGCCGAATTGCTCAACACGTGGGGCGTGAGGTCTCCACAGTACATCGATGTTGTCGCCAGTGGTCGGCGGAAGGTGCACGTGCCCGTCGACCTGGGACCGGACCGCAGCGACGCACGGATGCACGCCAAGACCGTAGGATCCTACGCAGTGCCGTAGGGGACCGCACCGCCACTTCCCAGCAAATTAGGGACACTGTTGCTCCTAGGGTATCGGCGAGGACCATTCGCAACCGTCTCCATGAAGCTGGGCTACGGTCCCGCACACCGTTAGGCCGTCTTCCGCTCACGCCCCAACATCGTGCAGCCCGCCTCCAGTGGCGTCGCGACAGGCGTGAATGGAGGGACGAATGGAGACGTGTCGTCTTCAGCGATGAGAGTCGCTTCTGCCTTGGTGCCAATGATGGTCGTATGCGTGTTTGGCGCCGTGCAGGTGAGCGCCACAATCAGGACTGCATACGACCGAGGCACACAGGGCCAACACCCGGCATCATGGTGTGGGGAGCGATCTCCTACACTGGCCGTACACCACTGGTGATCGTCGAGGGGACACTGAATAGTGCACGGTACATCCAAACCGTCATCGAACCCATCGTTCTACCATTCCTAGACCGGCAAGGGAACTTGCTGTTCCAACAGGACAATGCACGTCCGCATGTATCCCGTGCCACCCAACGTGCTCTAGAAGGTGTAAGTCAACTACCCTGGCCAGCAAGATCTCCGGATCTGTCCCCCATTGAGCATGTTTGGGACTGGATGAAGCGTCGTCTCACGCGGTCTGCACGTCCAGCACGAACGCTGGTCCAGCTGAGGCGCCAGGTGGAAATGGCATGGCAAGCCGTTCCACAGGACTACATCCAGCATCTCTACGATCGTCTCCATGGGAGAATAGCAGCCTGCATTGCTGCGAAAGGTGGATATACACTGTACTAGTGCCGACATTGTGCATGCTCTGTTGCCTGTGTCTATGTGCCTGTGGTTCTCAGTGTGATCATGTGATGTATCTGACCCCAGGAATGTGTCAATAAAGTTTCCCCTTCCTGAGACAATGAATTCACGGTGTTCTTATTTCAATTTCCAGGAGTATATATATATATATATATATATATATATATATATATATATATATATATATATATATATCTGTGTGTGTGTGTGTGTGTGTGTGTGTGTGTGTGTGTGTTCATTAAAACGAATAATAATAAATAATCTGCAATAACAATACTTTTAATAAGAACTGCAGGTTTGGAACCATATTAAGAAAACATGAGCTTATCCGATCTTGAGAGTTTATTAAAATTGGAGAGATAGTGACTGTTATGATAGAAGCTGTTTCACAAGAGAATTCTGCGTATGAAAGGAAAATAAATAAGGGTGGACAGAGTGAAACAAGATTTTTAAATACTACCAAGGTTGTGCCAAAACTTCAGAATTTGAAAGAAATAATTCTCTGAAATTCTGGCAAGAGATCCATCCAATCCCATGTTAACAAATCTGAAAAAGATTTTCAAAACAGGATCCACGTTATTCTATAAAAAGCAAAAGGACGTTATTAGTTCAGTACAATAAATAAATATACAATTGCCGGAGGTCCATGCTGGTCTGTGTTTGTGACACGAAGTGTGACTTGTGAGGGCACTTACAATGGAGCCAAAGGATGAGGCTATCTAGGAAATTCTCTACTTCACAAAATTTTAGCAGTTAGTAATCTCTTTCGATGACAGTGAGAGTACGTATTACAATTGGGAAGCATGTCACCAGTCTTAGTGCTGTCACAATAGGCTAACACGCGACACGCGGTAACGTCTCTTTCAAGAATTGTCAGAGAAGATTTGTGACGATATCGTGCTCATTAAATAAAGTTATGCTTAACACACAACTGTTCCATGCACATTTTCTGTTCCGTTACGCTATTTTACTAAGGGTTCCAGAGCAACAAATATTACTTATGAACTGGCCGAACACGGATTCTGCAAACGGATACCTGTTCAAGTAAATTAAAATTCCCAAATAATCTTCCTACAAATACCAGTCTGTTATCTGAATTAGTGGCGAATAAGTCTATCTGACTGTTTATTCCAGATCGCCGAAAGGTACTCCTACATAAAACATGACAATTGCGATTGATATCAGAGACAAAGTTCCTGCAATTCTGAATATAGCATTTAACATTTACTTAGGTAAAAGTGGGCAACGTCTCTGATCGACAGATATCAAACAGACACGAAATTTTTGATACAGTGAACGCCGAGGATGGATCATGAAAGAAGGTTGCATACGTGGAAGAGGTCCTGAGTCACTGGAAGGTTTCACATAGATTATATTATGATAATAGAGACATTTAGGAACCAGATTTTAAATTACAAGACATTTTCAGGGGCACATACGGACTCTGACCACAATCTATTGGTTATGAACTGTATATTAAAACTGAAGAAACTACAAAAAGTTTGAATTTAAGGAGATGGGACCTGGATAAACTGAAAGAACCAAAGGTTGTAGAAAGTTTCAGAGAGAGAATTAGGGAACGATTGGCAACAATGGGAGAAAGAAATACAGTGGAAGAAGAATAGGTAGCTTTGAGAGATGAAATAGTGAAGGCAGCAGAGGATCAAGTAGGTAAAAAGACGAGGACTAGCGGAAATCCTTGGGTAACAGAAGAGATATTGAATTAATTGATGAACGAAGAAAAAATAAAAATGCACTAAATGAAGCAGGTAAAAAGGAATACAGACATCTCAAAAATAAGATCAATAGGAAGTGCAAAATGGCTAGGTAGGGATGGCTAGAGGACAAATGTAAGGATCTAGGGGTACGACATATACTGCCTACAGGAAAATTAAAGGGACCTTTGGAGAAAAGAGAACCACTTGTATGAATATCAAGAGCTCAGATGGAAAGACAGTTCTAAGCAAAGAAGGGAAGGCCTATCCAAGGGTGATGTACCTGAGGGCAATATTATGGAAAAGGAGAGGACGTAGATGAAATGGGAGCTACGATGCTGCGTGAAGAGTCTGACAGAGCACTGAAAGAAGTCGAAACAACGCTCCGGGAGTAGACAACATTCCATAAGACCTTTAATAGCATTGGGAAAGTCAGCCCTGGAAAACTATACCATCTGGTAAGCAAGATGTATGAGACAGGCGAAATACCCTCGAACTTCAAGAAGAATATAATAATTCGAATCCCAAAGAAAGCAGGTGTTGACAGATGTGAAAATTACCGATCTATCAGTTTAATAAGTCGCAGCTGCAAAATAATGCGAAATATTTACAGACGAATGGAAAAACTGATAGAAGCCGACTTCGGGGAAGATCAGTTTGGATTCCGTAGGAATGTTGGAACACGTGAGGCAATACTGACCCTACGACTTATCTTAGAAAATAGATTAAGGAAAGGCAAACCTACTTAGAGAAAGCTTTTCAAAATGTTGACTGGAATACTCTCTTTCAGATTCCGAAGGTGGCAGCGGTAAAATACAGGGAGCAAAAGGCTATTTACAATTTGTACAGAAACGAATCTGCAGTTACAAGAATCGAGGGGCACGAAAGGAAAGCAGTGGTTGGGAAGGGAGTAGACATGGTTGTAGCCTACCCCTGATGTTATTCAATCTGTATATTGAGCAAGCCGTAAAGGAAACAAAAGAAAAATTCGGAGTAGGAATTAGCAACTAATAATCCTGGACAAATACTGAGTGTCGTGACGAACACATAGATTAGCGACCACAAGGCAGTTGCTGCTAGGCTGAATGCCGAAAACACCTACAACCTTAAAAAAGAAACTCAAAGTATATCTTTTTAAAATAGGCTGATAACAATGCTCTTAACACATTTTTAGGAGACAGTCTGCACTCCTTCCTATCCGATCATGTAAGCGTAGAAAAGTTGTGAAATCATTTCAAAGAAATAGTTTCGACAGCACCACAAATTAATAAGTGATGGTACTGATCCCCCATGGTACACAAAACGGGTCAGATTGCTGTTGCCGAAGCGGCGAGAAAAGCATGCCAAATTTAAAAGAACTCAAAATCCCCAGGACTGGTGAAGTTTTATAGAAGTTCAAAACATGGCGCGTACTTCAGTGTGTGAGGCAACAGTCTGAATGATTGACTGATCTGGCCTTGTAACACTAACCAAAACGGTCTTGCTGTGCTGGTACTGCGAACGGATGAAACTAAGATGAAACTAAAGCCGTAATTTTTCCCGAGGGCATGCAGCTCTAATGTGTGGTTAAATGATAATGGCGTCCTCTTGGGTAAAATATTCCGGAGGGAAATAGTCTCCCATTCAGTTCTCCGGGCGGGGATTACTCAGGAGTGTGTCGTCACCAGGAAAAGGAAAACTAGCGTTCTACATATCGGAACGTGGAACATCAGATCCCTTAATCGGACAGGAAGGTTAGAAAACTTAAAAACGGAAATGGATCGGTTAGGTATAGTGGGAATTAGTGAAGTTCGGTGGCAGGAGATTACAGGGTTATAGTCACAAAATCTGATAGTGATAAAGCAGGAGTAGATTTCATAATGAATAAGAAAATAGGAATGTTGGCAAGCTAATACGTACGGCATAGTGAACGCATTGTTGTAGCCAAGATAAACACAAAAACCACACCAATCACATTAGTACAAATTTATATGCCAACCAGCTGCGCCCATGATGAAGGCTTTGAGGAAATGTATGATAAAAGGAATTATTCAGATTGTTAAGGGAGACGGAAATTTAACAGTCTTAGGGGACTGGAATTCGATATTAGGAAAAAGAAAGAAAATAGTTTGTGAACGTGGAGTGAGGGAAAGGAAAGAAAGAGTAAGACGCTTGGTAGTTATGTACACAGCATAATTTAATCGTAGCTAACACTTGGTTTAAGAATCATAAAAGAAGATTGTATACGTGGAAGAAACCAGGAGACACTGGAAGGTTTCAGATTGACTGTACAATGGTAAGACATAGATTTAAGAGCCAGATTTTAAATTCTAAGTCACTTCCACGGGCAGACATGACTGACCACAATTTATTAGTTATCAACTGTAGATTAAAACTGAAGAAATTCGAAAAAGGTAGGAAATTAAGGAGACGAGACCTGGACAAGTTGACAGAGTTATAGATTACTGAGAGTTACACTGCGCAAAGTGAAAATGGCTAAGCAGGAATGGGTAGAGGAGAAATATAAGGATTGTGAAACACACACTATGTAATCAAAAGTATCCGGACACCCACAAAAATATACATTTTTCATATTAGGTGCACTTTACTGCCACGTACCGCCAGGTACTCCATATCAACGACCTCAGCAGTCTTTAGACATCGTGAGAGAGCAGAATGGGGCGCTCCGCGGAACTCAAAGACTTCGAACGTTGCCAGGTGATTTGGTGTCACTTGTGTCATACGTCTGTACGCGAGATATCCACACTCCTAAACATCCCTAGTCCACTGTTTCCGATGTGATAGTGATACGGAAACGAAGGGTCACGTACAGCACAAAATCGTACTGGCCGACCTCTTCAGTTGACGACAGTTGAAGAGTGTCGTAATGCGTAATAGGCAGAGATTTATTGATTGATTTATTTACACGTCAAGTTCCGTGGGACCAAATTAAGGAGCAAATCTCCAATGTCATGGAACGTACCAGTACATGAAATTACAACATAAAAGTAATAACACATAAAAATAAATGTTTATGAGCCCCAAAAAAAAATTTCAGTCCATACGTTTAAGTAAATGCAATCAACAATACAATAAGAATCAGCTTATTTTTTCAAGGAACTCCTCGACAGAATAGAAGGAGTGATTCGTGAGGAAACCCTTCAGTTTCGATTTGAAAGCGCATGAATCACTGCTAAGATTTTTGAATTCGAGTGGCTGCTTATTGAAAACAGATGCAGCAGTATACTACACACCTTCCTGCACAAGAGTTAAGGAAGTCCGATCCCAATGCAGGTTTGATTTCTGCCGAGTATTAACCGACTGAAAGCTGCTTATTCTTGTGAGTAAGCTATTATTGTGAACAAGTAACGACAGTAAGGCATATTTATATTGAGAGACCAATGACGAACTACCCAGACTCGTGAACAGGGGTCGAAAAGAAGTTCGTGAACTTACACCACTTATTGCCCGAACCGCCCCTTTCTGACAAAAATACCCTTTTAGAATGAGAAGAGGTACCGCAAAATGTAATACCATACGACATGAGCGAATGAAAATAAGCAAAGAAGACTAATTTTCGTTTCGAACGCTCACTCCCTTCAGATACCGTTCGAATAGTAAAATTGGCAGTATTAAATCTTTGAACAAGATCCTGAACGTGGGCTTTCCACGACGGCTTATTATCCATCTGAACGCCTAGAAATTTGAACTGCTCAGTTTCACTAATCACATGCCCGTTCTGTGACATTAAAACTTCAGGTTTAGTTGTATCATGTGTTAGAAACTGTAAAAACTGACTCATACTGTGATTTAGCATTAGTTTATTTTCTACAAGCCCTGAACTTAGGTCATGTACTACTTGGCCACCCCCCCCCCCCCCCATGAACCAAGGACCTTGCCGTTGGTGGGGAGGCTTGCGTGCCTCAGCGATACAGATGGCCGTACCGTAGGTGCAACCACAACGGAGGGGTATCTGTTGAGAAGCCAGACAAACATGTGGTTCCTGAAGAGGGGCAGCAGCCTTTTCAGTAGTTGCAGGGGCAACAGTCTGGATGATTGACTGATCTGGCCTTGTAACATTAACCAAAACGGCCTTGCTGTGCTGGTACTGCGAACGGCTGAAAGCAAGGGGAAACTACAGCCGTAATTTTTCCCGAGGACATGCAGCTTTACTGTATAATTAAATGATGATGGCGTCCTCTTGGGTAAAATATTCCGGAGGTAAAATAGTCCCCCATTCGGATCTCCGGGCGGGGACTACACAAGAGGACGTCGTTATCAGGAGAAAGAAAACTGGCGTTCTACGGATCGGAGCGTGGAATGTCAGATCCCTTAATCGGGCAGGTAGGTTAGAAAATTTAAAAAGGGATAGGTTAATGTTAGATATAGTGGGAATTAGTGAAGTTCGGTGGCAGGAGGAACAAGACTTTTGGTCAGGTGATTACAGGGTTATAAATACAAAATCAAACAGGGGTAATGCAGGAGTAGGTTTAATAATGAATAAAAAAATAGGAGTCCGGGTTAGCTACTACAAACAGCATAGTGAACGCATTATTGTGGCCAAGATAGACACAAAGCCCATGCCTACTACAGTAGTACAAGTTTATATGCCAACTAGCTCTGCAGATGATGAAGAAATTGATGAAATGTATGACGAGATAAAAGAAATTATTCAGGTAGTGAAGGGAGACGAAAATTTAATAGTCATGGGCGACTGGGATTCGTCAGTAGGAAAAGGGAGAGAAGGAAACATAGTAGGTGAATATGGATTGGGGGGAAGAAATGAAAGAGGAAGCCGCCTTGTAGAATTTTGCACAGAGCATAACTTAATAATAGCTAACACTTGGTTCAAGAATCATAAAAGAAGGTTGTATACCTGGAAGAATCCTGGAGATACTAAAAGGTATCAGATAGATTATATAATGGTAAGACAGAGATTTAGGAACCAGGTTTTAAATTGTAAGACATTTCCAGGGGCAGATGTGGATTCTGACCACAATCTATTGGTTATGACCTGCAGATTGAAACTGAAGAAACTGCAAAAAGGTGGGAATTTAAGGAGATGGGACCTGGATAAACTGAAAGAACCAGAGGTTGTAGAGAGTTTCAGGGAGAGCATAAGGGAACAACTGACAGGAATGGGGGAAAGAAATACAGTAGAAGAAGAATGGGTAGCTCTGAGGGATGAAGTAGTGAAGGTAGCAGACGATCAAGTAGGTAAAAAGACGAGGGCTAATAGAAATCCTTGGGTAACAGAAGAAATATTGAATTTAATTGATGAAAGGAGAAAATATAAAAATGCAGTCAATGAAGCAGGCAAAAAGGAATACAAACGTCTCAAAAATGAGATCGACAGGAAGTGCAAAATGGCTAAGCAGGGTTGGCTAGAGGACAAATGTAAGGATGTAGAGGCTTGTCTCACTAGGGGTAAGATAGATACTGCCTACAGGAAAATTAAAGATACCTTTGGAGAGAAGAGAACTACTTGTATGAATATCAAGAGCTCAGATGGCAACCCAGTTCTAAGCAAAGAAGGGAAGGCAGAAAGGTGGAAGGAGTATATAGAGGGTTTATACAAGGGCGATGTACTTGAGGACAATATTATGGAAATGGAAGAGGATGTAGATGAAGATGAAATGGGAGATAAGATACTGCGTGAAGAGTTTGACAGAGCACTGAATGACCTGAGTCGAAACAAGGCCCCGGGAGTAGAAAACATTCCACTAGAACTACTGATGGCCTTGGGAGAGCCAGTCCTGACAAAACTCTACCATCTGGTGAGCAAGATGTATGAGACAGGCGAAATACCCACAGACTTCAAGAAGAATATAATAATTCCAATCCCAAAGAAAGCAGGTGTTGACAGATGTGAAAATTACCGAACTATCAGTTTAATAAGTCACAGCTGCAATATACTAACGCGAATTCTTTACAGACGAATGGAAAAACTGGTAGAAGCGGACCTCGGGGAAGATCAGTTTGGATTCCGTAGAAATGTTGGAACACGTGAGGCAATACTAACCTTACGACTTATCTTAGAAGAAAGATTAAGAAAAGGCAAACCTACGTTTCTAGCATTTGTAAACTTAGAGAAAGCTTTTGACAACGTTAACTGGAATAATCTCTTTCAAATTCTGAAGGTGGCAGGGGTAAAATACGGGGAGCGAAAGGCTATTTACAATTTGTACAGAAACCAGATGGCAGTTATAAGAGTCGAGGGGCATGAAAGGGAAGCAATGGTTGGGAAAGGAGTGAGACAGGGTTGTAGCCTCTCCCCGATGTTATTCAATCTGTATACTGAGCAAGCAGTAAAGGAAACAAAAGAAAAATTCGTCGTAGGTATTAAAATTCATGGAGAAGAAGTAAAAACTTTGAGGTTCGCCGATGACATTGTAATTCTGTCAGAGACAGCAAAGGACTTGGAAGAGCAGTTGAACGGAATGGACAGTGTCTTGAAAGGAGGATATAAGATGAACATCAACAAAAGCAAAACAAGGATAATGGAATGTAGTCAAATTAAATCGGGTGATGCTGAGGGAATTAGATTAGGAAATGAGACACTTAAAGTAGTAAAGGAGTTTTGCTATTTAGGGAGTAAAATAACTGATGATGGTCGAAGTAGAGAGGATATAAAATGTAGACTGGCAATGGCAAGGAAATCGTTTCTGAAGAAGAGAAATTTGTTAACATCGAGTATACATTTATATGTCAGGAAGTCGTTTCTGAAAGTATTTGTATGGAGTGTAGCCATGTATGGAAGTGAAACATGGACGATAACCAGTTTGGACAAGAAGAGAATAGAAGCTTTCGAAATGTGGTGTTACAGAAGAATGCTGAAGATAAGGTGGGTAGATCACGTAACTAATGAGGAGGTATTGAATAGGATTGGGGAGAAGAGAAGTTTGTGGCACAACTTGACTAGAAGAAGGGATCGGTTGGTAGGACATGTTTTGAGGCATCAAGGGATCACAAATTTAGCATTGGAGGGCAGCGTGGAGGGTAAAAATCGTAGAGGGAGACCAAGAGATGAATACACTAAGCAGATTCAGAAGGACGTAGGTTGCAGTAGGTACTGGGAGATGAAGAAGCTTGCACAGGATAGAGTAGCATGGAGAGCTGCATCAAACCAGTCTCAGGACTGAAGACCACAACAACAACAACTACTACTTGACCGCACCCCACTCAGACCACATATCACAGCAGTTATCAACATTGCGAATAATGACATTTTGCTGCCTGTTGCTAAAGTAAGAGACGAAACAATTATGAGCTACTCCCCGTATTCCGTAATGGTTCAACTTCTGAAGCAATATTTTGTGATCAACACAATCAAATGCCTTAGTTAAATCAACAAAAAAAGGCCAAGCGCTCGAAACCTTTTGTCTAACCCATTTAGTGCCTCACAGAGAAAAGGGAATATAGCTTTTTCAGTTGTTAAACGACTTCTAAAGCCAAACTGTACATTTGATAGCAAATCGTGTGATATAAAATTATCAATTTGTAAGTAGGCTGTTTAGGCTTTTATATTTGTAACGCCACGTAGCGCTCTGTATGAAAATCACTGGCTGTGCTGTGTGCAGTCTGTGGCTAGTTTGCATTGTTGTCTGCCATTGTAGTGTTGGGCAGCTGGATGTTAACAGCGCGTAGTGTTGCGCAGTTGGAGGTGAGCCGCCAGCAGTGGTGGATGTGTGGAGTGAGATGGCGGAGTTTTGAGAGCGGATGATCTGGACAGAGACAGTAAATTAGTAAGACTGGATGTCATGAATTGCTATATATATATATATTATGACTTTTGAACACTATTAACGTAAATACATTATTTGTTCTCTATCAAAATCTTTCATTTGCTAACTATGCCTATCAGTAGTTAGTGCCTTCAGTAGTTTGAATCTTTTATTTAGCTGGCAGTATTGGCGCTCACTGTATTGCAGTAGTTCGAGTAACGAAGATTTTTGTGAGGTAAGTGATCTGCGAAAGGTATAGGTTAATGTTAGTCAGAGCCATTCCTTTGTAGGGATTATTAAAAGTCAGATTGCGTTGCGCTAAAAAATATTGTGTGTCAGTTTAAGCACAGTCATGTATAATTTTTCTAAGGGGACGTTTCAAATTATCCTTACACACACAGCCTTTTCAATAATTTTTTCGAACACTGATGGCATAGAAATAGGTCTAAAATTATCTACATCATCCCTTTCATAAAGTGGCTTTACTGTTGAGTACTATAATCGCTCAGGAAACTGACCATCCCTAAAGGAAAAATAATAAATATGGCTAAATGCAGGGCAAACATGGGCAGCACAGTACTTCAATATTCTGCTAGACATTCCACCATAACCATGAGAGTCCTTAGTCTCCAGTGATTTAATTATTGACTCAATCTCCCTCTTGGTTGTATCACAGAGGAGTATTTCAGACATCAATCTCAGAAATGCATTTGCCATGAAAGTTGTATGATTCCGTGTAGAAACTAATTTTTTTAAAAAAATTCACCAGCAATGCACAGAAAATCATTGTTAAATACTGTACATATATCTGATATATCAGTAACAGAAATATTTTTAATGCGAACTGACACTATATCGTCAACCTTTTGCTGCTCACGAGACACTTCCTCCACAGCTGACCATATGGTTTTAATTTTATCCTGTGAATTAGCTATTCCATTTGCATACCACATACGCCTTGCGTTCCTAACAACATTTTTAAGCACCTTACAACACTGTCTGTAATGGGCTACTGTAGCTTGATTGTGACTACTTCTAACATTTTGATATAATTCCCACTTTGTTCTACAAGATATCCTTATCCCACTAGTCAGCCTATTACTGCTTGTAACCTGTTTGGAAAGTTCTAATGGTAAGCAACTCCCAAAGAGCATGAGAAATGTGTTAAGCAAAGCATTACATTTGTCATCTATGTTATCGGCACTATAAACATCCTGCTACTCTTGTTCCTTGACAGGGTTTAAAAAACTCCCTATTGCTGTTGGATTAACTTTCCTACATAGTTTGTAATTAAAAATGACATTTGTTTGAGTACAATAGCCTTTTAGTGATCAAATTTGTCCATCATGGTCTGAAAGGCCATTCACGCTTTTACTAACAAAATGCCCATCTAGTAATGAAGAATGAATAAAAATATTGTCTATGGCTGTGCTACTGTTCCCCTGCACTCTAGTTTGCAAAAACATAGTATGCATCAGATCATATGAATTTAGGAGATCTAAAAACATCCTTTTTCTTGCACCACCATACACTAAATTAATATTGAAGTCGCCACATATAGTTAATTTTTGGTACTTCCTACAAAGTGAATCAAGAACCCTCTCTAGCTTAAGCAGAAATGTTCTGAAGTCGGAGTTAGGGGACCTATAAACAAGATCTGTTCAGAGCAGTGTCGTGATACGTCTATAGACTCAAATGGAATACTGTTTTTTACGTACATAGCCACTCCCCTAGCCCGCAAGGAACTCCTTGAAAAACAGCCAGTTAATGTGTATCACGGGAAAGGAAGCCTCTGAATTGTCAAATTATTTAATTGGTGCTCTGATATACCAATAATTTCATAGTCAACATCTGTAAGCAGTTCACTAACTTCATCTCTAATACCTCTTATATTTTGATGAAATATGTTGGTTCCTTCTCTGCTTGGAAACTTTAAATCCTCGGAAGGTGAGCGCATAGTTAGAGGGACTTCCTTTAAGCAGGTATACCTATCAGCAGACTTCAATCTAAAAAAGGTGCAGCTCTAACACCAACTACTACAGCAATTTTTCCATCAGTGATTCCACCACCACCCACTACACTATCACGTATAAGCTTTGCCAGCCTCCCTTCCCATATCCACTGCAGTGCTCGCCATGCCTAGTGAAACCCGATCTACTGATAGACCCAACTGGCACCACTGAGCTGTGACCCATTGCCTCTGCCATCAGCGCCCTCCCCAGCCCCATGTTAACGCACCTAACAGTCGCAGTAAGGTGAGGCCGATCATGACGCTGAAACAGTTGCACGAATTGCACATTAACGCCACCAGTTTGAGTAGCTGTCTTTACCACGTCACCACCTACATTGTATTTCCCGTCCCTATGAAGACTGTTACCTGCTCCACCCACTACCTGATCCTCCTTCGTTAAAATTCCTACATAACTCCCCTAAGCTCTCAGTCACTTGAGCCAACCCTGCCCTAAGCTTCACAATTCTGGTGACCTAGTGCTCACTCCCCAACACTTCCTGCAACTGCTGGCCCACACCTCTACTGTGAGAGCTGCCTAGCAGCAGAACCTTCTTCTTTCTGTTAGACTTCGCAACTGACCTGGGCCTCCTAACTGCTGAGGACTGCTGCATGTTTCCTACAACTACAGCTACAAGAGGCTGCTCTCCACTCAACTCCGACAGTTGGTCATATCTATTGCATATATGCAAAGTAAAACTGTCTGAATACCTCTTCCTAACTGCCTTCTTGCCAACTGCCAATTCCCATTCCCCACCAACCCTAACTCTCCTCAACCTATCTAGTTCCTCCTTTGCGTGTTGTAACTACACCTGAAGGGCACAGATCTTACGCTCCTGCTCCTCTGACAAACTTATTTCTACTACAGATTCTGCACTCCCAGGAGAGGATCTCACTAGAATCCACGCCGGCTTCCTCACTACTTTCCCTGCAATGAAAATACTTAGAACAAATCCCACACCCCAACCCCCTACTCACAAACCTACAACAGAGCCCACACTTCTCACTCACAGTAAAATTTTACAGTTACTGAAAAAAAACTATACGTCTACGTTACCGAAGTTCAGTTACACCAGCAGAACTATTTAAGAACTAACAATAATGGTGTCGAATATCTCTGTCTATTCAGAAAGCAACTACTTGTATTAATACTACTACACCACAGCTAATACCAACAAAATTTCACAAAATTATTAGCTAAAACAAAACAAAAAATTCAACGGCCATTGAACTACTAAACGAAGTTAAAACACAAGATGAAAATTTTACTCAAATATTTCACTAGAAACAACAAGAAACGTCAGTTGAAAACTAAAGTACGAAATTTACTAAATGACTTCAACGCACGGAAAACTCTACAAAACACAGCGAGCGAAAGTTTCCAAAAGTTTATTAAAAAGTTATTTCGCCACAATCGTCACGAAACACCGCTGAAAACTTTTTAATTTACACTGCTGGCCACCGTAAATGCAACACCAAGAAAGACAAGAGGTAGCACAACTAAATTTATTTTGTAGATAACATGTTGACCAAGTATCAAATGATTACGTTTACAGACGTCTGTGACATGTGGTTCCCGCCAGAATCAGTAGCCAGAGTAGCCGCCATTGTTGGAGATCACCGCTGCCACACGTCTCGGCATTGAGTCAAAGAGACGTTGGGTGTGTTCCTGGGGTACAGCAGCCCAAGCAGCTTCCATACGTTGCCAAAGATCATCTGGTGTGGCAGGGCAGCTGGGGATGTAATCACTCGTTGAGCAACCGTGGACCACATGTTTTCTATCGGCGAAAGATCCGGAGAGCGAGCCGGCCAGGGAAGCAATTCAATCTGGTTATTGACGAAGAACCTTTCGACAATGCGTGCCACGTGTGGTCGCGCATTATCCTGTTGAAATATGGCTGTGGCCGAGCCCTGAATGTAAGGAAGGACAACTGGCTCCAGCACCTCGGATATGTAGCGCCGGCTATTTAAAATACCGGCAATGCGTACTAGAGGCTTGCGAGAGTAATATCCAATACCGCCCCATACCATAATACCCGGTGCAAGACGAGTGTGGCGGTGCATAATGCAGCTGTCCAGCATCCTCTCTCCACGGTGTCTCCACACTCGAATCCGACCATCGTGGTGCTGCAGACAGAAGCGTGCCTCGTCAGTAAAGACAACGTCATTCCATTCTGCCGTCCACATCCGTCTGTCATCACACCATTGGCGACGGAGACGTCTGTGGTTCTGCGTCAATGGTAGACGAAGCAATGGACGTCTTGCGGACAGACCACTCTGCTGTAAACGGCGTCGAATGGTACGCGCAGACACTGGATGATGCGTTACAGACGCAATTTGCTGTGCTATTGTTCGGGATGTCACTGAGCGATCCGTCTCTGCCATGCGCACAATTTGCCTATCAGCACGTGCAGTGGTGCACCGAGGTGAATGTGATCGACCACGTCGGTCCGTCGTACCCTCCTGCATCCAACGGTCACATATCCGCATTACAGTTGTTCGGTTTCGTCCAACACGACTAGCGATTTCTCTGTATGATAATCCACAATCTCGGTAAGCCACTATCCTTCCTCTGTCGAACTCGGATACTTGATCAAAATATGTTCGCTGTTGTCTACGAGGCATAAGTGATCGTCTTGTGAAACAACCACAAGGTAAACACAGGTGCCGAACGTACACTCGTCGAAAGCGCCAAGCCTTAAAATGGCGCTATGAGATGGCGCCACAGGCGCGCGTGATGTGCGTCTGCGCTGAAATTCTAATCAGTTGCATATCTCATCGCTGCAAACTCATGGTGTAAATTTCACTTGATTCGGATGCTTCCTTCAGGGTGTTGCATTTACGGTGGCCAGCAGTGTAATAACTGGTTAACATTGCATCAATAAGTTTGTCAGTATTTAGCTTTCTAACCACTACAGCTGCCATGCACACCGCAAAATGTAAACACACTACTGAGGCGTGAGGCTTAGACGAGCGACGAAAGCACACTGACGAATAATAGACCTCTCGAGTCAATAACGTAGGAACAAAGACTAAGATTAATGAACATACCTTAATAAGTTACTTTTACAACAAATATTAACACAAATAAACTTGAAAATAAGTAACTGAAGACTAAAATTTTATAAAATATTAACGAGCAATTTCGACAGCAGTGCAGCACACGTGACGTTACACCAAAGATACAGTTCACGAAGAAAGTTGGTCAATATGGAAGACCCTCGACAGGCTGCGTTCTGGAGTTGGAAGAACGAAGACCAACTTGAAAAAGTGGGGAATTGCATGTTGTTTCACAGCATGTGAACGTGGTGAAGAACAAACAATATCTTTTTATCTGCAGCCTATGCTCAATGCCATGCTAACCACACAATGTCATCGATGCCACCAAGGAAGCATGCGAAGCTGCTGCATACTGGTCACTCCACATTTAATTGTAATTGTAATGCTTATAGTACCATATTTTGAAACATTTTATGTAACTCGTAAGCTATAAACATCCAGACCATTACACGGAAATTCCTGACAGCATCAGGACCAACTGCAAGTACTATGACAAGTAGGCGGGAGATGAGAAAACTTGGATTTCATGGTCGAGTGGCTGCTCATAAGCCACACATCACGTCGATAATTGCCAAAAGACGCCTCGGTTGGTGTAAGGAACGTAACATTGGACGACAGAACAGCGGAAAAACGTTGTGTGGTGTGACGAATCACGGTACATAATGTGGCGATTCGATGGCAGGGTGTGGGTATGGCGAATGCCCGGTGAACGTCATCTGGCAGCATGTGTAGTGCCAACAGTAAAATTTGGAGGCGATGGTGTTACGGTGTGGTCGTGTATTCATGGTGGGGCGTGTACCCATTGTTGCTTTGCGTGGCACTATCACAGCACAGGCCTACACTGATTTTTAAGCACCTTCGTGCTTCCCACTTTTGAAGACCAATTCGGGGATGGCGATTGCATCTTTCAACACGATCCAGCACCTGTACATAAAGTACGGCCTGTGGCGGAGTGGTTACACGACAATAACATCCCTGTAATGGACTGCCCTGCATAGAGTCCCGACCCGAATACTATAGAAAACCTTTGGGATGTTCTGGAAGGCCGACTTCATGCCAAGCCTCACGGATCGACATCGATACCTCTCGTCAGTGCAACACTCCGTGAAGAACGGGCTGCCATTCCCCAAGAAACCGTCCAGCACCCGTCTGAACAATGCCAGGGAGAGTGGAAGCTGGCATCAAGGCTAACGGTGGGTCAACACCATACTGAATTCCAGCAATACCGATGGAAGGAGCCACGAACTTTAAAGTCATTTTCAGCCAGGTGTCCGGATACTTTTGATTACATACTGTATTTCGCTAGGGGGAAGAGAGACACCACCTATAGGAAAATTAAGGAGGCCTTTAGGGGAAAAGAGAAGCAGTTGAAGGAACATAAAGAGCTCAGATGGAAAACCAGACCTAAGCGAAGAAGGGCGGTGGAAGGAGTATTTAGTGACGGAAGAGGACTTAGATGAAGATGAGATGGGAGACATAATGCTGCGCAAAGAATTTGACAGAGCACTGAGAGGTCTAAGTCGTAACAAGGCCCCGGGATTAGACAACATTCCGTTACAACTACTGATAGCCTTACGAGAGGCAACCGCAACAAAACTTTTCTAAATGGTGAGCAAGATATGTGAGACAGGTGGAATACTCTCAGACTTCAAGATGAATATAATAATTTAGATTCTAAAGAAAGCAGTTACTGACAGGTGTGAAAATTACCAGATTTTCAGTTTAATAGGTCATGACTACAAAATATTAACACGAATTCATTTACACAAAAACGTAAGGACTGGTGGAAGACGACATCGGGGAGGATCACTTTGGATTCTGGAGAAATGCAGGAACATGCGAGACAATACTGATCCCACAACTTCTCATAGGAGATAGGTTAACCATAGAACTGTCGGGCTGGGTCTGTGTGACGCACTAGTTTTTTTTTTTTTTTTTTTTACTATATTTATATTCTTATAGTTGCTGATTTGACTCGAGCTAGCTAGCATTCTGTAATATCCGAGACAAAGCGTTCACGTCGTGAATGAGGTTTTGCTTTGTTTAGTCATTGTTTGGCGCTCTTCCAAAAAGCGCGCGGGTCTGTCAGACTGAGCCCGACCGTTTACATTACTAATTTCTGCCTGTGCGATCCCATTTTTATTTTGGTGTAGCTCTATTATTGTGTTACTTTGAGAACTATTTGTGATGTCCTAAAACCGAATTATCATTGTCAATAGTTTACAATTTTCAGTGGCAAGAGAAAATCTTTCATATAGTGATATTTATAGAATTTTATATGAGGATGAGAGTCAACTAGACGATTCAGACGCGGAGCCAACTTCGAAATGAACAGTGATGATGAGAGTAATAGAGAAGTAAGTGGTAGCGAAGAGGAAGATGTTCAGCTTTTTGCCAGCACCAATGCAATTATCATTGTTGGTTCAAGTATATCTCCAATGACATCGGAGCACCTAAATGGAGAAAAACTTCTTTCCCTCAGCGTTCGAACAAGATGTCACAATATAGTGACAATATATTTGCAGGGAAGCATTCGAGCTGCGTTAGAATCATTGCAGCTATTTTTTAACAGTCCATTGATTGATTTTTTTTAATGTGTGAAATCTTATGGGACTTAACTGCTAAGGTCATCCATCCCTAAGCTTAGGCACTACTTAACCTAAATTATCCTAAAGACAAACACACACACCCATGCCCGAGGGAGGACTCGAACCTCCGCCAGGACCAGCCGCAGAGTCCATGACTGCAGCGCCTCAGACCGCTCGGCTAATCCCGCGCGGCGATTGATTTAGTTCTTGAATTAACCGGTATCTACATTGATTCAGTTCCAAACAAATAAACTTTGTAAAAGTGATCCAAATATGGCTAGACCTACAAGTTTTGATGAAGTAAAGGCATATTTTGCCCTAATTTACTTAACTGCAACATAGCATGGCGGTAAAATGAATATCGAAAACTTTTTGGAATATAGACGGGACCGGAATAGAAATCTCCCTAGAAAGTATGTTACTAAAAAGGGTCGGACTTTTGACACGCTGTGTCAGGTTTATCAACATCCATACGAGCGACAAAAGAAAATCACGAGATAATCTACTGTATTAAGATCCATTCTTGATGTGTTTGTCTCCAACTGGTACGCACATTGTTCTCTGTCAGAAAACGTTACTTTGGACGAAATGCTCATTGCATACAGAGGCAGGTGCAGGTTCAGAATGTGTACCCCAAATAAACCTACCAAGTATGGGCTCAAGGTTTTCATCATGGCTTGTTCTAAAACGTACTATGTAAAACATTTGGAAGTCTATGCTGGTGCACAACCACAAGGACCGTACAAAGTCAGTAATAAGGCATATGACGTTGTGTTGCGTCTTTTAAACCCATTACAGAGGTTTGGAAGAAATCTGACAGTACATAATGGTTTACTTCTTATCCGATCAACAGAAAGGTAGACCTGATGCAGAAATGAAAAGTACTGTTGAAGTACTGTTGTTGGTACGTTAAAATTATAAGCCTGAAATTCCAGTAGAGGTTTCTGCCAAAAACGCTAAGAAGAGTACTCAAGTATGTTTGGGCTTAAGGAAGACGTCACATTACTCTCATGTGTACCAAAACGAAACAAATCAATACTCCTTATTTCGTCAACGAATCATAATAATGAAACTGACAGGGACAGTGGCGAAAAAAAATACAAGTATAGCAAAGTACTACAACAAAACATAGGGCGGCGTACATGTCGTTAACGCTATACGTGGTGATTATACTGTTGCTAGAGGGACAAGACGGTGGCCTGTCTGTCTCTTTTTTCAATTGTTGAACATTGCAGCTTTCAATGGCTACGTTGTATTCAAAACAAACAAAAACGTTCAGTTAGAAGATAATACCGCAGAACCCAAGGAATGTTTTTCATAACACCATATTTGATAAAGCATGCTACCCAGCCAAACCTCCTGAGCAAAATTAGCAGGCTTAACTCTAACTTATCCGGCACCAGAGAACAAAGAATTGTTGAAGATCCACAACCAGGAAAAAGGGGAGGATGCAACAAATGCAAGCACAGCAAAACTAAATACTTTTGCAAAATTTACAAGGTATGGTTATGCGTGGCGCATGCTGGAATGGTTTCTGGTGACTGTTCAGAAAAATGATGATTTTAGAGGAAGATATCTCACAAACTATTCATTACATTCACAATTTCCATTTAGATAATGAAAATTCAACATTTTTGCTTCTTAGTTGTACAAGGTATTCTCATTTGCAGCCCTATTTCAATCAGATTTACTTGTATTTGCAGTTTAATTACGTTTTGTACTACAAAGAAGTATGTTTTTCAGCTTCGTTATTTTTTTTTTTTTACAGTTACTGTATAATCCAGAATATAGCATTTAGTGGTATCCGAACAAAATAAAAATTCGTCAGTTGATGAAAATACACTGCTTGCCACGTGTTAGAAGTATTTTATTTATTGGGTCCCATAGACCCAGCCCGACCATTCTTGAAATTATTTTTCGCTAGGCCGTTCTAGTGTTAAGAACAGATATCTTACGTTTATAGCATTTATAGGCTTAGAGAAAGATTTGAAATTGTTGATTGAAATACGAAAAATGGCTCTGAGCACTATGGGACTTAACATCTGAGGTCATCAGTCCCCTAGAACTTAGAACTACTTAAACCTAACTAACCTAAGGACATCACACACATCCATGCCCGAGGCAGGATTCGAACCTGCGACCGTAGCAATTGCGCGGTTCCGGACTGGACCGCCTAGAACAGCTCTACCACTGCGGCCGGCTTGGAATAGTATCTTTTAGATTCTGAAAGTGGCGGGGATAATATACAGGGAGCAAAAGGCTATTTACAATTTGTACAGTAGCCAGATGGCAGTTTTAAGAGTTGAGGGGCATGAAAGGGAAGCAGTGGTTGAGAAGGGAGTGAGACACGGTTGTAGCCTATCCCCGATGTTAATCGCTCTATATATTGAGCAAGCAGTAAAAGTAACAAAAGAAGAATTTGGAGTAGGAATTAAAATCCACGGAGAAGAAATAAAAACATTGAGATTTGCCGATGACATGGTAATTCTGTCAGCAAAGGACTTGGAAGAGCGGTTGAGTGCAATGGACATAGTCTTGAAAGCAGGATACAAGATGAAAATCAACAAAAGCAAAACGAGGAATATGGAATGTAGTCGAATTAAATCAGGTGATGCCGAGGGAATCATATTAGGAAATGAGACACTTAAAGTACTGGATGAGTTTTTCCATTTGGGGAGCAAAATAACTGATGATGGTCGAAGTAGAGAGGATATAAAATGTAGGCTGGCAATAGCAATGAAAGCGTTTCTGAAGAAGGAAATTTGTTAACATCGAGTATAGATTTAAGTGTCAGGAAGTCGAATCTGAAAGTGAAACATGAACGATAAGCATTTAAGCATGAAGAGAATAGAAGCTTTTGGAATGTCGTGCTACAGAAGAATGCAGAAGAATAGACTGGTAGATCATGTAGCTAATGAGGTGGTATTGAATAGAACTGGGGAAAAATACTAGAAGAGGGGATCGTTTGGTAGGACCCGTTTTGAGACATAAAGGGATGAGCAGTTTAGTAGGGGAGAGAAGCGTGTGTGTGTTTTTGTTATTGGGGGAGAGGGGGGGCGTTAGTAGGGGGAAACCAAGAGATGTCTACAGAGAGCAGATTGAGAAGGATGTAGGTTGCAGTAGCTAAGAGGCTTGCACAGGGTAGAGTAGCATGGACAGCTGCATCAAACCAGTCTTTGAACAACAACAACATTATTATAAACATATTTTTGTGATTGGTCATTTTGGTCCAACTTACACTTCTTTCACGCTACAGAAATAAATATTTTGTTTTATTGTAAGCTGATTACTTTATTGTAAACTGAAGTTTGTATGCTTGACAAAATAACTGTTAAATTAATCCCGTCCCTCCGCTCCCCACCTACACAGCTCCCAGCCGCAACCCCACTTCACCGAAGCCCCACGCTACAATCGCGTAAAATACTGAAATTGGCTGAGGACGCCAAGAGGCGAGCGGAGCGGTGACGGCCAGCGCAGTTTTCCTGAGGCGGCGAGCCGTGATGCTGCGTCACGAACCCCGCTGGCCGCTGGGCGTGTTTGTCATTGTTTTTACTTTGCGCTCGGTCGCTGCGGCCACCGCTTTTGGAGGCACTAAAGCAAAGCGTGGGTCGTCGCGTATTTACTGCGTGCCGGTGTCCATAGCGGCGGCTGTGTTTTATGTCGGCACTCTCAGACAATAGGCCGCTGGGCCGCGGCCGTTTTATTGCCTCCCGCTCTGCCTGCAGGGTGCTGGCTGTTGGCTACTGGGCGCCCTAGTGTGCGCCTTTCCTGCGTATGTTTCTGTAGCGTGTGTGTGTGTTTGTGTGTGTGTTTTTACACGGGTGTGGGGGCGCAACTGCGCCGCGCCGCTCTTGTCTAGGCTCGGACGCTATAGAGCAAACACCTCCCCGTCGTACCGAGTGTTTATAGTGGCACCGGAAAACATCTGTTCACCTCTGCACTTCACCTCCTACCTTTCTCGTGCCTTCTTGCTCTTTGTTATGAGATCCTAAAAAATGAGTGTCGACATCAAAGGAAAGGTAACAAAAGAATGATATAAAAAAATTATACAGGATGACTCACGTGAATCCTGCATACCTTTAATTTCGTGAACGGGTCACGATATGGAAACCGCATTCTAATTTATAGCTCTCTGCCGTTCTGTGCAAATGAGGGGAGGGTAGTGTCTCCGTTGTGTGCCCTGTCCGTAGGAAAATTAATACTGAAATTCAGTCTCAGTCTTGACCGCTTACGGCCGTCCTAATTCTTCCTATTTATGGGGAGGGGGTGCGAGAGGAACTGAACATGGTTATGACCAAAACAACTTTAAAATCAGGATCTTTCACAATGCACAGAGCAGTGTTCACAAATGTACGGTTGCAGCCAACATTTCACTTTAGACAGGTGAGAACAAAGTGCTGACACTTGAATGGAAACTGGAACTGTTAATATGTTATTAAACAGGGGTAGAGTGGCGGACTTACACACTACTTAACCTAAGGTATCCTAAGGACAAACACACACACCCATGCCCGAGGGAGGACTCGAAACTCCGCCGGGACCAGTCGCACAGTCCATAACTGCAGCGCCCCAGCCCGCTCGGCTAATCCCGCGCGGCTCTGAGGTCATCAGTCCCCTAGAACTTAGAACTACTTAAACCTAACTAAGGACATCACACACACATCCATGCTCGAAGCAGGATTCGAACCTGCGACCGTAGCGGTCGCGAGGTTGCAGACTGTAACGCCTAGAACCGCTTGGTCACATCGGCCGGCGCTTTACTCTAGAAGCTAAGTTTAATGTGCACATTGAAAATTGTGTTGGGGAAGGATTTCGTGATAAACCAGAGAAATCAGAAACCACTTTGCACACATAAGAGTCTAGTCGACGAGACAAAGTGTGGTGATATAGGATGCGATGTCATCTTACCACACTGGGCCGTCGAAGACGGCTTGGAGCATCCAGCACGTTACTAGAAAACACCTGCCTGAAACAGCTGTTCGAGTTGCATTGAAGCAGTTGTGCTTTACCGCGGGAATCATCGTCTATTACAGGTAATGAACAGCATGACTCTAAGAAGACTCAAGGGTGCAAGAGCCTCTGGCCGAATTAGATAACACTGACGTCTTCCGAGGGTACCATCCAACTGCATCTGCTGACGACCGAACAAGAATAATCGTTCGGGACGTCTACATTCCGGAGTCTTATGATCTCGGAGGATACTCTCCACAGTAAGCTTCACACGCCCTGACAACCACTTAGAATGACGGTGGACATGTTCCACCTGTTGGAATATAGCAAACAATGCTTTCGTTTCTCAGAGGTGTCCCACCCTGCCTAGGCGCCAACCGATGCAAGGGAGGACGTTTTGTTGTATGGGACGCTTCTTTAAAGGAAAAGGAACTGTTGATGTTATCAGCGGATTCTAACTGTAGTTACCATTTTGGAGAAATTGCTAATTTATTTCACGAAGATCATATCATAAATAACTTCTTGTTTATTTTTGCTTGCAAAATTATAGAAATTATAGGACTAAAGACATAGAAATGAAATTAATATTGAGAAATGAAATACACTAGAGTATTAGCTGTTCTGAGATGATCAACATTTCATAGGAATGTCATTCCAATTTTAATTAACTGAAACCTCTTTCTTTGTTGTTAGATTTTGAGCGAGTGCTTTTTAGCCGTCTCAGCATGTGGCAAGGCTGGCTCGAGCTGTTGTCTCATATAGTTCTCAGCAAATGACAGTAAGCAGAGGAGCAAGTAATTTCGTTCTGTGTGTAAATTACTCTTAACTCTTGTATCAGCCAGAGTATTAAAGCTAGTGTAGCTCCTTTAAATGCACTGATATATTTTTAGAGGCATTCAGAAGCTCTTGTCAACCAGAGTACAGTTATAAAACACTTGTTAATGTTGGCGCCGAAACTTTTCATAAAAATATCCTAGACATATGCTAACATAGGAGCTTACGCTGGTCGGAATCGGCTATTGCGGTTAGAAAACCTCCAAGTGGAATTCTGTACAAGGCTCCACAGATATATCAAGTCTTTGGTCAGGTTACTTGTTTCCACAAAACCACTTCACATAGTCATCAGCATGTACATGCTCTTGAAATAGTTTTCCTAAGCCTCTTGGCACACGAGTCCGTTTACAATAATTGTTGCTGACCATGCATCTGTATAGGGCCGAGAGGAACTATATTTCATCTTAGTAGTGTAAGCCTACAGTAAAAATTTGAGTCTTCTGTAAATCTGTATCCCTGACTTGGTGGAGGCCAATGGAACTACTGAATAAAAGTGGGCAACTGCTTTCGCCATCACTACCACACACACAAACTGCTGGCAACTGGCAATCAGATTCTTCTTCATGTATTAGCAGAGATGGTGTTTTATATAAACATGGTTGCTAGGGAAAAATGGTAAGCAGAAGAGAAGGGAACGCATGAGTAGGGGCTCAATGCAGTTTCTGGCAGAATTCACTGACTCAGCATTTATTTGCACTTTCTTATCATTGCATTCCCAGAATCCAGACATAAGCGTGTCATTGCCCCGGAAGCCTACCCAAACTCCACAGCACCGGCTCCCCATGACTGTGCCTCCTGCCCCAGTGCCCCGATGCCACCACACCCCTGTGGCCTCCAAAACGTGAATGACCCTGCTCCTGGAAATCATCAGGCTGTCACCCAACTGAATGCAAACTCAGTTCCCCGCCCTTTTAGCAGTTTTAATCTGTATGTAGCGCAGCTTCTCGTGCTGTTGCATTAAAGAGAAGGTGTGAGCTGTTGAAGCCTGCTATTGTGAAGTCACGAGAATAACTTAACACACGACTGGCCATTAAAATTGCTACATCAAGAAGAAATGCAGATGATAAACAGGTATTCATTGGACAAATATATTACACTAGAACTGACACGTGATTACATTTTCACGCAATTGGGGTGCATAGATCCTGAGAAATCAGTGCCCAGAACAACCACCTCCGGCCGTAATAACGGACTTGATACCCCTGGGCATTGAGTCAAACAGAGCTTGGATGGCGTGTACAGGTACAGCTGCCCATGCAGCTTCAAACCGATACCACAATTCATCAAGAGTAGTGACTGGCGTACTGTGACGAGCCAGTTGCTCGGCCACCACTGACCATACGTTTTCAATTGATGAGAGATCTGGAGAATGTGCTGGCCAGGGCAGCAGTCGAACATTTTCTGTATCCAGAAAGGCCCGTACAGGACCTGCAACATGCGGTCGTGCATTATCCTGCTGAAATGTAGGGTTTTGCAGGGACCGAATGACGGGTAGAGCCACGGGTCGTAACACATCTGAAATGTAACGTCCAATGTTGAAAGTGCCGTCAATGTGAACAAAAGGTGACCGAGACGTGTAACCAATGGCACCCCATACAATCACGCCGAGTGATATGCCAGTATGGCGATGGGGAATACACGCTACCAATGTGTGTTCACTGCGATGTCGACAAACACGGATGCGACCATCATGATGCAGTAAACAGAACCTGGATTCACCCGAAAAAATGAATTTTGTCATTCGTGCACCCAGGTTCGTCGTTGAGTACACATCGCAAGCGCTTCTGCCTGTGATGCAGCGTCAAGGGTAACCGCAGCCATGGTCTCCCAGCTGATAGTCCATGCTGCTGCAAACATCGTCCAACTGTTCGTGCAGATGGTTGTTGTCTTGCAAACGTCCCTATCTATTGACCCAGGCATCCAGACGTGGCTGCACGTTCCGTTACAGTCATGCGGATAAGATGACTGTCATCTCGACTGCTAGTGATACGAGGCCGTTGGGATCCAGCACGGCGTTCCGTATTACCCTCCTGAACCCACCGATTCCATATTCTGCTAACAGTCATTGGATCTCGACCTACGCGAGCAGCAGCGATACGATAAACCGCAATCGCGATAGGCTCCGATCCGACCTTTATCAAAGTCGGAAACGTGATGGTTCACATTTATATTCCTTACATGAGGCATCACAACAACGTTTCACCAGGCAACGCCGGTGAACTGCTGTTTGTGTATAAAAAATCGGTTGGAAACTTTCCTCATGTCAGCAAGTTGTAAGTGTCGCCACCGGCGCCAACCTTGTGTGAATGAACTGAAAAGCTAATCATTGACATAACACAGTAGCTTCTTCCTGCCGGTGTAGCAATTTTAATGGCGAGTAGTGTACGTTCGATTTTTGGAAAATGCCTGAGAACCGTTATTTGTTCACTGTCTTGAGCCTTGCAATGAGCAAAGAAGAATTTTACAGCCCTATTT
This sequence comes from Schistocerca nitens, assembly GCF_023898315.1. Taxonomy (NCBI): domain Eukaryota; kingdom Metazoa; phylum Arthropoda; class Insecta; order Orthoptera; family Acrididae; genus Schistocerca; species Schistocerca nitens. The sequence continues at coordinate 390,419,568 of NC_064615.1, forward strand.
GTTGTAAACATCTATCAGAGAAATTTACTCACAGCTTCCTGCATCGAGGATGGAAGGGCAAGGTAATGGAGTATCATATGACTGCATGTTCCAGTAGCTGAGTGGTGCCAGCACGGTAGCTCAGCGTGTTCGGTCAGAGGGGTGTTCGCCCTCTGTAATAAAAAAATCTGAGTAAAGGAATCGACTTGAACGGATGTCTTGTGACGCGTGCCCAGACCTAACACAACGAACAATCCCGAACAAAAATGAAGGAAAAAAGAAACTGGTCATCGTGACCGAATGTCAGTCCTAAGGTTGGGTCGGAGATTTTCTCCACTCAGGGACTGGGTGTTGTGGTGTCCTAATCGTCATCATTTAATCCCCATCGACGGGCAAGTCGCTGAAGTGGCGTCAGATCGAAAGTCTTGCACCTGGCGAACGGTTTACCTGACGGGAGGCCTAGTCACAATACATTTACATTTATGTGACGTATCATATGATTGTAACAAACAATATATACAGCAAACATTATATATTTACTCAATCGACCAACAATTAACCCACATGAGAGAGAATTGTCAAAGGGTAAGGATGTCAAGACATACACTATCACTCCATGCCTTGAGGCAGTGTGAGCATTAATGATAATGGTGATGTATATGAATACAGATGGAAAAAAAAGCTTAGCTAATTATTTTCTCCTTGCACACAAGGTGAAGTCATTCCAGCAACAGCTACCTTATGTGGAAAAAATTCTATTCGATCAAATCCACTGTTTAAATGCCAGTGGCTGTAAGCGTTTTTGTTACAGTGTGATATCGAGCCAGGAGCTCTAACCAGTGGTATTATTTGAAAACCCTCAGTTTAATGACATCACAATAATGGTACCCACAGATGAAATATGTCGTCTGTGTCAAGTGTCGATACAGATTTCTGCCTTGTTCCATGGAAATTATCACTCTCCATCAGTGGTACTGGATTATCATACAATCTCTGCAGGGAACTTCCTGGAAGAGCTAAGATATTTCACAATGGTGAGTGAAACATTTAAGAGTGAAACACCTACAGGAGCACACTTTTAAAATTTTTATGTACACCAATTATGCAAGACAGCATGAGCTAGAGTGTTGGCTAAGGTGGCAGCCATATGTCCACTGACTCTATGAGACATTGTGGAGTAATGTGCTGGAATTATCTCGCCAGACTCTCCACCCACCAGAAAAAAACATACCTCAACTTTACAATTCATACAATGAATTGATGGAGGTGAAAATGCATGAATCAACTCTGCCAGATATGGGTGCAGAACTATGAGCTTATTTAGGTTTATTTAAATACCCAGCTACATGTAAGTCTTTATAAATTTTTAAAAAAGTTTGAGAGCTATGCATGTATTATTTATTTCATTGTGAAATCCTAGCGTCCTAAAGTAAATGAACGGTTTTTACCATGACCAAGTGCGAAAACAATCTCACTGCAAGGGTCTTGCAGTAAGTGACTGATCCTGCACTGATGATAGTGGAAACCGCAAGAGAAGAAGGGATCACTATTTCCTGAGAACATTCATGCTTTAATTACACAGTCAAACGATGGAAAAACTTTTTTTGCTGAAAATACCTTATTCTTTATTTTTAGGGTAGGAAATCCAAATATGATACTTAAAACACTGTGTCACCCACTATTCCTTCATATTTTAAAGTTAGATTTACTAAATTAAGCGATATTTAAAGAATTTAACAGCCTTTATATAGTTAAAATAATTTGAAAAGGTGGTGTAATGAATGTAGATGACGTTGGTAGCACTGCTGAAAAATATTTTCTGGCAGAGAAAGGTCGATTTTATTTTGGTGTCAACAGGTGTTATTTTGTTTACTGTCAACATAACCTCACTTTCCCATTTCTGTACATGAGCTCAGTACAATGTCTAATCGTGGTTGTAAAATCTCTGCTGACAGTTTTTGTTAGATTTGTGGTGAAATTGTGATTACGAAATACCAAAGAAACATTACAAACTTTGTGAAAAAGGCTTATCTATCATACTTTGGATCTAAAGTTGATGATCAAGATAAGTATTGGGTGCTGCATAAGGTATGTTATGTGTGTGTTGACGATCTGAGAAAATGGTCTAAAAAGGAGAAAAAAGCCTATATATTTCCTGTTCCTATGATATGGAGGGAGCCAAGAAATCATTCTGATGATTGCTACTTTTGCGGTGTTGATATTACTGTTCATAATTCGGAAAACAAGAAGGTAATAAGCTACCCTAGCCTTCTGTCCGCCATCTGACCAGTAGGGCATACCTGAATGACCAGATGATTTAAATTATATGCCAACAGAAGTGTTTCCTGATCTACAATCTGATTTACCTCAACCAGATGATGATGAATCCCATTGTAATACAGAAAGTCTAGAGCCGAAATTGTTTACTCAGACCGAGCCTAACGATTTGGTTAGGGATCTGGGCTTAACGAAAGAAAAGGCTGACTTTCTTGGCTCTAGATTTAAAAAAAAAGAACTTCTTGGCAGTTGGAACCAGCATATGCATGTAGAGAAAGAGAGAGCATCAATTTTCCCAGTTTTTTGCAACAAGAAGGTGATTTTGTGGTCAGACATTCCCTGGCTGATGAATGTGTTTGGTATTCAATACAACAAGGACGACCTGAGGCTGTTTATTGATTTATCCAAAACTAGTTTTAAGACTGTTTTGTTACACAATGGTAACATGTATGCATCTATACCCGTTGGACATCCTTTAGGTATGAAAGAAAGCTATGAAAACCTAGAAACAGTGATAAATAAAATAGGCTATTCTGCTCATGGCTGGATGACATGTGGCGATCTAAAAGTAACATTCATACTCCTTGCTGAGCAAGGTGGCTTTATCAAATTTCCATGTTTCTTGTGTGAATGGGACAGTAGGGCTAGAGATCAACACTGGTATGACATCATACTGGAATATCAGAATGAAACACAGAAATATGTATGCTTAGGCCAACATATGCAACTGATGCTTTTTTTATTTAAGGCAGACATATTTCAGGACCCCAAGGCAGTTGGTCCATGATAATACGAGTACAAACTTTGCTGCCGCTTTCAAACAGGACAATCTGAATATAAAGCATATTTACCAAGATCATTAAGGAACTGACTGAATCTGTCACAAAATGCAGGGTTTGCTGGAATAAGTCGCTGTATGGTTCCCCAGTTATAGATAAAATGAGCAAACTGAATGAGGCCCGATACAGACGAAACTTCGATCAGATTCTGCATATAAGACTAAGTACCAAAACGTATCAATATACCGGTACTGTAGACTATGGACAAATTTGTTTGTGTGTCACACAGTTGTTCTGAGAGTGCAAAAGACTTATGTCTCATTTTGACAGAGAAACAGAAGCAATCAACTTTAAATTAACAGAGCTTGAAAGTTGTATCAAGGCAGAAACTAGAAATGGCCTGACAACCTTCAAACCGATCGTCAAGGCAAATTATATAGTAGGCTTTACAAAGTGGTAATGGAACGATATGAAATAAACTGCTATTCAGCATTCTACCGTATGAAAGCTAATGTTGCTGAATGGTTGAATGGGATGATAAAAAACTGAGTGTCGATACAAATTATCTTCAGGGGTCATACAAATTACCTATAGCTAGAATTTCTGCCACAAATTACTGACGAGTATAATCGGACTACCCATCATACAATTAAGACAAGACCTATAGCTGTCCATCAAAATGGATACACAATTGTATTAAGATGGTGGATCCACGAAGCATAACTTCAACGTAGGTGATCTGCTACATACTCGTAGCTCGACAAAACTACATTTGAGGATGCTTACCTACTGAGCTGGTCAACGGAGATATTTACGGTTTCCAAAGCGCATCATACAAATGCGAGAACTTACATCCTAAAGGACAGTCATGGTGATGAAATTGCAGCGAGTTTTTACACAGACGGATCATGATAAGTTCTGAAACAGTCGTGTTCCTCGTAGAGTGGGTCATAAGACGTCAAGGGAGCAAGGCATTTGCGAAATGGCTTGCCTTCCTATTCAAACATAACAGTTGGGTGAATGCATACAATTTGCTGTATGATAGGTCACAGAAACTTCAAACCATGCAGTAGTGGGACATGATATCTAGGAAACACATCAGCTATAGTGAGGGTGATATTCTTGATAAACTAACAGTTGAATTGCAAATCCTTGGATACGACTTTTATGGACCAGGAACGAAGCTGAAGAATCACCTAGTTTATGGAGATAAAGGATTTAATATACTATGTGAAGCATGCAAGGAGCATAACATTTTTTGTGCAACAAATGAAGATTGTCCCACTGTGAACAGAACATTAGGTGATAAAGCCAACCCTGTATGTCGAGGAAAGAACACTGGTGTAAGACAATATGTTGCTGCATTCACAGTCGGTGAGGATGTGTGTGCCAAACTTAAACTGGGTGCATGGATGCTGGTATAACTTTCAGGCAAATTATGGCTGTAGCTCGTCTTCCACTAAAAAAGAAGGAAAAGAACTCTGCGATGCTTAAAAAGTTGCATCCAATTGGCGCTGGTTGTGGCGACAGGTGCCATGAAGCATAAAAGGGGAGGCAAAAGACGTTTCAAAACTCTGTGGTTCTGCCAATATCTACGTCATCTGATGGAATAATTCCGTTTCTGATACCTGGATTATTTCCCAGGCTGTTGGCCATTGGTTTGTTAGCAAAGAAGAAGCAACTACAAGAGATTAAAAGACATAATATCTCAATGGAGGTCTGTATTTATAACTGTACAGGAAAGGGACTGAGCTGAACACAAAGAAAGCTCGTAGTGGTACTACTGAACAGACTGCTTACAAACACTGGTCTGCTTAAAATCCCAAGATTTCGTGGAAAGGTGACCTGAGAATCCAAAGAATGTGGGATTGTCATTTTCGATGTTGTGGGAAGATATGAGACCACCCGGTTGCATATGTCGAAAAAAGGTCATCATATACTTTGATTTAAGCAAGGGGGAATGGAATATTACACTGATTGGTGTGGATACGTACAACAGAGTAGCTGATGTCACTGAGGCAAACAATGAACTTCATCTAGGAAGAGAGGAAGTTGTGGTGATACCTCTTGGTTCCTATGTCACTGACGATTTAAATGCACATATAAAATGATTTGTGAAAGTGTTTGAGTTACATGCAAACGTTTACACTTTTAAAAGAGACATAAAAACAGGAGAAAAGACAATGGACTCTTCCCATGAAGGTTCAATAGGACTGCTACTAGGTTTCTTGAGGAGTCAAGTGGTGGAGCATGATACTGTTAAAATTTATTTGTACTTGTCGAATCAGCAAGTGGATATACTGCCAGTTAGTACGATTTATGTTCAGTGTAATATCATGACGAATTCATACCTTAGCAACGGATTAATTCATATTATCGACGGAGTTTTTCCTGCAGTGAGTTCAGGTTACAATGTTCCGAAGCTTCCCAGCAATTGAGTACATATCTCAGTGACTGTTCGGGCATCAGGTCACCTCGAGCTGAATATCACAGACTGGAACACAAATCTAGTCAATTGTCCTGATGAGGAAATTATAGTACATCTTCATCTTAAGCACAACATTGGTATAAAATATAAATACACCACACACAACCATCAGAAGACCACTTACTGTGGAATCAGAACACGATAACATGTAAGAATTACGAGTTTCTCAAGTCAATAGGACTGAAAACTTGTAATGACATCACTCAATATAACGAGTCCAGTTCAATATGATGAGCGTATCAATAGTCAGGAAAATGTTTTCCACAAACCCATTGCTTCAACAACGTTTAATAATATGGTGAGACAAGAATCATTATTCAACATCAAGATGGGTTAACAGTACCAAGCAAGAGCCTTGTATATTGGGTGTTTACACTTAAAATGATTTCAGCACCAATGGTCACATAGCCCCTTACATATAATGCTTTCCTCTTTCTATTTCAAGAAATAAGATGCGAATTTAGTGGCGCTGAAATCAACCACACAAGAAATGTTGGATTCACACTAACTTTCAAAAAATATATTTCTCAATACCCCTCGATATGAACGCCTTACGAAACGCTAGATGGTTCATAGATAGAGTGATCGATGGTTCTTTTAGTATGTATAGCCCACGTAAAATGTTAATGGTCTTCTTTGAAGGTAACAAACATGTTATTACGAACGCTAAATACGAACTGAGTCTAGTTCAAAATACTACTCATAATAACTTGAACAGTAAAGAACATGGAAAAGGTGAGCATAAAATTGTGATACATAAATTTGTGTCAGGTATAAATGCATCGCAGTGCATGATGGAGCTACAAAGTGCTCCCATTTTGAGGATGATAGGAATCCACTATCACCACTTCTCGATGATGTGTTGTATGTGGAGTTGATGCAAGATGAAGTTCAAATGGCTCTGAGCACTATGGGACTCAACTGCTGTGGTCATAAGTCCCCTAGAACTTAGAACTACTTAAACCTAACTAACCTAAGGACATCACACACTTCCATGCCCGAGGCAGGATTCGAACCTGCGACCGCAGCGGTCGTGAGGTTCCAGACTGTAGCGCCTTTAACCGCTCGGCCACTCCGGCCGGCGGCAAGATGAAGTTGTTGCATGTAAGGAATGGTTATTTTATGTGTGTGTCTAAATACTATTTTTTCAATTCTGACTGATAGTAACATTGTTCTTAGGTTTGGATGATAAATTTTCAATGAGTCCCACACATATGAGTCAGGTATCAAGTGTATTTGATACTGTTATGTAACGCATCTCTATAATCTCTGAGTATCTGTATTTTTATTTTCTTTCTTAGCCATTGTCTTTTGCTTTCAGAATCCATTGCACCTTCACTTTTACAATATCAGAGATATGGTGCGTGTGTGTGTGTGTGTGTGTGTGTGTGTGTGTAAGTCCATCTACTGATATGCTAACCACACCACCCAAAGTATCTACCAATGATGATGATGGGATGTAATCTCCATGTGTTTCACATATACATGCCAGGTGGTAATGCTGCTATTGTTTCATGTATACTGAATCAATCATCTTTGTCTGTTTGCTCTAATAAATCAAATTTGTGATGATGATTCAGAGTTCTTATTACTACTTAACAAATATGAAGTACCACCTTTATTGCCTCCTAACATACTGAATCACTCTCTAAGATGAGAAGATTTTGGGAGAACGTGTGCAGATGGCCAAAGTGGACGTTTTCTAATATGAATCTATCCTTATATGCTTGTTGTGTGTGTGTGTGTGTGTGTGTATGGGTGTGTTTGTGTGTGTAATTTCACAGGATCTTACAGCCTGTTGTGATGTGTGTGCTTCAGAATTACTTACGAACATGGTATTTCTGCCTTTGCAAAATGTGTCCCAATGTGACACTGATGATGATGGAGCAGATTTCTATGGCTGCTTAACAAATATGATCTACTGCCTCTATTGCCTCCACCAGCAACAAGTCCAGTGAGGCTCTTGGACAAGGAGACTGTGGGAGGATGCTTGTGGTCAGGCAAGGCACAGATTTTAGTAAGTATATGTATATATGCACTTACTAAAACCTCTAAACCTCTGCCTTATGTATATACATATAAACACAGTCTTACTAAAATCTCTGCCTTGCCCGGCCACACGCATCCTCCCACAACTCCTTGTCCAAGAGCCTCGCTGGAGTTGTTACGGATGGAGGCAGAGGCTTCAGTAAGTATATATATATGTATACTTATTATATATTGTGACAGTACTGGTTATTGCCGAATAGTTGCTCTTCCTAACACCATCTCATACAAGCAAACCAGCTGCGTCTTTACCTGCGGCTACTTTTACTTTAGGTACTGAGGCTATGCACAGTTCTGTTTAAAAAGAATAACTCGATGTACGCATAGGGTCGATCCGCGAATGACTGCTTTCATGCCCCACTGCTAATTCACTGCAGATTATGACCTGTAGCAGTGATCCTGCAGTCAAATAGTCTATGCATTGGCTAGAATTGCGAGTTAATAAAATGCACAGAAACATAAAATAAATGATAAATGAACAGTTTAATAAAAATGGTTCTATTCTAAGCCTGTAACTGACGCAGACCATAGAGAATTAGGTTGAATAATGTTTATTCAAGAAAGGATATCTCAGATAAACGGGAAGCAGTCCTACGATATTCATTTAAAGTAGAGGCAAAAAATACCCTTATAAAATGCAGTAAAGTTACACTGAAAACGTTAAGAGAATGGCAACAAAATCTCCAAACTAAATAGTCAACGTATATACGCGAAAACTGAGTCCATTTCTTGATCACAATACATGAAATATTCACCAGCCCAAAACTGTTCAGAACTCCATATGACTATTCATAATGAACATACGAGATGCAAAGAATAGTAAATCATACTCTGTCTTCAGTTCCTTAATATAAGACAGTTCCTTAATATAAGAGGAAACAGAGTCTTACTCCGGAACACATTCAGACCTCTCGAAATATATGGTTCCTTCAGAAGTTAAAGCACAGCAGCGGCCGCTCACCGCCCAGAATCAAACATCCCCACGATCGAATACTACTCGTTACTACAAGCACGCCTGCTACTTTCCAGCACTCGACACGAAGTATCCAGAATCGCTCTCTTCAGCTCTTCACTCGATAAGTCACAGTGTTCACTTGACTCCAGCAGTGTATAGCCACTGTTCTACGCTCATAGGCTGACGGCCATCCCCTGCAAAAATTCAACGTTCTCCAGCTCTACAGACATTATTTTAATGAACATGACCACTTTCCTGCACTAAACTAATTTATTACAACAATATTTAAATAAAAGTAATGTTCTAAACATTCGATATCATTGCGGTCATTTACAATAAACATAAATAATAGTTGATTCATGAACGAAGAATTCTAGTATTCTTGCACAAGTGCCCTCACATTAAATGACTAAAGATTATCGCTAAATATTGTTTAAACAATTACTTATGCCTTCTGGACAGAAGCGTCTTACGATTCTCTTTTCAATTGTGGTGCCCCTACCACTTGCGATTGAAAACCTTTAAATTAGCACAGTTATTACATAGCACTTGCAGCCATCCTTTAAATGAAGATGCTGGCAAAACAGTAAACTATTCATTAAATAAAAACACAAGTATGACAAAATATGAGGTGTTCATGCTGCATTCATTTTTGTGTAAATGTGGAGAGTATGAGGTTCTGACAAACATGTGCATACTGCAAAAGATATAAAAGATGTCGTAAATAAATAAATAAAATAGACATAGAATGCGTAGCCTTCAGGGATGATAGCTATAGTGTAATGCTATCATCTGAGATAAGGTTTGTTGAAATAGTATAAAGAGATTAAAAGTTCCCAGAATGAGATTTTCTCTCTGCAGCGGAGTGTGCGCTGATATGAAACTTCCTGGCAGATTAAAACTGTGTGCCCGACCGAGACTCGAACTCGGGATCTTTCTCTTTCGTGGGCAAGTGCTCTGAGCACGACTCACGCCCGGTACTCACAGCTTTACTTCTGCCAGTACCTCGTCTCCTACCTTCCAAACTTTACAGAAGCTCTCCTGCGAACCATGCAGAACTAGCACTCCTGAAAGAAAGGATATTGCCCGCGAAAGGCAAAGATCCCGAGTTCGAGTCTCGGTCGGGCAAACAGTTTTAATCTGCCAGGAAGTTTCATATCAGCGCACACTCCGCTGCAGAGTGAAAATCTCATTCTGGAAACATCCCCCAGGCTGTGGCTAAGCCATGTCTCCGCAATATCCTTTCTTTCAGGAGTGCTAGTTCTGCATGGTTCGCAGGAGAGCTTCTGTAAAGTTTGGAAGGTAGGAGACGAGGTACTGGCAGAAGTAAAGCTATGAGTACCGGGCGTGAGTCGTGCTTCGGTAGCTCAGTTGGTAGAGCACTTGCCCGCGAAAGGCAAAGATCCCGAGTTCTAGTCTCGGTCGGGCACACAGTTTTAATCTGCCAGGAAGTTTCGATTAAAAGTTGTTAATTCGGAGGGTGCTTGTGAAAATGTTTATTCCCTATGAGATATTAACTTCTGTAGTTTTAAAGATATTGAGACACTGTCGTGTAATTGGACGCACTTCACTTCCAGAGATCGCACGTGTATTCACACTTACGTTAATACACTCCTGGAAATGGAAAAAAGAACACCGGTGTGTCAGACCCACCATACTTGCTCCGGACACTGCGAGAGGGCTGTACAAGCAATGATCACACGCACGGCACAGCAGACACACCAGGAACCGCGGTGTTGGCCGTCGAATGGCGCTAGCTGCGCAGCATTTGTGCACCGCCGCCGTCAGTGTCAACCAGTTTGCCGTGGCATACGGAGCTCCATCGCAGTCTTTAACACTGGTAGCATGCTGCGACAGCGTGGACGTGAACCGTATGTGCAGCTGACGGACTTTGAGCGAGGGCGTATAGTGGGCATGCGGGAGGCCGGGTGGACGTACCGCCGAATTGCTCAACACGTGGGGCGTGAGGTCTCCACAGTACATCGATGTTGTCGCCAGTGGTCGGCGGAAGGTGCACGTGCCCGTCGACCTGGGACCGGACCGCAGCGACGCACGGATGCACGCCAAGACCGTAGGAACCTACGCAGTGCCGTAGGGGACCACACCGCCACTTCCCAGCAAATTAGGGACACTGTTGCTCCTGGGGTATCGGCGAGGACCATTCGCAACCGTCTCCATGAAGCTGGGCTACGGTCCCGCACACCGTTAGGCCGTCTTCCGCTCACGCCCCAACATCGTGCAGCCCGCCTCCAGTGGTGTCGCGACAGGCGTGAATGGAGGGACGAATGGAGACATGTCGTCTTCAGCGATGAGAGTTGCTTCTGCCTTGGTGCCAATGATGGTCGTATGCGTGTTTGGCGCCGTGCAGGTGAGCGCCACAATCAGGACTGCATACGACCGAGGCACACAGGGCCAACACCCGGCATCATGGTATGGGGAGCGATCTCCTACACTGGCCGTACACCACTGGTGATCGTCGAGGGGACACTGAATAGTGCACGGTACATCCAAACCGTCATCGAACCCATCGTTCTACCAATCCTAGACCGGCAAGGGAACTTGCTGTTCCAACAGGACAATGCACGTCCGCATGTATCCCGTGCCACCCAACGTGCTCTAGAAGGTGTAAGTCAGCTACCCTGGCCAGCAAGATCTCCGGATCTGTCCCCCATTGAGCATGTTTGGGACTGGATGAAGCGTCGTCTCACGCGGTCTGCACGTCCAGCACGAACGCTGGTCCAACTGAGGCGCCAGGTGGAAATGGCATGGCAAGCCGTTCCACAGGACTACATCCAGCATCTCTACGATCGTCTCCATGGGAGAATAGCAGCCTGCATTGCTGCGAAAGGTGGATATACACTGTACTAGTGCCGACATTGTGCATGCTCTGTTGCCTGTGTCTATGTGCCTGTGGTTCTGTCAGTGTGATCATGTGATGTATCTGACCCCAGGAATGTGTCAATAAAGTTTCCCCTTCCTGGGACAATGAATTCACGGTGTTCTTATTTCAATTTCCAGGAGTGTACAAGCAGACAGCTGAATGTAACTTTTCGTCATAGGACAGAAAAGCAGAAACTCCATATAGCGATCATTGTCATCAAATGGGGAAGTTCTGTCATGCAACTCTTTCTGTACAAATTCCTGGACTCGATTAAGAGATTTTCCAAAACCACATTGCCAGATATAAGGGCATACCAGCAAACTCACAGGTACTGTCATAATGGGTACGGAGTGCAAGCATGAAGTGAATGTTGGGCAGGATTTCAACATCTCTAATTTGGAGAGATATGCTAAATTGCACTTTGAGATCGATGTGCATTTGTTCCCAGACTTTTCTGAGAGATTCTGGCGTGTATGCCTGGGAGCATACACACCTGATCCTGCCATCCATTACACTGCGCCGATGTTTTCGTTGTATGCAATGTTAAAACGACATTTATCAACATGAAACTGCTGACAAATGGTATTATGTTGCTTTTCTCGAATGTAGGATTTGCAGAGGACTTTGCCAGTGCACCACAGGTACACCAAGGCGAGTAACTCACAGCTGAGTAAAAAAGAGTACAGGCTTCTGACAAAGTGAGTTACATCCTTCACTTGGATGTAAATAATCTGCGTGGGCATGCCATGCCGCAATCCGCCATTTGGACAGCTCTACTGGCTGCCCAATGATGAGATCGCCAGACTGAACGATGAGATTCAAGATGTGGCTGCTGGTAGGGGATGTGTCCTGGGGACAGACCTGGAATATCCCCTCAATTTGCACAAAGTGAGCAGTCACCTGTCGTGTCCAGAGGGCCTAGTCTTGTGAATTGGTTCCATACTGGAGAATAAGCAAAGATAGATTGCACATAATAGAAAAATTCAGAAGTTTTCAGGTTGGGGATGTGAATTCTTAGAACCACGCACGGCATTCTCTTTGACCAGTATCCATGGCTGATGGAGTACATTGAGTTAATACAAAGGTGAGAGCACTCCAGATGTGTTATTGTGGAAATTTTGTTATAAATTAATGAATAGTTCTATTTTCGGCAAGACCATGAAGAATGTTAGAAACCATAGTGAAATTAATGTAGTTTACCGTTAGGAAGGGCGTCATGGCTCAAGATACTACATCACCAGGCCAAATTTAGGCACACCGCAATCTTCAACGGCGCACTAGTCGCTGTGAAGACAACTAAGGTTTCAGTGGACTTCAGAAAGCCTGTCTACATCGATCTGTGTTATGGAGCTCTCCAAAGTCTGCATGTACACATTCAACTACGAGTCTGCAAAACCTAACATCGCTGATATCAAGTTACTTCACATCAGCGGTTCCCAACCTGGGGGTAATTACCCCATAAGGGGTAAAATGAAATTTTCTGAGGGGTAAAAACTAAACTATTTGATTTTAGTCAATTATTTTCAAAAGATCATTACTAATACCACAATTCTGTAAAACTAATATTTATTATATAAGTTATCAATAATTACTCTTTCTAAATCAGTAGTATTAATGTAGTGTAGGTTACAGGTTTCTCACATAGTCCATCCACTACACACATATTTTGTGCTTTGTTCCGAACATTGGTGACGATAACGGACGTATACATATCAAATGCTAAGTGTCTCAAGAAAAAGTCTTCTCCAAGTTTTATATAGTACCTGCAGCAGTCCAGGAATTGCTTCATTACTCGCTGCAAAACAGATAAATGAATTAATTGAGAGCACATCACAACAGTAAGTACATAAGAGCTACTATAGTGCTGTACAGGGTATTATCATTATTATTATTATTATTATTAGAGTGGTCACAACAAAGCACTAACAGCCTTAAGTTGTCCAATTTATGCCAATTCGGAAGTAAGGAGTGCAACAGTCAAGTGATTTACAAACAGTCAGTATCGTGCACAAGTCTGAACTTGTTTGATTTTAAATGGGGTTGAAGCGTGCAGATCAACCAAATGCCGTAGTGGAGCGAAGTAATACAGGGGAAATATGTTTTGTAACAATTATCTACTCTTGCTTAGATAGTTGGCTTTCTTATCTGAGAATGAATTGTGGGTAGCATTTGTGATGCATCACTAGTTCCTTCGTCATTCATTCTAACATACACACACACACACACACACACACACACACACACACACACACACACACAAACTAAATATCGTTCATCTTTCATAATTTTTAGAAATAAAAACTTTCCAATAAAAGTCTTTCATTATACAGTTTCATTTGATGCTAAAGTTGGTGATAATGTGGGGAATGGGCGACAGCAGATGGCAATGTGAAGGGGGTAGAGGTACTAGCTAATGTCTCACTGTACTCAAGGGTAATGGTCTGAGAAAGGTTGGCAACAACTGCTTTGTATGGATACGGATAGTTTCGTCTACTGGTCGAATGTCTGCAATCCATATGAAGTAATTAGGTACAACCTTATGAATTCGACATGTCTGGATATGTGGATGATAACACCTGTAGTACAACACCTGAGAACAAGAAGGTTATTGGCCCAATGAAAGACGAAGTGAATGCCATGTGGAGTTTGTAGGACTCATATCAAAAATTTATCTGTGCCAAATATATGGAAGTTCCACCCAGATATGGGCCAAGTGTGTGCATTGTGAGCTTTGGAGGCTATTATTATTAGCGAAGGCCATTAGAAATGTCTCTTCATTGATGACGCATCTCCATATATGGTGCATGAAGGACTCTTTCATTTATTGGACCATGAGATGCATACTACACTGCATTCAAAGTGTGTTTGTTGTGACATGATAACAAATGGGTCATTCATGTGCAGGGATTGGATCCTTCCCATTCTGACAATATTCACTTGAGTGCGTGTGTGTGTGTGTATGTGTGTGTGTGTGTGTGTGTGTGTGTGTGTGTGTGTGTGTGTAATAGATAGATGAAATGTTTGTCGTAATTCTGTATATGTGTGTGTTTATGTATACGAATGACTGCCCACCATGTGTGCTTCTTAATTGTATGTGCTTATTTGTACTTTGTACACTTTTTTGCACACTATGAATGCTTGTAAACAGGGTGTTCAGAAACAGTCTGAAAAGATGGTCATGATGTTGAAGAGTAGATTGTGCTGAGAAATTACTGTTAAGAAAAAATCGATACATGGCACCATTTCATAGTTAATTAGCATTGAAGTTAGCCAATCAAGCCATTGAGTACACAAATTCAAGAGGACCGTCAGATACCATTAGCGTCAATTGTTCTCCTAGATGAGACCACATGAGACTGCTTAGCTTTCGATTTGGGTTCAATCCTTACCAATGTTGGAGTCGAATCTTTGTATTACTCCACTGTTTGGTTTTAGGAAACCAAACAATGAATGTGTTTGCTGACACTGCCTCTGGTTGACCACTTTAATTTGCATGTGCAATTGTCTGATTGGCTAATATCAATGCTGATTAAGTTGGAAACAGTCAGACACATCGAATTTTTATCTTAACAATTATTTCTCAGCACAACCTGCGCTACAATAGTCTTACAAGCTATCCAGCCTGTTTCTGAGTATACTGTATATGGCGGTATGGTTGGTTCTTTCTTCTTTCTCACTTGCAGTTGCTAGCCGCCGTACACAGTAAATATGGCAGATAAAAGAATGTATAGTAGTAGCGATGTGTCCCAGCAGTCAGCTGCTGTTGTGCAGATATTGCCCATAAAATCTTTCTCCTCCTCCGCTCTTAGTATCAGTATGATGTATCTCTAGTAGTCATGTATAGTATGAAGTATTGCAGCAGGAAACTGTGTTTCTGCATATGTTGTATGTAAAATCTCTCACCTGCTCCTATAGTGCGATGCATCTATACAAGTCCTATATTGTGATGTATTGCAGCAGTCATCGGCTGTCAGCCTAGTAAATAATGTGTACAAAATTATGCTCCTCCTATTCTCTTCGTGTTATTATGGTGTATTTTTCCTAATCATATGTAGCCTGACGTATCACAACTACCAGTTGCTGTTGTGTCAATACTGTATATAAATTCATTCTCCTCTTCCTTTCTTAGTATGATATATCTCTGCATACATGCAACTACTTTGAAGAAAATGAATAAAAAATAATAAACTAATTTGGTCTGCCATTGATATTATGAATAATAGACGTTGAGTCTTTCACCATTAAAGTTAATGTAGGGCGGAAGTAAATACGAACAACTTCTTGTAGAATACAATCACTGACTTTTACAGTACTGCCGAAATAATTGATTTCTATAAGCCTTTAATTCGGCCTTTATCTATTCAGACCTATAGGTGCAATTACATACATCGACATTCTTTCAGTAAATTTAGTCTCGACAGATTTTATAATTACAGGCTCCACAAGTGGAATACGGACACTAATGAATTGCTCCGTATGGACTACGTTATGCTGTTGTGCAACTACTCAACAAATTCACAGTACATAACACTTTCAATGTAGGGCAGCCACAGTCCAAATATTCCATGCTGAATAAGAAGGACTGCTGCAACTGTTAAAACACTTCAAAGATATGAGCAGTTTCTCAACCTATATTTGAATGATCAGATGTTTATCTGTACACAAATGTACAGAACAACTTATCAGAATTTTTGCAATAACAGTCTATCGATGCGATCTGTTTAAATCCAAAAAGGCATCCCAAAATCTGAAATGGACCCAGTAGAAACGCGAAAAGTGCGAACGTAGTGGGTATTAAATTAATAATTTACAGAGATATTCTGCAAAAGAACCACGTCTGAAGCGTTGGGGGGAAACAATTATTAGAATAACGTCGCATTTTACCTCAATTGCACACAGCTTGGGGAGAAAGAGTTGCTGTTGTCGGTATTACTAAATGTAAGTTGGAGCGTAGGTACATGGAAAGCTGCACATACAGAGTGTTGCGGAAAAAGCGTACCTAGCTACCGTCTTTGAAATTTCGGGAGCCACCTGTACATTTTTAAAAACAAACTACAATAATAATCAGAAACAGTACCTTCTGGTTTTGAGTCCCTTGTGACCAAATTATTAACTGTAGGGGTAGGTGAAAAGTTTCGACATGAACTGTCACAATAATTTGAATATAATGACTCAAAAACAGAATGTACTGTTTGCGTTTATTATAGCTTGTTTTTGAAAACGTGCAACCAGCCCCCAGCGTTTCAAATTGGGGTACCTATTACATCATGTTTTCAAGTATGGGCATGCACGGTTTTACGCATAGGGCACGCTACAGCTTACAGTTAGTTTAATACTGGCAACAACAGTGATCCTTAGTAGACTTTCTACACTGGAGATAAAAATGTGGGGCTGGTTGCACGTTTTCAAAAACAAGCTATAATAAACGCAATGTTTCAAATGCGGTTCTTTTGCAGACTACCTTTATAAATTATTATTCTAATACCTAATATGATCCAGTATATAATGTTTCTACTGGAGCCTTTTTTTAGGTTTACCACCTTTTCTAATTATGGACGTTCACACAAATGTGAGATAGAAATATTATGTACTTCGAAGGGAGGGGTGTCAAATGTGGTTCTTATGGCTTTTAAACTGGTCACTTTTATAGACTGTCTGTAAGTAGTCACAAACCTAAATGCTTTTATTTTTCCATTACTTGCCGCTGCCTAAATTCTAATAAGTTGTTTTGCATATTTGTATACAGATAAACACCTGATGATGTACATACGAAAAAAGGTTTTTAACAGCTGCAGCCATTCTTCGTATTCAAAATGAGATGAATAGTACTCTTCTCTTGCATATGGGTTCCATCGGTACAATCCATCGCTTGTAACTCGTGATGCAGAATACAGTTCTGTAAGTTTAACAATATTCGAATGTCCTAGACATAATTCTGTCCTTGCTCACCATATATATCTACTATAGACACTTTACAACAAAATAGGCGAATGTTAATTCGAGTATGAGACGTCTATTCCACGCCAGTCATCTTCCTCTCTACACAGGGTGAAGAAAAAACACCACTTGTCGGTCAGCATATAATTCCTCATCCAGTTCAAGATAAAAGTGTATCTAGCATTACCTAGTCCTACCGATAGGATTAACAGATATTCAGTTTAAATAACAAGGCTCTGGCAACGCTGTAACTGTGTGCAGTGTGTCCGGAAACAAGCATAATGAAATCTACACTTACTGTAACTGTCCATATAGCTCAGTGAGACGAGGCGATAACGTGAGAAATCGGTGTGCAGACTCGCTGATGTTCGAATCGTATTCGCAGCAAACTTTTTTTTGTTCCAGTTAAAGTATGAAATTGTATCCAATTTACAGCTCCACAGTGTGGTACCTTCCCTATTTCTTTATGTTACTCTTACCTTTATTTAAACATTAACACATTACATGAACTTCTTAAGACGTAAAAGACCACTTTTCTCGTACATGACATTAATTAAGCTGATAGAAAATTATAGTGGACACAGTAACATCTTCTGTATCCAACGAGGTAAGAGTACAAAAACACAAATAGGTAGGCACACTAGGTTGCACATTATGCTTCACGCAACAATTCCATTCTCTATGTTTGACAGCGGGGCTTATCTTCACAAAGTCGGTATGACCATGTACAAGCAATGTTACGTTTAGAAAAGTTGTTCAAAGAGACCACCTTGCATTTGCAAACACTTCGCCACTGGCAAGCTCATGCTTTACTGGACCCTAGGCAACGCACCTGCATTCAACATTGCTGAAGTGGCTTACACGTGAACTATCAGGTCGTGTACATCCTTCAGTGGATTACTATCAACTTCTTCCTTTAAGTGACCCACAAAAAATTACAGATTAAGACCTGGGGAACCTGGAGGACAGAATGCTGGACATCCATGACCAGTCAATTTCTCTGGGAACGCATGATTTAAATATTTACACAGATTCATTCCGAAGTGTGGCAGTGCACTATCAGACTGAAACCATAGCTGTCGCCGAACACCAAGTGGAACTTTTTGCGATGTGTCATGCAAGATATTGCAAAGAAACGTACGACACAGGGGTGCATTCAACTTGTCTGGCAATAGGTAAGGCCCGAAAAACACACCTCCCAGGATTACAGCCCACAGGTTTATGCCAAAGGATGCTTGAAAGCCTTGTTCTCAGGTGACATGTAGGTCGTTTCCAAACAATAATGGTTGTTGTGGATGTTGAAAATACCCTCAAGCGTAAAGGTAGATTCCTCAGCCCATAACATGTTTATATATGAAATTTTCGTTATCTTCCACTTGATGCAAAATCGATTGACAAAACTTTATTCGTTGAAAGGGGTCTTCTGGCTGCTGGTGCTGAGTTAATGTGTACTGACACGGATGTAGTTCTTCACTGTGCAACGCTTCAACAACCTGTCTTTGAGATACCTAGAAGTGCCTTGCAATACTTCGTGTACTTCGCTGGAGTAATGGTGAACAGTTTCAAGAATGACGTCCTCTGTTTGTGGAGTATGCCTTGACCTTGAACGACATCCATCCGTCACTTGAGGACAACGATTACTAGATTGCCGAAGGCGTTGCTCCAGGTGCCAAAAGTTTTCTTATTGGAGTAGTACCTATAAGGATAACATGCAGAATATGCACGAACAGTAGAGGCAGGTTGGTTATGAGATGCACCCAGCACCAAAACCATATCGACTTATTCAGCTTCTGTATACTTCATCGGGAAACCGCTCTACATGAACTAGACAGGAGCTGTTATGGTTGTTCGTTGAATGGTTAGTAGTCACATGCAGACAGTTTAGTGGCTCCCACTGCCAAGTGATGGGCTGTTGTCTCGTGGCAAAATACCCTGATCATAAACGATAAGAACTATTCAATGGATGCCTAGAAAAAAAAATGATGGATGTGGTTTCGATGTCCAAGCAGTCTACTCATTGACCTATGACAGCTGGTATGGTAGTGTAGGCTGTTACTCATTACCACATTTTGAAGTGTTGTAAGATTTGACAGCGTAGCCAACTCCTTGTTTTCATACATGTCTTTCCAAAATGCACGAAGTCTCATTGTGCTTGATAAACTTGGGTTGTAAATCTGGATGAGGACTCTCATACCAATCTCCAAGGGTGGCAGTTTTCCTTCACCTGTATATTCTATCATGCTGCAGAGGTAGCCCCACTCATACCATGAATACTGCACTTTAGTACCAACACATTTGTTATCTACCTCTGCCACTACTTCAAAGTCTATGTTGGGTGCTGGGCCTACATTCACACTTTTAGAGCCACTGGAGTCACTTCGTACGTGTTCATGAATATCAGTACTCTGTGGTACTTGGCTGACATGCTGGCACTCAGATTCCAGTAGCAGCTGAGGCTAGGTTATGGCAGTCAGATGAAACCATGTCCAAAAGCTCAGGAAGACATCCTGTACACAGTAACTGCTGCTGCTGTGGTTCGTGTGAGAACATTTGCATTTGCATTCATTGCTGGGTCAGGGTTTTTTCCTGCTGCTGTGCCTGTGCCACTGCTTGATTGAAGGACACTAGGTCCCAAAGACATACTGTGGACCAAGGCTGTTACAGTGACGGGTGGAACAACTGTGTGTTCTCGTCTGTGACAATAATGACAAAGCTCTAACTGTAATGAAATACACACATAATATTATTAATAATAATAATAGTAATAACAATAAGAATTGGAGGTGGAGGTGGATTGGCTCAAACGGTTCAAAGGGCTCTGAGCACTATGGAACTTACTATCGGAAGTCATCAGTCCCCTATAACTTAGAACTACTTAAACCTAATTAACCTAAGGACATCACACACATCCATGCCCAAGGCAGGATAAGAACCTGCGACCATAGCGGTCCCTGCCACCTTAGCGGTCTCGTAGTTCCGGACTGTAGCGCCTAGAACCGCTGGCCACACCGGCTGGATTAAGAAAATACTGACAGTCGTCGTCTTCTTCCCTGTGAACTGCTGGTGCTGCTCATTGTGGACAGCAAATGACAGCACACACACACACAATCACACAATCTGATTATTAAAAAACGCTCGAAGTGTGTAGCTTGCTTACAAATGTCTAACAGCATCAGTACATTAACAAGTGGGGTCAAGGAAGGGGAGGGGGGCTCAGGCACGGGGTAGGGGGAATGGGGGAGGACGTGGCCATCAAGTTCAGTGGCATAATTATGTTTAGGATTCTGCGAATGCGGTGATAAAAAAAAGTGCTGATGAGTGCTGAATCAGCGAATTCCGCCAGAAACTGCAGCGACCAACTACTCATTTGTATAGGAAATATTACAAAATTGCATATTAATTAAGCAGACATACGGAAAAATAAGAGTGTATTCTTCAATCATAGGTGTTTCAAAATACAAAAAGGGAACACTTCCAGATACAGTACCGACCTCTGTCTAAAAGGTACCACATTCTACTGGTGCTTGGGAACCATATGCAAAAACAAAATATTCACAAACGTAAATTAGGATCTGTCCCTGCCGTATGCAATAGAGCCACTTCTATAATCATCATTATTAACCTTTGATGATCTAAAACATTAAAAAGGAACTTGGATACTCTGGATTCTACTTTCACAATGGCCGGAATTTCTTGAAGCTGTTGAGAAGAGCAAGGATAATCACAAGAAGGAAGAGAATTAGCATGGAGGTGGAACTTCCGTTATCAGTGGCCGAGAGGTCCAGAATGCAAATGCCTCGAGTTGCAGTTGGTACAGCGGCGGTGAATCAACTAATAAATTCACAACGTGAATGCTGACATTAGCGCTCCGAGATTAGCTGCACAGTGGAGTGCGCAGAGCAATGCATTATATCCTGCGTTAGTCAACACTTCCGACACCTACGCGCCCGTGTGTATCAGTAAACAGACCAAGACGGACGCCCTGTGCTAATGGTTATTCTACTACCGGTCCGTGACGACTCACCTCCACCGCAGCCTCGCTTGGAGCGTAGCTAGGGGGTTAGAGTGGGGCGAGGTGCACGGCAGTTTCATCAGTTCGGTCTCCAGAACAACAGTAGGCACCCAACGTCTTCCCGTTACCAGTCTTGCAATGCTGATGGCGCTCACCGCTCCAGGTGCACACTTGTTCGAGTAGGAACCGTCGTAGCCACCTCCTGTTGGCACATACTTTGAACGGAGGAGGAAAGTGACAACGAAGTAGCCCCTATCATATTGGCAACTGGTGATTCTAAGTAATCGCCGTCTTTCGGATACTAATTAATTACTGAATTTACGACCAACGACATTAAAGCGATGCTCTGGGTGCATCAACCCCTGTGCCTGGGGACGTTCTGATAGTTCTCTCTGCCCAGTCCAACAAGATTAAATAGGAGAAAATCGGTGATATACTTTTATTACACAGTAACTAATTTACATATCGAAATTTAAAGTAGATCTCTGAAATCCTTTACTTTTTCTCGTTTACCTGGTGCTATTATCAGTAGTCTTACGTCTAGTATTTTTAAAAGAGGACTAGACACTTGAGTTGCTACGCTACTTTATTGTTGCAAATAACAACAGGGTCCCACCCGGCAGAATTTACAGTCCAACAGCCCATTCCAGTAGATTTGCCTTTCAACTTCAGCACATTTCACGGATATTTCAGAAAGAAGTTCCAACGCAAAAACTAAAGAGTGTTTTATTACAATACTCGTATTTTCAAGAGTTTTGGGATCGTGTTAATAAAGACACTTGTTCCATTAACATAAAAGGAAACGTTTGTAGCAACACACAACCACTCCCACGACGAGAGTTCCGTACCTAATGATAGGTAAATTGCCCAAGTCGCATCAATATGGAAGAGTGGAAATAGAAGTAATCCACTGAATTATCACCCCGTATCAAAGACATCGAGGCGTTCCATGATTTTGGAACATATACTACGTTCCATTGTTACGAAAATAACTGATACATAACCAGTACCGAATTCAAAACTATCATTCTTATCAAAACAACAGCCTCTTGATTCACACTAAGTAATGTCTGCTATCCACATGGTATCTCAAGTTGACTCCATGTCTCTAGAAGCTTTTGACACTGTTTCTCATAAGCAGCTTACAAACAAATTTTTGTGGTTGGTTCAAATGGCTCTGAGCACTATGGGACTCAACTGCTGAGGTCATTAGTCCCCTAGAACTTAGAACTAGTTAAACCTAACTAACCTAAGGACATCACAAACATCCATGCCCGAGGCAGGATTCGAACCTGCGACCGTAGCGGTCTTGCGGTTCCAGACTGCAGCGCCTTTAACCGCACGGCCACTTCGGCCGGCAAATTTTTGTGGATTTAAGAAGTATCCTATCTGTTACATTTACGATTTCCTGTCAGAAATGTCAAAGTTCGTAGCAAATGACGGAAAGTCATCTAGTGAAACTGGAGTAATGGTTCAAATGGCTCTGAGCACTATGGGACTTAACTTTCGAGGTCATCAGTCCCCTAGAACTTAGAACTACTTAAACCTAACTAACCTAAGGACATCACACACATCCATGCCCGAGGCAGGGTTCGAACCTGCGACCGTAGCGGTCACGCGGTTCCAGACTGAAGCGCCTAGAGCCGCACGGCCACACCGGCCGGCAAACCGGAGTAATATCTGGGGTTCCCAAAGTAACTGTTAAAGGCCGTCTGCTGATATTAATCTCTATTAACGATATGGGACACAAACTGACCAGCCCTCTTAGATATGTTTACAGATGATGCTGTCAGTCACCAATCAGTAAATTCATCAGGAGATCAAAACGATTTACAGTGAATGGGTTAGACGATGCATCTGCATTTTGCGAGAAATTGCAGTTGATCCTGAACGACGAAAGTGTGATGTCTTTCACATCAAGTCAAACAAAAATCCTTCAGTTTCGGTAGCACTATAAATAACACGTATTTGAAGGTTACGAACGCAGCTAAACACGTAGGGATCACAGTTTAAAAGTCATCAAACTCGAGCGATCTCGTGTTATGGGAAAGGCTAACCAAATATTGCGTTTTACTGGCAGAAATCTTCGAAGCTGCAACGAATCTACTACGGCCATTGCCTACAAAACACTCCATAACTTTTAGATCCGCTGATTGTTGTGGCCAGGGCAGGTTCGATAACTCATTCACGTGCTCACAAACAGTCTTGAACGATGCAAGCGCTGTAACCACGGGACCTGCCGCCTTGCAATACAGCATGATCATCGCAAAACAGATGTCGTAGCAGGGGATGGACCTGATCAGCATAAATGGTCGCATAATGCTTGGCCGTAACGCGATTTTGCAGAGTATCCATGGCGACCGTGCTACACCACGATATGGCTGCCACCAACGAACGCCGGCTTTGTTTCACTCTTGGCAGTAAACAGCCTGCATCGTGGACTTGGGACGTCGTACGCCAGACGTAAACTCTCACAAAACGTGCAGACAGTGTGAAGTAAGACTCATCCGAACAAACATCTTTTTTTCAGTTACTCCACAGCCTAGGTTTCACGGCTTCGGCTACATGTTTACCTGTTACGGGCATTTGCATCACTGATGTGCAGTTTCGGAATTCCATCTCGCATGGCAGTGCCCAGCTAATGGAGCCCCTTTCGTGTAGTTTTGCTGCTGACAAGGTCCGGGAGTGTGACATTCAGTTCTGCATTGTCTTTTGTAGCTGTCGTCGTCTTATTCTTTGTCACAATCCTCTTCAACGATCTTCTGTCACGATCACGCAACACAAAATTTCCTTCGCGTTGTGACTCAATGGAAGAAGTTGTTCGGTTTTCCTTGTATGTGCCATAGATCTTCGATACGGCGCCTCTTGAAACAGCAACCACTTCGTATACCTTGGTTACAGAAGCAACCACCATAGGAGCGCCGGCAATTTGCCCAAGTTCGAACTCACTTTGCCTCGACTAATGCACTAACAACTACGAAAAAAACACAGTGCTGATCACGATTGACACTTCCAACGTACTCAGGACACTGCACAATCGTCGCTCTTGGTGAAATACAACAAATGGTTCACATGGCTCTAAGCACTATGGGACATAACATCTGAGGTCGTCAGTCCCCTAGACTTGGAACTACTTAAACCTAACCAACCTAAGGACATCACACACATCCATGACCAAGGCAGGATTCAAACCTGCGACCGCAGATGCAACGCGATTTCAGACTGAAGCGCCTAGAACCGCTCTGCCACAGCCGCCGGCTCAAATATAACAGCGCCACCTGCAGGCTTCACTAGCATGTTAAGGCATCCATTTCTCTCAGTGTTCCATATTCTTTTCGAACCCCTGAAAGATGGACACTGTAACCACACAGCAGCAACAACCTTTAGATTGTAATTTTCTATGATTGATTATTATTTTGATTAAGTATCAAGGTTTTTCAGGGTTCCACCCATTAATCAAATTTTTTTACTGCGTAAATTTGGAAAACAACGGTGAACAGAGCAGGTCACTTCTTACAAGGCTAATGCACACTTGTATGCTCGCTCGATCTCTCCAGATATTCTACAAACCAGTCGCGAAAAATTATGACCCGGTGAAATGGCCACAAATTTGACCTGGTTGAGATGGCACATTGTCACCCATAAAAATTCCTTCGTTGTTTGGTTTCATGGCTGCGAATGATCTCCAAGTAACCGAATACAAACATTCCCACTCAATGATAGGTTCAGGTGGGCCAGAGGACACAGTACAATCTACACTACTGGCCATTAAAATTGCTACACCAAGAAGAAATGCAGATGACAAACGGTTCATTGGGCAAATATATTATACTAGAACTGACATGTGATGTCATTTTCACGCAATTTGGGTAGATAGATCCTGAGAAATCAGTACCCGGAACAACCACCTCTGGCCGTAATAACGGACTTTATACGCCTGGGCATTGAGTCAAACAGCACTTGGATGGCGTGTACAGGTACAGCTGCCCATGCAGCTTCAACACCATACCACAGTTCATCAAGAGTAGTGACTGGCGTATTGTGACGAGACAGTTGCTCGGCCACCATTTACCAGACGTTTTCAATTGGTGAGAGATCTGGAGAATGTGCTGGCCAGGGCAGCAGTCGAACATTTTCTGTATCCAGAAAGGCCCGTACAGGACCTGCAACATGCGGTGGGGCATTATCCTGCTGAAATGTAGGGTTTCGCAGGGATCGATTGAAGGGTAAGCCACGAGTCGTAACACATCTGAAATGTAACGTCCACTGTTCAAAGTGCCGTCAATACGAACAAGAGGTGACCGAGACGTGTAACCAATGGCACCCCATATCATTACGCCAGGTGATACGCCAGTATGGCGACCACGAATACACGCTTACAATGTGCGTTCACCGCGATGTCGCCAAACACGGCTGCGACCATCATGATGCTGTAAAGAGAAGTTGGATTCATACGAAAAAATGACGTTTTGCCATTCGTGCTCCCAGGTTCGTCGTTGAGTACACCATCGCAGGCGTCCCTGTCTCTGATGCAGCGTCAAGGGTAACCGCAGCCATCGTCTCCGAGCTGATAGTCCATGCTGCTGGGAACGTCGTCGAACTGTTCGTGCAGATGGTTGTTGTCTTTCAAAGGTCCCCATCTGTTGACTTGGGGATCGAGACGTGGCTGCACGATCCGTTACAGACATGCGGATAAGATGCCTCTAATCTCGACTGCTAGTGATACGAGGCCGATCTAACACGGCGTTCCGTATTACCCTCCTGACCCCCCGATTCCATATTCTGCTAACAGTCATTGGATCTCGACCAACGCGAGCAGCAATGTCGCGATACGATAAACCGCAATCGTGATAGGCTACAATCCGACCTTTATCAAAGTCGGAAACGTGATGGTACGCATTTCTCCTCGTTGCACGAGGCATCACAACAATATTTCATCAGGCAATGCCGGTCAACTGCTGTCTGTGTATAAGAAATCGATTGGAAACTTTCCCCATGTTAGCACGTTGTAAGTGTCACCACCGGCGCCAACCTTGTGTGAATGCTATGAAAAGCTAATCATTTGCATCTCACATCATCTTCTTCCTGTCGGTTAAATTTCGCGTCTGTAGCACGCCATCTTCGTGGTGTAGCAATTTTAATAGCCAGTAGTGTATGTAAATACAGCCCACACCATTATAGTACCACCAACAACTTGCACAATGCCTTGTTGACAATAAGAGTCCATGGCTTCGTGGGTCTGAGCGACGCTCGAACCGTACCATCAGGTCTTACCAACTGAAATTGGGACTCATCTGACAAAGTCTCGGTTTTCCAGCCGTCTAGGGTCCAACAGTTATGGTGAGGAGCCCAGCAGATGCACTACAGGCTATGTCGTGCTGTTTGCAAAGGCACTCATCTTGCTCGGCTCTTGACATAGCGCTTTAACGTCAGATATAGCTGCACTTTGCTAACGGATACGTTCGTCCTATGTCCTATACTGATTTCAGTGGTTATTTCATGCAGTGTTCTTATTTGTTAGTGCTGACAACTGTACAACACAAACGCCGCTGCCCTCGGTCGTTAAGTCAAGGCCTCCGCACACTGCGTTTTCTTGGCGAGAGGGAACGCCTGAAAGTTGGCATTCATGGGGCACTCTTGGAGCCAGGGATCTCGGAATATTGCATTCCCTGACGTTTCCGAAATTGAATATCACATGCGTCTAGCTCCAACTACCATTCCGCTTTCAGAGTCTTAATTCCCGTCATGTGGCCATAATCATGTCGGAAACTTTTTCACATGAATCACCTGAGCACAAATGACAGATCCCCCAGTGCACTGTCCTTTTATACCCTGCATTCCCCTGCATACGCGGTTGCAGTCGCTCTCCCATGACTTTTGTGCCACTCAGTGCATTACTATCGAGTGAGATGGCCTTCTTCTCGACTATGGCTGAAACCGTTCGCACGCACGCAGTACTGAATTGGCAGCCACTTGCGCCGCCGAGTTTTCCGTGTTCCTTTGCGGCTCGACCCGACCCGGCGCTAAAAGTTCAATAAATGCAAAACAGCCGCAGCAAACAGACGGCGGCCGCTTATCACCCGGTCTTTCGCAGCTCCGGCGCAGCTCCGCCGCCTCTCATTACCATAAACACTGCCGGACCATTTGTAGTCTGCCCTGAAAGAGTGGCAAATAATACTCAGTGCCACCATTATAAACGAGCAGCATGACCCACAAAAAAAGAACACGGCCGCTAAATCCTCTCGGTACTCCCGGTCTGCGTGAATTTTTTTACTCGCACAAAGCCAGAGCCTGCTGCTACGTGGGACATTTAATAGAGGTCAGATTGCAAGTGACTGTCGTCAGAAAAACACGGAAATGGGCTCTACTGCCAGACACAACAAAGAAAGTACAATGCCTGTGACTAAAATTGTGGTTAGCACTTCGTAATCAAATTAGGTGCTTACTATAAGAGGAAGAACTTAAAAGAGCTGCAAATCGATATGAAGTCTGTGTGTTTTCACCATTTACACTACTGGACATTAAAATTGCTACACCAAGAAGAAATGCAGATGATAAACGGGTATTCATTGGAGAAATATATTATACTAGAACTGACATGTGATTACATTTTCACGCAATTTAGGTGCATAAATCCTGAGAACCTCTGGCCGTAATAACGGCCTTAATACGCCTGGGCATTGAGTTAAACATAGCTTGGATGGCGTGTACAGGTACAGCTGCCCATGCAGCTTCAACACGATACCACAGTTCATCAACAGTAGTGACTGGCGTATTGTGAGGAGCCAGCTGCTTGGTCACCATTGACCAGACGTTTTCAATATGGTGATGACGAATACACTGTTACAATGTGCGTTCACCGCGATGTCGCCAAACACGGATGCGATTATCATTATGCTGTAAACAGAACCTGGATTCATCCGAAAAAAATGACGTTTTGCCATTCGTGCACCCAGGTTCGTCGTTGAGTACACCATCGTAGACGCTCCTGTCTGTGATGCAGCGTCAAGGGTAACCGCAGCCATGGTCTCCGAGCTGATAGTCCATGCTGCTGCAAACATCGTCGAACTGTTCTTGTCTTGAAAACGTCCCCCTCTGCTGACTCAGGGATTGAGACGTGGCTGCACGATCCGTTACAGCCATGCGGATAAGATGCCTGTCATCTCGACTGCTAGTGATACGAGGCCGTTGGGATCCACCACGACGTTCTGTATTACCCTCCTGAACCCACCGATTCCATATTCTGCTAGCAGTCATTGGATTTCGACAAACGCGAGCAGCAATGTCGCGATACGACAAACCGCAATCCCGATAGGCTACAATCCGACCTTTATCAAAGTCGGAAACGTGATGGCACGCATTTCTCCTCCTTACACGAGGCATCACAACAACGTTGCACCAGGCAATGCCGGTCAACTTCTGTTTGTGTATGAGAAATCGGTTGGAAACTTTCCTCATTCAGCACGTTGCAGGTGTCGCCACCGGCGCCAACCTTGTGTGAATGCACTGAAAAGCTAATCGTTTGCGTATCACAGCATCTTCTTCCTGTCGGTTAAATTTCGCGTCTGTAGCACGTGGTGTAGCAATTTTAATGGCCAGTAGTGTAAAAGGAACGAGCCTCCATCGTATCTTGAGTAGCAGCAAGGAGTGTAGCTACCATACGTCAAAGTGTAAGAGTATTTTGTAGGCCTAATATTATCAATATGCAACAATACTTTCTAAATCATAAATTTTACCGCCTGACGGTCGAACCCATTAATTTCTCCAGAGGACTACGGAGAAGACATAATAAGCTAGAGATGGTACAGACGTGAGTGTAGGCCTTCATAATGATCCAACATCTGGTCTGACGGTCGTGGTATCAATCATTTCAGTCAGTATCATGATCGGGACTGATTATCACAGATCATGGCTAATTGTAGAATTAGGATGATAGCAAGACTGAACCCATAAAGCTTATGATAATCAGTGATGTTTTTTTCCACTGTTCTCTCAGTCCAGTCCAGGCGTGCGTTAAGTGCAGAGCAGAGCAACTCAAAAATAATGTGTACTCCGCGACAGAAAGCGTGGTGTGTTATTTGGCTTGTGGAAACTGAGTCAGTCATAACAGTGCAACGTAATTTTAAGGTCAGTATGGTGGTGAACCGCCTACAGCAAAAACTATCCGTCACTGGCTAAACAATAAACGGGGACGTTTACTGTTACATGTAGACAGAGTACGTCTTTCCCCAAATTGACTATATTGAGACGGATAAGGTGTTTGTGTTTTTCCAACAAAATGGCGCCCTACCTCATTACAGTAACCATTTGCGTGCGGCTCTTGACACTCGCTTTCGAGGAAGGTGGATAGGTAAGGCAGGGCTGGCCCAATACCTTGGTCTCCACGAAGCCCAGACTTAACTCTCTGGACTTTTATTTTGGGGACACATAAACAATATTGTGTACACAGAAAAGATCGCAGACATCAATCATTTACGGGAAAGAACCGTTGCGGCGGTTGGGACAGTTACACCTGAAATGTTAGTGAATACGTGGCGAGAAGTGGAATATCGTCTCGATTTGTGCTGGGCACCAAATGGGTCCCACATTGAAGTCTACTAGTATTACACAAAACTTGAAGGAATTCTCTTTTATGATATGTACTCAATGACGTAATTTTTCATTAATTTCCCCATTATGTTTATACTTAATAGTAGGGAGTTGTTCTTCAAACACCCTGTACTTTCATTAGGTTAAATAGACAGAATGTTACGTATTCACAGTCAATATCAATGATGGAACAATGTACCTCTGATAAATTTATGCCAATTACGCAAATGCATAGCTGAGATGGCTTTTGGATCCGATGATGTTCTGATCCTAGACCGTAATCGACTGTCTCTCATGAAACATAACGTTACAGCTATATATTGCGTAATGAACTTTTCAACATTCATTTAAGTTGTACAACACCACACCCACAATATATTTATAATTCCGTAGGTTCCTCTAAGGAGCATGATCTATAAGCTGTGCACAGACAGGCAATGATAATAGCCTGCTTTCCTCGGGCATTGATCACTGATCCCGTTCCTATCCCAGTCTCGCAAAGCCAAATGAAAACAAATCTTCGACTGACTGAACTCAAATGGATAGCCTTACACAATGTTGGATTTCCCTCTTGTCTTTCGTGATATTTACACCAGGAATAATAAATGCCCTTCTGTCAGATGTATGGTGTCAAACATTTGTTCCGCCAGAGGATATCAAGCGTTGTAGACAACATCCGCCCCCTCTACCCCATCTCTATAACTAGCGGTGCCATCCTAGTTCTTTTTAATTCAGACGTTTTCAAGCGTCATGGCGTCGTTTATTCCACGAAAGTAGTTGAAAGACTGTAGACGAATTATTTCCCTCCAAGACTTTACGCAAAATCATTATGTGCTGTTTCCAGAGACGCATTTCACGAATCCATGAGTATACCAAAGAAAATGTTTCTTTTATTTTGTAAAAATATTACCAATTGTCCTTTCAATTTGTTATCTTGCGGTTTGTTTCATTTAGTTAGAATTACGAACATTTTTATGTCCCAGAAAACAGGTAAAAAGTAATATTAAAACATTCTGTAGGCACTCCAGTATTCAGAAGTTACCAGTAGATGGGCTACAATGAAAAGATACTGAACCATTTAAAACCCTTATTCTACTATGAAACAGTGTTAAAAATGTAATGAAATTGACGGGCCTATTTTTTACAACAAAGTTAACCAAAATTTTGTAGTGATACTTGCAATAGCTTGTCTTTTATTTGATAGAAAATTTGAAAAAAGTAACCTGCCTAACACCATGCAGGCAGGAATCCCATCGCGTCTGTTGGTCTAGTGGTTAAGCGCGCGACTGCGAATCAAGAGTTCACGGAAAATAATCGCGGCCGGACAACAGAAATTTTCAGTTTTTCCTTAGTATTTTCTTAGTATTCTCCTTAGCATTCTCCTTCACGTCTCTACTATGTGAGGAGTCCCCAGGTAGTAAATGACTAAATGTTATTCGGATTCAACGTTAAACAGTAGGCCCTCTGTCCAGTTGGATAATTGTGGTAAGCTACAGACACACAAGTCGCCGAAATGGCGTCCAGTGCAAAGAGATACACTCTGCCTTGACACAGACGAAATTATTACAACCATCAGCCAATATCAAAAAATCTGAACAGAGTATTACAGCACTTTTAAAATAGTTCATATAAACGCATGCAGAAAATGAACGGGCCCGGCTTTCCCTTCCACCAGTGGAACACCCTCGTACAGATGGAAGTTCATTCTACAGACTGAAAACCTGTCTTTGACAACCACCTAATATTCTTTAACAACCACTTGTTATTCCAACTGTCTGCCTTGGGTAATATGCAGATGTTGCTAATCATGAGAGACAATTTTTTACTTCCTTCTTTTCTTGTGTTTCATTTACTCTATACGTATGTCCTTGATGGTCTAGAACAGTGGTCGTCAAACTTTTTTTGTTTAAGAGCCAATATTGACAATGAAGGGAGCGGCAAGGTAAGACTGTGGCGGGAGGGGGGGGTTGGAGTGGAGAGTAATAACCACTCAAAGAAGAAACTCAATGATCAGCAAGCCTTGATTATTGGTAGAATCTTAGCGCTTAAGTACCTCGAAGCAATATATTTTAAGGTATCACACCGAATACTTTAAGTGAAAAAGTAAATAATGTATTGGAACTAGATGCATGTTCTCAAAGCTTACATAGTGACCAACTGTACATATCTAAGCAGAGCGTTTCTGCCTTTGGATCACTGGGTTTCGGGTTCGATTCCCGGCCCGGTCGGGGATTTTTCTCCTCCCGGGGACTGGGTGTTTGTGTTGTCCTCATCACTCCATCATCATTCGGTAAAACGGCGAGACTGGACAGTAAAAGGATTGGGAGTTTGTTAGGGCGCTGATAACCACGCAGTCGAGCGCCCCACAAACCAAATATCACCATCAATATCACTGTATCTAAACACGTGCTGTAGCCAGTGCCGTTTCAACAGACCCAATGATTTGTTGTACTGATTTCCGTACACATTTCCCAGGTATCTGCAAGCTGTGGTACTTGAACGAATACCAAGAGATGCAGCACAGCATTTCGAATCGGACTCCTGTATTGGGCCAGATGTAACGAAACAGAGACTGCTTTAAACAGTATAACTTTATTAATTCAAAATATCACAAAGGGATGAAATAGCGGACAATAACTTTACATATATAAAAGGGTGTAAAAGTCAGTCTGATCTGTAATATTTTGCGGGAGACGTGGAAGTAACTGACCCTTATTGCGGTTAACACCTTGACCGCTTTTCCCGACGAGTTGTGTGAACACTTTTCCAGATTGGATGCCATGTCAGCATTAGTGATCCACGGAAGAATATACATAACAAGGAATTACGTTTGTAGGTCAAAAGACGTTGTTTATACATTGATATATTACAAATTATTACACTTCAGGCAAGTGAGGTGGCAAGAACAATATAAATGGCTTATCTTACATCAGGCGACTCAAAATCAAAAAAGATTTTACTAAAAAATTACGGAAGAAGGTTCCTATGTCATTCTCACGTTTCCCGTCCTGGTCACTTTGCGACACTTTCCACTATCGATGTTTCTATTAATTGGCAACGGACATAATTAGAGCGTTGTACTAATTAATGACAATAATTGTAATATGGGACAGCCTGCCAGGCTAGCCGAGGGCGCTAAGTGCTGCTTCCTGGACTCGGGTAGGCGCGCCGGCCCCGGTTCGAATCCGCCCGGCTGATTAATGACGAGAGCCGTTGTGCCAGCCAGCCTGGATGTGGTTTTTAGGCGGTGTTCCACATCCCACAAGGTGAGTATCGAGCTGGTTCCCACGTCCCGCCTCAGTTGCACAATTCGCAGACATTTGAAAACGTTCGGACTATTTCATGGCTTACACTAGACACAGACAATAATTCTGTCCCGGGGGGCGCAGGGTGGCGACAGGAAGGGTATCTGGCCATCCTTTGACACTAACATCGCAAAATCCGTAGTAGTATGTCGACCCCGCGTCGAAGTGGGACAATGGCCCAAAGAAAATGATGGTGAATTGCAATATGAGATACAATCACAAATGTTTATTAGATATTTTGAACCACACTTTCCTTTTACTGATTGATTTACATTGCAACAGCCTTAATTTGATTTCATATTGTTTGCTACAAAGATGTACCACATTTGAAGGTGACCATCTATAACGCGCATTCAAAAGTGCATATTATCTTCGAGTGACATTTATGCTACAGCAGCTGATCTGTGCTATTTGCTCATGAGCTGCCAGTATTGGAAGACAAACAATAAAATATTCCTCTCACATTTCTATTAACCCTGCAGTGACCGCCCAACATACTACTGTGCCACTGACGTCAGCTCACGACCGATTTCAACGTCAATAAAGAACTGAGCACGTCTTAAAATATTACTGACCCTGTCAGTATTTTTGTTTGTTACTGAACAAAAAAAAAAGAATACACTTTTAAGAAGCTCTTAAAGTTATCTGACGTTTTTGGATTCTGTTAGTTTCTAGAAGCAAAATATTATAAAACGCGGCTGAGAACAGACGCCTGCACAAACACTTGATCTGGGCAGCACGCAGCCCGTGGACCGCAGTTTGACGACCGCTGGTCTAGAATATTATGTTTGTATTATTTCCTGATATGAAATGTTACTATGTATTGCTTTATTGCTATTGCTACAGTAAAAATGGTTCAAATGGCTCTGAGCACTATGGGACTCAACTGCTGAGGTCATAAGTCCCCTAGAACTTAGAACTACTTAAACCTAACTAACCTAAGGACAACACACACATCCATGCCCGAGGCAGGATTCGAACCTGCGATCGTAGCGGTCGCGCGGTTCCAGACTGTAGCGCCAGAACCGCTCGGCCACCAGCGGCCGGCTGCTATAGTAATCTCTTTTAATCGAGTATTCGAAAGTGTCAGTGTATGTTTGATTTTCTTTGTAATACTTTTGTGAATCGCGCTGTGTGAAACCAAATGTAATGTGCAGAAGTACTGAATGAACTGTGATACGAGAAAGAGATTGGTAGTTGAAGTCGGAAAATGAAGAGTGTACGCGCGGTGTATCTTGGGTAATCGAGCTACATAGAAAAACACGAAAATTCATAACCGTGTTCTTATTCTTTCGTGTCGGCTTAAACTATACTTCAACGTAGACGTTAAGGAACTAAATGTTGGACTACATGACCGCTGTGAGTTTCGTAGAGTACTATAAACAGCAGCAACAATGTTCGCGTGAAAGGACTGTGACTGTTTGCAGCTAACCGAACTGCACGGCCATACGTAACTTGCATTTATTACCTCATGTGCAATTTAATTACGGCCAGAGGGGGTGGTTCTGGGTACTGATTTCTCAGGATTTATGCGCCCAAACTGCGTGAAAATGTAATCACATGTCAGTTCTAGTATAATATATTTGTCCAATGAATACCCGTTTATCATCTGCATTTCTTCTTAGTATGGTAATTTTAATGGCCAGTAGTGTAGTATACATCCAAGCTCGTATGTGCTCTATAACGGCACTCATTAACTGTCACCGTGGCGACATGCGAACTGATTGTGATGTGTGGCTCTGTTTTCCACACAAGTGTAACTTCGCGATCGTGGCACTCATGAAAAAAGTGGATGGACTGTCAATTCGCAATGGGCGAGTCAAATTGAATTTTTTACAGTGTTTGAAGTTGTGTACAGAAGGCTAACAACGGAGCCGTGAGTACCGTTATAGAGCACATACGAGCTTGGATGTATACTACACTACTGGCCATTAAAATTACCATACTAAGAAGAAATGCAGATGATAAACGGGTATTCATTGGACACATATATTATACTAGAACTGACATGTGATTACATTTTCACGCAGTTTGGGTGCATAGATCCTGAGAAATCAGTACCCACAACCACCCCCTCTGGCCCTAACAACGGCCTTGATACGCCTGGGCATTGAGTCAAACAGAGCTTGGATGGCGTGTACAGGTACAGCTGCCCATGCAGCTTCAACACGATAACACAGTTCATCAAGAGTAGTGACTGGCGTATTGTGTCGAGCCAGTTGCTCGACCACCATTGACCAGACTTTTTCAATTGGTGAGAGATCTGGAGAATGTGCTGGCCAGGGCAGCAGTCGAACATTTTCTCTATCCAGAAAGGCCCGTGAAGGACCTGCAACATGTGGTCGTGCATTATCCTGCTGAAATGTAGGGCTTCGCAGGGATCGAATGAAGGGTAGAGCCACGGGTCGTAACACATCTGAAATGTAACGTCCACTGTTCAAAGTGCCGTCAATGCGGACAAGAGGTGACCGAGACGTGTAACCAATGGCACCCCATACCATCACGCCGGATGATATGCCAGTATGGCGATGACGAATACACGCTTCCAACGTGCGTTCACCGCGACGTCGCCAAACACGGATGCGACCATCATGATGCTGCAAACAGAACATGGATTCATCCGAAAAAATGACGTTTTGCCATTCGTGCAGCCAGGTTCGTGATTGAGTATACCATGGCAGGCGCTGCTGTCTGTGACGCAGCGTCAAGGGTAACCGCAGTCATGGTCTCCGAGCGGATAGTCCATGCTGCTGCAAACGTCGTCGAACTGTTCGTGCAGAAGGTTGTTGTCTTGCATACGTCCCCATCTGTTGACTCAGGGATCGATCCGTTAAAGCCATGCGGATAAGATGCCTGTCATCTCGACTGCTTGTGATACGAGGCAGTTGGGATCCAGCACCTCGTTCCGTATTACCCTCCTGAACCCACCGATTTCATATTCTGCTAACAGTCATTGGATCTCGACCAACGCGAGCAACAATGTCGCGATACGATAAACCGCAATCGCGATAGGCTACAGTCCGACCTTTATCAAAGTCGGAAACGTGATGGCACGCATTTCTCCTCCTTACACGAGGCATCACACTACCTTTTACCAGGCAACGCCAGTCAACTGCTGTTTGTGTATGAGAAATCGGCTGGAAACTTTTCTCATATCAGCACGTTGTAGGTGTCGCCACCGGCGCCAACCTTGTTTGAATGCTGTCGCCACCGGCGCCAACCTTGTTTGAATGCTCTCAAAAGGTAATCATTTGCATATCACAGCATCTTCTGCCTGTCGGTTCAATTTCGCGTCTGTAGCACGTCATCTTCGTGGTGTAGCAATTTTAATGGCCAGTAGTGTATAACAAGTATGTCGAGCCGACCGGTGACGAAAGGAATTATACAGTATTTAATATGACCAGGAGAATCATAAACTAAGGCAGAGAATATACCCATGGCATTGTCATGATTGATGGAAATACAATAATTACACTACCAGAATCACCGAACCGCCGCTAAAGTTCAACGCAAAGACCTCAGACACAGGTAAGCTGCAATGTCAAACACCTCCCCTCTAAAGACTTATGGGGTTACATAAAGATTCTATCGTATTTTTTTCTATTTTGTGACACTCTTTTTTCAGTATTTACTTTCCGTAGAAATAAATGTAATTTGAGTGAAGCGCCGGCCGCTGGTGACCGAGCGGTTCTGGCGCTACCGTCTGGAACCGCGCGACCGCTACGGTCGCAGGTTCGAATCCTGCCTCGGGCATTGATGTTTGTGTTGTCCTTAGGTTAGTTAGGTTTAAGTAATTCTAAGTTCTAGGAGACTTATGACCTCAGCAGTTGATTCCCACAGTGCTCAGTGCCATTTGAGCCATTTTGAGCCATTTTGAGTGAAGCGTTCTGTTGACATCGTTGACCCACCATTAATGTATTTTGTTAATAGTTATTGCTATTTACTTTCTGTATCTTATTCATTTATCTATTGTACCTCTTACTGCATGCGTTTTACGTGTTGTTTTGGAGGTCTGTGCTTTAGTGTAAGTGGGTAGTGTTTCGCCAGGTGAATTCACGTATTTATCGTAGACGTGCTAACCCGCGTAAGTTGTGACATCCGTCATTAGATTCCTGCGCCGACCAGTCAAATCAAAGCTGCTCTCTCGCTACGGCGGAAAGTTTGCTTTTGACAGATGTCACAGCTGTCAATTACGTAAACTGTGTTTATATTCAATGAGAAGTCATATTATGGCATTCTAATTACCAAATGCGAGAGTATTTTGGACTTTCAGCTATAACCGAAAAAAATTATAGCCATTTCATTAATTTTTTATGGGAATTTTTGTGTTACACGTTTTTTTTTGGTGTTTTTTGAAAAACTCTGACGTAGTTACTTTCGCTAATTTGGAAGTAAAGCAGGTTCTTTCGGATTTAAACCGCAGAAATTCATGGTGGAAATTAAGTAAAAAAGATCTCTCAGAACTTTTTTCTTGGTGCTATCATCACGTAACAATACAAATTGTTGTGAGTGAGAGAACTTGCGAGAACAAACATCTACAGCGTACCTTACGACCAACGACTTTCTTAGCCTGGTTACAGAGAACAAATATGGATTAAGGAGACTACGAGTTTCCAACCTTGTATTTGGAGAAAATCTCCGCGTGTTTTGTTCTCTCACACCTGAGTTGGTCTCAATCCCTATCACTGGATTACAGATATAATCTCAGAACTTGTATCACGCCACTGTTCTCTATGCTACCACCTTTCACTCAGTACTTTGATGTGGGTCCATCCTAACTCCAAACATATTCGCTAGAGAGGGATATATAATACTATGATACGACATAAAGAAGCCATCACGTTTTCCCCACACGCCAAACAGAAACACCACCGTATTTTCGTTTGTCCGTACTCCAGCACTCACCTAAAATACTAGTCCTGGTACAAACTTCTGTATCGAAAACCGGCGCACACGGACCGATATCTGTACAAACTGTCAAGTCATCACCAGAGCTAGAAAAGAGGCGTGATTAATACGCTCGTAAAGTGAGCAAGACTAATGTCTGAGCCAAAGCATCTCAGACGCGAGATGCAACAGCCGGGAAGAGTTCTGAGGAGCAATGGGTACTCCGCCTGTTACAGAAGAAGTGTCACAGAATCAAACCCTCGGCGAAGTAAAACACCGGAAAAAGAAATGTCGGGTACGGCCTTCCTGCCACACATTACCTGAGTGACGGACAGAGTCTACCGTATATTGCGGGGATACGGCGTTCAGACTATTTATAAACCGACAAAGAAGATCATAAACTGTGTGAGATCGGAAAAAAATGTTGAAATGTGTGTGAAATCTTATGGGACTTAACTGCTAAGGTCATCAGTCCCTAAGCTTACACACTACTTAACCTAAATTATCCTAAGGACAAACACACACATCCATGCCCGAGGGAGGATTCGAACCTCCGCCGGGATCAGCCGCACAGTCCATGACTACAGCGCCCGAGACCGCTCGGCTAATCCCGCGCAGCAGGAAAACTAAAAAAGGGAGCTATTTACAATGTCGGGAAAATATCGCATAGCACGTACATACGGAAAAATCTATGTTGGCATCAATCAACATCAGGATCACCGAACTTAGCAGCATTGCAGGTTGGGGCAGGTGGAGAAATTGGTTTGGCGAAGCATGCGCTGTGTGAGGAGGGGGGAGGGGAGGTTATTGTTGAACATCCCGTCGATAACGAGGTCATTAGAGACGGAGCACAAGCTCGGATTAAGGAAGGATGGAGAAGGAAAGCGGCAGTGCCCTTTCGAAGGAACCATCCCGGCATTTGCCTTAAGCGATTTATGGATATCACGGAAAACCTAAATCAGGATGGCCGGGCACCGATTTGAACCGTCGTTCTCCCGAATGCGAGCCGCGCTGCGTGGCAGAGACCACATAGTAGAATTCGCCGACGTGGAAGTTCGTACTGTAGAGAAAAGCATCACACCTGCACGTTCAGATAAACTGTAGAAATACACAAACATGAGAACAGCTTCAACAAGAAAGAAGAAGAAAGCCCCAAGGTGAATGGATCCTGGATTCCCGTGCTGCAGCGAACTGTCGCTGCAGGTAGAAAGGGGACAACTGCAGCGGAAACGACGACGCAAAAGCCCTACGATGTAGACGCGCCAGGTGCATATAATGGATGGCCGCAGGCACGACTCCAGTCCACGACCAGCAATCCAATAATGGAGGGCGAACCTTCGACAATGTTAGCCACTCTTGCTGGCAAATCGTCAGCGAAATTATCAAATGAACTTTGGCCGAAGAACCCGAGACAGAAGCCAACAGGCAGTTCTTCAAGACGACAATGGCAATCGTAGTGTTCGAAGGTGATCAATTATCTTTTTTTTACTATTTTTTCTTTTATTTTGGTACTGCTCTGACAGTAAGTACAGTTAGGAATCGACGGCTTTTAAATGAAACCGACACAATAACGTATGTTGGTAACAGCCAAATGTGCAGACGTTTACATGTGAAAAGTAACACCCCTTCTTTTTATTTCATTACAGGTCAACTTAGGACCGCATGAAGATTACTATTTTTTGCTTTTCCTGCATCCTCCTTCAAAACTCTAAATTTTTGTCAGAATAAGCTCTTTTCCTCTCATGTGGTCACTTGACTTTTTTCTTGCTTTTTGTTTTATGTTCCTGAAAACCATTAAATTTCCTGGTTGTATTGGTCTCTTTTGGGCAAGATCACCTAAGTCCTTTTTTGTCATACATCACCGTCCATTTTCTACTTTTTCGTTTTGAAAGAAACTGTGCATTTTCTTTAATAATCTATTTTCCTTCGTTCTTTCTATATGTCGATACCATGTTAACACACCTATATCGCATCTTTTGTTATGGGGGAGTATGGGTGTACTTCCTTAATTGGTCTCAAAACAACATTGCCATTTTTGTTCTTAATTTCAGTTACAATTTTCACAGGATACTTCTTTACAACTTTTCCAAATCTTCTATTGCCATTTTGAATCCACACTCATGCTCAATAATTAAGGATAATATTGATACATGGTGAAACAAGCCTCTGGTGAGCGGTTTTCCGGTTTAAATCACCTCGGCGTATGAACATGCCGTGCATTTGACCTGCGGTCGTCACACGGTGGCGCCGGCAGCAGTCCACGTACGAAGAGGTGTGTTGGCGCATGCCAGAGTACGGTGCAGCGAGTAAGTGTGCAGACGTTTTCAGACGTGCCAATGGTGACTGTGTGGTGAAAATTGCTCAAAGAACACATATTGATGACGTTATGAGGGGTAGAATACTAGGACGACTGGAGACTGATCAAACACATCAGGTCGTAGCACGGCCCATCCGTGTACCACAAACTGTGTTCTCAGGATTATGGCAACGATTCCAGCAGACAGGAAACGTGTGGCGCTACAGTACTGGACGTACACAGTGTACAACACCACAAGAAGAGCGATATCTCACCATCAGTGCCCGCAGACAGCCACGGATTACTGCAGGTAACCTTGGTCGGGACCTTACCGCAGCCACTGGAACAGTTGCCCCAGACACACAGTCTACAGACGACAGAACAGACATGGTCCATTTCACTGACCCCTGGTCACAGGAGAGCCTGTAAAGCCTGGTGTCAAGAACACAGTGCATGGTCATTGGAACAGTGGTCCCAGGTTATGTTCACGGAGGAGTTAAAAAAAAATGGTTCAAATGGCTCTGAGCACTATGGGACTTAACATCTGAGGTCATCAGTCCCCTAGAACTCAGACCTACTTAAACCTAACTAACCTAAGGACATGACACACATCCATGCCCGAGGCAGGATTCGAACCT
This sequence comes from Schistocerca nitens, assembly GCF_023898315.1. Lineage (NCBI taxonomy): Eukaryota > Metazoa > Arthropoda > Insecta > Orthoptera > Acrididae > Schistocerca > Schistocerca nitens. The sequence goes on from NC_064615.1 coordinate 390,460,637, forward strand.
GCGACCGTAGCGGTCACGCGGTTCCAGACTGAAGCGCCTAGAACCGCACGGCCACACCGGCCGGCCACGGAGGAGTACAGGTATAGTCTGAACAGTGATTCTCGCAGGGTTTTTGTATGACGTGAACCAGGAACCAGATACCAACCCCTAAATTTCCTTGAAAGGGACCTGTATGGATGTCGTGGTTTGATGGTTTGTGATGGGATTATGATGGGTGCACGTACACTCCTGCATGTCTTTGATAGAGGAACTGTAACAGGTCAGGTATATCGGGACGTCATTTTGCCTATCAGGGGTGCAGTGGGTCCCACCTTCCTCCTGATGGATGATAACGCACGGCACCACCGAGCTGCCGTCGTGGAGGAGTGCCTTGATACAAAAGATATCAGGCGAATGGAGTGGGCTGCCTGTTCTCCAGACCTAAACACCATCGAGCACGTCTTGGATGCTCTCGGTCGACGTATCGCTGCACGTCTTCAAATCCCTACAACACTTCAGGAGCTCCGACAGGCACTGGTGCAAGAATGGGAGGCTATACCCCAGCAGCTGCTAGACCACATGATCCAGAGTATGCCAACCCGTTGTGCGGTCTGTGTACGTGTGCATGGTGATTATATCCCATATTGATGTCGGGGTACATGCGCAGGAAACAGTGGCGTTTTGTAGCACACGTGTTTCGGGATGGTTTTCTCAACTTATCACCAATACCGTGGACTTACAGAACTATGTCGTGTGTGTTCCCTATGTGCCTATGCTATTAGCGCCAGTTTTGTGCAGTGACACGTTGTGTGGCATCACATTCTGCAATTATCTTTAATTTATGAGCATGAGTATAGGTGGAAGTACTGTTTCCGATCCGCAGAGGACTTCTGGTTTTAAAAATGTATCACAATGCCTTAATTTAACATCTTTAGAAAAAAATACCTTTAACTATACACCTTCTTTCCTTTCAAGCATACTCTCTTCGCTTTTTTCACTTCTGAAAAAAACTGCAATTTCCAATTTTTATGTTTATATTTTCACCCATACGAATAAAGATGTTTGCTATTTAAGTTGCCATACTTCTTCATGTGTGACTTTTATTGGTCGCGTATTCTGTCTTTTCCAGAGACATTTGTAGACCTACCTTCTCAGCTGTTTCTTTCAAAGGTTCTATGATTTTCTTCGCATTTTCTGAGGACCCACCTATCCTCACAAAATCATCTGCAAAAGCCAGACCATTTATTGCTTATTTTGATTACCTAACTCTATGTAACTGTTAACTTATCGGCTTTTGTCCCTTTCTTCTCCATCTCTCTCAACTTTCTGCAGCATAGTAATGGTGACAATCCGTGTCTCTGTTTGGCTCCTGATACAATTTTTAAGGGAGTAGAGGTTGTTACAGGAAAGTTTACTTTAGATATTGTGTTTGTAAGAGTCCGCTGGTTTCCGCGACTGCTCACACCCGTTTCAAAAGATCGGCTAAATCGGGCGGCAGTCGGTTACACTTTCAGCAACCTAATCGTCATGAACTAATTTTGGGCTTGGCACAGTGACAGTGAGTAAGACAAAAGAACAAAGCAAATAGTGGAAAAATAACGATTTACCAAAACCAAAAACGGTGAGGACACAAACTTCATCGGGGTGAGTGAAGCTGAGTATTTATCCGAGCTGCCATGATGTATTGCTAACCGATTATGTTTGCAAGGAGAGAGTCGTCACAGCAGCACACTATCGAAATCTTCTGAAGAGGTTCCGTGTCGTCGCGGGACGCTAACCAAGGAGGTGACCTTGCTCCAAGGCAGCCCCGAGACCATTATGCACAAAACAGTCCCACATGCTGCTTCTCCGTGTCATGAAGCAATCGCGTGGCGTACTGTAGTCGCTACTGAGGTGGATGCGTATAGTTTCCAGTGGCGTCACCGCGGTAGTACCACTTTGTACCACGCCATTGAAAGTTACAGACTTTTATACGTATGTAATTTTACTAGCCCTCCATCACCACCGAGCACAACAATATGACCGCTCCTTAGTGGTTAAATTTCTAAGCATCAGCATTCTGTCATAGTTTTCGTGGAGTAGCTGCTGCTGGGCTCCGGTTAGTTGCAGCGTGTTGTCATTTTATTACTGAAGGAAACGTGGAAAATGTAGTTGGTAGGTAGAGTTTTGCAGTTTGCTGAAGGAGTGACCCGCTTTTACTGTAAAAATTTTTGAGCATGCAGGTATGTGTGTGTGTATGTGTATGTGTGTGTGTGTGTGTGTGTGTGTGTGTGTGTGTGTGTGTGTGTGTGTACGCGCGCGCGTCTGTCTGTCTTTGTGGGTGTGTGCTGGGGTGGCGGCATACAGAATACTTACAGAAAAATGGCGTACCCAATAATCCGGAAAGATTTTTTGGATGACTAAATAAATATGAAACCAGAACGGAAAAACATATAAAGATGGTGGTGCATGAATTGTGGAGTGAATGCGAGAAATAGCACTCCACTCTTCATTACCATCGAAAATATGATGATTTGGTCTGGTTGTAACAGTCAGACATTTGACTCAGTTGTTGCAGGTGGAGATGCAGACTTCAAGTACACATCGAATGTCCTTTCCACCTAAGTTGCGTTTTCTGTAGTTGTGTCCGTTACGCAGAAGATACCGCAATGTTGTCGATATGTTGACAGCTCTCACCTTGGCTCCAAGTGTAGTATGCTCCTTGGCTATTGGCAACGAGTATTTAAATATTGTTTACTAATGCCTTGATGCTTTTTATTTATCACAACAATTGTCCTTAAGCAATGTGTACCGCTGTTAATAATGATCAGTCTGAATAATAATCATACACATTTGAAGTAGAATAAAATCCTTACTATTTACAACGCGCTCTCCCACTAATTTGTAATTATATGTGTACATTCACCCTCAGACAACCTAGCCGTCCATTCGTATCCGTCTGTTATGAATACTGTTACCAGTCAGAAGCCAGGGAGCCGGCCGTTGTGATCGAGCGTCTACGCGCTACAGTCCGGATCCACGCGGCTGCTACGGCCTCAGGTTCGAATCCTGCCTCGGGTATGGATGTGTGTGACGTCCTTAGGTTAGTTAGGTTTAAGTTGTTCTAAGTCTAGGGACCTGGTGACAGATGTTAAGTCGCATAGTGCTTAGAGCCATTTGAACCATTTCAGAAGTCAGGGAAGGCAACGCTTCCTTATAAGGGTGTGCTCTACAGAGCCAACACTTATCGTCAAACGGAGTTTATCTCATACTGCGCATCGTTATTGTTCCCGTACACCGCTTTATTAAGCTGGAATAACTGCCTCCCAATAAATGGTTCAAATGGCTCTGAGCACTATGGGACTTAACTTCTGATGTCATCAGTCCCCTAGAACTCAGACCTACTTAAACCTAACTAACGTAAGGACATCACACACATCCATGTCCGAGGCCGGATTCGAAACTGCGACCGTAGCGGTCGCGCGGTTCCAGACTGTAGCCCCTAGAACCGCTCGGCCATCCCGTCCGGCCCTCCCAATAAATAAACCAGAAACATGATTCAGGTGCGACAGATCTCAGCACAAGCGCAATTAGCAAAAAATATAAGGGGCGAGTTAAAAATTTCCGTTCGAAGGCCGTACAGTCCACAGTCAATCTGCCAATCAGGCAAAATCACCGTGAGCATTGAAGCAACTGTCCCACCGACTCACCAGGTTGCAATTATCCGTTTGGTAAAATACCGTGTCCTGCTGCGTGAAGAATTTCGTAGCTGCCTACCGCACATACTGGTCCAACATGTATCGACGGCCTTTCAAGGCCTATTTTAAGGGACCGAAGGTGTGATAATCGCATAGGGAGAGATCAGGACTGCCGGCCGGTGTGGCCGTGCGGTTAAAGGCGCTTCAGTCTGGAACCGCGTGACCGCTACGGTCGCAGGTTCGAATCCTGCCTCGGGCATGGATGTGTGTGATGTCCTTAGGTTAGTTAGGTTTAATTAGTTCTAAGTTCTAGGCGACTGATGACCTCAGAAGTTAAGTCGCATAGTGCTCAGAGCCATTTGAACCATTTTGAGAGATCAGGACTACAGGGCGAGTGCTCGAGTGTCTCCCACTTGAGTTGACGGAACTTCAGCATAATATTTGTGATATGGGGACTCACGTTATCATGAAGCAGCGGCACCCCTTCTCGTGCACCATTCAACAATGGTCGTTTTCGAAAGACATGCTGCTCCATATACACTCTTCATTCTCCGATGGATGTTCACCGCTGTTGGTCCATCGGCAGCCAAGAACACAGTAGCAGCATGCTGGTCATGTTTCGATGCATTTGGAATAACGTAGTACACTTACAGCATTTACCGTACACACGTCGGAAAGATACGAATGGCACACTAATCCCTTCCCTATATGTCGGTGCTTATATATCCGCGCCAAAGTCACGCTACGTAGAATATGTGCTGCAGCAACCTCCTCAAATGGAAACTTTGTGATCGTCCCTTATATTACATCCCAATCTTGGTGTAATAGTCGGAAAAGCAAAAATTATAAGAACTCGCTATGTTAACTAATACTATACAATTCTAAACTGTGGAAAGAGTGGCACGTCTGTAACTGACATCTACAAGCAGTCCACAGCTCGTGGTCTAGTGGTTTACATCTCTGCATCTAGATCATGGAGCCCTGGTTTCGATCCCCTTCCGGGTCGGAGATTTCTCTCGCTCGGAGACTTGTGGTTTGCGTGGTCCTAAAAAAATTCATCTTATCCTCGTCAACGTGAAAGTCACTGAAGTGGGGTCAAATACAGGCAGACAGTTATTGAACTGTATGAAATAAAATTGTCATAACTTCAGAACAGTTTGCGTTACGACATCCACACTTCACGGTTGGCTGCGGGGCACGCTGGGAATTAGTATGAGCATGTATCCGACGAAGCCCACTTTCATTCGGATGGTTTGGTCAATAAGCAAAACTAGTGCATTTGGGGAACTGAGAATAAGCATTTCGCGATCGACAAGTCTCTTTACCCACAATGGATGACTGTGTGGTGTGCAATGTCCAGTCATGGGATATTCGGTGAGATATTAGTTGGTGTCACGGTGGCTACCGAACAGTACGTGAAGGTTTTGAAAGATGATTTCTTCCCCATTATCCAAAGTGACCTTGTTTTTGACAAGATGTGTAGTATCATTGCCACAGATACCACTATAACGCCGCGCCAACACAAGGTTGGCAGCCCGTCGTCTGCTGAGCACAGCGCACTCTAGCGGGCTGCGCAGCTCGACGGAACTGGAGTGTGCGTCGTTCACTTCTTAGCTAGATTTCAACCTAGGCAGACGCACTTTCATAATCGGCCCTCAGCCAGTTCTGTTTGCATTGATTCTCTGAGGAGAGCCCTTCAGGCTTAGTCCCTGAGAATATGTTGTGTTAGTTCATGGTATTCCATGTTACGAGATTTGACAATAGCCAGCCGTAGCTGCAGTCCTACAGACTACTGAAAATAAGTAATTGCTTTGTACTATGTGTTTCTTGAATAATAATCCTTCTCTCTAACAGTGTGCCGTACCGCATATTATTGCAACCTGGACTCCTTCAGCTCCTATCAACTCGGCCTCCTACTTATTTGCATTTAGTAACGAGCTGAAAACACCCACGCGTTTTGTGCCTCTAAACAGTGAGACACAATAAGATGTGTTTCATCAAAGACGGAGCTCGAACCCATCGAAACAGGAGAGTGTTTGATGTCCTGGAGGAGCACTTTGGGGACCGCGTTCTGGCTCTGGGGTTCCCAGAGGCCACTGGCATAGGCCTCGATTGGTTGCCGTATTCTCCGGATCTGAACACATGGGACTCCTTTTTGTGGGGCTATATTACAGACAACAAGTACAGCAATAACCCCAAAACCATAGCTGAGCTGAAAACAGGCATTCATGAGGTCATCCACAATATCGATATTCCGACAGTTCAGCGGCTCATGCAGGATTTCACTATTTGCCTGTGCCACATTATCGCCAATGATGGCATATCGAACATGTCATAACCTAAATCCGAATAACTGTATTGACGTTTACATGTTGAATGAAGTGTGGGCACGCCGTAGTTTGCAACTAATTTACGTTTTCTTCACATAGTTCAATATTGTCACCTTGTAGAAAGACTTGCACGAGGCGGCCAAACACCCCAAACAGGTTCTCTGGGCCAATAACGTCATTCGATGGTGTTATTTATAAACAAATAGTTGGCTTGTTTGCCAAAACAGACAGCATTTTGCCTTCTTGTGGGAGTTCTTTTCTTTATGCTTTTCATGTATTATTCTTGTGCACAATCCATTTTCGGAGCCATAATTAGTATTTTCAGTTCACTGTACTTAACACTTGCTTAAGCTGCAACGCCGTAGCAAGCACTATAAATTAATAACTGCCCGAACCGCCTCAGTTGACGCAGTCTCAAAAACTGCATACTGTCTAGATTTTGTGGCATCTAGAGTAAAGGGCAGTACACAGCGCCACCACAGTATTCCGCTAGCAGTTGCATAACTTTAGTTGCGTGTGTGAGTGGGGGTTAACAGGGTGCCGGATGTTCATTAGGTATCTGCCACCTTGTGGGAATACAGGAGGCGGCTGCACTGGTCACTTGTTTGCCGGCCCGCCCTCACACGGGCGCGCAGCATTGGACGCAGGCAGGGTGGGGATGGGGGGACGTCGGCGGATGTTTTATGCAGGCCGGTGACAGGAGTGTAGTGCAGACGCCGCCGCCTCTTTCCGACTACAAAGGCAGCGGCGCCCCGCGGGACCGTAATTACCGCTGTCACCGCCACGGCGCTGGCGTCGCGTCCCACGTAGTCCCCAGCCTCCCACGAGGCAGCGCTGCTGTCTGTGGCGTCGGTCCATCCGTCTCACCGCCGGCGTCAACTGTGTGGGTTTACACTGGCGCCTATGGCTAGTACGGTCGTGTGAAAAGAAATCGAGAGAGCGACACGGAAAGGCTGACACAGAGAGCGGCAGCGCAAATCATATCTGTCATCTCGCTGACTTTGGAGGACGACGCACAACGTCCGCCGGGGCTATGGCTCATCATGCAGCACGAGGCCCTCACGCGGTCAAAACGCTGTCAGTGAACTGTCCGACTTGATTCCCGTGAGTTCTCCGACGATTCCTGCAGTCTTCGTACGGTAGATCAGAGAGGGCAATAACGTTTCGGCTCCATCGCCAGCATCATATTCATTTATGACATGGTACCTTATCTGTGCTGAGGATGGCCTGTCTGTTAATTTATAATGTACATTGGCTGTCTCAGTTGTCGAAGATATTTAACCTACATGGCCTTTCATATTTTATTGGAATAGTAAAACTATTGTGCCGCCTGGCTAGTAGTGTTGCTTAAACATCGATAGTTGACACACCCGATATTATCGATAGTTTTTTTGAAAACTGTCGATGTATCGGATAACTACCGATTGTTCTGGGCAGGTATTTAAAATGAAAAATAGCTTTCAAAGGGTTTTATTTCTTAGAATACAGCAATACAAGAATTGCAAATTTTGTTTTTAAAAAAGTAAGGTATTTAATTTGTAATCCTTTAGCCTGTTGTTTAAAATACAACACTAAAAGATAACACTCAAGTTGTTTAAATTCTTCTCCTTGAGTCTGATGCGTTTTTAAATGATTATTTAACCTGTCTTGGGGAAAGCCCTCCCTGCAGGCACTGAAGTAGCTGGACACCATAAAAATTTAAGGGCCATTATACACAACGTACTATTACATTTTGCACAGTAACCTAATACACAGGTATTCTCCTCTATTACAAGTTCTTCAAAATATTGATGTAGGTCGATTATGGAATCACTGACTTGTGTAACGACAACGTCGTTACGCTGTTCGTAATTGGGCAAAAGAAGTAGATCATCCTATTTCAAACCGTTAGACGTATCAGTAGACGTACTAGCACTGCTCATGGATGGTCCTGTTTCAGGTATTATTCATGCAGTTGGTGCGATGATAGCAGCATATTCTTTCTGAAGTACTTGTGCAGCGTTCTCTGCCTCTTGGAAAGTCCGGAAACCTGTTTTTTAAACCTAGTATCTAATAATGTCACAAGCATATTAACAGTCAACATGTTGAATGGTTTCACTCTTCCATTGTCTGATTTAATCAAGGAATCCAGAACACTTCGTCCTTTACTAGTTGTTAATGTGTTTTACAAGTCTGAAAACTTTGCAGCAATACCTCGTATAAGAGGTATAATTAAGGAACCAGTGATGTTTGACTCCCTTGAGATTGTTGTTGTTGATACTTCAAAAGGTTCAACAAGCTCTGTTATCTCTTGTATAGCTAAGTAATTTTCTGCTGTGAGGGTAGACAGTGCTTTTGAACTTTCGTTGATCGCAATCTCATGTTCACTTCGTACTTCCAAAATTCTTCTGAGCGTGTGGCATGAGCTGTTCCATCGTGTCGGCACCTCTTGTATCAGTCTCAGTTTTTTTTTTTTTGTTTACTTTTTTTAACATTGCGCAGTTTGTCACTGGCTGTGTAGAGTTACGAAAGAAAGTCACAGTAGCCTTTGTTTTCAAGGAAATTTTTGAAAATGTTTCTGCTTTGAAACAATCTTGTACTGTTAAGTTAATGCAGTGGGCTAAACAGGGTGAAAAACGAATCCTTAAGATTCAGACAGTTTTTTCGTAACTGCAGCTTTGTATGTAACCACTACTACTGTCTTATCACGGATATTGTATTCTGGTAAGATTTGAATGATGACCTGAAAAAATGTAATGTTACAACAACCTGCCAGTATATTCGAAATTTCCCATAATATTGTCAAAAAATTTCTTTCTCCAACTTCTTGTTATCTGAAAAATTACTTTCATATATAAAAAATAATAATTCTCACTAAAATTGGGCCAATATATTACTCGTCTACGTTACGTTGATCTTCGGAGTCTTAGAAGCACGGGGAAAGCAGGAAGAGGAAGAAGAAGGAGGTCACCATAAGGAATAGAGATGCGAGAGGAGAAGTGTTTACTGGTCTGGCACGCAGTGCTGCTACCTTAGGTGTGCTTGCTTGCTGATGAACTGCAGCATATACTGTATAAACTCCACATGGGAATAGCGAGACTGAAACTGCGTTGAATAGATCAATGGTGGCTTCATCACTCATTATGTTTTTATTCAGTTGAGTTGACACAGTACAAAACAAAGGGGCCATCACTCTACTGCAGTACTACAGCTGCTACATCGCTGAAGCGGCAGGACTTGTGATCTTAGTGCAGTCGACATAACGTGTGTAGCTTGTAGAAGTTCTATTGGGTGTTCCGCTTTTCGCCGGGGGAAGCGCACAGGGTGCTACAAAAAGCACAATACGGTATTCATGAAGGATAAGGAAAGGTGCGGCGGCAGACAACAGTGCTGGCACATTCATGCATCATACCAACATATTCGTGTAATTTACCAGCGCCGCTCAAAGTCTGCACTTGCCAGAACCCGACATAGCGTTTCGTCGGCTTCACTGTAGTGGCGATACAACAGCTTCCATTAGACAATAGCTGAGAGTTTTCCATTGCCACTGGAAAGTTCCCATTCGGTTAGTAAGGTCTATATTTACAACTTCTTTTTCTTCTTAACTGTCGCTTCGGCCTTGAAAGACAATAAGCGTTCTCTACATTCCTCTTCCAGTGCTCTCTGTTCCTGGCTTTTGTAGTCCATTCTCCTTTATTCAGGCCCATTGCCACCGCGTCCTCGTCGATGTCACCCATCTGGTTCATGGCCTTCCTCGCTTCCTTCTGCCCCCTATGGCTCCAGAGAATTCTACGAGGGTAATCCCAAATGTAAGGTCTCCTATTTTTTTTATAAGTATATAGACCTGTTTATTTCTACAATGGTTTACGTCAGTTTACAGTTTGAACATTTAGCTTTTTTTCCATATAATCACCATTTCTGCCGATGCATTTTTTGTAGATGCTGTAGCAGCTTCTCTATGCCCATGTCATACCAACTTGCCGCCATGCTGCGAAGAAGGATGCCGCCACTGGCGTGATTGTTGCTTGGTCTCAGGTGTAAAGTGGTATGCCCAGGTTTCGTCACCCGTGACAATTGATTCCAGAAAGGTGTCCTGTTCGGCTGCAAGGCGGTGAAGAAATGCCGGGGAAGCATCAACTCGTTGCCACATGTGGTCCTCTGTCAGCATGCGTGGTACCCATCTTGCGCACACCTTCCGGTAGTTCAATGTTTCCCTTAAAATTCTGTGAGCGGTGCTTCGGGAAACCTCAGGAACCAACGTGCAGAGATCATCCAAGGTGATCCGCCGATCTTCACGCATGCTTTGCTCAACCTTCGACACTGTCTCCTCAGAAATTGACGTCTCCTGCTCCTTTGTTCGTCGTGAATTTCGGTCCGACCAGCTACAAACTCTCTACACCACTTACGAACATTTTTGACATCCATGCAGGACTCACCATACACTTCCGTCAATTGGCGGTGGATTTCAATCGGCACCGTGCTCTTTGCGTTCAAAAACCGAATAACTGCACGTAATTCGTACTTGGCGGTAACATCCAACGGGAGCTCCGTTCTGAACGGCTGCCAAGCCTAGACTGAGCGCCTCAGCGCGGCGTGCGCATGTTTACACACAGCGCGTGAAGCACTCTTCGTAACAGTGTGACCACCTGCCACACAAACAAAGTTCTGTACTTATAAAAAAATAGGACACCTTACTTTTGGGATTACCCTCGTACGTTAGGTAATCTTTCCTCCTCCATCCTAGTCAGATGTCCGGCCCACATCAGTCTCCTCCTCTTCATCCTTTGACTAATATCAGCCTGTTGATATAACTCCTTCAGTTCCTGGTTTTTAAGTATTCTCCAGTTCTGTGTTTCTGAGTCTCTCTTGAGTCCAAAAATTTTTCTTAATATTTTCCTTTCAAAAACTAAGAAATTTTGTTCATCTGCTTTTCTAAATGTGAAGCTTCGTGACCCATATAGAGCTGCTGACAGAATTACGCTCTGATATAGCACAAGTTTGAAGCTTCTGGAAACAGCTCTACTGGATAACACATCTCGTACGCCAAAATACGCTTTATTCGCTGACGCTGTCCTCGTTTTAATTTCAATTTCCATTTTATTCTGTTACTGATTATGTTTGAAGGTGTCTACCCTTTCGAAAGTGAGATTGTTGTGTCGATTCCCTAAGGTCTCGACACAATGAGTGGCTAGGTGCACGCGAAACTAACGCAGACGGGCGTAAATTCTGAAACAGGAGACTGGATGAAAACTACGAGGGCTATTCCGAAAGTAAAGTCCGATCGGTCACGAAATGGAAACGACTATGAAAATCCGATAAAGCTTTGCACAGATGTGTTGGGTAGTGTCTCTAGTATAACCCCAGTTAGCATCACGTCGCTCTTCTTATTTCTGAGCTCGCAGTGAGTGCGTAAAGATGTCTAGAAAATAGTGTCTGCCGCCAAGTACGGGGGCCTGGTGAGAAATTTCCCCTGAAGCTATGCAGCTAACATTACATAACTGTCGTGCTGTTTCGTCTTCAAGACAATTCGCAGCCGCATTCTGCAGGGGCAATGAAGATGCTCCTGCATCGTTTTCAAATGGAAATGTGAGATTACCCACAATACAGCCCGTAATTGTCTCCCTCTGAGTTTCAGCTCAGGTCACATGAACCGCTGGTTATGAAGACAACATTTCGGCACAAGACAACGAGCCGTAGGCCAGCGTAGAGAATTGGCGGAGAGCACTGGCGGCTGCCTTCTATAGCGAGGGTATGGGAAAGTTGGTACAACGCTACGATACACGTCTAAGTCGGGTCGGCGACTATGGAGATAAGTAGCTGCAAGGTGTATCTAACTGTTGCAAATAAAACATTTTTGATTTTTACCGTGGTTTCCATTTCGCGACCTATCGGACCTTACTTTCGGAATAGCCCTCGTATAAAGAAAAGAAGAGAGATTTTAATATACTTAACTTTAATGTAGTCTTGTTCTTGTTGAAATACATCTCTTGCATAGTAGTAAGCAATTAGCAATGATACACATGGCGCCTTGCTAGGTAGTAGCGATGGACTAGCTGAAGGCTATTTAATCTGTCTCTCGGCAAATGAGAGGAATACTTGGTAGGTCTTGTCGCAAGCTAAGTCGTCCGTACAACTGGGGCGAGGTCATGTCCGTGTCTTGTGACCTGCCATGTGGTGGCGCTAGGATTGCGAGTACACAGTGGCGACACGCGGGTCCGACATGTACTACAGGACCGCGGCCGATTTAAGTTACCACCTAGCAAGTGTGGTGTCTAGCGGTGACACCACAGAGATCATCAGCTGTTAGTGGACTACCATCATTGGGTGCCTTGCCCAAGACCATCTACTCTGTTTTCTTCTCATTAATTTCTACTCCTGCTTTCCTTGCAATGTTTCTGTAGGAACTTGTCATGAGTTTTAGTACTTCTTGGTTTCTATTTATTAGGACAATATCGCCCGCATAAGCAAGACGATGTATTTTATTCCTACCCATCTTTACTCCAACTGGGTTTAATTTTTGATGTTTTCTATCTATCGTTCCTAAAACTAGACTGAAAAAATTGGAGATAAACCATCTCATTGTCTAAGGCCTGTTCTGACTTCAAACTCCTTTGACACTCCTGTGTTGGTCTTCATTTTGCAATAGGTTTCCTCCAAGCACATCAGTACTAGACATATTAAGTTTCCAGGAAATTGAAACTCTTTGAGAACCCTGGTTATCGTGCTCCTGTGTATACTGTCGTACGCTTTTTTGAAGTCAACAAAAACCATGTGGATGTCAAAGTTATGTTCCCATGTTTTCTCAGTTATCTATCGGAATGTAAAGATGTGATTACTAGTTGATCTGTCTCTCCTAAAACCACACTGATAGTCACCTATAATTTCTTGAGCTAGTAGAACCACTCTCTTGAGTAGACACTGTGATAGGATTTTGTAGGTTACATTAAGGAGTGAAATTCCTCTATAATTATCACAATCCACAGGGCCATTCTTTTTTAAAATGGCCGTTTATCAGTCGTCAGGCATTTTCTCATATTCCCAAATTTTCTTTATAAATTTCGCAATTCTTTTTACTAATTCTGTCTCTCCATCCTCTATTAGTTCACCCACAATTTTATCTTCACCTGAAACTTTATAATTTTTTAAATTTTTAATTATTTCTTCTTCACTGGGTGGCTCTACTTTGATGTCTACTGTGTCTGGCACGTCACATAAAAGAGCTTCAGTGGGGTCTTCGCAGTTTAGTAAATTAGCGAAGTAGTCTGCCCAACGCTGTTCTACTTCAGCATCAATTGTGAGGATTTTTCTTGGGTGTCTTTAATATATGTTTCTGTCTTTGTATGTTTTGTATGTCTTGTTCTGTGATGAATACAATCCTCTTCCACCTCTTTTATTAGTTCCTTGTAATACTTGCGTTTCTCCTGCCTCGGTATAGTAGCTGTTTCCTTTCTTATTCTGGTGTACTTTTCTCTGAGATCGTGATCTCTCAGATTTTCTAGCGAACCTTCTTTCTTCAATTTTTTGTGGCACATTTGTTTGAAACTCACTTTATCGGACTTTTTAAGTTTACCCAGTACCTTAGAGGCTGCACTGTTTACTGTCTCCTTAATTTGAGACTAGTCATTGTTCACATCACTGGCACTTTCCAAATCATCACAACTCATTAGGCCTTCTGTTACTGTTGACTCATACTTTCTTCTTACCTCTGTTTCTTTTAACCTATTTGTCTTATAAGGTACAGTCTTCTTAGATATATTCTGCACAATTTCCTATATTTAATGTTAATAAAAAATTATCTGTGTCAGGACGCTCTACATAAGCCTCGGAATCAGGAATGTCCCAACCAGAATTTGACAACTTGCTATGGTTAGTCTTTTTTGGCAAATATGTGCATTAATATTGATGCTGTTTTATAAGCACCGAAAGTTTTAATTCTGTTCCGATTCGCTAACATAATGGAAGCACTTCCGCATAAACTGCCACAAAAGCAAGTTGTTTATACACTCGAATGACAGCAACACTGTAATTGTAACGCCATTGCCAGCTGATTTTGCTATGCCGTCTTAGTTTTGGTTCAGACGGTGTTGGTGTTCGCGTTCTTTTCTCACTTGTTAGTCTGCTATCGTACACACTGTCAAGTGAAAACTATGGGAGCGGAAGTAACAATGCTTCGAAATGGAGCATTATACAGACATCTGTGTTCAAATGTGTTGCTTATGTGTAGTAATGAACAAGAGATTATATTAAGCCTGTTGTAACGCAATTATTCAATAACTTTTTACTATTGCCAGTGTCCGTAAACTGAACACAAATGACACGACGGCTTCAGATTTCTACCGACAAGAGCGGTGAGCGGAAGTGGGGGAGGGGGAGGGAGGGGTGAAACCGCGAAGAAAAGTTACGCCGACTTGACTTACACCGACATGTAGCGATCACAAGAATGAAACGAAACTCAGTTTGGCATTGACGAGTTAAAGAAAGAAAGATTTTAAAAAGTGATAATTAGTGTGTACAGATTCTGCGTTGTGATGACCTGCAGTTTTTGTCACTTTTAATATGGGTAAAAGTAATTTTTCATCTATAATAAAGTGGCAAGCCAATCGCAGTACGCCTTCATTCGCGTTGCTCTTACACATTTCGGTTGTAACATTAAAAATTACATTTTGTAATGGCTTGCTCTAATTTAGTTTTGATTTCTTTCTATAGTTTTGCGATCAGTCAACATTTAAGTGTGGTTTTATCTGTCAACTCATATCTGCTGTCAAAGGCATAACCAAATTTTTTTTCAAAACTTGCTGATCGGAAGTTCTGTGCGAGAATCAAGTTCTTTTTCTACTTTTGAACTGGCATCGTGCAACTGATTTCTGTTAAAATAATTTTTATAGAGCTTCTCGATTCTTTTTGTTAAATCACTTGCACTTGATCTAGCTCACAAGTTTATCTCTCCCCTATCAGTTCTATTTCTAATTCGTGGTTCTTAGTTTTTCACCATGCTTTCTTTTTAGTGGCCTCTTAAGTTAGTCCTATTCCATGATCATGTTTATAATCTTGAATGCAGACGGTACACTTTACAAACTGACAATTATTCCCCACTTTCTTGAAAAAATTCGACACAGATGCCTGTTTTTCATGGTTCATTTTCAAAACAATAACAAAAAACTATTTACGCACTTCTTACTTTAACAAAATCGTCTTGGAAGCGCGGAATTTCCTCAGCCAACAGTCTATCGGTGGCATGCGTAAAGTAGTGATCGTTTCATGTCGGCACCATTCGGAACATTTTTCCGCTAATGTGCTCTTTGTCTCACTGCTGCCAACGACAGCGATTCAACAGTTGTGGCACCATAGTTGCGTCATAAAGTATAAGCCTATTGTTGTATGTCGTTTAAACAACGAAATGAGTGACGAAGAAGCCACTGTTGGCACATTGAGGACACCTCGTAAGAGCTAGAAGCTTTAGAGGCAGAATTCTTCCTCGGTATGCTCGATAAATTATTAATCAGGTTGCAGAATGATGTAAACTCGAAAACATGAAAAACATAACAATAGTGAACGTTCAAGAGCTTAAGAAATACAGTATCTACAGGATTTGGAGTTTTGCAAAAACATTGCTGGACATTCACAGTCAACTCTTGGCAAGAAGAGATTAGCTTTGTCTTACATCCACTGAAACATTCACATGTCGCCCAAATTACTTACGAATATGCACTGCGATGCTGTGAAAGCGGATTAGCATGTAAATACAGCTGTATATTTTAATGATTATATCCAGCCACCATACAAATAAAAATAACTTGACACTCGACGGGTTGTGCTTTTACTATATTTAGTTCTGCGGGAGCTGGTGTGTCCTAGAAGGAACAAGCTCCGCTAATCCAGCACAACATGGGCAACCAACAAATGAATATAAATGATATTTGTGCTTCTGTAACAGCATAAGTGACGCAGGAGCATTAGGAATGCGTCAGTGTTTTATGCTTTCGAATCAATTTACACATTAACATGTACAACTGAAAACTCTTGAACGTACAATGAAGGCTCAGAAACAGAAGAGGTCAGCAGCAGGTGTGTTTAATTAATAACGACAATAATTGTATTTATTTTAAAATGCATTATACTATACAAGCAGAATTACTTATCAAATCTTTAAAATGCCATTTATTTCTCTACTAACTGCGTTGTATTACAGCCTTATTTACATTTATATTCCTTGCTAGAAGTAAGTAAGCTCACACATTTAAGATGATAATGCACATTCACGAATCTATGTTAATTACCTGTGTAGTTTTTACCATAAGCATCTGATCGGTACGAGATGTGGACGACCGTGAGTTGTCATCACTGGAAGACAAACAAGAAAATTCCCTCCTTCACGACCCCTCCCTCTCAGCGACCAGTCTCATAACAACATAGTTTATAAACAACTTAGACTGACTAAGGCGCCACCATATTTGTTGTTGTTGGGCATCTTCACTCCAAACGCGATGGAGGTAATAGGAACCGACAATTTTTTAAGCGCCAATTCAAAAAGAATTACATTACAAACGATACGACTATCAACAGTTAAAGCAGACTACGAGTAGTGGCAATAGTGCAGATACTATCGATTAATCGATTGTTTATCGATGTATGAAAACACTACTGGCTAACGCGAAAAATAATGTAGTTGAAAACCTCCTCAGTCCCTACGTAGCACACATGCGTCATCCAAATTTTATTTTTTACTGGCTCATGGAATCAACCAAACTCGCTGTGCCAAATTTTAGTTTTTACTTTACACCACGTACTTTCACTGCATCGCTTTGATTTCGTCTCTGTTACGTTCCCAGCAGGTAGCAACATCTGCTTAAAAATGCTGTTTATCGCAGTGTCAGTACATCTTCGAAAAACAAAGGTACTTTCTATTAGTGTTCTGCCGGCCGGAGTGGCCGAGCGGTTCTAGGCGCTACAGTCTGGAACCGCGCGACCGCTATGGTCGCAGGTTCGAATCCTGCCTCGGGCATTGGTGTGTGTGATGTCCTTAGGTAGGTTTAAGTATTTCTAAGTTCTAATGGACTGATGACCTCAGTAGTTAAGTCCCATAGTGCTCAGAGCCATTTGAACGATTTTTTTTTTTGTGTTCTAGACTGAATACAATCCTCTTTTACCTCTTTTATTAGTTCCTTGTAATACTTGCGTTTCTCCTCCCTCAGTATAGTAGCTGTTCCTTTCTTATTCTGGTGTACTTTTCCCTGAGATCGTGGTCTCTCAGATTTTCTAACTACATCTTCCAAGCCGGTATTTTGTAATTAGCTAATACATCCTACACTACCGAATAAGTGACTGTTTATTTCATCACAACAATATAGCGATATATTGTTTTCGATTAACAGTGAGGCTACGTTTGGCACTGACTTTTATTTTCTAATTCCAGTGATGATGTTTTCATTATTTTTAGGTGTTTAATATAGAGTTTTCCAAGTATTCCAACATTTTATTTAGTGTCTAACACTAATGGTATTTACTTTGAACATGTTCGAAACTTTTTGTGAATCACACCAACCTTTTTAATTTAGTATTTCATTCTTATCTTGCCCAAGGACAATACATTGACCACCAGTACAATCTAAGCTCAGGACTGAGGAGGTTAAGGATTTATTCAGTACCTTAAAACACTACCTTTTGCAAAGAAACAACTGGCAGGGTGGAATCGGTTTTCTAAATACGTAAAGAAGCATCTGTAACGTAAGTCACTGTGGAAGCTGCAATGTAGCGTACCGCAGCGAGTTATAAAGTGGTTGGCGAAGAGGGTAAACCTACTTGCTGTAAGCGGCGAATGTGGACACGTGGTATGTGTTACACAGAGAAGCTAAAATCGTCGGCACACGGATCGTCCTGTCGAACGCCTGTGTTGAGCATGACGAGACCTGAGTGCTGCCTGAACGCTCAGAAACGATGCGACTTGTGCATACCGTGTACATGTTCTCAACGTGGTACACGTGACTGCACTCGCTCCAGCGGCAGTTGTCGGCTGACTTGTACATCACACTGTTTACGAAATACACAGCTGTGAAACTCCTACGTTATATCTATTAAAACTCACTTCTGTTCCCTTCTCTATATACTAGTCCTGTTGTTCTGTCTGTAGTATACATAAATAAAAACTTCGATAACCATGGACATATCATAAGGTAAAAAGGAAAGTACCATTTCCAGTCAATAAGGACATCGGCTTATAAAAGTTCCATTACAAATAGTGTCATACAAATTTAAAGTAGTTCACCATATACGTTAAAAATTATTTCATCATTCTCACGTTTCAGCAAAATCCTAAGGTCATTCTTACTTGATCACTGTTCCTATTTAGCAGCAGAATCTTTGTAAAATGTAAAATACAAAACTGAAAACATTAAAGCGCAAAATAGCTTACTGAAAGTAGTTCAAGCTACCTTGTGGATTAATCCCATCCAACAAACTCACTCCTCTGTAATAGCGCACTTATATTTACATAACATCCAATATTGTGGAGCATACTTTCATTAAACTAATAAGAAACTGTTAGATTCTACTAGAAAACGCTAACGCTAGAAATAAAACTTTATACCCACTGAGACACCAACCAGCAACACAACATACACTCCCTCATGAGTCTGCGACTCTACTCATGGCACTACACCACATCATACTTCGCAACTTACAGTAACTATTTAACGAGCACTATGGCGTTTCCCGCCATTTTGTTACAACAATTCATACAACTTTTGATGCTCAGAAACGGGTATATGTGCATATGGGCTTCAAATGAAAGCCAATATGGGTCTCTCGATTCTGTACTAGAGAGATTGCCGTGCATGTGAGGTAGCTGGCGTCCTTCCGTCTCATTGGTCAACATTCAAACGAACGTTCAGAATATCTGTCATGCTAGACATTGCTCTGCACGCTCAGAAAGACTACCCAACGTGCTTTTTCCATGCTATGACGTCAGAAACTCGCCACGCTCGACACTTAATGTCGAACGCACGGTCCGTGTGCCGACGGCTTAAGGCAGCAGTCAGGATGCTGTCCCATCCCCGTGTCCGCACCTGACGTCTACCTGGACGATGTCCAAGGAGCAGTCTCTTAATCGTATTGATGTATGTTTGAGTAACCATCACTTCACGCCCATCGCTTGCGAATCGTCAGCAGACATTGTTCTCTCGTCTACGGTGAACAAAAATAGTTCGACTTGTTACACTCTATCCCAGAGAAAAAAAGATTAGTCGAAAGATATTGGTGTTTTCATGAGACGATGGTTCCAATATTTTTAGAAGTATTTACTATAAATAGAAAGAAAAATATATGTAGAACTTCTTCCAATACAACAGTATGTTGGATATTTGAATAGAAAACAGTCTTGATTGCAACTTATTGTTTTCAGCTCTCGTGGGGCAAAAGTTCCACCTTCAAATTATTTATAGGCATAACAAAATAAGCAAAAATTATGGAATTGTTAAATCCTGAACGGTTCTACATGTGAGTGAGTAATTGTTACTGATCATAAAATTTTCCTTTCACAGCATCCTAGAAACCATAAAAGGCTCAGTGCTAGACTGAATCAGGTGTCTAATCAGATGAATCCGCAGAGATCTAGCCAAAAATAACTAATATAATATCGTGTCACTGCAGGATAGAATGCTAAAAAAAACAATGAAATTTAACGAGACATACCTTAATAAAGTTTTATTAATCCCCCTCAATGATTCAATCCTAGACATTACAGTTTTAAAGTCGAGTTGACATGTGTTGTTTTAAGATTTGATTTTATCCCCAATTATTGGGATGACACCCATCTTTGGTGGCTATTTTACGGTTTAATTTAGCTATGGCTGATGTTACTATTTTATCTACATGGAGAAATTTAAATGTTCCTTTATGGGCGACTGTGTTTTGATAAATCGTAACAGCTTAATTTCATTAAAGTGAATCAATCATTTTAAATCATCTTCTGTAAGCATTAAATATGCTGACTGCCAGATACCTGCTTTGAGCGCCACCCACAGGGTGACAGCTATTGAACAACGTGTATGAAAAAAGCCGTAAATTAGCTGCAAACTACAACTTGCACACACTTCATTCAACATGTAAACGTCACTACAGGTATTTACTAGTGTGTTTACATTTCGCGGAGTGTGGCTGCAGCTATAGCGGCTATAATGCCAAGTACTGACAAAGGTGTTTGTGCACTGTTATACAGTTATTAAATTTAATAGCTTTCAATGCTGTTTCGGGCTGTTTGTGGAGAAAGAATGACTTAATAAACTTTCGGAATTGTTCGCTCGCTGTGTTATCTGTGCGTTGAATTTCGTGCGGTAGTTTTCAACTGACGTTTCTTATTGTTTCCAGTGAAATATTTCAATACAATTTTCATTCAATGTTTTAACTTCGTCAGCTTTCAGAGTTGAGTGGAGAGCAGCCCCTTGTAGTTTTAGGTGTATAAAACATGCAGCAGTCCTCAGCAGTTAGGAGGCCAAAGTCAGCTGCAAAGTCTAACAGAAAGAAGAAGGCTTTGCTTCTAGGTAGTTCATACGGTAGAGGTGTGGGGGCAGCAGTTGCAGGAAGTGTTGGGGAATGAGTACCAGGTCACCAGCACTGTGAAACCTAGTGCAGGGTTGGCTCAGGTGACTGATAGCATAGAGGAGTTATGTAGGAATTTTACGAAGGGGGATCAGGTAGTGATAGTGGGAGGAACAGGAAATAGTCTTGATAGGGGCGGGGAGTACGATGTAGGTGGTGACCTGGTAAATATAGCTACTCAAACTGGTGCCACTAATGTGCATTTCGTGCAACTGTTTCAGCGTCATGATTGGCCTCACCTTAACGCAGCTGTTTGGCGTGTTAACATTGGGTTGGAGAGGGCGCTGATGGCAGAGGGCATCGGTCACATTGCAGTGGTGTCAGCTGAATCTATCAGTAGATCGTGTTTCACTAGCTTGGCCTGCGCTTCATTAGGTATTGGAAGGGGAGGCTGGCAAAGATTATAGGTGACAGTGTAGTGGGTGGTGTTGGGGTCACTCATGGAAAAATTCCTGTAGCAGTTTGTTTTAGAACTGCACCTTTTTTAAATTGAAGTCAGCTGACAGGTATAGCGCCTTAAGGAAGTCCCTCTAACTAAGGAATCACCTCCAGAGGAAATCATGTTTCCAAGTAGAGAAAGAATTAGGATATTTCATCAAAATATAAGACGTATTAGAGATAAAGTTAGCGAACTGCTTATAGATGTTGACTCTGAAATTATTGGTGTATCGGAGAACTACTTAAATAATTTGACAATTCAGAGACTTCCTTTACCAGGATACAAATTAGCTGTTTTCCAAAGAATTCCCTGCGGAGGGGCAGGGGGGGGGGGGGGAGTGGCCATGTACGTAAAACAGTAGTCAATTTGAGTCCATAGGCGTACCAAGGCGTACTGAACAGATATTTGAATGTTGTGCATGGGCAATTGAATTTAGTGAAACTAAATATGTAATTGTTGTGGTTTGTAGATCTCCTAACTCTGAGTTCAGAGCATTTCTGCCCAAGCTAGAGAGGGTTCTTGATTTACTTTATAGGAAGTTCCAGAAATTACGTGGTGACTTTAATATTAATTTTGTATATAATTGTGCAAGAAAAAGGATGTTGGTAGATCTCCTAAATTAATATGATCTGATGCAGATTGTGTTTTTTCCAACTAGGATGCAGGGAAACACTAGCACAGCCATAAACAATATTTTTAGTCATTGTTTATTACTAGATGGGCATTCTATTAGTGAAAGGGTGAATGGCCTTTCAGACCATAATGCAAAAATTTTAACACTAAGAGGCTTTTGTACTCAAACAAGTGTCACATATAATTACAAACTATGTAGGAAAGCTAATTCAACGGCAATAGACAGTTTTTCAAACCTTGTCAAGGAACAAGAGTGTCACGATATTTATAGAGCTGTTAAAAAAAATTGTTCAAATGGTCATCAGTCCCCTAGAACTTAGAACTACTTAAACTAACCTAAGGACAGCACACAACACCCAGTCATCACGAGGCAGAGAAAATCCCTGACCCCGCCGGGAATCCGGGCGTGGGAAGCGAGAACGCTACCGCACGACCACGAGCTGCGGACATAGTGCTGTTAACATAGACAACAAATATAATGCTTTCCTTAACACATTTCTCATGCTCTTTAAGAGTTGCTTTCCATTAGAACGTTCTAAACGGGGTACTGGCAGTAACGGGCAGCCCGGGTGGCTGACTCGTGGGATAAGGATATCATGTAGAACAAAGCGGGAATCATATCCAAATCTTAGAAGTAGTCACAATCAAGCTACAGTAGCCCATAATAAACAGTATTGTAGGGTGCATAAATTGTTATCAGGAAAGCAATGAGTATATGGTATGCAAAATTATCCACAGGATAAAATTAAAACCATATAGTCAGTTATGAAGGAAGTGTCTGGTCAGCAGCACAAGGTCTACGATACAAAGGCAATTCGTAGTAAAAATACTTCTGTTACTGTTAAACCAGGTATATGCACAGTATTAAACAATCATTTACTGAGCATTGCTGGTAAATTATGCAAAAATTTCCGTTTCTACAGGGAATCATAAACACTCTTGGCAAATGCCTTGCCAAGACTGATGTCGGAAATACTCCTCTGTGATACAAACAAGCGGTAGATTGAGTCAATAATTAAATCACCGAAGTCTAATGACTCTCATCGATATGATGAAGTGCCTAGCACTGTACTAAGCCGTATCTGTAATTTTTCCTTTAGGAATTGTCAGTTTCAGGAATGATTAAAGTACTCACTAGAAACGCCGCTTTATAAAAAGGGAGAAAGGAATAATGTAGGCGATTTTAGACCTATTCCTATGTCATGAGTGTTTGCTAAAAGGCAGTGTGTGTAAGGATAATTGATCATTTTGTATCAGATGATTTGCTATCAAATGTACAAATCGGCTTTAGAAGTCATTAACAACGAAAAATGCCATATTCTCTTTTCTCTGTGCGGAACAGGATGGGTTAAACAAAAGGTTTCGAACGCTAGGCATATTTTTTGATTTAACTAAGGCGTTTGATTATGTTGATCACAAAATATCGCTTCAGAAGTTGGACCATTACGAAATATTAGAAGCTCACAATTGGTTCACCTCTTACTTTATCAACAGACAGAGGAATGTCATTATTCAAATTTTTGAGAACGGCTGTGACGTGGAGTCTTATTGGGATACGGTCAAATGGGGGAGAGGGGTAGAGGGGAGCCCCAGGGATCAGAACTGGGGGCACTCCTGTTCCTTATTTATACAAGTGATGTGCCCTCTGGTATTACGGTTACTCTAAAATATTTCTGTTTGCTGATGACACAAGATTGGTAGCAAAGGATGTTGTGTGCAATATTGGTTCGGTTTCAAACAGTGCATTTCATGATATAAGTTCATGGCTTGTAGAAAATAAACTAACGGTAAATTACAATAAGACTCGGTTTTTACAGTTTCTAACACACAACTCAACAAAACCCGAAGTTTTAATTTCACAGAATGGGCATATGATTAGTGTAACTGAACAGTTCAAATTTGTAGGCGTTTAGATAGATAGTAAACTGTCGTGGAAAACCCACGTTCAGGATCTTGTTTGGAGACTTAATGCTGTCATTTTTACTATTCGAACGGTATCTGAAATAAGTGTTAGTTCGACACGAAAAGTAGTCTACATTGCTTCTTTTGATTCGTTTATGTAGTATGGTATTATACACTCCTGGAAATGGAAAAAAGAACACATTGACACCGGTGTGTCAGACCCACCATACTTGCTCCGGACACTGCGAGAGGGCTGTACAAGCAAAGATCACACGCACGGCACAGCGGACACACCAGGAACCGCGGTGTTGGCCGTCGAATGGCGCTAGCTGCGCAGCATTTGTGCACCGCCGCCGTCAGTGTCAGCCAGTTTGCCGTGGCATACGGAGCTCCATCGCAGTCTTTAACACTGGTAGCATGCCGCGACAGCGTGGACGTGAACCGTATGTGCAGTTGACGGACTTTGAGCGAGGGCGTATAGTGGGCATGCGGGAGGCCGGGTGGACGTACCGCCGAATTGCTCAACACGTGGGGCGTGAGGTCTCCACAGTACATCGATGTTGTCGCCAGTGGTCGGCGGAAGGTGCACGTGCCCGTCGACCTGGGACCGGACCGCAGCGACGCACGGATGCACGCCAAGACCGTAGGATCCTACGCAGTGCCGTAGGGGACCGCACCGCCACTTCCCAGCAAATTAGGGACACTGTTGCTCCTGGGGTATCGGCGAGGACCATTCGCAACCGTCTCCATGAAGCTGGGCTACGGTCCCGCACACCGTTAGGCCGTCTTCCGCTCACGCCCCAACATCGTGCAGCCCGCCTCCAGTGGTGTCGCGACAGGCGTGAATGGAGGGACGAATGGAGACGTGTCGTCTTCAGCGATGAGAGTCGCTTCTGCCTCGGTGCCAATGATGGTCGTATGCGTGTTTGGCGCCGTGCAGGTGAGCGCCACAATCAGGACTGCATACGACCGAGGCACACAGGGCCAACACCCGGCATCATGGTGTGGGGAGCGATCTCCTACACTGGCCGTACACCACTGGTGATCGTCGAGGGGACACTGAATAGTGCACGGTACATCCAAACCGTCATCGAACCCATCGTTCTACCATTCCTAGACCGGCAAGGGAACTTGCTGTTCCAACAGGACAATGCACGTCCGCATGTATCCCGTGCCACCCAACGTGCTCTAGAAGGTGTAAGTCAACTACCCTGGCCAGCAAGATCTCCGGATCTGTCCCCCATTGAGCATGTTTGGGACTGGATGAAGCGTCGTCTCACGCGGTCTGCACGTCCAGCACGAACGCTGGTCCAGCTGAGGCGCCAGGTGGAAATGGCATGGCAAGCCGTTCCACAGGACTACATCCAGCATCTCTACGATCGTCTCCATGGGAGAATAGCAGCCTGCATTGCTGCGAAAGGTGGATATACACTGTACTAGTGCCGACATTGTGCATGCTCTGTTGCCTGTGTCTACGTGCCTGTGGTTCTGTCAGTGTGAACATGTGATGTATCTGACCCCAGGAATGTGTCAATAAAGTTTCCCCTTCCTGGGACAATGAATTCACGGTGTTCTTATTTCAATTTCCAGGAGTGTATTTTGGGGTAACTCTTCCCGTTATAAAAGGACATTTTTGGCTTAGAAACGGGCGGTTCTGGCAATAAGTGATGTTAAGCTCACGAACCTCTTGTCGACCCCTGTTCACGAGTCTGGATATTTTGCCACTAGCCTCTCAATATATATATTCTTTACTGTCATTTCTTGTTAACAATATCAGCTTATTCCCAAGAATAAGCAGCTTTCACTCAGTTAATACACGGCATAAATCGAACCTGCACCTGGATCGGACTTCCGTAACTCTTGTGCAGAAAGGTGTGCAGTGTACTGCTGCAGCCATTTTCAATAAGCTACCGCTCGAGCTCAAAAATCTTAGCAGTAATCCACGCGCTTTCAGATCGAAACTGAAGAGTTTCCTCATGGGTCACTCTTTCAAATATTCGTTTGAGGAGTTCCTTGAAAACTTAAGCTGATTCTTGTGTTGTTGATAGCGTTTACTTATACTTGCGTCTTGACTTTTTTGGGTTCATAAACATTTCATTTATATCTGTTATTAGTTTTATGTTTCAATTCCATGTACTGTCACGTTCTGTGACCTTGGAGTTTTCCTCCTCAATTTGGTCCTTCGGAACTAGACCTGTAAATAAAAATAAATGAAATATTCAAATTTAGGTTATGACAGTTTCGATATGTCTGCCATCATTGGCGATGATCTGGTGCAGACGAATAGTGAAATTCTGTGTGTCCCGCTGAAATGTCAGAACATCGATGCTACCGATGACCTCTTGAACGGCTGTTTTAAGCTCAGCAATTGGTTTCGGGCTATTGCTGTACATCTTCTCTTTAATATAGCGTCACAAAAGGGAGTCGTATGTGTTCAGATCCGGAGTACCCAAGAACATGAATGCGATCGCCAAAGCGCTCCTCGAGGACATCTCCTCTTCGATGGGGAAGAGGTCCGTCTTGTGTGAACCGCATCTTGTCGAAATTAGGGTCAGTTTGGATAATTGGGAAGAAATCATCTTCCAAAACCTTCACGTACCGTTCGGTAGTAACATTGCCATCAAGCAATATCGCACCGAATATTCCGTGAATGGACATTGCACAACACATAGCTACCCGTTGGGGGTGAAGTGACTTCTCGATCGCAAAACGCGGTTTCTCAGTCACCCATATGCGCCAATTTTGCTTATTGACGGACCAGTCCAAATGAATGTAGGCTTCGTCGCTTAAGGAAATCATATTCACATCATACTAATTCCCATCACGCTCTGGGGCCAGCCGTGCAGTGTGATTGCCCTAACGGAAACCGTTAAGAAGTTAGGACGATTTTATGTCATATAATTCAGTAGTTGTCACCCTGTATGCGAGTCCGCTGCAGACATCGTAGGCAAGCCTCATTCTATTGCTCGTCTCTGGGGCCGCCTGACGCTCAGTTATTGCGGCAGTACTGTGCATTACGTGTACCATAAATGTGTGTACCTATTTGTACGTTACTATTACTGTGCCATTCCGTCCAGCTGTACGACTTTATTATGGTATGTCTCGATCAGTCTGATAACATTCTGCACGCAGTCACGTGATATTATGTTCGATATTTTTGACTTGCTCTCTGCGGGTTCCTTTGATTCGACGTGTGCTTCAGTCTAGCACAGACCAGTTTTATGGTTTTTAAAATGGTGTAAAATGTAAGTTTTAAAGTCAGTAACAATTCGTTATTCACATTTAAAATCATTCAGGCTAGGACCATGCCGTATTTTTTGCTTATTATTATTACTGTTTTGATGCCCCACAAAGAGGAAAATAAGGGAGTATGTTGTGAGCAAGACCGGTTTCATTTAACAGAGAAACATACGCTGCAAATAAATTTTTTTTAATTATTTTAATTCTTGTGGCGTCAGCAATATGTTGCGGAAGCCAAACACGCAATGTCGTCAGTTCTTAGGTTTTTTCCACTTGACGATCTGCAGTTTACGTTGTTTTAGCTGTAACTGTGACAAACTGCACAGTTTGTGAAGCAATAGCCAGAGTATTTTTTCCGTAAATCATCAGTTTGGTTGAATATAACGAGGGAGTACTTCGTGGAAACCCGTGAGGAACAATAAACTTATATGAGTTGGAAATTTGTACAGACTTAGAAAGTTTCTTTAGAAAAGTTTCTCATTATTGTCATCTTTTCTTGACTCATTAGTCTTCTGACTAGTTTGAGATGGCCTGCGACCAATTTCCCCCTTGTGCCAAGCTCTTCATCTCAGAGTAGCACTTGCAACTTATGTCATCAATTATTTGCTTGAAGTATTCCAATATCTGTCTTTCTCCATAGGTTTTGCCCTCTAGAGCTCCCTCTAGTACCATGGAAGTCATTCCCTCATGCCTTAGCAGATGTCCTATCATCCTGTCCCTTCTCCTTATCAGTGTTTTCCACATATTACTTTCCTCTCAGATTCTGCGCAGAACCTCCTCATTCCCTTCCTCAGCAGTCCAACTAATTTTCAGCATTCTTCTGTACCACCACATCTCAAATGATTTGATTCTCTTCTGTTCCGGTTTTCCCACAGCCCATGTTTCACTATCATACAGTGCTGTGCTCCAAACGTACATTCTCAGAATTTTTTTCTCAAATTAAGGCCTACATTTAATACTAGTAGACTTCTCTTGGCAAGGAAAGCCCTTTTTGCCATTGTTAGTTTGCTTTTGATGTCCTCCTTGCTCCGTCCATCATCGGTTATTTTGCTGCGTAGGTAGCAGAATTTCTTAACTCCATCTACTTCGTGACGGCCAATCCGGATGTTAAGTTTCTCCTGTTCTCATTTCTGCTACTTCTCATTACTTTCTCCTTTCTTCGATTTACTCTCAGTCCATATTCTGTACACATTAGACTTCATTCCATTCAGCAGGTCACGTAATTCTTCTTCACTTTCATTCAGGATAGCAATGTCATCAGCAAATCCTATCACTGACATCCTTTCACCTTGAATTTTAATTCCACTCCTTAATCTTTCTTATACTTCCTTCATCTCTGTTTCGATGTACAGATTGAACAGTAGAGGCGAACCACTACATCCCTGTCTTACACCCTTTTTAATCCGAGTACTTCGTTCTAGGTCGTCCAGTATTGTTATTCCCACCTTGGCTCTTGTACATATTGTGTGTTACCCGTCTCTCCCTATGCCTACCCCAATTTTTCTCAGAATTTCGAATATCTTGCGTAATTCTACATTATCGATCACTTTTTCAGGTCGATCAATTCTATAATCGTATCATGAGTTTTCTTTAGACTCGCTTCCATTATCAGCCGCGACGTCTGAATTGCCTCTCTCGTGGCTTTACCTTTCCTAAAGCCAAACTGATCTAGATATAAGACTTCCTCAGTTTTCTTTGCCATTCTTCTGTATATAATTTTTGCCAGCAACTTTGGTTCATGAGTTGTTAAGCTGATTTTGCGATGATTCTCTCACTTGTCAGCTCCTGCAGTCCTCGGAAATGTGTGGATGATTTTTTCCCACAGTGGGATGCTGTGTCGCCACTGTACATACGAACGTGAACATTCGTTTTGTTGCCACTTAATTATTTTAGAAATTCTGATGAAATGTTATCTATCCCTTCTGCCTTATTTGATCTTAAGTCCTCCACAGCTCTTTTAAATTCTGGTTCTAATATTGGATCCCCTATCTCTTCTACATCGATTCCTGTTCCTTCTTCTATAACATCAGACAAATCTTCCCCCTCATAGAGGCCTTCAACGCACTCTTTCCACCTATCTGCTGTCTCCTCTGCATTCAACAATTAAATTCCCGATGTAGTCTTTATATTAGCACCCTGGCTTTTAATTTCACCAAAGATTGATTTGACGGGCCAACATGCGAGTAACACCTTCCGACAATCATTTCCTTTTCGATTTCTTCACATTTTTCATGCAGCCATTTCGTCTTAGCTCGGCGACTTGTATTTCTGTATTCTTGAATTTCCTCTAACGTTTTTGTACTTCCTTCTTTCGTCAAACAGCTGAAGTATTTCTTCTGTTTCCCATGGTTTCTTCGCAGTTACCTTCTTTGAGTCTATGTTTTTCTTTCCAACTTCCGTGATTGCCCTTTTTAGACATGTCCATTCGTCCTCAACTGTACTGCCTACTGAGCTATTCCTTATTGTTGTATCTATACCGTCAGAGAACTTCAAGCGTATCTCCTAATTCCACTTCCGTATCGCACAGACTACTCTTTATCACTATTACATTGTGATCTGAGCCTATATCTGCTCCTGGGTACGCCTTACAATCCAGTATCTGATTTCGGAATCTCTGCCTGACCATTATGTAATCAAACTGATATCTCCCCGTATCACTCTACTTTTTCCCAGTATATCTGCTCCTATTGTGATTCTTGAACAGTATATTCGCCATTAGTAACTGAAATTTATTACAGAACTCAATCTTTCTCCTCTCATTCCTTGTCCCAAGCCCACATTCTCCTGTAACGTTTTCTTCCTTCCTTCCCCTACAACAGCAATCCAGACCCCATGACTGCTACATTTTCATTTCCTCTTACTTACCGTATTACTCTTTCAATATCTTCATATACTGTCTCTATCTATTCATCTTCAGCTAGCGACGTCGGCATATACACCAAAACTATCGTTGTCTGTGTTAGTTTGCTGTCGCTTCTGATAAGAACAACCCTGTCATTGAACTGTTCACGGTAACACGTTTTCTGCTCTACATTCCTATTCATAACGAATCCCACTCCCGTTACACCATTTTCTGCTGCTATTGATATTATCCTTGTTTTCTTTGAATTTCACCTCACTGACCCCTACTACATCTATACTGAGCCTTTGCATTTCTCTTTACAGATTTTCTAGCTTCCCTACCACGTTCAAGAATCTGTTATTCCACGACCCGACTCGTAGAACGTTATCCTTTCATTGGTTATTATATGTTTTTCTCATGGTACCTCGCGCTTGGCAGTACCCTCCCGGGGATCCGAATGGGCGACCATTGCAGAATCTTTTACCAATGACACTTTTTCAATTACAGGCCATCTGTCCTGTGGATACACGATATGTGTCTTTAATGCAGTGGTTTCCATTGGCT
This sequence comes from Schistocerca nitens, assembly GCF_023898315.1. Taxonomy (NCBI): domain Eukaryota; kingdom Metazoa; phylum Arthropoda; class Insecta; order Orthoptera; family Acrididae; genus Schistocerca; species Schistocerca nitens. The sequence goes on from NC_064615.1 coordinate 390,490,814, forward strand.
TCTGCATCCTCATGCCGTTGATCAATGCTGATTCTTCCGCCTTTTAGGGGCAGTTTTCCACCCCACGGCCATGAGTGTGCCCTGAATCTCTGTCCGCGCCTCCGCTGTCTCTGACAAGGCCGTTGGTAGAATGAGGGTGACTTCTTATGCCGAAAGTCTTCCGCCGCCAGTGCTTTTTATAAATCGAAATTAAGCGGTGACGGGATTCACACCCAGGACTGATGACGTTTTGATTACTAATGAGAGACGCTACCCCGAAACCGTGGGTGCCATCTTACTAAGCCTAGACCGATTTCTTGAAATTCTCGTTAGAATTACACACGAATTTCGAAAAAGTTTTTCTCTTTCTTTAATTTTGTGTAGATGCAATATAAACCACTTGTTCAGCTACTTCACATATACTGAGATATTTGCGGTAGAACTACTAATTATATTAAACTGGACTTTAAAGTAAGGTAAAGCAATGTTCTTTGATACTGACAGAGGAGGCGTTGTAATTAACGCGCCGGAATTGTAGAGTGGAGGAATGAAATTCGAATCCCAATTGGGCTGAATGATTTAGGTTTTCCGTGATAACCTATTACTTAGAATGAGAGTTCCTTCGATAGTCCAACTGTACGTTCCTCCTTCCGTCCTTCTCAAACTGAAAGGCGCATGTAGAATTTCGAATAGCTTGCTCATCAAACTTCTGGATTCCTGTAAGCCTTCTGTAACTGAAATACTCGTATTTCACCTATTATCTTGTTAAAGTACTTCCACGGGAGTCTCACCGATAGGGAAACAATTGGTGATGGGAAACTACTTCAGACAGAGCATTATGTGAAAGGATATGGCTATCGGCTTATTCAAAAGACTCATCACTGTTTCCAAATAAAGTAATGTCGCTAAATAACGACATAGCTCCTCCTGGGTGGCCAAATAATGATTTGAAACGTTGCTCAGTCCGACCAAGAATTTTGTGTCTTACACATTGTACTACTTCCGTTGCAGAATGACGTCATAGAGAAACATCTGTTTGCTACTCATAACTGGAACGTGATAGGAAATTGTATTTTGAAACGTTCTCGGGTATTCAGCTGAAGAATCAACTCGATATTAAACAGTGGCAAAATATTGTTCGGTAAAAGTGATTGCATAGTAGTGGTAATTCTCTCCTTATTTATGTCCAAGTATGTTTTCTCTGATGCGGCAAAACAAAATTTGTTACTGGGCGCTATTCGTTCCTTTGTTCATTGTTCATTGTTAACTAAAAGGAAATGCGGCGATTTCTTGTCTTGCGCCTTGTCTTTTTTTATCAGGGAGAATTATAAAAATAAAAATATTCCAAGGAAAATATGTACTACGGTAAAAAAAAAATGTCGTGTCACTGGAGCCTCCCGTCGGGTGGAGCGTTCGCCGAGTGCAAGACTTCTGACTTGACGCCACTTCGGCGACTTGCACGTCCATGGGTATGAAATGATTATGATTGGGACAACACAACACCCAGTCACAGAGCGGAGAAAATCTCCGACCCAGCGGGAATCGAACCCGGGTACTTAGGATTCGCATTCTGCCTCGCTTTCAACTTTCTTTTTTCCTTCATTTTTGTTCGGTATTGTTCGTTGTGTTTGGTCTGGGCATACGTCACAAGACATACGTTCAAGTTGATCGTTAATTCCTTTATTCGGTTTTTATATTACAGTGAGGAAACAGCCCTCTGATCGAACACGCTGAGCTACCGTGCCGGCAACCACTCAGCTACCGGGGCGGACTATATTACGGTGCGTTTAATATCATCACAAACAGAAATCGTCTCTCTAGCTACCTATGAGTGCAAACACTATAAAATAAAAATGATTATTAGTCAAGGAAGTTCTGTAAATATTACGATGAAAACACAGCACTCAGCATCCTTGTTAATATTTCAAAGTCCACAACTGACACAATAACACAATATCGGAAAATCTTCCTTCCCCTTCTCCACATCCTTTTCCCTGAGACCAGTGGTACAATGCTTGCATGTTTCATACGCTCAAAAATGTGCCATTTGCCGCATCAGCCATCATAAATGAAATATAGGCATGTAACATTTGCAAACAACTGAAACTTTGCCGATAAGTTATAAAATCAAAGTGGAAACAACCATAAAATAGATATTATTCCGTGTCATCGCCGAAATAAGAACACGCTTCCATATCAGTGAATATCCTCGGCACATGGAAGGAAACAATATAGGTGTAAGAGAACACCAAACGAAGATGAACAGAATCACACTTGTTTTCATATGATAAAGACGTCTCTGCCAAAGGAAAAGATGCAGACGTCAACAGGAGAACATACTTTTGTTAAGTAAAATGTAGGAACATGATGTGGTCGGGGAAAATATTAAGCATCATAGACAAACAATACAAAAATTATAGGATATAAGGGAAAAGTCGTTCTGAATTTTCCGTCTCTGTAAACTAGCACAATCATAAAACAAAGTAAAAGAATGATGTGGAACACCTCCCGGTAGGACACAGAATTTTGCCACAGAGAACAAGTACAATCAGTTCATCAATGGTCTCAATGACGAGGATGGCGCACTTAACAGATCTATCGTGTGCGCCACACTTATCAACTAAAGATCGTCCTGAACATTTGTAAAGTCATATGTTAGCAATAAACACAAGGAAATTGGACGAACACCGTATGATAGCTGGACTCCTGACAACTCTAATACCAAAGAGCCTTAGTTTTATTTTCCTGCTCTCCTTCCACACTACTCACAGAAACAAGAACTTCCCACCCTAAACAACTGCCGTCATTTACAACTCACACCTATTCCTACCATTCAACTACCATTGTCGATCAGTTACACCGCTTATAGAGCAACACATGGGTAAAACGGTACCCACAATCTGAAAAGAGGTTTTTGGGAACATAAGAAGTCTGAAACAGAAATATGGATATAAAATTTGCAGTGAACACTGACACTAAATACAAATGCTCGTGACGAAAAGCAATAACACTTAGACTTATGTAACACAGAAAATACCTTTTTAGACAAATTTTTGACAATTAGTCACAGTTAACTTTTTTTAAATTTTTGCTTTATTCATTCTAGCAGTTACAGCCGATACTACTACCTAAGCTTCGAAGAAGGTGTATCGGGCAACTGACTTAACGAACGCGGCCTTCAACATCATAGATTATCTAAGTGCATCAGCATCCTTCGGGCTGTGACGGATGAGCACCGACGTGTGAGAATATGAACGATAGAAACGCCTTACCTTAAACGCCGAAATGTATGAATGAGTGCATACCTGAAAAGCTCGCAGCAGGAACCTTTTTTCATTAGTGGTAGTTACTGGGAGAGACCACTGATAAATGAACATTTAAGCTGTGAATTAAACCTATTAATACCGTAAAAGAAGAGTAATTAAATAACTACGAAATAGACTTGAGTGAACGAAGAAGGCAGAACTGAGTCGAAAGCAGCTGGAATGTTTCTTTGTCAACACTATTCGTAAGTTAACGTAAAGTGGGTACGGTATAAATTCTTTAAGCTTCTAAGCCACTGCATTCAAACGATACATTTTCATACTTTCACACGTACTCATCAAAAACTTGGCGGTGTAAATAATATAAGCAATGCAATATTATAAGCAATGCATTCAAAATGTACGGTCATATATGTTACATATTTTGATGTTCTCATATTCAAAGCACAAAACCTGTAGATGAACTATCGATACACATGTCGTGCCCAGTGGTCTAGCGCAGTGATTGGCAAACTCATTCGGCAAAAGAGCCAAATTCAAGTAGTATAGTGATTAAAAAATTTTCCGAGAGCCGCACTTATTTTCTAGAACTATGCTTTTAGGAGTCGGTTAATAGTACCAACAGCAAAGAAATATAGAACTAACAATTAATGGTAACCTTATTTACCGACAAATAAAATACAAAAAACAATATATGACAATGCATATTTAATGCCAACTGTGTTCTTGCTTTTCTTTGGAAAGTTTGACTACGTCCGCTTTCTACGGTGTTATTTTCAACTTCAGGCAGTATACCAGGTTCTCATCAATATGGCGGTTTCTCAGTTTACATTTTATGCGGTTCGTGCGTGAAAAAGATTGTTCACGTGTGTATGTGGAGCCTAAAAGTGACCGAACAGAAAATGCTAGGTTTTTAACTGATGAAATGAATCTGGAATACTTTTCCAGGTGTTAAAAACTACCATGTCTAGTCTTTCAAAGCAGACCATTTGTGCCTTAAACTAAGACCACATTTTTGTCTCACCAACTGCGACATGGTTGCATATACAAACAGTGATCCAATACTGGCAGATGTTTTTTATTCCAGTCTTTGATCACAGTATCAATTCTCTAGACGATGACCGGTTTCAATCCGTAATGACCATGCTCAGATCTTTTTTACACCATGTCCTAAAGTGATAAGGCCACGATGGCATCGTCAAAACATATAAATATAATCAGCACAGCATCGTCACATAGATTTAAAATAAGTTGCAGAATAAGCCACATCGTCCACACAGTAATTATTGCAACTGGCTACTTGGAACAATGCTACGTGGAGTAGCCAGTTGCACTAATGACTGTGTGGACGATGTTGCCTATTCTACAACTTATTTTAGATCTATGTGACGATGCTGTGCTGATTATATTTATGTATCTGACGATGCCACTATGGCCTTATCACTTTAGGACATGGTGTAAAAAAAGATCTGAGGATGGTCATTACGGACTGAAACCGGTCATCGTCTAAAGAATTGATATTGTGGTCAAAGACTGGAATAAAAAACATTTGACATTTTTGTCTTTCTGATTGTTTCAAATCAGTATTAAGAAGGTCAGATTTAGAACTCCAGAAATCCTTGTTTTCTACTTCTAATAACTGAATTTCAAAGATGCCAATTCCAATATCAAAGGGAGATAAATTTAGTTTTGTTCTGCTAGCATTACGTGGATTTTTAACAAAGGCTACCGACTCTTTGCTTTTTCTGAACTCCTGAAACGTCCGCAGTAAAGCTTTCCTCATGTTTAAAATTGTTCTCTTGAAAAGAGAAATGTCAATTACCAATTCGTTTTCTTGCCGATATTTCAGCAGACTTGGGAAATGAATTAACGTTCCTCTCTCCAAATCTTGCACCAAGAGAGACCATTTCCTTTGGAACGAAGTTATGTCTTCAGACATGGAAATGACTATCTTTCCAGTCCCTTGTAGTTTACTACTCAGCTCGGTTAGATGAGCTGTAATGGCTACCACAATATAGAATTTTTGGATCCAATGCTATTGGTTTAATTCATGATAGTCAGTTCCCTTTTCTAGGGGAAATACTTTAATTTCTAGTAGTAAGGAAGTGAAACATTGTATAACATATCCTATTGTAAACCAACGTACCTCATTATAAAGCAGAAGATCTGCATATTCACTCTCTCTTTCAATAAAAAATTCCTTAAACTGCCGATGATAAAGAGCTTTAGCCATTGTTGTGTTGACCATCTTGATGAATAGTCCATAACGCTGCCAGTTTCTTCTGGGAATGTCTGGACACAAAGCGCAGGTACCTCATGGCTGACTTTTTAATTGTAAAGACAAGCAAATCCCTTTCCCACTCCAGTCATACTTCTTGCCCTATTTGCCGCAACTGAAACAATTTTATCACGTGAAATATGGCATTTTCTCAAGCATTCAGTGACATTTTTGCAATATCCTCACCACGTGTTTGACCTTTGAACGGCAGTAATCCAAAAAGTGTTTCTATACGGCTCGTAGGTGAAATAAACTGCACAAAAAAGGAAACTTGTACTGTGTCATTTCTCACAAGATTCGTCAACAGCTATAGATAAGGATGAGACCAGATCTTCAATAAGTTGATCAGTAATATTCGAAGATATTCTGGCTTTTCTTTCTTTCACTGTTCTAGCAGACAGTTGAAGCTCGTTAATATTTTTAAATATTTATTCCTTGTTCTTAAAATCATGGAATAACTCTTCGGCTGCACTTGCAAAACACCTTTTTATGTATTCGCCGTCTGTGTATGGTTTTCCTCTCTTACCAGTCTCTTGAATTACAACGAAGCTTGCAACGGCAGTGTTGTTGGAAGGTCGCGGCAAGTGATTAAATATCGAACTTGGTCTTTCTTTATTCATTTGAAGATCCTGAACAGCTTGCTTTGTTGCATCACTGGTGGGATATTTACTTGCAATTGATGCATGTTTCGCTGTGAAATGCCTCTCCAAATCTGATTTTTTTGTTATGTGCCAGCTTTTCTTGACAAATCAGACAGGTTGAAAGCCCATTTTAGTTTTGTATGAAGGCAAATTTCTCAGTCTATTCAACTTTAAATTCAGATTTCCGTCTTCCGTTATCCTTTGCATTTTCTTTGTAGCCATAGCTGAGATGTGGCACCTAAAATGAAGTTCACCGTTTTAACAAAGCCAGAAACACTGAAACGTCCCCTTAGAAAAATTATACATGACTGTGTTTAAACTGACACACAGTATTTTTAGCGCAACACAATCTGACTTTCAATAATCCCTACAAAAGAATGTCCCTGACTAACATTAACCTATACCTTTCACAAATCACTTACCTCACAAAAATCTTCGTTACTCAAACTGCTGCAATACAGCGAGCGCCACTACTGCCAGCTAAATAAAAGATTCACACTACTGAAGGCACTATCTACTGATAGGCATAGTTAGCAAATGAAAGATTTTAATAGAGAACAAACAATGTATTTACCTTAATAGTGTTGAAAAATCATAATATACATAGCAGTTCATGACATCCAGTCTTACAAATTTCAAAACTCCGCCATTTCTCTCCCCACATCCACCACTGCTAGCGGCTAACCTCCAACTGCGCAACGCTACGCGCTGTTAACATCCAGCTGCCCAACACTAGAATAGCAGACAACAATGCAAACTAGCCACAGACTGCACACAGCACAGCCAGTGATTTTCATACAGAGCGTTACGTGGCGTTACCAATAAAAAAACCTAAACAGCCTACTTACAACACTATGTTGTAGCAATTTCTTAAATTTTTGCGGGAAATAGCTGATAGATTTGTGATATAGATTATCAGATCTTAGAGCAACGTTTTGTTTCTCTATATGCTTTCGGGGAAACTTACATTAATAGATTGTATGGTTTAATGTCTTATTTGCCGCGCGTCGACTCGTACAGAGTAGGGATCCATTTTCACTTTTCTTGAGTATATTGTTCATGATTACTTACCAACAAGCAAATTGACCATCAGCAAACAATACTGTCCTCAGACGAAACAGCGACATTTGAATAGTCAAGGCACAAAATTTGTCACCCCAACAACTGCCGTTTCAGGAGGGCCACTGAAATTTTGTCTTACTTTGCCATTGTTTCGAAAGATGCGCGAGAAATACACACGTGCGTCTGAAAAATTGAGCACTACCTAGCAGCTGGGCGTTAACGGATGGACTGCGTCATTAAATACAGCCTCGCCCGTTCATTAAATTTTAGATGAATTTTGACTCTTTTGTAATATCTCTGTGATAGAAAATGCGAGAATGAAGAAAAATTACATTCTTTTTCTTTCTCTTTTCTTCTTAGCTCTTTTACCTTTTTGGTACCGGCTTGTTTACAGACATTGGGCGTATGAGTATAAAATGTGGACTCCTGGCCACTGAATTCACTACCACATAGTAACTGGCGTACTGCAACCGTAAGCTAGTCGCTCGCGACAGTTAAGCGTGTCATTATAGTTTTGTTTTGCTTGTCAGGATGTATTACCCACCTTGCGAACATACGCATTGCTATGCGCACAAGACAGATTTACATCATGCTCTGTAGTAGGGAAGACGACGGCAGCACGAATATTTGACGAAAAGTTGTGACGTGGGAGTGTGTGTCATCTTTTGTGTTTATTACAGTATGAGAGGTTTTCATTAAAAAAAGTGGTCGTAGCGCTTGGAAAAATTTTAATGCCGTAAAAGAAAGTTGGCTTTACGGAAAGTCTCAGACGTCTTACCTCAACTAAGAACATTAAATAATTTTTATACAAAAGAGCCGCGAAATGGTCCCAGATCGGTCGATGCCAGGTGATAAGGAGTTAATTTTTATGAACTACTCGTGAGGAGTTAAAAAAAAGCATGGTCTATGGGTAATTCACAATCAAATAATGTGAGTATTTACGTACATGTAGCACTTAAAATATGAGTCACATTCTAAAACCAAAAACTGTGACAAAGTTACATAGATTACTAAATTAATAGCAGAAATACCTGTATGATTCGCAGCTAGTTGAAGGATAGAAGTGGTTTAATATAAACAGCGTATAGATATTTTCGTCGATCACGCGCTTTTCTCCAACCCGCCTGGCTCCGACCACTAAACACACTGATAACTGGCTCTGTTGATTTGCGTGTGTCGTGGCTCCCTTCCTGTGCCCAGCCTGTGGTGCAACAACATTACTCATTCACCCGTAATGAACAATCGCCGCTAAGCTTCGAGTACAGGATGGAATACAGACACTTCAAGTGCGTTTAAATGACACGGTTTGTAAACTGAGAATAAATTTAAAATGAGAATACATTTAAAATGACTGCAATGCGAAAAGAACCAACGCTGTGCTTTAGTGCCTCTAAAACATCAGTTTTCAACCTGATTGTGGACGTAAAGTTTCGCAAGTCGAAGTCGGAGTCGGTTCATTAAAGAGCCGCAGTGGAGTGGCCGAAGACAGGCATGCGGCTCGCGAGCCGCGGTTTGCCGACCAATGGTCTAGTGGAAAGGTAGATAGAAAATTAAAAATAGAATAAAATAGTATGATATAAAATAAAACTTTAAAAAGTGCCTGGAAACGGAGGTGTCGCAGGTTCGAATCGTAGTCAGACCGTGGATTCGTCACTCTTCTTTCCAATATAGACATCATCTCTATACTATGTGAGGAGCAGCCAGGAGCAACATGTGGTTTGGATTCCCCGTTAAACCGTGTGAAACATGTACATTTCTATTGCCTTTTGTCAGACCACAATTTATGAAAGATGTTTATATTTTATTAATAGGATTAAGTAGGAATAATTAATATTTGTCATTTTAGAAATAATTGTGGTAACAGGGAATGTCTGCACCAAAGTATTGTTGGCTGGAGAGAGACTGCACATTGATATAATTTTAAAAAGGGCGCGAGAGACCGTGTATGGATACATTTTAAGAAAAGAGCGGGAAAGACCGTGCATTGATACATTTTGTAATTGTAGCAGGGACTGTCTGCACCAGGAAGCATTGTTGGCGGGAGAGACTGCACTTCAGCGTTCGTAGGAAGTCAGTAGTAAGCGAGATGTGAAGCGAGTAGGTAGCTGGTCTGAAGCGAGAGGTTGAGAGGAGCGGTGTGCCTGCCAGCCACCAGCTATGATTTACAAGAGATTGTAAACGGATGTACAGAGACGTCAGCTAACTACTATCATAAGAGGAACTTATATTATTGAATTTTTTTTCCAGAAACTCAAGACTACGGAAGGTATGTTTGCGCAATGCTAGTTGTAAGATTATTGTAAAAAGTAAGTCCCATCTGAACGTTTGTAAAATCATTTCATTACCAACAGTAAATATTTGAAGAATCGTTTTCAGAATATAATTAATTTTTGCCAGCAATGTTGCATTACTGATTATAATCCATCCCAAAAACCATCAACGTAAAATTTTGCAAAATTTTAATGTTGTCAAGGAAAAGTTTAACTATGAATTACGTAACTTCAGTCAAATTAATTAAAGAATAACGTCAGCTTTGCTATTAAAGAATAACGTCAGCTTTGGTAATCAACACAGCCACTTATTATGACAGCCCATCATCAGCTAATAGAGTATAGTGAAACAGAGTGAGTGTAATCATACAATGAAGGCTTTCACAACCGGATGGTACTGTTGTTGATAATTAGGAATTGGAGAATTCCATGGACCACGGCCATATAACTCGGAAGAATTATCAACATCAGAGTGAGTATAATCATGTCGCAGTTCGATGTAGCACTCAGGTGGCGAACCAATAACAGTAAAAAAGGTAAGGAAGAGTTTTGGGTTATTGCAGGTAACGACAAAGCGCCACGATGACGACACATTCTATGATTCGTCGAAATAATCAACAAATTACATTTAATAGGCAGCATATAAATTTGTATGCTACGATGGCACTAATTATTATTGAGGAAGAGAATTAATTTCAAAGGGAAGATTTCATTTGTTACTATTAAGCAAGAGATAGAAATCCTTAAAGAAGGTTTCATAGGTTATTGTAGAAGGGAAGGTTGCGTGACAAAAGAGATGTAGAGGAGACGAGAAGGTTTCAACCGTAGGTCCCCATTTCCCGCCTGAGTATGTGAGGTGGGCTGGGGACACTCAAATCGCCAAACTGTTGTCTAACAGAAAGTCATACAGTAGGCCACTGAGTCACATATAACTATTATTATTATTATTATTATTATTATTACCTCTACAGGTAATTAAGTTTGTACCTACCCTCAAAACGCGAATTCTACTCGCAGTTGTCTTTTTTTCTTCATTTTCATTACACTGCAAGATCGATATAAAATTTATAAAGGGTGCCATAACAAGCATCCAGAAACACCAGGAAGTTTACAAACACTTATTTGACAGTAGTCGTTATCTGAAGTAGTAGAGCTGTATTATCCGCAATTCGAATAAACGAGAAATCTGAGTTCAGTGAAAGGTAATTACGCCGGCTGAAGTGGCCGTGTGGTTAAAGGCGCTGCAGTCTGGAACCGCAAGACCGCTACGGTCGCAGGTTCGAATCCTGCCTCGGGCATGGATGTTTGTGATGTTCTTAGGTTAGTTAGGTTTAACTAGTTCTAAGTTCTAGGGGACTAATGACCTCAGCAGTTGAGTCCCATAGTGCTCAGAGCCATTTGAACCAAAGGTAATTACGCTACGTGCTTGGGGTTGTTTACCAGCAGACCTCACAATGTTTTCCAACGAAGGTACAGATCGGTTTTTAGTGGTTACGAGCTGAGGTCGCTCACATGACGTTCCCCTAAAACACTTCGCTTGTACGCCCGCCTCGCTTCTGGAAAAAAAAAAAAAAATCCGCTTTGAGAGAGCCTTCAGAAGCTGCGGGTTATCGAATATCGGGCATGCGGCACGCCGTGCGTTCCCGCCTACGTTATTTGTCCAGCGCTGGCTTCCTTTCCACTCCAGCACTCTCCAGGACCGCCGCAAAGCATTCTGGAACGTGAGCGTCCGGAAGGAATTCCTGTCTCGGTGGGATACACGGAAATTATTATTTTCTTTCGCTTATCTGGCGCTTCCTGCAGCGCGGTATTTACGACTGCCGAGATCTGAGGTCACGTTATTTATGAGGCGCAGATACTCTAGCCCCGGGCGAGAAAAATGGCGGTGATTCCCAGCCCTCTGCAAGCCTTCGAGCGCATTCTCGGCCCACATTCGTCACTCGCTGAGAGACGTGTGTACCTCGCCGCGGGTCTCCGCATCGCCACAAAGATACGAGGACGGTGTTCCTGCGCCTCGTAATTGCGTTCGTTAACAGCCTTGCTCGTCCAATGCGCACCGCTCGCTTGTATTTTCAGTACGCAGCACGTATTGACACAGGTGTAGTAACTTCATGGAAAGCTATGCCTCCGCAAATGTGGCTTTTCAGGTGTTCTCTACCTTCCAAATTTTGTTTTCTATCTGACTCGATATGATACTTTTTGCAAATTAAGAAGCTCCCTTAGATTTTAGCCATTCTATGGACTATTCTTCACAGTTCACTATGTAGAAAGGAATTTGGTAGCGTAGATTGTGAAAGACTTACTTCGAAAGTAGTTTAGTATTTTCTTTCAGATTGTCCACAAAATAAAACGAGAAATAGAGTAACACGTCGGCTACTTCTGGTGATTGTACTGACCTGTGAGTGATGTCCTTCCCACTGAGGGCAGGAGTAACCTCCTGAAAGGTCAAGACCCTTGGCACAACAACTGTATGAGGTCCAACGATGACAGGAAGTATAATGGGTTTGTGGAGCTGCGAAGTTCTTTTTTTAATATTCTTTTGTGCCGGCATTGAATTTTGATGTGCTGCCTGGGCACTACCGCAGATAATTGTTGCATTTATGGGTCTTGGACCTATTAATTTTTTCCTACAGAATACACCTGAAATGAGCGGTGGGATAAAGGTGGCACAAGGTTGAGTGCGGCAGCCACGACGGAAGCATGACGCAACACTCAGGGAAAATAGCGCCAACAGAAACCACTTGCACTATGTTCAGCTGCTGTGCTGTGTGAAAGCGATAGGGCACTATCCTCTTGTCCATCGGTTATTTTCATTTATTAATAGTATCTGAAGTAATATACGAATATACTTGAAAGTTCTGACACAACTCATAAACAAAATGTATGAAACTGGAGAATGGTCTGAAGACTTTTTGGACGTCACAATGATTATTTTTGAGAAGAAAAAGCTAGCCAAGAAGTGTAGTGATTAGAGAACAATTAGTCTGATATCGCATGTGGCAAAGATCATTGCAAGAATACTAAATAGACGGTTGGAAAACAAAATTGAAGAAGTGATGGGAGAAGACCAGTTTGGCTTCAGGAAAGTAAAAGGGACCAGAGACGCCATTGGCATGATGAGGATATTGTCAAAGCGAGTTTTGGCCGTTAACGAAGAAGTTTGCGCTTGTTTTATAGACGGGCAGAAGTCCTTCGACAGAGTCAATTGGAATATATTGATGAATATCCTTAAGGGAATATGAATCAACTGGAGAGATGGGAGACTTATAAGGAACTTTTACCTAGGACAAAGGGTAAAGGTACGACTGAGCTATGGAGAAACGAACAATGTGGAAATAGGTAGGGGAGTGAGACAAGGATGTTGTCTGTCTCCAAGTCTCTTCAACCTGTATGGAGAAATGCTGGCGAGAAAAGCGCTGAAAGGATGCGGAAACTTCAAAGTAGAAGGACGCCTCAACACCATCAAGTATGCACACGACCTGGTAGTGCTCCCCAAAAAATCAGAGACAGCTGCAACACATGATGAACAATTTGGTGGAAACGGGAAGAAAATACGGCATGGAAATCAACATCGAAAAATCAAAAGTGATGCGCATATCAAAACGTGAGAAACATTTGAAGACAACTGTTGACAATCGGGAAGTGGAAAATGTGAATCAGTTCAAGTACCTGGGAAGTTTTATCACAAACGATGCCCACTGCACCAACGAAATCCGAGCAAGAATCGCCATGGCCAAAGCTGCTTTCAACAAGAAGAGGACTCTGCTGACCAGCAACTTGAGTTTCGCATTGAGGAAAAAACTGATAAAGTGCTACATTTGGAGAATTGCACTGTATGGAGCATAGACATGGACCATGATAAAGAAGGAGAAAAAATGTGAGCTTTGAAATGTGGTGCTGGAGGAGAAACGAAAAGATCAAGTGGGCAGATCGCATAAAAAATGACGATGTACTGCGAAGAGTAGGAGGAAAGAGAAGTATTCTGCGTACAGTTCTTCAGAGAAAGGCCAACTGGATTGGACATGTACTTGGACACGAGGGACTCATACATGATGTCATCGAAGGGAAACTCAGAGGAAACGCAGGACGAGGAAGAAGATGAATTCAACATCTGGACGACATGAAAGACGGAAGGAGATACAGCAGACTGAGGGAAGAAGCTGAAGACAGGGAACAGTGGAATCAGAAATTCTCCGTACGAAGACATGGACCTGCCACTAGGCAGAATATTAAATAACAATAATACTTGTACTATTAAACAACGTGGGAGATGGTCTCAGTACCACACATAAGGGGCGACCATAAAGATACCGTTTGAGGGCGTTACTGCAACTTATATGCAACGTTACGCCAGTTTGATGTGGGGTATATAAGCACCGACACGTAGGCAAGGGATTAATGGGGCATTCGTGTCATTCCGACGTGCGAGCGGTAAACGAGAGAACGTGAACTATGGCGATGCTGTTACCAAATGCGTCCAAACAGGACCAGTGTGCCATTAATCTTTTCTTGGCTGCCCAAGGACAAACACCGGTAGACAATCCATCGGAGTCAGAAGAATTTATATGGTACATCATGTCTGTCGAAACCATCGTTGTGAAACTGTGCGCCGGCCGAAGTGGCCGTGCGGTTAAAGGCGCTGCAGCCTGGAACCGCAAGACCGCTACGGTCGCAGGTTCGAATCCTGCCTCGGGCATGGATGTTTGTGATGTCCTTAGGTTAGTTAGGTTTAACTAGTTCTAAGTTCTAGGGGACTAATGACCTCAGCAGTTGAGTCCCATAGTGCTCAGAGCCATTTGAACCATTTTTTTTTTGAAACTGTGCGCCAAGGTCCGTGATTCGACACAAGACGCCTATCGTCCCTGGAGGCTAGCCTCATCCATTACCGGAAACAATACTCAAGCACCCGCCGTATACTCCTGATCTCTCTCCCTTTGCGATTATGACGCCTAAGGTTCTTTAAATAAGACCTTGTAGAATCGAAGATTCCTACGGAGGGAGATGTCCAGGAAGCAGTTACGGACTTGTTCACGCGCAGGACGCGGTGTATTTCCGGAAGGGTATCTTCGACCTCGTGCGACGGAGGGGTGATTGCCTCAATGCTCACTGCGATTTTGCACGATTGGAATACCAATTGTGGACTGTACGGCTTCCGAACGGATCTTCGTGATCGCCCTTAGTACTATGATGAATTTAAACTCTCACTTCGCGGTTGATTTTAGATTGAAGATAGACGAGATTCAGTTCACTCGCCATCACCTAGGTAACGAATGACCACGCAGCAAAATGGGAGGTGCCATATACGCAGTGAAATGCGTCATGACATGGTGTTCGGACGTGGATCGAGTTTAGTAATGATTCATTTGTTTTGTGACGTGTCAATAATATGTATTGTTCACTAGGAAGTTATTCGGGGGTAACATCAAGCGCCGGTACATCGGCATGGAACGTAACCGCAGAGACGGCTGTGAGACGACGTCAGCCATTAGTACAATGACTAGGACCGCACAACGACAGGAGAGGCCTCTATCCGAAGAGAATATAAACGCCGTTCCAGTGAGTCTCGGCCGCACTAGAAGAGCTGCACTAGGAGACGAGACGTCATCCTAACTGTCTAGCTGAGACTTCTGCTTTGTATTAAGTGGTGGCGTGGAAATTGTATATTGCGAAAGACATTGATTATTTGTATGTCGCCAACTGCTTGCGACACTTCAGTGTAGAAACAAAAGTTAAGTATTGTCAATTCAATCACTGTAATAAACTTCATTGATATGATTTGCTTCTGTATTGTCTAGCTATCGGAGGAAACGGCTTCCTAGGCACCCTATATTACACGAGTGGGCAGGATCCCACAAAAGTGATGAGGCTAAAGATGATCTACCGTGTGAACTTGGTAGGACTAAACGTGATTTCGCAACTTTATAGAAGCCAGTTTGCTATTTTCTCTGAGAGTACACGTTTTAATTAAAATAACTGGCATTTTTATAAAATATCTTCCCAATTATTTAGATGAGATGAAAACCATAGACAGTTTCGCTGTAATTCCATTAAGCATACATATACTACAATTCCTCACTAACCATATCCCTGGGTAGATAACTTACACACTGAGCTTCAGCCACTTTGGCAATAATACTCTGCAACACGACTGCTGCTCTGGTGTGCAAAACGTAAGGACGAGACCAACTTTCACATGGGGTGTCGCTGGCATGTAACGTAGCTCGATGAAATTTTGGACCATACAACCGAAAAACTGATAACTGCTACAGTATAGTAAAGAAGATAACTAAAAAATATACGCAGTGAGACGAACAGAAATGACGCTCTTTGTCAAAGATAATAACTGCATTGAAGTCACCGCGATATATGACGGTCCCCTGCACATTACAAAAGGTGGGACGTAGTTCTTAATAGCGTGTGTTATCATCACGATGGCAATGCATTCCCTATAAGTAGCTAAGTTGCTGCAATATTGGCCAGAAGCTCGGTAAGGAGTTCTTGTGGTAGGGCGGTCCATTCCTTCACGAGCGCCGTTCACATCTCCTGGGTGCTCGCTGGTGCGTGTGGACGTACTGCAATATGTCTCTCCAATGCACCCCATACATGCTCGATAGGATTACGGACGGAGGAACGGCCAGCCCAGTACATTCCCCGAATATCCTCTCTTTCCTACAGTGCTCCACCTGCGGCGTTCGATACAATTCAGCATTGTTATCCATTACAATGACGCCAGGAGTTAGGAATCCCAGGAAATACGCAATGGGCAAGACGTACAGTGTCACAATAATGTTGACTGACAGGTGTACGTGTTCAAAGATTTGGTTGCTGCAACAATATGTCTCCTCACACCGCAACGACGATGCTTGTCAAACTTCCTGGGTGCATTACCTGATCCCACCTCTCGCCATACGAGCTTTGTAGTGTACCCAGCAACACTGTCAAACACATTTTGTAAGGTGGTCATGTCGTTTTGGGTTTTGTATGTTAACGATGTGGGCGTCAGAGAGACAGAGAGCTAGTTACGTTACTGTTAAACAGTCTTGGGTTTTGTCATGGCACACTGTTTGCATACTGGAAGGGGTGTTTCTGGATTCCATGAAGAAAACAGGGTGTAGCGAACTGCTGGTGGTAGTCAAGCCGATACCAACGACTTGCGGTTCTTTTGATTACAAGAGATCATCTCTGGTTTTGGGCTGCTAGCTAAGTAGTAAAGACTGCCAGTCTTGGTTGTGAGATGAGGGCGGAGCTCACCATTTGTACCATCTGAAGCATCGTCTACAGGACCGACTGTGATCCTTTGATGCAGACGAGAGTGGAGGTCGGATTAACAGGTTCAGACGGTTCTGCGACCATGTAGGCTGCAGATTGATTGACTGACGCCATATGATGGTGGGTTTCCGGCTTCTGCTTAATAGATGAGGGTTCACTACACACCCCTCTGTGCAGAGGACTGGACGGCTTTTTACGTTAGAGGGACTCAGGAAACTACAGAAAGGGGGTCAGTCTAAAAAGGTGGAGGGCAAACACAGGAAGATAGACCTAGCAACAATCGGCATTGTAACAGTGTTTGGAAAGGACTACACTTCCTACACTTCCGAGGGCTTATAGAAAGCACTGATGCGGATCAAATCGTTATAAGCACTGACAGCTTGCTAAAGCCGGAGATAGGTTCCGCCTAAAGTTTTAAAAAGGACCTAGCTGTGTTCAGAAAGGATAGGCTAAATGCTGTTAACGATGACGTGTTTGTTGCTGTTAGTAGTTTATCTTGTCGCGAAACTGAATTAGATAGTTCCTGTGGGATTGTATGGGTAGAGGTCATTCTTGGTACCAGGATAAAATAACAATAGGGTCTTTTTACCGACCTCCCAACTCAGATGATACAGTCGCTGAAAGGTTCAAAGAAAATTTGATTCTAATTTCAAACACATATCAGACTCAAATAACTATAGTTGCTGGTGACTTCAGTACACACTTGATATGTTACTAAAAATATATGTTAAAGTCGGCGGTAGGCATAAAACATCATCCAAAATTGTACTCAATGATTTCTCAGAAAATTATTTTGAACAATTGAATCAGGAGTCCACTCGAAGTGTAAACGGTTCCGAAAACATGCTTGACGTCTTACCAATGAATAGACCTGACAAAATAGGGAGCATCATGAGACACAGTAGTTGTAGAGAGACTGAATACCGTAACATTCTATCCCACCAAAATAAACGCCAAGTACAACTATTTAAAAAAACGTAGATAAAAAATCGTTTGACACCTTTCTTAGAGACAGTCTCCACTCCTTCCAAACTCAGTCAAAGCGTAGACAATTTCAGAGAAATATTATCTGTGGTAGCTGAGAGATATACACCAGATACGTTAATAAGAGATCGTAGTGATCCCATATGGAACACAGAACAGGTCAGAGCACTGTAGCAGAAGTAACGAGAAAAGCGTGCCGAATTTAAAAGAACGCAAAATCACCAAGATTGGCGAAGTTTTACAGAAGCTCGAAATTTAGCGCAACCTTAAATACGAGGCGCTTTTAATAGTTAACGCAGTGAAATTCTGTCTCGAAATCTGTCACAAAACCCAAAGAGATTCTGATTATACACTCCTGGAAATGGAAAAAAGAACACATTGACACCGGTGTGTCAGACCCACCATACTTGCTCCGGACACTGCGAGAGGGCTGTACAAGTAATGATCACACGCACGGCACAGCGGACACACCAGGAACCGCGGTGTTGGCCGCTGAATGGCGCTAGCTGCGCAGCATTTGTGCACCGCCGCCGTCAGTGTCAGCCAGTTTGCCGTGGCATATGGAGCTCCATCGCAGTCTTTAACACTGGTAGCATGCCGCGACAGCGTGGACGTGAACCGTATGTGCAGTTGACGGACTTTGAGCGAGGGCGTATAGTGGGCATGTGCGAGGCCGGGTGGACGTACCGCCTAATTGCTCAACACGTGAGGTCTCCACAGTACATCAATGTTGTCGCCAGTGGTCGGCGGAAGGTGCACGTGCACGTCGACCTGGGACCGGACCGCAGCGACGCACAGATGCACGCCAAGACCGTAGGATCCTACGCAGTGCCGTAGGGGACCGCACCGCCACTTCCCAGCAAATTAGGGACACTGTTGCTCCTGGAGTATCGGCGAGGACCATTCGCAACCATCTCCATGAAGCTGGGCTATGGTCCCGCACACCTTTAGGCCGTCTTCCGCTCACGCCCCAACATCGTGCAGCCCGCCTCCAGTGGTGTCGCAACAGGCGTGAATGGAGGGACGAATGGAGACGTGTCGTCTTCAGCGATGAGAGTCGCTTCTGCCTTGGTGCCAATGATGGTCGTATGCGTGTTTGGTGCTGTGCAGGTGAGCGCCACAATCAGGACTGCATACGACCGAGGCACACAGGGCCAACACCCGGCATCATGGTGTGGGGAGCGATCTCCTACACTGGCCGTACACCACTGGTGATCGTCGAGGGGACACTGAATAGGGCACGGTACATCCAAACCGTCATCGAACCCATCATTTTACCATTCCTAGACCGGCAAGGGAACTTGCTGTTCCAACAGGACAATGCACGTCCGCATGTATCCCGTGCCATCCAACGTGCTCTAGAAGGTGTAAGTCAACTACCCTGGCCAGCAAGATCTCCGGATCTGTCCCCCATTGAGCATGTTTGGGACTGGATGAAGCGTCGTCTCACGCGGTCTGCACGTCCAGCACGAACGCTGGTCCAACTGAGGCACCAGGTGGAAATGGCATGGCAAGCCGTTCCACAGGACTACATCCAGCATCTCTACGATCGTCTCCATGGGAGAATAGCAGCCTGCATTGCTGCGAAAGGTGGATATACACTGTACTAGTGCCGACATTGTGCATGCTCTGTTGCCTGTGTCTATGTGCCTGTGCTTCTGTCAGTGTGATCATGTGATGTATCTGACCCCAGGAATGTGTCAATAAAGTTTCCCCTTCCTGGGACAATGAATTCACGGTGTTCTTATTTCAATTTCCAGGAGTGTATGTACAGTAAAAAAGCATCATGACGAATTCAGTACCCTCACTGCGTGATAACAGTGGTGATGTCGCAGATGACGGTGCGACTAAACCAGAGTTAGTAAACACGGCATTCAAAAACTCCTCCACCACAGTAGACGAAGTAAATAAAAGCATTCAACAATTCGAATCTTGAACGATTGCCAACATGAGTAACATACACTATTGGCCAGATTGCAAGATCTCACTTTAACGTAAGCGTGAGATAAGCCAGTGCAAAAGTGAAATGCTGACTCATTAATAACCGATGTAACCTCCATGAATACAATCATGAAAACTTGCATGCATTTTACAGGTGCCGGATGTCAGTTTGTGGGATGGAGTTCCATCAATGGTGCACTTGGTCACTCAATAGAGAGTCGGTAATGATGTTTTCGGATGATGCTAGGCTTGTCGTCCGATGATGTCCCATTTGTCTTCGAATGGAGGAAGATCTGATGATCGAGTAGGCCAAGGAATATGGCGACACTCTGTAGAGCATGATGGGCAATAAAAGATACACTACTGGCCATTAAAATTGCTACACCAAGAATAAATGCAGATGATAAACGGGTATTCCTTGGACAAATATATTATACTAGAACTGACATGTGATTACATTTTCACGCAATTTGGGTGGATAGATCCTGACAAATCAGTAACCAGAACAACCACCTGTGACCGTAATAACTGCCTTGATAAGCCTGGGCATTGAGTCAAACAGAGCTTGGATGACGTGTACAGGTACAGCTGCCCATGCAGCTTCAACACGATACCACAGTTCATCAAGAGCAGTAACTGGCGTATTGTGACCAAACGATTTCAATTGGTGAGAGATCTCGAGAATGTGCTGGTCAGGGCAGCAGTCCAACATTTTCTGTATCTAGAAAGGCCCGTACAGGACTTGAAACATGCGTTCGTGCATTATCCTGCTGAATTGTAGGGTTTCGCAGGGATCTAATGAAGGGTAGAGCCACAGGTCGTAACACATCTGAAATGTAACGTCCACCGTTCAAAGTGCCGTCAATGCGAACAAGAGGTGACCGAGAAGTGTAAGCAATGGCTCCCCATATCATCACGCCGGGTGATACGCCAGTATGGCGATGACGAATACACACTGCCAATGAGCGTTCACTGCGATGTCGCCAAACACGGATGCGACCATCATGATGCTGTAAACAGAACCTGGATTCATCAGAAAAAATAACGTTTTGCCGTTCGTGCACCCAGGTTCGTCGTTGAGTACACCATCGCAGGCGCTCCTGTCTGTGATGCACCGTCAAGGGTAACTGCAGCCATGGTCTCCGAGCTGATAGTCCATGCTGCTGCAAACGTCGTCGAACTGTTCGTGCAGATGGTTGTTGTCTTGCAAACGTCCCCATCTGTTGACTCATGGATCGAGACGTGACTGCACGATCCGTTACATCCATGCGGATAAGATGCCTGTCATCTCGAATGCTAGTGATACGAGGCTGTTGGGATCCAGCACGGCGTTCCGTATTACCCTCCTGAACCTACCGATTCCATATTCTGCTAACAGTCATTGGATCTCGACCATCGCGAGCAGCAATGTGCGACACGATAAACCGCAATCGCAATATGCTACAGTCCGACCTTTATCAAAGACGGAAACGTGATGGTACGCATTTCTCCTTCTTACACGAGGCATCACAACGCCGGTCAACTGCTGTTTGTGCATGAGAAATCAGTTGGAAACTTTCCTCATGTCAGCACGTTGTAGGTGTCGCCACCGGCACCAACCTTGAGTGAATGCTCTGAAAAAGCTAATCATTTGCGTATCACCTAATCTTCTTCCCGTCGGTTAAATTTCGCGTCTGTAGCACGTCATCTTCGTGGTGTAGCAATTTTAATGGCCAGTATTGTATTTTTAGAGTCACAGAAGGCTTTTGACACCGTTGCTCAGAAACTATGGAATATCCCCTAAGTCGTGCGATTAGATTCGTGAGTTCCTGTCAGAAAGGTCACAGTTCGTAGTAATTGTCGGTAAGTCACCGAGTAAAACCGAAGTAATATTTGACGTTTCCCAAGAAAGTCTTATAGGCCCTCTGCTGTTCCTGATGTACGTAAACGGTTTAGGAGACAATCTTAGCAGTCCTCCGAGACTGCAGGTAATGCCGTCTTTATCGGCTTTTGAAGACATCATATGATCAAAACAATTGCAAAATGTTTTAGACAAGGTATCTGTATGGTGCTGAGAAGTGGAAAGTCACTCTAAATAATTAAAAGTGTGAAGTCATCCACATGAATACGAAAAGAAATCCACTAAATTTCGGTTACACTGTAAATCACACAACTATAAAGGCTGTAAATATTTAAGGAATACAATTATGAATAATTTAAACCGCGCGACTGCTACGGTCGCAGGTTCGAATCCTGCCTCGGGCGTGGATGTGTGTGATGTCCTTAGGTTAGTTAGGTTTAAGTAGTTCTAAGTTCTAGAGGACTGATGACCACAGATGTTAAGTCCCATAGTGCTCAGAGCCATTTGAACAATCAGAGCCCTAATTTAAAGTGGTTCACATAGATAATATTGTGGGGAAACCGGACCCAAGACTGTGATCTATTGGTGGAATCTTTAGAAAGCGCAACAGGTCTACATTTACATCTACATCCACATGGATACTCTGCAAATCACATTCAAGTGCCTGGCAGAGGGTTCATCGAACCAGATTCACAATTCTCTATGATTCCAATCTCGTATAGCACGAGGAAAGAATGAACACCTAGATTTTTCCGTAGGAACTCTGATTTCTCTTATTTTATCGTGGTGACCGTTCCTCCCTATGTAGGTCGGTGTCAACTAAATACCGGGTGATCAAAAAGTCAGTATAAATTTTAAAACTGAATAAATCACAGAATAATGTAGATAGAGAGGTACAAATTGACACACATGCTTGGAATGACATGAGGTTTTATTAGAACCAAAAAAATACAAAAGTTCAACCAATGTCCGACAGATGGCGCTTCATCTGATCAGAATAGCAATATTTAGCATAACAAAGTAAGACAAAGCAAAGATGATGTTTTTTACAGGAAATGCTCAATATGTCCCACCATCATTCCTCAACAATAGCTGTAGTCGAGGAATAATGTTGTGAACAGTACTGTAAAGCACGTCCGGAGTTATGGTGGGGCATTGACGTCGAATGTTGTCTTTCAGCATCCCTACATATGTCGGTCATTCACGATACACTTGCGACTTCAGCTAACCACAAAGCCAATAATCGCACGGACTGAGGTCAAGCATGACGAAAGCGGCGGCTGAGCACACGATCATCACCAAACGACGCGCGCAAGAGATCTTTCACGCGACTAACAACATGGGGTGGAGTGCCATCCTGCATAACCATCGTACGTTCCAGCAATTGTTTATCAGCCAGGCTGGGTTCAAATGGCTCTGAGCGCTATGGGACTTAACAGCTGAGGTCATCAGTCCCCTAGAACTTAGAACTACTTAAACCTAACTCACCTAAGGACATCACCCACATCCATGCCCGAGGCGGGATTCGAACCTGCGACCGTAGCGATCGCGGGGTTCCAGACTGAAGCGTCTAGAACCGCTCGGCCACTCCGGCCGGCCAGGCTGAGGATGATGCGATTCTGTAACATGTCGGCGTGCCTCTCACCCGTCACGGTAGCAGTTACAAAACCAGAATCACGTATTTCCTCGAAGAAAAAAGGCCCGATAACGGTAGATGTAGTAAATCCTACCCATACCATGACTTTCTCGTCGTGGAATGGAGTTTCCACGACAGTTCTACGATTTTCGGTAGCCCAAATTCTGCAGTTGTAGGCGTTGACAGACCCTCGGAGCGTGAAATGAGCTTCGTGGGTCCACAACACGTTCTCAACCAATCGTCATCTTCCACCATCTTTTGAACCGCCCACACCGCAAATGCCCTCCGCTTCACTAAATTGCCAGGTAACAGTTCATGATGCTGATGGATTTTGTACGGATAGCATCGGAGGGTACGCCTCAGTGCCAGCCAAACAGTAGTGTATGGAATGCCGTTGCTGGGACGTGCGACTGCACGAGCGCTGACTTCCCCGTGCATAGACGAACCCGCTACAGTCTCCATTTCTTCCAGAACTGTCTCAGCAGCTTTACGCCTTGTGCTCGGTCGGCCACTACGGAGTCTATCGTCTAAACAATCCGTGGCTTCGAACGTCGAAATCATTCCCGCCACAGCTGCATTTGTCAACGGACCTTTACCCGTTCGAATCCCCTTCCCACGGCGATAGGATCGTAACGCTGAACTAGCACATTCCCCATTCTGATAATACAGCTTCACTAGAAGCGCCTTTTCAGGATGAAGTTTTTATTTTTATTTTAATAAAACCCCATGTCATTCCAAGTATGTGTGTTAATTTTTACCTCTGTATCTACACTCCTGGAAATGGAAAAAAGAACACATTGACACCGGTGTGTCAGACCCACCATACTTGCTCCGGACACTGCGAGAGGGCTGTACAAGCAATGATCACACGCACGGCACAGCGGACACACCAGGAACCACGGTGTTGGCCGTCGAATGGCGCTAGCTGCGCAGCATTTGTACACCGCCGCCGTCAGTGTCAGCCAGTTTGCCGTGGCATACGGAGCTCCATCGCAGTCTTTAACACTGGTAGCATGCCGCGACAGCGTGGACGTGAACCGTATGTGCAGTTGACGGACTTTGAGCGAGGGCGTATAGTGGGCATGCGGGAGGCCGGGTGGACGTACCGCCGAATTGCTCAACACGTGGGGCGTGAGGTCTCCACAGTACATCGATGTTGTCGCCAGTGGTCGGCGGAAGGTGCACGTGCCCGTCGACCTGGGACCGGACCGCAGCGACGCACGGATGCACGCCAAGACCGTAGGATCCTACGCAGTGCTGTAGGGGACCGCACCGCCACTTCCCAGCAAATTAGGGACACTGTTGCTCCTGGGGTATCGGCGAGGACCATTCGCAACTGTCTCCATGAAGCTGGGCTACGGTCCCGCACACCGTTAGGCCGTCTTCCACTCACGCCCCAACATCGTGCAGCCCGCCTCCAGTGGTGTCGCGACAGGCGTGAATGGAGGGACGAATGGAGACGTGTCGTCTTCAGCGATGAGAGTCGCTTCTGCCTTGGTGCCAATGATGGTCGTATGCGTGTTTGGCGCCGTGCAGGTGAGCGCCACAATCAGGACTGCATACGACCGAGGCACACAGGGCCAACACCCGGCATCATGGTGTGGGGAGCGATCTCCTACACTGGCCGTACACCACTGGTGATCGTTGAGGGGACACTGAATAGTGCACGGTACATCCAAACCGTCATCGAACCCATCGTTCTACCATTCCTAGACCGGCAAGGGAACTTGCTGTTCCAACAGGACAATGCACGTCCGCATGTATCCCGTGCCACCCAACGTGCTCTAGAAGGTGTAAGTCAACTACCCTGGCCAGCAAGATCTCCGGATCTGTCCCCCATTGAGCATGTTTGGGACTGGATGAAGCGTCGTCTCACGCGGTCTGCACGTCCAGCACGAACGCTGGTCCAACTGAGGCGCCAGGTGGAAATGGCATGGCAAGCCGTTCCACAGGACTACATCCAGCATCTCTACGATCGTCTCCATCGGAGAATAGCAGCCTGCATTGCTGCGAAAGGTGGATATACACTGTACTAGTGCCGACATTGTGCACGCTCTGTTGGCTGTGTCTATGTGCCTGTGGTTCTGTCAGTGTGATCATGTGATGTATCTGACCCCAGGAATGTGTCAATAAAGTTTCCCCTTCCTGGGACAATGAATTCACGGTGTTCTTATTTCAATTTCCAGGAGTGTACATTATTCCGTGGTTTATTAAGTTTTCAAATTTATACTGACTTTTTGATCACCCGGTATTTTCACATTCGGCGGAGAAAGTTGGTAATTGGAATTTCATGAGAAGATTCCGTCGCAATGAAAAACGCCTTTCTTTTAATGATTTCCAGCCCAAATCCTGTATCATTTCTGTGACACTCTCTCCCATATTTCCCGATAATACAAAACGTGCTACCTTTCTCTGAACTTTTTCGATGTACTCCGTCAGTCCTATCCGGTAAGGATCCCACACCGCGCAGCTGTATCTTAAAAGATGACGGAGAAAAGTAGTGTAGGCAGTCTCTTTAGTAAATCTGTTACATTTCCTAAGTGTCCTGCCAATAAAACGCAGTCTTTGGTTAGCTTTTTCCACAACATTTTCTATGTGTTCTTCCAATTTAAGTTGTTGGTAATTGTAATACCTAGGTATTTAGTTGAATTTACGGCTTTTAGATTAGACTGATTTATCGTGTAACCGACGTTTAACGAGTTCCTTTTAGTACTCATGTGGATGACCTGACACTTTTCGTTATTTAGGGTCAACTGCCACTTTTCTCACCATTCAGGTATCTTTTCTAAATCGTTTTGCAGTTTGTTTTGATCTTCTGATGACTTTATTAGTCGATAAACGACAGCGTCATCTGCAAACAACTGAAGACGGCTGCTCAGATTGTCTCAAAAATCGTTTATATAGGTAAGGAACCGCAAAGGAACTATAACCCTAACCGGCCGGTGTGGCCGAGCAGTTCTAGGCGCTACAGTGTGGTGCCGGGCGACCGCTACGGTCGCAGGTTCGAATCCCGCCTCGGGCATGGAAGTGTGTGATGTCCTTAGGTTAGTTAGGTTTAAGTAGTTCTAACAAGGGAACCTCCCCATCGCACCCCCCTCAGATTTAGTTATAAATTGACACAGTGGATAGGCCTTGAAAAACTGAACACAGATCAATCGAGAAAACAGGAAGAAGTTGTGTGGAACTATGAAAAAATAAGCAAAATAAACAAACTGTTTAGTCCATGCGCAAGATATGCAATATCAAGGACAATGTAAGTTTAGGAGCGCCGTGGTCCCGTGGTTAGAGTGAGCAGCTGCGGAGCGAGAGGTCCTTGGTTCGAGTCTTCCGTCGAATGTAAATTTTACTTTCTTTATTTTCGCAAAGTTACGATCTGTCCGTTCATTCAATGACGTCTCTGTTCACTGTAATAAGTTTAGTGTCTGTGTTTTGCGACCGCACCGCAAAACCGTGCGATTAGTAGACGAAAGGTCGTGCTTCCCCAATAGGAACCGAAAACATTTGATCGCAAGGTCATAGGTCAACCGATTCCCCTGCAGGAAAACACGTCTGATATATTCTATACGACACTGGTGACGGCATGTGCGTCACATGACAGGAATATGTTATCGACCCACCTAACTTGCACACCTGGCGAATGGGTAAAAAGATTCTTCTACCTTGCCCGATTTAGGTTTTCTTGTGGATGTGATAATCACTCCCAAAAAAGTGATGAAAACATAAGAGTTTGTCACATAAACTGCAACAAATGAATGCAACAGTTTCACAGTCGCACAGTTTTCGCTGTGCTCTGTCAAAACATATGTCTTTTACGTTTTCAAATGTTTCCGTGTGTAGACCGTCAAATCCTGCATATGTCCAAGCAAATCTGCACATGTCCTGGAATTTTGGAGAGCGAAGTTGATTATGTGTGAGTGCCTGAACTTTGACAATTGTCTGAAAATAAAAAATTTTCACTCGAGCGAAGACTTGAACCAAGGACCTCTCGTTCCGCATTTGCTCACGCTAACCACGGGACCACGGCGCTCGTAAGCTCAGATTCTCCTTGATGTTGCCTACCTTGCGCATGGACCACTCAGTTTGAAAATTTGGTTATTTTTTTCATAGTTCCACACAACTTCTTCCTGTTTTCTCGATTGATCTGTGTTCAGTTTTTCAAGGCCTATCCCTGTGTCAACTTATAACTAAATCTGAGGGGGGTGCGATGGGGAGGTTCCCTTGTAAGTTCTGGGGCACTGAGGACCTCAGATTTTAGTCCCATAGTGCTCAGACCCATTTGAACCATGTGAACCAGAACGCCAGAAATCAGTTTTGTTTTACTCGATGACTTTCCATCAGTTACTACGAGCTGTGACCTCTCTGACAGGAAGTCACAAATCCAGTCACATAACTGAGATGATATTCCATTAGCACGCTATTTCACTACGAGCCGCTTGTGTGGTGTTGAACGGATGTATCCAAGCTTAAGTAATTACACACACTAAAAGCTCCTATGCAGTATAAAATATTTGTTTGCAGAATTTACTAACACGTAAATAAATCAAAACCACTTATATTATTCGCTAAAAAGACATTATCCGAGTTTTAATGAATTGTATTGATACTAATACGAGTATTGAAGAACTGGGTGGATAAGAACGAATCTATTTGGTTTTGCTCTAAGTTTCTAGGAGGGGAGTTCAAGAGGAAAACGGCGAACAATCTAGCACCATGGGACAGACACAGTCCGGTGTTGAAACAATAGTAAAGCTATAGTGAGTGCAGGTGTCAAGAGAGTTCAAAATACTCTTTTTTGTTAAAAAGGCAAAGCAATGATAAGTAAATTTTGTTTAAGAAATGTACTCCAATTCACTCAGTGTCAACAATGCTACTTAGTTGAACACATACTTTATAGAAATTTAGCAACCGACTTTTGTGAAACTAATATCAATGCAATATATGAGCTATTATGCACTATACTTATTATTCTTCGCCGGCCGAAGTGGCCGTGCGGTTAAAGGCGCTGCAGTCTGGAACCGCAAGACCGCTACGGTCGCAGGTTCGAATCCTGCCTCGGGCATGGATGTTTGTGATGTCCTTAGGTTAGTTAGGTTTAACTAGTTCTAAGTTCTAGGGGACTAATGACCTCAGCAGTTGAGTCCCATAGTGCTCAGAGCCATTTGAACCATTTATTAGTCTTCCTTTATTCTTCCTTATAAAAGAATTTATAATGAACAGCAATTTGTCGGTCACGGCTATGCCCGCTTAATCAGCAAAAGAAAAGTGTGTATTGAAGTTTTCGACGTTGTATTTTTCTTTTTTTTTAAGTGATAGATTTCCAGCGTTCTCCATGTTTTAAAACATTGTTATGTACTTCGAGCTACGAAATAATTTGCATTTTCTGGCGAATTATTTTCACTATCTTAAAATCGTTTTAATAATCAAATTAATACTGCATTTGTAAATGTAGACCTCTTTGTCTGTTCAAGCTGTGAAGGAGAACGCAGGCGTGGTGCTCTACACCGACTCAAGAACTATCAGCGTTCAACAGTGATACAATAGTGGCTCAGCCATGTGGCAGTGTGCAAAAGCTGCCGTTGAATCAAACAGACTTGAGAAATGTTGCTAGAATATTTATCTTCAATTCTGATAAAAGGAAGAACGTATTTGAATCGCTATAGGCTGAACTTCGTGAGATTATTTTACTTTAAGATGTTGACACGGTATTTAATTATCGTTTCTGAATTTCTAACTGCTTACATTTTATGCCTAGCTCTCATAATCTTCCGTTTTTGGTTTTTAATCTATTTTTGATGCTTGAAAATAAATAAAGTAGAATCGTTATCTAATAGGATATTTATTTGCATTTTGAATAAAAATCAAACAGAAATCAGTTTCAAAAACTATGGTTTGAAATAGATTGCAGAGCTGTTTAGGGCATAATACATAATAGTCATACACACTCTGTCGATAAATGTTATTATTATACACCTATTTTATACTTCGCAACAGTAAAACACGTTTTAATCCGCGCTTAAATTGGCACGCTTCAGGAGTTTTAAGTGCCACTGAAATGTATGGTTTGAGGCCTCCAGAATGCTCCAAAAAGCGGTTTTACGTCCTGATTTTTTCAAGTTTTTTGAAGGGGATGTCCTGTTTAGAGAACCTTGTGATGTAAGCCCTATCTAATAAGTCGTCGTCCCCTCTAATAATTAGTGTTGACGACGCCCGTGGAGACAATCATTAAAAGTAAGGCCTTTGTTGCTGCGGCAGGATCTTCTCGTAAGTTTTCGTTCACCAACTGTCTCCTCCGACTGCGAAAATAATTTGATGGTGCCTATCTACATGGTAAGAAATGACCATTACAATAAAATAAAAGAGATCAGAGCTCGCACAGAAACATGTAAATGCTCATTTTCCCGTGCGCCGTCCGAGAGTGTAACGGTAGAGAAATGGCTTGAGGGTGTTTCGATGAACCTTCTGCCTGGCTCTTAACTGTGGATTGCAGAGCAATCATGTAGATGCAGAAAAGAGAAAGCTGTATGAGTGTCAAACGCTTATATGGCAAGCCAGTACTACGCAAAGAAGAGAAGACAGAAATGTAGGAGGAATATATAGAGAGTCTGTATAAGGGAAGCAGAACTGAGAACATTATTATAAAAAGAGAAGAGGAAGTGGTTGATGATGAGGTAGGAGATATGATATTACGAGAAGAATTTGTCAGACCAATGAAAGACCTAAGTCGAAACAAGCTCCTAGAGAAGACCCACTCCCTCTGATTTAATGTGATCCTTGAGAGAGCCAACTCTGACAAAATTATTCCACCAGGTGTGCAAGATATGTGAGAAAGGCGAAATACCCGCAAACACCTACATCTACGAGATTACTCTGTATTTCCTGGCAGATAGTTCAATGAACATCCTTCAAGCTGTCTCCTTACCGTTCCAATCTCGAACCCGCGCAGGAAAAATGAGCACTTGAATTTTTCTGAGTGAGCCCAGATATCTCTTATTTTATCGTGATGGTCATTTCTTCCCGTGTAGGTGGGCGCCAACAGAACGTTTACGCAATCGAAGGAGAAAACTGGTGACTGAAATTTCATGAGAATATCCCGTCGCAACGAATAACGCGTTTGTTTTAATAATTGCCACTCCCATTCACGTATCATATCTGTGGCACTATCTCCCCTATTTCACGATTATACAAAATGAGCTGCCCTTCTTTGTACTTTTTCGATGCCATCCGTCAGTCTCACCTGATGCGGATCCCAAACCGCACGGCAATATTCCGGAATTTGGCGGACAAGCGTGGTGTAAGCAGTCTCTTTAGTAGACCTGTTGCACCTTGTAAGTGTTCTGCCAATGTATCGCATTGCTCTACCCACAACATTATCTATGTGGTCGTTCCAATTTAGGTTATTTGTCATTGTAATCCCTAAGTATTTAGTTGAATTTACAGCCTTCAGACCTATGTGATTCAACGCGTAATCGGAATGTAGCGAATTTCTTTTAGTACTCACGTGAATAACTTCACAATTTTCTTTATCCAATGGCAATTGCCACTTTTCTCACTATACAGATATCTTATTTAAATCATTTTGAAATTCGTTTTGGTCATCATATGACTTTACGAGACGGTAAATGACAGCATCATATGCAAACAATCTAAGGCGGCTACTCAGATTGTCTCCCATGTCGCTGATATAGATCAGGAACAATAGAATACCTATAACACTTTCTTGGGGAACGCCGGATATTACTTCTGTTTTCCTCGATGACTTTCCGTTTATTACTACGCACTGTGACTTTTCTGCCAGGCAATCACGAATTCAGCAGTACAACTGAGGCGATATTCCATAGGCGTGCAGTTTGGTTAGAAGACGCTTGAGAGGAACGGTGTCGAAAGTGTTCTGGAAATCTAAAAATATGGATTCAATTTGACATCCCCTGCCGATAGCACTCATTACTTCATGAGTGTCAAGAGCTAGTAGTGTTTCGCAAGAACGATATTTTCTGAATCCGTGCTGACTATGTGTCAATAAATCGTTTCCTTCGAGGTACTTCATAATGTTCGAATACAGTATATGTTCCAAAACCCTACTGCAAATCTACGTTAGTGATATGAGCCTGTAATTCAGCGGATTACGCATATTTCCCGTTTTGGGTATTGGTGTGACTTGAGAATTTTTGTAGTCTTAAGGTACGGATCTTTTCTGTGAGCGAGCGGTTGTATATAATTGCTAATTTGGAGCTATTGTATCAGCATACACTGAAAGGAACCTGACTGGTATACAATCTGGACCGGAGGCCTTGGCTTTATTCAGTGAATTAAGCTGCTTTGTTACACTGTGAATATCTATTTCTATGTTTATCATCTTGGTAGATGTTCTTGACTGGAATTCGTCCTATTTGGCGAAAGAGTTTCGGAAAACTATGTTTAATAACTCTGCCTTAGTGGCACTGTCATCAGTGACTTCACCATTGTCATCTCGCAGTGAAGGTATTGATTACGTCTTGCCACTGGTGTGATTTATGTATGACCAGAATCTCTTTGGGTTTCTGTGAGGTTTCGAGACAGTATTTCGTTGTGGATATTATTAAAAGCATCTCGCATTGAAGTACGCGCTATATTTCGAAATTCTGCAAAATTTTGCCAGTCTTGGGGATTTTGCGTTCTTTTAAATTTGGCATGCGTCTTTTACTGCTTCAGCGATCTGACCCGTTTTGTGTACCATGGAGGATCACCACCATCACTTATTAAGTTATGTGGTATATATCTCTCAATTGCTGTCGATACTATCTCTTTGAAATCATTCCACAACTTTTCTACGCTTACATGATCAGATCAGGAGTGAAGACTGTCTTTTAAGGCCTTAGCAGCGTTTTCATCAGATTTTAAAAAAATGTATACTTTGTGTTTCTTTTTCATGGTTGCAGGTGTTACGGTAATCAGCCTATCAGCAACTGCCTTGTGGTCGCTAATCCCTGTATTCGTCACGATACTCACTATCTGTCCAGGATTATTTGTTGCTGTGAGGTCAAGTATGCTCTCGCAACCATTTACGCATCGAGTGGGTTCATGAACTAATTCCTCAAAATAATTTTCTGAGAAAGCATTCAGTACAATTTCGGATGACGTTTTATGCCTGCCGCCTGCTCTAAACGTATAATTTTTCCAGCATTTCGAGGATAGATTGAAATCACCACCAACTAAAGTTGTATGAGTGGGGTACCTATTTGAAATGAGACTCAAGTTTTCTTTGAACTGTTCAGCAACTATATCTTCTGAGTCGGGGGGTCGGTAAAACGATCCAATTAATAGTTTAGTCCGATTATCAGG
Source organism: Schistocerca nitens (assembly GCF_023898315.1). Classification (NCBI taxonomy): domain Eukaryota; kingdom Metazoa; phylum Arthropoda; class Insecta; order Orthoptera; family Acrididae; genus Schistocerca; species Schistocerca nitens. The sequence continues at coordinate 390,523,295 of NC_064615.1, forward strand.
TATAACCTCTACCCATACTATTTAGCAGGAACTATCTACCTCAATCAGAAAAAAAGTAACAATTTCAGTTACAAAGAAGGCAGGTGTCGACAGGTGTGAATATTACCGAAGCATCAGTTTAGTAGGTTATGGTTGCAACATATTGACACGAATTATTTACATAAAAATTGAAAAATGGTAGAATTCGAAGTGAGGGAAGATGAATTTGGGTTCCGGAAAATGGTGAGAACACGAATACATTACTGACCTACAACTTATCCTACATGATTCGACGAAGAAAGGCAAACCAACGTTTACAGCATGTGTAGATTTAACGAAAGCTTTTGAAAATGTTGACTGGCCTGCACTCTTCAAAATTTTGAAGATAGCAAGGATAAAATACATGGAGCGAACGATTATTTACAACTTGTATAGAAACCAGACTGCAGTTATAAGAGCTGAAGGACACAAAAAGAAAGATGAAGTTGAGAAGGGTGTGAGGAATCGTTGTACCTTATCCTCGATGTTATGCAGTCTGTATTTGAGCCAGTTGTAAAGGAACACAAGTTTAAATTTGGTATGGTCCGCCCCTGGTAGTTGAGTGGTCAGCGTGATGGAATATCGTACCTAACGGCCCGGGTTCGATTCGCGGCTGGATCGGAGATTTTCTCCGCTCAGGGACTGGGTGTTGTGTTGTCATTATCATTATCATTTCATCCCCATCGACAAGCAAGTCGCCGAAGTGGCGTCAATTCGAAAGAATTACACCAGGCGAACGGTCTACTCGACGGGAGACCCTAGCCATTTAATTTGGTAAGGGCAGTAAAATTATGAGAGAAGACAGAAAAAATATCAAAGTTCTCCATGACATTGTAATTCTGTCAGAGTTGGCAGTTTACTTGAAAGAGCAGTTGAAGAGAATGGGTAATGTCTTCAGACAGGATTATAAGAGGAACAACTCCGAAAGTAAAGCAATGACAATCGAATTTAGTTGAATTAAATCAGGCAGTGCTGGGGAAATTAGACTAGGAAATGATACACTAAAAGTAGTAGATAAATTTTTCTGTATGGGTGGAAAAATACATGACAATGGCCGACATAGAGAGATTGTAAAACACAGACTGGCAATTGCAACAAAAGAATTGATGAAAAACAGTAATTTATTTGCAACAAATGCAATTTTAAGCGTTAGGAAGTCTTTTCTGGGGGTATTTGTCTGGAGTGTAGCTTTGTATGGAAATGAATCGTGGACGATACGCAGTTTAGGCAGAAGAGAACAGAATCTTTTGAAATGTAGCGCTATAGCAGAATGCAGAAGAATAGATAGATTGATTGAATAACAAATAAGTAGGTTCTGAGCTGAATCGAGGAAGGAAGAAGTTTATGGTACAACTTGAGGAAATAAGGGATTTGTAGACAGTACACATCCTGAGGTATCAAGAAATTTTGCGTTTGGTAACAGAAAATAGTGTGGAGGGAGACCCATACTCAAATACAGTAAGGATGTGAAAATGGGTACTGGTTGCAGCATTTACTCAGACATGAAGAGGCTTGCGCGGAATAGACTAACATGGAGAGCTACAGCAAACCTGTCTTCGACTAAGATGCAATTTGTATATTTTAAACGGCAGACAACTTTCATTTGGTTTAGTCTGCCAGAATGAAACTAGTTACTCAATAATATGAAAACAGAATCTTTTGACTTTCATGTGGAATGAACAGGCTTGTGACAGATGCTGTTACCCAAGAAAAACATTTAGGACTACAAGTCATTTGAGATAATAATTTGCTACGCGAGTGAAATGGAAATGCCGTGTGGCTAGGGCCTCCCATCGGATAGACCGTTCGCCTGGTGCAAGTCTTTCGAGTGAATATATTACAGTGAACTGTCACTACCTAACCCATCTCTGTGATAGTCTAAATCATTTAAGTTCTGAAGAGTTGGTACTACAACATACTGATTTCAGTGCCCGAGGTACCAAGTATTCAGAGCTGAAAATTTTATAGACTGTTACACGTAGATGGGTTAGTTAGTGACACGTCTCATAAGTAGGCAATGGCATGTCACACGAAATCCCAAATGGTTTGCGTTCTATAACATTTCTGTCTGTGACTTGATGTACGATAGTGCCAAATATGATAACTACACGTGAAAGTTGAAAGTTTAGTTTTCATATTAAACGATTTACTAGCTGTAATATCCTGGCATGGTAAGACAAATGATAGTTATTTGCCCCATTAAATGTACACATTGAAACTGAGAGTATCAGTAATTTGATTTTAACCTTCGATCTTGAAGGATTGTTAGTGAAGAATACAATAAGACACTCATTGTTTGAAAATGTTTATTTGAGTGCCACTCTCGGTTTTCGGCTATCATAACCAAACTCCGTTTGCACAGGACTTGAAAGGCCCAACCGACCGGCCGCCGTGTCATCCTCAATCCACAGGCGGATATGGAGTGGCCTGTGGTCAGCACATCGCTCTCCCGGCCGTATATCAGTTTACGAGACTCGAGCCGCTACTTCCCAGTCAAGCAGCTACTCAGTTTGCATCACAAGGGCTGAGTGCACCCGCTCGGCAAACCGGGTGGTCCCCCATACAAGCGCTAGCCCAGCCCGACAGAGCTTGACTTCGGTGATCTGACGGGAACCGGTGTTACCACTGCGACAAGGGCGTTGGCTGTCGGCTATGATGCCCATCTCCAAATAGTGACATTTCCAGATACGGTATTTATTAGTCAGAAACATGTCTCCTGGTCCTGCATTGCGCCAGATTGAGTATTTAATGATACCTTATACACAGTCCGGTCACAATGTCAACATCCTGACTAGCGACCTTTTGCAGTGCAGATATGCAAGAAGAGTTTCTGAAAGGTACTCACGGGGATGTGGAGCCATACTGTCTCCAGTGCTGAGGCCAGCTGCTGTAGGTTGCTCAGTTGAGGGTCCGTAGCCTACTCTGGTGGTTCCACAGATTGTGGATTGGGTTTAAATTCTGGAAGTATGGTGTCGTGAGAGAACGATAATCTCATCTTGCTGCTCTTTCAACGATGGACGTACATTATGAGCTGTGTGACATGTTGCATTGTGTTGCGACTGAAAATTCCCAATTTTTCACAAACACAACTTTTATTTATGTAAGTTTACAAGGTTTAAGACTGAAAAACAAAAAGAAAGGTAACATTAACGTTGCTAGTAAAAGTCTCCTAATTGAGGCAAACAAAAGTTCACTTCTAATTTTCCACAGAAGTTCGCAGTAACACACACACACACACACACACACACACACACACACACACACACTAGTAAAAGTCCAATTCAGATATGAAAACGTATTCTTCCGCAGTCGAAGTCCACGAGGTCTGTTTTCGGAGTGAACTGAAGTTTGGGGCTGGTTCTTTCCCCTTAATAGCTGTCTCCAGCCAATCAGGTTTTGGCGTAGTGATACTTCCTGCAGGCTGTTGCTCGAGCTCCCCCTGCAGGAAGTAGTGCTCGGAATGTCTGTTTCTATTATCTTGTATGTAAATAGCCCGTGTTTACCGTGGTGATTTTGGTACGCCTTGGATATAGACAACCATTTCCTCTGTGGTGTAATATGGGTTGCCGGGCCTCGGGGGCTACCTTGGCTCCAGCATAGCACATTATACTGCTGTTAGATGCCACTGTGCCAAGGAAAAATCAGACTGCGTGTAGGGCTGTAAATGGTTCCAAAGTATAAATGCATAGAATGAGATTTTCACTCTGCAGCGGAGTGTGCGCTGATATGAAACTTCCTGGCAGATTAAAACTGTGTGCCCGACCGATACTCGAACTCGGGACCTTTGCCTTTCGCGGGCAAGTGCTCTGCCATCTCAGCTACCGAAGCACGACTAGCGCCCAGTACTCACAGCTTTACTTCTGCCAGTATCTCGTCTCCTACCTTCCAAACTTTACAGAAGCTCTCCTGCGAAACTTGCAGAACTAGCACTCCTGAAAGAAAGGATATAGCGGAGATATGGCTTAGCCACAGCCTGGGGGATGTTTCCAGAATGAGATTTTCACTCTGCAGCGGAGTGTACGCTGATATGAAACTTCCTGGCAGATTAAAACTGTGTGCCCGACCGACACTCGAACTCGGGACCTTTGCCTTTCGCGGGCAAGTGCTCTACCATCTGAGCTACCGAAGCACGACTCACGCCCGGTACTCACAGCTTTGGAAGGTAGGAGACGAGATACTGGCAGAAGTAAAGCTGTGAGTACCGGGCGTGAGTCGTGCTTCGGTAGCTCAGATGGTAGAGCACTTACCCGCGAAAGGCAAAGGTCCCGAGTTCGAGTCTCGGTCGGGCACACAGTTTTAATCTGCCAGGACGTTTTATAAATGCATACTTGTGTTAATCAACTCTGCCATCCAGAACGCCGAGATTACCCAGGGAATGTCACTAAAACGCTCCATACTCCGCCTTGGACCCTTTTGACAATTCTCGTAGGGCGGTACAGGCCAATGGCCATGTGTACGTGATTCGTTTGAAAAGGCCATCTATCACCATTCAGTGGACGTCCAGTTGCGGTACTGGTGTATAAATTCCAGCTTTCAGTACCGATGAACAGCGCTCAGCATGGGTGCTTGAGGCCGGCCGAAGTGGCCGAGCGGTTCCAGGCGCTTCAGTCTGGAGCCGCGCGACCGCTACAGTCGCAGGTTCGAATCCTGCCTCGGGCATGGATGTGTGTGATGTCCTTAGGTTAGGTAGGTTTAAGTAGTTCTAAGTTCTAGGGGACTGATGACCTCAGCAGTAAAGTCCCATAGTGCTCAGAACCATTTGAACCATTTGGTGCTTGAACTAGGCACCAGATCGGCTGCCGCAGAGGCCCATACGCAGCAATGTTTGCTAAATCGTCGTTCTGTGGAGACACTGTTGGTATCCCCTTGGTTCATCTGAGTGGCTAGTCGTTCAACACTTGCATATCCATTTGGCCATACACATCTCTGCAGGCACCCTTCACCCCTGTCATCTATGGCCTGTGTTGCACCACAGTTACTTCAGCACCAGATTTGAATAGTTCCTCTGTATGGTATAACTGTAACCATGGAGGCATGTGAACTGTTTACAAACTTAGCCATTTCGTAAATGACTCGAAAGCCATTGACTATGCCATTTTTGAGGTCAGATAAATCACTATTTCCACATTATGACAACGACTGCACTTTTTTCTGTGTCCCCCAACACGCTTTATATTTTCTCCACTGCTAATGCTATCACCTGCCATGTGAGTGGATTGCATATGTTGTGTAGGTACCGAAAAGATGCTAATGCATTGGTGATTGCCAAAGTGATTTATTCAGATTATTTGTGTTGTTTGCACTGCAATGCTTCGGGCATCATCCTATAAAAACCTGTTGAACAAAGGAAAGCGAAACACCACCCGCTGGAAGATGTGTAACTGAATATGTATCACTTTATATCTTATCAACTGCAGGCATATTAGAAAGTTTTTGCTTTCCACATGACACATCAACTGCTGCTAAATATTCGAATATTCTTGACAGTGCACAAGTGGACTACATGCTGGCGAACTCTTTAATGTAATTGAAAGAATTAATCACCGGACGTTGGGTACATTAGTCTGAAACCAGTAGTGGTACAAAAATAGAGTTTTAAATTTTCAATTTCTCTTGAGCATTTACATTTTATCCGTCTCTCATATTCTGATGCAGGTTGAATAATACGCTTGCAGGTGCATAGTTTCGCACTGTGTGCGTCCTGGTTACGCAACAAATACCGACTTCGCTGTAGGGCCGAGAATTTCGCCCGCCACCTCCCGGCTGGGTGGCAGTGTGTGCGGCGGTGCGACCTGTGGGCCGTAGCTCAGCCTACACCGAACGAGGGGGGGGGGGGGGGGGGGCTGCTGCCGGGGATGCCGGGTGACGCTGCGTGGCGCGGCACGGCGAGGCGTGCATTAGCGGCCGCCGTTGTTTATGGTTTTAATTTCGGTCCGCTCCTCCAGGTTGACACATGCTCGCCTCGCCTCGCCTCGCCTCGTAAGACGAATTTGCTCCCTGCCGCGACTCTTATTAAAGGCCGGGCGCGCCACAGGGTCCTCCCGCTTTTTCGCCGATAGCCGAACGTCTGCACTCAGGCCGTTCTTCAGCCAGAACGACCCGGCTGGCAGATTCACTGCAACCTGAGAGGCTGTCGACTGAACAACCAACAAATAATCTGTCTACCGAGGTAATTGCTGTGATGATGTTGATAACAACGGTTTTATTATTAATTTGGCGTAATCTTTCCCTCACAAATATTACCACAGTGACCACAATACCAACTTCATTTGTACTGTAACTGCAGTCTGTTGAAAGGGCCACAGTTCGATTTTAACACATCGGAAAAGATTGTTAAGTTGTGGTAAATTATAATAACGCGGTGTCTTAACTCCAAGTGATTGTTCCAGTGCAGTAAAGGGCAGGACGTCGGATATTGGCCAGGTACTCTTGGCTAAAGGTGGATTGCTACTATACATAACTCAGATATACAGACTCAGGAAAACTATTAAGTCACATGGCCGACGGACCAAAAGCTCTACACTCTCGATTATTGGCACTACGTTATATGAAAAAAGTAACTGGTGAATGTGATGAACAGGCGAAAAACAGGTTGGGCTGAGCAGAGGAAAGGATCAATTGAATGTGGCTGAATAAGAGATACCCTATTTACAAAAGGCCCGTAAATTGTGTAGTCACCTGGGGCTGGGGTCACATTATGATCCGGAGGTCGAATGAAGAGTGAAGGTAAGTGGTCCAGTATATGCCCACAGGCGTCAGTCATATTGAGTAATCGGTAATAATATTTATTGGTCGAGCAGAGTTTACAAAGGTGTAAGTGTCTTCAGGGCTGCAGGTAGTGGCTGTGCTGATGTGCACATGTTATGAAGCAATGCTGACACCTCATCAGTGAGCCATAATGTCACCACCGCCAGTCAGTGGCACAGCTGCATGCTGCGCTGTCGACTGTTTCTGTATTTTATTTTATTTTTTTGTTTTGTTTTGGAGAGTGGAGGGGGAAGAAGGTGCAGCCCCTCCAGACATACTGTAATGTGATGACACACTGTGGCTACCACTTCAGTGCTCTTGAAGACATTCATAGTTCACTCAGGTGGAGACTAGCGATCGTTGTCCAGGATGGCAGTTGTCATGAATACTAGACATCGGTCACCCATCAGGGATCTACCAAGACTGCAGCTGATGCTCATGAGTTAGCCAGGAGGCTGCATGGACACACCTCAGCTGGTCGGTTTGAAAGTGGCAGCTTTCAGATCATCCATGATAACCCAGTAGCAGAGGTGAGCTGGCTGCTCACCTGTATTATCCTGGTTTATCTGCAATGTCCTAAGAGGCAGCAATGACAGACCACAGCTTGGTATGCATCAGGCTGGCTGCCTCTTGATGTTGAAGTCAGCAAGCAAGTATCAGGCTGGCCATCATCAATCACGATGTTGTGGTTTCACTGAAATTTAAGATTCTCATTCTCTCTGGCTAAATGACACGAAGGAAATGGCAGCATGACAGAATGTACTCTTGAATTTTAAAGACCTCGCTGTCTATGTTGTCGATTCTGCATTTGGGAAGTAGTAGCTCTAGTTTTATGAGCGTCTTTTGCCTTATTTATCGCACATATCAGCACTACTTGTCTCATTATGCATCCCCGAGCTCAGTTATTTCGGTCTTCGTTTGACTTTGTTGTGGCAATCGGTCGTTGACGCTACATGATGGCGAGGAGAAGGACGAGGAGGAGGAGGTGAGGGAGATTAGTGTTTAACATCACATCGGCAACGAGGCCATTAGAGACGGAGCACAATCTCTGATTAGGAGAGGATGGGAAAGGAAAGCGGCCGTGCCCATTCAAAGGAACAATTCTTGCATTTGCCTGAAGCGATGTAGGGCAATGACAGAAAACCTAAATCAGGATGGCCAGATACATGTTTGAACCATCGTCCTTCCGAATGTGAGTCCAATGTGCTAAGCACTGCGCCACCTCAATCGGAATTAGTGTTGCCACACCATGCCCTGGTAAGTAGTGCAGCTGTGCTTGCCTTTCTCTCTGCCTTGTAGTGAGGTCTGTTGCATTGGTGGTGCACTGTGTTCGCAGCACGATTGGCACACCAGCCCAGTGCTAACTTACTCTGTTGTGAGCTCGTCTGTTACAACTTAAACAAAATTATAACCCTTTTCATAAAATTATTGTAGTGTGCAACAATTCCTACATTTTTAAAAAAATGGCTCTGAGCACTATGGGACTTAACATCTGAGGTCATCAGTCCCCTAGAACTTAGAACTACTTAAACCTAACTAACCTAAGGACATCACACACATCCATGCCTGAGGCAGGATTCGAACCTGCGACCGTAGCGGTCGCGCGGTTCCAGACTGAAGCGCCTAGAACCACTCGGCCACTCCGGCCGGCCCTACATTTTTACTCTTTGAGCATTAAGTTGAAATACCTTATGAAGCGGGACGCTGGGAATGGTAAGGTGTGAGACACCTTAAAACAATAACCCTTTGTCCGGAAAAGACAAATTTGTTAAAAGAATTCTCCAAGCTGTTGTTGGAAATTTCTTTAAACATGTGAAATTAACCATCTCAGATAAATGGAAGGAATGACCAACATATACTTCATATAATGAGTTTAGACTAAACTTGGAAATGGTTACGTAGTGTAAATCTTGACCACTACGTAAAATCAACAAAAACAATTATGACTTCAGTTACAACTAAAACAGACGTGTTCCCGAAACTATGTATCAAATATAGAAAAAACTTTTATCTAACAGTGCAGTAAACACTTATAAACACAGCAAATCAAAACAGGCGAGGCACGACTGTAAAACTATGTGAAATATTTATCAGATAAATAACCATTAATGAAGACTCAACTGAAACGCAAATCTCAGCCAAGGTACAGGCACCAAAGTACAGAGCTTAGGTTTAAAATGAGATTACTCATTCTAGCTTCATAAAAGAGTGTATAAATATAATTCAAACTAGAACGCTGTCATTACTTGCCTTAAACCATTAATAAATAAAATTAATCTTGAGTACTGATATCAACTAAATAAAATAATATTTATAAATTGCGAACCAGTCTTAAACCTCAGAGGCAAAAATGACAGTAACAATGAATTCACCGACGCAATTTGGAATATCCTGTAAGCTTCTTCAAAAAAAAAAAAAAAAACATTGGGGCTAACCCTAACGTAAAACATACAATTTAAAGAACCCTACAGCTTAGCGGATGACTCCAAAGAGCAGCTCGTACAGACGTCACATTATGACGTTCACCAAAAAAGTCCACACAGCTCAGAAAATTAACTTTGCCTGTAACTTATGTAGATACTAAACAGTAAACAAAATCTCTTGTCCGTCACAAATTGGTATGACTTGTCACTCAGGCACATATATTGGCAGATTAGCAACACACACTCTCGCTCAGCACCTTATTCTATTTCGGCAGTAACTTATAGCATCCATGCCTGACGTAAATGCCAGTTGCCCTTGGATGGCCATCCTCCAGTTATCGGTGGTCAATGACTGAGAGCAAGATGACGCGGGCTGCCGGTAAGTCGTCGTGGCAGAGCGCGCACGTACTCTCGGCCGAGATGCGTAGCCGGCTGTTGTTTAACCGTCAAGCAAAGAGGTTATGTCGGAATTTCGATTATATATCGGAACAGTTCGCGGTACCAAGGGAATATCAAATTTATTCGCTCATAGCTTCTTCGGGATTTTCATTTTGCTTGTGGCTTTGCATAAATAAACGGGTCAGGAATCCATTAAACGCAGGAGGCGGCTACAGTAGTAGCAGGGGCTGTGTGGCGTGGAGTTGGCGTACTTTTTGGATTAGAGGGCCCCGGGAAACATAAAAGTTCTTTAGTCTCAAAAGGATGCAAGTCGAACATAAGAATAACGTAGATCAAGGAACCATCAGTATAGCAGTTGTACATTGTCGTAGCCTGTTGGGAAAGTACCAGAGCGCCATGCGCTAATAGAAAGCATCGATACTCAAATCGTCATGGGCACTGAAAGCTGGCTAAAGCAGGAGGAAATTTCAACCAACATTTTTGTGAAAGCTCAACGGTGTTCAGAAACGATGGGCTAAAGACAGTTGGCGGTGGTGTGTTTGTTGCTGTTAGAAGTAATTTATGTTGTAGCGACATTGAAATAGATAGATCCTGTGAGTTAGTACGAGTAGAGATCATTCTTGACAACCGGAATAAAATAACTGGAAAATTTTACCGACGTCCCAACTCAGTTGATACAATTACTGAAAGGTTCAAAGAAACCTTGAGTCTAATTTCAAACACGTACCCGACTCATACAATTATAGTTGATGATGGTTTCAATTTATCCTCGATATGTTGGCGAAAATTTATGTTTAAATCCGGAGGTAGGTATAAAACATCATCCAAATTATTTCGTGCAGTTACTTCCTGAGCCCATTGTAATAATAAACCGCTGTGAAAACACACTTGATTTCTTGGTAACAAATAATCCTGAACTAATAACGAGCACCAAAACGGATACAGAGATTAGTGAACACAGTGATGTCGTAGTGAGACTGAATACCGTATCTCCCAAATCCTCCAAAAATAGACTATACCTATTGAAAAAAAAAGATAAAAATTCGCTTCACGCCTTCCTGATAGTATCTATGCCTTCCAAATTAAAAATGTAAATGTAGGCCAGACGTGACTTGAATTCAAGGGAACAGTATCGACAGCAATACCAAATAATTTAACAAACGACGGAGCTAATACCTCATTGTACACAAAACAGAACACTCTTACAGAAACAACTAAAGAAGCATGCCAAATTTAAACGAACGCAAAATAAACAAGATTGGCTATCATTTACAGAAGCTCGTAATTTAGCGCGGACTCCAAATCGAGATGGTTACATTAGTTTCCACAAAGAAGGTGTGTCTCGATACCTTGCAGAAAATCCAAAGAGATACTGGTCATATCGAAAGTATGCAGCCGACTAGACATCGTCAATGCCTTCTCTGCGCGAAAAAAATGGAAATACTACCGATGACAATGCTGCTAAAGCTAAGTTACTAAACATAGCTTTCCGAAATACCTTCACCAAAGAAGACGAAGTAAACATTCCAGATTCTAATCAAGAACACCTGATAACGTGAGTAATTTAGAAGTAGGTGTCCTCGGAGTAGTGAAACAAATTAAATCACGTAATAAAAGCAAGTCTTCCGGTCCAGACTGAATACCAGTTAGGTTCCTTTCAGCAATTGGTTCTTTTCAACGTATTCTAATGCCACAGTTCCATACTTAACGATCATATACAACCGCTCGTTCGAGTAAGGATACGTATCAAAAGACTGCAAAGCTGCACAGGTCACACAAATATTCGAGAAAGGAAATGGGAGGAATCCACTAAATTATAGGCTTGTATGATTAACGTCGATATGCAGCAGGATTTCGAACATATGATGTATTCGTACATTGTGAATTACCTCGGAGAGAATGCTCTATTGACACACAGTCAACACGGATTTAGGAAACATCGTTATTTATATACACAACTAGCTCTTCACTCACACAAAGTGTTGACGTGGGATTTCAAATTTATTTCGTATTTCTTGACTTCCAGAAGGCTTTTTATACTGTACCTCGCAAGTGGCTTGTAATCAGATTATGTGGTTATGGTATATCGTCTCAGTTATGCGACTGGATTCTTCTTGATTTCCGGTCAGAGATGTCATATTTCGTAGCAACTGACGGAAAGTTACCGAATAATACTGAAGTGATTTCAGGTGTTCCCCAAAGTCGTGTTATAGGCCATCTGCTATTACTTATTTATATGGACAACTTAGGAGATAATGTGAGTAGCCGTCTTAGGATGTTTGTAGTTCATGCTGCCGTTTAGTCAATTGCAGAACTATTTACATAAGATATCTGTATGTTACGAAAATTGGAAACTGACGGTATATAATTAAAAGCGTGCGGTTATCCCTATGAGTGCTAAATGGAATCCGTTACACTTCGATACCACGATAAATGAATCAAATCTAAAGGCCAGAAATACAACTAAATGTTTAGCTGCAATCATGGACTGTGCGGCTGATCCCGGCGGAGGTTCGAATCCTCCTTCTGGCATGGGTGTGTGTGTTTGTTCATAGGATAATTTAGGTTAAGTAGTGTGTAAGCTTAGAGACTAATGACCTTAGCAGTTAAGTCCCATAAAATTTCACACACAATTTTTTAAATGTCTAGGAATTACAATTAGAAACAACTGATATTGGAAGGAACACTTAGAAAATGTTGTGGGGAAGGCGAACCGAAGATTGTGTTTTGTTGGCAGAACACTTAGAAAATGCAACAGATCTACTAAAGAGCCCGTCCTCTTTTGGAGTACTGCTGCGCGAAGTGAGATCCTTACCAGATAGGAGTACATCGAGAAATTTGAAAAAAGAGCAGCATTTTTTTGTATCATCTAGAAACAATGGAGAGATTGTCACGAACATGATATAGGATTTGAGGTGGACGTAAATAAAACGAAGGCCTTTGTCGTTCCGGTGGGAGCTTCTCACGATATTTCAATCACTAACTATCTCCTCCGAATGCGAAAATATTTTGTTGATGCCCACCTGCATACAGGGAAACAATCATCAGAATAAAGTAAAAGAAATCAGAGCTCGCACATATAGGTATAGTTGTTCATTTTTTCCGCGCCCTGTTCGAGAGTGGAATAATAAAAAAAATGGTTTAAATGGCTCTGAGCACTATGGGACTCAACTTCTGAGGTCATTAGTCCCCTAGAACTTAGAACTAGTTAAAACTAACTAACCTAAGGACATCACACACACCCATGCCCGAGGCAGGATTCGAACCTGCGACCGTAGCGGTCTCGCGGTTCCTGACTGCAGCGCCTAGAACCGCACGGCCACTTCGGCCGGCAGTGGAATAATAGTAATTATTGTGAATCTGTTTTGATGAATCGTCTGGCAGTCACTTAAGTGTGATTTGCAGAGTATCCTTGTAGATTTAAATGTATATATATATATATAGCCGTGAAAGCTCACATGTCTTTGGAAAAAACCGTATATGTAGAGGTACAAATTCTTGCCGATGTTGTGTGGACTGTCTTTTTAAATTTAAGCTCTCAGAGGTTGGACAAGATATCCGAAAGCCGGTTCACAACAAACTATAAAATTAATATAGTTGTGGAACATCAATAGTGTGAATGTCAATAGGTGCACTTGTGACAGAAAATGGTATCACTATGTTTCGAAACTACACGCATAAAAAGGAGATTTTTTTCGGAGCTTGTAACCTCCCCCTCTTTATCGACTTTAATGACAGTGAAAAATTAAACCGCGTGTACCTAATGGAAATTTGGCGAAAGCAATCGTCACCGAAGTTAATTTTAAGGTAAAGACGGAGGAAAGGGTTACATCTAAATGAAAGAAAAAATGCAAATGAAATTGGTGGAAATTAATTTTGAAAAGGGGTAAAGTTAATGTAAATGTGCGGTTGTTACGTTAAAAATTAATTGGCGTTAATTAGATATTTGAGATTTGGGGAAAATTACGGTCGCCAGTCCTATGGACAATTACTATAATAACTGAAAATGAAAGATTAATGCACATATAATTACCACTAAAAGCGTGGCAACTGAAGGTTGACACGTGTTGTATGAAAACTGAAAGTTTGTCAGAAGTAATAAATTTCGCTACACTCTGACTTAATTTAGCAAAAGAATTAATAAAACCGGAAAATTTAAAGTTAATTTAGTGACTGAAATGAATAGTGAGATTTGTTTCTGAAGCACTACGAAATTCAGTAAAATAAGGTTAGTCTTGGGCTACCTCAACAATCATTTCAAAAGCTACTTGAATCTACGCAATTTAGAAATAAGAGATTTAACTTTGAACTTGAATTAAATGATTCTGAACGATTAACAAATAGTAACATTTAGTACGTACGAAGTTGAGCTGCAGTCAGGTAAACTAAAATATGCTAACAAAACTCGCACTCTTAATTTGTGCTTGGGTAATCTAAATATTGCAGCCAGCTATGAATACTTTAACTGAACTTTGAAATTAAAGCAGTGAAATGTAATGATATTACTTTAATTCTGGCGTTTCAATTTCAACGACACTCGGGTTCATTCCGGAAAAGGGAGGGACCCTGCTTGGTAATGCAATTGGGACAATGAGCAACAAAGGTTCATGCTACGTTGCTTTAATTTAGTGAGACAAATTTAACCGTTTGAACAGCTGAGGTCTGCCATACAGTTCTAAAACTTTACGTGCTGCCAGTCTTCCTTGTTAGTTGATTGAAGGTTTGAAGCCGTCGATCGAGGAGGTGGCGACAGTCACTCATTGTCGGCCGTCGCTGTTGCAGAAGCTGGATGTTTGCGCGCCTTCTTCTCGACACTGTCACCAGGCGAAACGGGCTCTTGATGTGCGCCAGCTAATGCTTCCCGTCCGCGACACCATGACAGAAACTATCATAGCAAGTCGAGCGCAATTACATGCTGCCAAACCCCGAAAGCGCGGCAACTCGCGGGAGCGTCACACAACACACCTGCTCCACTGCACTACTACCGCCAGACTCTCTCTGCTCTGCCCGCGCTCCACGCGGCAGAGTTAACACTACCAAAGATCCTAAACACTTTGGTTCTACACACGACCTATCGATGTAATCGTTCTATAGCATAGTTTTCCCTAGGCCAGACCCAGCGTAAAAATACAAATAATATTTACAAAACAAACCAATTATACATCGACATAAATGCATAAATAAATATATACAAATAGTGAAACAATTACAATATATAAAGACACAGAAATGTCATATCTTGAGGTAACAAAACAAGGAATAAAATTTATATTACAATAGATGGAAATAGGAGGATATGCATTTCCGGCGTTACACCTGCCCCACATTGTCTGAGGACGTTCGTGTAACCCAAACAGACTCAGAAAATTTCCCAAAATAAAGCGGAAATGCATATGCTCAAAAATCAATATAATTTAGCATTAGGCTAATTAACCATAAATCAATTTTTAGACCATAATAATTGAGTGGAGACACCCCTAATCTTATTCCACTCTGTCATCTTACACACAAGAAAACAGGTTGACAATATATTTAAATTCATAGAAAACATAGTAAATGGTTTAGCTATTCTAAAATCAGCAAAATTCATATCAGTATCAAGAAATGGAATACTATTTACAAAATTAATCAGAGTACGTGGTCATAAAAACAGGTAGATCAAAATACGCCAAAATACGCCATGAGAGTCCACTTAACGCTAAACAAGAAAATAATATACAGCAGATCGAAAAAAACAAATATTGACAGCAGAATTCTTTCACATCAGCTGTCCGGGAAGAAAAACAACTCCGCCTTCCGTACCCGCAAGTACAAAGCATGCCGAGAGCGGCACAAGAGCCGACAGCGGCTCCACCTCGCCAGTATTGTTGCGCTCGCCTGTGCGGCACGCTTGATCTCACTCGCCTGTGTAACGGCATTTTCAGAACGTCCGTTTTACTGAATTCTTTCGGAAAAACTCATTCCCGAGTAATCTCAAGGAGTCCGTTAACACTATCACAGTGGATAACTCAACACTGTCCATCACCACACGCATGTACTAGCCTGAAACTTAAAACAGCGTCTAAGTACATCGGCAGTGACTAGTAAATCACGTATTCATGAAATCTTACAGCTAGTTACAAAATCATATTTACATTCCTTAATCTACTGTGACTCAGTTGAAAACTTAAACTAGCAGCTTGGATTTTTCAATTGATTAACAATCAGTTAGTCTTAAATCATTTAATCAAAATTAATTACTTATTAATTACAACTTCTTTAACGACCTCTTGGTCAGGCAAAAGCATGGCAACATGGCACATCCTTAAATCTTACACTCTATATTTATATGCTGTACAAATTACCCTTTCTGTGGTATTAATCAATCCTTGGTTGGTACAATTTCAGGTCTACAATGTTCCGTATACCTAATAGTTTTCCAGAGCTTGGATACTCTAAGCAATAAGCATTTGTGTGAGGTATACCAATGACTTTATATGGTCCATTATAAACAAACTTAAATTTACATATTTCATTGTCTATCTCGCTCGATTTCTCTTGAGCTTTTACAAGTACTAAGTCTCCGATTGCAAACTTAGCAAAACGCGCTTTAGCGTCATGACGACGTATGCGACCATCGGCTTTTAGCTTCATTACTTCTCGCAAACGATTTTTTTCACAGCAATACTAATGTCAATCCGTGGAGGGAATTTGATTATCTCTTCCACTTCATTTTCTACACTTTTGTCAATGCCGAGATTCCTCACGTTACAGTAGTTGAAACTCATACCTACGTCAATGGCATCCGACCAGTTAACAATGTGTATAGGCTGGTATTGCCTATGCACCCCACCTCCTGCCTCGTCAAAAATAACTACTATTGATTTATCTTGTGACGTCCATGTCAAAGTTTTGCTTTCGCAATTAATCCCTGCACGGTACTTTAATAGCCAATCTAACCCGATAATTACTTCCGTAGTTAAGTCTGGCACGACGACAAACTTGTTCAAATCGTGCCCCACATATCTCGAAGTTGACAAAAATCTGTTTTGTGACCGGTTTACTGGCCTTTCCAGTAGCACCGATAATTTTCACTCCTGTTACTGGCATAACTACGATGCCAGGTCTGTCTTTCAGTAACTCAAATATTTTCTCAGATACAGCACTCAATTCTGCACCGGTGTCAATCAACACGTTTAGTTGTAGGCCGTGCATATTAACGGACACTACTATCTGTCTACACTTGTCCTCGACTGTTTCTTTATTTTCCCACAATAAATCCTCGTCTATATCCAGGCCATTCCAGAAAAAAACCATCCGGCTTTGATCGTAAATCCGGCTTATCTGGCGGCTTTTTCAGCCTCTGTTCGCATACAGTTTTAATTTCAACACGTTTGTCCTGAGGCTCAGTCTGTAGCTTCGCCTCCAATACCGAAACCTTTTCCTGTAACTCGTCAACTAGTGAGTGTTGCTTTGCTATCAATTCACTAATCGTCACCTTCGTTGATTCCTCTTTGGCCAGATTGATCTCATCTGCCAATCTACCTGGAGGAATGTGCCCAGTAGTATCTGCAATTACTTCCTCTGGATCTGCGCAACCCACACTGCTAACGTCTGACCGTATAACGTCAGCTCTAACCTCATACACGCTGTAATCTGCGTGCTTTTCTACCAATCGTGTCCGGCTATCACTAAAATTCTCGTACTCTTTCTCCTTAATACTTTCGCAATGTTTTAACTGGAGGTTTGCGTCGAATGGGTCGGCTACTTCTACCACTATAACTTTCGGTAAGGTCTGCCGGTTAGGGCCAGAACTTTCTATCGCTTCACAAATACAATCTTCCTGTGGGACGAGACGCGGCAAATCCTGCCCGCGCTCCCCATAAACACTTCTCCCGTACAGGCCCTATAATCTCTTAGTGCGTCGTATAAGCGACCGAACTGCCTTAACCAGACCTCACCCCTCTCTGCATCCCCTCGCTCAATGACGGACGTGTTATCCGACATCTGGTCTTCTCTCAACAATTGCGAATCATTCTTAAACTCAATCTCCAGTTCCGCTGTGGGTGTTACAGCTGCCACTTTATAATCGATTTCCGGAACACTACTTAAATTGTTTTCACTGACAGTGAATGTATTTTCTGCTGCCGTGTCTACAGCTGATCTACTGCTTGTGGGCGCACTCCTTTCTCTTAACACTGGCACACTCTCCCGCCGTTGATTATTCCATACGTAATTTTCATAACGACGACACCTCGGTTTTCTACCGTTATTGGGCCGCCAAAATTTCTCCACGCCCGGTCGGCCCCACACCAGGTTTCCCTGTCTCGTCCCAGCAGATACGCTCCCCGGATACTGCTGAGGCGGCTGTTCACACCCTCTGGCGTTATTACTATTCTGAGAAGCCCGTGTCACGCTAGTATGATACTGGTTTCCGTCATTCCTGTTATTATTTGCATTGTACCGATTGTCATTACGGCCCGAACCACTATTGTTATTGCTGCCAAGATTGCGGTATGCATTATTCCCATAGTTATCGTTGTTGTGGTTGCTGTGGTACCCGTTGTTGTTACCACGGCCTCTACCACTGTCGCGATTATTGCGCCAATTGTCCTCGCCCTCAACTCTTTCCAGGAAATCATTGATTGTCCTGTAATTGCTTCCTACGTAGCGTTTTGTATCATCTGGAAGCTTCTTGTAGAGTTCCCAGACTATTTCGGATTCCGTGCGGCGATCACGCAAATATTCCAACTTGCGGATCCAGCCCTCACAAAACTCCTTCATCGAGACACGCGAATTCGCATGGAAAGGCCTCGATACGACAAATTCGCGCCAGACACTTGGTTGTTTTTGCTCTGACCAGTATTCAGCCAGAAACAAATTTTTAAACTCGTCAAAAGTCAGGTTCGTGATGTTGAGGTTTAAGCCCCAACGCTTGGCATCACCAGCCAACACGTTAATAACCGCATTAATTTTTCTCTCATTAGTCAATGATCTGGGTAAAACTCTTACACAATTTTTAATGAAATCCGTCGCGTGTATACCGCCTTTTTTCATGGGGTCGAACCGCTCCTCTTTCGTCAACAATTCCGAACTATGTGCACAGATTGGCACATAGCTCTGTTTTTCGTCAAGTTTCTTTTCTAATTCCGACACTCTCGTAATTACTTGGCAAGTGGTTGTCGCAAGCGTTTCCACTTCCCTCTTTTTCTCTTCGCAGGTGACGCGACACCGTGTCAGAAACTATCATAGCAAGTCGAGCGCAATTACATGCTGCCAAACCCCGAAAGCGCGGCAGCTCGCGGGAGCGTCACACAACACACCTGCTCCACTGCACTACTACCGCCAGACTCTCTCTCTGCCCGCGCTCCATGCGGCAGAGTTAACACTACCAAAGATCCTAAACACTTTGGTTCTCCGCACGACCTATCGATGTATTCGTTCGATAGCATAGTTTTCCCTAGGCCAGACCCAGCGTAAAAATACAAATAATATTTACAAAAACCAATTATACATCGAGATAAATGCATAACTATATATATATATATATATATATATATATATATATAGTATATACAAATAGTAAAACAATTACAATATATAAAGACACAGAAATGTCATATCTTGAGGTAACAAAACAAGGAAAAAAAATTATATTACAATAGATGGAAATAGGAGGATATGCATTTCCGGCGTTACAAGCTCATACTTCGGATTATATTAGTAATAGAGAGGTATGGTCAATTGTTTTGAATAGGTCTTGGGCTGGGAACCAGTTCTAGAGGGCAACTGTAGAGGGTCAAAGACTGCACATTACACACTTCCTCCTGCTTAGACAAATGGAGTAAATCGTTTGGTTCTTTTTGCGTTAGATGAGGACAACGGGACGCCTCAAAGGGCTTATGAAAGTAAGGAGTCACCATTTAGTTCATGGAGGGTTCCTGAGGAAAACTGAAGAAATTGATTTCCACCATTTTGCACCGTCAGCAGTGGATATCAAAATAACTAACTGCACAAAAGTGCTCAAAATATAACTTTATATTCTCTACGAATGTATCTAGGAGCAGCATCTTCCCGTTGTCAAAAATCTATATCCATTATCGAGAAACACCCGAAAAATATATCTTTTGACATCAAAACTGAGCCGCGGACTCCAAGAAGACTATGCACAACAAATGCTGAAATTTTTACGATATGTTCCTAAGATCCCGGTCTTCAACAACCATGAAAAGTTTCTGAGATATTAATACGCTTCGGAGATAAAGACGTTCAAAACTGCGCAACTCGGTGTGAGACGAACATGTAGGCTACAAAGTGACGTAGCACGGAGAAACGTCACCGTTATCATCACAAGAGTTCTTGGAATCCCACACTGTAGTACTGAAGCGCATGAAAAATTCTTGTCCAAGCAGAATCTGGTCTGAGGTGTACAATTTTCATTGCGTTATTTCAATTGCGCGTAAGCAAACTATCAAAATTTTACTGAACCGTAAAGGATTTTTCATGGGAGTCGTTTGAACTCAGGTGATTAATGTGAAAAGGTTTCCGACGTGATTATGGTCGCAAGACGGAAATCAACAGACTTTGAACGCATGGGACATTCCATTTTGGAAATCGTTAGGGAATTCGATATTCCGATATCCATACTGTCAACACTTTGACCAGAATACTGAATCTCAGGCATTACCTCCCACCACGGACCACTTAACTACCGAGAACAATGGCGTTTGCGTAGAGTTGTCACTGCCAACGGACAAGGAACAGTGGGTGAAGTAACGTTCGACAAACATATCCGTCAGAATAGTGTGGCAAAATTTTTCTATTAATGGGATATGGGAGGAGACGACTGAGTGCCTGCAACGCCACTTCTGATCTCATGACTCTATCTGTTGGACCCTAGACGACTGGAAAACCGTGGCCTGGTCAGATGAGTCCCGTTTTCGGCTAGTAAGAGCTGATGGTAGAGTTCGAGTGTGGCACAGACCGCACGAAGTCGTGGTTCCAAGTAGTCAACAAGCACTGTGTAGACTGGTGGTGGCTGCAAAATGATGTGGGCTGTGTTTACATGGAATGGACTGGATCTTCTGGTCCATCTGATCCGATCACTGGCTGGAAATGTCTATATTCGGCTACTTGTTCCAACACAACGATGGAATTTTGATCGATGACACTGCGCCATGTCATCAGATAGTAGTTGTTCCCTACTGGTTTCAGGAGCATTCTGGACAGTTAGAGGGGATGAATTTGCTGCTCAGATCGTCGGATATGGATCCCATCGAACATTTATGGGACATAATTTAGAGGTCAGTTCATGCACAAGACCCAACACCCGCAACACTTTCACAGTTATGGACGGCCTTAGAGGCACCATGGCAGGAGGCTTCCAACGACTTGTTGTGTCAACGCCATGACGTTCTGCTGCACGACGCCGGGCGAAAGGGGGTCCGACACGATATTGGGAGATATCCCATGATTTCTGTCACCTCATTGTACGATGACGTGGGCAAAACGATACGTGTAGTGTTCCTTGGCCGCATACACACATAAATACTTTCTAATGACGTCATCTGGCTGCTGCAGTTTGTAGGATGCCGTGACTGACGGTAAAGTAGTCGTGACTCAAAGAGCCACAAATATTACTTGATACATGAACACTATGTGCAAGAGTGGAAGTGATTTACTTCATAATCAGATTGCTGATCTCCTTGGCCGCAGAAAACGGAAAATTAAGTCTTAACTTCTTGTCGTTTGAACACAAGCAGATTCAAGTTGTGTGCCCCTGATTTTCTTCTTAGAGCCATACTGCTGCCCATCTTCTGACTTCAGACCTTTTGTAATCATTCATTAGAATGATTTCTGATGGTTCAAAACAATTGCTACAAAGTTCTGATTTGAGAAAAAATTGTAAGTACACTAATCTTATCCGTTATGGATATTTTAGAACACATGACTTGTATTAACCGAATATAAATACGAATAATTGGAACTGGTCATTTATGAAATTATTTTTTGATTCCATAAGCTACTTTTCGGAACTTGTCAGGCTGAACTTCAGGTACGTCATGCAGGGGTTGCATATTATATTTGTTTATTTACCGTGATGCAATATTGGTTTGCGACAGTGTTGACGTTATTGTTGTTGATATCCGTTTTATAGTTCCATATTCATGGCTTATTGGCCACAGAATTAATAATTTTGCAATATAATTTCTGTCACCATATTAACACGTAATGTCTGCATAATCCACTCGAAAATGAGCCAGAAAACTGTCTACACGTAATGTATGGCAGTGACTACTCGGAGTCCGACTAGGTACATGAGTGGTCAGCGCTGCGGAATGCCGTGCAAAGGGGCCCGGGTTCGATTTCCGGCGGGGTTGAAGATTTTCTCAGCTCAGGGATTAGGTGTTGTGTTGTCTTCATCATCATCTCATCCAATGGGGTGGTGACAAGAAGAGCATCTGGCCACCCCTTAAATTAACCATGCCATTCCGCCCCTAGCCATGCCGACCCGCCGAAAATGCTGGACAAAGGCACAAGATATGTGACTATTGGGAGTCATCTGTATTTATATTCGAAATAAGAAGTAATCCGACCACCTATGAGCTGCGCTGTATGAAGAGATTAGCACGGAAGCTATATTAATTTTTGTACATTATTAGGCCACAGACAATATACACGCATGCTCAGAAAAGACGGAACACCTGGAACGACTAGATAGAACGTTCATATTCACAGGACATGTGCTTTAGTATGTCCTGTGGAAATGATTGTGAATATCGATAAGGCGGTGCAACACCACTTACGGGTAAAATATGCCTAGGGCACTCGTTGTCGCTATATACCGCACGTAATGCATCAGTGTGGCTTGTGGAGACGTGTTGGATGCCTCGTAGAGGAATACGCGAACCGTACCGTCAAATCAGTGACCCTGGATGGGGGCGCATTATTGGCATAAGGGAACAGGATGCATCCATCTTTTTGCTGTATGGGACAAAGTGTTTCGACACTGCAACGGATGTGTACCGAATGGTTCAAGGAAGGTCGCACCACCCAGACCACCGTCCAAGAAGGTCGACACCTAATGCGAATGACATTGCAGGACAAATCTGTGCCGGTCGAAGTGGCCGTGCGGTTAAAGGCGCTGCAGTCTGGAACCGCAAGACCGCTACGGTCGCAGGTTCGAATCCTGCCTCGGGCATGGATGTTTGTGATGTCCTTAGGTTAGTTAGGTTTAACTAGTTCTAAGTTCTAGGGGACTAATGACCTCAGCAGTTGAGCCCCATAGTGCTCAGAGCCATTTGAACCAGCCATTTGACAAATCTGTGTCCTCATCGGCTCTGGCGCAACACTGGAAGAGTGTAACACATAGTATAGTATTAGGGGTGACTGTCCGTCGCTGTGTATTAGGGCATGGATTACATGCACGTCGTCTGTATCTCCGCTACCTTTGACGAATGTGCAGAAATATGCTAGATGACAACGGTGTGCAGAACTACGTAACTGAGGACATAAATTGCATCAGTAGTGTTTTCGGACGAATCCTGGTTCTGTTTGTTTGAAAATAATGCCGACATTTTGGTTCGCTGCTGACAGAGGGAGCTGAATCTCATTTGCCGCGTTTGCACAAGCTATACAGTGCTAACTCAAGGCCTTATGCTGTGGGGAGCTGTTGGGCGCAGCCACAGATCACAATTGGTGCGTGTCCAGGGCACTGTGACCACTATGACTTTCACGAATGACATCCTGCGACCGGTGGCCATACACTTTCTGCACAACACCCCAGACGCCAGTCTTCAACAAGACAATGCAGAACCGCATTCTGCTGCACGAACACGTGCCTCCTTGGTGTCATAGGATGTCAACCATTCCCCCGGGCTCGTCATAACACCAGACTTTTCGTCAATCAAAAATATGTGGTATATGGTGAAACGACTAATGCACCGCTATGATACAACGCCAACCACAACAGATGATCTTTGGAACGAGGCTTATGTATCATACATGACTATACCACAAGACGCCATTCGCGCCTTTTACGCATCGATACCATCACGCGTGGAACGAGCTATCAGGGTACATGGCGTATCTGTGCCAACTAGGTAGCAAGACACATACTGAAACGAGCTGACTGAAATGCTAATAATTTCTGTAGAACGTCCTATCTTTAGTCGCTCAAGGTGTCCCTGTTTCTTTCTGAACATGCCTGTACGAAAGCACTCTAGCTGAGGTTAGAAGAATCTGTTGATATTTATACCTGTTTGTGAATTTAATTTCTTAACAAATCATAATTAATACTAATATCAGCGTTCACTTTTTGATTGTCATACTGCAATACATCCTATCATCTGAACGGCCACTCACCAAAAACTCACGTTAACCATCCACTCCATATTCTAACTATAAGGGGCAGTCAAGTGAAAACGAGGTTGTTTATACAGTACTGGCCATTAAAATTGCTACACCAAGAAGAGATGCGGTTGATAAATGGGTATTCATTGGACAAATATATTATACTAGAACTGACATGTGATTACTTTTTCACGCAATTTGGGTGCATAGATCCTGATAAATCAGTTCCCAGGACAACCACCTCTGGCCGTAATAATGGCCTTGATACGCCTGGGCACTGAGTCAAACAGGGCTTGGATGGCGTGTACAGGTACAGCTGCCCAAGCAGCTTCAACACGATACCACAGTTCATCAAGAGTAGTGACTGGCGTATTGTGACGAGCCAGTTGCTCGGCAACCATGGACCAGACGTTTTCACTTGGTCAGAGATCTGGAAAATTTGCTAGCCAGGGCAGCAGTCGAACTTTTTCTGTA
This sequence comes from Schistocerca nitens, assembly GCF_023898315.1. Taxonomy (NCBI): domain Eukaryota; kingdom Metazoa; phylum Arthropoda; class Insecta; order Orthoptera; family Acrididae; genus Schistocerca; species Schistocerca nitens. The sequence continues at coordinate 390,547,687 of NC_064615.1, forward strand.
TCCAGAAAGGCCCGTACAGGACTTGCAACATGCGGTCGCGCATTTTCCTGCTGAAATATAGGGTTTCTCAGGAATCGAATGAAGGGTAGATCCACGGGTCGTAACACATCTGAAATGTAACGTCCACTGTTCAAAGTGCCGTCAGTGCGAACAAGAGGTGACCGAGACGCGTAACCAGTTGGTTATCACGTTGGGTGATACCCCAGTATGGCGATGACGAATACACGCTTCCAATGTGCGTTCACCGCGATGTCGCTAAACACGAATGCGACCATCATGATGCTGTAAACAGAACCTGGATTCATCCGAAAAAATGACGTTTTGCCATTCGTGCACCCAGTTTCGTCGTTGAGTACACCATCGCAAGCGCTCCTGTCTGTGATGCAGCGTCAAGGGTAACCGCAGCCGTGGTCTCCGAGCTGGTAGTCCGTGCTGATGGAAACGTCGTCGAACTGTTCGTGCAGATGGTCGTTGTCTTGCAAACGTCCCCATCTGTTGACTCAGGGATCGAGACGTGGCTGCACGATCCGTTACAGCCATGCGGATAAGATGCCTGTCATCTAGACTGCTAGTGATACGAGGCCGTTGGGATCCAGTACGGCGTTCCGTATTACCCTCCTGAACCCACCGATTCCACTCCTAACAGTCACTGGATCTCGACCAACGCGAGCAGCAAAGTCGCGATACGATAAACCGCAATCGCGATAGGCTACAATCCGACCTTTATGAAAGTCGGAAACGTGAAGGTACGCATTTCTCCTCCTTACACGAGGCATAACAACAACGTTTCATCAGGCAACGCCAATCATCTCCTGTTTGTGTATGAGAAATCGGTTGGAAACTTTGCTCATGTCAGCACGTTGTAGATGTCGCCACCGGCGCCACCCTTCTGTGAATGTTCAGAAAAGCTAATCATTTGCATATAACAGCATCTTCTTCCTGTCGGTTAAATTTCGCGTCTGTAGCACGTCATCTTCGTGGTGTAGCAATTTTAATGGCCAGTAGTGTATAATGAGCATGGCGTGAACGTCGGTAACGCAAGGAGGTGTATGTGTGTAGAAGTGCCCTCTATTGGGGAAAAGCGCGAACACTCGCTGCTGTTCCGTTTGTCTGTTAAACGGGCTCGGCGAGAAGTCAGCGAATCTGGCGTGTATCCGACTTAACTACGGAGGACGGGGAAGAGAAGTAGTAACGTGTGTTGCGGTTTCTAAATGCGGAATGGGGTGTCAGGAAATGAAATTCACACCCGAATGTCCGCTGTGTATGGCGAACACAGTATGTGTAGACCGAGTGTTTTTTCGTGTATTAAGCGATTTCGACAAGGTCGAGTGCAATTCAAAGACAGTAACAATTAGCCTGGACAAGTTCATCGCGTCATTACTCCTGTCATTCCTGCGGTGGATACTGCGTCAGAAATGACCGACGGCGAGCGATGTAAGACATTCGGCTCATGTCGGGCATCAGTCACGGTAACGCCCACGCCATCGTTACAGAGGGTAAAAAGTTCCTGGAAATCTGTGCGCAGAGGATTCGCCAAAGCGTGACGAAAAATCTGAAGAACAGAACGTCTATCTCACTGCAGCAGCTAGAGCGGAATCACGACGAAGAATATCGTTTCCTGTCTCGTACTGTCGCAGAGAATGTATCGCGCTGTCATTATTTTGAGCCGGAAAGCAAGCGTCATAGCCAACAATGAAAGCACATGGATTCACACCCACCGAAAATGCCCGAAGTTGTGCACGCCAGCTCCGTGAAAGCCATGCTGACATTTTTATTTGGCTGCAAAAGACAGCTTCTCATTGACTTTCTGGAACACGCACATCACAACCACTATGAACTGTCCATCACTCGTCTGTGACACTGGCTGCACAAATAACATCTCGACGACTACTGTTGATAGGAACACGACCAGCGGTGTCAACACTGATGCGAATAAACAAGGTGGGATCAAAAAGTTCCCGTTAGAAGGCCGTCGCGTGCATTGAGGCAATAATCCCATGGCGCACCAGAATGAAGGTACCCCTTTGGTAAAACACTGTTGAAAGGTCTCTGTTGGATTCCTTTCATGTTAATTTCTTAAAACTGTTGTCATTTACGGCACATATTCCACTTCTAAATTTACTGTGGTGTTTCTGAATATCTGGGAGGAGACTGAGCAGTGGAACGTGTTACTTTTACACATAAACAAGTGCGATCTGTCGCACTACTACACTTTTAAACACAGTTTATATGTAATTCATGTCACAGTCTCATACGGAACGTACATCTGCTTTCTTTCATATTCTGTATATGATAAGATACTGCCATCCCCCCCTCCCTTCTGTGTCAAAGGATGAATGAGCAAATGTGTTTCTAGTTGCATGCTTGGTGGTAGCAAACAAGCCTGTCTGCTTTCTAAAAGCAAAGAGGTTTCTATTCTTAGTATGGTCCTGTCCGTCCCTTGTCATGTTGGTATAGGAAGCTGCCTCTCTGGTCACTTCCGTTTGTATCGGAGAAGCACCCTCGGTACGGGCCCAGGCCAGTCTGACTGCGGCGAGCGTCTGAAGTGGTAAGATCTCCAGCTAAGCGCGTCTCTGTCAAGTCTGTAAGACAATGGATTTCTTAAGTTCAGCCTAACGGAAAATTTAATCATCTTTATTTCAGGTTTAGATCCAAAATATCTAATGTTATCTTAAATTGCAACGCAGTGTAATTCGAGTGTGAAGTTCAGAATATCTTCCAGTAGTTGCTTTGTCACTACTTTGTGAGTAAAGTGGAACCACGTGTTTAAGATCCGTAACTCTAAGATCATCAATCTTAAATGCGAATGTGCATGAGATTATAACGTCTCGTCTTGACAATATTTTTCAATATAGCAACTTTTCTTTATGTTCAACCCCCGTGCGGTGTACTTTGTGAGACCAGTACCACGTGCTTATACAATTTTTTGACCCATCAGGTTAATAGTAACACGATATTAACCATTTCGAGGCTTTTCTTTTGTAAATTGCGTTTCGATGTAATTTATTTTAATTATAAAAATTATTGCGGAGTTACACTCTGTGTGTAAACCAAGTTGACCACGTGAAGCATGTGGTGTAATCATCAAAGTAGCCCTCAACTATTCTTTTCGGGAAGATTTCACAGAGAGTTAGTATGAATTTAGTATACCAGTGTGTGGTAATTTCATGATGGACAGGATTGCGGTACGAACGTAGCTTCTTCGGGTGAAAATTGAATTGGTTGGTTGTGGTTAACTTCCTCTTGCATATGTTTCAACGTTCTTTGTGTGTTATTTCATGAATGCAGTGCTGTATGCCGTCTCCCAATCTTGGCTCCATATTTGATGTGTTCTGTAAGATTACAAACTCACATTTTCACAATCCTAAATAAGGCACCAGTTTAGCTATGAATCAAGTTTAATATGCTGAAATTTTAACGGTACAATGATCAATGATAAAATAAATGTCTAAATATAAACTGATTTATTTCTTATGAATATTAAAAGATTATAATTAATGTTAGTCTAGTTGGAAATTTTATAAACTAGACTGGATACCTGGTGAAACAGTTATAACTTCCCCAGATAGCTCACAGCTTTTAACCCGCTTTTATTATCTTGAATATCAGCACCGCTTTCAGAACAACTTAATGCATCAACATTACACCGTGTCCTGCTGCGTGAAGAAGTCTGTAACTGCTTGCTGCACATCCTTTTTCGATAGGAGTCGTCGAACATTCAAGGACATTTTCAAGGGTCAGAAGACGTGATAATAGCATTGAGATAGATCAAGCCTAAAGGGTCGGTGTCAAGTGATTCTCATTCGGGTTCGCTTAACTGCTGCCTTACGATATTTGCGATATGGGGACGTGCGTCGTCATGAAGCTGCAGCACCCCTTGTCGCACCATTCCACAACAGTGGTTTTCGAAAGACATGCTACCCCAGACAAATCCTCCTTTCTCCGATGGATATCTACCGGTATTTGTCCTTCGGCAGCCGAGAAAATAATAACAGCGCTTTGGCCTTGTTTGGACTCATTTGGTAATCCCGTCGCCATAATTCACTTTTCCGTATTCGCCGCGTGCACGTCGGAAATACACGAATGCCAGACTAATTCCTTGCCTTCATGTCGGTGCTTATATACTCACATCGGGGTCGCGCTACGTTGTATAGACGCTGCAGCAACGCATTCAAACGAAAACTATTTCGTAGCCCCTTATACATAACCGTCCTACTAAAATCATTCACTATTTCAGCATTGATGTGCTTTATACAAGGTCTACACAAAAAATAATATACTCTTATAGTTGAATCACTGCCTCCGGGCCGGCCGCGGTGGTCTAGCGGTTCTAGGCGCTCAGTCCGGAACGGCGCGACTGCTACGGTCGCAGGTTCGAATCCTGCCTCGGGCATGGATGTGTGTGATGTCCTTAGGTTAGTTAGGTTTAAGTAGTTCTAAGTTCTAGGGGACTGATGACCACAGATGTTAAGTCCCATAGTGCTCAGAGCCATTTGAACCATTTGAACTGCCTCCGAAATTGGCTGATGTCGTGCAAAGTATGCATTTTAGAATAAGCTAAAGGCATCTTTAATTGACAAAGATTTTATCACGCTGTTCTATAATTGTATTTTTTTTTCAAAGTAATCTGAGGTGAAAATAAACTTGCTGAAAGAGTATAGCTGTATACCTAACATGGACTCGAAGCCAGGCCATTACGTTAGTTAGGTAACCCACTTACCATCCAAGCCAATAGTTTACTTTTACTAGAAGAGTTACGGCTCTACGGGCAGACTGTGTAGAATTTTCCATGAAAGAAGTTTCACCGTAAATTAGCCACGGCGTGTAATCTGAACATCAGTATAAACTTTGGGCGACTGGCAGCATCTTGAACCTGATGAGTCGGTCCTCCACCGTCATTTTTGCAGAAGGATCTTTGCTTGATTTATGTGTTATTCGTATATTTTTAATGCATCGAAGGTTGTCTTATATGCTCATGTTAAGTATGAAACAGGCAAATAAATTCACACTGCTGATAAGCAGAGAATTAATGTTTTGCTTCAGTCATTTTCACCTTTCCTAGTTTTCGTTGGTCACTATCAAATACTGGCATGACATTGATTGTGCTCTTTAGAAAGCTATTTCGGAATTTCCTTCATATCTACGCACTGCGCTCTGTTGACAACGCCTTTATACTGGTGTATCTGAAATGTCGTGTTCTGCTTTAACATTTCCACTCTGATAGATATTGAAATTCTGCTACAATTCATATTTCATCGGCAAATAAATTATATTGTGATATCTACAAATGATCTTGACATTGACGTTCAGGTTATCCTACATTTAGCATAACAACTCTGTTGTGTTGCATCATTCTCTGCTGTGGGCGCCATACCTAGATTTATCGCAGGATTAACACTTTTGTTACTGTTTTGCATGGAATTATGGCGAAAATTTTAAGTGAGACGTAAAACAGGTAATATTTGCTGTGAATAATGTTATCCAAGCATTTTTGCAAAACTGTCGTATAACGAATATAAAATCAGAATGTAAATATCCATTAGATATTATCCATTAATCAATTCTGAGAAATGCAATTCATACCAGTACCAGTGACTGTAGGAAGCTAATTAACGTAATTTACATTTTTATTCGAAATATATATATATATATATATATATATATATATATATATATATATATATATATATATATACCCTATCCGAGCCTCAGGTACAGGGCGGGTCGCAGGTGGCGGATAGCGAACGATCCATCAGATATGGTGGACAGCTGCGAATAAGGGGAAACCCAAATAAGCAGTCCCGGACCGAGGCGGCAGCATCACGAGGGTGTGGGAGTGTGACTTTTGGCAAGGGTCACACTCATTCAAAAACCACAGAACCCGAAGACGTTGCTGTGTCATGGCGAGTAAGTGCCGCCATTACAATAAGCACCGTCAACACCCAAATCCAGGACGCGTCTGAAGTGGGAACCATCGGCATCCTGGTCAGCGTCTGTTCACACAATGTGCGGCTGGTCATAATGCTCCAGGAACTAACAATCCCTGGTTCTAAACACCCAGTGGAAACACTGGACCAACTTGATTACAAGCAAGTATGACTCGTGCAAGTAATAACAACATTACCCCAGGTGGTAACCAATCCACCCATCAACAGATGGCAACCAGGAATTCGGATTCTGGGGAACCTGGACTTACACGATTACATCAGAGAAAGTCGGAGCTCTCTGGCAAACTTCCACTTAAAACACCTACATACATTGGAACCTTTAACATAAATACATTAATCCAACCAGGAAAACTTCTAAACCTTACAACAGAACTTGAAAAGCAAAAGATAGTAATACTAGCTTTACAGGAGACACGTTTTACAGATGAAGAAACATCAGATTATGGCAGCTATCGCATCTTTAAGAGCAAGACGGATAAACGAATCGGAAGAGGAGCCCCCCATCTCGGGATGGCGTTTATCATACACAAGAGCGTGCTCAGCTCCATCAAGGAAGTTACTCCCGTAAATAATAGGATAATGACGATGCGCTTACAATGTGCCAACAAAACATACACAATGGTTAATGTTCATGCTCCCACAAACGGAGACAACAAGAAAAACCCCATAGAAACAGAAAAGTTCTGGGAAAATTTGGAGAATATAATGGCCAAGATTCCAAAAGATGATACAAAAGTTCTACTCGGCGATTTTAATGCCCAAATTGGTAGAGAGAAAATCCACCAAAAAACCGTAGGCAAATATCCTGCACATAAATTTACCAATAAAAATGGTACAAGGCTCGTCGAACTATGTAAGCAGAATAACCTGAAGATAATGTCAACATCTCTAAGAAAATGTCCAAGAAAACAAAAGACATGGAGATCTCCTATACAACAAATTGGCGAGTTTCAAATAGATCATGTGGCGATTTCATACCCAGTACAAAAAGAAATTTACGACGTCCAAGTACGCCGAGGAGCAAACATTGATTCAGACCATTACCTAACTAGAATTAAAATCAAGTTTACAGCACGAAGAAGTCATCAGAAGAAAACAGAAATACAGAAATATGACACCAAGAAGATTAAAGAATCTAAAGTAAAAGAAGAATGGGAGAAGGAAAAGGCAAACACATGGGAAGAATTTCATTCTAAAATCACGCGAATAGCTAAGGAAACTATTCCCTTGAAAAAGATATTCAAACACCCTTGGTGGGATTCAGACTGTGAAAATGCATTGGAAAGGAGAAAAAAGGCATTTCAAGAATATAACAGTAAAAAATCACAAGAAAGTCTACATTTATTTAACGAGGTTAGAAAACAGGTTTCAAAATCTATTAGGCAAGCAAAAAGGAAGTACACAAAGGCACAACTGGATGCCATAGAAGAAAATTTCCAAAACTATAATACAAGAGACTTCTACAGAACTTTCGCAGATAAAATACGAGGATATATCCCTCAAAATTTATGTTTCAGAAAACCAGATGGTAAATTAGCCCTAACAAACCAGGAAAACTGTCAAGTATTGGCTCAATATTTTTCTAACCTACTAAATTGTCCAGAACCTAGTTTAAGGTTTCCCAAAGAAATCTGTGCCAACGCTCAACCGGATTCATTACCACCAACACAGGAAGAAATCAAATGTCACATTAAAAACTTAAAAAATAATAGAACATCTGGCGAAGATGGCATTGTTGCAGAGCTATTAAAAAACCTAGGACCAAAGACGTTGCAAGAGCTCACAAAAATAATAACAAAAATATGGGAAACAGAAAAATTACCAGAGGAGTGGAAATGTGCCCTTATTCACCCGTTACATAAAAAAGGAGACAGAACAAATGTCAATAACTACAGGGGAATCTCACTTTTACAAGTCACCTACAAAATTCTCTCAACATGCCTGCTGAAAAGAACACAAGAGCAGCTGGAATGCCAAATTGGTGATTATCAAGCAGGCTTCCGCCCCGGTCGCTCATGCATAGAACAAATATTTAATTTAAAGACAATATTAAAACACAAAGCAATTAGAAATGCCCCCATAATTTGTACATTTGTAGATTTTAAGAAAGCCTATGACTCAATTGACCGGCAATCTTTGTTTAACATTTTAGAGGAACTTGGACTTGACTCCAAAACACTAAGACTTATCAAAGAATCACTGACAGACACTGTATCTAAAGTTAAATTCAGGGGAGAAATCTCTGAACCTTTTCTCATAAAAACTGGAGTACGTCAAGGTGACGGGCTATCTCCACTTTTGTTTAATATAGTCCTGGATAAAGTCATTAAGGAATGGGAAAAAGAATTAAAAAATCAATCCTACTGGAAACCAATCCATCTTGGTAGAACCAAAGACAACGTGGAGATATCTTGTTTAGCATTCGCGGACGACTTGGCCATACTTGCAGGTGATGAAGAAATCGCCAGCAAACAAATAGAGATCCTTAAGGAATGCGCGGATAAAGTAGGTTTACAAATTTCGTTTCAAAAGACAGAATTTTTCTGTACGAAATTCCATATACACAGTTTGAACACAAAATATGGAAAAATAAATAGAGTAAAACATTTTAAATACCTAGGTGAAATTTTGGAGCCAACCGGAGGAGAGAAAGTTGCACAGAAGATCAGACAACAGAAAATGAAGAGAGCATATGGTATGACACATGAAATATACAATAAAAAATGCATCTCCTCGAACACAAAAATCAGACACTACTGCGCAGTAATTAAGCCAGCAGCGCTATATGCTAGTGAAACGCTCACACTCCACACAAAATGTGATTTAGAAAAAATACTAAAAGAAGAACGAAAAATTATGAGAAAGATTTTAGGTCCAAAATTAACAGAAGAAGGATACCGGATACAATCAAGAAGAACCACAGAAACTATATCAAACCTGGCAGCAGACATAAGAAGGCGAAGATTAAAATTTTATGGACATGTCACTAGACTTCCCCCCACACGACTCACCAACAGAATTCTCACTTACATAGAAAAAGTCAAATCAACAACACCATGGATTAGCCAAGTAAAATTAGATTTACAAAAAGCAAATATTGAACTTAAAGATGTCAAAGATAGAAAAACTTTTAGAAATAAGGTGGAAAAGTGGAATGTATTGTCGGAGAAGGAAGCACTAAAGAGACCAGGAACAAAATGGACAGAAGAAAGAAAAAGAAAACATGGAGAACGAATGAAAGAAGTATGGAGGAAACGACGTCAGAAAGCTTTGCGTGATCCTTCTGGGTTCATTCGCGATAAGTAAATATATATATATATATATATATATATATATATATATATATATATATATATATATATATATATATATAAGAGGACTTTGGAATGGGATGGAATTGGGATGAGGTGAGAGCGCCCGGGCGAGCAGCAGAATCACGTGCGAGGACAGAGGAACAACAATTGAGGGAATTTTCAGAAGTATACGCCTGAAGGGGTGCACGTCAATGTCATTCAGTCCACTACAGTTCCATTTGTAACGTCGCGAATGTGTGCCGCACACACCACAGGCTACATAGATGCTACCTGTAGCTGCGTAAGTCTGCGGCAGCTACCGTTTTACAGCCTAGAAGTGGAAAGAGAAGGAATTCTGTTTTTATCAAGGTCAAATAAGGCACTGTTGTGTACGAAACGTAGAAAGCTGTGGTTATTTGGAATGTACCGGAAAATAAAGATAACATATAAGAAACTGAGTGAGGACGCACACTTTTGGTCGCCTTTAAAGCTTGAGACGCAGCCGAAAGTTGATTTCGCAGAAACTAAATGTTTATGCAACATACGAATTGCCACGATAGGCTAATATAAATGAATTGGAGATAAGAGAAACTCGACTGTACTGTTGAGCACCCATTTCATTGGCGACACAGAGACAGTCAGAAAGATGTTGGGATGCCTTTTTTCAGCACCAGCTCGGTGGACTCGCGTTACTGGTTAGTAACCTAAAGGGAACCTCGCGGAAGGAGACCAGCATTTTCTAAGAAATATTTTTACATGTCATCCGTGGCCCAGCCAATCCCAACAAAAATGCAGAAACCGGAGTTTTCCATTTCCAAGCAGATGAGCTAAGGGACTTCGAAAAATATTGGGCTGATATGGCTCGGCCACTCGCGAGAGGCGTTGGTGTGCTGCCAGTTAATGATTCTTCAGCCTCTTCAGCCGCTTCAGCGTCTACGTACAGTTTTATACGGCGAGATCGAGCCGCTTCCGTGACATGATGCATATGAACAGTAAAGTCATTTTTATATAATTTCAACAGCCTCAAGCTTCACTCTAAAGTCTTCCTTTCAAATTCAAATGAGCAATTGGCTGCCAAATCCTGCCACAGATGCAACGCTTTCACTTCTCTAATACTATCCGCCTTTTACTCTATTATCACAACAATCATGGTACAACTCCACAATTGCAGTTGCTTCCTTTTATCAGCTGTGCCAATGTTGTAATTGACTATTATTATTGCTTCTGAAATGATTTACGAGTCACTTTATCATTATAAACCGAATTACTTGCGATTCGTGTTTCATTTAGTACTCACTGAATTACTAATTGATTATTTTGGAGTATATCCAAATTAGTGTCAGGTCAAAGGGCCAGTTCAGATGTTTTTTATTCCAGTCTTTGATCACAATATCAATTCTTTAGACGATAACCGGTTTCAGTCCGTAATGACCACCCTCAGATCTACAATATACAAATAAATACACCTAGTGAGCAGTGTGCCTATCAACATAATACAGCAATACGTATCACAATATACAACATACAACCAGGGAAATGTACAGACAAAATACGTTAAAACTTACCTTTTTTTACACCATGTCCTAAAGTGATAAGGCCATAATGGCATCGTCAAAACATATAAATATGATCAGCACAGCATCGTCACATAGATCTAAAATAAGGTGTAGAATAGGCAACATCGTCCACACAATCATCATTGCAATGGGCTACTGAAGTACAGTAGCTACAAGAAATATGTTTGTCTACCTCCTACCTCCTCCCTAGATCTCGCTACTGTGGGCTCACATGTTGTCATAGTTTGCGCAGAAAGCATAATCTGATAAAAACACATTAGGTAAAATACATGTAGCAGTCTTTTAAAATTAATAACTATCATAGAAACCAGTTGTGATACATTAAAAGACGAATACAGCTACCCATGTAAAACTATTAAAAGGACGTATATGAAGAGAATAGTTCCGACCCTTTTTATGGCGAATTTACGGTTAACAACTAATATACGTAATACATTGCATGTAGCAACCTATAAATTTCCTATGAAAGAAAGATAAAATGTCTATATGACAGCTAAAAAAAGACCTCAATGATAAGTTCCCTCTGTTGGGTCGGCCGTCAGGATGTCATGTAGGCGCGCACCGATCGTAAGAACTTAACCGCTAGAGGGCTTTACATACATCATGATATGTCTCCCAAAAAAAACTTTTAAACAACATATTAACAGTCAATAAAAAAAAATTATATAGTCTGGCTATGCATTCCATGAATAGGTAGGACATAACCGGTTACAGGATCAGAGCGACTACTGTATGGAAGTAATGCAAATGCCTACTCTTCTCGACATAAATCATCAAGTAAGGCTAGGTATAAATATGCAAGGCATTATTTGGTTATAGTAGTACGTTATCAAACAGAGCAAAGTAGACGTTGGGCATAAAATCGCTTTGTTCATTGAGTATCCTAGTGGGCTCATGATTTTTGGCTTTGTAAAACTCCAACTCCTCCAACAAGTCGAGAGCGCGACCCTTCTTTGCCCTATGTGGAATACGTATACAACTCTCGATATTGCCTACAGAGTAGCTGACAATACTGTAATTCTTGTTCTACCTAGGGCGCTTATAAGAAACAAATAGAAAAGCATAATACTTCTAGATAGATTTTCTCTAATGGAGCACAACATAAAAACGTGTAATTCATTCGAGCATTTGTTCACAACTGCGATTACGCGACACATAGAGATACTTGGAGATACTTTTCCTAGTTTCATTTTGTAAAAGTCTGGTTGCATTTGGTTTTTTTATTACTCAACCTGGTATTAATTTAAAACGTGAGTGAAAGGATAAGGGCTACAGGTTTTTTCTTTTTTTTGCGCGTTATCGACGACTAACGTAAGAGGTACCGCACCAGGAGTTCCATCATCCAGAGAAAGAAGTTCTGGATGACGGATGAGAGACAGATGGCAGCCGAAAACACCGGCAAGGAACAAGAAACAGGGCGACGACGACCAACCGCTTTTTCCTGAAGTATGAAGATTACGAATGAAATGTATTATGGCAGCCGCTGTTCTATATTCTTTCTCCACTGAACCATGTTTTAATTCGCCACTCCAGAGGAACAGGTGTTAATATTAATTGCTTTTCGTTTAGACTGTAAATCTTTTTGCAGAATATACGCTAATTTATTCGTTAAGAGGTTCATCGTTTTTCTTTTACATACTGAGAGTTTATATGTGAATATGTGCAATTAATTTTCAAACGAGCCTAATTTCCCCTGTTATTTGCTAAATACTGTTTCAGACTGAGAGGTATATTTATTCTAATACTTGTGCCCATAGCGAACTGGAGTAGGAACACCTTATCTCGCCAGTGCTAAATTTTTTATCTGTATGCGCCTTTCTTCTCTGGGACTGATATGCCTACAAGTTTCTAACATTGACAGCTGTTTTCAGAATATATTATTAGCTTAGTGAACTAGTATCAATATTTCTTTTTCATTAGTATAATATATATGACTTTTTTAACCTTAAGCCATATGTAATTGGGGGAAATTTCATGTAAACGTCCCTGATTCGGCGAAAACCAGTTCATGTCGTGATTATAGTTTAGTGGCGCCTTTTATCTATTTTATGGAATTTTTGAAATTTTGAATCAGTTTAGTGATTTGTGACATAAAAGTATTACACATATAACAATGAAAATCTGAACTCCTAGGAAATGCTATTTAAGTAATTTATTATGAAAAATAAACAGAAACTTCTTACTTTATTATCAAAAGTATTTAGCAGGATAATCAGTGTCATCTTTTGGTTCTTCTTCTTCACACAGAAGCTTTCTCCTCCTTCTTGCTGCCCTTCCTTTCTTTCTTTTAATTCAGCTGCGTACGGAGCCTTGCTTACTTGCACTTTGTCCAGAAACACAAGACCTTTGGTGGTATTAACACCAGGAACAATGCCAAGCCTTTCCATGACCTATAAACTAACCAGATGGCCATCACTCAATGAAATAATAGCATCAAAGACTTTACTACTGCCCACACTAGTAACTGGAGCAACAGCATTTTTTTGATATTTGATCTCTTTCCTGCCAAGTTCCATGGAAAGCAACTGGGGTATCTGGATTTCCTTCATTTATGTATTTAGTTTCACTGGCAGCAGCTTTCATAGATAAATTTACCACAGACTGACTAGTGTATTTGCCCGTTTTACCATTTGAAGGTGGAAGATTCACTATGGCACAAAGTGTTTGTGCAGCAGCATTTCCAACACCGATTCGTCGTAGTGCATACAATAGACCGATGCTACTCTCAAACTGCATTTTTAGAGGCCCAAAAACAGGTTTCACTTTCACAACTGGCACCAAAAAAGGAATTTTGCAACAAAGTTCAACAAATTTTTCTATTTTCAAATCAGAAGGACCTTCACAATGATAACGTTACATAAAGTTCTTGACACCCTCATCAAGAAGTAGAAATGACCGCTAAAACATATTTTTCAATAAAAATTTCATGTATAACTTCACTTACATGGCTTGATAACTTCTCTTTAATGCGTTAGTGGGTGTATCTCCTTCACACATTCTAACTGCACAGATGTTAAAACATCCACTACATCAACGGGTAATGAAACAATCATTTACCTAAAAGGTGTGTGTAAAACTATTCCCGCGCATGTTAAGCTTTTTAAACATGAAATATTCCTAGGCATAGTAGAAACTATGGCACTCAGCACTAAAGGCAACACGAGGACGGATAACAAACTCTCAACGAAGCGCAAATGAAACTCAAGACTCTAAATACTAATTCACAGATCAAAAACTGAACTGTAAACACAGCTAGTTCCTATGCCAAAGGTGCCAACCAAATGATTAAAGTTTTCTACAATAGAAAAGTGATACTTACAGCCTAATGTCTTCGGAAATGTGAAGACTTGGGTAACTTTCCAGAGCGTTCACACAGTTCTGAAAAATGAAATAAAAACGTGTAACTTCGAATTTATCATATTTTGTACAATTTTAAGCAGAAAGTTCCAAATTTATATACAGAGTTTAAACAGAAAATACTATGTTTTATGGTTTTGAGGCCTTCTAACTCCTCTTAATTGTTGTAGGGAAGTTGGACTGAGACAACCCAGTATTTCAGAAGCTCTGTATCACTCTTATATTGAAGCAGCTACAATATCAAAGGATATTTAGGGTTAGTCCACTATTAGCACAGTTTTACCCGAACCATTTATACTTCTACAAAACGTTCGTGAGCTGAGGGTTTGGAATCTAGCAATTCAATTCTCTGGCAGTTGTGTACAATGGCAGAACCGACACAATATAAGGCGAGTACAATGGGAACGATTCGACCCACTTATCGCCATATCTTTTCAAACTCAACGCGATCTCCTCGGTGATTTTTCACTTACGCGACTGGCATGTAGCTGGTTGTTGTACCAGACGAATCATAGTCGCTGAAAGACCTGGGACTTCGTTAAAAAGCAAAATTCACGGAAGGTGAACATGACTTATTTTCCTACTCAGATAATTACTATTTTATTCAATTTTTAAAAATTTCTATTTCCATCAGTTCTGTTTTACATACCAACACATGCTACAAGCTTATCCACCATCTGAGAAATTAATTTATCTAAAAGGAAAAGAAACAAATGGCTCTGAGCGCTATGGGACTTAACTCTGAGGTCATCAGTCCCCTAGAACTTAGAACTACTTAAACCTAACTAACCTAGGAACATCACACACATCCATGCCCGAGGCAGGATTCGAACTTGCGACTGTAGCGGTCGCGCGGTTCCAGACTGAAGCGCCTAGAACCGCTCGGCCACTCCGGCCGGCGGAAAATAAACGTCTGTTATTGTTAAACATCTCCTAAATCGTTTTGTTTGTGTGTAATTTCAACGATTACGCAGATGAGGACGATGTTACGCACCCTACTAATGCCATGGTGAGGAGAGACAATTGCACTGCCATTTTTTGATGTTTTGCTGTATCATGTAATACGCTGCAAATAGGGGTGGTCAGAAATAGCCTGAAAAGCATGTAAGAATGCTGAAAAGGTACGAAGGGTTGAGAAACAACTGTTAAGAAAAAATTCGATACGTTGAGCCGTTTCCAATTTAAGTAGCATCGACGTTAGCCAATCAGGTCGTTGCGCACGCAAATTCAAGCAATTGTACGCGCTAAGCTGCGGTAATGCATAGATGAGTCCGTGAGTTAGCACTTGTTGAAATGCTCATAACCAATTAAAATTTGTCTTTTTTTTTTTAAATGATAAAATTAAACTATGTGATCAAAAGCTACGTTTGTTCCGCTTGAGTAAACCAAACGAAAACCACATTTAACGACACTGTCTCTGGACTAATTCTTTAATTTGCGCACACAACGGCCTGCGTCGTAAATTTCAAAGCTAATTAACTCGGAAAAGGCGTGAAGTATCGACTTTTTTTTTACTTAACAATGATTTCTTAGTACAATGTATCCTGCAACACACTTATAAGCTATTCAGACTGTTTCTGGCAACCGTATATAGCGTTCCTTTGGATGCGGAATGAACTCCAAACACCGTTTCCGCCTCCGTTCCCGAGCATATATGACCGTCATAAGGAGGAGTCGGGTTAAATTTCCGGTATTACTACGGGTGTTTGTTGGTGGGGAGACTCTAACTGAGTGATTCATGGTAATGAGCTACTTGAATCAGAAGTAGAAGCTCCAAGGTATGAAAGCTGGAACGGCCGGGTGGAAGATTTGGAAGCTCCATCGCCTTCCATATAGCATCCACAAGACGCCATATGCCAGAAGATGACACAGGATCTGGTATGTATTCCGTGATCCTCTCGGTGTTCTCATGCATCGGCGTCAAGGTCGGAAATCAGTTCCTTAAGATTCTTGTGATGAATCGCATTATGGAGTCTGCTTTTTCTACAATTATTTTTATGTGACCATTTTTCATTAGGTTGCTTCGGATTGTTACTCCTGGGTATCTTATGGTCATTACCATTCACCAATATCGATCCTCCGCGGATCTGCTACTGTATTCAGGTCTTTCAACCTTCCTGCACACAACTTCATCGTTTACGACCACCCTCATGGAGGTTTCGACTTTAACTAGACTACTTACGTAAGCAATAACGACCACATAACACACCCTTCAGCTATTTGTCACATTACTCTTACGTATATCGCTTTAATTCTGCTAAGAACAACGTCTGCGTTCTATCTGCTAGGAAGCCCTGGAAAGTCACAAATTTGTTGACACCCAGTAAGGTCGTATTTTGTCTACTGAACGACAGTGTATAACTGTATCGAATAGCTTACCTAAGCAACACAGTATCAGTCTGCCAGCTTTTGCCTACGTAACTCAAGATTTCATGAGCGAACAGAGCGAGCTCAATTTCGCATTGTCATCGTTCACGGATTTGATTTTCGTTCTGCAGAAACGTCATAATGCTTGATAATAAAAGATTTTCCTTAGTTCTACAAAAGATGAACGTCATCGATATAGGCCTACAGTTATGTACATCAATCGGCGCCGTTTCTAAGAAACGGGAATAGCTTGTGTATCTTTCGAATGCCTAGATACCATTCGCTGCTCCAGTGATCTAGTATAAACCACAGCATGAAAGAGAGCAAGCTCTTTCGCATAATCTCTGTTGAATCTGATAGGTATCTCATTGAGCTCGGATGCCATTCCATTGTTAGGCGTAAAGACTGCATTTCCGTGGCTGTACTCGAGATGTCTCTTGACGATTGCCTGTTCAGATAGATAGGCTCGGATTCATAGCTTCCCTCCATTAAAGTTTTGAGGTGGTCCAGAAACTAGACACCACGGCGATTTTCATCCAGATTCGAGATTCACCGATCTTGTATCTCGAGTTTCTGAGCCTTCTCTGGCCGATATAATACTAATTCCAGCGCCAAACACTAATGTTTCTCATTACATGCCTGTATCACAATCTAATGAAGAAGAAATACGGGCAGCATGTTAGTAACTTAAGGAAATGCTAGTACATATGAATACCAACGACAGACTATTAATGTTGGTTAACTGGAACTTTTTACCGCTCGTGAGGGAGCAAACTGAAGAAAGATTAATGGAAAACGAAGTGATACAGGGAACAGAAACGGGTGGCGAACAGATAATAATTTACTGAAGGTCAGTAAAATGAAGAGTAAAGGTGCAGAGTTTGATAAAAATAGAGAAGGAGGGTGTGTGTGGTTTTGATATCGTATCAACTATACCAAATTCTCGTAAAGAGTACGTGATGTATAACATTTCAGGATAAAAAAATCATACGTTAGAAGATGACGAGGAAACAATTCCGAAGTAAAATTTCACATCACTTTTTTCTCTACTGTTTTCTAAAGTCTGTATGATAATTCACAGTTTGGAAAACTATACACATTTTCTTACTATAGTCCTTCTAGGATGTCGTCAACAAGGGATAGAACGAACTTGCAACACTAAAGAGTCGATGCAACTAACTTCAGTGCCACACTAAAACAAATATGCGAAGCTGTGTTTCCGCCATAATTCCACAATATTTGCCTCTTCCTGCGTTATTTCTGTTTTATTTAAAGGCCAAAGGATAGAGGCAAAAAATGTAAAGCGAGACAATGGCCTCTTCTCGTTTTAGAGTAGGACAGTATGCTGATATCAGCTGCGATTACAAACAACCATTTGTCTACATGAATAGCAGAATGCTCTCAAGTGGGCAGTGATAGTTTATACCTGACCTCCAAAAGAAAATACGTGAAGTTTAGTTCTTTTATTTTACGACTCCTGAAAGCTTCAAATTGCTGCTATAACAATTACGAATAGATTACACATTTACACGACGTTTTCTCTTCAGAAATGAGCCTGAGGCATATTTTTTCTGTTCCCTCCGGCAACATCCTACATTAATCAGATGATGAATTATTATCTCTCCGGTTTTCTCGGCGTGATTAATAGTGAGATTCCATGTGTCCAGTTGAGTTGTCGTTTCCATTTTCTGACCAACGACCGTCCCATCTATCTTCTTCAGGAGCTGCGAGTTATGCTGTTACGTGTACTCGCTGTCTGGACTCCAACCACACTGTGAGCTGTTTTTGGTCACACCCTGCTATTTATGCCCGATTTCGATTCCCGACCTCTACTGCGGCGTCTGATACTTCTTTGTTTGACAGTGCACGGACTGATACTCCATGAAACGCACATTCCCTCAACATTTTGTATAACAAACAGGATTCCGGAGCCGAAGCGTTATTTTAATTGAAATCTCCATCCCATTTATTAGGTTTTGTGATGTCTTTATTTCGACAAACTCCTTAGTTATGCTGTTCCAGAAACTTTGCGTTTCCATCCTAACAATATTCTCATCGTATTTCAATTCATGGTTATATTTGGGGCAGTGTTCGCTGATGGCTGATTTACTTGATTGTTTTAGTTGGATCTGTCACTGATGTTCTTCACATACGTTCCCGGCTATTCCGATACCCCGCCCAACGCAGGACATGTCATATTCGCATAGAATGTGATACACATTCGGCTTTCCGAGACCTAGATCATTTTCAAGATTAGAATGAATACTTTGTATCTTAGGCGAATGGAGCAACGTACACAGGATGCCATGTTTCCGTAAGAAACTACCGTTCCGGCCAGCTATTTTTGGCTTCTCTTCCTCGGTCTCAGTCTTGAACCTTGCTTAGGTGTTCTTTGACTGCATCGCCCGCTCAGTTTCATGATCTGAGTATTCATTCCTTCGGAACACCAGTCGTAGGTGCTGCAATTCTCGGTCGAGGCTCTCATTGTCTGAAAATATTCGAGCTCCATGGGCTAGAGTCTTTAGCAACGAATTTCTTGAAGACGGATGATGATGGCTGTAGGCGTGGAGATAGAGGGTCGTGCGGGCTAGTTTCTATATACTCTGCGACGCAGGGATCCGTCCAGTCTTCTCTTAATTAACACACCGAGGAAAGATAGTTGGCCCTCTTCTTTCAAGTTCCGTCATGAAGTTTGAATATTCCAGAAACTTTTGAAGCTTTTCCGCTCCATGTGGCCACACCAAAAACGTGTCGTCCATGTACCGATTGAAACACGTTGGTTTCAACATGGCACATTTTAGCGCCTTAGTTTTTAAATGTTCAATGCATAGGTTGGCCACAACAGGAGATAACGGACTACCCACTATCACCCTTACGGTTTCCTCATAATATTTTCTGTAGGACAGTAAATAAGCTTATGTCAGAAGGTGCCTAAATATTTCTGTGAAACATAGTCGACCTTTATAGCAATGAGTTCCAAGGAATCAGAAAGTGGAAATCTCGAAAAGAGGGGAGAGTACATCGTAAGTGGCCATAATATTTATATCCTAGAGTCGCAGTTGGCTGAGGTGACGTACGAAGTCGGAAAAGTTGTTGGTGTGGTGTTCACATTTCCCCACGTCTTCGCTGAGAATGCGTTTCAAGTATGTTGTCAACCGGTGCATAAGTGCGTCAGTATTACTAACTATGGATTTAGAGGAATTCCTTCCTTGTGCACCTTATGAAGACCATATATTTGTGGGGGAACTGCTGTTCGTGTTGTAAGACCCTTAATGATTTTATGTGACAATCTGGACTCATTGAGAAGGGTCATCAACTTCCTCTCTATTTTGTTCGTAAGATGGACATCTGTTTTCACGTATTCAACGTCATTAAGAAGATCGAATATCTTCTAATTGTAGTGCACAAGTGAGATTAGGACTACAGCGTTGCTCTTGTCAGCTATCATAACTACAGTTTCATAGTCCTCCCGCGGATTTTTTAATATTACTCGTTTTTGGAGATGTTGGAGCTTAACATTGGCGCCTTCGTAAGTCTCCACAGATGTAGCGATGAACGTCGTCTGCTGCTTGAGATGGGAGAGAAGCTACCACTTGCTCCACGGAGCTTATGTAATCTGATATTGGTAGCATTTTTGGACTGGGTGCGAAATTTAGTCCTTCAGCAAGGACCTTTCCTCTATCCTCATCCAGACGTTAGGAATGGAAGCAACAGACTGGCTGAACATTCTAAAGCTCACTATTAATCATTCATGCGAGCAAACCTGAGAGATCACTCTACAGGCCGGAAACGTTCACAACATACAGAAGTCGGCTGGGCTCCGCCAAAAGAAAGGTCGAAGGTGACCTT
The DNA here is from genome assembly GCF_023898315.1 of Schistocerca nitens. Lineage (NCBI taxonomy): Eukaryota > Metazoa > Arthropoda > Insecta > Orthoptera > Acrididae > Schistocerca > Schistocerca nitens. The sequence continues at coordinate 390,568,078 of NC_064615.1, forward strand.
CCTAACGAGACGTCGAAATGAACAGGCTGTACCTATGTTCACCAAAATCAAGCATCACATTGACACGTCAGCGACAAATAGAATTATGCGTCCTGCTAGCCTGGCTCTAGTGCGAGAGGAAATTCGTGACACTAGACGGTTGCTGGATGTCACTTCGAAAGAGGTTCTTCATCTCCATCTTTGCATGTCAGCTGAACTGTCTTTGGGTTCTTGATAATGGGATGACAATAAAATATAGGCACGAACACAAACTGTGCACCTGAAAACACCTGCACGCCAAAAAGTAAACCCCGATCATTTGCACATTAAGCCAAGACAATATTCAGGATGCCGTACTGCAATTAATGTTTCCGAAAAGCATCTGGATGAGGATATCGTGAAGATTCTTGCTACATGGCGAAATTCAGCACCCACTGTAGAAATGCTACCACTAGCCCCGCAAAGCATCTAGTAGCTTCTCTCCCACTGGAAGCAGCAAATGAGGTTCAATGCTACACCATTAGAGTACTTACCACGGCGCGAATCTTAAGATACAAAATCTCCAAGAACGAGTAGCATTAAGAAAATCCGCGGGAAGACTAGGAAGTCATAGTTCTGCCAGTTGCTAAGGGCAACGCTACAGTCCTAATATCACGTGTGGTTTGCAATAAGAACATTGTCGATCTTCTGAATGAAGCTACATACACACACGTGGCTGTTGATCGTATGAGTAATGTCAAGAGGAAGATGATGACTCTTCTCAATGGGTCTGGATTGCCGCATAAAATTATTAACGGCCTTACATGAAAGGCAGCAAAGCCACCACGAATATGTGATGCACAAGGAAGGAAATATTGACGCACCTAGATAACAGCTGCCAAATACTTGAATCTGTGTCTCAGCAAGCGTGAGGAGAACTGTGAACACCACATCCACAACTTGGCTGACTCTGTACACTCGGCAGCACGAAAACCAGGCCACCCGTTAATTCCAGTATGTAGGTCGCGCCAGACTGTATGCAACCATGATAGCATAGGAGTCACACGTTCTACATACCTTCTGCTGTACAGTCGTTTGGCTATACACTGTGGATATCACAAGTGACTGCAGGATAACACAGTTCCTTATGGCACTCAGTCAAGATGTAAACCAATAACATCATACAACACATACTAGAAACTTGTTATTTTATATGAGACAGTACTTAACGCTTGTAAATTAAAATTCATAACAATAAGTGACACTTCAGAAGTATTACCACACTCATTAAATGATATGACAAGGTTTTGCTCGTGATCATAATTTGAGCCCGCTGTTAAACAAGTAACGTTTGCATGTCTGATCGAGGCTCAGTTAGGCATAAAGAGACGTAAAATATCGAAGTGCTCACCAGTATAGTTTACAAGACCGAATGTCCGAAACTGGAAGTGAAGACAATGCGTTTAGCACTGCACCGGGAACCCCATGAAGCTTATATTTCCCCTGAGAAGTAACCTCAGAAGGTATGTAATAAAGTACAACGCACGAGTGTGAAATGCACTGAAGTAAGTTGTGGTGATGCACAGGCAGTAGAACCCAGTACTAAATGAATTATTTAAGTAAGCACAATCAGATGTCAGATATTAAATATATTGACCAATAACTTGATATTGTTCCCTGAAACGTCGATATAAATGATTATATCCTGGCAGGGACTCGAACCCGGCTTCTTTCGCTATTGTCTTATAGCTATGAACAGACATGAATTATTTATTGTTTCTTCTCGAGTAGCAAGATGTGCTCACGTTCGGCTAGAGGTAACGCAACGACTAGTTCTATGCTGCCTGGGACTCCAATACCTCACATATTGTAGTTACTGGCCCCACACGAAGAGGTATCAACTATTAGATCCTCTTTCACTTGTAGTTAGGTTTATGCCACTCGTAGAGACCTAGAGGAGTGTCGTATCGTGAGAAAACAACGAACTGATGGGACAGTATAATGTAGTATTCAAATCCATAGAAAAATTCGAATCAGGACGCGAATCCCAGTCCAGTGCCAATATTTTCAAAATATCAAGGTAAATTAAAATAAGAAAAGAAGGTCCTATGACCTTACGTGACGAGTGGTTCGGGAGCTAAAATAACGTTACTCGTGTAAGAAAGCTTACTAGAGTCAGTTTCTGCAAGCAGCGTCTTACACCTCTGACAGCCAGAACTAATCCAACTCTGTTCCAGCCAATACCGAAATAATGCGTTTAACCACGGCATGGTCCTACGTTCTTTACTTGGTGGTAGGAGGGTATCTTTGTGGCTGTTAAAAACTGGTGACCCCAGGGGGAATCGAACCCTACACCTTAGCCATTACAAGCTAGCCTCAGTCCAACCAAACACAGAATTTCACATGTGTTAGCGTCATGGTTTTGTCGTAATGGTGTACACAGCACGGCAAATGTTGACATCCACTGAACTGTTGTGAATAACCTATTTGGGGTCTAGTAGTCAACTTCGTGCAGTGCGAACGCAAAGCCGTGATATCAGACTCATTCTTTTCCTTTCTATTTTAAGCCGTGTTCCATCTGCTAAGAGCATAAGTCTGAGATAAGATTAGTTTCGTTCATTTTCTTACCAGCAAGTAATAGATAAATCGTGCAGAAACGTGTTTGTAAAAGGGCTCGTAGGTGTCTGTCATGGCAAGACCCCTTTCAGCGTCATCAGCCGGCGGTCGCTTGGTACAGACAGGCGCCGACCCTTCTGCTCGCAATGCATTGGGAATGGAGTTTATGACCTCCAGGGAACTTAGCGCTGCTCGAATTAGCAAGTATAACATTATGTAACGATGCGTACGATATACTACTACGTTTTAGCACGTTCCGTGGTGATTTTGTATAGCATGTTGCTGTAAGTGTATTTAACTATGGTCTTGTTTTTTCAGGTTTGTAGTATAGCTCGTGCCATGACTAACTGAATATTTATCTTTTTGATGTTATGATGAGGGTCGTTTGTGCATCAGAAAACAGAGTCTAAATCGAAGTCTAACAATTGTGACATGGTGTTCTTTTTGTGTTTAATAGTCGGATGAAAGTGGTGGAGACAATTCGAAACACTTGCGCCCTGTATGGAGTGAGTCTATCGAGAAAGTCAAGTTGTATCATTTCAAGTATGAGCGTTTTGAGATAAATTAATCGCCACATTTAGGAAGAAGGACGTTTCTGGGATTTACTACAATGCTCAATGATAGTGTACCCGATAATTGGCAAGTGTGATGAAAAATTAACCTTCGTGCTACACTTTCCTTCTATAGACATATCAAGATTAAAAGAGAGGAAGTAGGATTACGGTACAGCATATCGTTTGAAACGAGATTAGTCACGAAATAAAATCTTGAAATGGAAAGGATGGCGAAGGAGGTCAACTGTGCCCCTCCAAAGAACTGCTCCTGATATTTTCCGTAATAGACTTAAGGAGGTCACCGGAAACCTTGATCAGTGCCACCTGATGGTGATTTGATGTACCGTATGGTACCTTCACTCGAAGGAAATAAAGGGAATAGTGGGTAATTATTTGAAACGACTGGCCGTATACGTCCACAAAATGTATTGTTATTGATACACGCCTGGTGGCACAAAGAATGTGTTTCGTGTTATGAATTGTTTCGCACGGATGTGTTTTACAGTTGACTTCTGTTACCAACAATTGGGATGACTTTACAGTCGCAGAGTAACAAATGCGACCTGGAAAAGAGCACCAAGGAGCTCAGTTGACAAACACGCATACCACACGTCTTCTAATCTGTCACTTGCATGCGCTTACGTTCCTTGCCCCTTGTCGATCAACTACCAAGAAAGTTGTTTTTTTTTGTTTTTTTTCTTTGTTTCGTTTTGGCGATTGTTCTTTAAACGTGGCTTAACTCAGAATCAGGAAGTCGATTCATATATGAGATCGAAAAACTACCTGCACCTTATCAGATAGTTTTCGATAACGAGGTGGAATATATTGTTGACAATGTCTGTGATATGCGTTTCTGTTTTGTTCAGTAACCTAACGAGAAACGGTTTTAATATGCGCAACTCGAATACAACTGGTATCTGATCATAATTCCATCCAACAAATGGCTATCTTAATTAAACGTGAAGTCTTTTGTCATGCTCAAGTAACTTTACAGGACTATAACATAAACACGGCAATATGTGTGTGAGAGTAGTTGTTGAATGAAACACAGTTAACAGAGTATTCAGTGATACGATTTCAGTGACAGATTTGTGTATTTTCAATAGCAGATCCGCAGCATAGTTTGTTTCTTACGTCTAGACCTACTTGTTACTGAACACAGCGAGACGTCTCATGATGACAAAATGTCTAAGGATATCATTTTGAGTCAGATATAGCTGTTTGTAGCTCGGTTACAATGAACGTAAAATATTACTGTCGCGCCGGTTTGGAACTGAGGGGTTCTGCCTCTTACTCTTTACAGTGCGTCGCCATTTTCGTGGATCAAGCGACCACCTTCGGCTTTAATCGCCTCTTTATTGCCCTTGTGATTGCTGTTACAGATAATTCGCATTGTAGACAACGAGATCAGTTGTAGTTACTACGTGAAAGTTATCTCCCCTGGATTTAAACATATATTTGATAGATTAAGGACACACCAAAGAGGATTTCACTCAGAATGTTTGATTGGTATACCACGAACATATCAAGTGAATCTTGTAAGATAATTTTCTGTCATTCTAGAGACTAACTAAACAATCATAGTGTCACCAGAAATGTCCCACTGTGTTGTCATGAGGAGGCAATGTCTTTCTTGAGTGGGCCCACAATTTAGGAGTATTCTAGTATTTATGGTGAGGGAGAAGAATGGAAAGTTGCACAGACCACCGTAATACATAAGAAAGAAAGTAAACGTAATCCACTGAGTTACAGATCCATTTCGTTGACATCGATAGGTAGTAGGACGTGTGAATAAATATTTTGTTTCATTGTTATGGAATACCCCGAAATTTATTACCTAGTGAGATGAAACCAGTATGGCTTTGGAAAGCATCACTCTTGTGATACACAGCTGGCACTTGATTCGCACGACGTACCACATAGAGGAGCTCTCAAATTGAGTTCGTATTTATAGAGTTCCAAAAAGCATTCTGATATAATTCCTCATCAGCGGCTTCCAATTACATTGCTTTCCTGTGGACTATCGTCTCAGTTCTGCTTATTGATTCGTGATTTCCTGTCTGAAAGATCACAGTTCGCAGTAACTGTCTGGATGCCACCTAGTGAAACGGAAGCGATGAGTATGATTCCGCAAGTAAACTGATGTAGAACGTCTGCTATTTCTTATATATGTCAACTATTTAGCACACAATCAGATCATTTCTGTTAGATTTGTGACAGGTAAAGCTGCCATCTAGTACACTCCTCAGAAGAGCAAAGCGAATTGCAAAATGTTGTTGAAAATATATCTTCACTGTGCAAAACGTGGCAATTGACCCTAAACAATAAAATATGTGAGATTCTCCACATGAAACTTAAACAATTCTCGTCAAATTTCGCTTACACGATAAATCAGTCACATTTAAAGGTTGTCGATTCAACTCAATATCAGGGAGCTAATATCACGAATAACTAAAATTGGAACCGTCATATGAAAAATACTGTGGGGAAGGAAACAAAAAAAAAAAAAAAAAGACTCTGAGCACTATGGGACTTAACTTCTGAGGTCATCAGTCCCCTAGAAGTTAGAACTACTTAAACCGAACTAACCTAAAGACATCACATACATCCATGACCGAGGCAGGATTCGAGCCTGCGACCGTAGCGGTTGTGCGGTTCCAGACTGTAGCGCCTAGAACCGCTCGGCCACTACGATCGGAAAGGAAACCCAAAGACTGCGTTTTATTGATGGGATACGTAGAAGATGTAACAAATCAAAAGGCCACCTACAACACACTTTTCCGTCCTTTTCGGGAGTATTCCTGCGCAGTATGGGATCCCTCCAAGATAGCTCTGAGGGAAGACATCGAAAAAGTTCAAAGAAGCGCGTCTGTTTTGTATTATCGTGAAATAGGGGAAATTTTATCATGGATGTGGTAAACGAGTTAGGATGGAAATCATTGAAACTTAGGCGTGACACATTGTGGCGAGATATTTTTACTAAATACCAATCGCCTGCTCCTCCTCCGAATGCCACGGTATTTTGTTTACCCCTACATACATAAATGACATGGCTATTGTGATTAAGGATAGCAGTGGTTGCCCGGTAAGGTTTAGTTGTTCATTATTTCCACGCACATTTTCAGAGTGGAGCAGTAGAGAAATGCAATGGTTCAAAGAACGCCCTGGCAAGCATTTAATTGTGAATTATGTAGATGTTGATGTAAATCTCAGGGGAAGGATAGCAAGAAGGAGGTAGGGGTCTTGAATGGATAGGAGTGAAGAAATGCAAAATAAAAGAGTGAAAAGCCTACGAAGTATTCATTACTTAGGTGTGTTACACAGTACGTTTTATTTTAGAAGAGAGAGATAAGGAAGGAATGTTTTCAGAACGAAGGTAAGGCAGTGCAAAAGAATACGGTTTCATAGGTTTTGAGAGGAATGATACAGGATAGTAAAGGAAGTAGAAATTAAACGAGAACGTACAGTTTCAATGGAACCCGCTAGATTTGTTTATATCGTTTCTGGAGTATGGAGTACAAGAGCAACTGAGGTGATTACGTTAGAGCGGCGAGAGAGAGAGAGAGAGAGAGAAAGAGAGAGAGAGGATGGAGGAGAAATCAGCAGTGAATCAGTGAATAAATGTAAGACGAAATTGTTTGCACAATTTTTGAGGACGGAAGGTGTATTAATCGGCACAGGGGAAGAGACAAAGGTATTTGAAATAACACAAAATATGCACTTATCAACTTGATGATTCCGAGATAAGTCAAGTTTAAAGAGCAATCGCCAATACAAAGCAAACAAAATAAAGCAAAAACTTGGTGGTCGAACGATAAGAGACGAGAATGATAAACACATACTGATCCCAGATTAAAAGACGTGCGGTAGGCGCGTTTGCCAACCAAGCTCCTTGGTGCTATCTTCCCGATCGCATTTGTTACTGATGATGATAATCAAGTTGATGATCATGCAGTTAAAGGGACTAAACTGCTGGGTCATCAGTCCCTCCATATCAGGAAAGGAACACGTAAAAAGGTAGAAAGTGAAAAAGGTGGGGACTTGGCTGCCCGAACTACACTACTGGCCATTAAAACTGCTACACCAAGAAGAAATGCAGATGATAAATGGATATTCATTGGACAAATATATTATACTAGAACTGACATGTGATTACATTTTCACGCAGTTTGGGTGCATAGATCCTGAGAAATCAGTACCCAGAACAACCACCTCTGGCCGTAATAACTGCCTTGATACGCCTGGGCATTGAGTCAAACAGAGCTTGGATGGCGTGTACAGGTACTGCTGCCCATGCAGCTTCAACACGATACCACAGTTCATCAAGAGTAGTGACTGGCGTATTGTGACGAGCCAGTTGTTTGGCCACCATTGACCAGACGTTTTCAATTGGTGAGAGATCTGCAGAATGTGCTGGCCAGGGCACCAGTCGAACATTTTCTGTATACTGAAAGGCCCGTACAGGACCTGCAACATGTGGTCGTGCATTATCTTGCTGAAATGTAGGGTTTCGCAGGGATCGAATTGAAGGGTAGAGCCATGGGTCGTAACACATCTGAAATGTAAGGTCCACTGCTCAAAGTGCCGTCAATGCGAACAAGAGGTGACCGAGACGTGTAACCAATGGCACCCCATACCATCACGCCGGGTGATACGCCAGTATGTCGATGATGAATACACGCGTTCACTGTGATGTCGCCAAAGACGGATGCGACCATCATGATGTTGTAAACAGAACCTGGATTTATCCGAAAAAATGACGTTTTGCCATTCGTGCACCCTGGTTCGTCGTTGAGTACACAATCGCAAGCGCTCCTGTCTGTGATGCACCGTCAAGGGTAACTGCAGCCATGGTCTCCGAGCTGATAGTCCATGCTGCTGCAAACGTCGTCGAACTGTTCGTGCAGATGGTTGTTGTCTTGCAAACGTCCCCATCTGTTGACTCTGGGATCGAGACGTGGATGCACGATCCGTTACATCCATGTGGATAAGATGCCTCTCATCTCTCCTGCTAGTGATACGAGGTCGTTGGGATCGAGCACGGCGCTCCGTATGACCCTCCTGATCCCACCGATTCCATATTCTGCTGACAGTCATTGGATCTCGACCAACGCGAGCAGCAATGTTGCAGTACGATAAACCGCAATCGCGATAGGCTACAATCCGACCTTTATCAAAGTCGGAAACGTGATGGTACGCTTTTCTCCTCCTTAACACGAGGCATCACAACAACGTTTCACCAGGCAACGCCGGTCAACTGCTGTATGTGTATAAGAAATCGGTTGCAAACTTTCCTCATATCAGCACGTTGTAGGTGTCACCACCGGCGCCAAACTTGTGTGAATCCTCTGAAAAGCTAATCATTTGCATATCACAGCATTTTCTTCCTGTCGGTTAAATTTCGCGTTTGTAGCACGTCATCTTCGTGGTGCAGCAATTTTAATGTCCAGTAGTGTATATAAGCAAATCAACGAGTTTCAAATGGTTCAAATGGCTCTGAGCACTATGGGACTCAACTGCTGAGGTCATTAGTCCCCTAGAACTTAGAACTAGTTAAACCTAACTAACCTAAGGACATCACAAACATCCATGTCCGAGGCAGGATTCGAACCTGCGACCGTAGCGGTCTTGCGGTTCCAGACTGCAGCGCCTTTAACCGCACGGCCACTTCGGCCGGCTTCAACGAGTTTAAAAATGGTCGTGTAGTAGTTGTAAAAGATGGGTTGAAGGAAATTGAAAAAAAAACCGTGCAGCAACGTGAAGAAGAAAGTGTAAAGGCACAACAAGGTGAGGGGGGAAGAAAGAGTAACCTGCGGTCGCATGGGGGGTAACCGCCGCAGGGGGAGACTGTCTCCCACAACCAACACTAACACTGAAAGTGCGGAAGATTATAGTTTGGTGTAAAATCCGTTTTCTCTCTGAGAGCTTGCCGCAGATCGGCCAGCAGGGCGCGTTCGACAGGGACATCCGCATCGTCAGCAGACTACGGCAGCTGCAGTGAGGAGGATCCTCCCGACGCATGGGCGTTTCGTGTGGCCGATGCGTTGTGAGCTCAAAACTGTGGTATATTTCCGAGAGGCTTGGAAACATGTACGCCACCCCTTAATCGTTATTAACTTGTTTTGGGTCGTAGTAGCTGCGGTTCCAATTCCCAGAGCCTCAAAATATTTCTTAACTCTGGGTCCGGTAATCCGTCGTCAAGTTGACCCCCTGCAGTGGCGTCTCTAACAAGCCGGTCGGCAAGCTTTTTTTTTAGAATGGCTATTTGGCTCAGTGCCCAGATGAAGGTCACTGTCTTTTCAGAGCTGTAGAGGTCAACCAGTAGATCCTGGATGTTGGCGACCAAAAGATTTTTGGCATAGCACAGGGATATGCCTTTGAAGCAACTCATGGAGTCGCTACAGATCAGAAAGTTCGTCGTTGCAAGGGTTTCGACGTTCCGCAAAGCCTGAGATATTGAAAGCGGCTCTGCAGGGTATACAGTGCAGGCACCTGGCAGAGATTGCTTCTAATGTCAACATGCCTGTGGAAAAGCGCAACCAATTCTGTCGTTGACTTTCGATCTTTCTGTGTGTAGAATAATCGTGGTGAATCGAACGAAATAGATGTTGGAGAAGAGTAGGATTAGCATCTTTCTTGGGTCCACAAAAGAGGTCCATCCTTATCACAGGGAAGAGCACACGCCGCGGAGGGTGACGGGAGGGAGCCGTAGGAACACAGGCTAAAGGAGGCTGTTAGAGGTCTTTCAGTTGAGTTTCGAGTCGGCTCCCAGCTGGCCTACCCTCTTTTTGGCGGTGCTCAAACAGCCTGAACTGTTGGCCGTGGAAGGGAGTCGAGTGACATGGGTGAGTAGGCTTGCCACTGATGGTGACTAGGTAAGTAGCCAGAAACTGCTGTCGTCTAACCCGCTGCAGTGGGACACCAGCTTCCGCGAGGAGGCTCTCAACAGGGTTCGTGTGGAAGGCACCCATTGTCAACCGCACGCCAGCGTGGTGAACAGGGTCCAGCTGGCCGACACACATCCATTATCGAAGTGAGACAAAATCAGCGCTTTGTAAGATCTCAGAACTATGCAGTCCGTGCCCCACTAGGAGTTACTAGGAGAACGGAGAAGATTTAACTTCTTCATACAAGTTTCCTTGAGCCAGCAGACATGTGGCAGCCAAATTAACCTGTCGTCAAATAAAAGACCTAAGAAGTGAAACGTTTTAACGACTTCAGGTAACTAGTCGCCAAGATAAAATTATGGGTGCGGATGCACAATCCATAGTCGAGAAAAACTCACAGCTCGTGATTTTGCATGTGAAAATTGACGGCCGTGATGCAGCGCCCAGTCATGTACTACCCAGGTTGGCCCTCAGCAGTGCACAGTGATGCACAGGCATAGTACAGACAAAGATCACCCACATACAGTGATGAAGAGAATGTGGGATCCACTGTATTTACGATGCCATTGATGGTGAAAGCGAAAAGCCTTGCGCTCAGAATCGATCCCTGAGGTACTCCAGTTGTCTGTACAAATGGGTCGCTGAGAGTCGAACCTATTTGGACCCGAAAAAGTTGGTGAGATAGGAAATTCTGGATGAAAATTGGTAAGCCGCCCCGCGGTGTAGACAGGACATGATGTCGCCAGGTGGTATCATATGCCTGTTGTAGATGAAAGACCACAGCAATCAGTTGGCGATGCGCGAAAGCATTGCGCACTGCAGATTCCAGACGAACCAGATGATCTGTGGCGACCGGAGAGCCCGAAAGCCGCTTTGGAATTGTGATATACGCCCTCCAGTTTCAAGGCACCAACAAGAGGGCTGTTGACCATTCGTTCGAATAGCTATTCGTCAGAGAGACTGGCCGGTAGTTCGATAAAATATGTGGGTTCTTTCTCGGTTTCAGCACGGGAATAATAATACCTCCCTACCATTGAGAGGGAAATACTCCTTCCCGCCAAAAACGATTAAAAAGTCCGATGATATGTTGCATGGTGTCGGCGCAAAGATGTTTAAGCATTTGGTTGTGGATTTTGTCGTGTCCAGGGGCCATCTCTCGACACTCTGCAAAAGAGCTGCAAAGCTCTCATTCACTAAAAAGGACGTTGTATGATAGCCTTGTGCGTAGAAGGATAGCGGGCGGCGCTCAGTAAGGTGCTTCCTGGCCAGGAAATGAGAATGGTAATTACTGCAAGCGGACACTTCAGCGAAGTGAGCCGCAAAACAGTCGGAAAGTACCACGGAATCAGTGCAGATGTCACCACCGACAGGGAGGCCAGGAACCGCCCTGAGTGATGGATGGCCGCAAATGCGGCGCAGTTCAGTCCATACATTGGACGATGGGTTGTGGAATCGCATAGATGATACATACTGCTCCCAACACTAATGCTTTCTTTTCTTTACTAAAAACCGCGCTTTCGTCCGGAATCTTTTGAATGGTATTAAATTATCCACTGAAGGATGGTGCTTGTGCCGTTGAAGCGCCCTGCGGCGTTCCCTGACAGCTGCGCCTGTGTCTTCAGACCAATGGCACCGGCGGTCATCAGGAGGAGGCGGAAGAGTAGGGGATCTTCGCTACAGCAGGAATTATAGTATCAACAGTATTCTGTACCAAATTGTCGATATCCGTCGCACGACTGGCTGTAAAAGTGGCTGTAGAGGATAAAGTCTAACAGTCAGTATTCCGAACCGACCAACGTTGAACATGTTCCAGATGTCTGCGGGTGGAGAGGGAGAGAAAGATAGGAAAACGGTCGCTGTCACAAAATCGCCATGGACGCGCCACTGAATCAAGGGTAATATGCTCGGGTTGAGTACGTTCCGTAGACAGCACTGAAATGTATTGTAGCTCCAGTGTTGTGTAAGCAGACGTCCAATTTCAAAAGGAGGTGTTGTAGTACCCTGCCTCTGCGAGACAAAGTGTTGCCGTCCCGCAGAGGTTTATGGATATTGAAGTCTTCTAGCACGAGGAAGGGGGTGGTAGCTGTTCCACTAACTCTAACAGCTCGTGATAATGGAAAGGTTCGTCTGGGGGTAGATAAACATTACAGCTTGTCATCCGAACGGACAGGTAGACACTAACGGCCTCAGCCTCTAGTTCAATGGTAAAGAGCAACTGCTAACAGAAAATACCAGTACGCATGAGAGTACATACCCGACCGGATGTTCTCTCGACATTAACGCAATTGGTACAGCAGAGTTTGTAATTTTTCAGAACTGAGAGATGTGTTGCCGTAAACCGTATTTCCTGAAGTGCTATGCCTATTATGGAATAGGTAGCCAGTAAATGACAGGATTCGATCAGATGGCGATAGCAGCTGCTACAGTTCCATTGAAGGAGCGTTGGAGTTGGGTCCGACAGTGGTGAATGAAAAGTTGGTGTGGTTACTTCCCTACCAGGTCGCAGTCCACATGATTTTGTGATACACCGTCAAAGTGCACAGCCTCGACCTTTGTGGGGATGGGGAGCAGAACATCCGAAGCCTCAGAGAGTATCCAGAAGTTTATCTTTCTGCTCACCCTTCCTGTGAGACTTCGATTTTTGTGACTTCCCCATTATATCATCTGGAAGCGTTGAAGACCGCACTTTTCTGCTTCCCGCAGCCTGTGGATGCTGGTCCTTGTCTTGAGAAGGGGGCACCTTGATAGATCCCTGCCCGCATCTCGTGGTCGTGCGGTAGCGTTCTCGCTTCCGACGCTCGGGTTCCCGGGTTCGATTCCCGGCGGGGTCAGGGATTTTTCTCTGCCTCGTGATGGCTGGGTGTTGTGTGATGTCCTTAGGTTAGTTAGGTTTAAATAGTTCTAAGTTCTAGGGGACTGATGACCATAGATGTTTAGTCCCATAGTGCTCAGAGCCATTTGAACCATTTTTGATAGGTCCCTGACGATGCCAGAGGATGACTAGGCGTCTCTGACCGCACCGATAGCGTGAGGACCACCGGTGCTACAGGGGTAGGAGGCGTGGGAGCTGGCTTCCCTTCCCCAGGCCTCGGAACACGACCAGGGCCAGGAGGTTTCGTGCGAGACATTGTCATCGCCTAAGGTTTGGACTGTGACACAATAGTCGCAGAGGCCATATCAGTCGGATGAAGTCTTTCAAAGGTTTTCTTTGTATCTTGATAAGACAGGTGGTCGACTGTTTCATACTTTTGAATTTCCTTCTCCCTCTTAAACACTGCCCATTGCAGTGAACGAGGAGGTTGCGGTTCCGGACAGGTGACACATTGATGAGATTGTTCACGAGGGCTGCGCTCGTGGGATTCCCATCCATGCCAGACAGAAAACCTCTTCAGAGCAGTGGGAGGACATGTGTCAGAATCTAAAATATCTTATAGGAGTTGGAAAATAAGAATTGACATTACCCTATAAACCGCGACCTTAACCTTCTAAGGCAAAATGTTGCCATCGAAGGCCAGGGTAAAAGCTATAGTGTCCACTGTATTATCTTTGGTTTCCTTCCGGATGCGGCGAACAAAATGGACTCCACGCTCCGCCCAATTAGTACGCAGCTCTTCATCAATTTGTAGCGTTATGTTCCGATGGAAGATAACACTGTGAATTTTATTGAGCTTCTGATGAGGAGAAATGGTGACTGGTACGTCTCCTATCTTTAGGCAAGTCCGAAGTCCCCGTGATGGTTTGGCGTGAGATGTTTCGATCAGCAAAGATCCATTTCTCATCTTTTCTATTTCTGCAACCTCCCCAAAACGATCTTCAATATTTTCAACGAAAAAAAGTGTCTCCGTTGTAGCGAAAGATGCACCGTCAGTTCGGGAACAAACCAAGAACTCGGCGAAATGTTCACTTCCATTTTTTCTTACCTGACTCTAGTCTTGATGCATGGCCAAAAACGGAAATACTATAGGAGGGTGATCCTCTGCATTAAAATAACTGTTCCTCACTACTGACACGGTCCTGTTTGCGCGGCCACCATTAAGTTTAATCCGTTTCATTACAGACAATCGGCTCCGATGCCACTCACTCCGATCGGTAGCTCTCCCAGAGGGCGCTACCGCACCAAGGCAAAGGCCAGCTGGCACAGTAGCCGCTGATGGAGTCCTGCTACCCTGCGTTTGATAGGCACCTCCACCTCGGCTGACACGGGAGGTTACAGCTCAGGCACCGGCAGTGCAATCCCTGCGTTGTCAGTGGGCTACCACCGAGGCTGTACATGACAACCCCACCATGATGGACTGGCTTCCGTGCTAGTTTTAGGGAGCAGAGATGGATCCACTTGATTGGTAGGTGCAAAAGATAGCACTGTGGGGAGTTAATGCGTCGCAGTAAGGCTTCCTCCCCACACCACCCGCACTTCGTCAAAGCTTCGAAAGTGGAGGTCAAACCCAAAATCGGGACCAAACTTAAAAAGCCAACACAGGTGAGGGAAAACTGTTAAAGTGAAAACTGTGAAAACCTTCGGAAGTCCAAAGTATAGCCAAACTACCAAGGTAAAAACATGACCAAATAAAACGACGTATTAGACGCCTCTTACAACAGGTATGGACGGGTCACGCCTGTATTGTAGCCCCGACGCAGCAGGTCGCCGCATTTGTTATTCTGCGACTACAAGGCACTTATTTGTAGGCTATAAATGTCAACTGCGAAGGACACATCCCTGTGAAGCAGTTCGTAACACGAAACACCACGTCTGTGCCACCATATTTACATCAATAACAATACATTTTGTGGACGTATACGGTCAATCGTTTGAAATAATGGCTTACCACTACTTTCTTCCTTATGACGGTACTATACGATACTTTAAATCGTCATCAGGTCGCACTTATCTAAGTTTCTGGTAAGCTCCTTATTTCTACTACGGAAAAGTCCATGACCAGTCCTTTGAAATGGCACACAGGACTTCCTTCCCCATCCTCTCAGATTCGAGATTCTGTTTCGTGTCTAATCTCGTTTTCGGGGAGACGTTGTACCGTAATGCTCCTTCCTTTCTTCAAAGGTTAATTGGTTGTCACACTTGCTAATTATCGGATACACTGTTACTGACAGTAGTAGTACATCCCAGACACATCCTTCATCAACGCTTGTCTTCCTGAATGTGACGATTAATTTATCTCAAAACGATCATAATTCAAACGACAGGACTTGACTTTCTCGATACTGGGCACAATTCGTTGGAGATCATAGGCTCTATGAGCAATACGACCCGATAACCTGTATTTGGTCGGACGCCGGACTGTATCAAGCAGCCGTTGGCTGATGGGCTGAACGGGATCTTATGATGGCAGACGTCCACGAGCACTTTCACAAACATGTTTCCGCAAGAGATTCTTTTACGGGTTGATTTGAAAATGAACGAAACGGTCTCTGGCCTTATGTCAGACTTATGCTCTTAGCAGATGGAGCACGGCTTAAAAGACAAAGGAAAAGAATTAGTCTGATATCACGGCTTTGGTTCGTACTGCATGACGTTGGCTACTAGACCCCAAATAGGTTATTCACAACAATTCAGTGGAAGTCAGCATTTTCCGTACGGTGTGCTGCGTACCCCACTATGACAAATACGTTATGCTAACACACATGAAATATGATGGTTGATTGGACTGAGGATAGCTTGTAATGGCTGAGGCGTAGGTTCGATTCTCGCTAGAGGGTACCACTTTTTAACAGCCAGAGGCATATCCTCTTGACCTCCAGTAATGACAAGTAAATAACACAGGACTGTGCCGTGGTTTCAAATGAACATTAAACGTGTCTACTCGCTACTGGCTGGAACAGAGTAGGATTAGTTCCGCTGTCGGGGGAGGAGGACGCTGCTTGCAGAAGCTCTGTCTCTAGTGCGCTTTCTTACACTAGTAACGTTATTTTCAATGAAAAACCACTCGTAACGTAAGGTCATAGGGCTTTCATTTCTTATTTAATGTGACATTAAAACTTTGAAAACATTGGCGCTGCACTGGAATTCGAGCCCTGATTCAAAAGTTTCCCTGGATTTGAACCCTTCTAGGTAATACTGTCCTATCACTTCGTTGTTTCCTCACAGTGCCCCAAGTTCCTTCAAGTCTCTACGAACGGCGCGAATATAAATACTAGTGAATGCGAATTTGATAGTTGACGCCCCTTCCTGTGGGGTCAACAACAACTATATGTGCGGGGTTGGAATCACAGGCAGCACAGAACTAGTCGTCGTGTTACCTCTAGTGGAACACGTGCACATCTCGCTGCTGGTGAAGAATCAATAAATATTTGATATCTATTCGTAGCTATAAGACAATAGCGAAAGGTGACGATTTCGAATCCCTGCCACGAATAATCATTTGTATCGTCATTTCAGTTTACGATATTAAGTGAATGGTGAACGTATTTAATATCTGGCATCTGATTGTACTTGGTTAACAATTGATATAGGTGCTTCATGGCATTTCACGCTCGTGCGTTGCACTTTATTACGTACCTTCGTGGTTACGTCTTGGGAGCAATATAAGCTTCACGGGGTTCCCGGTGCACTGCTAAACTTACTGCCTTTTATTTCACGGTTTGGTCATGCGGAGTTGTCACCTGATACTGGCGATAACTTTGATACTTTTCGTTTATTTATGCCCAGTCGCGTCTCGATCAGGCGCGCAAGATTTTGTTTGGTGAACAGTGGTTTCAAATACAAATCAGGAAGAAAAACTTATATCATTTAATGGGTATGATAAGATTTCTGAAGTGTCACTTGTTGTAATGAAGTTTATGTTACAAACGTTAGACACTGTGTCATCTATAATAACGTGTTTTCTAATATTCGTTGTATCGCGGTATTAGGTTACATTTGGAGTGACTGCCATAATGAGCAGTGTTCGCTATTGTTCTCTTGCGATAACCTTAGTGTTTAGTCAAACGACTGTACCCCACAGGTTCGTGTTTAGAGGACCTGCGACAAAGCTACGTTATGTTGGTTGCATTCAGCAGTGGATCACTTTCTTTGCTGTCAAGTGCACATACTTACCACTGTAAGACATCGTTGTACTTGGATGCTAATGTGTTTTGTATGAGAACTATGCATTTTGGATCCATGTGATTTATTCCTTTGAAGTTACTGACTACGATTTTGAAGTATGAGCGTGTGCTGAAAATTATCTCCGAATTTTTTATCTGAAAGCTTTTACAGGTTGTTCAATAAAACAAACATTATTAACATTTTACATCATTCTTCTTCATGGCTACATACAAACATAAAAAAAAGTTTTGCTTCACCCGGTTCCCAGAACTCCTGAAGATACACGTCGACTGTTGATATTTTACCACAGACACTGTCCCTTTGACTGTTCAGAGATGTCATTACACCAACATAGAAAATGGTTCAAATGGCTCTGATCACTATGGGACTCAACTGCTGTGGTCATCAGTCCCCTAGAACTTAGAACTACTTAAACCTAACTAACCTAAGGACATCACACACATCCATGCCCGAGGCAGGATTCGAACCTGCGACCGTAGCAGTCGCACGGTTCCGGACTGCGCGCCTAGAACCGCCAAACCAACATAGAGATGTAAACAAATCATGCATGAGCAGCGCCTATTAGACGGAGGGGGTCCGACAGCCGATCAGTTCCAGTCATTCCACCAGGAAGGAGGTATACGGCTCGTGTTGGGGTCTGTAGTTCAACCATGCCTAGACGGTCAATACCGCGGTTCGATCGCGTCCGCATTGTTACTTTGTGTCAGGGAGGGCTCTCAACAAGGGAAGTGTCCAGGCGTCTCGGAGTGAACCAAAGCGATGTTTTTCGGACATGGAGGAAATACAGAGAGACAGGAACTGTCGATAACATGCCTCGCTCAGGCCGCCTAAGGGATACTACTGCAGTGGATGACCGCTACCTACAGGTTATGGCTCGGAGGAACCCTGACAGCGACGCCACCATGTTGAATAATGCTTTTCATGCAGTCACAGGACGTCATTTTACGACTCAAACTGTGCGCCATATGCTGCATGATGCGCAACTTCACTCCCGATGTCCATGGCGATGTGTATCTTTGCAACCACGACACCATGCACCGCGGTACAGATGGGCGGCCCAACAACATGCCGAATGGACCGCTCAGGATTGGCATGACGTTCTGTTCAGCGATGAGTGTCGCATGTGCCTTCAACCAGACAATCGTCGGAGACGTGTTTGAAGACAACCCGGTCTGGCTGAACGCCTTACACACACTGTCCAGCGAGTGGACCAAGGTGGGGGTTGCCTGCTCTTCTGGGGTGGCATTATGTGGGGTGGACGTTCGCCGCTGGTGGTCATGGTAGGTGCCGTAACGGTTCTACGATACGTAAATGCCATCCTCCGACTGGCAGTGCAACCATATCGGCAGCATATTGTCGGAGCATTCGTCTTTATGGACGACAATTCGCGCCCCCTCGTGCACATCTTGTGAATGACTTTCTTCAGGGTAACGCAATTGCTCGACAGAGATGAACCTTACCCAACATGCCTGGGATATATTGAAAAGGGCTGTTTGTGGACGACGTGACCCACCAACCACTCTGAGGTATCTACGACGAATCGCCGTGGGACAATCTGGGCCAAGAGTGCCTTGATGAACCCGTGGATAGTATGCCACGAAGAATGCAGGCATGCATCAATGGAAGAGGACGTGCTACTGGCTATTAGAGGTACCGGTGTCTACAGCAAGCTGGACCACCACCTCTGAAGGTCTCGCTGTTGATGGTACAACATGCAATGTGTGGTTTTCATGAGCAATACAAAAGACGGAAATGATGTTTATGTAGATCTCAATTCCAATTTTCTGTACTCTGGGAACAGAGGTGATGCAAACCTTTCTTGATGTGTGTACTTCCAACACTTTGCTGCGAGAGGCCTCTGAATTATAGCGTGTAACATGGTAGTGCATAATGTCACTATTTCGGTGCTTGAGAAGCAGCGTGCTGTAATCGAGTTACGAATTCGAAGAGTTCTTCTACAGATAGAGTATCCTCTCCTTGAAAGGGCTCTAAGTGCTATGGAACTATGGGACTTAACATCTGAGGTCATCAGTCCCCTAGACTTAGAGCTACTTAAACCTAACTAACCTAAGGACATCACACACAACCATGCCCGGGGCAGGATTCGAACCTGTGACCGTAGCAACAGCGCGGTTCCAAACTGAAGTGCCTAGAACCGCTCGGCCACTGCGGTCGGCCCTTCAGTATGACAGTGCCGGGGTACACACGAGCGCTGCTATATCTGCAATAATTCGACGCCATGGAATTGTCGTCATCGATTATCCTCTATACAGTCTCAACTTGGCTCCACCCGATTTTCATCTGTTTCCAAACTAAAGGACAACTTAGAGGACTACGTTTTGATACTGATGAAGCGGTACCAGCAGAGGTGAGATTGTGGCTCCGTCAACAAAGCCAAATAGTTTACAGTGACGATAGCAACAACTGGGTCACGAGTTGGGAGAAATGTATTCATCATCAGGGTGACTACGTAGAGAAATAATTGTGTAGACATGAAGAGTAAAGATGTGAAGAGGTAATAACGTTTATTATATTTAAAAATCTTCAGAAGTGTTCCTATAAAAATAATGAGACAATATTTTTCAGCACGCCATCGTACGTAAGTATAATTTTGATATTTTTCGGTCTTGTTGTTTGTGTGTATTACCTAATAACGTTGTCTTCAGATTTTTTTTAGACCAGTGAGGATAGTTGTAAAAACTGAATCTGGTAAAGAATAAAGCTGAATGTGTATATCTGATAGCTATAAAAAGACTTTTTTTCAGACTGAATGTCGGAATTGTAATCCAGAGCTCCAGAATTCGAATCTCAATCAGGGACCCACCCCGCTCGGCGCAACTCTCTCGCGCAGTACTATGTAGATGGTAACATGTCTCACTATCCAAGATCTTTTGGCGCCTAAATGCACCGATAAAGTAAGGAAAACTACGACAATCATCGTTCATAGTTTACAGAGAGCAACCGAATCGTTCACGATGTTGAACACAAAGCGGTTGCTTGGCGGTTCATCGGGCGAGGTATGGACAACAATCGCCTCTTCGGTTCATTTTCTGTTACGTAAGCCGGGCAGCCTCACGTCGTAAGGCCACAGCTAGTCCGGTGCTAAACTCGCCCAGCTTAACATCTGACGAAAGTTTGCTAAGCCGTTACGGAGCTCCGAATATTTTGTTTCGCTCACACTTGAGAGGACACGTTATTAACACATTAAAGCGCCAGGCCTCCTGTGCCTTTGCAGTGCTGCTTTGTTAGACATTCTGAAAGTGCCAGTTATGACGAAGATGCGCGAGGACAAAGCGCCTTTGTACTCTGGGAGCTTACAAAGGATGCGTCGAGCACTCCCCCACATCAGGTCTTCCAGTAGCTCTTGTTATGCGGACAGGCTTTCTGCAAGCGTTAACGGTTTTATTCTCATTGCAACAATTCATCAGATTTCAGTTAATAATATCATAGTTGCTAATATTAGTATCATTAAGTCAAAATTTGTAAAATACTGTAGGGAAGGAGAACGAATACCGGACTGGGTTTTGCAATGCGTTGATATGATCATTAGGTACTGAGATGGGCACGGAAGGAAGGCCATCATTGTAAGCTAAAAAGCATTAATCGCAGCTGGGAAACAGGACTCATACTTCAATTTTTTTTTTAATTTTTATTTGTGACAAAGATACCATGGCTGTTTCTTTAATTACAAAATTTCGTCCTAATATGGCCTGCACACATTCAGAAATCAAAAACATAGATGAAATGGACATAAATCAGGCAATGAAATCCCTGTTGCTATACCAATAAAGTTACATTTTCATCAGTTTAACGTCTGATAATTGTTTCAAAAATTATTATTAGTTTATTCAGCTTGCCTTGCGTCACTCATCGTTCACATGGATTACGAATAACCACCACTTAAAAAAAGTCATTTAAAGAAAAACGTAAAATAAATTGAAGCAAGTTATTGAAATATTAAAAATCATGTAATTACGCTGTAACTAACCTGTTTTTACGGGCTATTACGTTAAGATTAGGGTCGCCACCGACTCTAACCATACAACTAATCATAGGTTTGGCCGAGTCGGAAAATAAATTAATTTGATCACAGTCCAAAAACTCATAAAAATGTATACGTCGTGATATCGCTCTTGGGGGATGCGATGTAATTAATTGCCCGTGCACTGTTGACGAGAATCAAACATCTAAAATAAAATAGAAAATGCATGAACACTGTGCATAAGATCAGCTCCCAGCAACACAACTGAAAATAAGACTTAATCTAAAGCATTTGTTTTAAAATAAAAGGGGAAACTAATCACTGAACCTGTGCGTAAGGAAACGCATCGGATGTGCTAACGGGAAAACTACGACGTGAGTGGCTTAGGTGCAAAAACGTAACCTCGGAACACAAGAGAAAATTCTAGATAAAATCATGTATTCCTAAGACATGGATGTGAGGCATGTACACAATTCCTGATAACATTAATTCCTAAAACATTAAAGAAAAGCATCGATACGTTCACCGTTATATTCTACACCTAAGATCGTTGGTGTGAATCATTCATACAACTGCTGTTTTCTGATAACTGATCGCAATAGCTCGTGAAACGGAAAACGTTTCGCACTACACCCGCGTGACCACGTGGTTTGTGGTGACGCAATTTCTAGGTATCGTGGCCAAGTTGCAACAATATCACATCACACAATCATGAACGGTTAACATTCTTTAAAACAAACATGAGATCGGACAGTTAGTGATGCCGGTAGCCCAACAAACTCTAATGTTCAATGTTCAACCACGTGGTTGGCTCCCCACGGTCGAAAGATACATAAAGCAAGGAAAATTTACGAGAAGGCAAAGCTATCGATATTTAGGAAAATAAAAGCTTATACAGGCACAGCTGAAGGCAAACAGACATTCATACAGGAGCAAGTGCTAACTTCTTATCGACACCTTTGTGTGGCGCTCTTCCGGCGGATTCAAGCCTGCTGTAGAAATTTTCTAAAAGAAAAATCTGCCAAAGTTTTGCATTTCTTGGTGCGACAAGGCAAAGCAATTTTTCAGAGCTGAAAAGCGAGACCAAAAGCTAACAGCTCTCCTCTCGCCAAGCAACTACAAAAGACACTTCACAAAGTACGTGAAGGTGTTCACACATGTGGCGCAACTTGCAGCATCTGACGCCTAAAACATGACTGTCAACTCTGAAATTAAGTACCAACATGCTATTTCGACGTGTAAACCGCCTGTGTTAATGTTGTATAACAATTGATAATGCATGTGGCTAAAATATGTTAAGCAGAAAAGGCAGTAATAATTGACAATTCATCTTGGCCTTATGTGAAATTGTGTTATTGGTGGTGCAATAACTCCCTAAGAAGGCAGCAACATTTACCGATTGGCACCACAGTGACAAGGGATTGTGTGTTAAGATCCTATGGGACCAAATTGCTGAGGTCATCGGTCCCTAGGCTTACACATTATATAATCTAACTTAAACTAACTTATGCTAAGGACAACACGCCCACCCATGCCCGAGGGAGGAACTGGAACCTCCGATGGGGGGAGCTGCGCGAATCGTAGCTAGGCGCCTGAGACCGCACGGCTACACCGAGTGGCTGTCATGGGTCTCTCAGGATGTTTACACACTGTATATCCTTTATCTTCCGTAATCGACTATTAAATAATACCAAGACCTGTAGTATGTTTAGCCATCGACGTCATATTTTTCGACTATTTAGCACAGCAAATAATACTAAAAACTGCGAGTTAATTTCGTGTATTACTTAAAATGCCTATCTTTGTAATACACGAGTACCAAATAGAAAGGCATCAAATACTTTATAATAGACTCCCGAAGACTTAGATAAAACCGAAGGCTGCTTAGTTTGCTTCTGTCAAAGGCATTCCTCATCCTGCTAGGCGTACGTCTACGATGGACATGATTCCAGAGAGAGACGAAAAAATCTTAGAACCAAAATATTTCCGTTTGTAGAATAAATTAGGTTTGTAAAACCACAGTTCTTCCAATACTAATATTGCGGTACTGAAATTAATTTTCTTTCCATAGTATGTCATACTAACTTCTAGCATTCGTTCGCAGTCAGGATACACGAATGCTTTCTTAACGTATATGTCAAATCAGAAGCCAGGAATGAACAATAACATCGGTAACCATATGATGGATTTTATAAAGAGTCCCTGATGTGCATCTACGTGAAACATTCATGTCTTCCTTAGCGCCGCGCGGGATTAGCCGAGCGGTGTAAGGCGCTGCTGTCATGGACTGTGCGGCTGGTCCCCGCGGAGGTTCGAGTCCTCCCTCGGGCATGGGTGTGTGTGTTTGTCCTTAGGATAACTTAGGTTAAGCGGTATGTAAGCTTACGGACTGCTGACCTTAGCAGTTAAGTCCCATAAGATTCCACACACACATTAACTTCCTTAGCTGAAGAACATAGTATTAGCGAACTGGAAGCTTGCCGTTGGTGGGGAGGCTTGCGTGCCTCAGCGATACAGATGGCTGTACCGTAGGTGCAACCACAACGGAGGGGTATCTGTTGAGAGGCCAGACAAACATGTGGTTCCTGAAGAGGGGCAGCAGCCTTTTCAGTAGTTGCAGGGGCAACAGTCTGGATGATTGACTGATCTGGCCTTGTAACATTAACCAAAACGGCCTTGCTGTGCTGGTACTGCGAACGGCTGAAAGCAAGGGGAAACTACAGCCGTAATTTTTCCCGAGGACATGCAGCTTTACTGTATGATGGCGTCCTCTTGGGTAAAATATTCCGGAGGTAAAATAGTCTCCCATTCGGATCTCCGGGCGGGGACAACTCAAGAGGACGTCGTTATCAGGAGAAAGAAAACTGGCATTCTACGGATCGGACCGTGGAATGTCAGATCCCTTAATCGGGCAGGTAGGTTAGAAAATTTAAAAAGGGAAATGGATAGGTTAAAGTTAGATATAGTGGGAATTAGTGAAGTTCGGTGGCAGGAGGAACAAGACTTTTGGTCAGGTGATTACAGGGTTATAAATACAAAATCAAATAGGGGTAATGCAGGAGTAGATTTAATAATGAGTAAAAAAATAGGAGTGCGGGTTAGCTACTACAAACAGCATAGTGAACGCATTATTGTGGCCAAGATAGACACAAAGCCCATGCCTACTACAGTAGTACAAGTTTATATGCCAACTAGCTCTGCAGATGATGAAGATAAAAGATGACGAGGTAAAAGATGACGAGATAAAAGAAATTATTCAGGTAGTGAAGGGAGACGAAAATTTAATAGTCATGGGTGACTGGAATTCAAGCGTAGGAAAAGGGAGAGAAGGAAACATAGTAGGTGAATATGGATTGGGGGGAAGAAATGAAAGAGGAAGCCGCCTTGTAGAATTTTGCACAGAGCATAACTTAATCATAGCTAACACTTGGTTCAAGAATCACAAAAGAAGGTTGTATACCTGGAAGATACTAAAAGGTATCAGATAGATTATATAATGGTAAGACAGAGATTTAGGAACCAGGTTTTAAATTGTAAGACATTCCCAGGGGCAGATGTGGATTCTGACCACAATCTATTGGTTATGAACTGCAGATTGAAACTGAAGAAACTGCAAAAAGGTGGGAATTTAAGGAGATGGGACCTGGATAAACTGAAAGAACCAGAGGTTGTAGAGAGTTTCAGGGAGAGCATAAGGGAACAATTGACAGGAATGGGGGAAAGAAATACAGTAGAAGAAGAATGGGTAGCTCTGAGGGATGAAGTAGTGAAGGCAGCAGAGGTCAAGTAGGTAAAAAGACGAGGGCTAATAGAAATCCTTGGGTAACAGAAGAAATATTGAATTTAATTGATGAAAGGAGAAAATATAAAAATGCAGTAAATGAAGCAGGCAAAAAGGAATACAAACGTCTCAAAAATGAGATCGACAGGAAGCGCAAAATGGCTAAGCAGGGATGGCTAGAGGACAAATGTAAGGATGTAGAGGCTTGTCTCACTAGGGGTAAGATAGATACTGCCTACAGGAAAATTAAAGAGATCTTTGGAGAGAAGAGAACCACTTGTATGAATATCAAGAACTCAGATGGCAACGCCGTTATAAGCAAAGAAGGGAAGGCAGAAAGGTGGAAGGAGTATATAGAGGGTTTATACAAGGGCGATGTACTTGAGGACAATATTATGGAAATGGAAGAGGATGTAGATGAAGATGAAATGGGAGTTAAGATACTGCGTGAAGAGTTTGACAGAGCACTGAAAGACCTGAGTCGAAACAAAGCCCCGGGAGTAGACAACATTCCATTAGAACTACTGATGGCCTTGGGAGAGTCAGTCATGACAAAAGTGTACCATCTGGTGAGCAAGATGTATGAGACAGGCGAAACAACCACAGACTTCAAGAAGAATATAATAATTCCAATCCCAAAGAAAGCAGGTGTTGACAGATGTGAAAATTACCGAACTATCAGTTTAATAAGTCACAGCTGCAAAATACTAACGCGAATTCTTTACAGACGAATGGAAAAACTGGTAGAAGCGGACCTCGGGGAAGATCAGTTTGGATTCCGTAGAAATGTTGGAACACGTGAGGCAATACTAACCTTACGACTTATCTTAGAAGAAAGATTAAGAACAGGCAAACCTACGTTTCTAGCATTTGTAGACTTAGAGAAAGCTTTTGACAACGTTAACTGGAATACTTTATTTCAAATTCTGAAGGTGGCAGGGATAAAATACAAGGAGCGAAAGGCTATTATCAATTTGTACAGAAACCAGATGGCAGTTATAAGAGTCGAGGGGCATGAAAGGGAAGCAGTGGTTGGGAAAGGAGTGAGACAGGGTTGTAGCCTCTCCCCGATGTTATTCAATCTGTATATTGAGCAAGCAGTAAAGGAAACAAAATAATAATTCGGAGTAGGTAGTAAAATTCATGGAGAAGAAGTAAAAACTTTGAGGTTCGCCGATGACATTGTAATTCTGTCAGAGACAGCAAAGGACTTGGAAGAGCAGTTGAACGGAATGGACAGTGTCTTGAAAGGAGGATATAAGATGAACATCAACAAAAGCAAAACGAGGATATTGGAATGTAGTCAAATTAAAACGGGTGATGCTGACGGGATTAGATTAGGAAATTAGACACTTAAAGTAGTAAAGGAGTTTTGCTATTTAGGGAGCAAAATAACTGATGATGGTCGAAGTAGAGAGGATATAAAATGTAGACTGGCAATGGCAAGGAAATCGTTTCTGAAGAAGAGAAATTTGTTAACATCGAGTATAGATTTATGTGTCAGGAAGTCGTTTCTGAAAGTATTTGTATGGAGTGTAGCCATGTATGGAAGTGAAACATGGACGATAACCAGTTTGGACAAGATGAGAATAGAAGCTTTCGAAATGTGGTGCTACAGAAGAATGCTGAAGATAAGGTGGGTAGATCACGTAACTAATGAGGAGGTATTGAATAGGATTGGGGAGAAGAGAAGTTTGTGGCACGACTTGACTAGAAGAAGGGATCGGTTGGTAGGACATGTTTTAAGGCATCAAGGGATCACAAATTTAGCATTGGAGGGCAGCGTGGAGGGTAAATATCGTAGAGGGAGACCAAGAGATCAATACACTAAGCAGATTCAAAAGGATGTAGGTTGCAGTAGGTACTGGGAGATGAAGAAGCTTGCACAGGATAGAGTAGCATGGAGAGCTGCACCAAACCAGTCTCAGAACTGAAGACCACAACAACAACAACAACAACAACCGGTGGTATCTTTGACCCTATCGAAGACTATGTCAGCTGAAGTAGGTAAATGCTTTGTACTGCAACATAAAGTTTGTATTTCAGGGTCGAGTTACTATAATGTTAGGCTGACTTAGAAAAGTAGATGGAAGTCGGTAGCTGAAAGCATAGCAACCCATGTTTCTTATGTATACAAAAGTGTAGTACATTCAAATGTTAAACCTACTGTTCAGTACGTTATTTCATCAGATATGTTGTTTCCACTATGCGACGATATCAATCGGTCATCGCTAAGTGTCCGTTAACCTGTAAGATGAGTAGTGGACATAAGTGAGCCCCATACGTTTTGTACTGTTATGGAAAAATAATATAGACAAAATCAAATGGCTCTGAGCACTATGAGACTCAACTGCTGTGGTCATCAGTCTCCTAGAACTTAGAACTACTTATACCTAACTAACCTAAGGACATCACACATATCCATGCCCGAGGCAGGATTCGAACCTGCGACCGTAGCAGTCGCACGGTACCGGACTGCGCGCCTAGAACCGCGAGACCACCGCGGCCGGCTAATATAGACAAATTTGCTTTTTTTAAGTGTTGTTTAATTTGGTACGAAGACTGACTATATTGGTTACCAAATTTACTGTAAATTTTAAGTTGGGTAAGTAGTGCTAAGAAGTGATCCATATGTGTTTTGTATCGGTACAGGGGAAATCTCCACATATTTTAGCAATCAATACAGACAATTATCGGTTTCTTTGAAATAGTGTTTTATTCTGGCGCAAAAATCGGTGTTTGGTAAGTGATTAGACATCGAACTTTCCTATGTGTGGAACAACTTGCAGTGAAATACTGTAACAAAGAGGATGTGAAATGTTTTTGAAACAAGCAAAACGAGCAGCTTCCACGTTGATCTAAGTGTTTAAGAAGCTGGCATACAGTATTTTGTGTTTTCTGTGTTTACAGAATATATCATTGTCCGCTATATATATAATATTTTATTAAAACTGATTACCAGTTTTGGCTTCTCAGCCATCATCACACATAAAAAAATCAGCAGCAACCTGTAAGTGTGTAACCACATGTACGGACTATGTACCTATGTTCCCTGTTGTAATTTTATATGACGGTGATTGCAAAACTGAAACCGGTAATCAAATGTAATAAAATATTATGCGTCCAACATATTATAATCTAATCCCATACAAGAGTCACTTGTCTGCTCTGTAGGTGCAAACAAGTTCATTTCGCTTTTCGTGGTTGTACATGCGTATTATGAAAAAAAAGCAGTTAAAATGATACACTGCTTCAAAGATCTCATGAAAACGTGTCATTTTTAGTATGGCTTATTGTACTAAAGTGTCGGAAAATATGACGTTGGTGGCTACCAGTGCAAAAGATCTTGGTATTATTTAGTTGTTGATTATGGAATTGAAAGGAAAGGAAAGGAGATACAGTCAGTAAATTTTGTGAGAGCCTTGTCACCATAGTTTGGATCGGTATAGGTTGCAATCTTCCTAGAATTTTATTTTTTGTGCCAGGAGTGAAAACATCAAATAAGCTTAAGGCAAAAAGTAGTTAAAATAGCTATATTAACCAGCCAATAACGTCAATTATTATTTCTAGCATACATTATAATCAACATCTTCGTCCCCCTCACCCCTCCCCCCCCCCCCCCCCACACACACACACACATACATCATCTTCTATCGTGCCTGCTTAGCACATTAATTTTGCCACTGTTGTTTATTTCTTTTACAGAACAATAATACAGACAATTTAGATGTGGAAGTAGCATTGTAATACTGAATTTGAGAGTTTCCAGTGACGTTTTATGTGTCATGAGCTTCTCAACATGTAAGTTTGTCCAGTAGTTACAATATATTTACGCACTTTGATAAATATAACAGGCTGTTTAGACACTGTAATAACATTGTGCACTTAATTTGAGGATTCCAAATTGTGTTTTAGAACTCAAGTGTGTTTTAACATTTAAATTAGATCAGAAATGCTGATAGCTTTGCATATTTTGATAACTGAAACAGACAGGGAAATAACATTGTGATATTTAATTTGAAGGTCCATTGTGCCTGGCACCAACTAGAGCACAAATATCGAAATTAAGTTACAGTCAAGTAAGGTACAGGGAATAAGATGACCACCTCTGCCGTACATACTGATTGAAATTTTTCGTTTCAATGGCTGGTAAGATATTGAGCGTTAATGGAGAGCAAAATATGCATATCTTGTCACATACGTTCTCTGATTGGCCTATTTCCAAGAAAGGGATGTGGCTTAGGAGAGGAGAGGGTAATGATGACGTAATCCCACCATCGCGGCCCCTGCCATTGTCTCCACCTGTCACAGTCGGTGGAAGTCATTGTGCATACTCTTATTTGGCCCAGAAGCCATCCTCCTGATGCGTCGGTTCTGTTCAATATATTATCAACGTTTCAAACATCGTTTACAAGCCATGAGAAAATATATCTTCGTAATATGAACCACTGGTCACTTGAAAATTCGTACTGGCTGAGAGGACTGAATAACAACGACCCTGGTCTGTGAACGTATGGTGCGATCTTTTCAAGAACCACATCATTGGTCCTGTTGTACTGATGGAGCTGTAATTAGTAACATGTATTTACAGTTCCTAACATATATGTTGCCCTAGTCATTCGAATACATTCCATTAGACGTAAGGCAGTCCATGTGGCACCAACATTACAGATGTTCTCTCCATATCTTGCAGACAGACACAGATCTTGTTAACAGAGCATTTGGGATTCTATGGGTCAGTCTTCAGAAACGTAAAACGGCCTAAATCTGGATTTTTATCTGTGGGGTAAATTACCACAAGAATTCTACAAGGAAACACCGACGACTCCCGAAGTGCCATGACAAAATTATTCCATCTTGTGTGCAATACATATGAATAGATGAAATAACATCAGACTTTAAGAAGACTGTAGTAATCTATATTGCAAAGGAGGCAGGTGCTGACTGACAAATCAATTTAATAAGTCATTGTTGAAAAATGCTGATACAAATTATTTACAGACGAACTGAAAATCTTGTGGAGTCCGATCGCTGGAAGGTGTCTATGGATTTCTCGGAAATGTAACACGCAAAAGGGGACGGAGCATGTCTTAGAGGAAGGCAAACTTCATTTATAGCGTTTGCAAATTCTATGAAAGTTTTAGAATGTTAAGTGGACTACAGTTTTTGAAATTCTGAAGATAGCGGGGATAAAATGCAGGGAGCGAAAGGTTTTTTAAAACTTGCATGGAAGGACTTAATAAAAAGCAAAGGACATGACAAGGAACCAGTAGCTGAGAAAGGAAATGTAATAAGCTTGTAGCCCATCCCCGATGTTATTCAGTCTTTACATTGAACTACCTGTGAAGGAAATCACGGAGTTATGTAGGATGAGAATCATAGTTCAGGGAGGAGGAACCAAAACTTCAAGGTTTGCCTATGACATAGATTATGTCAGAGACGGCGGCATAACTGAAAAAGCAATTTAGTAGAATGTATAATGTTTGGAAAGAGATTATAAAATATACATCAACAAAAAAAAAAGTATATGGAATGTCGTCGAATTAAATCAGTCGATGCTATGGAAACTGGATCAGGAAATGAGACACTGGAAGTAATACATGCGTGTTATTTATTTATTGGAACAATAGGAGGGTTCGGTAAATCCACCTTGCCTGTGCTTCTCTTTGTTTAATTTTCTTTGCTCCTAGAGTTCCTTCATCCTTCGAAACTGTATTTCTTTATCTCCCTTAATACACTTCCTTCCATTCACTGACCTCTTTCTTTGCTGAAATTCAGCCTTTGAGTTACTTTCCTAGAAAGTGTTCCCTTATCTGTTAGATCTTTTATAACTTCAGTATTTTTCATATTTTTGTCAAATTCAGTGAACCATGTGGGCTTCGATTTGTAGTTGTTTAGTAAGTCCAAGATCCGTTTGGATATACTGTTACTATCTATTCGGTATATGTGTCAGTAAAATAATGTTCTCTTGGTAGTTATACAGTTTTTCGTCTTTTGGAAACAGTGTCCAATGTCTGAGCTTATTTTTTACTCTGTATTACTATAACTACTACTTTTAGGATCCGGTATTTTCCTTAGA
Source organism: Schistocerca nitens (assembly GCF_023898315.1). Lineage (NCBI taxonomy): Eukaryota > Metazoa > Arthropoda > Insecta > Orthoptera > Acrididae > Schistocerca > Schistocerca nitens. Next base: position 390,598,995 of record NC_064615.1, read on the forward strand.
ACCTCCTTTTAACATTTTTAAGTTTTCCAAGATCCCTAAATGTTGTCAGTTAAGTTTTTGTGCTGCATACAGCTTTTCAGACCTCACCACTGTTTGGATATGTCTTAGTTTTAGGTCTTTTGCTACTTGGATAATAAGATGATGGGCGACGAAGGGACGGTATAAAGTTCATCATAGATATAAAATTCATACTTACAATAGGTGGAAAACCATTTCTGAAAAGGTGGTAGGAACTCTATTCTGAAGAAGTTTCTCCAAAGTGTGAGCTTGTACGGATATGAAACATGAACGACAGACAGTCCAGAAAATATTACACTATGTGATTAAAAGTATGCGAATACCCAAAAAAACATACGTTTTTCATATTAGGTGCATTGTGATGATACCCACTTGCAGGTACTCCATATCAGCGCCATCTGTAATCATTCAACATCGTGAGAGGGCAGAATGGGGCGCTCCGCGGAACTCACGGACTTAGAACGTGGTCAGGTGATCGGGTGCCACTTGTGTCATACGTCTGTAAGCGAGATTTCCACACTCCTAAACGCCCCTAGGTCCACTGTTTCCGATGTGATAGCGTAGTGGAAACGTGAAGGGACAGGTGCAGAACAAAAGCGTACAGGCCGACCTCGTCTGTTGACTGACAGAGACCGCCGACGGTTGAAGAGGGTCGTAATGTGTAATAGGCAGGCATCTATCCAGTTCGTCTGACAGGAATTCCAGACTGCATCAGGATCCACTGCAGGTACTATGACAGTTAGGCGGGAGATGAGAAAACTTGGATTTCATGGTCGAGCGGCTGCTCATAAGCCACACATCACGCCGGAAAATGCCAAACGACGAATCGCTTGGTGTGAGGAGCGTAACATTTGACGATTGAACCTTGAAAAAAAGTTGTGTGGAGTGACGAATCACGGTACACAATGTGGCGATCCGATGGCAGGGTGTGGGTATGGTGAATGCGTAGTGAACGTCATCTGCCAGCGTGTGTAGCGCCAAGAGTAAAATTCGGTGGCGGTAGTGTTATGGTGTGGTCGTTTTTTTCATGGAGAGGGCTGGCACCCCTTGTTGTTTTGCGTGACACTATCACAGCACAGGCCTACATTAAAGTTTTAAGCACCTTCTTGCTTCCCATTGTTGAAGAGCAATTCGGGCATGGAGATTGCATCTTTCGACACGATCGAGCACCTGTTCATAATGCACGGCCTGTGGCGGAGTGGTTATACGACAATAACATTCCTGTAATGGACTGGCCTACACAGAGTCCTGACCTGAATTCTATATAACACCTTTGGGATGTTTTGAACGTCGACTTCGTGCCAGGCCTCACTGACCTACATCGATACCTTTCCTCAGTGCAGCATTCTGTGAAGAATGGGCTGCCATTTTCCAAGAAACCTTCCAGCACCTGACTGAACGTATGCCTGAGAGAGTGGAAGCTCTCATCAAGGGTAAGGGTCAGCCAACACAGTACTGAATTCCAGCATTGCCACTGGAGGGCGACACGAACTTTTAAGTCATTTTCAGCCAGGTGTTCGGATACTTTTGACCACATAGTGCAGAAGCTATTAAAATGTACTTTCACAGATGAAAGCTGAAGATTAAATGAGTAGAACGGATAGCTACTGAGTAGGTACTGAACAGAACTGGCCAGAAATGAAACGTTTTGACTTGTTTGAGGTGAAGAGATTGGCACGGAATAGGCCAGCATGGAAAGCACCGTGAAACCAGCTGTCGACCTCAAGACCACAAGGAGAACATTCCAAATGTCTTGTTAAAAGCTTTAACTTGTTCTTGAACCCTTACGATATCTTGTTCATAAACTATGCTTTCACTTTATGATAGTGTTACAATACTGGACACTAGTGTGTACGTGAGTCGCTAAAATGAAATCGTTAAGGAAAATCAGCATCTGGCTGCTGATTATCTCACTAAAAAAATAAGGAACAAATCCACGTGCACGCCACTGTGGCCGAGCGGTACTAGGCGCTTCAGTCCCAAACCGCGCTGCTGCTACGGTCGCAGGTTCAAATCCTGCCTCGGGCATGCATGTGTCTGATGAATTTAGGTTATATTTATTTACTAAGATGGTATCTGTTCTTTCGGACATGTCCGAAAGAACAGATACCATCGGTGACCAAGCAGCTCGATAGAATCAAATTACAATGAAATGAACACCCTTAGATGCTTACAGGTGTTAACATACGTCAACGGGGACAGATGAAAATTATGTTAGTTAGGTTAGTTAGGTTTAAGTAGTTCTAAGTCTAGGGGACTGATGACCTGAGATGTTAAGTCGCATAGTGCTTAGAGCCATTTGAACCATTTTGAAATCCACGTGAGAGCGGTGTGACATTCTACAATTTTTATTATTTATCTGACAAACCGGTTTTCAGCTGTTACGCCAGCGTCAGGTGCAAACGTAAATCTTTGTGGCTGTCAAAATTTTGTATTTTGTAGGATCAAAAATCTTCAACAAGTGCGTTTACACAGGAACTCGGTTTCCAAAGATGACAATTGTTAATGTTTGACTTAGGACAAAAACGACATGAATTATTTCGGTGAAAAAGAGACATTAGATGATTTAATTTAGACAAAATATGTGACAAATTAACTAATGAAATATATAAAAAGTACAACAATAGTACTGCGGAGAATACAAATTGAAGAATAAATTATGGTGGAATATCCCAAGAGAGTGGAGGAACAAAATTATCTTGACTTTAACAGGTCCTAAATTAGGAACAGATAAGATATACTAGTGAGATTCAGCAACATAGTGAAGCAGCTGTGATTTTACACAGACAGGAAAAAAATCGCAACTCTAAGAAGTAAGTAATGTAGAGTAACGAAATTTCGGGAACACATTTGTCTCGGTAACGTATGGATGTGATGAACATTGCAAGATCACAGGTTAATGCAAGCGCGAGATAAGCTACTGCAAATGTGAAATGCTGCTGCATTAATAACTGGTGTAACCGCCAGAATGTTGAATGCAAGATAGCATATGTGACTGCATTGTGTTGCACAGGTGCCGGATGTTAGTTTGTAGGATGGAGATCCATGCCAGTCGGACTTGTGCGATCAATACAGTGACGGTAAGTGCTCGTTGCGGATGACGGTGGAGTTGTCGTCATTCTTATGTCCCATGTGAACTCGATTGGCGACAGATCTGGTAATCGAGCAAGCCAAGGTAACATGTGGACACACTGTAAAGTATGTTGAGTTGAAACAGCGGTACGTGAGGGAAGCTTATCCGTTTGGGAAACACTCCCTGCAATGTTGTTCATGAATGAGAGCACAATAGGTCGAATCAACAGACTGACGTACAAATTTGCAGTAAGGATGCGTGGGGTAACCACGGGAGTGCTCCTGCTGTCATACGAAATTGCGCCCCAGACCATAACTCCAGGTGTAGTTCCAGTGTGTCTAGCTTTCATCAGAAAAAACAACAGACCTACACCCTTCCCTCCAATGAGCTCTCACTTGACACCACTGATGGTGGTGCTTTGGAGACATTGGAATTCTCGCTACAGGGCGTCTGGCGTGGACCTGTCCTTGAAGTAATCGATTTGGTACAGTTCGTTCTCACTGTCGTGTCAACTACTGTTCAAATTGCAACTGTAGATGTAGTACCACGCGCCACAGCCATGCGCGGAACACGATGGTCTGCCCTCTCAGTAGCGCTATGTGGGCGTCCAGAGCCCGGTATTCTTGCGACCGTACATTCCCGTCACCACCGCTGCCAGCCATAATGTACAGTGGCTACATACTTGCCAAGTGTTTCTGCAATAGCGCAGAAGGAACATCCAGCTTCTTGTAGCCCTATTACACTACCTCGTTCAAATTCAGTGAGTTGCTGATAAGGGTGTCTTTGTCGCCTTAGAAGTATTCTTGACCAACATCAGCTCACTACGTCCAGTCTCAAAGGCAACTAACACTCATGAACGCTATAGAGTGTATTTGAAACAAATATCGTTTGCTAACGCATAGTGGCGCTCTTAGAGCCACCTTTACGCGACTGGTGTTTTTATCAATAGATATAATCTCCCAGATGCAGAAACACTCCTACCAACTTCCGTCTATTTCACACATCTCCTTCTTGGCATTGCGATTTTTTTCCGCCAGTGATCAAAGTAAAAATTTTTATCAGAGTAGGGGAAACTATAGCATTTAAAATAAAGGAAAAATGGGGCAAATGACTAAGAAGAATGACTAAGAAAGTAATTTCCATCATGACCTGGATGAAATTGTGAGCAGTATCAGTATTTACACTACCGGCCATTAAAATTGCTATAGCAATAATAAATGCAGATGACAAACGGGTATTCATTGGACAAATATATTATACTAGAACTGACATGTGATTACATTATCACGCAATTTGGGTGCATAGATCCTGAGTAATCAGTACCCAGAACAACCACCTCTTGCCGTAATAACGACCTTGATACGCCTGGGCATTGAGTCAAACAGAGCTTGGATGGCGTGTACAGGTACAGCTGCCCATGCAGCTTCAGCACGATGCCACAGTTCATCAACAGTAGTGACTGTGACGATCCAGTTGCTCGGCCACCACCAGTCGTTTTCAATTGGTGAGACATCTGGAAAATGTGCTGGCCAGGGCAGCAGTCGAATATTTTCTATATCCAGAAAGGCCTGTACAGGACCTGCAACATGCGGTCGTGCATTATCCTACTGAAATATAGGTTTCGCAGGGATCAAATGGTTCAAATGGCTCTGAGCACTATGGGACTTAACATCTATGATCATCAGTCCCATAGAACTTAGAACTACTTAAACCTAACTAACCTAAGGACATCACACAACACCCATTCATCACGAGGCAGAGAAAATCCCTGACCCCGCCGGGAATCGAACCCGGGAACGCGCGCGCGGGAAGCGAGAACGCTACCGCACGACCTCGCAGGGATCCAATGAAGGGTAGAGCCACAAGTCGTAAAACATCGGAAATGTAACGTCCACTTTTCAAAGTGCTGTCAATGGGAACAAGAGGTCACCGAGACGTGTAACCAATGGCACCCCATGACGCCGGGTGATACGCCAGTATGGCGATGACGAATACACGCTTCCAATGTGCAGTCACCGCAATGTCGACAAACACGGATGTGACCATCATGATGCTGTAAACAGAACCTGGATTCATCCGAAAAAAATGACTTTTACCATTAGTGAACCCAGGTTCGTCGTTGAGCACACCATAGCAGGCGCTCCTGTCTGTGATGCAGCGTCAAGGGTAACCGCAGCCATGGTCTCCGAGCTGATAGTCCATGCTGCTGCAAACGTCATCGAACTGTTGGTGGAGATGGTTGTTGTCTTGCAATCGTCCCCATCTGTTGACTCAGGTATCGAGACGTGGCTGCACGCTCCGTTGCAGCCATGCGAATAAGATGCCTATCATCTCGACTGCTAGTGATACGAGGCCGTTGGGATCCATCACGGCGTTCCGTATTACCCTCCTGAACACACCGATTCCATATTCTGCAAACAGCCTTGTCTGAATGTTCTGAAAAGCCTATCATTTGCATATCACAGCGTCTTCTTCCTGTCGGTAAAATTTCGCGTCTGTAGCACGTCATCTTCGTAGTGTAGCAATTTTAATGGCCAGTAGTGTAGAAGTGACGAGTAAGGGAACTGAGTCTAGTCTTTTAACACTAAGGTTAGGCAGATGGACAAATGTTTACTTATTTCAATTATTTCAAGGCACATTACCTTTCTTTCTTTACGGATGTGATGTAACACTTCATGTCACTATTGCCTTCCGTAAGCAGGTGGTCTGCAAAAGTTGAGTCTCCTTTTCTAAGTTTCCATCTTGCATGGTGTTCATTCGGGCAGGTGTACGTTGTCCTGTTAGACTGACGTATACTGATTTTGGCGCAGTTATAGGTCCACTCTTTCCCCGAGGTTGAAGTTCTGCCATACCATAACGCAAACAGTTTCCAGAAGTGTTGTGTACATAAAATGATGTCCTAAAGTTCCTGCATCTGAGCTTTCTCGCTACATTCAGTGAGAATTTGCCTAAATATGAAGCTGCGCACCATTTATTGCGTTCTTGAGCTGTTGGGTCGAAAACAGGGTAATGAAGAGGTACACCTATTGTTACTGCTTTTTGTGAGTTATTGCTGCAACATAGCCATTGTTTGATGCTATGTGTCTTGCGAGCTTTCAAATAATATATGATGTGGTGGCCCTCAACCACGTACCCTCCGACTCAGAGTTGAAACACGGAAAATTTTGGCTGGTTTCGTTGTCTAGGGGCTGGGATACGTGGTTGCCACAGTACAAGCCTAGTACTGCTGAGTCTACAGTATACAATATGAATATACACAAGAATCGAATGGTCGAAGGTTCCTGTCACTCGGCAATTGCGAATTTTGAACGTAACATAAACATTTATACATGAAAGACTTCAATTAAATAATCTCTTCAGGTTCTATTTTAACGTCTTTAAATGATGGGTACGATAGCAGAAGTACCTTTAAGAATGCCATTTATTACTGCAAAACACTTATTGGTGTCGATGGTCCAGCAATTAAATAAAATATATGTTGAATAACAGGGAAACAATACATTCCTACTTCACGTAATTAGTTATGAACAGTAACATAGCTCGAGAGATATTCGCTTTCAAACGCATATTACGTCTTCACAGCAGAAGTCACGGAAATCTCACAAGTGCACAAGTCGGCACTACAAAATATTTCTATCTCCCGTGACGACACGCAAACTGCTCCGCTCTCCATTTCTTTCCCGCGACCGTGAGTCCGTCACGCCTTACTGTCCAGCACTCTCTCCCGTGTCCTCTGCCGTACACGGACTCCCCGTGTCCTGAGAGACTCTCCCTTGGGCCACACTGTCCAGAACTCTCCCTGTCCTCTCTCGAAATGATGCTCCTCCCCTACTTCCATACAGTCTCTACACGTGTCCTTCTTGGAACGATCGCTGTGATTGGCTAGAGCGCTCCTGTCCTGTCTCCAAACCAACGCACACTCACAAACATAATGAAACACATTCGAAATACTGGATTTACATTCAAACAACTTGAAATTAAATACAACTTTCCTCCGGTTGGAACATAAACACGTCCCAACACACATAAACACATAAACAAATTAAATTAACATGTATCAAACGAACAGAACGGAAATAAGACAGTAGCCTAATGTCTCTGTGCTTTCTAAAACACAGTAAATATTTAACTGATTTCTTCATTAATAGTATATATCGGATATAATCAAGGACACAGAGGAATAAATATATTTATAAGCATGCTGTTATCGTTTCTTCGTGTAACTGGCCTGATGCGATCGATAGTAATCGGCCACTGTGAACTCCAATAACTCATGTACTATTATGTACTATCCAAGTTACATGCCTGTAATTTATACCAATTTAGATTTACACTAATTGCTTTCTAAAGACACATTGATCGACAAAAGCAGATTAGCCGTTTCGCTTCCGGAAAATCGTTGGTGGGTGTTACTTGTATAATTCACAGTCAGATACTAAACTTTAAACTAATAAACACATTGAAAATCTGATCACACCATCAGAATCGCCGTACAAATAATGATAATGTACATGTTTCTTTTTGAGGCGTCATGATTCATCTGGCTACTATTAATTTGTATATGAACTGTGAAATGTCTACCATTAAGGTTTCACAGAGTTCCTCATCTTTGGCACTCTCGGCATACACGTCTCTTTCATCGACACAGCGTCACCAAGGAATTCCCTGCCACGTGGTCGGCCTGGCTCCCACACCACGTGGCCGCCGACAAGCCGTGGCCCGCTGAGAGGCCCCAGTGTGGCCACGCCAACTCCCAACTTAGAATATTTTCAGGTCGCCACAACTCGCCCGTTACCTTACAGTATGGCTGCATTGAATTCAATTTGGAAGTTCTCTTCACCCATGAGGATGGAAGTTAAGTGATCCATCATTAAACATAACGCAGCGTGTTTATGGGTCACTGGTTGTTGGGAATTGTCAGCTATTACAATATCTATGATTGTAGGTTTCCTATAAACCTTGAAAGAACCAATATGATCACTAATATTTATGGTTAGCCTGCCCGGTTGGCCGTGCGGTCTAACGCACGGCTTTCCGATTGGGAAGGAGCGCCTGGTCCCCGGCACGAATCCGCCCGGCGGATTTGTGTCGACGTCCGGTGAACTGGCCAGTGTGTGGATAGTTTTTAGGCGGTTTTCCATCTGCATTTGCGAATGCAGGCTGGTTCCCCTTATTCCGTCTCAGTTACACTACGTCGCCGATTGCTGCGCAAACAAGTTCTCCACGTACGCATACACCACCATTACTCTACCACGCAAACGTAGGGGATACACTCGTCTGGTGTGAGACGTTCCCTGGGGGGTCCACTGGGGGCCAAACCGTACAATAACCCTGGGTTCAGCGTGGGGCGGCGGAGGGGTGAAGTGGACTGCAGTAGTCATCGTGGGTTTATGGACCACTGCGGCTGCGACGAGGACGGAGCCTCTCCGTCGTTTCTAGGTCCCCAGTTAACATACAACACAATAAATACAATATCTATGGTTAGACCTACGTAATTTATGTAGTTAACTCAAACTTCATTGAGAGCTTTGTAGTGTCGTGTATAGTTTTTAGCTAGTTCAGGAATGTTTGAAGTTAAGTTGTCTGGAAGTACCAGTCCATTAGCAAAACACATCATCGCCATACGTACACCAGTATCCAACCTTAAAAGAGAGAGGATTCTTTTCCAGAAACTCTTTTTCAAAACTGTCCATGAAGATTTCAGCAAGGACTGAACTGACGGAGATCCCTCAGCAAGATCACTCAACTGTTTGTGTATCTTGCCATTGAAACGGAAATAATTTTGTGTTATTCAAGTTCGTGTCATTTAGGTCATTTGTGACAAATGCGTTAACTCCAGGTATATTTAGTAAGTCTGTGAGAATGTTTAAGCGCTCCTGTAGGGGTATATAAAAGAATAACTACCGAAAACCGTTTTGTGGAATAAATAATAAATATTGTAGAATATTACACCAGTGTCATGTGTGTTTTCATCCCTAATGTATAAAATATTAAAAACCGACGGAAAAGTCTGTCAGCGCAAATAAAACATAGTTAATATCGCATATGTTAAAGCATCACATATTTATTTATATTTTTGCTCAAAAATAAGAAAATATCAAATATGTCGTTTTAGTTGGTGTGTAATCAAGTTTTCCTGTTATACACAACACTTTTATGTGTACTTAAGCTCTAAGTGTAGTTACGAAAGGCAACAATGGAATTTTATGCTCTACGTACCTAATTTCATGCCCGTATCCGTTCTAAAGGCTTTGCGAACAGCGCTATGGAATACTGTGGAAGAACAAAACGCCGATCTGCCGGGTTACATTAGCGCAATGAGCTCCCCAACACCGCGTGGACTCTGCTTAACAATAGAAACGTGGGGCGCATATGAACTGAAGCGATCCGCTGTGATACCAGCACTCGCGCGGCATTCGTGTATCTGGACGGCGACAGCGCTGAGCGCTCAATGTTGCAGCCAGCGGCGTTTCAAATATTTAAGGACACCGAGGGATCGGGCGTGTCATCTCTGTTGCTGACCCAGGTGGCGTGAAATACTGCACGGTGGAGCTCACACCTGCGATCAGATACAGGCACGGCATGAAAACAATGTCCAGCGCAAAAGTGAAAACACAAGGAGGTTTCAATGTATAGGGCCACCGTTCCCCCACTGAAAAGGGGCGTAAAGGCAAGAAGAAAAACTTTTTCCTTTTTGCAAAAAATAAATGTCATATGCTAAAAATACGTCATGAGATAAAAATCGTGTATGTTTAGGCTTACACTGAAGCGTTAAAGAAACTGGTATAGACATGCGTATTGAAATATGGAGATATGAAAACAGGAAGAATACGGCGCTGTGGTCGGTAAGGCCTATATAAGACAGCAAGTTCAAAAATGGTTCAAATGGCTCGGAGTACTATGGGACTTAACATCTGAGGTCATCAGTCCCCTAGAACTTAGACCTACTTAAACCTAACTAACCTAAGAACATCACACGCACCCATACCCGAGGCAGGATTCGAATCTGCGACCGTAGCGGTCACGCAATTCCAAACTGAAGCGCCTAGACCCGCTCGGCCAAAACGGCCGGCCTAAGACAGCAAGTGTCCGGCGCAGTTGTTAGATAGGTTAGATGGTGAGCTTAAGTGAGCGTTATGGTCACCGCGCGATCGATGGCACACAGCATCTCCATTGTGCGACGAAGTGAGGATTTTACTTTACGACAATTTCACAAGTGTACCGTGAATAACAGGAATCTGGTAGAACATCAAATTTGCGACATCGGTGCAGGATGGAAAGGATCATGCAAGAACGGGACCAACGATGACTGAAGAAAATCGTTCAACGTGAAAACTGCAACCCTTCTGCAAATTGCTTTAGATTTCAGTGCTGAGCCATCAACAAGTGTCAGTGTGCGAACCATTCATCGAATCATCGTCGATATGAGCTTCTGGAACCGAAGGCCCTTGATTGCACGATACAAAGCTTTACGCCTCTCCTGGGCCCGTCAACACCGACATGGGACTGTTGATGACTGGAAATATGTTGCATGGTAGGACGAGTCTCGTTTCAAATACTATCGAGCGGATGGACGTGTACAGGTATGGAGACAACCTCATAAATACATGGACCTTGCATATCAGAAGGGGACTGTTCAAGCTGGTGGAGGCTCTATAATGGTGTGGGGCGGGTGCAGTTGGAGTGATACGGAAACCCTGCTACGTCTAGATACGACTCTGACACATACGTAAGTATCCTATCTAATCACCTGCTTCCATTCATGACCATTGTGCATTCCGACGGACTTGGGCAATTCCAGCACCACAATGCCACAGCCCACATGTCCAGAACTGCTACAGAGTGGCTCTAGGAACACTCTTCTAAGTTTAAACATTACCACTAGCGACCAGACTCCCTAGTCATGAAAATTATTGAGCATCTCTGAGATGTCTTGGTGTGCTGTTGAGAAGACATCTCTACCGCTTCGTAATCTTAAGGCTTTATGGACAGCCCTGCAGGATTCATAGTGTCAGTTCCTTCTAGCACTACTTCAGATATTATTCGAGCCCATGCCACGTCGTGTTGCGGCACTTCTGCGTGCTGCCGGGGGTGCTACGCGACATTCGGCAGGTGTACCAGTTTCTTTGGCTCTTCAGTCTATTTGTTTTGGCGGATGGCCTACAGGAAGGAAGCGACAATGAAAATTTATTTTGGATCGGGACCCGAACCCGGCTTTCCCGCTTATAGTGAGCGGTCGCCTTACCATTTGGCTATCCGTACAAGATTCACGTCCAGTTTTAATCTGCCAGGAAGTTTCATATCAGCGCACACTCCGCTGCAGAGTGAAAATCTCATTCTGTACACTTCATATAATTGACCGACATAGTGCGACTGCTACGGTCGCAGGTTAGAATCCTGCCTCGGGCATGGATGTGTGTGATGTCCTTAGGTTAGTTAGGTTTAAGTAGTTCTAAGTTCTAGGGGACTGATGACCACAGCAGTTGAGTCCCATAGTGCTCAGAGCCATTTGAACCATTTGACCGACATAGGTCAATATGTACTTAGAGAACTAGTCTAAATTGTAGGAGGATGACGAGAAATAGTTAAATTATGATGTGATTTGGCGAGCAACGCTCCAAGGACACCTTTAAACGTCATTAAGATCAAATCAAACTGATCCGGCTAGTCTGAACAAAAACTTCGTATCCAGTAGATTGTAGCAAGGTGACGTTGCCCTCTCGTGATAATTATATGGATATGACTGCCATTAATTAAGTTAATACAATTTTATGTATGACTAGGTGATAGCACCACTGCTGTCATATATACATAGTATTGACTACAATCGGTCATATTGAAGGATTATGTGGTAGCACCTATATTATGTAAAGGGGTAGTGACTTGGTGATCGTCATTCCAGTTACTACACGTACATGCTATTGAACGACGAAGTTATTATCCACTAATTAAATCTAGTGTTGAAACCGTTCTTAACTCTAGAACGTGCCAACCGAATATCGGTTGACCATCTGTGTGCATGTTCAAGGTGTTCAATGCGCTAAATATTAACCATTTACGCTGTTACCCTATATAATAATGAAATATTAATTAGGTAACAGAATATTCCTATATAACTAACAGACAACTTCATAATGTGTCCAGAAATGTATGGCAATTCTATTTTTTACAAGTGCAAACAAAACAATGTCACCCCCAAATTCGTAAATGGATAATTAGGAAAAGTGTGCAATTAATCGACGGTATTTAAAAAGAAGTTCATTGCGCAGATTCTCAATAACAGAATTGCGGAATTGTATACAAGAAATATAAGATAAATGAAAAGGCCTGTATGCTATTTCTCGAAGTATCGAAATATTTTTCAGTTCGCTATAACCATCAAATAGATGAATTTTGGTCACGAGCCAATGAATACATACGTAAACATAAAGAAGAAATCGCAGCACGACATGCGTAAAAGCTGTCAAGTTTGTCGAAGTGGGTTATTAGAGGTAGTCAACAACGAAGGAGCAGTAATACAGGTTTGATACCCACGTTCTACGAACGTTTTATTAATGAAACTGACATCATGTTTTCACCAGCTGATACCCAGTGAATTTCTAAAGGGCTGAAATTCAATGTTGTACCTGCGATTACAAAACCGTACGTGGTAGACAATTCTATAGCAGACCTTAAATTAAGTTTAGAACGTGCGAAAGCACCGAAGAATTGTCAAACACGATTAGCCTATGAAACCTGTAGATTCTTGGAAAACGAACTATCAGTTGCTCAATCAAAACCTTACATATATAGAACAGTAGAAAGTATTAACCGTAAACTGCAGAAAAATAGCGCTTTAATTACAAAAGCCGATAAGGGGAACTCATTAGTCATAGCGTCCAAAGCGGAATATATGGAAAAAAGACAGGCATTTTTCGATCAAAATGGTATAACTCCCATGGATTCTGATCCTACTCAAGCGTTACAGAAGGAGATAAGAACAGGTTTACAGAATACTAATAAATTGATAGGAACGTTTCAAAAGAAATGGCATCTGAATATGAACCCGAAGCCGCCCATACTAAGGAGACAGTTTAAGGTTCATAAAAACTTCCACCCCATCCGTCCGATTGTGGACAGTATGAATAGTGCGTACCATAACTGGCCCAGTGTCTACACCATAAAATCAAAGACAATTTTGTCTTCGCGGAAAATTTACTCGATCAAAAATTCTGCCGAGTAGGTTAATAAATTAAATAATGTAATATGCCATGCCACATCACCAGCCTCTACACAAATATACACGTAGAAAATGGTTCAAATGGCTCTGAGCACTATGCGGCTTAACTTCTGAGGTCATCAGTCGCCTAGAACTTAGAACTAATTAAACCTAACTAACCTAAGGACATCACACACATCCATGCCCGAGGCAGGATTCGAACCTGCGACCGTAGCGGTCGCTCGGTTCCAGACTGTAGCGCCTAGAACCGCACGGCCAGTCCGACCGGCGATACCTGTAGATCAGTATTTAAATATTTTACAGCGCAACTTGCGTTTTTATAAGAAGTTAAAAAATGTTTAAGTTGAGGTGCTCATGGATCTCCTGCACATTGTTCTGAAATATAACCATCTTTCATTCAATGATAATTTATATTGCCAGCCATACGGGTTAGCAGGCATTCTTTCCGAGGTTTTTATGAACGCGGTGGAATCTCAATTTTTTGCAAGTAATGTAGAAGTAGCCAAGAAAATACAGTTCTATGCAAGATACGTAGATGATATTCTATTGATAACTGACGGGTTCCAAGAAGACATAAATCAGATATTTTTAGCCTTTAACAATCTCCACGAGAAAATTAATTTTACTCTTGAGAAGGAGTCACCCAATAGGACATCGAACTACTTAGATCTGATGGTATCTATACTAGATAATCACATAGAATATGACATGTTTAGGCAATTTACATTTTCGGATAATATTATACCTGCTGATTCGGTGCACCCGCTAGCGCATAAAATGGCATTTTTTTATTCTAGCTTACATACAGCGATGTCGGTTCCTTTATCCGCGGAAGCCTTGGAACACGAATTGGTAACTCTTGAAACAATAGCCCGAAATAACGGATATGAGCCCAAAATTGTGAGACGGCTCTATAACGAGAACGTAAACAATAACAGAACGATGACAGCTTCTACGTTAGGCACCGACCCAGATGTTACTCCGTCTGCCATAATACCTATTCCTTTTATAGGCAAAGTTTCGTATAAAATCGTGCGTCTTTTGAAAAGCAGGGATTTAAGACAGTTTTTTCCACTAATAATAGTCTCCAGAAGAATCTGATTCATAGTTTAAAAAAGCCTAAACATAAATTGTCATTATCCGGAGTATACAAGATCACGTGTCGCGAATGTCCGAAATTTTATATTGGCCAAACAGTAAAAGCCTTATTAACAAGGTACTAAAACTGGAGATTTCACACGTGGTTCGACATTTGTAGGACATTTAGTGCAATGGGGTCATGCACCTAATAACCTCCCCCCAACCCCCCCCCCCTCCACCGCACCACAACCCCACACGATACTCAGCTCTTGCATAGTGAAGTAAAAGGTGAAAGGTTAGATATTTTTAGAGGAAATGCTAATTTTTAAACATTCACTACATGACATAAACAACCTTCTTAACGAACAGCTGCAGCTGCGAAATAGAAGCTTCTTTGAAGGTTTACAACCATTATTTCATCCACTGTAATGTTAATGCCGGGTATGCTTTACCATTGCCAACATATGTCTGTACTCCCATAGGTTTAATAGATAGGTATATTAGATTGACACCGTAAAAATTTTTGGACTCATCTATGAAGTTGTCTATTAGTTATATAGGAATATTCTGTTACCTAATTAATGTTTGATTCTTATATAGGGTAACAGCGTAAATGGTTAATATTTGGCGTATTGAAAACCTTGAACATGCACACAGATGGTCAACCGATATTCGGTTGGCACGTTCTAGAGTTAAGAACGGTTTCAACACTTGATTTAATTAGTGGATAATAACTTCGTCGGTCAATAGCATGTACGTGTAGTAACCGGAATGACGATCACCAAGTCACAACCCCTTTACATAATATAGGTGCTACCACATAATTCTTCAATATGACCGATTGTAGTCAATACTATGAATGCTTCATGTATATGACAGCAGTGGTGCTATCACCTAGTCATACACAACATTGTATTAACTTAATTAATGGCAATCATAACCATGTAAATATCACAAGAGGGTAACGTCACCTTGCCACAATTTACTGGATACGAAGTTTTTGTTCAGACTAGCCGGATCAGTTTGATTTGATCTTAATAACGTTTAAAGGTGTCCTTGGAGCGTTGCTCGCCAAATCACATCATAATTTAACTATTTCTCGTCATCCTCCTACAATTTAGACTAGTTCTCTAAGTACATATTGACCTATGTCGGTCAATTATATGAAGTGTGTTGACCAGAGCGATGTTCGCCAAGTCACACTTTAGCTTTAAGCATAGTTTCGCTGTCATTCCCTAAGTTCAATGGCAGTGGTTCCAGGCCCAAATTATGATGGCAGTGGTCCACATACAGTTTTTACAGAATGTGTTTGGATCACCTCCATGAAGGCAAATTGAGTACCCCATTGCAGCCACATTATCCCCTACTATAGTGTTTTCTGCAACTCATAACCATAACTTCGCCAAGAAGCTCAATCAGGCAGGTGCATTAGTTTTTGACTTGATTCTAGACCATTTCAGGTCAAATATACTAACCATATGATGACCATCTTCTTTATAACGTCCAAATTGCCGGATGTTACAGATTATATATAGACTTGTTCATAAGTTCAATCATGACCATTTGTGTGCTAAGTCAATAGGATGTTCATGCGTTGTAACCATAGCTAAGCAAGTGCTTAACAATTACGTCTTAAAAAATTTTCTAGACCTGGTAGTGATAATAACGATGTTGGCTTTATATTAACCTTTCCACTCCCAAGTTCTTTTTAGGTGGTTAAACTTCATGCTTATGCACAAAAATTTTCCTAGATAGGCTATACCTTGTAAGCACATGATGTCTTCCTTATATCATGACCAATGAATGCTTCATAAATGTTAAGACAGTCGATCTAAGTACGTTCTGTACAGGTTAACATATATGCCCTTTTCCTCAGCTATACCTTTTATTTCACTTTACTATTACATTCAAGGTCAGGAGTTAAGTTCACGTCTTGTCCCAACAAGTAACTATCATACAGTTTATGCGCAGGCGCAAGGTAGTGTGTCGGCCTAGGCGGGCCTCATGACGCTACGGTCATTTCCAGTACAGCACTCGTGGCTGCCGCATCGTGGTCGCGAAGTGGGTCCGAGGCAGTGCCAGGTAAGTTTTATATTCTGAAGATAATTTATAGATTTGTAGTCTAGCTTGACGAAGTCCACTATGGACAAACGATAGATACAGTTATTCTGAAGAAGGTTGAGTTATCCCGACTGAAACCTAGGTAAATTTCTAGGTAAACGGTGCAACTGAGGCTGTTTAATATTAAAATTAGAATTAATATTTATACAGTTGCTGACAGGGCCGCGAAATGTTGAAGATATTTAAATAATTTTTATATTTGTTCCGTTTTCACTTATACTTTTCGTAAGCGTGGACACAGAGAGCAACACGTGAGCCCTAAAACAACGACAACAACTATAACAACAACTAACAGTTCGTCTCACAGAAATGAGGACAGTTGAATAGCAAAATAGAAAGTATTTATCCAGTTAAAAATGCTAGACTGCAAACGAATTTGCCACCATGTAAAGTCACACTTTCAGTTGTTTTTCAACTTCCTGCATTTTCACATTGTGAACGCACTAGAACTACCTGATCTTTCATTTAGTGTTTGTTCAAAGTCAGATCAAAGACATGTGTGACGTTTCCAACCGCATCAGTATTACAAATTTGATTTATTTTATCGGACGGTTACTTTCCAGTAGCAGGCTGCACTGCTTCAAGAGATCGACTGAACGCCTTTATGTTAGCCTTAACTCCAGACATTCTCAAGTCGGGGTACCAAGGTTACGGCTGGTTATTGTTATTGAGTACCAAACCATTTAACAGACGAGCTGTAAACAGCTCCGTGTTGCAGCATGTTTTTAATAAATGTTTTACTGAAATGACTTTTTTCTTCTTATATGTAAATGTAAATGTCGTGTGACTGGGGCCTACCGCCGAGTAGATTATTCGCCGGGTCCAAGTCTTTTGATTTGACTCCACCTCGGCGACTGGCGCGTCAATGGGGACGAAATGATGATGATTAGGACAACACAACACCCAGTCCCTTATCGGAGGAACTCTCCGACCCAGCCGGGAATCGAACCAGAGCCCTTAGGATTGACATTCTTTCGGCTGACCACTCAGCTACCGGGGGCGGACTTTCCTTCTTATTATCCCTAGCGTTTATCTCGTCTATTACGGGGTACGTTTACCCAGGATTTAACTAATTATTTTTCTATTTCTTAAGGGGAGACGGTGGCAGAAATAATAAAAAAATTTCAAATTATTTTTATTTGCTTATTTGATAGTAAATATAATTGAGATTATTATCCCAAATTTTTTCCTTGAAATTCGAACTATAAATGGCATAAAAAAATTAAAACTCTAAGCAGTGTAATGCGCCAAGCCCGCTTTTCAATGTACCAAATGGAGGAAAAATTTTAATGCAGAATTTGGCCTGTGAACCTAGAAAATATAGCTTTAGAAGGCTGTGATTTTTTGTATACATAACAGCAGTTTTGTAAGGAAGGCTGTGGGGCCATTTTCTGGTTCAATCAATGTGGTATAGAAGGCTGTGAAGTGTTGTAAACAAGTTTTGTGCTGTTCAGTGGAATTCGAGTGACGCTTTATTTATTGTGCCATTCTTTGTGCAAGGTGCAAGGTTGAATCTGTTGTTCCCTTTTTACAATGCCTAGGCCTGGTAAAGTATTTAAAAAATATAGTAGGTCCCATATTTCCAATATGAAGCGAAAAATTGACATTGAGGTTAGGGTCTGGCCGACAGATGCAAACATTAGCTTGTCTCCAAGTGCATCTAAAATAAAACTTGGGACAGGGATTGTATCAGAAGAAAAAAATCATGACCGAAATACAGGTTTCAGAATTGTGGATCTGCCCGCATCTCGTGGTCGTGCGGTAGCGTTCTCGCTTCCCACGCCCGGGTTCCCGGGTTCGATTCCCGGCGGGGTCAGGGATTTTCTCTGCCTCGTGATGGCTGGGTGTTGTGTGCTGTCCTTAGGTTAGTTAGGTTTAAGTAGTTCTAAGTTCTAGGGGACTTATGACCGCAGCAGTTGAGTCCCATAGTGCTCAGAGCCATTTGAACCATTTTTTGAATTGTGGATCTGGAAATGGTGGCAGAAGCACTTAGAAAAGCCTGCAAGTGCTCTGTTTGTGGAGGACATGTGGATTTGGTTGATGATGGAAAGAGAGAAGGTTTGGTTTGCACATTGCACATTTTGTGTCAAAACTGTGTTGCTGACAGACCATTCAAGACATCAAAGGTCAGTAATAGAAACTATGAAGCCAATATGAGATTTGCTTATGGACTAAGATGAATTTGAGATTAGAAGAGATGGTGGAAACCTTTTTTGTGGTATTATGAGCATGCCTGCTCCTCCCCTATAACTTCCTGCAATGAATACTGCTCTCCTCAATGCAGTTGCAGAAGTAAGTGAAGAGAGCATGAAAATGGCAGTCCAAGAACATTGTGAAGCAACTAATAGCAACGATATAGCAGTTTCCTGTGACAGTTCCTGGATGAAGAGGGGGCATACTTCACTGCATGGAGTTTCAACAATCATTAGTGTCGACACTGGGAAAGTGTTAGACTTAGAGGTGATGTCTAAATATTGTTCTGCATGTTCCTTGCACAATAAATATATTGATGCAGGTAAAGAAACAGAATGGCAAGAAGCCCATAAATCTGTTTGTAGCAGAAATTATGCAGGCTCCAGTGGTGGAATGGAAGCTGCAGGTACGAAATTCATTTTCCATAGATCTTTGCAAAAGTATGGAGTAAGATACATACAGTATTTACGAAATTGAGACTCTAGTGCTTTCAAGAATGCAGTTGAAAGTCAGCCCTATGGAAAAGATTGCACTATTGAGAAACTGGAGTGCTTAGGCCATCTTCAGAAGAGGATGGGTGGACGACTCCGAAGACTTCTTGCAGACAATAAAGGCAAGCTACTAGTGGATGGGAAGCCACTGGGAGGTAAAAACAGACTAACAAAGAAGTGAATTGACAGCCTACAAGTCTATTATTGTGCTGCAATTAGGAGCAACTTAACAAGCTTGGACAGTATGAGGAAAGCAGTATGGGCCATTTGGTTTTATTACTTGTCGACGCACACTACACCTCAACATGGCCTCTGTTCTAATGAATGGTGCAAATTTTTTAAAAGTAAGGAAAGTGGGGAAGCTTATACCCATAAATATAACCTTCTTTATGAGGTTGCAATGGCCATTAAACGAACTTTTAGAGCACTGGCTTCACCAAAACTGCTAGAAAAATGTCTGCATGGGAAAACACAGAACCCAAATGAAAGTTTCAATGCTCTTATTTGGAAAAGATGTCCGAAGACTGCGTTTGTTTCCAATTTGGTGGTGATTATTTCTGCTTTGGAAGCTGCAGCAGTGCTTAATTATGGGAATGTGGCAAGACTTCACATCCTCAGCAAGTTGGGCTTTCCACCTGGAGTCTTCACTGAGCAGATACTGCAGATCATCGATAAGCGAAGAATCGCGAAGGCGGAGACTTCAGTCCAGATCATACAAAACATTGCTAGGCAAAGGTGTAGAGAAGCTAAAGGAGCTGTAGAGGATGATGAGGAAGAAATGGAATATGGATATGGGCAGTTTTAGCTAAGGTATGATAGATTTTTTTTTTACATTTCATCCAAACTTTAAAATGATTTTTCTGCAACTTAAGGTTTACTGCTTTCAGGAAAACATATATCAGAAACTGCTGGAAGGTTTGCAAGGATATTTGGGACACCTATTCTTTTACTTTGAAGCAATATTGAAGTGGAACAAAATTTTAATCGAAATATTATACAGAGTTTTGTGGTTGATAATATATTGAAAAGTTTGCTTGTAAAAAATGTTTGAATCCAAAATATCACAGAGAATAATAGCATTTATGTACTAAAAAGTTACTGTACTTAATTTTACACCTATTAGTGTAGATTGTTTTACCACTAAAAAAATTTGCCAAATTTGCTTCAAAATTATGAAAAAGTGTACCTTAAAATAATAATGCAATAAAAAATTCAAAATTATCTCACTGCATTAGACTCTTATTAAAAATTCAGAATTTTTTAAAAAATCTTATTAGATCTCTATCCATAAGTGTGCAAAATTTCAATTAGATTGAACAAAAAATGGCAAAGATGTGGTTTTACAAAAACATCAGTGCAAGACTGCCACGGTCTCCCCTTAACTTTGTGGCTGCACGCCTTTCCTAATGGTACAGTCGTCAGGTTAACCTAGGAAGGAGAGTCGTATGTGTCAGCGGTCTGTGACTCCTGTGAACTCTGTTCTGTGTCTTATCGTACTGAGTAGCGGCGCGTACCTCCGCAGAAACTGCTGGAAAACAACTCGTGCCCTTAACAGACTGTAAGAGTAGCAGTGCTCCAGACAATGTACACTCAGTTCTTCACTGCAGATGAGTAAAAGTTCTTCAGGTCACGGTCAGGTACTCTTCGGATGGTATTAAAGTGGTAAGCTACTGCCGTATGATCTCCACAAACTCAGTGCAGCTTTACTTTAGTATCTACAGGTTGACAATTACAGATCTACGAGGTGTGGCTAGAAAAAAACCGGACTAGTACTGGTGAAACAATAAAACGAATGCAATAAGGCTGAAAGTCGCGTGGCCTGTCACGTGACTCTCGCTCCGCCTACTGCTCGAGTTTCATCTGCCTCCTGCACTCAGTCTGCCCGTGGCGTCTGTTTTAAGTAGTTGACGTTTTGTCTGTGCGTCGGAAAATGTTGAGTGTACAGAAAGAACAGCGTGTTAACATCAAATTTTGTTTCAAACTAGGAAAATCTGCAAGTGAAACGTTTGTAATGTTACAACAAGTGTACGGCGATGATTGTTTATCGCGAACACAAGTGTTTGAGTGGTTTAAACGATTTAAAGATGGCCGCGAAGACACCAGTGATGACACTCGCACTGGCAGACCATTGTCAGCAAAAACTGATGCAAACATTGAAAAAATCGGTAAACTTGTTCGACACTTTCCTTGTCAACTCCTGTTAACTCAGACACTGCTCTGATTGTTAAACGGCGATCTTGTCGAACAAGTTTACCGATTTTTTCAAGTCTTCTTACCAGACCAAAGTCCAGCACCCGAGTGCCTCACACCTCTCCAGAAAAAAAATTCGTTTTCCCGCAAAGTGTACGAACCACACTGCCTTCACGCCGTCTTCAGCCAATCACAGAGCTCTAGAGGTACTAAATCTCCCCTCCCACACGATAACAGAAACTCCTGTGGAACCAGGGCAAGAGCTAAGTAACCTGCGTCACTGAAAAGAAAACCACCAATTACTGGCTTTTTTAAGTTTTCGCAGAGGGGGAAGATGTTTTCCTCTGAAGTTGTGTCATGCAAAAAGCGAACAAATACAGTATTCAAGTTCTTTATCTAAATCGCCTGTGCCTTGTAGCTTGTTAGTCCTAGCTATGACGTGTAATAAAGATTCTATCTCTAAACGTTTCTCAGATGCCGGAGTTTCTTATACAACCAAGGCGGCCGATGGAAGTGGGTCACAGGCCTATTTGCAGTATTGGCGAACACAAAATCTAGTGAATTTTTATTACTCGTGGCTCTGCACACAATGACTGGTTTATGACTCCACTAGGTAGATGCGTTCCTTCAGTCCTTTGCTCCCAGCCCAGGATTCCGCTGACGCCAATGGTGGTATTGGGGCATTGTTCTCCTCGAGAACTGTCTGAGTGAGGATTTGTACTGTCTGTTCTGTATGTCTGTGGTCCTGTCTGGCAAGATTTACTGAGGGATGGGCTCGCCACCAATTGCTTCCAACTCCAAACATGTCGTTATTACAAGCTAAGAACGATAAAAATACCTCATACTCTTAGCGCCCTACCAGGCTCCATCAATATATGCTCAGGCAGTTAACTTTCTAGAGTCTCCCTCAAGGTGCATCAGGTTGTAATGAAATCTGTAATAATTTTCCATATGTGAAAAATAGTTGAGAGAGTAACTTGTCTTCTCTCAACCTCTATTTTTCATTACACATTTCTCCATGCAGTATGCTACTTTCACATCAATGTCACAGCAGCTATGACCATTAACAAAATGACGGGCCCATCATCATGAACTTGACAGATAAAGCTATAAGTAAAGCAAAAATTAAATTCTTTTTCGGATAGTTTCTATATAATCGTTTGAGAAAAATGACAGTGGGTACGACACAGTCCTGCAATCAGTGACCTGCTGAAAGGTGGGGAACACTTACTGGCTTCCCCTTCTGAGCAAACAAATGAACTCGCCCTGCACTTTGGACGAAAGCTGGTCACTGCACATTGGCCACCATATCTTGCATGTGCTATAACGGCAAAACATCGCCTGCAACAGCTCTCTTGGGCCTGTGTCCATATCAGTTGATTTCTAGACGACTGGATAACCATGGCCCAGTCAGATGAGTCCCACCTTCAGTTGGTAGGGTCTCAGTGTAGAGCAGAGCCCACGAAGCCGTGGACCGAAGTTGTCAAGGAGGCACTGTGCATTCAGGTATTGGCCTCAGGATGGTGTGGACTGTGTTTACATGGAAGAGAGTGAGTCCTTTGGTTCATCTGAACCGATCATTGACTGGAAATGGTTATCTTCGGCTACTTGGAGACCGTTTGCAGCCATTCATGGACTTCATGTTCCAAAACAACGATGTCATGTCACAGGGGCCACATGAATCCCATGGAAAATTTATGGGACATAATCGAGGAGTCAGTTTGTGCACAACATGGACAGCTATAGAGGCAGCATGAGTTAGTTTTCTGCAGAGGACTTTCAACATGCCACGTCGAGTTGTTGCACCACTGCAGACCAAAGGAGGTCCAATACGATAGTGGAAGGTCTCCCATGACTTCTATCACTCCAGTGTACTCCTGGAAGCAGTGGCTATCAGGCAAATGGCTGTTGCTGGCACTGTGGCCATCATACCTGACGGCTTCTAGTCGGCGGACGTGGGCCAGCTGCAGGCTCACTTCAACCACAGCGAACATTCTGTCTGCGTGTGGGTTCGTGGGTACCGGGGGGAGGGGGGGAGGGGAGGGGGCTGCTAAAGGCTAGTGTGGTGCAGCTGCTCAGCCACTTACGCGATGAGGGCGTCTTTGTCTGCAAGAATGACTGCGGATTCCCGCGCGTTCTGGCGCACCATTTCTTGGTCCAATTAGTCGTGCTCAGAAGGTAGACAAGCTGCCATGGCCTCCGCCCGTCGACACTCCTGCACAACCACCGCGGTCATGACAGGCCGCTGGCCGCCTGTTGCGTCAGCGCTGTGGAGGGTGTTGCCACTAAAGAGTGTCGCTACGAGTGTTGTACTTTGTTCGCCAATAAATGTGTGACTAATAATGAAGTTCTTATAAGTGGCTATCTGTCATCATACTGACTACAATCCACTGAACCTCAGCTTAACACTGCCACTGTAGAGGTCACATGCACCAGGCCCGTTCATACCTTAGAACATGAACCGTGTTCTATTTGTTGAGTGGGAGCCTTTACAGGAGTGCATTGTTTTCTAACAGGAACTCAGACCGCATTCGGCAAGCCCCCATGTAAGCAACTGGAAGTCGTCATTTGTTAAGTATAGCTTTCTGTTTCTACAATTCCCTTCCATTTTCGAGACACTTAGGTTTCATGCAAAATTTGTTCTTCCAAATTTAGCTGAGAAAAATTGGAATTGATGTATGCTAAGGTGTAATTTGTGGCGAGTAAACAGTGACAAAGACACCACTTTTGATCCATACCAGATTGTTTCTACTTAATGTAACAAATCTCCCAAGTACACTTTTTCGTCAAATGTGATTGACAAAGATGACAATGAGGAAACTGGAAGTCACGTTTTTAAATATTTTCTGTCACGTCAATTATAACTACATTTAACAGTAGATTAGCTCAATTTTTCAGATAATTTCCTCTGTTCGTGATGTGTTGTATATACAGGGTGGTCCATTGATAGTGACCGGGCCAAATATCTCACGAAATAAGCATCAAACGAAAACACTACAAAGAAAGGAACTCGTCTAGCCTGAAGGTGGAAACCAGATGGTGCTATAGTTGGCCCGCTAGATGGGCCATAGGTGAAACGGATATAACGGCATTTTTGAAAAATAGGAACCACCACTTTTTATTACATATTCGTGTAGTACGTAAAGAAATATGAATGTTTTAGTTGGACCACTTCTTTCGCTTTGTGATAGATGGCGCTGTAATCGTATAAACGTATAAGTACATGGTATCACGTAACATTCCGCCAGTGCTGACGGTATTTGCTTCGTGATACATAACCCGTGTTAAAATGGAGCGTCTACCAAATGCGAAAAAGGTCGATATCGTTTTGATGTATGGTTATTGTGATCCAAATGCCCAACGGTCGTGTGCTTTGTATACTGCTCGGTAACCTGGACGACATCATCCAAGTGTCCGGCCCGTTTGACGGATAGTTACGTTATTTAAGGAAACAAGAAGTGTTCAGCCACATGTGAAAAGTCAACCACGACCTGCAACAAATGATGATGCCTAAGTAGGTGTTTTAGCTGCTGTCGCGGCTAATCCGCACATCAGTAGCAGACAAATTGCGCGAGAATCGGGAATCTCAAAAACGTCGGTGTTGAGAATGCTACATCAACATCGATTGCAACCGTACCATATTTCTAGGCACCAATAATTGCATGGCGACGACTTTGAACGTCGTGTACAGTCCTGCCACTGAGCACAAGAGAAATTGCGGGACGATGCCTTTTTGCACGCGTTCTATTTAGCGACGAAGCGTCATTCACCAACAGCGGTAACGTAAACCGGCATAATATGCACCATTGGGCAACGGAAAATCCACGATGACTGTGACAAGTGGAACATCAGCGAACTTGGCAAGTTAACGTATGGTGCGGCATTATGGGAGGAAGGGTAATTCGCCCACTCTTATGGATGCCAATATTATGGTGCAATGTATGCTGATGTCCTACGTAATGTTCTACCGGTGTTACTACAAGACAAGATGTTTCACTGCATGACAGAATGGCGATGTACTTCCAACATGATGGATGTCCTGCACATAGCTCGTGTGCCGTGGAAGCGGTATTGAATAGCATATTTCATGACATGTGGATTGGTCGTCGAAGCACCGTACCATGGCCCGCACGTTCACCGGATCTGACGTCCCCGGATTTCTTTCTGTGGAGAAAGTTGAAGGATATTTGCTATTGTGATCCACCGACAACGCCTGACAACATATGTCTGCGCATTGTCAATGCATGTGCGAACCTTACGGAAGCCGAAATACTCGCTGTTGAGAGGAATGTTGTTACACGTGTTCCCAAATGCATTGAGGTTGACGGACATCATTTTGAGCATTTATTGCATTAATGTGGTATTTAAAGGTAATCACGCTGTAACAGCATGCGATCTCAGAATTGATAAGTTCACAAAGGTAAATGTATCACATTGGAAGAACCAAAATAAAATGTTCAAACGTACCTACGTTCTGCATTTTAATTTAAAAAACCTACCTGTTACCAACTCTTCGTCTAAAATTATGAGCCATATGTTTATGACTATTACAGCGCCATTTATCACAAAGCGAAAAAAGTGGTCCATCTGAAACATTCTAATTTCTTTACTTACTACACGAATATGTATTAAAAATGGGGGTACCCCTTTAAAAAAATGCAGTTGATATCCGTTTGACCTATGGCAGCGCCATATAGCAGGCCAACCATAGCGCCATCTGATTTCCCCCATCAAGCTAGACAAGTTTCATTCTTTGTAGTTTCTTTCGTTTGACTCTTATTTTATGAGATATTTGGCCAGGTCACAATCAATGGACCACCCTGGAAAATGGTGCACAAGATTTAGTAGTGTACTAGATGGTTATAATTAAAGTGCAGCTGCTCACAAAAGTCTAGTGTGGACTATTATTATCGCATGACAGGATAACTTGCTATATACGTTAAAGCGCCAACGCGGAACCGGTTTTGGCTCGAAAAAAATTAGTTCCAATTTTGGCCATCAGGTGCGAATACAGCACTGTGCACTGTATGAGATCCACGCTCTCATTTGAAAAGCCGTAACAGTTAATAATAAAAGAAAAATTATGTCTTTCTCGTTTTTGACCTTTTCTGCGCTCGTGCCGTTCCTAATCCATTACGTATGGAAACATTTCTATACGTTTTTCTTGCATTCACAGCGCCAGATTTGCACCTGATGGTCGAAACTGCAAATTTCTCCGCCCCCCCCCCCCCTCTTTTTCTTATTTTCTTCTTTCAGCGAGAATGGGTTCCGCATTAAATCATGAGTGATAATTACAGCCACCCCTGCCTCTGTGACCCAGTAGAACCACTATTTAGAACGCTGTTTGAATTTCCTGTAACACCATGCGAGACTTCATATTTCAGTAAAAATTTTTGTTACTAGGTATAGTTGGTTATTATTTTTGAAATAACATTTTTATACATTACCATGCTTCCTAAGTTTCAAAAAAGAGCCTTAGTTCCGCTGCTACATTTACGATGTTCTAATTTAAACTTGGCACAATATATGAGTACGAGCCACAGTAAAGTCATGTAGTTTAATTGCAGTACTACAAAGGGTATAAACAATAAACTCTTACAACTTACCACAGTGGTGTAGGGGACGTCGATACCAGCAATCTGATAGATTTGAGGTTTATCAAGCATGGAATTAACCTCAGACTGGCCTAAAAAAACCACCTCGGCCACTACGTATGAGCACCGCGCAAAATTCTAAACATCCTCCACCTTTCTTACTCCATCGGCTTAGTCGGCTATTTCGTTAACATTATTGGTTTATACATTACCGTGAGAGTTATGAAATAAAAACATTTTTACAAGCGTAATAGAAAAACAAATATGTTTACAGTTCGATCCAAACTTAATCCTTACAAACACAATACTCGTATTTTCGTGCTATGTAGGGCACACAAACAAAACGATGTAATAGTTTATTTTTTGCTGTTAAAAGTCACATTATTTTGAGACAAACTTTACATTTCGCAGTAACAAGGGGTTTTTAATATTCGAGAACGATTTTAACCACAGTCTCGCCCGGCGCTTATGCGATATGGCTTAGGTGGGTTTTGCAGGCAGTTTGAATTTCTTTGCCGACTTGATTTACCACAAGTGTGATGCGACAATTAGTTCGTCTCGACTTCACCTGCACCACTGTTGTGCATTGCCAACAGTCATGGTTTACTCCCTATTTTTCACGTTCTTCAGTTATCCTATTTTGCGTTTTACCGCAGTCCGCACAAAGTCGTTTACGTTTATTTGTCTCCACAGTTCCTTAATATTTCAGAAAGGACAAATTTTTCCTACTGGCCTTTTATTAAATGTATTTATTGCAACGATCGCGTATTCTCCGTTGATATCTCGCAAGGAACGCGTCAGTGAATTGTACCGTTTAAGAGAACGCTGTGATCGTGTCACACACGTTTAAATATATAAAGGCAGCAAATTTCAGTTCGTACACTGCCTGACAAAAAGTGTGAAGCACTCGGAAAGGGAGGAAGAAACGAAATGAAACTTCACAGGTTCAGAGGGTACCGGACGTCATTTCTGTAATTACAACAGCGTGTCAGATTTACAAAGAAATTGACAGTGTGGGTTCATATCAATATTAAGTTGCACTGCCGCCGGCCTTCTCAGGCATGCTGGATAGTAACTGCTGTAACTGGCTCTTGATATAATGGATATTGTTAGTGGAACACAACTGATGACCGAGCTGGTCCTCAAAGTGTTCTGCCGGCGATAGAGTTGCGGGATCTTGCTGACCACGTTTAGAGACACGTGTCATGTGTGGAGGTGCATTGTCCTGCTGAAAAACGGCCCCCCGATTCTGTCGCATGAAAGGTAATACGCGATGACGCTGCTTCTCCGTGACGCACTGTTGTGCCTTCAGAATTCGGTCAATGACTACCAGCCGTGACCTGGAGTCGTACACGATGGCTCCCCATACCATGACCCACGATTAGCCCCGCTGTGCCCCTCTAAAACACTGAAATAAAGAGACCCCTCCCAGGCTCTGCACTATGCTCGCCGACGATGGTCTTCCGGAGTAGTGCAGAACCATGATCCATCGCTGAGCGCTATGCTACGCCATTAATCAGCAGAGTATAATCCCCATCACAGCATCACCCCAGAGTCGTTTGTGTTGCGGTGCCAACTGCAGCCCGCACATCGGACGGTAATTCCCTAGTCCGGCTGCTGGTTTCCGTCCAGCGTTATGGAATGACACAGGATGTCGCAGGAAATCCGTCACTTCTTCTCAGGTGGCAGGCGCAGATGCGAAGGTGCATTTATGTATTTAGTGCACAATACGGAGACCGCCCATTGTATGGTCAGTCGTGGTCGACCAGAACATAAGAGTAAGCTGGTCCTCAGATTGGCACTGAGTCCAACATCGGGCCATTGTTACGTATAAATGCTCCATAAATGTGGATAGTACACGATTCGACCAACCACTCAAATGGATACCCACAACGAAGCCGTATTCAAATTCTGTCTGATACGAGTTCACCCGTTTCCTTCACACTGGTTACTCAACCTCCGACACTGTTCACGCCCCTTTAAACCCTGTCAGGCATTATAACAATTCTGACATTGTGAGATATGAGTTTCTTCTGGCGTATACAATTTTCAAACAACTTACGGAAATTCCGCCAGGTAATATTTACAGCGACCGCCGATACTTCCGCCCGGGTACACCCCGCCATTTTCAAGGCACAAACTGCAACGGACAGGCTGCGTACAGGCAAATTTAAAACCTCGGTTCTTGGAGTATTTCAGAAAAGGTAACGCACAAACACACACTGAACACTAGTGCCACCAAAGATAACCAAAGTCAGAGGTATCGATAGTGAAAGTCTACGAACTAGCAAGTGAGCTAACATTGACTCTGTCCCTATGTTTTTTGAGAAGGGAGAGAGCAGGATTTCTAGCAGAGTTTAAATAGAAACCTCCATGCCTGTTTACAAGGTTGCTCACTAATTTAATCTCAACAGCCTCCTTAATAACGCTGTCCAAATAGCTGGACGTGAATGCCGGTATGTCGGTATTCTTATATAACATAGGGTGACCAGTATCCAAACAATGCTCGCCAATAGTAGATCCACTTAGCAGCTGTAATCGTGTGTGCCGTTTATGCTCAATACATCGGTCCTCCACGGTCCTGATAGTGTGACCAATATATGGCATGCCACAGCTACAAGGAATGCGATACGCACCCGACTTACTCAAACCAAGATGATCCTTAACAAAACCCAAAAGTACTCTCATTTCAGATGGAGGTCGGACAACACATTTCACATCGTATTTCCGTAAAATACTGTTGCAGGTGCTTCCTATGTAAGGCAAAAAGGCAGTGGAATTAGGTGTCGACTCAGTATTATAATAAATCACCGATGCATAGTTGGTCGATAGGGCGACGCACGTTCAGTCTGTCTTTCACTACAACCATTTTGACGTAATGTAGCTTCAAAATGGGCCAGTTCAGCTAGCAAAGTCTCAGTGTCAGAAACGACATGTGCCCTGTGTACCAAGGTACGAAGTAACCGTTCACGCTGAGCCGGATGGTGACAACTACCTACCTTTAAATATAAGTCGTTCCTCACACGGAATTGTACTTACAGTATATAACAATACCGACATATTGGCATCCGGATGGTGACAACTACCTACCTTTTTAATATAAGTCGTTACTCACACTGAATTGTATTTACATTATATAACAATACCTACATATTGGCATGCACGTCTACCCTTTCTTGTGAACAGGGATGGAGGTGTTTGTTTAACTCCTGCTTGGAATCCTGCTCTCTCCCTTGTCAAAAAACAGACGGACAGTATCAATATTACTTCACTTGCTAGTTCGTAGACTTTCACAATCGATACTTCTGACGTCGGTCATCTTTGGTGGCACTAGTGTTCAGTGTGTGTTTGTGTGTTATGTTTCCTGAATTACTCCAAGAAACGAGGTTCTAAATTTGCGTGTACGTAGCCTGTCCAGTGCAGTTTGTGCCTTGAAAATGGTGAGGTGTTCTCCCGCCGAAATATCGACGGTCGTTGTAAATATTACCTTTCTGAATTCCCGTAAGTTGTTTGAAAAGTCTAACGTTCTTTGGTGGCCGTTCTACATGCAACAGAGGAAGCAACTCTGATTATACACATACCCGAGTGAGGTGTGTAAGAGCGAGAAGTTGTACTGACATCCGACCATGTCTCCTGATTGCTTGATTTTCTTTGTCAGTCTGTATATGTGATGTATATTAATATCAGCCGTCGACATGTTTTCGATAGAACTTAGTACTTAAAGTTCTACGTTATTATACAAAAATGACAAAGTACTCTGTCTTATTATACAGAAGGACCATTTAATTATGTATAAAATAAGGACAGTATCCTCTTAAACGATGCATTACCGCGCTTCATAGTGAGCTATCATATAAGCATGTCATAGTAAGTCGAAATAGCGATCGTGGTAAATAAATAAATTTTATAATACGGTGTCCTTTCTGGAGCAGTCCGTGTAGTTTTCATGCCGTTGTCCGATGCGCAGTTGCCTATTAATGGATGGAGATCGGTAACTGCTATTCATCGCTCTTCATTATTAACGAGACATGTACTGTTTCGACTCCATATTTTGTGGAAATCAGCTAATATTTCATTCTTCGTCATTTTAATTGTATAAGTGTTACAGTTTTACAGTTTACCTCAGGTAATGCACAACGCTTTCTCAACAATTTTCAAGTAGTTTGAACAATTCAGAACATACTGACTTTCATAAAAAGCTATAATTAGAAAAGTGACGAACAAAATTTTCGAAAATGCTTGTTCAAATTCAGGTTGTATTTCACCCAATAATACGGGTAAAGCACACGAAATTTTTACCGAATGTGCATGACATGTTGGCTGAGATACCAGAACTATTTTATTTCGCTTATTAAGTATACTAACCAAAATAGAAATTTTTATGCCTTGAAGTACAGTTTTTACAATATGCTTCCTAAATAAAAATTTTATTTTTCTGTAATTTAGTTGAAAACGCAATAAAATTTCGGTCTGTTACATATGAAAAGACAATTATAAGTAATATAAAAAATTTTTCTTACCCAAATTCTGAAAAGCACAACTTGCTGGAAATTGTTAATCAAGATGTGCCTCCGAATATTACTGCAGAATGGTCGTCATAGTGCTGCGTTTATTCATCCTCAAGCTTCCTCTTGGCACACTTTTTAGTACTTATCGTTTCATTGTTGAATGCATATTAATTATATTTACGTCCGTTTACTTCAGCGAAAGAAAAAATTAAATTATTTTTGTTGCATGAGATTACTAGGCAGATAAATACATTTTACACTGAGTCGACAAAGAAACAGGTATAGGCATGAGTATTCAAATTCAGCGATATGTAAGCAGGTAGGATACAGCGCTGCGGTCGGCAACGCCTATATAAGACAACAAGCGTCTAGCGCAGTTGTTAGATCGGTTACTGCTCCTACAGTGACAGGTTATCAAGATTTAAGTGACTTTGAAGTGGTGTAATAGCCGTCGCACAAGCCATGGGACACAGCATCTCCGATGTAGCGATGAAGAGGGAATTTTTCGGTGCGCCATTTCACAAGTGTGCCGTGAATGACAGGAATCCGGTAAAACATCAAACCTCCGAAATTGCTGCGGCCGGAAAAAGATCATGCAAGAACGTGACCAACGACGACTGAAGAGAATCGTTCAAAGTGACAGAAGTGCAACCCTCTTGGAAATTGCTACAGATTTCAGTCCTGTGCCACCAACAAGTGTGAGGGTGTGAACGATTCAACGAAAACATTATCGATATGGGCTTTTGGAGCCTAAGGCCCACTCCTGTACTCTTGATACTGCACAACACAAAGCTTTACACCTCTCCTGGGTCCATCAATACCGACATTGAACTGTTGACGACGGGAAACATGTTTCCTGGTCGGACGTGTCTCGTTTCAAATTCTATCGAGCAGGTGGACGTGAACGGGTAAGGAGACAACCTAATGATCCATGGACCCTGCATTTCAACAGGGAGGCTCTGTAATGGTGTGGGCCGTGTGCAGTTGGATTGATATGGGACACATGACACATCTAGATCGACTCTAACAGGTAATACGCACGTAAGCATCCTGTCTGATCGCCTACGTCCATTCATGTAGATTGTGCGTTCCGACGTTCTTGGACAGTTCGAGCAGGACAGTGCAACACCCCACACGTCCAGAATTCCTACAGAGTGGCCCCAGGAACACTCTTATGAATTTAAACAATTCCGCTCGCCACCAAACTCCCCGAAGATGAACGTTATTGAGCATATCTGGGACGCTTTACAACGTGATGTCCAGAAGAGATCTCCACTCCCTCCTACTCTTACAGATTTATGGATAGCCCTGCAGGATACATGGTGTCAGTTCCCTCCAGCACTACCTGAGACACTAGTCGAGTCAATTTAAACGTCTCTGTGAAGTCGTTTCATAAGACGCTTGTCGAATTCGGTACAACTTACTCAATTTACTACCTGATTTTAGCTCAATTCATGAACTCTTCCAGAAAGACTGAGCACTCAAATAAGGCCTATTGAATATTATATGTGTGTTTTAATGTGGGGTTTCGGTTTTGTTTTGAGGGAAACGCTGAGTTGGTCAGCGTCTGCTGGAAGCAGACGATGTTGCTTCTCGTTCGAAGGAAAGCACAGGATGATCAACTTAGTTTATCAAAACTAGACATGATTGTCTTAATGGGATTTTCGCGATCGTTCTTTAAACAAAAATATGGTATTTCAGTCTTTGAACGCTATTTTTTATTTTCAATGACCGGTTTCAGGCTAGCTGCCCATCTTCAGATCTGTTTGACAAAGTTAAAAATATAATTAACAAGAGAGATACATTTACTGATAGAACTATCTTAGTTTACAAAAAAAGAAATTTTGGAATGTATTAAATGCCAACATACCATATATTGCAGTTACAGAGTAACTTGTCAGTCCAGAACTATCGGTTCGTCGTCACAACTAAAGTAAATTTTAATCTGTTAAAAGCTTATATCGCAGTTTTGGAGAAACCTGATTGGAAACAGTAAAAAGTGCCCTCTACCTATAAAAATTGTGCATGTTATTTTTGACCGTACACATTAATCGCGAATATACTTTTTAAAAGAACAATTTTTAAAATAATAACATATGAATAATCTTTTTTGAGTGGGCCATAAACCGAAATAATTTACACAAATGTAAAATTTTTTATAAAGGTACTTAAAAATATAATTAAAATGTACATCTTCTTTCGAAAATGTGCGTTTCCTCTTCTTCGTATTGATTGTTGGTGGAGAGGGTTTCGCTGCGTCGGCGTGGCGTTGTATTCATTCTGACGTAGGGAAACCCTCTCCACCACCAATCAATACGAGAAGAGGAAACGCACATTTTCGAAAGAAGATCTACATTTTAATTATATTTTTAAGTTCCTTTATAAAAAATTTACATTAGTGTAAATTATTTCGGTTCATGGCCCACTGAAAATAAAAAATAGCGATCAAAGACTGAAATGCCATATTTTCATGACCAACTTAGGTTTCCAATACGTGAATAGAGAGGTTTACCCATCTTAGTCGAAGACTGTGTCGAAAGCTGTTTTTGTGTTTGAGGTTGGTGACGGAGGGCTACCCCTATGATAGCTTCCGCTGCACGGGGAGCTAGGTAATCTCGAGAGAGAAAGCGGCACTCTTCGGTGAACCCTTGGTGAGTACGGATCGTAGCTCTTAAGGGGGGTTTCAGGTGATAGGTAGCAGGTTGAGTTAGGTCTTCGTTATGTTTAACTTTTGAAATACTTAAGAACTTCAGCTTAACTGAATAGGTAGCAGGTTGAGTTAGGTCTTCGTTATGTTTAACTTTTGAAATACTTAAGAACTTCAGCTTAACTGAAGGGTATGAAAGGAGTTATTTTTTCGAATGTGCCATAAGTATACTGCTTTAAACAGGTGATTTTTGGGTGTTTGAGTTAAAAGTGTGGAAGTTCTTTGTTTATTTTGACCAACAATGAAGTAGGATTTCAAATGGTAAATCTGATTAGGAAAAGCAGGCCAGGATCACTTCAATGGTACGTGAGTGTAATACTGTGTCGAAGCGAGTATGATTTTAAATCATGTTTAATCTTATATTTTGTGGAAGTTGCCTTTGTCTTTGTGTGTCGATTTTGTGTCACGTGCTTGAGCAGAAAAAAGAACAATTGATATAAAGAACTTAAATTGAAAATGATAACAAACTTATTTTCAACATTTGATCCATCAACTAATATCTTCAATTTATCATTAAATTGAACTAGAACATTTCTAGGATTATTATTAATCCCTAATCAATGACCCTCCTGGTCCACCACGACACCGCAATAGGCTTTATTTTAACAGTTTGCTTATTTAATGAGCTATAATTTCTGCAAGAATATCTGTTCTTTCGTGCGCTTTCTACAAAGCAGCACAACAGTTTGATTCGGAATGCACGACGTGCTCTAGTTCGGCCGTTTGCAAGCAGCAGAACGAGTTAGTATGTTGAATAGTTATCGCACAACCCCGTGCATTGGTTAAACCTATATCCAGAATAGTGCATGCGTAGAATCGTAATGCGAATCTCACTGAGATATTTTTAAGGTATGAATGGAAAGGAGATGATGGTATCATTGTCTCCCATTTTCTGTGTTTCTTCTTGGTGTAGTTAAATTGTGCTCTGTTACATTCTCACGTAATTCTTACTTCAATATTGTTAGTCAGGCACCAGTTATGTGTAGTTAGTATGTGCAACCAAATACTTAGATACAATAAATAATCTACGTGAAAGATAAGTTCTGTGGTGTTGATCTTACCCACTTACTCCGATTTCCAATCGCGAATTAATCAAGTTGCTTCATGCACGATATGGAGTGCTATTTATCTGGCTACTTAAAGAAATTTGCATACTTGTAATTAAATTATTTAAGTAATTAAACTAATAATTTCTCAACTCTGTTTTATTTCTTTCTAAATGATTAGGAAGGGCTTGGGCTGGTGGCGACTCTGAATTTCTGAATTTTTCTCATCATTTGCGTGAGACAAGCAGCTAGAAATGCGAGATAACGATATGGCTCGATGAGAAACTTCGTAAAGATAGTAATACGTTACACCATGGCACGTCGTGTTGCGGCACTGTTGCGTGCTCGCGGTGGCCCTACACGATATCAGCCAGGTGTTCCAGTTTATTTGGCTCTTTAATGTACTTATATGAGTATATCATTACTTATAACAAATTCTGTCTCCATAGCGATGAAATTCTACATTTAATTCTTGATTTTGTGTGTAATTATGGGGGGTGGGGGTGGGGGGAGGGAGGGAGGTTATTGTGATACGACTTCATAATCAGTTATTGACTATCGGAACATCTGTTTTGATAAAGGGATTCGTGACATGTAAACAATGTGACGGTGCAGAGTACCTGAAAGTACCTGAACAATAGGCCAGTACGAAGAGTTTAGGATCCACTTCAAACAGAATAACTGCTAACGCAAATTTTGAATCGTGTCTGAAGAACTGATACATAAGTTCCTATCACTAATATGGATTGCTTTGTTTGTAAATTAGTTAGTCTTCTATTTTCTTTCATCGAATTCCTTGGTGCGTGGCACTTAGAGTAATTTTTGCAGGTTAATCAGCATCTAGACTCACAGAAATCTGTAGGATTTAGGCGGCAAACTTTCAGTAGGACTTCACCAAAATAAACAAAAAGAAAATAAAAACGAAAAAGAAGGAGCAAAGTTGATCATTTACGGATACTGCAAACTAGTATTGTTGATTTTCTGTAATTTTTTGTAGCCTGTTTTAAATAACTGGATTTTTGCTTTATACACGACGTGGCTCTAAAGTTTAGTATATGGCAGTAATTTTTCATTCTAAACCTAATAAAGTACACATAATGAGAGAATGTTACAAGGACAATCGAAAGATGATAAGAACTGGAAGTGCAAAAGATGATATTAGCTTAAACTGCTTGGGATTCGCTGATGATATTGCTCTCCTAGCCAACACCGTTCAAGGAGCCAGGCAACAAGTGAAATCACTACAAGAAATAGCAGAGGAAGTAGGCCTTAGAATATCATTTGAAAAAAGGGAGATTATGCTAACTGTTCCACCACTTGCAAACAAAATTACAATAGGAGAACAGGAAATCAAAATTGTTGATAAATTTGAATATTTAGGCGAAATAATAACATACAATCTAAATGAGAAACCATAATGGCAGAATAGAATAAAAAAACGGGACTACGCAAATTACATTGCCAAAACTGCATACAACAAAAAAAGCCTATGTATAGATGCAAAATTAAAACACTAGAAAACAGTTACACAACCAGAAATAACGTATGCAGCTGAAACTATCTTCAAAACAACTAATACTGCAGAAATTGACAGAATACTAAAAATAGGAAGAAGAATAATTAGGACCTGTATAAATAAACAGTATAAAATAAATGGACATTGGAGAATAGTATCAAATGAAACAGTATATAAGAAAATAGAACAAGTCATGAGCACGATCAGGAAGAAACGCATCTAATTCTTTGGACATCTGATCAGAACTCCAGAAAATACAATTAGTAAAAAAATAATACAAAAATTGTGGAATAGCAAGAGCGATATTAAATGGATGACAGAAATTAAGGAAGATATAAAAAAACTCCAAATTGCAGTAGATGACCTAAAAAACAAGACAGAGAAAACCAGAATACTGCAAGACCCGCAAACCAGACTACAAATGAAAATCAATAAAAGGAGTACAGGAAGAGTGGTCTCAGATGAAGAAAGAAAGAAAATATCTGAAAGAATGAAGAAATATTGGGCAGACAGAAGAGCAAAACACCTTTCAAATAAGAATAGACTCTAATAATTATATTACCTAAATATCATATTAAATTAATGTTGAGCCAAATTGTATCCCTGTGTAACAACTTGTTTACAACTTTGTATTTTTGACTAGAGTGGTCCAATGAGGGCCATAAAATAAATAATAGTAAAAGTACACATCGGTGTAATCAGGAAAGACTACAGAATAAGGTAATAAAAAATGATTTTTCCTCTGTTCTTAAGTACTGTCAGGCATCCCGCCTCTGACAAATGAGTCGGCGACCAGCAGACGTGGCCAGTGCGTGGGCGGCCGACTAGAGGCCGCCTCTGCAGGTGGTCGCGCTGCATCACGGGCCGCCCTCGCCAGCCGCGGCCGCCTCCTTCT
This sequence comes from Schistocerca nitens, assembly GCF_023898315.1. Taxonomy (NCBI): domain Eukaryota; kingdom Metazoa; phylum Arthropoda; class Insecta; order Orthoptera; family Acrididae; genus Schistocerca; species Schistocerca nitens. Next base: position 390,636,646 of record NC_064615.1, read on the forward strand.
GTTCTCGGCGCTTCTCTTTGGGAATTTTATATTCAAATTAGCAGGCCCGCCCCTCCTCGCAGTTTAATTATACGCAGGATTTTTCACGGTCGGTTTGCACGGCCAGAACTCGCCTTGGTCTGTATCTCAGCGAAAGGGTCCCGACACGCGCTGCGCTACTGCGTTCCGGTGCTAACCGTACCCCACGGCCAGGCAAGCGCTGAGCGTTTCTCGGCAAATAACAACAAAAAAGAATACTCTGTCCAATTATACTTCGAAAATAGAACCAGTACTTTGTACGAAAATATGACAGGGAAGAAAACAGTCAAATGTACAAATAACGAAAGCTTTCCACGTTGACTTGGTTTTAGTTACAATTAAATATTCACGTTGTCAATTAGTACTTGCTCACGGAAAAGTTCACAGACACATTAACTTTTTTTTTCAAAAAAATAATTGTACATTTGTAATATTTCTAGCTTAAAGCTGTCTATAATTTCTTTTCGATCATCATTTCATCTCAGCGTTGTGTAAATGAAATTATTTTCCGTCTCTAATTCAAGAAGCGACTCATGCTATGTGGATTATTATGAAGTGCGAGCACCCAATTTCAGTTTAACTAATTATGCCCAACCCAGAAATTTACTGCAACAGAACTGGTTCAACTGGCTCTGAGCAATATGGGACTTGACATCTGAGGTCATCAGTCCCCTAGAACTTAGAACTACTTAAACTTTACTAACCTAAGGACATCGCACCCATCCACGCCCGAGGCAGGATTCGAACCTGCGACCGCGGCGGTCGCGCGGTTCTACACTGAAGCGCCCCGAACGGCTGGGCCACACCGGCCGGCACTGTAACAGAAATGTGGCCATTTGTCCGTCTACACCGGACACTCAGTAATGGATACACATCCGGAACTGTGCAGAAGTGTAACAGGCAAACTACTAGGATGTTCTAATATACGTTATGATAGCCAGTGTGACAGATGGCTGTCATTCGAAAAATTTATTTCGACAGTGACTGTGGTGCGAATAAAATATTACAATTCTTGCCGTTCCTTTACAGCTCCTTCCTACTCTTTTTCACAGATTTCTCCTTTCGCCGATTTTATGTACTGCTGAAAACGTCGTTATGTACACGCGATTTGAAAATTCTCGTAAGTGCACGTCCTCATGCCACATATAGTATTTTATATATTTTCCCATCTTAACTGAGGAATCATATATCTGAGAAAAAAATGAACGTTTCTGTAATTAATTAAGTCTATGTTAATGAGGAAAAATAGGATATTTATGAACCATGAATTAATCAATTTAGTACATCTGCTGCTTACTTTCATACTAAACATATTTCGTGTCCATCACATTATGACGTCAAATAACTCGATTTATCACATGACCAGAATAGATAACGCCTTGAAAAAATGTTATCAGATGAACGTTAACAGGCGTAAAACAAAAGTAATCCAATGCAGTCGAATTTTGCCAACTAATGATGACGCTGTTAGATTAGAGAGTAACACAATAAAAGGGGTCGATTTTGCCAGAAAAATAACTGTTGATGGCCGAAATACAGAGGATATGAAATGCAGGCGAGAAAAAGAATGAAAAATAGTTTTGGAAAAAAAATGGTTCAAATGGCTCTGAGCACTATGGGACTTAACTTCTAAGGTCATCAGTCTCCTAGAACTTAGAACTACTTAAACCTAACTAACCTAAGAACATTACACACACCCATGCCCGAGGCAGGATTCGAACCTGTGACCGTAGCGGTCGTGCGGTTCCAGACTAGAGCGACTAGAACCGCTCGGTCACACCGGCCGACGATTTTGGGAAAGGGAAATTAGTTAAAATCGAATATAAATTCAGGCGATCGTGTTGAAACTAATGCCTCCGAATTTTTCATGTGTAAACTCTCAAAGCTTTTTAAATGAAAGAAATTTTATTAACGTTCTTTATGTCTACATATTAATATCTCAAGATAGTCACCACGACGACGGCCACATTTCTCCCAAATAGAGACCAGTTTGTTGATACCGTCACTGTAGAATGTTTTACTTGTTACGGACCAACAACTTCACGTCTGCTGCCACCGCTTCATTGCTATGAAAGTGAAGTCTTCGAAGGTGTTCTTTAAGTTTTGGAAACAGCTGAAAGTAGGGTGGGGCACAGTCGGGTCTGTATGGAGGACCACCGACGGCAGTGAACGCAAGATGCTACAGATGTCGCAGCACCTGTATGCGGTGTGCCATTGTGATGCTGAAGGATAGGGTGCTCCGTGCATGACGAACTCTTCGAATTAGGAACTCGGTTACAGCATGCTGTCTGTCACGCACTAACATAGTCACGCTACACTCCGCAATGTTACACGTTACAATTTGGAGCCCTCTAGCGGCAGAGTTCTGCAGATATGTAGACATGAAGGGTAAGGACGCAGAGTTATAATAAAGTTTGTGTTATGTAAGAAGCTTTAATAGTTTTCACAAAAAAATCCGAGGCATTACTTTGCAGCACGCCCTCGTAAGTGTTAGGACACTTTTCTCAGCATATTTGACTGGAGTGTAATCTTGTATGGGAGCGAAATGTGGAAGATAAACGGTTTAGACAAGAAGAGAAAAGAAGCTTTAGAAATGCGGTGCCACAGAACAATGCAGAAAATTAGATGGGTAGATCAATAACTAATGCGTAATTACTGAATCGTACTGATATGAAAACTAATTCATGGTCCACTTTCGATAAATTACAATAGAATGAGGTGTTGGGGGTATTTTTTATGATATAGATCAAGGTTTCACTGCAGTAGTAGGTTAAGATAATGGATTTAGGCTGTAGTAGTTATATAGAGAAGGAGAGGCTTGTGCAGGATAAACTAGCGTTTAGAGCTCCGTCAGTCCAGTCTTCGGACTCAAGAGAATACTGGCAGCAATACACACAGATGCACACACACACACACACACACCTTCATGTACATGTTTTCCAGCATTAGAGACCCACTGTTTCTGTTCTGTTGTTCAACATGCCACATATGTGATAAATTCCAGGTTTTTCCTACATCCTCGGTCTGTTCTCCATTTCACCTTCAGGCGTGGGTAATCTCATGATACGTTTCGATTACCACTCGGTGTTTCAATTGTTCGTTCATACGACCAGAAGCCAAAAGGTCTTAGAAGAGCTTTGTTCACTAAACCCTAGATTACTAAGCCCTCGTAAAATTTACGATTCCAGGTGGTACCGATTCGCAGTTCCCGCCAGTCTAGTATTGTCAGCATGGGGAGTAAAGCAGGACATTTTGTACTTATTTTGTGTGTGTTGTACCATTGGAGAACTAATCATTGTAACGAACTAGTGCGTAAACTATAAATTATGACTTCCTTTGAATAAAATATGGAGTTTTAAAATTTACGAGGGTTTAGTAACAGGTCACATTTCACACCCTTTAGTGTTAAGGTTTAATATGCTTGCCAGAAAGGATGTAACGGAGAAATGACAAGGCCAGGAAAAAATTTTTCACTCTCAGCCAAGTGTGTGCTGTTTCTGACAACCTACAATTTTCTCGTTAGCTCGAACATATAAACAAATCCATAAATGTGGATGAAGCGAAACTATATTGGAATAATGAGTTAAACCAGATTAGATTAAACATGTATGTGTGGTAACTGGGCTCACCCGATTCCGATCTCATGTGTGTAGTGTGTGTGTGTATGTGTGTGTGTGTGTGTGTGTGTGTGTGTGTGTCTGTCTGTTGATTTTTGGTTATGTATGTCCACATATTCTGCTGTATTCACAGGAACTGTTATTTATTCCACGCATTTATGTGACTGAGGTCAGTAAACTGAGTGAATTCAGAGGCACTAGACTCAAAGTTACCTTTTTACATCTTGGCGAAAATTTTCATTATAATAAAGGGTGCAGCAAAAAGAAGCATCCGATTTGTTACGTCTGTCTTTCTGAAACTAATAAGCATATAATGAATTTTTTTTATGAAGGGGAACCTCAAAAAGATTTTTTTCACACCTTTTCATAGGTGTTCAATATGCCCCCCATGAGATGCACGGCGTATGTCAGTGCGGTATTCAGATTCTTCCCATACTGCAGTGAGCATGCGTTGAGTTACAACTTCCACAACTGCTGTTATGCGATGTCTTTGATAAATCCTCACAAGAAATAATCACGTAGTCAGGTCCGGTTACCTTCGAGGCCTATAATGTAAGGTTGAATCATTTGGTTCAGTGCGGCCGATACACCGTTCAGTAATTCTTTGATTTAAAATTCCCGCACTTCCAGATGCCAGTGTGGCGGTGCCCCATCCTGTTGGTAAATGAAGTCTTTCGAATCAGTCTCCAACTGTGGGAAAAGAAAGTTCTTAAGCATATGAAGGATGCGTTCGACGTCTGTGTCAGACACTCCGGGATGGTCAAACGATTTGCCTTTACACAAATAACCTGTTTCATGAAATTGTTTATGCCATCGTCTGATGCTCTATGCTGTAGGAGGATCCACACCATACCTAGTACGGAAGTCACGCTGAACAGTTATTACTGACCCTCATTCCGCAAAACGTAGAACACAAAACGTCTTCTGTGGTCCCGACACCATTTTTACTTGAACTGAAGTGGACGCACACTGCTGCTACCTAGCGGGAACCATGTAAAACTCGAGAGTTTGTTCTTTCCAACAGTACGTTGTTCACGAAAATATCTCGAATAACATAATAGATATGAATTTTTCTTAAACGTCGGATAATTCTTCTTGGTACATCCTATATAATATTGATTCCCACCATGAAGAAGACAGGATGCAAAGTGTACTGCGTGGTCAACAGTCGGTGTACCTGTAATATCACTCTATTATTTGATTACTTTTACTGATTGATAATCAAATGTGTAGTAGTTCACGTTGATATGCCGTTAATCAGTAACAGTGTAACATTTCATCCCTCACAAAAGCAATGATTTTCCGCACGGAGTACCATAAAGAGGTACATACAGCTATTCGAGGAATGAAGAAAGAGAAAGCACTGGCAGAAGGGATACAACGGAGAAATGACATAGCGAAGAACAAATCTTTCACTCTGCAGCGGAGTTTGTGTTGTTTCTGACAACCTACAAGTTTATCGTTAGCTCTCACATATAAACAACACGCTGACAAAAATTATGTGGATGACAAAGACACCTTATGATCACTTTGTATTCGATTTCATTCACAATCCTTACAAGTTACTCTTTAATAATTACTTAACAATGCATCAATGCATCAGAACCTAGAAAATGAAGGCCATTCAGACATAAAAGGAAGGAGTGAATTTGTAACAAAAGGATTTACGTAAACAGCAAAATACGTTTTAGGTACAATATACTCGGAAAGAAAAGAAATATAGCTCTTATGTATACCTGCAGCTATAACAGAGGAGACCAGGATTTTGAGCAAACAATAATAGTGGATTTATGGAAAATATTGAACTAAAACTGTCTGTAAATGTCTTCGCGTATATGAGGGAAGATATATTGAAAATTTATTGCTAGAAACATTAATACGAAGAAAATGTAAAGAATACAAAATTTAAATTCGTGTTGATAAGAATCGCATTTTATCCGTTAATAACTGTGGCGTTCGCGAAAAAAGTTCAAATAAGTAATATTTATACATGCAAGAATATTGGCTAAAGTTACTCTCGAAGATAATGATAAGAAATGTTAATTAAATTGGTTAAACTGTACTTTGATCAAGTCCAGTAATGATATACGTATAATGAAATAGCAATCACTATCCTAAGTGAAGAATGTAGACAATGAATGCATCCGAGAGGAGAAAAAAATCTTATCAAAGTTACCTTTTGTGACCTCTCTCGCAGCAAAATCATACGCGGACAGCCAAAAATATTTTGATTAAGAGTAACATGACGTCGACTTAGAACATCACAGTTACTAATGAGTGCATTCGATATTGGATCAAGCTATTCTATAAAGTAACAAGAAATGTTACTTTTACCTGGTTATTTACATCTTCTTCCAGTTGGTTCTTAATACAGCAACTTTATACGTAGATATCTGTTCTGACCCAGCAGGAAACCAAATAGGGATGTAAATGCAATACAATGAGAGCTACACAGAGCAATCGATAAATGCGTGTCGTTTGCTCGCATGCCTACACCAGAAAGAGTGAAGACTGACACCAAAATATTTGCACATCCAGATAAAGCATTAAAGGACAGAAATCAAAACATCGTTAAATTGAGGTGCCTCTTTTGACTCTGTACTACAAAGATATCTTTCTGATGGAATATTATATTAATATTTTGTAAAACTAACAATGGCTTAGGTTGTTATACTACAGAAGGCAGACGGCACTCTAACAATCAACAAATGGAAAACTGTCCACGTTAGAAGATTTCTTTAAATATTTGTGTAGGTCATGAGATGGACCATAAACACAGATACTTAATCACGATAACAATGATTTTCGGCACGTAGTACCATATGAGGTACATACAGCTATTCGAGGAATGAAGAAAGAGAAGGCACTGGCAGATGATGGTATTTTGGTACAAATTACTATAGCTGAGGAAAAGGTTACACACAGAACAATGTTCCAAAACCACTATAGTTATTCCTCTTGCAAGCAAAGAGGACATGTCACCTTGGACTGTAGACCTATAACTATAAATTTTAATTGAAACGTTACGAAATTAACAAAGCTTATGTAGAAGACAACATAAGAAGTAGCTATAGCACAGTGAACCACTTGCAAATCTGAAAGAAATGCTGTTTTTGAGTATGTGTTCGAGGAGACCTAACAGTTCAGTTCATCAGTCTCCTTTTCATCCCCCAGAATAGAAGCAGTGTGCCCATCCTGCCTGTCTATAGAGCAAATTCTGAAAGCAAATGTGAGAAAGGTTTCGTAGCGGAAAGTATGAACCATCACGGTATTCATCTAGCTGGATGTGGGAAACCGCCTAAAAACGACATCGAGTCTGGCTGGCACATCGCCTCCTCACTGTCAGTCCGCCAGGCGGTTTCGATCCAGGATCGGTAAACCTCCTCATCCCAGAAGCGGTCGCGATAACACGCGCAGGTACACGGGCAGATCCTAAAATAAAATCATAGAATGGAGCATGGCGTATGAATTATCATTTGTTGTGAAAAATTATTTTAATAAAACTTTTGACTCAGTGGTAATAAAATCTGTACTGATATCGCAAGAGGAACAAGAATTAACTTATGTCAATTACTAAAGAACATGCGCACTAATGCTGAAGTTACACCTCATTTACTGTGACACTAAAAATTGAAAGAGGAGCCTGGATCCATGTCGCCCAAACTATTGACAACAGTTCTAGATTAATACAGAGCCACTGGGGAAAAAGTTAGGATTGGTATTAGTGGGACTACAGTGGTGAGTTAAGATGTTATGACGCCCTGTTTAAGAGTGAGTTAATCTACTTTTGGAATGCAAGGCAGCGGTGATTCTGCGTAGCGTGGTTTCGAGAAGTTCTTGATAAGTTTCCGGATGAATGTGGTCGCAGATATCTACTCACAGGTCATGGAATGCCAGTAAATTATGGACTGGTGTTTTGTGAGCGCTGAGCTGCTACATGACAGTATTCCAGGCGAATTTGGAGGCGAAGACATCAAACCGAGTTGACTATCGTGTTCCATGTGGTGTTGTTCGCCACAGACAACACGCTGGCGTGTTGATTCATAATTCGTGGGCTGGCACCAGACGTTACGAGTACTGTAGCCAGAGGCAGCCACAGAGCAATCGCCACCGCCACCCAACGGCCGCACCACGTACACGATCCTCTTGGCCGGCACAGGGAGTCCGTTACTGAAATGAGTGAGAGGCCGCTACAGACTATTATCACTGCCTTGCCTTCCTAATTTGCCTATCTTCACCAACTCGCGTTCTGCACCCACTCCTCCACTTGCCACACCTTGTTCTCTTCCTACACCACCTTCGGATCCAAATCATTATTCGCAAAACCCAGTCCCAGCGCCCAGTTTCTCACTCCCTAACAATCAATCCAGGTACCCTGCTGTGCAGCTGTATCCACATTATCAATATTCCACCTTCCGTGCACCTCCTCGCGTTATCCATCCTCTCCTGCGGAATTTTAACTATGTCCCCTTCCCAACTACGAAATCGTCCCGAGATATACCCCACCCTCCAACCCTAACCACAAAGCTCCATCTCCACACCTTCGTTATGACAAGTTTTTCACGTGCCGCCTGGCATCGCCATTACACCATGGTATCATTCACATTCATCAGTGACTATATTTTAACTATAAAATAAAATCGTCAAACGAGTTAAAAAAACCAATATTTTCCTTCTATGTGTGTTTTACAAAATTCTCATTTAATGTCATTTGTTTTTATGTAAAAATCGTAAATAACGTCCACCTATGTTTTTTTTTAAAAAAAATCGTCTGCTGTTGTCGTCTTTTATATATTTTAACCACCTGTGAGTACAGTTTACGTAACGAAACTTCCTGGCAGATTAAAACTGTGTGACGGGCCGAGACTCGAACTCGGGACTTTTGCCTTCCGCGGGCAAGTGCTCTACCAACAGAGTTACCCAAGCACGACTCAGGCCGCGTCCTCACAGCTTTACTTCTGCCAGTAGCTCGTCTCTTACCTTCTAAACTTTACACAAGCTCAGTTGGTAGAGCACAGTTTTAATCTGCCAGGAAGTTTCATATCAGCGCACACTCCGCTGCAGAGTGAAAATCTCATTAGTTTATGTAACGTTTGGTTGAGGAGCTGTTTTTTATTTACCGCCAGCGCGCCCTGTTGTAGGGAAATGACATGACAGTAAAGGAACACGAAATACCATTCGTTCTCATCTGTACTGTGATCATCACCTACAAGTGTACAACCATCCTCTGTCAACGACTTCAAAATACGTACTTGGCTGCAGATCAGAAGACTCTGGATATTCGGTTTGCCTCTAACTGCATATTTGTGCGGCCACACATTAAGAAAACTCTTTTTACCTAACTGTTTTTGCGTCTCTCATTCTCTGATTTTTGCTGGAGAACACTTCCTTGCTGGGACAGCATTACAGTAACAAAGATATTGTGTTTTTCTTATAGATTCTTGGACAAACACAACGCTTGCTCATCGCATCTGTATTGATATTGTTTTTGTTCCAGAACAATTCAATCGGCAATCTGCTCCTTTTTTACGTATTCTTGTCTGTAATTTCTAATCAAGACATTCTTTCCATCTCCAGTACTTAACTACTTTTCCATTCAGTGCTTGTTTTGTGCTGATCATGGCCAATGTACGCGAAGACCGTCCGTAAGCCAAGGTATACAGTTGCCGCCCAGCAAATCAAATAACTCTGTGCCGGAATGACTCAACTGATCCAACTCCAAACCTGTCTATCGGCATCACTTGCAGCACCGCAAGCAACGCCACAGTAAGTAGCCGTGCGGGTAGCCGCGCTGTCAAGGGCGCCTTGTGACGGTTCGCGCGGCTCCCCTTGTCGGAGTTTCGAGTCCTCCGTCGAGCATTGGTGTGTGCGCGTGAGTGTGTGTGTGCTGTCTTCAGCGTAAGCAGTGTGTAAGCCTAGGGATCGATGACCTAAGTAGTTTTGTCCCACAGGAACTTACCACAAATTTCCAATTTTCAACAGTAAGCACCGCTGTCCGTGCACCACAGTTCTCGGCATTCGACGCACGGCAGGAAGACCGGTTTGAGTGAGTACTGTGCCTAGCTCGACGCCCGCTTCACGGAACATCATATTCTAAGTATGGACAGAAAAGCACATTTTTAGCGACATGAGTAGTCGCAGTATACAGGCTGGGCTGCTATCTTTTTCCTGTCACCCGCCCAGAGGGTGTTCATTCATTCATTCATTCATTCATTAATCCTTGTTCCATAGATCATGAATACGACATTTCGTAATGATGTGGAACGTGTCACTTTAACATAAGTTTTCTTTACACAAAATAATTAATTAATTTTTTTACAGCTACTACTTCATATCTAAGAATGCATCTACTGACAAGGGAACCTCCCCATCGCACCCCCCTCAGATTTAGTTATAAGTTGGCACAGTGGATAGACCTTGAAAAACTGAACACAGATCAATCGAGAAAACAGGAAGAAGTTGTGTGGAACTATGAAAAAAATTAGTAAAATATACAAACTGAGTAGTCCATGCGAAGATAGGCAACATCAAGGACACTGGGAGCCTAGGTGCGCCGTGGTCCCGTGGTTAGCGAGAGCGGCTACGGAACGATAAGTCCTAGGTTCAAATCTCCCTTCGAGTGAAAAGTTTAAATTTTTATTTTCAGTTTACGTGACAAACTCTTATGTTTTCATCACTATTTTGGGAGTGATTATCACATCTACAAGAAAACCTAAGTCGGGCAAGGTAGAAGAATCTGTTTACCCATTCGCTAAGTTTACAAGTAAGGTGGGTCGACAACATATTCCTGTCATGTGACGCACATGCCGTCACCAGTGTCGTATAGAATATATCAGACGTATTTTCCCGTGGAGGAATCGGTTGACCTATGACCTTGCGATCAAATGTTTTCGGTTCCCATTGGAGGGGCACGTCCTTTCCTCTACTAATCGCACGGTTTTGCGGTGCGGTCGCAAAACACAGACACTAAACTTATTGCAGTGAACAGAAACGTCAATGAACGAACGGACAGATCATAACTTTGCGAAAGTAAAGAAAGTAAAATTTTCAGTCGAGGGAAGACTTGAACCAAGGACCTCTCGTTTTGCAGTTACTCACGCTAAAGACGGGACCACGGCGCTGCTGCGCTCGCATTTTCCTTGATGTTGCATATCTTGCATATGGACTACTCAGTTTGTATATTTCACTAATGTGTTTCACGGTTCCACACAACTTCTTCCTGTTTTCTCGATTGATCTGTGTTCAGTTTTTCAAGGCCTATCCACTGTGCCAACTTATAACTAAATCTCAGGGGGGTGCGATGGGGAGGTTCCCTTGTGAGTAGAAGGAGTTGTCATTTAGAAATTCTTTTAATTTGCTTTTAAATGTTGGTTGGCTATCTGCCAGACTTTTAATACTACATTCCTGGAAATTGAAATAAGAACACCGTGAATTCATTGTCCCAGGAAGGGAAAACTTTATTGACACATTCCTGGGGTCAGATACATCACGTGATCACACTGACAGAACCACAGGCACATAGGCACAGGCAACAGAGCATGCACAATGTCGGCACTAGTACAGTGTATATCCACCTTTCGCAGCAATGCAGGCTGCTATTCTCCCATGGAGACGATCGTAGAGATGCTGGATGTAGTCCTGTGGAACGGCTTGCCATGCCATTTCCACCTGGCGCCTCAGTTGGACCAGCGTTCGTGCTGGACGTGCAGACCGCGTGAGACGACGCTTCATCCAGTCCCAAACATGCTCAATGGGGGACAGATCCGGAGATCTTGCTGGCCACGGTAGTTGACTTACACCTTCTAGAGCACGTTGGGTGGCACGGGATACATGCGGACGTGCATTGTCCTGTTGGAACAGCAAGTTCCCTTGCCGGTCTAGGAATGGTAGAACGATGGGTTCGATGACGGTTTGGATGTACCGTGCACTATTCAGTGTCCCCTCGACGATCACCAGTGGTGTACGGCCAGTGTAGGAGATCGCTCCCCACACCATGATGCCGGGTGTTGGCCCTGTGTGCCTCGGTCGTATGCAGTCCTGATTGTGGCGCTCACCTGCACGGCGCCAAACACGTATACGACCATCATTGGCACCAAGGCAGAAGCGACTCTCATCGCTGAAGACGACACGTCTCCATTCGTCCCTCCATTCACGCCTGTCGCGACACCACTGGAGGCGGGCTGCACGATGTTGGGGCGTGAGCGGAAGACGGCCTAACGGTGTGCGGGACCGTAGCCCAGCTTCATGGAGACGGTTGCGAATGGTCCTCGCCGATACCCCAGGAGCAACAGTGTCCCTAATTTGCTGGGAAGTGGCGGTGCGGTCCCCTACGGCACTGCGTAGGATCCTACGGTCTTGGCGTGCATCCGTGCGTCGCTGCGGTCCGGTCCCAGGTCGACGGGCACGTGCACCTTCCGCCGACCACTGGCGACAACAACGATGTACTGTGGAGACCTCACGCCCCACGTGTTGAGCAATTCGGCGGTACGTCCACCCGGCCTCCCGCATGCCCACTATACGCCCTCGCTCAAAGTCCGTCAACTGCACATACGGTTCACGTCCACGCTGTCGCGGCATGCTACCAGTGTTAAAGACTGCGATGGAGCTCCGTATGCCACGGCAAACTGGCTGACACTGACGGCGGCGGTGCACAAATGCTGCGCAGCTAGCGCCATTCGACGGCCAACACCGCGGTTCCTGGTGTGTCCGCTGTGCCGTGCGTGTGATCATTGCTTGTACAGCCCTCTCGCAGTGTCCGGAGCAAGTATGGTGGGTCTGACACACCGGTGTCAATGTGTTCTTTTTTCCATTTCCAGGAGTGTATTTGGCAAGTGACCAAAGATTTTTGTGGCAGCATAATTGACCCCTTTCTGTGCCAAAGTGAGATTTAATCCAGAATAGTGAATAGGCTAGAGTACTTGATTGCTGCGTTAGACAAATACTTTGATGAGCAAGTGGACATGGCTGCAGCTCGTTACTAGTTTTTCAGATTACCTAGATAATATCATGAAACTAACAAACAGTGGTAGCTGATTTATATGCATTTCAGATTTATGTGTGGATGTAGTAGATATTAGAGTGACGACATAATCCGCACTCAGAATGTTTGTGACTCATGAATCGGGGAACAAGTACTAAAAGTTCCGTGATTATGGTTTGAAGCAAGTGTCAGAATTAAGTGTGTCACATGACTCACATGATAGCGCTGCGGTACAGTTTGGCTCTCCCATATTTCGTTGGTACGAAGTAGGGCAAAGTAGGGCAGCGCACACTCCGTTGCAGAGTAAAAATATCATTCTGGAAACATCCCCCAGGCTGTGGCTAAGCCATGTCTCCGCAATATCCTTTCTTTCAGGAGTGCTAGTTCTGCAAGGTTCGCAGGAGAGCTTCTGAAAAGTTTGGAAGTTAGGAGACGAGGTACTGGCAGAAGTAAAGCTGTGAGTACCGGTCGTGAGTCGTGCTTCGGTAGCTCAGTTGGTAGAGCACTTGCCCGCGAAAGGCAAAGGTCCCGAGTTCGAGTCTCGGTCGGGCACACAGTTTTAATCTGCCAGGAAGTTTCAAAGTAGGGTTGTTGGCAAACACGTCGCGCTCCCAGTTAACGCGCCGCGTCATTCCAAATTACAGCGAGGGCATCACCGTAGGCAACAGCGGCAGTGTCATAAGGAGAAGGAGGAGATTACTGTTTAACGGCCTGTCCACAACGAGGTCAATAGAGACGGAGCACAAGCTCGGATTAGGGAAGGATGGGGAAGGAAATCGGCCGTGCCCTTTCTAAGGAACCATCCCGGCATTTGGCTGAAGCGATTTAGGGAAATCACGGAAAACCTAAATCAGGATGGCCGGACGCGCTATTGAACCGTCGTCCTCCCGAATGCGAGTCCAGTGTGCTAACCACTGCGCCACCTCGCTCGGTGGCAGTGTCATAGACAGACGGCACGCCGTGTTCCGTCTTTCCGTAAGTGCTGCACTTCACACAAGCGGCAGGCACCGACATGTACAAACAGTGTGTTTGCAAAAGCGGAAGTCGCACTAGTAGTCCGTTCCTTATTCCAAGTGACTGTCTATAAATGTCAATGCCGTAGCTTCAAAGCCATCTAGTCCATAAAGATGTCCCATCAGCGTCAGAATCAGTGCTTAAGAAGCCTCAGAACTCTTCTCCTCTTCAGCGACTAGCAAACCAATGTTTCGTCAATTTGCAGATCGCTTATCGCAACGTGCTCATGTAGATATATACGGGAGTTTCGGTGACAACAGAACGCAAGTATGGACTGCTAGGAAAGCCTAAACTGCACAAGTCACAACAAATCCATCAGCTTATAACGGTCATGATATCCCAATTCCTGGTGTTTGTAGCCTGACTGACACTTTTCGCAACGTTATGTGTACAGTTTCATCCACAGTGTGGTGCTCAAAGGACAGCCTAAACAGATTTGGCATTGAGACGTTCGATCTTTCTGGATTGCAAATTGAGGGTAGTGTACTTTCTGTGAAAGTAGGACAGTGTTTCAAGACTTTGTGCGGAATTCAGTGAACTTTCTCGGGACGGTGTACCCAAAGAAACCAATTTTGACGCCATATTACAATAAAGGATAATGCAACACCTCCGTTTTATTGGGCGTGGACCGCCCCTCAGGAAATTAGAGATCAGCTTGCACAAAATTAACTAAACTGATAGAAAAAGGCGTAATTTCTCCTGAAGCAGCTAGACGATGGGCATCTCCACTAGCAGTCACTGTGAAGCCGTATGGTGAATTAAGAATGTGTGCTCATTTCAAGCTAACCGTGAATCCCCAAACAGTGGCCTATTTCCGTTATCATGGCACGATGAACTGACGGAGAAGGTAGGAGAAGGTCTTCTCTAAAATAGACTTATGGGTTGCCTATTCCCAGATTCCATTGGTCGAGCTGTCTCATATTCTCTTTTTCAGTACATTCATAGGGTTTATCTTCCTGGACCCGGGTGGGCGCGCCAGCCCCAGATCGAATCCGCCCAGCGGATTACCGACGTCGGCCGGAGTACCACCCAGCCTGGATGTGGTTTTTAGGAGGTTTTCCACATCCCACTAGGTGAATACTGGGCTGGTCCCCACATTCCGCCTCAGTTACATGACTCGCAGACATCTGATCACGTTCGCACTCTTCCATGGTTTACACTAGACACAGACAGCTGTGGTATACTCATTCCATTCCGTGGGGGTACGGGGTGGCAGCAGGAAGGGCATCCGGCCACCCCTTAAAATTAACCTTCCCAAATCCGGATCTAGCCGTGGCTACCCTCCGCCACCGCGGGGTAAGGCACGAGCAAATGAAAGACGATGGAGTTATTTAAGTTTTAGATTTGCCTTCCTGCAGTGCCTCAGCGGCTGCTACTTTTCACCAGCGACGGTAGGTAACGGTTACAGCTGAAGAGTTGCTTTTCCAAACAGCGCTCCATACGAGCAAACCAATTGCGCCTTTACCTGCGGTTACTCTTATTTTAGATGCTGCGGCTATTCACGGCTATTTTTAAAAAGAGTAGCTCAATGTAGACATAGGGTTGAGCCGCGCAGTCTTCTTTCGTGCTTCGCAGCTAATTCGCTTCAAATAATAACCTGTATCTGCGATCCTGTAGTCAAATAGTCTATGCATTTCGGTCTCCCGAGCGCTGTTGGTGAGGGAGGTACAAATTGCAAACTGAGGAGCTACTTGATTGGCCTCGTAAACTGCCACATGGCCGGAAGAGCAGTGTGCTGACCCTATGTCCCTCCATAACCGGATCCAGTGACGCCTGTGGGCTTAGGATTACATGGCGGCCGGTCGGTGGCGTTCAGGCGGAGATTCGTTTTATTGGCTGCAATTGCAAGGTAATAAAATATACAGAAATATAAAATAAAAGGTAAATGAGTAATTTCATAAAAAGGTTTCTGTTCTAAGGTCTGTAATTGATGAAGACGACACACAGTTACGATGAATAATGTTTATTCAAGAATGGACATCACAGACAAATGAGAAGTGGTCCTACAATATTCACTTAAAACACAGAGACAAAATACCCTTACAGAATGCAGTAAAGTAACGTTAAGAGCGTTTTGAGAATGATAGCAAAATCCCCAAACTAAGTAATCATGAGAGCCTCGCGAAAACCAAGTCTATTTCGTGATCACAATACACGAAAATTCACCATCTCAAAGTAGTTCAGAGCTCAACATGATGATTCACAAATAGACATACGCGGTACGAAGAATAGTAACTCATATTCTGTCTATTCTCAGTTCCGTAAACCAAGCGGCAAAGTTTGTCTTACTCTGAAGCACATTCAGACCTCTCGAAATAAAAATCCCTTCGACAGTTAGAGTACAGTATCTGCCGTTCACTGCCCAGAAACAATCACTTATACGACCGAATCTCGCACGGTACTCAAGAGACATCTGACTTCTTCCAGAACTCGCCACAAAGGATCACGAATCACTCCCTTGAGTACTTCAATCGAAAATTCCCCGTCTCCACTTGACTCCCGTGATATTCCGCTATTAACTGCTCTTCTATTGGCTGAAGGACAACCCCATAAAAAATACATCTTGCTTAGGCTCTGCACACATGATTTGATTCAAGGTGACAGCTTCCCGGATCAGACAAATATAGTATAATAATATTTCAAAAAATAAATATCATAATCACTCGGTTGTTGTTGTTGTTGTTGTTGTGGTCTTCAGTCCCGAGACTGGTTTGATGCAGCTCTCCGAGCTACTCTATCCTGTGCAAGCTTCTTCATCTCCCAGGACCTACTGCAGCCTACATCCTTCTGAATCTGCTTAGTGTATTCATCTCTTGGTCTCCCCCTTCGATTTTTACCCTCCACGCTGCCCTCCAGTACTAAATTGGTGATCCCTTGATGCCTCAGAACATGTCCTACCAACCGTTCCCTTCTTCTAGTCAAGTTGTGCCACAAACTCCTCTTCACCCCAATCCTATTCAGTACCTCCTCATTAGTTATGTGATCTACCCATCTAATCTTCAGCATTCTTCTGTACCACCACATTTCGAAAGCTTCTATTCTCTTCTTGTCCAAACTATTTATCGTCCATGTTTAACTTCCATATATGCTTACACTCCATACAAATGCTTTCGTAAACGACTTCCTGACACTTAAATCAATACTGGATGTTAACAAATTTTTCTTCTTCAGAAACGCTTTCCTTGCCATTGCCAGTCCACATTTTATATCCTCTCTACTTCGACCATCATCAGTTATTTTGCTCCCCAAATAGCAAAATTCCTTTTCTACTTTAAGTGCCTAATTTCCTAATCTAGTTCCCTCAGCATCACCTGACTTAATTTGAGTACATTCCATTATCCTCGTTTTGCTTTTGTTAATGTTCATCTTATACCCTCCTTTCAAGACACTGTCCTTTCCGTTCAACTGCTCTCCGAAGTCCTTTGCTGTCTCTGACAGAATTACAATGTCATCGGCGAACCTCAAAGTGTATATTTCTCCTCCATGGATTTTAATACCTACTCCGAACTTTTCTTTTGTTTCCTTTACTGCTTGCTCAATATACAGCTTGAATAGCATCGGGGAGCAGATTATTCACAACACTTACAAATAAAGGTTTGATCATTAATAAATAAACCAACTTTCTTGCGCAAGTGCGCTCACAGCGGATTGTCGCCAAAAACTGGTTCAACAATTATTTATGCCTGCTTGACAGAAGCGTCCTCTGGCACTCTTTTTAATTGTGGCGTCCGCAAACACATGCGGCTGACCACTTTTAAATTAGCACGACTTTTTAATAGCACTTGAAGTCAACATTTAAATAAACCTACTGGCAAAATAGTAAACTGTTCATTAAATAAAAACATAATTATAACAAAATGTGAGATACTGATGCTGTGTTCATTTTCTGTATAAATGTGGAGAATACGATGTTCTGAAGCCTGCCGCTGTGGCCGAGCTTTTGTAGGCGCTTCAGTCCGGAACCACTCGGCTGCCACGGTCGCAGGTTCGAATCCTGCCTCGGGCATGGATGTGTGTGATGTCCTTAGTTAGGTTTAAGTAGTTCTAAGTCTAGGAGACTGATGACCTCAGATGTTAAGTCCCATAGTGCTTAGAGCCATTTTTTTACGGTGTTCTGATGAACATCTGCATAATGAAAAAGGTATAAAATACGTAATGAATCAATAAATAAAATACATACAAATACATAGCTTTCGGGGATGAGAGCTATAGCTCAGTACTATCAGCTGAGATAACGTTTGTAGAAATCGCATAAAGCGATTAAAAGTTGTTAACTCAGAAGGTCATAGTGAAAATGTTTATTCGCTGTGAGATATTAACTTGTACAGTTCTAAAGATTTTGAGATATTGTTGTGTCACTGGATGCGCCTCATTTTTCTGAGTTCGCAAATGTATTGAGATCTGCATTAATTTTGATGTAATTATCGTCTAATCTCGAAGAGCTGTAACTTGGCCATCTTTAAGAGTGTCCGACACTCCTCCATTTCCTGGAGCATATTTTGCACAAAAGCAATGCGAGTATCAACAATACAAATTCCCAGCTCTGCGGTTTACCCGTTTCCGGCTACGTGCTCATTCTCTCTTCACCTGGAAACGTTCAACTGATGCCGCGGGGTTCCCTGCCTTCAGCCATACATCAAATTCACCTTACCTCTTAGCTGTTCTAGGCGGCGCATTAGCTCGCCTAGATTCGCGTTATCTTAAACAGCTGACTGCTGCAATACCTTCATGCTTGAATTACCGTATGATATTGTAATTTTGGATAGTACTCCCAAGAAACAATTATCTCGTCTGAGAAGTTTGTTTCAAGTTCTCTCTGCTGCTGGTTTCAGGTACAACGAAGACAAGTGTTATTCTCAAACTGAAACTGAGTACTTTCGCCACGCAATCAACGCTCAGGACACCTTCGCAGCCTCATTTAACTACAATTCGTAATCTCTCGGCACAACTCATCGTAAGTGAACAAGCTGCAGTACGGAAACTTAGTTGTTACATTTGTCTCATTCCAAATGCAGCGCAAACTGCAGCTCCACTGCACAGATCACGCAGGAAAAGCTTCTTTTGAACGTTCTTAGCAGTGTCAAAGTGATCTACACCGTTTGAAGGAAGCTATGTTGAGTGGTACCTGCTTAAAACATTTTCATCCCACTAAGTCAATCATGATCCCACTAAGCCAGTCGTGATCCCACTATTCCAGTCGTGCTAGTAGTCGATGCTTTTCATACAGGACTGGCGCAGTGATTTCGCACAGAGCTGGATCTTGGAAGGTGCCTCTTACGTGAGGAAGACATTTTTACCAGTTTTAGTAAATTATTGTCTCTTATTGATGTATTCACGATATTCAGGAAGTGCTGTAGTCCGTAGTCGGCCATGGGTCTGAGAGCATTTCCCACGCTGGCTGGCTAGGTGACGAAGCGACCATATGTCGCGCGTAGTGGGGTGGGGCTCGGCGCTGGACCGTAGCAACAAGCGTTAGCCGTGGTAGCATGACGGCAAGTATCGCCATCTTGGCGCCAAAGTCACCGATTTTGTTTATTTATATTTAATAATTAAAGTCATTTATGACAACATGAATACTAGGAGGAGCCTCTGGATGTTTAAAACTATCTCTATCTATATATCTATACCCGAATCCCGCTCCAGCTACTGCCAGGTCTGGGTGCTGACGAGGCCTCTCCATTTGGCTCGGTCCTCCCACCACTTTTCTTCCTCCACTTGCTGCCAGGTCACACCTCTCCTTTCTACAGATATTCTCACTCCCATTTTCCACCGTGTTCTTGGGCGCCCTCTAGGTCTTTTCCCATCCATCTCTAGTTCTTCCATAATTTTACCCATGCATCCTCTTGACATGCCCATACCATCTTTCTTTCAATTTCTTCTCTCATACTTTCTTGTTTCAGGTCCTTTCTAATCTCTACACTCCTTACCCTGTCCATTCTTGTTTTTCCCTTAACTGCTCTGAGAAATTTCGTTTCCCCTGCTTGCAGTCTGCTCCAGTCCCTTTCTGTCATTGTCCATGTTTCTCCACCATAGGTGACAATAGGGATGTAATAATTCTCATACATAAGGAGTTTTGCTCTTTCTGAAACTTCATTATTCCAAATCAGGTGTTTTATTGTTTGGTAGAAATTGCCTCCCTTCCGTAACCTCCTATTAATTTCGTTAGTTATTGTTCCATCCCTAGATATTTCACTCCCTAAATAAGTGAATCTTTCTACCACTTTGAGGGGTTCTCCATTCAAGGTAATATTTCCGTTGATCCCTTTCTCTCTTCCCAATACCATTACTTCACTCTTATCTTTATTTATTTTTAATCCATACCTTTTCATTATTTCCTTCCACGTATCAAGCTGTAACTGTACATCTACCTCTTTATCACGCCACATTACCATATCATCTGCAAAAATCATCTTCTTGTCTTTTTCTTTTACTATATCTTTAACTGCCCTATTCATTCCCTCCATCACAACATTAAAAAGTGCAAGAGATAGAATACTTCCGTGCTTAAGTCCTTGTCTTATTTCGAAGTATTCAGAGTTCCCCAATGGTGTTCTAATTCTACAATTGTGTCCTCTGTACATTGTCTTTATAACATTAATGTATCCATCTTCTATATCTATCTTCTTCATTTTTTCCCAGAGTCTTTCCCTGTCAACTGTGTCATATGCCTTTTCTATGTCTATAAAAACCATTATCACCCTTATCTATAAAACGGAAGAAATTCGACGGCACGACCCAGCAAGGCGGATCAAGGAAGGTCCGACTTACACTCGCAAATTCCGGGTGAAAATGCTGACCAGTCATACTGTAAGTCATATATACCACCCTCTACGGACTCGCGGGTAAGCTGAGTAATAACAGTATCAGTTTAGAAGCGAGGAGATCTTGCAATCTCCAGACAGACTGATTGTCGTGATCAAGGCGTGTGTATTCCTGGTTATGACAGCGACTGCAACTGGCACGCTGCATCTGTGCGGCGGCCTAAATATGGTACTGGCGTAAGTCTACGGCATAGCACACTTGATGAGGGCACATGATGCAACGGAAGCAAGTAGTGCTGTGTTCGCCACGCACCCTAGTGGTGACTGGGGCGCCGCCCGTAGGCGAATGGCGCGCCGCTTGCCGTGGTAGCAGCTGTCGGTGTTGCCCATGAAAACAGCCTGGTGTTGTTGTTCTCTAGGGACGTTGGTGAGTGGCTCCAGAGACGCGTTGCCAGCAGCCTGGCTCTTCGTCAGTCCGCGGAACTTGAAATGTGCGTTGGTGGACTAACAAGGGGAGGCCGCCAATTGTGAAATTCAGATTCGATTCATACTGCGCATAATAAAAGCTCATGGCCAGAGGCGTAATGTGGCAAAGCACCAAGATGCACTTCTCAGCCGTTGTCGAGAAAATCGACAGTTAAAAGAAACCGTTGCGGTGAAATACTCTCTACGATTAGCAATTTTCTACAGCGTCGTGGCGCAGCGGTAAGCGCTCGGGTTCGTAATCCGAAGATCGCCGGATCGAATCTCGCGCTATGCAACTTTTTTTTAGTATTTGTTTTTTGTAGTTCAATTGTATATATATATATATATATATATATATATATATATATATATATATATATAATTCCCGGCAATCAGTTGCAACAATTATGCATATAATAAGTTGTTGAAAGTCGTTTGTCGTGGAAAAACTGGCGACTTCGAACATCATTATGTTTTCCGCAAACAAAGTTGTATTTCACAAATGTTATTAATTGTCTTCATAATGTTAACCACGTATAGTTAACGGAAGACGTAGAGACGATATTCCGAAACGAATACGTATAGCGTAAGTCAAACGTTCGAATTAGAATAGAGACCCCGCGAACACAAATTTGCTGTGGCGGGTAGGAAATATAAACTCCGTTACTCGCTCGTTACACTTGAAGCACAGATGTTGAATGGGCCGAAACGAGCCGCCGCATAACAGCGTAGTTACCCGCTAACTTCGAAAGAAGGTAGATGCGGTCCCTAGCGTAACTTATAACATCGTCGAAAATCAGTGCGGGCGGGAGAGCTTTGGTACAACCTGTTAAAAAAACGTAAAACTGGAGGCGGTACAATTGGAGAGCGATCCGCCTTCACCAACATGCATAAGCAATTCATTAATAGTTTATATATATATATATATATATATATATATATATATATATATATATATATATATGTGTGTGTGTGTGTGTTTGTGTGTGTGTGTGTGTGAATTACAAAAGACTAATAACAAAAAAGAAGTTGCATGGCGTGCGACTCGATCCGGCGACCTTCGGATTACGAACCCGAGCGCTTACCACTGCGCCATGACGCTGTAGAAAATTACTAATCGTAGAGAGTATTTCACCGCAACGGTTTCTTTTAACTGTCGATTTTCTCGACAACGGCTGAGAAGTGCATCTTGGTGCTTTGCCACATTACACCTCTGGCCATGAGCTTTTATTATGCGCAGTATGAATCGAATCTGAATTTCACAATTGGCGGCCTCCCCTTGTAAGTGTCTCAATACAGAAAATATTATTTCAGCGTTCCTGTTCAATCGCTGTAGACTGAGGTGACAATTCATGGGAAGCATTCTAATTACGCGTCGGGCCTCCTTTTTCCCGGTGTAGTACAGCAACAAATCGTTGGAAGTCCTCTGCAGAAATATTGAGTCATGCTGTCTCGATAGCCATCCGTGATTGAAAGTTTAAAGCGCGCAGGATTTCGTGCACTAATTGATCCCTCGATTAGGCCCCATAAATGTTCGGCGGGATTCACGTCGGAGGAGCTGGATAGCCAAACCGCTCGCTCCATTCGCAGACAGTTGTGGCTTTGTAACATGACACAACGTCGCCCATAAAAATTTCGTCGTTGTTTGGCTACATGGTGTCCATGAATAGTTGCGAATGATCTCCAAGTAGCCGGACCTAACCATTCCCAGTCAATGATCAGTTCATTTGGGCCAGAGAACCCAGTACATTCCACGTAAACACGGTCCACACCATTATGGAGCAACCACCAGCTTGCACTGTGTCATGTTAACAACCGCCCATGTCTTCGTAGGATCTGTGCGACACTTGAACTCTACTACCAGCTCTTACCAAGTGAAATCGGGATTCGTTTGACCAGGCCACGTTTACCAATCGTCTAGGGTCCAACCGATGTGGTCACGAGCCCAGGAGAGGCACTACAAGCAAAGCCGTGCTGTTAGCAAAGGCACTCGCATCGGTCGTCTGGTGCCATAGCCCATTAACGTCAGATTCCTCAGCACTTTCCTAACGGATACGTTCGTCGTACGTCCCACGTTGATTTCTGCGGTTATTTCCCGCAGTGTTGCTTGTCTGTCAGCAGTGAGAACCCTACTCAAACGCCTCTCCTATCACTCGCTGAGTGAACGCCGTCGGTTACAGCGTTGTCTGTGGTTGAGGATAATGTGGTGGCACCGCCAGACACCACACTTGCTAGGTGGTAGCCTTTAAATCGGCCGCGGTCCGGTAGTATACGTCGGACCCGCGTGTCGCCACTATCAGTGATTGCAGACCGAGCACCGCCACACGGCAGGTCTAGAGAGACTTCCTAGCACTCGCCCCAGTTGTACAGCCGACTTTGCTAGTGATGGTTCACTGACAAATTACGCTCTCATTTTTCGACACGATAGTTAGCATAGCCTTCAGCTACGTCATTTGCTACGACCTAGCAAGGCGCCATTATCATTTGCTATTTATCTTGTGATGCATGTACCGTCAGACCGATGTTCACCAATTATGGATTAAAGTTAAGTATTCCAGAAGCTACGTACTTTTTTTACTAGACTCAACTCCTTTAACTGTTCCAGACCTCACGCCAGCCTGCGTGAGCTTAAACGCGTGCCTTTCGGCTACCTCACAGTGGCTTGGCTGTCTTACCAAGTCACAACAGATAACGTCTGAAATTTGGTAATAATCCAACACTGAGAAATTACCTTACGTGTGTAAATGTCTACTGTAATACGAGAAACATCTAAGAGCGGTTACGCTGCGCTGTCCACCGTCTGCTGTAAACAGGTAGGTACAATGATCATGTTCACGCTATATATGCACGCACACACACGTCGTTGCCATTCGTTGTATGTGTACTCTTTCAACTCAGACCACTCTTGCCACTGTGGGTCTCGGAATACTGAATTCCCTAACGATTTACAATATGAAATGCCCAAGCATCTAGATCAAACTATCATTCCGCGGTCATTCCTGTCGTGCGGTCTTAATCAAGTGGGAAAACTTCCCACAAGTCTCACGAAAGTACAAATGACAACTCCGCCAATAGCATCTCTGTCCCATGGCTTTTGTCACCTCAGTACAAAGTCGTATCAGAGAGCGCTTTAGTGCCTCTGTTTCTCAAAAGTAGTGACGTAAGAGACAACGAGAGACCACTCTGTTTTTACCGTCCCTGTAGAATGTTTGACTTTGTTGTCGGAGCCACAGCATCACCTCTGTTGGCACCACTTCATGACTATCCAAGTGAAGCCCTCGAAGGTATCTGTAAGTTTCGGAAACAGCTGAAAATGTGTGGGGCACAGTTCGGTCTGTAAGGAGGATAATCAATGACAGCTAACGCAATGCATCAGATTTTTGCAGGTGTAGGAGTAATCGTATGTGGACTCTCACTATCACACTGAAGGAGATAACTCTTCGAATTCGTGCTTTCAGTTTCCTGAGCGTCTCGCAGTACGCCGACATAGTTACGTTACACATCGCTATATTACACGCTACAATTCAGAGAACTCTAACGGAACGGGATTACCAAGTTACGTTAGTAAAGCGGGGAAGTCGGCCGAGTAATATGATAAGTAACACATCAAACCAAATTGAGAACGGAATAAAAATTCGGATGCATTACTTTTCAGCACGCTTTCGTAAAGGTAAGTATTGGCACTGGTCTCAGCACGATAGTGTGAAGAAAGAAGCTGCTATGTGATGAAGCGGAAATGCTTCGATAACGGCCAAAAAATTGTGTTGTGTAGCATTAGATTAAGATCGCATTTCTAGTAGTGTCCAATAGTTTCTCATACGTGACGTCTGGAACACAGTGAAATCTTCTGACAGGAAGCGTGAAGCGTTTTGTGAATGTATTGATGCCAAGTTAAATTAAATACGGAGCCTAAGGCACGGATTGAAGCCATAGTTGATAAGACGACAAGAAAAATATTGCTTTACCTGATAAGTTACTGAACATTAACAACCTTCATGTTGATGCATTGTTAAGTTATTTTAAGCTGCGAGTATTACATGAGGAAAGTGAATGAAATCTAATACAGAATGGGTGTAAAGTGTCTTCGTCTTTTACATTATTTTTGTGACTGCATAAACAAAGTTAAGATAGGTTCATGACATCGTTCTTGAGAAAGACAACTAGCTCTTTACTCACAGGAAGTGTTGAGTGCTGCTGGCAAGGGATTTCAAATTTATTCCGTATTTCCAGATTTCTAAAAGGCTTTTGACCCTGTACCACAAAAGCGGCTTGTAGTGAAATTTGGTGCTTAATGAATATCGTCTCAGTCATGTGACTGGATTTGTGGTTTCCTGTCAGAGAGATCACAGTTCGTAGTAACTGGCGTAAAGTCATCGAATAATACGGAAGTGCTTTCTGGAGTTCCCAAAAGTTGTGTTGTAGGCCCTTTGCTGTTCCTTATCTATATAAACGATTTAGGAGACAATCTGAGAAGTGGTCATAGGTTGTTTGCAGATGACGCTGTCGTTAATCGTCTGGTGAAGTCATCAGAAGATCAAAACAAATTGCAAAACGATTTAGAAAAAATATCTCTATGGTGCGAAAATTGGCAGTTGCCGTAAATAACGAAAAGTGTGAGGTCATCCTCATCAGTGCTAAAAGCAATCCGTTAAATTTCGGTTACACGATAAATCAGTCAAATCCAAAGGCCCTAAATTCAACGAAATATCTAGGAATTACAATTACTGAACTACTTAAATTCTAAGGAACACAAAGAAAATGTTGTGGGGAAGGCTAAGCAAAGACTGCGCTTTATTGGCAGGACGCTTAGAAAATGTAACAGATTTACTAAAGAGACTGCCTACACTACTTTTCTCCGTCATCTTTTAAGATATTGCTGCGCGGTGTGGGATCCTTATCTTATAAGATTGACGGAGTACATCGAGAAAGTTCAGAGAAGGGCAGCACGTTTTGTATTATTACGAAATAAGGAAGAGAGCGACACTGAAATGAATGAGGATTTGAGTGGATACCATTAAAACAAAGGCGTTTTTCGTTCCGGCAGAATCTTCTCACGAAATTTCAATCACCAGTATTCTCCTCAGAATCCGAAAATATTTTTTTTACGCCGACCTACATAGGGAGAAACGGCCATCATAATAAAATAAGGGAAATCAGAGCTCGCACGGAAAGATATAGGAGTTCGTTTCTTCCGCGCGCTGTACGAGATTACAACAAGAGAGAATTATTGTGAAGGTGGTTCGACGAGCCCTCTGCCAGGCACTTAAATGTAATTTGCAGAGTACCCATGTAGATGTAGTTGTAGATGTAGACATAGTATGTCGAGAAATGTTAAAAAAAGTTGATATTCAGTGAAAGTAATAAAAAGAAGAGGGCCATTATAGTTTCAGTGGCTGATCAGACGCTAGACTTTGTCCCCAATTTTCCCCTTGCTGTGATAGCATACGATGAATATATTCACAGAAATTCTAATAAGTTAGCTTTGCTTCCGATGCTTCCGCATTAACGCAGTTTATTATCTGTTGCGTAGATGCGTCTGAGGTAGTAAAACTTTTTGCGAATACACCAAAAATGAGCACACACACGCTGTGCACGTGTGCTGTGGATCATGTGAGCTCATTTGTCAGACATACATGTATCTGCCACTGTGAAGAGTATCCCTCCCCCTCCATCCCACCCTTCTGGCTGGGCTTCTTTGCGGCGGCGGTCAGCTGCCGGCGGCGGCGTACTGCAACCGCAGGGGAGGACCCCGCCGCTTTGTGGCTGCCCTGTCCACTGTGCGTTGTCCGGGACACGGCTGTTTGACTTGGCCGCCACGCTGTGTTTATAGAGCAGCGCAGTGCGGTGCGTCTGTGACTGCAGCGGAGTCCTGCCCCACTCTGGCTCTGCTATCACACTACTGCCAGAGGATCCGCAGATACTGCCTGTCTCGCCTCAACATGTTTACTATGTCCGTAAACCATAAAATACCACCACTTCTTCGCTATTTTAATTATGCGTGTATTACCTGTGAAGCCCACGGAAGCCTTGGCCAAAATGGCTGCAGGAAAGATGCGAAGAAATCGGAAAAGGAATAATCGTTGGTAGGACTGTCTCAACACCTAGAAAAGTCGAAACAAACTTCGGTGCTATTAAAATCTAGGGTATTTATAAAACCATTTAGGGAAATAGGCAATTAAACAGCTATTCAAGCTAGTTTGTAGAATCTATGTGACCGCCTACGTATCATCATCAGGCTTTCGGAGAAACATCCATACTGATCCGAAGACAGCAAGTGCAGATAAGTGTGAGAACTATCGCACAATCAGCTTTACAGTTCATGCATTCAAGTACTGACAAGAATAATACACAGAAGAATGGAAGAGACAATTGAGGACCTGTTAGATGACGATCAGTTTGAATTTAGGAAAGGTAAAGGCATCAGGGACACAGTTCTGATATGGCGAATGCTAATAGAAACAACACGGCAGAAAAATAAACATACGTTCATAGGACTTATCTATTTAGGGAAAGCGTTCATCAATGTGAAACGGTGCTAGGTGTTCAAAATTCTCAGCAAAAACGGAAGTAAGCTACAGTGGAAAACGGATAATTTTAAATACGTTCAAGAACCCAGAGGGAGGTAACGCAGGGATGCAGCATTCATTCCCGTTGTTTAATCTGTACATCAAAGAAGCAAGGACGGCAATAAAAGAAAGTTCAAGAGTGGGATTAAAATTCGGGGCGAAAGGATATTAATGATATACCGAGGACATTGTTAACCTCACTGAAACAGAAGAAGAGTAACAGTAGCTATTGACTGGAATCAACAGCCTACTGAGCAAAAATGCTGATTTAGAGTATACTGGGAAAAGACAAAAGCAAACAGACGTAGCTCAAATAAGAATAGGGACAGACTTAATAACCAAATTTGCGAGCGCGAAATAAGCAAAGCTAAGGAAATCTGCAACCATGGAAACAAAATAACCCATGACGATGCAAGAACGGCATCAAAGGTGCATTAGCACAGACAAAGGCGGCATTCGTGGCCGAGAGAAATCTCTAGAAGTCTAATGGTATCAAATGTAAGCCATAATCTTAGGAAGAAAACTCTGAGAACGTAATGTTTTAGTCCAGTATTCCAAGGCAGTGAATCATGGACAGTAAAAAACTCGGAACAGACGACAATGGAAGCGTTTGAGATGTGCTGCTACAGACAAATGTTTAAAATTAGGTGGACTGGTAAAGCAACAAAAGACGTTCTCCGCAGACCCGGCGAAGAAAGGAACGTATGGAAAACACTGACAAGATGAAGGGACATGTGTTAGGTATGAGGAAACAACTTCCATGCTACTAGAGGGAGCTCTATAGGATAAAAACGGTAGAAGAAGATTGCAAGTCGTGGGACGCAGGCTGCAAGTGCTACTCTGAGAAGAAGTTGGCACAGGAGAGGAATTCGTGGCGGGCCGCATCAAAGTCAGAAGAGTGATATATAGTACTCAGCGACTGTATGTGACTTATAAATTATAGAGTGCAGGAATCAGTCGTCCTTTTTAGATTTTATTATGCAAATCATGCAAATCCGATTTCGGCTAGTAGCTAGCCACTCTCAATGCGCTATTTTTTATTCTCATTGCATGTATGTCCCTGTTGTTCGGGCGTCAGTCACAGTTTATGACTCGACTAATGTCTGAAGTAGTGCTGGAGGGAACTGACACCATGAATCCTGCAGGGTTGTACACAAATCCGTAAAAGTACGAGGAGGTGGAGAACTCTTCTGAAGAGCACATTTCAAGGCATCCAGATATGCCCAATAACGTTGATATCTGGGGAGATGGTGGCCATCGAAGTGTTTAAACTCAGAAGAGTGTTCCTGGAGCCACTCTGTAGGAATTCTGGACGTGTGGGGGTGTCGCATTATCCTCCTGGAATTCCCCAAGTCCATCGCAATTCACAGTGGACATGAATGGATGCAGATGATCAGACAGGATGCTTACGTACGTGTTACCTGTCAGAGTCGTATCCAGACGTATCAGGGTCCCATATCACTCCAACTGCACTAACCCCACACCATTACAGAGCCTCCACAAACATAAACAGTCCCCTGCTGAGATGCAGGGTCCTGGATTCATGAGGTTGTCTCCATACCCGTACACGTCCATCCGCTCAATGCAATTCGAAACGAGACTCGTCCGACCAGTCAACATGTTTTCAGTCATAAACAGCCCAGTATCGGTGTTGAGGGGCCCAGGGGAGGCGCAAAGCTTTGTATCGTGCAGTCATCAAGGGTACCCGAGTGGTCCCTCGGCTCCGAAAGCCCATGTCGATGATGTTTCGTTGAATGTTTCCCACGCTGACTCTTCTTGATGGCCCACCACTGAAATCTGCAGCAGTTTGCGGGAGAGTTGCACTTCTGTCACTTTGAACATTTATCTTCAGTCGTCGTCGCTCCCTTTCTTGCAGGATGTTTTTCCGGCCACAGCTATGTCGTGGATTTGATGTTTACTGGACTGATGATATTCACGGCACACTCGTGAAATGGTCCTACAGGAAGATCCCTCTTCATCGCTACCTCGGAGATGCTGTGTCCTATCGCTGGCGCGCCGACTGTAACACCATATCCAAACTCACTTAAATTTTGATAGCTTGCCACTATAGCAGCAGTAACCGATGTAACAGCTGCGTCATACACTTATCTTATATAGGTGTTGCCGTATTCTGCCTGTTTACATAACTCTGTATCTCAATACGCTTGCCTCTACCTGTTTCTATTCAATACCGCTTCAACCGGACGCGGACTATGTGCCGGACATCCATCATGTTGGAAGTACATCACCATTCTGCCATGCAGTGAAACATCTTGTAGTAACATCGATAGAACATTACGTAGGAAATCAGCATACATTGCACTATTTAGACTGTCATCGATAAAATGGGGGCCACGCTGTATATACAGGTGATCCAAATGGCCAACGGGCGTGTGCTATGTATGCTGCTCCGTATCCTGGACGACATCATCCAAGTGTATATAGGGTGGAGAAAAATTGTGTCACGAAATTTTAACCCTGGATAGCTGATGCCTGTAGGAACCAAAATTACTAATGTGTAGATCCACAACGCACAACTTTTGAACTACAGAAACTTGGCGCCACACAGTCCGATTGGCCGCGGGATTGCACTGTTGCGGGATGCTCTGGACAACATATGATCGCGAATGCTTTGCCGGAGATCACAATGTATCCAAGATGGTGAGAAATGACGACCGTAGCGTTGCCCATCAAACGATTAACGGGAACAGGGCAATCCCAAGACCATTCGGACCCCGTGGCGCCAAGTTTCAGTTGTTTAAAAATGGTGCCTTGTCGACCTACACAACACTAGTAATTTTGATTCCTACTGGCATCAGATATCCAGGGTTAAAATTTCTTGACACATTTTTTTTCCACGCTGTATATACAGGTGATCCAAATAGCCAACGGGCGTGTGCTATGTGTGCTGCTCGGTATCCTGGACGACATCATCCAAGTGTCCGGATCGTTCGCCGGATAGTTACGTTATTTAAGAAAAGAGGAAGTGTTCAGCCACATGTGAAACCTCAACCACTACCTGCAACAAGTGATGATGCCCAAGTAGGTGTTTTAGCTGCTGTCGCGGCTAATCCGCACATCAGTTGCGCGACAAACGGGAATCTCAAAAACGTCGGTGTTGAGAATGCTACATCAACATCGATTGCACCCGTACCATATTTCTATGCTCCAGGAATTGCATGGCGACGAGTTTGAACGTTGTGTACAGTTCTGCCACTGGGTACAAGAGTAATTACGGGACGATGACAGATTTTTTCCACGCTTTCTATTTAGCGACGAAGCGTCGTTCACCAACAGCGGTAACGTAAACCGACATAATATGCACTATTGGGCAACGTAAAATCAAAGACCTTGGCAGGTTAATGTATGGTGCGGCATTGTGGGAGGAAGGATAATTGGCCCTCATTTTATCGATGACAATCTAAATAGTGCAATGTATGCTGATTTCCTACGTAATGTTCTATCGATGTTACTACAATATGTTTCACTGCATGGCAGAATGGTGATGTACTTCCAACATGATGGATGTCCGGCACATAGTCCGCGTACGGTTGAAGCGGTATTGAATAGCATATTTCATGACAGGTGGATTGGCCGTCGAAGTACCATACCATGGCCCGCACGTTCACCGGATCTGACGTCCCCGGATTTCTTTCTGTGGGGAAAGTTGAAGGATATTTGCATCGTGATCCACCGACAACGCCTGACGACATTCGTCAGCGCATTGTCAATGCATGTGCGAATATTACGGAAGGCGAACTACTCCCTATTGAGACGAATGTCGTTACACGTATTGCCAAATGCATTGAGGTTGACGGACAATATTTTGAGCATTTACTGCATTAATGTGGTATTTATAGGTAATCACCTGTAACAGCATGCGTTCTCAGAAATGATAAGTTCACAAAAGTACATGTATCACATTGGAACAACTGAAATAAAATGTTCAAACGTACCTATGTCCTGTATTTTAATTTAAAAAACCTACCTGTTACCAACTGTTCGTCTAAAATTGTGAGCCATATGTTTGTGACTATTACAGCGCCATTTATCACAAAGCGAAGAAAGTGGTTCAACTAAACATTCATATTTCTTTACGTACTACACGAATATGTAGTAAAAAATGGGGGTTCCTATTTTTAAAAAAAGCAGTTGATATCCGTTTGACCTACGGCAGGTTTGATGCAATTCTGCGTACTAATGTATTCCGTTGAGGTCTCTCCATCTCTGCAAACTTACTGCAACCCACATGCAATTGAACCAGCTTTCTGTATTCATCCCCTGAGCTTCCTCTACAGTTTTCACCCGTGACACTTCTCCATTACGAAATTGACGATTTCCTTATGCCTCATAATTAATTCCCACGTCATATCTTGATTTAATTCGACTACATCCCATTACCCTTGTTTCACTAACGTTGATGTTCATTTTTTTATCTCTTTTCGAGGCACCACAATTTCAATTCCTTCCTTTGCCATCTTTGACAGTCTTACAAAGTCACCAGAAAATCTGAAATTTTTAATTTCTTCTCGCTGTACTTTAATTAACTTTCCAAATTTTTCATGAATTTCTTTGCAGCTTACGCTATAGACAGATTGAAAAACGTTGGAGACAGCATACAACGCTATCTCATTCCCTTCTGAACCACTGCTTCCAGTTGACTTTTGCGAGATGTGTGAGAAAAGTAATGAAACTCACAGCACTGGGAGCGACCTGCAACTCCATGTTGTTCTGCTTGTGTAGACCGGTGTGTTCATCATCTCCAGATACTCAGGCCGAGTTTCAGCTCCCTAGAGCCATCTCGTAACTTTTGTGATCCTCATCAATGAAGTTGTGTGTTACGGAAATGGAACATCGGATTTTAGAGCAATGTTACGCGGTTACGTTTTGTGTTAAACTTAGGGAATCCGCGAGTGTGAACTTCGAAAACCTGAAACAGGCCAATGGGGAACGTTCCTTATCAAGAGCAAACGTTTTCTACTGGCACAATTCAGTTTTGGAAGGAACTTTAAAAACCGACGAAAACGTTGAACTTATGCGTGTTTTACAAAGAAATCCTCGGAATGTTCAGATAATGGGTGAGTCGAGTGAGATCGAACATTGGAGACCAGGGAATGGAGCGTCTTGACAACGTACCATGTCACATGGCCTCTACCGTCACGGAATTTTTGACGTCAAAAGGTATTCCTGTTGTTAAAAAGTCTCATTTTCATCTGATATGAGTCGCTGTGGCTTTTTTCTTTTCCCGAAGCTCAAAAATGTCTTAAAGTACGTCATATTGGGACTCTGGAGAACATTGAGAGGAATGTAACCGATATGTTGGAGGTTCCAACAGTTGAAGCCATTCAGATCTGCTACCGAGACTGGGAACGACTTCGCTAGTGCATAGCTGCCGAAGGGAACTACTTTGAAGGGGACAAAATTGTTGTTTGAAAAATAATAGAAACTTCGATGGTAAATAATCAACCACTTTACTTTTCTTACACACCTTGTGGAACTTCTAAAATAAGTCGTATTGTCAGTACTGCCTTGTATGGTCCTGTATAGCTTCTAAATCGGAACTTATCTTCTCTGAGGTGTGCTTAAAATTCGTTCCATTATTCTGTAGATAATGCGTTTCACTCTTCAGAAACCACGACTTATTAAAGTAATGGGTCGGTAGTAATAACAATTGTCAGGCCTTGCGTTCTTTGGAAATGGAATTACTACATTCTTCTTCAAGTGTGAGTGTGTTTCACCTCCTTCATATATGTTGCATGCCAGGTGGAACAGTTTTGCCATGGCAGGCTCTAGCAAGGGTTTTGCTTCACCCCAGTCATTCCACCAGGAAGGAAGTACACGGCTCGTGTTGTCTGTAGTTCAGCCATGCCTAGAAGGTCAATACCGCGGTTCGAATGCGTCCGCGTTATTACTTTGTGCCAGGAAGGGCTCTCAACAAGGGAAGTGTCCAGGCGTCTCGGAGTGAACCAAAGCGATGTTTTTCGGACATGCAGGAAATACAGAGAGGCAGGAACTGTCGATAACATGCCTCGCTCAGGCCGCCTAAGGGTTACTACTGCAGTGGATGACCGCTACCTACGGATTAAGGCTTAGAGGAACCCTGACAGCAACGTCACCATGTTGAATAATGCTTTTCGTGCAGCCACAGGACGTCGTGTGACGACTCAATCTGTGCGCCATAGGCTGCATGATGAGCAAATTCACTCTCGACGTTCATAGCGAGGTCCATCTTTTCTACCACGACACCATCCAGCGCGGTACAGATGAGCCAACAGCATGCCGAATGGACCGCTTCTTTTCACCGATGAGTGTCACATATCGCTTCAACCAGACAATCGTCGGAGAGTGTCTGAAGGCAACGCGGTCAGGCTGAACGCCTTAGACACATTGTCAAGTGAGTGCAGCAAGGTGGAGGTTCCCTGCTGTTTTGGGTTGGCATTATGTGGAGCCGATGTAAGCCGCTGGTGGTCATGGAAGGCGGCGTAAGGGCTGAACGATACGTGAATGCCATCCTCTGACCGGTAGTGCAAACATATCGGCAGCATATTGGCGAGGCATTCGTCTTCATGGACGACAATTCGCGCCCCCATCGTGCACATCTTGTGAATGACTTCCTTCAGGATTACGACTTTGCTCGAATGGAGTAGCCAGCATGTTCTCCAAACATGAACCCTATCGACATGCCTGGGATAGATTGAAAAGGGCGTTTTATGGACGACGTGACCCACCAACTACTCTGAGGGATCCACGCCGAATCGCCGTTGCGGATGGGACAATCTGGACCAACAGTGCTTTGATGAAGTTGTGGACAGTATGCCACAACGAATACAGGCATGTATCAATGCAAGAGGACGTGCTACTGGGTATTATAGGTACACGTGTGTAGAGCAGTCTGGACCACCATCTTTGAAGGTTTCGCTCTATGGTGGTACAACATGCAATGTGTGGTTTTGATGAACAATAAAAAGTGCGGAGCCGCGCGGGATTAGCCGAGCGGTCTTAGGCGCTGCAGTCATGGACTGTGCGGCTGGTCCCGGCGGAGGTTCGAGTCCTCCCTCAGGCATGGGTGTATGTGTTTGTCCTTAGCATAATTTAGGTTAAGTAGTGTGTAAGTTTAGGGACTGATGACCTTAGCAGTTAAGTCCCATAAGATTTCACAAACATTTGAAGATTTTTGAACAAAAAGTGCGGAAACAATTTTTATGTTGATCCCTAATCCAATTTCCTGTACAGGTTCTGGCACCTTCGGAATCGGTGTGATGCAGAACTTTTTCTGATGTATGTAATTCTGAGGGAATGTTGCATACTACAGCAGGCTTGTTTCTACGCATGTCCTTCAGTGCTCTGTTAATTGTACAAGGTAAATTATTCATCACTTTTATTGTAAGATGGCAAGAACTATGCCCCTTACATGAAGTCATTAAAGATCACCTAACTCACGTTTAGCGAACAGTAGGGCTGAACAAAAAAATGACTGACAAGGCACAATGCATCTTGTAGAGGGTATAGTACGGACGTATTGGAATAATTAATGTTGGGTGATGGTTTTAAAGTAATTCACACAACTTTGTGGAAACGAGTCGATTTACTGGACTCTAGTTTACCCCAGGGAAGCATTTAGAGTCGACCGTGGCCGGCTGGGGAACGGCGAAGGGAAGCAACAATAGGCAGCTTAGGGCGGCTCAAGCTCTGAGAAAGTGGTAACGCGGCGCAGCCTCCTGCTGCCTTAAGGTGAGTGACAGTGAGTGGGTGGTTGACCCCGACTCCATGCTGGTGTACCGAGAAACAGACGGAGAACTTGTATGCCTGTTGATAAATGTCCATCGTCCCGTTTTCTGTGAAACATGCGAGAAATCCGCGCAAAGCTACGGTGGAGCGGTCAACAGAGGTCAAAATATGCGTGTTCATGACTATAGCAACTTCATGCTGAATTCACGTTCCGCAGAGCCTGAAGTAAATCAGGTGAAGGGCGACAGCATGAAATACGCCGGCCTCCGATGGGAACCTAGGACCAAGGAATTTGAAGTACTCTCCTGGGAGTCAGAATTGCGGAAAAATTGGTGTTTGTGCAGACGCTAACCTTGATGGGTGGCCTGGGAGGAGCGAAATAGCAGAAGTTGAGAGGAAGAGAAATTTTGTGGGAATTTGTTCACTTCCCAGAGCAGGCATTGGTCGGCTCTGGGAAGCGACACATAATTAACGAGACTTGCGCTACAATTGGCGTAAGTGATTTTGCTGGAGGGGAAACCGAGGCGAAGAGCAGACTATGAGAAGTCTCCGTAGAGGTCATCCATTCCCAGCTTGCCTAGAGTGCGGACATGGCGTTCTTTACTCAGCTTGCCTGAGAAAGAGTGAGCATCTCTGCAGTTTAGGACTTAGCAAATGGAGCGATTGAGCTTGGAGATAGAAAGTTTTGGTTCAGCTATGTACGGAGAAAGATATCTAGGAGTGAATAGATGAGTGCAGCCTTGCAGCACCACGGAGGTCGGCCGACGTCCACACAACAACGCCGCTCCGCCACACTGTATTCGGTGATATTGCGCCCGCTCCGGCCACTGATTAATTTGTTGGATCACGTCGGCAAAGTTTCCACGAGGGTTTCATGGGCCGCATACTGTAGAATTCTTCTCGCACTTCGCATTACGCCTGGGTAAGTCGATAGGAATTACTTTTGAGTTATCGAGCTTTACTCCACGCAAACTCAATTTATTACCACCGCCTGGTAGGAGAAACATGTAATGTGATGATTCAAGGTCGTGAGTTAAAATAAATTTGTGATAATTGACTGCATCTTTTTTCAATCAAGTAGTTGAAATCCCAAGTCACTTTCTTAATTAATTTTATGTTCAACATCTGCATCTGGTGTTCAATAGCTGCATATAACTTCAATGTGCACCCCTTTTTAATTAAAAGTGATCAATTCTGAATCAATTAATGTCAATACTGCCACCGCAGTCCAATCAGGAGTCACATGGCCTTATTACTTTCTTTGTGTTGATCTGTTAATCAATTAGCTGGGGTGAACACACGCCAAAACCAGATAGGTGACGGGTAGGGTGTTACATTATTCATGCGTGTAACTGAAATATCTCTCTGCACTTTACAAAATGTACTCAAGAATATATTTTTTCATAAATACACTCCTGGAAATGGAAAAAAGAACACATTGACACCGGTGTGTCAGACCCACCATACTTGCACCGGACACTGCGAGAGGGCTGTACAAGCAATGATCACACGCATGGCACAGTGGACACACCAGGAACCGCGGTGTTGGCCGTCGAATGGCGCTAGCTGCGCAGCATTTGTGCACCGCCGCCGTCAGTGTCAGCCAGTTTGCCGTGGCATACGGAGCTCCATCGCAGTCTTTAACACTGGTAGCATGCCGCGACAGCGTGGACGTGAACCGTATGTGCAGTTGACGGACTTTGAGCGAGGGCGTATAGTGGGCATGCGGGAGGCCGGGTGGACGTACCGCCGAATTGCTCAACACGTGGGGCGTGAGGTCTCCACAGTACATCGATGTTGTCGCCAGTGGTCGGCGGAAGGTGCACGTGCCCGTCGACCTGGGACCGGACCGCAGCGACGCACGGATGCACGCCAAGACCGTAGGATCCTACGCAGTGCCGTAGGGGACCGCACCGCCACTTCCCAGCAAATTAGGGACACTGTTGCTCCTGGGGTATCGGCGAGGACCATTCGCAACCGTCTCCATGAAGCTGGGCTACGGTCCCACACACCGTTAGGCCGTCTTCCGCTCACGCCCCAACATCGTGCAGCCCGCCTCCAGTGGTGTCGCGACAGGCGTGAATGGAGGGACGAATGGAGACGTGTCGTCTTCAGCGATGAGAGTCGCTTCTGCCTTGGTGCCAATGATGGTCGTATGCGTGTTTGGCGCCGTGCAGGTGAGCGCCACAATCAGGACTGCATACGACCGAGGCACACAGGGCCAACACCCGGCATCATGGTGTGGGGAGCGATCTCCTACACTGGCCGTACACCACTGGTGATCGTCGAGGGGACACTGAATAGTGCACGGTACATCCAAACCGTCATCGAACCCATCGTTCTACCATTCCTAGACCGGCAAGGGAACTTGCTGTTCCAACAGGACAATGCACGTCCGCATGTATCCCGTGCCACCCAACGTGCTCTAGAAGGTGTAAGTCAACTACCCTGGCCAGCAAGATCTCCGGATCTGTCTCCCATTGAGCATGTTTGGGACTGGATGAAGCGTCGTCTCACGCGGTCTGCACGTCCAGCACGAACGCTGGTCCAACTGAGGCGCCAGGTGGAAATGGCATGGCAAGCCGTTCCACAGGACTACATCCAGCATCTCTACGATCGTCTCCATGGGAGAATAGCAGCCTGCATTGTTGCGAAAGGTGGATATACACTGTACTAGTGCCGACATTGTGCATGCTCTGTTGCCTGTGTCTATGTGCCTGTGGTTCTGTCAGTGTGATCATGTGATGTATCTGACCCCAGGAATGTGTCAATAAAGTTTCCCCTTCCTGGGACAATGAATTCACGGTGTTCTTATTTCAATTTCCGGGAATGTAGTTGGTCTGCTGAAGTGGCGATATTGATAGTAGATACTTGTGGACATACATGCCGGCTACAAAGCTTCATTACCGTTAGAAAACACCTTTGAAACCAGAAACACTTTGTAACAGCTGTTACCCTCTCAGTCGTGGGTATGAGTGATGTGCTCTTCCTTCATTTTTTTTCATAGTTCCACACAACTTCTTCCTGTTCTCTCGATTGATCTGTGTTCAGTTTTTCAAGGCCTATCCACTGTGCCACCTTTAACTAAATCTGAGAGGGGTGTGATGGGGAGGTTCCCTTGTAAGGGGAAGTCTTCTACTCGTCCTGTTTCACCTTGCGTTATTCTGTGCCCTGACAGTTCTTCTTACAATAACGTATTCCTTTTCCCATCTTCATCAACGTATTCTTCCCTTTTCATAATTTTGTTGTTAGTTTCTTTTTCGCTCAGATAGCGTTCCTCCTCTCAGCCTTCAATTCTTTGGTTAATACTGGCTTGTTACCTGACCTCTTGACGTCCATATGGCTGCTTCTCTTTTCTCTAAAAATATCTTTAATTTTTCCACACGTGGTGCATGTCTCTTTTATAGTCATGCATACTTCTACAACTTTGTATTTCTGCTCTACCCGTTTCCCTTTTGCTATTTCCATTACTAGACAAAATCATTCTTTAGAAGCTCAGATACCTATTCCTTGCTTTACTCTCTGCATTCTCTCCTTCCTTCAATTAAATTCAGTAGCTCGTGTATAATGCAAAAATATTTATACTGCATCTTGTGTTTTCACCTATATTATCCTCTGATGCCTTCACTATGTCATCCCTCTAAGCTATCCATTCTTATATTGTATTCTTTTCCCGTCTCTCAGTTTATTGTTGACTGATATTCTTTCCGCAATTCTCAACAGCCTCTTGTTATTTCAGCTTATCCTTGTCTCATCGCTGGCCCGAGTGGCCGTGCGGTTCTAGGCGCTACAGTCTGGAACCGAGCGACCGCTACGGTCGCAGGTTCGAATCCTGCCTCGGGCATGGATGTGTGTGATGTCCTTAGGTTAGTTAGGTTTAATTAGTTCTGAGTTCTAGGCGACTGATGACCTCAGAAGTTAAGTCGCATAGTGCTCGGAGCCATTTTGAACCTTGTCTCATCTGAATTTCCTACCTTTCTGCAGTTTCTTCAGTGTAATGCCTTTTGATAACTAATGAATTTTGATCCGAGTCCACATCTTCTTCTGAAAATGTTTTGCAGTTCATTATCGGGATCTGATTTCTAAATCTGTCTTATCATTATATAATCTATCCCAAACCTTCTGGTGTCTTCAAGTCTCGTCTATTTGTGCAATTTCCTTTCATGACCCTAACGCCATGTGGCAGAAATTTTCCGCTATTGAATTCCAGTTAATCATCACAGAAAAAATTGCATTTCCTTTAACCTAATGAATAATTTTTAATGTGAGAATAGAGGATTCCAATCTCTTCATCATCTCTGAAACAGTACCACTGTTGTGGTGTGTCGTTGCTTTGTGTCTTTCTTGGCTACGGTAATACATTCACTGAACAGTTCATAGTATTATAATCGCGTTGCTATTTCCTTGCTAGTATCAGACTTATTATTATATTTTCCCTGTTTATCTGTGAAGCTTTTGATATACTTGCCCTCACTTGACGAGAAATCATGCCCTTCCCATCCCAGCATTTCACGAATTACCACGAACGCTTGTCTTTCTACTATCTCTCACCTACATACACGATTAAATGATTTAAAATTCCACACTATGCGCTCAAACCGTTAAATAGGTTTTTACTGATGACAATAATTATATTCCTAAGTAGCCTCCGCCTAAAGACTGTTTTATCTCTGAAACATTTCACCCTGGATAGTACGGTCATCATTAAACCACACACAAGTCCTGTGTCATCTTCATAATGCTTGTAGTTTCCCCTGGGTTTCAGACCAAATTACCTACCTATTATGGCTATGATGGCTAATTTGCAGGACCACATGAGTTATCCAAATTATTGCGCTTACTACTACTGAGAAGGCTTCTGCTAATTTTTGGAATCATATTGTTGCCTGGTCTCCACACACATACTCTGATGTGATTTCACCTATAGTATGCCCATCTGTATCACTGAAGTGCACACAATACCACATCGTGACAGGGTCCATAGTTCATAGGAGGACTTGTAGCTAATGTAGTGCAAAACACTTTTATAATTGCTTTTGTTGTTTAACTAAATAATTTTCGCTGTTACGTGAACCCATCTGCAAATGGTCCGCTCGCAGTCATATACGAACTATGTTAAAAAGCCTGAAAACTGTATCATTCCACGATTCTTACGATTTACTACAAGATACACTCAAAAAAAGTTAACGTACGTATGTAATGGATGTACGAGATGTACGGGAATCATTCCAAAGGTAGGTTTTTGATGAAGAGGAAAGAAGATTATCTGACTGTTACAAAGTTGAAAAAAGCCATACAGTCATTCACACTGTACAATTTATCAAAACCATCGGAAGCCTAATTCACAGTGATAAATCCAGTACGTGGATTTGACTGCAGTACCGCTATCATTCTCCCACTTGGGTCAAATGTGCATTCTTTAAAGGGTTAAATTTATTTGTTATTTAAATAAAATAAATTGAAGTTGAATTATTAAATACTACCTGCCATCTGATAAAAAATCGGTTTTGCGCATATCACTTCCATCACATAATTTATGTAACACAGCTTTCTGTCGCTCTACCGCCATCCCCTTTCTCTCTCTCTCTTCTCCTTTATCAAATGCGAACAAATGCCCTACCCCTCCCCCTACCTCCCACCTGCCTCACACACAAAGACAGAGAGAGGTTCATAATATTTCTTCATAATCTAAATGAAGTGTATCATGTACCTATGATTCTTTGCCCACAGCTCTCTTTTGCACGCGAAAAAATCTGCATTTCATTATGTATACAGGAATATATCTTGATCGGAATCTCTCTGGCACAAATTTAAATTTCGCCACAGTTGTGTACAGACGTTAATATTGCAGTGAGGAAAGTGACTGACTACCTCAGACAAGCATTCTACAGATCTCAAGTGGCTATTTTAACACTACTTCAATTGAGCGAAACATATGTACTCCTCCCGTCCAGCTCCTCCCTCCTCTCTCTGTAGACCTCCTCTGCAACTTTTATCCACCTCCTCTGGCCCCCTCTCTATTTCCAACCCCACTGTCTCTGTCCATCTCTGTTAAACTTCCCCTCTCGTCCATCTGATCCTCTCCATCTTTCTTCCATCTTTTCCTCTCATACCCCTCTCTTGTAAAGGGGCAGATTGGATGTCAATTTTGCACCTTACATGAGAGATTGTATGTCGTAACAAGTAGATGAATATGTCACCTGACATACT
This sequence comes from Schistocerca nitens, assembly GCF_023898315.1. Classification (NCBI taxonomy): domain Eukaryota; kingdom Metazoa; phylum Arthropoda; class Insecta; order Orthoptera; family Acrididae; genus Schistocerca; species Schistocerca nitens. The sequence goes on from NC_064615.1 coordinate 390,678,005, forward strand.
TCTAGCCGAGCGGTCTGAGGCGCTACAGTCATGGACTGTGCGGCTGGTCCCGGCGGAGGTTCGAGTCCTCCCTCGGGCATTGGTGTGTATGTTTGTCCTTAGGATAATTTAGTTTAAGTAGTGTATAAGCTTAGGGACTGATGACCTTAGCAGTTAAGTCCCATTAGATTTCACACGCATTTGAACATTTGACATAGTTCAGTGATTAGATGAGCAGATATGCCTATCAAAATGTACAGTATGTAATGGAAAGGGATAACTCTCAATTCGACTGTATTAACACATCGAAACCAAATCCTGCATGTCAATGAGCAAAAGGTGAAAAAAGTTGCTGGAAGCAACTTCTTAGTTTAAGGGCACACGTGAGTTACGCCGCCAAGGCCCAAGTACAATGGAACGCTTCTAAAATGGGCTGGTGACCCACGGTGAGAGAGACAACGAACGCGTTGGACCATACATCTTCAGAAAACTGCATTGGAGGATTTCCAGATGAATACAAATAGACCAATGACGCAGTTGATCAGGTGAAATGCTCATGGTATGCTAGTGATTTACGCGTGTAACTTTTAGGCGCCAGGAGTGGGCACAAAATGTCCGATTGGCTGAAATAAACTCGGAAGGACCAGAAAGGGGAGACATTTCAACGCAGTTTAAATGTAGTCCATTTGCGATTTGCAGAGGTAGTTTCCACAAGATAAAAAGAACGCTCCCATTGGTATGAAAAAGCCGTGATTTGAAGCACAAAAGGACACAGGTCGGGGACAGTTTGCCACGAAAGACGAAAGACACAAGCCCGAAAACGTCGTGGACTTCCCTCTGAACCAGCGTCAAGTATAGAACAGGGCGCATCATACTCTCCACGACACCAAAAGAGGAATTTTTTGTGAACATTGCGTTCACTTTGGCTGACATTCAGCTAGAAATAAGTTGAAGAATCGTTGAGTTCCGATAGCGGAGAAACGAAACAGCCACGTAGTTAATTCTTCTTACGAGAACTGAGAGGGCATTTAAGTATACACGCTGCACCACTTATGCACATGTATATCGCCATAATTTTCAGACTAGGGATGAGTGCATGTTTTCTCTCCTAACGAGAAACATAGGACTGTCTCAGCTGATGAACTAAGTAAAGATTTTGATTAGCTTTTCATGGGATTTTCAGAGCGTGAGAGCAGCTATGCAGCCGACAGCACATCGCAGCTAAAAGGTAAATGTTGCTGGCAAACACATAAACTTGTTGATTCACCAGCTGGCGTTCAGTGTGAACTCGAGCAACCTTGACTAATCTTTTGCTCATCCTGTCACAAAAACTAACCATCCTCCGTAGATTTGCTTGTCATCCTAAATAGTACCGATCTTAGAACTGGAATCGGATGATTTGTAGTAATCTGGGCCAACATCACGGTATAGTAGTAAGAATAATCTTGTAGAGAACGTTCTATTTAAATCTGATATTGTTGTGTTCAGGGTTATTTCTACTGAACAGGAGGTAATGCGTTATACTGGCAACTGTCCTGTAAGGGTCATGTCACAATCTATGTAAATTCGTGTACTTCTTTCATCATAATTCTGAAATTAAACAAATTGTGCACAGCTAAACGCCGATTAGCCCTGTCATAGAATAAGGGTCCACTCCTAACCCCATTCATTTATTCTATAGACGCTAACGCACTCACGGGGCGTTTTTGCTGATGTCTGACGAATGTGAAAAGGAGTGGAGTGTCAGATAATGGCCACCCTGCCTGGACCACAATGAGTCAAATTAGAAAGAGTAATTAAAATTTGGTATTCAATTTTTTTTTCTTTTTGAATAACCAAAAAAGTGAAAAGGTTACTCAATGTATGTATCTGCATAGTGGTCAGGGTTACTGTGAATGAGTGATCCATAGAGTAGAAGACGTTGAATTACCGAGTAAAGAAAAACTTTTGTGTTTTGTGTAAAAGTAGCTTGTGCATGACCCTTCTGGCGCGCGAACTTAATCATGGCGTTTTCAGTTGGTTTGAATACCCACTAACTGTGAACGGCATTGATAGTGATCTGTTAATGGCATAAGAGACTTTCTATTATACTTTGGAGATGTGTCAGATCATATACGCGGTTTGTCCGGAAAATACGTATAAAAGTTGAATAATAACTTTATTTTACAATTATTCAGGTATTACAATATGGTCTCCTACAAAGTACTCGCCCTGAGACGCGATACACTTCTATCAACGCCGTTTCTACTGTTGATAACATTGCTGAAAGTCTTCAGTTGTGATGTTGTTCAGCTACCGTGTCGTTTCCGCCGTGATGGCTTCCACATCTCACAAGTGCCGCTCCCGAAGCACCATTTTGCATTTCGGGAACATGAAGAAGTCACACGGGGCTAAATCGGGTGAATAAGGCGGGTGGTCTGTCACGGTGACTGAGCTTCGGCCCAAAAACTCGCGCACAACGAGCGACGTGTGAGCGGGCGCATTGTCATGATGAAGGATCCACCTGCCCCCTTTTGCCACCTCCGCTCGAACTCGGGCCACACAAGCTCTGAGACGTGTCAGAACTTCAATGTAAAAATTTCCGTTGACTCTCTGGCCGGGAGGGACAAATTCCTTGTGAACAATGCCCCTAGAATTAAAGAAAACAATCAACATTGTCTTCACATTGGACCTTGATTTTCTCGACTTTTTTGTTCTCGGTTCTCGTTCTAGTTTCCATTCCTTGCTTTGAGAGTTGAGCTCCACATCGAATTCGTAAAACCAGGACTCGTCTCCAGTGAAGACTCGGTTGAGAAAGTCCCCTCGTTCCTCTGCTTCCAACCAATCCTCACAGCACTCAACCCTCTTTGCTTTCTGTTCTGGCGTCAAGAGCTTCGGTACGATTTTCGCACACAATTTCTTCATTTCAAGTTTTTGTGTCAGGATTTCGTGAAAGATTGTTTTGGGGATTGACAGCTCGTCAGCAATCATTCCGACTGTCAATCTACGGTCTTTAAGAACACAAGCCCGAATTCGTTCAACATTTGCATCGGAACTCGGGGTTGACAGGCGTCCTGGGCATCGTTCACTTCTTCTCGGCCATCCCGGAACCTTTTTAAGCACTTGTTCTCGGTTGGTTCCTGCAGAGAATTGTCTCCGTAAACCTGTTTCAAACACTCAAAAATCTCGCGGCCATTCTTGCCTAGCTTTGCAAGAAACTTGATGTTGACGCGGTGTTCCTCAATCAGAGAGAGCTCCATGCCGACGGCAGGTGAAAAAGGGTAACTGTCAACAAGCTGCCGCACACTCCCACCTTGACACAGAGTGCTCTGACTCGAACTGAGCGTTGATGGGATTGATTACAGCAGTAGTCCCACCTGGCGGTGACTGCAACTTGTAACATAAAGACTTTATTAACTTTTATACGTATTTTCCGGACAAACCTCGTAACTTCATGTTGAGTAGAGCTCAGGCTCGCGCTAATAGTGAAAGACAGAGGTTAGTTAGACGCTATGATATGGCGGAAGAGCGTAAATCATCGCATATAGGGCAAACTGAAGAGTTTGATAGGATAGAAATTGACGTACAGCAAAATGTATCGAATGCAGGTCACGGAACCGAACGAAGTGAAAATGTGGAGGGAATGGTGGCAGTTTCGCGATCGGTATCTCAGGTTGCGACCGTACGAAATCGAACAGATGGCTGACCTAGTGGTCCAGAAACAGAATCAGAGGACGTGCAACTTCGGTTCGTTGAACCAAATGTTGTAATTCTGAATCAAACGGACAGTTTCCTACGGAAAGGATGTGTATAATTGCATCAGCACTATGTACGGAAGTCCGTGAGACGTCACATGAAAGACGCGAACGGCAAAATTTACAGCAAATGGTGAGAAATGACGTTAGCGAAGAGTCTGATACTATATTCGCTATGTTGAAGCAACTAAGTATTGTTGTCAAGCAAACTAATGCAGGGTTAGTAATCCTAAAAACAGAAACAAATGCAGAGTTACCGGCCACAAATGCTGCTTTTAATGGCTCAAAATTGAAACCAATGCAGTGTTTGAAAACGTCCGCAAAGATCAGCAAAAGGTGCAAACGGAAATCCATGAACAGTTTATTGAAATCTGGAGTAAATGGAGAGACTAGCACAATCACTTATGGCCGATCAGAAATAGATGCGTACTGACATTGACCAGGTGCAGGATACAGTGTCTAATATCAACCAAAGAGATGATAATTTAGCACGTAAGGCGTCTGGTAAGGCGCAACAAATCGTGGAAGAACTCAATGTCTGAAAACGTGCCAAGCGAGCCGTGTTAAAAAGATTCGATACACGCCTTGTAAAAATCGTCTCGAAAAATAAGCAGCAGTATGAACAGCTTCGTACAGAACTGAAGCAGTGTATTGAGAACCGTTCAGAAAGCAGTAGTGAGGCAACGGAATCGGTAGTATCATCTGTCGCAGTGGTGGAAAAATATCCAGAGATAACCAAGTCCATTATGCAATCTTCCGTGTCAGTTACGGAAACACAATAAAGTGATGAGATTCCACTTGTAGGTCCACAAGAGGTTGCGTCAGTATTTTCCGATCTGAAACAGAAACAAATGGTAGGAGTACAGTTGAGACAGGTGAGCGAAGTAGGTATTGTGCGTATCAGACCCCTAGAACTTAGAACTACTCAAACCTAACTAACCTAAGAACATCACACACATCCATGCGCGAGGCAGGATTCGAACCTGCGACCGTAGCGGTAGTGCGGTTCCAGACTGTAACGCCTAGAACCGCTCGGTCACTCCGGCCGGCAACAGAGCGGCAGCCAACCCTCCGAACGTACGCAAATGACGCGATATCAGGGCACTTTACTGCACCGCACATATCAAATTCTCAATTTATGAGTTACAGTACAACAGACCATATGCCGCAGGTCAATATGAAGCAAGTACAAAGACAAAACACTGATCCAGAGACGGTAAATTTAAACGTATCTTCCAATCCGATACACGAGGAACGGTTCGTTTTAGATGATTGCATACCGCTACGTAGATGCGATACTAGATGGGACTCAAGTAAGCCATCTCAGGATTCAAATGTGCTAGGACGAATGAAGGAAAACATGGCGCAATTGAAGGGAACGGAAAATGTTGCGAAAACTCAAACACTATATGGCGCATAGAAAAATTTGACATCGATCACTTTTTGACAGTCAGAAATTTCCAACATTACGAAGAAAACGGGAACGGCTTGCACCCCCGCACCTTATGCGTCAATTCCAAATCTGTTTACCAGAACATTGGCCACGTAGCCATAAACTTGATTTCATTTGTGGTCATATGGAAGGCGCAATAGCGGAAACTATGCCAAGAGTCGCTGCAAACTGTCAGTCTTACGAACAATTTAAGTCTGCATTCTTGAAGCGATACTGGTCCGCGGAAACCCAAAATATGATAGAATATGAATTTTTGCAGAAGAAGTTATTTCAAAATTCGGGAGAAAAGAAGCCAGTTAGATTTTTTGGAGAAATAACGAAAAAGATTCAGTGTTTAGACAATCCATACAGTGATGGGGAACTGATACATATGCGCTCAATGAAGTTACCCTTGCGTTATCAGAAATCGTTGGTTGGCAGAGCCGGAGATAATATACAGGTATTTAAAGGGATATTAAGAGAACCTGTTTCATCTTGAGTGAAGATGATGCGAAGAAACAACATGGAGTGAGAGAAACCAATGGTTCATTGAATAGTAGCAACCGATTGACCTTTGATAATGTTTACGATGGCAATAGTAATGTTGGGAAAGGTAATCGTTTTCGGGAGAATAGTAATCGCCAATGGGATAATAATAACTATAGTTTTTGCAACTCACAGAGGCCAAACAATAACTATGGTTTTGGTGAGCCACGGAATTACAACAATGGCTTTGGTTCCAGAAATTATGGTGGCAGCTATAATTCGCGATATGATCATCAAGCAAACGAAGCAGGAAGGTTTAGAGGTTTTGCACCACAAAACACAAATTATTCAGGTCGAACTGTAATGCCTAGAACGCAGAAAGGTTGGGAGAACAAGACTTTAGCAGGACAACACATGCGAAATGAACCGGTACAGGAAGACGAGTTGAGACCACCAAACCCTTGTAAAAATAAAACTGACGAGATGAAACGTACGAAGGCCAGTCACAAGAGATTCAGTCGACAAATGAAGTTGATTATATAATCAAATATACTGCTTCCGAAGGAGACATTCTTTAGAAAACTGCGTTGGGAATTTCCAGATGAATACAAACAGACCAGAGATGCAGCTGATCACGTGAAATGCTCGAGGTATCCTCGTGATGCACGCGTGTAACTTTTAGGCGTCAGAAGTGGGCACAAAACATCCGATTGGTTGAAATAAACTCGGAAAGAGTAGAAAGGAGCGCTATTTCGATGCAGTTTAAAGATACTCCCTTTGAGAATGGCAGAGGTAATTTCCACAAGATGAAAGTAATGCTCCCATTGGTCTGAAAAAGCCGCGACATGAAGCACGTAAGGACACAGGTGGGGGACAGTTTGCCACGAAACAGACGAGACCGGAAACTTCGTGGACTCTCCTCTGAACCAGCGTCAAGTGTAGAGCAGGGCGCATCATTCTCTGTTCGACGCCAGATTACTGCGTTCACTTTGGCTGACATTCAGCTAGAAATTAGTTGAAGAATCGTTGAGTTCCGATAGCGGAGAAACGAAACAGCCACGTAGTTAATTGTTCTTACGAGAACTGAGAGGGCATTTAAGTATACACGCTGCACCACTTATGCTCATGTATATCGCCATATTTTTCAGACTAGGGATGAGTGCGTGTTTTCTCTCCTAACGAGAAACACAGGACAGTCTCAGCTGATGAACTCAGTAAAGATTTTGATTAGCTTTTCATGGGATTTTCAGAGGGTGAGAACAGCTATGCAGCCGACAGCACATCGCAGTGAAAAGGTAATTGCCGTTGGCAAACGCATAAACTTGTTGGTTCATCAGCTTGCGTCCATTGTGAACTCGAGCAACCTTGAGTAATATTTTGCTCATCTTGTCACAAAAACTAAACATCCTCCGTAAACTTGCTTGTCATCCTAAATAGTACTGAACTTAGAACCGGAATCGGATGATTTTTCGTACTCTTGGCCAACTTCACGGTGTTTTAGTAAGAATACTCTTGTAAAGAACGTTCTATTTAAATCTGATATTGTTGTGCTCAGGGTTATTTCTACTGAACAGGAGGTAATGCGTTATACTGGCAACTGTCATGTTAGTGTCATGTCACAATCTATGTAAATTCGTGTACTTCTTTGAACATAATTCTGAAATTAAACAAATTGTGTACAGCTTAACACAGACTAGCTCTGTCATAGAATAAGGGTCTACTCCTAGCCCCAGTAACGTTTTCTATAGACGCTAACGCACTCATGGGGTGTTTTTGCTGATGTCTGACGAATGTGAAAAGGAGTGGAGTGTCAGACTCTATACGTCGATATCCACCTCCCCTCTCTCCGTGCCATTTCCTCACCTCTCCTCTTTCTGCCAACCGCCTCCTCCCCACTTCTCTGTGCATTATCCTGTTGTTGGAGGTTGGTGATTTTTACCCCAACAGTATTTCTTTGCTGATAGTAGATGAAGTATTAACCAAACTTCAAAGAAATCGATCCAAGGATTTAGGAAATGTTGAGCATATTCATAAGTGACATATATTGCACTTAAGTGTCTGATTCTCTGCTGTTTTACACCATACGATTCCTGAGGGGATGTTAAATTTTCTGTGGTATTCAGCTATGTGGTGGCTTCGTCATAGATTTCGAAACACGGTGACAATGTTACTGACTCGCTGTGGTGCTCATTCTCGTGATCTGATTCACACACTGTAAAAAACAAATAAGAGACGAATTGCACTTCATACTTTTATTCAATCTGTATACTGCGCAAGCAGTAAAGGAAGCAAAATAAAAATTCGGAGTAGGAATTAAAATCCATGGAGAAGAAATAAAACCTTTGAAGTTCGCCGATGACATTGTAATTCTGGCAGAGACAGCAAAGGACCTCGAAGAGCAGCTGAACGGAATGGACAGTGTCTTGAAAGGAGGATATAAGATGAACATCAACAAAAGCAAAACGAGGATAATGGAATGTAGTCGAATTAAATCGTGTGATGGTGCGGGAATTAGATTAGGAAATGAGACGCTTAAAGTAGTAAATGAGTTTTGCTATTTGGGGATAACTGATGATGGTCGAAGTAGAGAGGATATAAAATGTAGACTAGCCATGGCAAGGAAAGCGTTTCTGAAGAAGAGAAATTTGTTGACCTCGAGTATAGATTTAAGTGTCAGGTTCAAATGGCTCTGAGCACTATGGGACTCAACATCTGAGGTCATCAGTCCCCTAGAACTTAGAACTACTTAAGCCTAACTAAGCTAAGGATATCACACACATCCATGCGCGAGGCAGGATTCGAACTTGCGATCGTAGCAGTCGCGCGGTTCCAGACTGAAGCGCATAGAACCGGTCGGCCACCCCGGCCGTCTAAGTGTCAGGAAGTCGGTTCTGAAAGTATCTGTATGGAGTGTAGCCATGTATGGAGGTGAAACGTGGACGATACATAGTTTAGACAAGAAGAGAATAGAAGCTTTCGAAATGTGGTGCTGTAGAAGAATGCTGAAGATTAGATGGGTATATCACGTAACTAATGAGGAGATATTGATTAGAATTGGGGAGAAGAGAACTTTGTGGCACAAGTTTACTAGAAGAAGGGATCGGTTGGTAGGACATATTCTGAGGCATCAAGGGATCAGCAGTTTAGTATTGGAGGGCAGCGTGGAGGGTAAAAATCGTAGAGGGAGACCAAGAGATGAATACACTAAACAGATTCAGAAGGATGTAGGTTGCAGTAGGTACTGGGAGATGAAGAAGATTGCACAGGATAGAGTAGCATGGAGAGCTGCATCAAACCAGTCTCTGGACTGAAGACCACAACAACAACAACTTTTATAAGTATTCCAGGTTAACTAAATACAGTAAATAAATAACAAAAGTTCGTCTTCGAGATGTTTTATTTCACCCCTGTCCCTTACATCTTCACCCCTAGTGGTATTAGTGGATAACAGTCTCACAGTAATTGATACAAATTGTAAAACTAGTACCTAGAAAGTTTGGTTGAAATTGCTTCATCTGTTCCTGAGGTATGCTTCAATGTCAGGTCTATTTCATTCCCATGTGTGTGGGATGTTGGTGGTTCTTAAGCCCACAGTCCTTTTCAGATAGTATGTAACCAGTAAACACAGATTCTTCAAAGAACTGAACTCCCCTGTATAAAACGGAATTAAACTTCTGCTTACTTTACAAGTGAGTTAATTCATTAAATACTTGACGTTAAGTATGTTAGCGAAAAAAATTGCAAAGGGTTGGAAATTATGTTACAGGTACGTTAGAAGTCACTAAGTGCTCTGATTGTCGAACACTACGTGAGTATAATATACCCTACAATGATACAATTTTGCAGGCATATGTAGCTGCTACTATCTGCAAAATGTGTTGCGAATAGGGTAAGCAGTAAATAAATAATAAATGGAAATTTAATGCCTGATGCAGTAGTTTCACTGCAGCAACAACGAAATGTAAGCGATAAACTTGTTTCTTTTGTCATTTTGTGGGAGGCGTCACCGAAAAAATGTTTACTAAAAGTTTGAAATTTGGTGTCTGGCTTGTTATAAGTCGCTAAGTAGTCTCATTCTAAAATACTGGATGAATACAATCTGGGTACTTGTGCACGGTATGCTACGCACATATTTGACCCCGAGCCCAGCCCATTTCAAAGGTAGATGGTTCATTACCCAGCAGTGCCTCTTTCCACATAACAGGTGATTTGTATACGAAGTTTGGTTGAACTTCAACCAGGAGTTTAGGATGAGATGTTGAACATACATACATAGGTTCATCGGAACATGTTATACTTTTATGATACACTTGCCTTTTAACTGCCTCTTTGCCTGTACATGTGTGTGTCACATATATTGCACGCATCCCCTCCCCCCCCCTTTCTCTATCCATCTCCTTCCCCACCTTTCTGTCTATTTCCTCCTGCCCCTCTCTCTGTCCATCATCTCATCCTCACTCCCTCTGTATAGTTCCTCCTCCATATCGCTGTTCATGTGCTCCTACCCCGTCTATATTTCCTCCTTCTCCTTTCACTGTCCATCTCCCCCCACCCCCCCTCTCTCTGTCAGCCTCCTACTCAGTCTCTCTCTTCGCCACTGTTTCCATCAGTCCTTTTCCACTCCCCTCTTTCTCTGTACAACTTCTTCTCCTCCCTTTAAATGTACATCTCCTCCTCTCCCCTCTCTCTGCCCATCTCATCTCACCTCCATCTGCCCATCTCCACTCTCTGTCTATATGTTCATCTCCTACAGACCCCTATGTCCATCTTCCCCTCTCCATCTACTGCATCGTTCCCTTCGCACTGTCTATTTTCTCCTCCCCTGCACTCCGCTCGCCTGTGTCAAGCTGCACAATACCCTTGGAACGTATTATAATCCAAACACTTAACATGTCAATCGTGCATTACAACCGAGATGTCAGACGTTACCAACCATTTTTCATCCCCCCCTCCCCCCCCCCCCTATGGAAGCTCGGTGATACAGTACACCTCCCAGACAATAAATAGTGCGGTAACCAAATTCGTTGAAATCGATCCACTGATTCAGTAGGAGATGTGGAACACACATACATGCACACATATATTTTATACATACAGATGTAGATACGTCCGCGTCACATACACTACTATATGGAATTAAGAATTTAAGGTGTATGGTTCAATTGTATAAAGTTTATCAATCACTCAACTTTCCACGGTTTATAGTCAGCAACAATTCACCATCCACGCTGCAGCAGATCGTTCATAAAAGTATTACTCCATAGATAGAAAGGCGAGTTCTGAACAACGTACCATAAACTCATGGTACAATTCCGAAAATCCTTCAATGAACGTAATCAGTTGCACATTACATTTAACAATAGTTAATCGTACATGCCTGGCGAGAAGTAATGCTTGATTGTTCAGTATTCTAGGGGTATGTTGAGAATATTTGTTTCGATCTGTTACCATAGTAAAATTCGCAAGTACTAGCGTGGTGGTTGCCGATAAACAAGTTTATACACAACAAGCAATGTTCAGTTTGATAATTTTAGTGAAGTGTCTCAGCAATATATTCGCAAATATATGGATAATAATTCATGTTGACAAGTTTATAAACACTATGGCATAGCAGTTTCTACTTGTTTGTAAATACAGTACACTTCTGAAAAAAAACTTTTGTCTCATTCTTCACTCGATTTACATTACGATACAGCACGGTCCAACTCCTTACGTGGTTCATGATAAACGCTGGGATGCTGGTGACAATGACCCGCTCCTGTAAAAATACCTCAAATGAAAGTACAAGCGCCAATGCGCTTCAGATAGCCGGCCGGAGTGGCCGAGCGGTTCTAGGCGCTACAGTCTGGAACCGCGCGACCGCTACGGTCGCAGGTTCGAATCCTGCCTCGGGCATGGATGTGTGTGATGTCCTTAGGTTAGTTAGGTTTAAGTAGTTCTAAGTTCTAGGGGACTAATGACCTCAGAAGTTGAGTCCCATAGTGCTCAGAGCCAATGCGCTTCAGATATTGCGTAATGTAACATGGCATTAAACTTACATCGTTTATGCTACACCTTCCTCATGAGTATAATTCCAAGATGAAACAACCGTCTTCACAGGATTCCAGACTTACGCTTTTGGTTGTATGAACACTCTGGCACCTTATGGCATCTCGAGTACTCACTAAATGTACTGATATTAATCCGATAATATATTTCCGATACCACTGGGAGCAGAAAATGAAACATATGACTCAACATCCTCCGAGTTTGGTAGCTATATGGGATCTAATTATTAACAAGTGGCTTCAGCTCGCAATGACACACGTGAAGAAACTTTTGCACACTCTCTGTCGCTGGACTGATGCTTTTACAAAGATTAAATGTGATGTTATACGGTATCTCATGTGTCTCGTTGCTGGTAGCTACATATTTCTGTTCTACATGAATGCAAGTCAACTTCGTTGATATTAATTAAAGTTTCATCTCTTGTGTCATTGTCATATCTTTCTCCTTGGCAGGAGACATCCGATCAGACTCTGCTGATGCTAGGGCTTCAGAACTAAAGAATTGTTCCTAAGTCATGATCCGTCCTGTATTTAACAAATAAATAAAACATTTTTACAATCACCTCGCTTATTTTCAGGTTATAAGTGCTTTTTCACGCAGTTAGTATCTCTTACAGTGAACATGACTAGTGTGTCTGTCGACTTCAACAACCAGAATTCCATAGAGCGATACATTGGTCTATGCATAACGTCGTCTGTTCGCAAAACAGTATAAGAGGAAATTCTTAAACGTCGTTGCAGAATATCACGCTAATATCACAGCTCTGGAAGTTGCTGCACCCATGTCTCCACTTTAATAATCGAGAAGGATTCGCCGCCTGGAGACGTCATAGGTAATTCAATGGTGTCTCCTGGAGTGACTAAGTTTTTTGTCCAGTGTTTTTGTCTCTTGAGGTATTGAAGGAAAATATTTTGAATCTGACTTACCTCACACATAACTTGTACAAGGGTTACCAGGAGCACGAACGTGGTTCTTCCTAAGGGCCAATAAAGAAATTTAAAAAAAAAAGTACGTGCGCAGTGTAAGTCTGTGCTTATTTGTTTTCTTATGGTATTATTCTTGTCTGGTAGGGATCCGCAAATTTTGAGCACATACGAGCAATTTTAGCCTTACTTTATTTCTGTTTTTTAAAACTCGCGTAAACTGAGATAAAAGGTAAACACTAGAGAGCCTACATTCTGTGAGATGGAAATTGTGTTCCGTGTGGCTGAAGTGTCTGTATGTTGGCTTTCCGAGGTGGCGTTAGAGAAGCATCATGCCATCAGCCACAACATGAGTGAGAAACGATCTGAAAACTGTAGCAGACTAACTGCCGTGTGTACGGTTCTTCAGTTCGAACGAGATGAGTCTTGAAAGATAATACTCCACATACTACACTATCCTGGCAACTTTAACGTCTCAGGTAACCCTCTGGCGCTTGTTGAAGTACAGAGTGTAAAGGCTAACAGTAGAGAGGACACCTTAAACTTGTTATTCTGGGGCAAAGTACTCCTTAGCGACACAGAGGTAGAATCCAGTAACGCCTGTTCTCAAGGAGACAGACGTAGAGGACATAGCGCAACAAGAAACGGCCATACAGTCCGCAGAAACTGCACGAACAACACTCCTCGACTACTTTGGCAGTTTCCGGAGACGCAAAGATGAGCCTCTCGGAAAGCCGAACACGTTCGCAAGAAAAACGCGGGCCGTTACGAGGCCAGCGGACGTAATAATGGCGACTTCGCGGACGGCTGATGTAGGGCTGGGCCGGCTCATTGCGTGAGTTCGGCGCGCAGCCCGCAAGAGACGGCGCCCCTCCGTGTCCTGCTCTGCTACCTGCCTCGCCTTGCCGTCGGACGTTCCCTCCTGTCGAACACTACACTGGCGCGTAGTAGATGTTGACTCTGGTACAGATCGATCTCAGAGATCGTGATTACGCCATTGTTTCTCCTTCACAAAATACGATAAAAAAATTGAGTCTGGGATAAAGAGAAGTAAACCACACAAGAGTTGCCTTACAGTCATCGTGTTACCTACGGTGTTCTTCGTTGACATTCGTGTTGCTCTTAGAATAAGTTAGTTTAAGTAGTGTGTAAGTCTAGGGACCGATGACTTTAGCAGTTTGGTCCCTTAGGAACTGGCACACAATTGAACATTTTACTGGTCATACCCTGAAATGATACGACGAGATGAGCCGAAAGCACGCAGCTGAGTCTTTCTGACCGCCTGTCCCACATGTCGTAGACTTGAACAGTGACAAACTTGGATCATAGACTGAAAGAAAACACATTTCCGTACTTGAATACGCAAAGCACATAGCTCAATCTGTTACCAAAACGCAAGTTTTTGACCATGGCACAGATACGACTAAGATTACAGATGATTATGCAGAAGTCGACTAAAATCAGTAACAACAATTTCTAATTAATCTCTATTGACATGAAAATATGATAAAAATTGGGGTTTCCGATCACGTACACTGTAAGAATACACATGACCGCAAACTAAAGACACGACGCATGACCAAGTGATACCGAACTCTCACATTAATTATAATTATAAAATGGACTGGTCTGATTCGACCCACCACGAATCACGAATTCCTATCCTGTGCCAACCTCTTCATCCCGGAGTAGAGCTGGTACCTACGTCCTTAAATATGTGCTAGATTAATTTCAAACTCTGTCTTCCCCTACAGCTTTTGCTCTCTACAGGCCCCTCTAGAACCATGGATGTTATTCCCTGATATCGTAATTCATGCCCTGCAGTCCTGACCCATCTTCTTGTTAATGTTTTCCATGTTATTTCTTTACACCGATTCTAAGGAGAACCTTATCATTCCTTATCTTCTCACTCCATCTAATGTTCATCTTTCTTCCGTGACACCGCGTCGCAAACGATATTCTTCTCTCCCGTTCCGGTTTTGGCTGGCTCAAATGGCTCTAAGCACTATGGGACTTAACATCTGAGGTCATCAGTCCATATGAACTTAGAACTACTTAAACCTAACTAACCTAAGGACATCACACACATCCATGCCCGAGGCAGGATGCGAACCTGCGACAGTAGCAGTCGCGCGGTTCCAGACTGAAACGCTTAGAACTGCTCGGCCACCCCGGCCCGTTCCGGTTTTCCCACAGTCCGTGATTCGCTGCCATACAGTGCTCTACTTCAGTGGTATATTCTCAGAAATCTCTTTCCCACATTAAGGCCAAGTTTGATACTACTAGTAGGACGTTTAAATTTCAATTCATAGACGCTGTCCCCCTTTCTCCCGCTAGCCTCCTTCAGCTATGTTCGAAATTTTTTGAGGTAACTAAAATCCTCGTCTGAAAATGAACTAAGTATTGTATTTCCTCTTAAGTGTAGGCTATGATCTCAGCTCTGTGATGTCTTCTACGTTCGTCTTCTGGTATATCTACAACCTGCGGTTGGTGTCCCGTTGTTGACAGTCTGATTCTGCTTTTCTCAAGTTCGAAAGCGCCACACGCTGTATGCTCTACACCGCTCTACACCGCCTTTAATTTCGTTTTACTGACCTGAAGAGCTTTTCTGTTGCGTCATTTAGATGCGACAAGAAGTGCTAAATAGAATGAGACACAAGTAAAATGTTCTTCTTGAGCGTAACTGAATTATTAATAATAGACACATGTTTTTCTTCACAAGTATCTTCCTGTATTCGCGTAGAGAGCAGATGATGGTATTACAGACGCAAAATTTTTGAATATATCTTTTAACACGTTCCTATTACTCCAGCTCGTTGTAACTTATTCACTTCTCATCCCACAGCTTGAAAAAGGAAGTTCTGGAAACACTGTTTTTATTTGTGGAATTTCTTCATTATAAAGTGTTCAAATGGTTCAAATGGCTCTGAGCACTATGGGACTAAACTGCTGTGGTTATCAGTCCCCTAGAACTTAGAACTACTTAAACCTAACTAACCTAAGGACATCACACACATCCATGCCCGAGGCAGGATTCGAACCTGCGACCGTAGCAGTCGCACGGTTCCGGACTGCGCGCCTAGAACCGCGAGACCACCGCGGCCGGCTATAAAGTGTTCTCCTTCCACATAAACTATAAATTCTTCTAACGTTGCAACTTTATTTCTAATTAAATTGTTTCCGAAATTTTACAAGCAGCCAAGAATAGCCGTTATATTTCGTGCTGGGGTAAAACTCCTGTAAGTCCATAGATATTTTGGATTTCAAAGTCCTGTTGATAACATTTAGTCTTTCTCGAGTTCAGCTCCACATCTTAGTGCGATCTCGGCAAACAATGATACATGCTAGAACGTCTACCAGTTGGTAGTTGCCACAATACGGGTCGGGCTTCAGTCTAAGCTTGTACAGTTTTTCTCTCGTTATAACTTTCTGATTTACGATATCATACCATACAGTTACCAATTTAGTATTGGAGGGCAGCGTGGAGGGTAAAAATCGTAGAGGGAGACCAAGAGATGAATACACTAAGCAGATTCAGAAGGATGTAGGCTGCAGTACGTACTAGGAGATGAAGCAGCTTGCACAGGATAGAGTAGCATGGAGAGCTGCATCAAACCAGTCTCAGGACTGAAGACTACAGCAACAAGAACCATACAGTTTTTACGTCTGATGTGAGGATAGTGTTCATCTTCTTCCAGATATTTTCCAGTTGTTTATTGGATGTTTCAGCTCTTTAGGATTTTGTAGCTGTCCCCTAGTCAGTGAGATCTATCGGGTGGTTATAATTAAACTTTCCCTATTTAGCACGTCATAATACGGAAACTACCCACTCTACCAGAACCATACTTGGTAGCATTAATGTCAAGGACATAGGGAACAGAAATAATGTAGAACCATGTTTACTGAAACACTTTTGGTGTGCTGCTACGGCACATAATACCATTACATACGGTGGCATTACTGCTACAAAAGGCACTGAATATGGTGCCCATACCTGTCCAGAAGATTCTGCACAGCAGAAAGAAGCATGTCCATAAGTACGCTGGCTATATTCCTTGATATGCTACACTTCAGATCAGCACATTTGTAAATGGTCCCCTAGTAAACCCCGTCCTTCAGGTAGCCACACAACCAGAAATCGTGCCGGCCAAGCATTTAGGAACGATCGGCTCATAATTCGATCGTTTCAAAATGTGTTTCAGAGAAGCAGGTGAACTTCACGAGCGATATGCGGCGGGGCCCCATCTTTCATGAAAACTGTTGAATTCAACGCTTCTCTCTCCTGTTGGACGGGCATGACATGCTGGCGAAGAATATCGCAGTCATGCTGGCTAGTCACACTGCACGTCTTTGGTCCTTGACCGCAAAACTGTTCAAAAAAAGAATGGGCTACTGATGAACGTAGCCGTGAAGCCACACCATACGGTGACACGTTCATCACACAGAGGAACTTCATGCAGATTGATTGGAGGTGAAGATCACCACACTAGGCAATTCTGTGTATTCACCTCATCCGTCAGAGAAAAACGAGTTTCGACTGTCCATACGATGTTCCAGGGTCAGTCCCTGTCAAATTCAATACTTGCGAGAAAGTGGAGAGCGAAGACAACACGTCGTTGCGCAACCTCTGATGCAAGCTATTGTACGGTATGGATCTTCTACGGATACCATTTGAGAATGGGCCGAAGTACCTTTCGTACAGCGGACCGCAGGGTGTTCAACTGTCGTGACACAGCACGCGCACTGCCTGACGATCAGGAGTTGCTCGCAGCGTTGTCTGCCATAGCAACAGCGATTTCATTAAACATCTGTGGTCCAACTGGTCTTCAGACTCTTCCCTGAGCGACGCCCGGTTCTCCAATCGATTTGATCTTCTTCATCTGCTCCGCACAGCACGTGAAGAAAGAAAACCCTTCCGCAATACTTTCAGCCGGCGATGTTCTCTAAGTGCAGCTGCAGTATTACTGTTGTTTTGATACCAGGGCTTCACCAATAATGTCCTGCTCTTTTTATCCAAGTTCATGTTGACACGTCAACAAGTGCACTGCGAGTGGTCAGATGTGTGAGACTACGAATTACGATGACTGATCACGGCGCTTGGTGGCCATAATTGGAACCGGACGATGACGTTGTGACCCATGGAAATCATGCACCCCATACTCTGCGCATTAATGCTACCAAATTTGGTACTCGTACAGTTATTAGTTTCCGTGTTATAACGTGTTAAATATTGTAACTTTCCCGGAAAATTTTGAAAGACAATATTTAAATGATAATGAAAATAGAGCTAAGTGTAACCTTCCCGGAAAAATGAAAGATAAAATTATTTAAATGTGAATATTCATTCTGCTAAGTGTAACCTCCCCGTAATTGTTATTAAATGATATGAATTGAATGAAAAATGCAAATAGACCCATATGTTAGCTTCCCACAGTAATAAAAGTCAATGACAATAAAAATGTGCAAAAATGTTAAGTCGCCACAAAATTTTACGTTAAGATCAACCTGATAAATTTTATAAGGTCATCTACGCTGACCTTAGGCCCTGTGCAATAATCAACCTGATAAATTAAATCTGAGAGGAAAAGCAAAGGAAATATTGTTTCAATTGTAATGATTATTTTCTTAAGAAGATTGCTTTGAGAACAAAATTATTATTGGGGCAATTCTTGAACAAATTAATTACAGTTAAGATGCATTACATTATCAGATGTGCGCAATGCTGCTTCATTACCTTATTTTAAAAAATATACCTCGTCCTGAACCTTGACCAGAGACCCATGTCGACGCCCGACGACTCCTCACACACTACTCCGACTGTCTCTCGCGCGCTACTGGCATGAACGAACTACATGCTCTCGCGACTCGCTACGTACAACAACTGCCTCGCAACTGCACTGAACTCTCGCGCGGTCAAGCGCAGACCAGCAACGATAAATAACTCTCTGGTCAGAGATTCCGTCATGCCTCGCCATCGCTGCTACCGAATACATACGTGTTTCATAACCCTCCACTGGGGGGGCAAAAATTTGGCAGCGATGGTGAGTCATTTGGACTTGCCATGAGCAACAAATTTTTTCTTAACTAATTAACTTTTACAATCACAGAATATTCAGATGTAGAACATGAATTAAATGTGGTGCACATGCACCGAGTACAAAACATTTCAGACAATGACAAAAAAATATATACAATGAGTACAAAACAAATGACATAAGTGCACACGCACTGAAAAGCTCTTCAGCATTTTCACAACAAATAAACATAATGGCAAAAAATCATGTTGATAAGTGACATAAGTACACATGTACTATGGTTCAGCAAATCGAGAAGAATGTATAGGCCATGAATATAAATGATGTTAGCAAACAATGATTTTCACTATGTTACAAGAATTAAGATAGGAAAGGGAAGGATTGCATCCTTGCATTTATCAGCTCGTAGTTGTAGCACTTTAGGTTGCACGCAGCTGCACTGAAAGTCCATATCTTTCCACAAAAGTACAACACCAAGTGAGACAATTTGAAGTTCTTTTCCCAGAAGTATTTATCAGCGTACCCAAGACACTGAAATGTCGTAGTAATATTTCATGTTATCATTTTGGCAGTACATTAGGTACACCAAACAGTGGGACCATAATAACGTCTCCATCGCTCACGGTGGTGGACAGCATGTCGTGTCAACACCACGCTCTTACAAGGCACACCAACGTAGAATTAGTGCAAAAACCAAATATAGTGCTCCATGATCAGGAGGATGTACAGGACAAATGGATATTGCAGTAATTCAGGGTAGTGAGGTCAGAAGGTGAAGGACATTAAGTCACATACTAGTCTTCATTAGGAATTACATTAGTAGTTTGCGGCATTCATAGCCCAGTTATTGAACATTTCTGTACCATGTATGTAGTATTACAGAAAAATGTTCATTAATTGTTTTAGATAGAATATTTACACCCATTCTCTAATTACAAATCATCAGAAGTCATTACTTAAAACAGAAGGTAGTCAATAATAATGTTGATACTCTATCATTGGTCATCCCAATACAGTCATAATTTCTCAGTTACAAAGCGTTATTAATTAGTAGCATTCATTTTCCAATTACAAAACATTATTAATTAATCATTTGTCATTTCAATATAGTAATAATCAGTAGCCTTCTTTTCCTAGTTACAAAGCATTGGTTATCTCTATACAGTAATTAGTAGTATAATCAGTAGCCTTCTTTTCCTAGCTACAAAGCATTGTAAAATAATCGCATTCTTTTCCCAGTTACAAAGCATAATGAATAGCATTCATTTTCTAGTTACAAAGCATAATTAGTAGCATTCATTTCCTATTTACAAAGCATTATTAAATAATCGCATTCTTTTCCAAGTTACAAAGCATAATGAATAGCATTCATTTTCTACTTACGAAGCATAATTAGTAGCATTCTTTTCCTAGTTACAAAGCATTGGTCATCTCTATACAGTAATTAGTAGTATTCATTTTTCAAGTGACATATTATTCATAGCTGATCAGCATTACTTAGAACTCTCTTAAACTGGTATCATTATTTGGGACTGGTAATACACTTTTTTTTGTTACCAATGCATTGCGTTGGGTAATTATAGGGGAAAGCAAGAGAGAAAAATTTGCTTCTGGGTTGTTGGTGTAAATGAAAATGTGTAACGTCATTTGTCAGAAGTCAGTTGTGGCAAGATTATGAAACAAGTAGAGTATATGTAATCACATTCATAGATGACATAGATTTAATGAACAACTGCTTATAGCACATTAATTTCATAAATCATTTCTCCTGCAAAAATATACAAAAAATGGATTATTAAGCTGAAAGAAGAAATGCATTTTATGCTGAAAAGTAGTAAACTTCGAATTAACAGGTAGTGAAATGTGTATAAAAATGTGTTCTATAGCTGTCCTTTCCAAAACCTTCCGTCATTATACTATGCTATATAACACCTGCTGTCAAAGCAAACTGCAACAAATATTTAAATAACTACATAGCATAAATACATAACTTCAACAATATCCTCATCTGTAAAGAAAAAACTTCATTATCCATCACTTCATTACTTATATTATCATAACTCCATTATTATCATCACCTGTAAAGAAAAACTTCATTATCCATAGTAGCATATTCTTCATCATTATTCATCAGCATTCATTATCATCTGCAAAAAAATCACTTCATTACTCATTACACAACTATTCCTTATCTCTAGCATATTTCATCACTAAAACTAAGATGTGTAGTTCTGTCTGACAGCCTGCATCAATCGCTTCGTATTCTGAAAGAAAATATTAGTTAAGACTGCTATTCTACGATGTGTGTAGTATATTCTTGTTAATGCTTGTTAATTCTGATCCATTTACTCTTCATCACGAAGTATTGCATTCTCTTTTGTTTATTCCGTAGGTGAAATTCCCATTTCTGTTTAATTTATTTCCTTTACATGTTATTTCTTTCTGAAAATGATGAACAAAGGTTAATGTCGTGCATTTACATCATATACTCACTAAATAATGACTGGTTTATGGTAACATAATTAAGCATACAGCATAACATGACAGAAAACGTAATATGTCAAAGACATTGACAGTGTTCAGATGCAAAAAGTGTACACAGAATATCACAATGCAGCAGCAAAAAAAATGTAAAACAGTCACGATCTTGAGATGTCATAGGGCAAAAGAAAATGTCAAAGTCAACTGGTGTGTGTTATATCTTAACTATTTCGCAGTGCATACAAACAAAACATGAAAACAATCGTACATACATAAAAAAAATGATGACAAGAAATGTGACCTTCTTTGAGTTCACCTTGTATGTTGTGTAGTTAGTAGAGGCGAGAATTAAAGACTTTAATGGAGAGAGAATTTAATAAAATTAATATGTCACTAGATAAAATTGCAAAATTATTCATAAGATACGTAAGTTTCTCTGGAAAAAATGTGCACAGTCTGATATGTAACGACAAGAAGAGCGACCTGCTAACCTTACCTTGCCGGGCACCTGCCAAGAAAAAATACGATAATCATCAATAATTAGTCATGTGAATATAATTGCAGAAATAGTCATAAAATGTGTAAATGGCATCATAGCATGTTAAATCATAAAGTGTCTTCATTCAATAAAGGGTTTAATGTTAGAGACATGGTGGTTGCCTTTACTTTTTCTGGTTCTCAGGCTTTTGACGTGTACAACATTGCTGCGAATCCGATATGGACCTGCGTATAGAAGTTCAAATTTACTGCACTTACCTTTTATTTTGCTGGATAAATAGTGTGTGCGTACTAATATCTTCTGTCCAATGTGAAAGTCTCGGCGTGTACAAACCTGTTTTTGTTGTCTTCTCCGGCGCTCTGCGGCACGTTTGATGTTGTTCAGTGCAATGTCAATTATTTCGTGGTGTCGTAATCGACGAGATGTAGGAAATGTTACTAATTCTTTAATTTTGTTAGGTGGTTCAATATTTTTCAGTATAACAGACGGAACGGAGATAGCATAGTGGATTCATTTGGAATGGAATTAATTACATCTTGGAATGAGAATATGTGTGTGTCCCAATCAATATGTCTTTTGTGGCAGTATATTCTACACAGTTTACCAATTTCTTTCATTAATCGTTCACAGGGGTTCGAAGAAGCATGGTACTTGGATATATAGATCGGAGAAATGTTTCTAGCTCGTAACATGCGTGTCCATATAGCAGAACGAAATTGTGATCCATTATCCGAAATTACTTTCAACACATGCCCTACATGAAATAAAAAATGCTTTAAAAATGCTTTCGAAACGGTTTTAGTAGTAGCATTGCGTAACGGAGTGAAGGTAACAAATTTTGAAGTGAGTTCAACAGCGACAGAGATGTAGCAGAAACCTCTATTAGTTCTCGGAATCGGACCAAAAATGTCTACTGCGGCCATATGTCTTAATTTAACAGGTACAATGGGATATAATGGAGGAATATGTGAAGTGGTGTCTGACTTAGCTTTCTGGCAAATTTTACATGACGCTAAAACTCGTCGTATACGTTTCTCCATGTTGGTAAAATAACAGTTCTGTCTCAGTATAAGAAAACATTTTCTGGCTCCGTAATGTGCATAACTTAAATGAGTATACCAGATTAATTTGTTAACCAGTTCGTCAGGAATGCATAATAACCAATTGTTGCTGTCTGGATGAGAGCGGCGAAACAGAATGTCATTGCGTACAGTGTAATCGTTTCTAATCGTAACATTATTCTTATCTTGCCAAAGGTGTTTAATTTCTTTCCACACGTTGTCTTTACTTTGCTCTTTTGCTATGACCTGTAATGACGACGAAATAAAATTTTCAAATGCAACTTGCTGAATGTACATGACGCTGAAATTTGCTTTGCAGAAGTTGGTTGCGATGTCTTGCTGATTGTTGCTGAGAGAACGGGATAGTGCGTCTGCTATAATATTTTGTGTGCCGGGAATGTGAACAATTGTAAAATTAAATTCCTGTAAATAAAGCTTCCATCTACTTAATCTGTCGTGTGTGAATTTAGCTGAAAGTAAAAATTGTATCGCTCTGTGATCTGTGTAAACGGTGGTATGTCTTCCATAAAGAAAATGTCTAAATCTCGTGAAAGCCCAAACAACACATAATGTTTCCAATTCTGTAATGGAGTAATTTCGTTCAGCAGGTGACAGAATGCGACTTGCAAATGCGATGTTTTTAATTACTGTTGAGCTATCTTCTTCAATTTCCTGAAAAATGTATACGCCTAAAGCGGTGTTGGAACTGTCGGTGGCAATGGAAAAATTTCTGGTAAAATCTGTGTGCGATAAGAGTGGTGCATTCAACAGAGCATGTTTCAAATAACATTCTCGTGAACAAAATTCTGCGTGTCAAAAGTAGTGTTTACGTTACTGGAATATGCAGTCTGTGCTGTATCCGGTTAAATTCTATCGTACGTGTTATTATTTTCGGGAGGATGCTGTGGCATTTCGACTATTTGAACAGTTCTGTTATTTCTTCCTGACGTATTACGCTATGGATGACACCTATTGTCTGGTTCATTCATGATAATATGTTGTTGCTGAAGTTCTTACTGCTGAAAAGATCGACTGTTATTAAATGTACGCTGAAAATTGTGCTCATTGTTTTTACGTCTGTCGTGATAGTCATTCTTATACGGTGCATTGCGATAGGAATTGAAATACTGTGTTTTCTGTACGTAGTTGTTTCCTTGCTGCCGTGCGTTACTATTTGTTGGAGCTGAGACTATACATGCACGCGGCGAAACTTTAAAACTTGGTTGACCTTGTAGACTGCATTGTTGGTTAGGTATGCTAACCGGCTGGCTTTGATGCTATTGCGGAGAAAAACATTTATTATTACCAAAATGTGTGTGCGACTGCTGATAATTTTGACGATTGCTGAAAATGCTATACATACTGACGATTACAATTTTATCTGTTATTAATGTTACGGCGATAGTTGTCATTTCGGGAGTGTCTAAAGAGAAAGTGTCACTTTCGGTAAAATTTGTCATATCGGGTTTTCTTTACACTTTTCTTAATCCTAGATAGAGCAATAGTTAAAGAGCTGTTTTGATAGATATAAAGGATAGTAGAAGAGAAGGCAGCAGTGCAGAAAACTAAAGATGAAACAGCACTACTAAGCTCGGGGCCCTATGCACGCTACGGCACATATTCATTAAAGCGTAATGAATCCCCTGAGGTCAATTACGCGCTGCAAATAAATTTTAGCTTCTGTGTTACAGGCAATGGCGGTAAAAATTCAGAAATAAATTGCTGTATCCATGCTAGTTGTTGTTTCTTCATTACAGGCAATGCTATTGAAAGTACAAAAATAAATTGTCGTATACATTTCAAATCGTGTATCTGTGCTCTGTCATTTTTAAGTTCCTTAGAATTTTTACACATACAAATTACTTATAATCAACGTTCTTATCACTCAATGTGTGAGCATGTTCACGTTTGCGTGAGAATCTGTTTGTCTGTGTCATTTCGTACTTCAAGTTGCGTAGCTTTTCAGATTTTATGTCGCGTAGTCTCTGTAAATTGCTCAAATTATACGCGGTATGTGAATGTGACAAATGCTCGCAACGTGGCGTCTGCTGTGATGTGTTGGTGACTGAAATAGTTTTCAATTCTGTTACTTTAAATCTCTCGTCAATTTGTTTGTTCTGTCGTTCATGTTTATTATCGACTTCCTTATTCAGACTGTGTGAAATTTCTGGTAACTTTAAATTAAACTCGTCGCGTATCTGTGTTGCGTTCGCTGAACATTGTTCAGCGACTGTATTGATTTCATCTTTAACTAATTCTGTTGTGCCTAGACGTGTACTGCTTAATTCTTGTGCAACAGTGCCAACTTCTTCATTACTCTTATTAGCACAAGCCTTAGTATCCACACGTAATTGTTCTTTAGTGTCCTGACATTGCACGGTAACAGCTGTAATCTGTTCACTAACTTGTTTGTTCTGTTCGTTAATGTTGTCTTGTTTTTCGTTCGTCAGTTTGAAACTTTCAGTCATTTCACTCTGTTGTTTGTGCTGTTCATCAAGTTTTTCATTAAGTTGTTTGACCTGTTCACTAAGTTGTTTGAAATTTTCATTAAACTGTTTGTTATATTCACTAAATTGTTGTTGTAGCAATATTGCCATCATTTGTTCAAAGTCAATATTAGCATTTCTATTCTCCGTGTTGTTTAGTGGTGTACCTGCAATTGTCACATTTTGTGTGACCATTTGGTCATTCTGTGACTCACAAAAAGGTCTGCTTATCGAATGTGCACTGTGCATCGCTATTTCGGAATTAAATGTATCCGTCGTACTTTCAGTACACTGTCCATTTTCATTAGAAAAATTTGTCTGTAAGTTACTTAAATTTTCCAAACCGGGTGTGTTAAGCTGGGCAGCGCTCATTACAATAGGGCGCCCCGCGTCATCAATTGTCGTCAAATTAACAGAGGAGACAATTGAGTTCGTGTGCTCATCAGTAGGATGATTGTCAGTAAACGGTAGATTGTCATCATTACACAGCGCGTCACAAGCACTATCGGTGAAGTTGCTTAAGTCGGTGATTTCATTCATTATACCTATACACTATTCACAGTCTTTCGCGGCATTTTCTACAATAGACACAATTATTCACAAATGAAATAAGCACAATGCAAAAAGCAACAAACACAAATACAACAGAGCAACGAATTGCCGATGATCTGAGGAAAGAAAGTCATAAAATTAGTAAAAGCGTTGCGCCAAATGCTAATTATATTAAGTAAATAAGAGCAAATATCTGACTACTTCTCAGAAGATTCTCAACGAAATACGATCCTGGACCGGATGTCGCCAAGTGTAACTTTCCCAGAAAATTTTGAAAGACAATATTTAAATGATAATGAAAATAGAGCTAAGTGTAACCTTCCCGGAAAAATGAAAGATAAAATTATTTAAATGTGAATATTCATTCTGCTAAGTGTAACCTCCCCGTAATTGTTATTAAATGATATGAATTGAATGAAAAATGCAAATAGACCCATGTGTTAGCTTCCCACAGTAATAAAAGTCAATGATAATAAAAATGTGCAAAAATGTTAAGTCGCCACAAAATTAACGTTAAGATCAACCTGATAAATTTTATAAGGTCATCTGCACTGACCTTAGGCCCTGTGCAATAATCAACCTGATAAATTAAATCTGAGAGGAAAAGCAAAGGAAATATTGTTTCAATTGTAATGATTATTTTCTTAAGAAGATTGCTTTGAGAACAAAATTATTATTGGGGCAATTCTTGAACAAATTAATTACAGTTAAGATGCATTACATTATCATATGTGCGCAATGCTGCTTCATTAACTTATTTTAAAAAATATACCTCGTCCTGAACCTTGACCAGAGACCCATGTCGATGCCCGACGACTCCTCACACACAACTCCGACTGTCTCTCGCGCGCTACTGGCACGAACGAACTACATGCTCTCGCGACTCGCTACGTACAACAACTGCCTCGCAACTGCACTGAACTCTCGCGCAGTCAATCGCAGACTAGCAACGATAAATAACTCTCTGGTCAGAGATTCTGTCATGCCTCGCCATCGCTGCTACCGAATACATACGTGTTTCAATATGGAAGTTTAATTATAAGTATCAGGTATAACGCGAAAGTAACATGTTGATGAGGGTTTTCTTGGAGATAATTCTCTTACGTACATTATTTACGAACATACTCTAGTTGGGCATTAACGTGTCCCACCCTTACAGGCATCCTGTGGTCTTCCATGGCTAGGTCAGTGAACAGGTGTCTGGTCATGCCTAAGTGCAACATTTCAGAAATTTGTTTTATAAGCAATGTAGTACCCTGCGAACGGACGTCCTTGACACCTATCCCGCCTTTAGTGCGAGCCAGAGTAATCGTATGAAGTGAGATTTTGAATACTTGCCTCTCTACACATAGCAACATTCAACCGTCATATCTGGTGTCAGAGCCATGTAAGTATTGATAAACATCTCTCTATGCAAACGATGAAGTGACCTGTTTGCAAGGTGTTTCAGTATGGCTCTTAACGCATTGAACTTACACTCTCAATTTAGCTTAGTCATTGTAAAGTGTCGTTTGGGTTTCATTGGGTGGTTCAAACGACTCTAAGCACTATGGGACTTGAGGTCATCAGTCCCCTGGACTTAGAACAACTTGAATCTAACTAACATACGAACATCACACACAACCATACCCGAGGCAGGATTCGAACCTGCGACCGTAGCAGCAGTGCGGTTCCGGATTGAAGAACCTAGAACCTCTCGGCCACAGAGACCGGCGTTTGATTGGAGGTGGTGGCTTAAAAATGTGAAACTTTGACGGGATACATATATACATTGACGTATGAAAATTGGTGGGATGGTAATATGCACGTACACAAAAGGTAATAGTGTCGTGTACACGAGGTGTCAAAGGACAGTGTATTGGCATAGCTGTCATTTATACTCAGGTGACTCATGTGAAAAGGTTTCGGTCGTAATTATGGCTTCACACGGGAATCAGCAGACTTTGAGCACGGAATGGTAGTGATAGCTAGATGCATGGGACATCTCATTTCGGAGACCGTTAGGGAATTCAATATTCCGACTCGCACACTATCAAGAGTGTGCCAAGCATACTAAATTTCAGTCATTACCTCTCACCACGGACAACACCGTGGGCGAGGACTTCACTTAACGATAGAAAAGGCTACAAAAGTGTATGGCCGGAGCAGAAA
Source organism: Schistocerca nitens (assembly GCF_023898315.1). Lineage (NCBI taxonomy): Eukaryota > Metazoa > Arthropoda > Insecta > Orthoptera > Acrididae > Schistocerca > Schistocerca nitens. The sequence goes on from NC_064615.1 coordinate 390,705,872, forward strand.
GCATGTTGAACCCTTAACTGCAAAAAATCTCCAGAATAAAGATGGAAATTTCTGGACATCGTGAAAAGTGACTCCACTTTTCCCGCAGTTCGCATAGCAGATGCGGCTAGATCTAAGCATTCTTATAATCTGAAAATGGTGGCTGAAGTGGCTGCAGATTCAGTAATTGGCGCTGTACCAGCGACTTGCATCTAATTTCAGCCGGATTTTAGCCTAATGAGAGCCCTTCGCTGCCGCAGTGAATTCCAGGCAGCTAAGTACCGCTCGAGGTGGCGGCTGGCTGAAGGGTAACATTCCGCCGTCTGCTTCCAATGGGAAAGACTCGGTTCTCTACATTTTTCTGGCGTCATGTAATTTTTTTAATTTTTGTAAGTTGTCGATGTGCACGTCACGGAGTGAGCAAGTTATGCTACTGTTAAACAGTCTCTGGTCTTGTTATGGCACAGTCTTTGCCTGTGCGCAGTCTGATACATTCTTAGTTGAAGTGTGGTAGACGATGGACGCATTGAGTAGTGCTGTGTTGATTTGTGATCGTATATGTTATATGAAAACACATTTATTGTAAAGGTCCGGGAGGATGAATAAGACGTATATGTTGAAGGCGAAAAGAATACAAATTTTGAATAATGTTATTAATTTTTTAAGAGAACAAGATTGAGGTAAAACTGCAGCACTGCGCAGCTTGTCTGTCGTATTGGTTATTATCAACTACTTTACTTTGATCACTTGCTCAGAGCTGTCAGAAGGACCACCCCAATTCCCTGAGCAGTGCACTAACATATTAATTGACTAAGCTGTTTGGTTTGTATAGAAATTCTCTGTTGTTATTGTATAATTTTTAAATCTCTGTTCACATTGTTAAGCATAGTATTCTTTAGACCAATGTTATTACCCTGTATTTTAGAATACATACTTCATTCTAAAATTGTTGTCTTGGAATATCACTTCATAGGAATAGTTGCTCTCCCCTTTCCGTGGTTTAAAGTAGGTTTATCATTAAGCATTACGATATTGCCCCATATGGTATGCAACAGCTGAATACCATTTAGAAATTTTACTTAAAAATAGTAATTTAGCTTAGCCGCTGCCTGCTTGCCGTTTGTTGTTGTGCTTTCGAGTAATCTGCAACAACGTTGTCAAGACACGAGGTAAATGGAAATTTTGATTAGGGATAGATAATTGTTTTACTTCAATTGCGCACTTAATATAGAGGCAAGTTTTATTGAGACCAGCTACAGTTCAACTCAGTGTAGGTTCTGTTTAGTCAAAGATTAGCATACGAGTTTAAGTTGGTCAATAGTTTGTGGGTTCACAGTTTTGGTAGTACATTGAATTTTTTAGAATGGGAGGTAAATTTGGGCTAAATTTTGTAATTTTGTACAGAAACATACACAGTTGGTAGTTTACAATTTTGATTGACAGAATGGTAAACATTGAGAGTTCTACCAGGGAAGAGGCTGTCTTAAAAGACGCTGGTCCCCTTCCCTTATTCTAATTTTAGCTAGTTAATCTGTTACGAAATTCATAATACTTGGCCATCCAAAACTGCGTCCTACTCTCTCCCATTCTCTGTGAATGTTTGCATACTGGCCAATTAGGGTGGATATTTGTAAGCTCAGTCGTGTTACTTACTCCCATCTCTAAATTGTCCAGGTTAATCAAGGGCAGCTATTATTTTCATATCGTTGAACGGTCGGTTATCCCTGGGGCCTGAATGCAGTGGTAGTGTCTCATGACCTTCGAAGGCGCTCTAAATTTTTCAGTTCGTACCTTCCACTGTCTCAAATGTTATCTTAGCTTCTTGTATATATCGACGAATTCTGACTGTCTGCAGTTCTGTTCACAGTAGCTTGTCTTCCAGGAGTCCATCAGAACACCATGCATCCGCAGACCACGCAGGTCGCTAAAAACAATCTCCGTTGTCTCCGCACAGCCGAGAGATACAATCTGCATTATGACCTTTCATTCTGCATCATATCGGCTTACTTCAAAGCACTTTCCAGCTTGACCGCATGCTATAGTTCCTTGCACATGCTCGTGCGCCTTTCCGGGAATTCTGCTGGGACTGTTTCCCCTGCTGGGTTTACGACCCATAGCATATACCTTCGCCTGCAACCAAGTGCAAGATGCTTTCATAGTGGCTTCTTCCCTAAGCGTACTTATAACTGAATATAGAAATATATATAGTGAGAGTCACTGGTACTGATTCATATTTCATCTGTCGATAGGCACTAATTTATTCCGATTTGAGTTTCCCTTTTGCTTCAGGTTTTACATCAGTTATAGGACAATTTGGGAAAAGTTATCACATAACACTGTATCATGTTGATGCGAAGTTAAAATCATTTCTAACCAGTTTATCTTGTCAGTTCTTCGTAACAGTGTGTTTCCATATGAATGCAAAATCTTTGATTTATGCTCATTTACTTCGTAACACAGGCGTTGATATAAGCCGTAATAATCCCTCTTATTGTTTTGACTATTTGATTGGGTTTAACAAGAACACTTGTCATCCACAGATGCATGGCATAACGGTTTAATCCTTTTACGTTTAAGTGCTAATATACAGCTACCATTTCCACAGCTACCCATATACTCACAGATAAATGGCAGCATTGTAGAACAAACTCATCAGCACGAGGTTCATTCACTGACCATTGACCTCTATTCTGGAATGCTTTCGACTGCATTAAACCCACTCCATGCGTCACATTTAACAAAAATTTGTGAATAATCCTTTCAAAAGTTTTGTTAAAATCAATGTAATCTGACATTTGCATAACCATGTGAGTACAAAAAGTGATATGGATGTAAAAAGATAAATTCTCTTTTTTATGGAAAACTACTGTTCGGAGTTTTCTCTTTAATTTGATGTATGTTTTTTTTGCTTTTGGATAATTGTAAGTGTTTCTAACATAATTTGAAATAATTTATTGCATAAGGTTCCATGAGCACTTGTTGAGCTACGGCAAGGTATCTTGGGAACTGTTCGCTCTAGATGTCGACGATTTATGTTGATTTATAGTAAACGTCCTGTTTTGTAGGTTGGTTAATTGGTTGCTGTGATATGACTTCCTGTTTTTGTTTTAGCGGATGGTATCATCCAGCTTTTTGTGAGGTGCATAACAGCTCGCGTTGTGCATGTTTGGACTTCTTACTAATTGAGTTGTGTTTCTCTCAAATAACTCCACCAAATGGAATATTTAAGAAGAGAAGAAATAAAGGAAACAGATTCTACACAACATGCGCTGCTGGAATTTTACATCCATAGAAAGAGGTTAGGACAAGCAACATCGAACCAATTTCTTCACCACAAAGTGCTTCCAAGAAAATCCTTGCGAACAGTGATGAAGTGTACAGTGAAACCAGAGTAAGTGACATCAGTTTAATGTCAGGTATGTGTGCACCAAAAACAATATTTTATCAAACTGCATGCTATACGTGGTGGAGAGATAATCTCTTAAAATTGTGTTCAATGGAAACAGTTTCATTCTTAGTTTGGAAGTCTCTTGTTCGAGTTGTGAGAGTAAGAAAGAATTCTTGACATCTGAGAAAGTAAAATCAATAACCTTTTTGAGCTCAACGATAGATATTTCAAAGGGGCTGAGATGCATCGGTCAAGGCCCTAGGGCTGGAAAAACTTTGTGTGCTCTTACGATCTGTCAGGCCCCCCTGCTAATGTTTCAAGAGAAACAGATGCTTTAGTGGGAACAGTAATAGTAATTGCAGAAGAATCATTGAAATCTGCAACAGTGGAAACAGTTGAAGAAAATGGTGGTAACAGTGGTTTCCGTAGCATTTCACGGATGATGAATTAAAAAGGGCCATCAGTCTGAAACCTCTTGTACAGCTCCCACAGTTATTGATACCGGGAAGGTACTTGATGTTGAAGTATTGTCAAAACATTGCCATGGATGAACAAATGTGGTATAAGTATGAAAATAAACAATTACGTGAACACAGCTGACAGAAAACATATGAGGGACCCAGTGGAGATCGAAAGTGCCTCATCTGTGATGATATTTCAACGTCTCAAGAATAACGTGAGGTTCTGTATGCTATAGTCCGTGAGACGAGTGATTGGTACTGACAGTTCCGGCGGGCAGACGGCGCTGTTGCCGAACGTGGCTCACAGCACGCGGCGCCCTGTCTGCTACACGCATTCTCTAGCAGCAGAAATAAAAGCGAGACAAAATACAAGTCGTATTGGTACGCGTGAATTTATTTAAAGTTGATGCTTAAAATATATTAACTCGAAAACTGATAAGAGCTATTTAGTACAAGTATCTAAGATGCTGAAACATAATAAAGTTATTTGTTAAACTTCACAACTGAAATGAAAACTATTTTCGCACGTTGTTGAACATTAGCAGTTTTGGTTTCCATTGTTAAGTATTAGCATTATTAATTTGTTCTACTACAAGCTACAGAATAATTGGTCAGTGTATTAAGAGTTATAATCTGAAGAAAGTACTCACAATATGATGATCTGGTTGTAGATCGATAGCAAACTCCCTCCTTACATTCCTGAATACGTTGTAGTTACTGTAATGGAAAAACACCACTCACATCACTGTCAGAATCTGATTTGACATTGTCTTCCTCAGCACTACTCGAACTATCACTGCTCTCTCCCAGATGTATAATTAAATTTTCGATGCATTCTTCCACAACCCCTTCGGTTTTGGCCGCCTCTCTGATGGCACTTGCAGTGCTGTTTACAATTTTAGCCCACGTCTCGCTTGTCACTTTATTGATAGCTGCTGGAAGGAGAGTTTCCACTTCAGAGATCGTGAATTTTTTATTGTTTGCAGCAATGTAATTTTTTATCTGCGCCCACACTCCTTCAGTTGCAATGAAGTGACAGTGGTATGGAGGAAGCCGAACGATTTCATGCCCGTGCGTTTTAGCAATCTCGTCAATTACATACACTCCTGGAAATGGAAAAAAGAACACATTGACACCGGTGTGTCAGACCCACCATACTTGCTCCGGACACTGCGAGAGGGCTGTACAAGCAATGATCACACGCACGGCACAGCGGACACACCAGGAACCGCGGTGTTGGCCGTCGAATGGCGCTAGCTGCGCAGCATTTGTGCACCGCCGCCGTCAGTGTCAGCCAGTTTGCCGTGCCATACGGAGCTCCATCGCAGTCTTTAACACTAGTAGCATGCCGCGAATGCGTGGACGTGAACCGTATGTGCAGTTGACGGACTTTGAGCGAGGGCGTATAGTGGGCATGCGGGAGGCCGGGTGGACGTACCGCCGAATTGCTCAGCACGTGCGTCGTGAGGTCTCCACAGTACATCGATGTTGTCGCCAGTGGTCGGCGGAAGGTGCACGTGCCCGTCGACCTGGGACCGGACCGCAGCGACGCACGGATGCACGCCAAGACCGTAGGATCCTACGCAGTGCCGTAGGGGACCGCACCGCCACTTCCCAGCAAATTAGGGACACTGTTGCTCCTGGGGTATCGGAGAGGACCATTCGCAACCGTCTCCATGAAGCTGGGCTACGGTCCCGCACACCGTTAGGCCGTCTTCCGCTCACGCCCCAACATCGTGCAGCCCGCCTCCAGTGGTGTCGCGACAGGCGTGAATGGAGGGACGAATGGAGACGTGTCGTCTTCAGCGATGAGAGTCGCTTCTGCCTTGGTGCCAATGATGGTCGTATGCGTGTTTGGCGCCGTGCAGGTGAGCGCCACAATCAGGACTGCATACGACCGAGGCACACAGGGCCAACACCCGGCATCATGGTGTGGGGAGCGATCTCCTACACTGGCCGTACACCACTGGTGATCGTCGAGGGGACACTGAATAGTGCACGGTACATCCAAACCGTCATCGAACCCATCGTTCTACCATTCCTAGACCGGCAAGGGAACTTGCTGTTCCAACAGGACAATGCACGTCCGCATGTATCCCGTGCCACCCAACGTGCTCTAGAAGGTGTAAGTCAACTACCCTGGCCAGCAAGATCTCCTGATCTGTCCCCCAATTGAGCATGTTTGGGACTGGATGAAGCGTCGTCTCACGCGGTCTGCACGTCCAGCACGAACGCTGGTCCAACTGAGGCGCCAGGTGGAAATGGCATGGCAAGCCGTTCCACAGGACTACATCCAGCATCTCTACGATCGTCTCCATGGGAGAATAGCAGCCTGCATTGCTGCGAAAGGTGGATATACACTGTACTAGTGCCGACATTGTGCATGCTCTGTTGCCTGTGTCTATGTGCCTGTGGTTCTGTCAGTGTGATCATGTGATGTATCTGACCCCAGGAATGTGTCAATAAAGTTTCCCCTTCCTGGGACAATGAATTCACGGTGTTCTTATTTCAATTTCCAGGAGTGTATGTTGGAAACTGGGGTTTCTTTTGTGCCACAATTTCGAGCAGTACCGCCTTCCTTAAATCTTCTCTGAAATCTACTTTTCGCCGTTTCAACCACAGAATGATATCGTCTTTTTTTGTTGCCAAGGTTGGTGCCTTATCGTGAACAACGGAATGATAAGGCGCATTGTCCATAACAATCACTGATGGACTTGTCAGATTCGTCATAAGCGATGTCTCGAACCATTCTTGAAATACTACACTGTTCATTTCTTCATGGTAATCTCCCGTCTTTTTTGGCCGAAACATTTTCAAGCAGTTTGGCACAAAACCTTTCGATGTTCCTGCATGTAAGACAATAATACGCCCTCCTTTGTCAACAGGCACTGCCATTGTCTCCTCGGGCGTTCCATCATTCCAGCCACAACGTAAAGAATGGCTGGTATTGACCCAAGTTTCATCTAACCACACTATAGTTTCGAATTCCACACCCATGATCCTGCGCAGAAATCTGCACCGCCATGCAACTACATCTGTCCTTTCCATTAATATTTTGCGTCCGTTAAACAGTGAATAGCTGAAGCCTATGTCTTTCAACACTGTACGCAATGAAAATTTGCTCCCTTTAAAAAGATCGTCTTTCTGAAGCGACACCAGTAATTTAGATAGAGTAGGATGTTCCCTTCTCTTATAATAGCTGTATATATGACGACGAATAGCGTCTTTCTGAAAATCGTCCAAAGCTGTCACCTGCTTACTTCTCGGTCGCTTCTTTCCTGGCGTGTGCAGCTTTGTTGTGCCACTCTCGTCACAATCTACACTATACTGTTCTTTCCCTATCTTTACAACAGTGTTCTTACTTATTTGCAATGCTGCTGCAGTTCTCTTCACAACCTGAACAACAGGAATTAAGGGCCCACCTTTGTCCTTTTCTTTCTCAAAGTAATCCCTCACAGAGCACACGAATTTACGGGCCTGGGTGTGTAGCACACTTTTCTTCCTCCGTTTCACTTCTTGTGTTGGGCTGGTACTACCCGCCGCACTAGACATTGTTTACAACGAAACATAAACAAAGAAACACTAAAAACAACAAAAACGAAATAAACTGCGAATTCAACTTCAGACAAACGACGAAGGACCGCACCGCCTGCACGCGAGACTCTGGTAAGTTTCATAAGCGCGCGCGACCGGGTTTCAGAGCTGCAACGTGGCCCTTGCTACCCGCTCAAGTTCAGGCCGTCATTGGCTGCCTGCCTGCGGTCGCTAGGCAACGGAAAGACGCTACCGAGCTGTCATTACCAAAGACTCGTCTCCCAGACTATAAATTCATTGATAATGGTGATTCCAGTTCTCTCAAAATAGTAACTGACTGCAGGCCCTACGATGACCTAAAACCCCATATGTTAGAAAGTGTCTGTAATGTGCAGACATGAATGGGTACCCAACAGCGTAAAATCAGGCTGAACGTTTCTAAGAAAAAGCATGGCGATGCAATACGTTTGACTGACAAAACGTTCAAGTAGATAAGTGAAAACTGTTGTAAGAGGTCCGAACAGATGTAATTTCGATGTATTGCTCATGCGCTGCCTGCGATATGCAAGGTATAAGAGAATCTCTGACCAGAGAGCAGTGTTGACTGAAGTAGGAACTGTGCAGCTGTAGCAGTAAGTTGTTGCTAGTCTGCAGTTTGCTCTGGTCTGGTCTGGTGTATCGTGATGGCTGGCCCGGTCGTGGTGCAGCGATGCCGGAGCCTGAGTATTATTGTATAAGGTAAAAAGCAGCCTCGCGCATATGTAGTAATGTTATCTCAAGTCCCATGTAAATGTTTTAAAAATCTCGTAATAATAATCTTCCTCATAAAAGTAACTTTTAACAACCATTCATTTCAACTTAAAGAATTTACTAATTTCTCCCATCCATGATCATCCCGATTGTTGCAAAAGAAAAAAAAAATCAGTTGCTTCCTTTCATAAATGACAGATCTATCGGCCAGCATTGCACAGGGCTGTGCCAGAAAAATTTATTGTAAGAGCAGATATATATGCGTTATCCGACGACTTCATTGAGGTAAGAATTTTTCCTTTTTTTTATTCAGAATGATCTTTCAGGGCCATGACGCAGCACTGCTGTCGTCCAAAATTTACCAGGTTAAATTCACAGTGAATTATTGAAAAGTCATAAGTGAGTGACAATTTAATTGAGTGGTTAGTTACGTTGTATTACTACCAGGTTATTGAATTTTTTTTTTATTGGGACGTTACACTGAATGTGAACGACATGATTATAATTTTTACTGTTGAGAGGTTTAGGAATTTTTCTGTTTTGAGGTTACACTAAATTAGAATCATATTCATATTATTTATTTTATTTTGTGGGGAGGTTACACTTGGCGACATCCGGCCAGGATCGTATTTTCTTTGTGAATTTCTGAGAAGTAGTCATATATTCGCTCTTATTTACTTAAATGTAGTTTGCATCTGGTGCAACGCATTTACTAATTTGTCACTCTTTCTTTCACAGATCTTAGGCAATTTATTGTTCTTTGTTGTAATTGTGTTTGTTCCATTTTTGCTTTGTCTTTGTTTCATTTTGTGCTTAGTTTTGATTTGTGAAAAATCCCGCGAAAAACTGTTAACAGTACATCGCGATGAGCAATGAGCGAAATCGCCGACTCGAATAATTTGACCGATAATACTTGCGACACTCAGTGTAATAGCGATAATCCTCTAACTACTGATAATCAGTGCGTGCCGATCACTAGTAATGATTTTATTCCAGTTGATGAACAAGCAAATTCATTTATGTCCACACTTAATTTAACGGCAAATGATGACGCGGCACGTTCCGTTACAATGAACGCTGCCAGTTTGACACACCTAAATTGCAAAATTCGCGTAGCGAACAGATAATTGTTTCTCACGAAGATGAACAATGTAGTCAAAATACGTCAGATTCATTTGATTCCGAGGTAGTGACCAACAGTGCATATCCAATTGGCGAACCTTCTCAAGAATCAGAGAATGACCAAATGATTACACAAAACGTGACAAATGCAGATACACCAACACACAGCATAGAAAATAGAGTCGTTAATTTTGGCATGGATCATGTTGTAGCATTATTACTACAACTGAAGAAAGAACAAGACGACAATTTTAAACGAATTAACCAATCGAACAAACAACTTAATGAAAAACTAGACAGCAATTCAAAACTAACTGCTAAACAAGACAACAATTTCAAACAACTTCATGAACAGAATAAACAACTTAGTGAACAGATTACAGCCGTTGCCGCGCAATGTCATGATACTAAAGAACAATTACGTGAGGAGATTAAGGCTTGTGCTAGGAACAGTAGTGAAGAAATTAGATCTGTGGCACAAGAATTAAGTAATACACATGCAGCCGCAACTAAATTACTTAGAGACGAAATTAGTGCAGTCGCTAAACAATGTTCTGAAAACGCTACACAGTTACGCCACGAGTTTAAATTAATGTCAGCAGAACTTTCACGCACACTGAATGCGAAAGTAGACGCGAAATTTGACCAACAGAACAGCAAAATTGACGAACGTTTTAATCACCACCTACAAAACAGTGAAACGCGTTACCGTAAATTTATACAGGAACAGAATAAAGTAAAGCAACAAGTCATGGATACAATTACTGCACAGAGACAGGAAGATCAGCGTAAATTGTTTACGAAAGCAAAAACATACGTAGAATACAATATTGCTACAGTATCAGATGAAATCAAATTAATTATCAGTATCGTCAAAATTATCAGCAACAGGAACCGCATTTTGGCAACAATAGAGGGTTTTCCCCGCAACACTGAACTGCATGATGAAATTTCAGATCTTAAAACAAAAACAGACACACACACATTAGACTTTCAGACAATGACCAACAGATTTGAAAAGTTGGAATTAATACAGGATCCCGATGCGATCAAAGCAGCCGTTAAGAAATTGAACAAAACCACACGTAAAATACAAAAACAAATCAATGCTTGTGATACTAAAAACGATTATCAGGTAAAAGCACTGACTGAAAAATATGATGAATTGGTCAGTCGTATTGATGTTACCGAAAATAATAATGACACCAAATCAGACGATACTTCACCAGTTCCGTTTAGTCAAACACCCGAATTCCAAAATTTACAGCAGACGATCAGTGAGATAGGTTCGTCCAATAATACATTACGTAGAAAATTGTCATCTTTACAGCAAGAAGTGACGGAGATGAAAGATATTTCAGCCTTTCACACATCACAGCATACGCCACTCTCCGAACATTTGTCAGACTCACACAGCCAGTTTAATTTAGGTAATTAACAGAGAGTACGTGACTTAGATTCCGAACAGTCACAGACAAACAGATTAGCATACAATCCTGAAGCTGTTCAGACATTCAGAGACGAAAATTTTGATTACAAGCGCTTTCTATCCGTTAGGAAATTTAAAGTATTGAAAAGTGACAGAACACAGATTCACCCCTTGGATTGGATACAACAACTTGCTTTTGAATTTTCACCGGCGTTCCCTGTAACGCAGAAACTAAAATTTATTTTCAGCGCTTAAGCGACCTCAGGGGATTCATTACGCTTCAATGAATATGTGCCGTAGCGTGCACAGGGCCCCGAGCCGTAGTAGTGCTATTTCATCTTTAGTTTTCTGCACTGCTGCCTTCTCTTTTACTATCCTTTATATCTGGCAAAACAGCTCTTCAACTATCGATATATCTAGAATTAGGAATGAATAATGAAAACCTGATATGACAAGTTTTATTAGACACTCCCGAAATGGCAAGAACTACCAGCATAATTTTAATAACAAACAAAATTTTAATTATCAGTATCGTCAAAATTATCAGCAACAGGAACCGCATTCTGGCACCAATAGAGGGTTTTCCCCGCAACACCATCACAGCCAGCCGGTTAGCATACCTAACCAACAATGTGGTTTGCAAGGCCAACCAAGCTTTAATGTTTCGCCGCCTGCACGTATAGCGTCGGTTCCGCCAAATAGTAACGCACCGCAACAAGGAAATCAGTACGTACAGAAAACACATCATTTCAACTCTTATCGCAACGCGCCGTATAGAAATGACTATCATGACAGACGTAAAAGTAATGAGTACAATTTTCAGCGCACGTTTAATAACAGTCGGTCTTACCAGCAACAGAATCATCCGCAACAACAGATTATCATGAATGAAACAGACAGTAGATATCATCCCGAACGTAATACGTCAGGACGAAATAACAGAACAGTACAAATAGTCGAGATGCCACAGCATCCTCCCGCAAATAATACCACGTCAGATAGAATTTGGCTAGATACAGTACAGGTTGCATCTTCCAGCAACGCAAGCAATACTTTTGACACAGAGAATCTTGTTCACGAAAATGTTATTACTTTTGTCGACATCCGAGACACACTTTTGCATGAAAAACCAGTTATTCAAAAAACCATTTGCCACCCTGTCATTGAAGTAAAGATTGGATCATGCAAATTTTCAGCAGTAATCGATTCTGGATCACCTATGTCAGTTATAAATGAGGAAACTTTCAACGAATGTAACAAAGAGAATATCTATCCTACATTACCATTAGGCAAAACTAAAGTAAAAGGAGCAGTATCTAGTAAAGGAGTAGATGTAAAGTTACAGACACACTTATCATTTTGTACTGCAGGTCATACGTTTCACTCAAATTTTTGGATTGTTCCTTTATTGACAAAAGACGTTATTTTAGGTACGAATTTTCTGGTACAACACGACGTAATTATTGACTTTCAAAATTCCTATTTAATGTTAAAGGATGAAAATGTACAACTGGCATTAGAATTTCAGCACTCTTTATCTGCAGAAGAACAAACAATTAATCGTCCGGAGGTCATTTCTGCATCACGTAACATAGACAGTCATTCCACATTGTTCACAGATACGTACGTACACAACTATAATACACCAGACGAAGCCGACTATGACGTTATCCAAATTATCTCTGATAAAATTAAACAGAGCAGTGCAAATGCAGACGACGAACGTTCAGAGCTACGCAAAATTCTTTTACAGTAAGCTCTAGTTTTTGACAACGTCCCTGGTACTATGTCTGGTTTTATGTATGAATTTCAAGCTAAACAGCACGATACATTTAAAGCCAAACATTATCCCATTCCGTATATTCACAGAGAACAAGTTAAGAAAGAATTGCAAGCTATGCTTGACCAAGGTATTATTGAACCGGCAGTTAGTCCGTACATAAACCCGCTCCATATTGTTAAGAAAAAGGATGGTTCACTTCGCGTCGTACTTGATTCGCATCACATCAATGACATTATTATTGATGAAATAGATCGCCCACAGACACTAGAAGAACTTCTACAGAAATTTCATGGTACTGCTATTTATTCCACGTTAGATTTGAAATCGGGATTTTGGCAAATTCAGCTCCATCCGAACTGCAGAAAGTACACAGATTTTCTCTGTTTTGGTGACTGTTATCAATTTTGTAAATTACCGTTCGGTTTAACTATTTCTTCAGCAGCATTTATTCGCGGTTTGAATACTATACTTCCGACAGAATTAAAAAACAGAATCACAACGTTTGTAGACGACATTCTTATTGCAGAAGCTAACTGGTCTAACACAATTTGATTCTTGAACAACTGTTACGAACTTTTCGTGCACAAGGACTCACAGTTAATCTCAGCAAATCGCAATTTGTGCAAAACTTCTATAAAATTTCATGGACATGTAATTTCAACAGAAGGCATTGCGCCTGACCCGGAAAAACTTCTAGCTTTACGTGACATTACTGTTCCTACGACGAAGAAACAATTACGCAGCTTTTTGGGTTTAATTAACTTTTTTCGTAAATTTATTCATTACTCTGCTTTAGACACCCCTAGATTATGTCAATTGACAGGTAAAAACACTATTTGGTCCTGGGATAGCCAAGCACATTCTGAATTTGTTAATTTGAAACAAGCTTTGTTGAACGCACCTCTTTTATCACACCCAGATCTTACTAGAAATTTTTCCATTGCCACCGACGGTTCTAACACCGCTTTAGGCGTACACGTTTTTCAGGAAATTGAAGAAGATGGTTCTACAGTAATTATAAACATCACCTTTGCGAGTCGCATTCTGTCACCTGCTGAACGCAATTATTCTGTCACAGAACTTTAAACATTATGTGTTGTATGGGCATTTACGAGATTTAGGCTTTTTCTTTATGGAAGACATACTACCGGTTACACAGACCATAGAGCTATCCAGTTTTTACTTTCAGCAAAATTTTACACATGACAGGTTAAGCAGATGGAAACTTTATTTACAGGAATTTAATTTTACAATTGTTCACATTCCCGGTACACAAAATGGTTTAGCAGACGCACTATCCCGTTCTCTCAGCAACAGTCAGCAACACATCGCAACCAACTTCTGCCAAGCAAATTTTGGCGTCATGTATATTCAACAAGTTGCATTTGAAAATTTCATTTCGGCGTCATTACGAGATATAGCACAAGAGCAGAGTAAAGACAACGTATGGAAAGAAATTAAACGCCTTTGGCAGGATAGGAATAATGTTACCATCAGAAACCATTACACTTTATGCAATAATATTCTGTTTCACCGCTCTCACCCTGACAGCAACAACTGGTTACTATGCATTCCTGACGAACTGGTTAACAAATTAATTTGGTATACTCATTTAAGTTACGCACATTACGGAGGCAGAAAATGTTTTCTTATACTGAGACAGAACTGTTATTTTGCCAACATGGAGAAACGTATTCGACGAGTTTTAGCGTCATGTAAAATCCGCCAGAAAGCTAAGTCAGACACGACTTCACATATTCCTCCGTTACATCCCATTGTACATGTTAAATTGAGACACATGGGCGCTGTAGACATTTTTGATCCGATTCCCAGATCTAATAGAGGTTTTTGTTACATCTTTGTCGCTGTTGAACTCACTTCGAAATTTGTTACGTTCACTCCGTTACGCAAAGCTACTGCTAAATCTGTTTCGAATGCATTTGTAAAACATTTTCTATTTCATGTAGGGCATGTATTGAAAGTAATTTCCGACAATGGACCACAGTTTCGACCTGCTACATGGACACCTATGTTACGAGCAAGAAACATTTCTCCGATCTGATTTGATCCATTATAAATGGTTTTTGAAAGCCTGCGACTGTAGATACAATAGGTTTGTTTATAAATAAATAAATCTTCTGCTACCAGTCACGATTTTCTTTATTTTACTATTTGCACGACGCGTTTCGAGAAATAATTCCCATTTTCAAGTGCGTTTTTATGATGTGTGTTAAGCCAATTCTTTTGATGTTGTCAGTGTGTGTGTGAGTCTGCTTCATTTTGTTGACTTTTATTGTAATACATAAGAAACGCGATTTTTAGTTGGTCAGAAAATATTGATACCCAACTAAAAATCGCGTTTCTTATGTGTTACAGTAAAAGTCAACAAAATGAAGCAGACTCACACACACTGACAACATCAAAAGAAGTGGCTTAACACAAATCATAAAAACGCACTTGAAAATGGGAATTATTTCTCGAAATGCGTCGTGCAAATAGTAAAATAAAGAAAATCGTGACTGGTAGCAGAAGATTTATTTATTTATAAACAAACCTATTAAACATTTCTCCGATTTATATATCCAAGTATCACGCTTCTTCGAACCCTTGTGAACGACTAATGAAAGAAATTGGTAAACTATGTAGAATATACTGCCATAAAAAACATATTGATTGGGATATACACATACTGTCATTCCAGGATGTAATTAACTCCATACCAAATGAATCTACTATGCTATCTCCGACTGTTATACTGAAAAATGTTGAACCACTTAACAAAATTAAAGAATTAGTATCCTTTCCTACATCTCGTCGACTACGACACCATGAAATAATTGACATTGCGCTGAACAACATTAAACGAGCCGCAGAGCGCCGGAGAAGACAGCAAAAACAAGTTTGTACACGCTGTGACTTTCACATTGGACAGAAGATATTAGTACGTACACACTATTTATCCAACAGAGGAAAGAGTAGATGCAGTAAATTTGAGCTTCAATACGCAGGTCCATATCGAATTCGCAGCATTCCTCACCCCAATGTAGTACACGTCGAAACTTCGAGAACCAGAAAAAGCAAAGGCAATCACCATGTCTCCAATATTAAACCCTTTATTGAATGAAAATACTTTATGATTTGTCACACTGTAATGCCATTTACAGATATTTATATGAACACTTACTGATGAATATCATATTTTTTCTTGGCAAGTGCCCGGCAAGGTAAGGTTAGCAGGTCACTTTTCTTGTCGTTACACATCAGACCGTGCACATTTTTTCAGACAAACTTACATATTTTATGACCCCTTATGCAATTATATTTATATGAACACTTACTGATGATTATCATATTTTTCCTGGCAAGTGCCCGGCACGGTAAGGTTAGCAGGTCGCTTTTCTTGTCGTTATATATCAGACCGTGCACATTTTCCATTTTTCGTGTATGTATGATTGTTTTCCTGTTTTATTTGTATGCACTACGAAATCTTTAAGATATAACAAACACCAGTTGACGTTGACATTTTTCCTTATGATATCTCAATATCCTGACTATTCTACACTTTTGGCTACTGCATTATGAGACTGTGTGTACATTTTTGCACCTGAACACTCTCTATGTTTTTGACATAATGCGTTTTCTGTCATGCTATGCTGTATGCTTAATTATATCACTAGAAACAAGTTTTTATTTAATGGGTATATGATTTAAATGCAAGATATTAATCCTTATTCATCATTTTCAGAAAGCAATAACGCGTAAAAGATATAACTTAGACAAACCACAGTGGATTACTATGAAATGGGAATTTCACCTTCGGAATGAACGAAAGAAAATGCAATACCTCGTCATGAAGAGTAAATGGATCAGAAATAACAAGCATTAACAAGAATATACTATACACATCGTATGATAGCAGTCTTAACTAATCATTTTTCTTTCAGAATACGAGGCGATTGATGCAGGCTGTCAGAAAGAACTACACATATTAGTTTTAGTGATGAAATATGCTAGAAATAAGAAACTCTATACTATGAATAGTTGTATGAAGTAAATGTTAATATGAATAATGAATAATGAAGTGTCTTTTTTGCAGATGATAATGAATGATGATGAATAGTTATATGAAGAATATGCTAATATGAATAATGAGGTTTTTCTTTGCAGCTGATGATAGTGATGAAGTTATGGTAATATGAATAATGAAGTTTTTCTTTGCAGATGAGGATAATGATGAAGTTTTTATATTTACTGTTAGTTAAGAAATGCTATGTAGTTATTTAAGTATTTGTTGCAGTTCGTTTTGACAGTATGTCTTATATCGCATGGTATAATGACTGAAGGTTTTGGAAAGGACAGCTAGAGTACATACATATTGAGTACACGTTTCATTACCTGTTAATTCGAAGTTCACTACTTTTCAGCATAATATACGTTTCTTCTTTCAGCTGAATAATCCATTTTGTATTTTTTCCAATAGAAGCTATTTATGAAATTAATGTGCTATAAGCAGTTAGTCATTAAACCTGTTCTAGTACTTGCATTTTTTTACCCATTTGTGTGTGTCATTCATGAATGTGATCACATATACTCTACTTGTTCATAACGTTGCTACAGCTGACTCTTGACGAATGACGTTATTAATCGTTATTTGCAGCAATAAGTCAAAAGCAAATATTTTCATGCCCCAGCAATTAACTATCGATCCCAACGCAATGCATTGCAAGCACAAAAAACGTATTACCAGTCCCAAATAATGCTACTAGTTTAAGAGATATTTCTAGTACTAAATATAATGCAGATTTCTCAGACGTACTGAATCCATTATATCTATGTATTATTGGACCACAGACCTTGAGTAATAGTTTTAGTGTGTTACATTTTAAATATGTCATATGTCACTTGAATGATGAGTTCTGAGTAATACTGAATGATGTTTTGTAATAATGCATAAATGCTATGCTAATAATTTCTGTAAATAACATTTTTGTTATTTTCTATAAATGCTATGCCAAAAATTAACTCTGAATAATACTGAATAATGTTTTATAAAACTATATGAATACTTTGTAACTGGCCAATGAATGCCACTGTTTCTAATATTTTAAATTTGTCTTATGTCACTTACATGCTATTATATATGAATACCAGTAGCTTGATGCTACACTCATTAGCTCCTGTTTTGAATGACGACTTCTGAATAATGCATAAAAATGGTTTGTGACTGGCCAATGAGTGCCAATATTTACTGTAATTAGATGACTTATGAGTAATTATGTACATGCTATGCCATTAATTAACTCTTGCTTTAAACGATCACTTCTGAATAATGCATAAAGATGGTTTGTAACTGGCCAGTGAGTGCCAATATTTACTGTAATTAGATGGCTTATGAATAATGTTCTGTAATACTCAATACAGAAATGTTTAGTAACTAGGCAATGAGTGCAACAATTACTCAAATCGGTTGATAGACTAGTGTAATTCTCAATGATGACTAGCATAAGACTGAATGTCCTTCGCCTTCTGACCGAATTACCAGAAATTACTGCAATATCCGTTTGTCCTGTCCATTCTCATGATCATGGAGCACTATATTTGAATTTTGCACTAATTCTACGTTGGTGGAAGAGTATGGATTCTGCAAGAATGTGGTGTTGACACATCATGCTGTCCACCACCTTGAACGATGGAGATGTTATTATGGTCCCACTGTTTGGTGTACCTAATATACTACCAAAATGATAACATTGAATATTAATACAACATTTCAGTGTCTTGGCTACACTGATTAATACTTCAGGGTAGAGAACTTCAGATTGTCTCAATTGGTGTTGTGCTTCTGTAGAAAGATATAGACTTTCAGTGCAGCTACGTGCAACCTACTGTGCTACAACCATGATGCAATCCTTTCCTTTCCTTTCCTAGTTCTTGTAATATGGTAAAAATATTTACAGTGCGTGTGCACTTTATGTCAATTGTTAATATGTTTTGTACTCATTGCGTATACATTTTGTCATTTCTTGATATGTTCTGTACTCAGTACATGTGCACTCTATTTCATTTCATGTTCTGCACTTATATATATGTATATATACTCTGTGTCTCTAAACTTAGTTAATTAAGTAGATTTTAGAAAAATTTGTTGCTCATGGCAAGTCCAATTGACTCACCATCGCTTCCAAATTTTTGTCCCCCCCCCCAGTGGAGGGTTATTTAAGAGGTCCGAGCAGATGTAATTTCGATGTATTGCTCATGCGCTGCCTGCGATATGCAAGGTATAAGGGAATCTCTGACCAGAGATCAGTGTTGACTGCAGTAGGAACTGTGCAGCTGTAGCAGTAAGGTTTTGCTAGTCTGCAGTCTGCTCTGGTCTGGTCTGGTGTATCGTGATGGCTGGCCTGGTCGTGATGCAGCGATGCCGGAGCCTGAGTATTGTTGTATAAGGTAAAAAGCAGCCTCGCGCATATGTAGCAATGTTATCTCAAGTCCCATGTAAATGTTTTAAAAATCTCGTAATAATAATCTTCCTCATAAAAAGTAACTTTTAACAACCATTCATTTCAATTTAAAGAATTTACTAATTTCTCCCATCCATGATCATCCCGATTGTTGCAAAAGAAAAAAAAAATCAGTTGCTTCCTTTCATAAATGACAGATCTATCGGCCAGCATTGCACAGGGCTGTGCCAGAAAAAATTATTGTAAGAGCAGATATATATGCGTTATCCGGCGACTTCATTGAGGTAAGAATTTTTCCTTTTTTTTATTCAGAATGGTCTTTTAGGGCCATGACGCAGCACTGCTGTCGTCCAAAATTTACCAGGTTAAATTCACAGTGAATTATTGAAAAGTCATAAGTGAGTGACAATTTAATTGATAGGTTAGTTACATTGTATTACAACCAGGTTACTGAATTTATTTTTTTTATTGGGACGTTACACTGAATGTGAACGACATAATTATAATTTTTACTGTTGAGAGGTTTAGGAATTTTTCTGTTTTGAGGTTACACTAAATTAGAATCATATTCATATTATTCATTTTATTTTGTGGGGAGGTTATACTGTGACCAAGCGATTATGAAGAATACAAGAAACCTGGAAGAAATATGGAAAGCAGTATGCGCGACGTTTTTCCACAGGACATCAGGTGATGAGAAATCACTACAAAATTTGTGTTCAGTTGACTGACGTAAATATCGCAAAGCTGGGGCAACAGTAACCGAATATTCCCATAGAGACATCATCATTGAAGTCGTTGGAACTAGCACATTCAGATCTTTTGAAGGAATTCCTCGCAGAAAAACTCCCAATGAGTCTTGCAGCAATATATTTTTGGGCTTAGAAACGCTGAAGATTGGAGTCAATGATGCTGTGATCAAATTCAGTGATGGAATTTCAGGCAGACGACGAAAGCGACTGCATCTGGTTGATCCTCAAGAAGATAAAGATTGGAAAGCTGGCGACGTTTAGGCTGTTTCTTCATTCAATAGTGAGTTTTCATTTGCTTCAACTTTCAAGGGCGATTTGTGAAAAAGTATTTGTGTTTTTTTGCAAATATTTCCTATTGTTTCAGAATCTACGCAAGCTATGGTTATGAAACTTTTACCTCGTATTGACAGAGGTATTATGTTTATGTGGATCTACAATGGTAGAGATAGCAGTCATAGTTTGATCATAAAAATACGTTGGTCAAAAATTACATAAATTTTTATGACCTTCATTTAAAAATTCAAATCTTGATTCCTAACGAAGTTATCAACATGATAGTACAGTAGTACATATGTAAGGCATGACTCTGTCTCCTGTTGGAGTTTTGTTTTATTGTATTTGATAGTTCCTGAGATAATGGGATACAAATATCTAAAAGTTAACATTATCTCGATAGATCAGTGATATTTTACTTAAATATAAAATGTTTCTATATTCACATAAAACATTCGTCACTGGTCTTTCTGTGCAAGCTCCCATTTGGTATGGCTCAAGTATCTTCCCGAAGAGTTGTTTTATCCTAGTATTTATCACGTAGGTTAAGATTTTGAAGTCAGAGTTCACCAGATTAATCGATCTAAAGTCTCCTATTATGGTGCTTTGTGCCTTTTTTTTGTTTCGAGTAACACAATCATGCCTGCAGAGACTTCTGCTGGGAAGGCATAATCTGCCAACAGTTCGGTACACATTATTGGTAGTTCATGGCCCTTAACGTTCCAAAATTTTGCATTTCATTCGACTGGTAAGCCACTTATTCTGGCTGCTTTGCTTCGTGGAGACTCCGTAATTATTGTTTTTATTTCTTTTCAGAGATGGTTTTTAGAATCCCTTCGTTATCCTTGAGGCTGACTGTGGGTTGTATATCGGAGAGGAATGCATCCTCCATAGGCCCGTCTGTCACTGATTCAGAATAGAGATTGTCTAGTACCACATCAAATTGGTTACTTTCATTTTGGTCATCATAGCTATTTCCTACGTCATAGTGAAGGTGTTCATGGATTTTCTGTTTGCCGCTTTTGGCTTCCATTATCATATGGTATACTGAAATATTTTCTTCATTTATATCAGTTGTGAAAGACATTCCCATTTTTTTCCTTTCGATGACTGTATTGGTGCGTTTTATTCGAACAATATTTGAAGCCAAATTCATTAGTTTATTATATAAGTCGTGTAGGCATAAAAACAGTATTCGCCCGTCTGTTTACGCAAATAAGCTTTCATTCTAGCAAATTATCCGTTTGAATCTACTTGATAATACGCCTCAAGTATCTTTACTGGAAACGGAGGCATTCTGTCAGTGTCAGCCTCCAAGAACGACACGTTTAGTTGCCGGATCCGTCGCCCCAGGAAATATTGCTGTTTGATATAGTTAGCCGTTATTTGATAGACAAGACGGTTCGAAAAATTAATATCTCCAAGTCAACAACAATATGTAGAAAGTTTCTAGTGATGCAAATCCTGTCTAGCGTATTTGTTTGGAGGTGCTGTTGACGTTTGTATAGCCTATAGACTATGTCGGAGGAGTCTGTTAAATATAATACGGTCGTTAATACACTCAGGCCTTCATATAAATTACAATTAAGCCACTCACCTCTACGGCGCAAGGCTCAATTAAATTACATCGATTAACTTAAATTAATTAGAATGTTCGCTATTAGATTCACTATTTCGTTGCGAAGCAAAACGCTTGTGGCACGTATTCCTGTGGGGTTAGTCTGAGCATATACATGAACTAAGAGCAGGTCGTGTATTTTTGCCGCAATCCCTCTGCCATTTTTGAGTATACTCAGTGCTTTATATTGTACTCCCACCTTATATGTGCATTATTGTTGCCAGGAATCCAGATATGGCCAATTTTATTTTTAACGGCATCTTGAAGCATAGCCACGTCCACATCGGCTGCATATAAATAATGTCGTAGGCATCTCGCCTCGACATCGGATTAAAAATCTATCAACATTAACAGTACCAAACTTACGTGCTTGCATGAATGTGAGGTGTCTGTTTCCGGTATCGTCGGACCACGCACTCATTTTACCAGAAAGGTTGGTGTCTTCCGAATCAATGATATTCACTGTCTTATCTTCCACGCTCAAATTAACAGCTTCATTAACGGTGTGATGTTGTCTTTTCCCGAAAATCCATGTCGAAATTTTCTGTGTTGTCTTTCTTAAGTACCTTCTTTGTGCATCCCAGTTACATCGCTGATTCCTGTGTTTCATCGAGCATCTGATTCCGCATCCCTTTTGATTTCGGGGTCTGCTGCCAATGATAATCTATGCCAGCAGTATACTGTCCTGATAAGTGTTGTCGTATTTGATCTCCACGGAAACTTTTTCGGGATTGGCGACTATACTTGATGGGATCGCTGCCTCCGATGTGGCATGAATACTCAAGGAATGTCCATCTACTATATCTGCGTACCGTGTATCGCAGGCTCGTTCTCCTGGGTCTTCATTCCGAAATTGTTGTTTGTCGGATTCCTACGCCTGTCTACGTTGTATCGTCACTGAAATCAACCAGTTCCTGCTATATTGTTCACCGCTGCTTCGAGTGCAGCTGGCCCATTGTATTCGGCCCAGGCAGCCCTTCGCTTTGCGACGGCCGATCTACTAAAATTTGGGAGTATGTCATTTTCGCTGCTTCACTGACAAGTAACACTACCCAAGTCCCAGTCGCCGTTTCCGATACATTTCGAATATGTTGCAGATTAGAACTAAATATGAGACACGCATTTTTGTATACGTGCCCGTACGGCCGTTGAAGTGGTGAAAACCCTCCCAATGAAAACACGGTTGTTATCTTTCTGAGTATCGTCGAAACGGTAGGAGATATAACAAAAATATTGAAACATAGTTTCCGTGGTTGCTATTGTACTTTACAATTGTGCTTTCACATCTTTAAGCATTTTGATAAATTTCGAAATCCTCCCCTCACCTCAAAATTTTTGAAACGGTAAAAAGTTTATTTGTGATAAATCTCTTAGTATACTTAACAAGAAATCCAACAATATATGATAAAGTTACATCCAGAATTCGCAGTAGTCAGATATAAGTTGGAAGTATCCCAACATACCGCTGTGCGGGCGCTCTGTCCGCCGTACGACGCTTGTCATACATGGCGATGAAGTTGTTTGGAATTTCACAGTGCAACCATAAAAGACGGGCGTGAAGAATTTAACTGAAACAGAAAGGACTCGCTCTCTGTCCGAGTCCCAGAATAACCAATGTGGTGGGGGCGAGAGGCTATTCCTATTTTGTTTCTTCATGGGCTTTGTTTCAGTTGTTGTGTCGTATGTTTTGTTTAGTTTCTTTGGTTGTCTGGATTTAGTTATAACGTTTGACATCTACTTTGTCATTTTACAGTATTTAGTTTGTGTTGCATTATCTTTGATTGTCAGTGCAATAATGATGGGACGCTGTATTATCCATTGCAAAGAATTGCTTCATACACATATACATTGTACACCACGCGCATCTGACTACTGCAACATTACTGCAAAATTTACCACATGTATCATAATTTTTTTTAAAAAAATGGTTCAAATGGCTCTGAGCACTATGGGACTTAACATCTGAGGTCATCAGTCCCCTAGAAATTAGAACTACTTAAACCTAACTAACCTAAGGACATCACACACATCCATGCCCGAGGCAGGATTCGAACCTGCAACCGTAGTGGTCGCGCGGTTCCAGACTGAAGCGCCTAGAACCGCTCGGCCACTCCGGCCGGCTAACTTTTAAAGCAATAATTAACTGCAGGTTCACATTGATCAGGTTTTTCTGTGATGCACGCGCTCTTGAACCACGCATACCTACATTCACAAATCGGGGGGATGAAAACTGATTATGAATCAGAGATTGAATTTTCAGGATATTATTACTTATGTGCAAATTTACATCACACCCCTATAGCAGGATTGCATTAGAGAACTGTTTTAGAAAATTCTTCCGTGGTCTGATGTGTTAACATCTAGTGGTTGGATTATGCCGGTTGTTCCAGCAGGAATCGCTTTAATTTTTACTTACTTATTACCTTTGTCTCTGTTAATAAATTTCTTTTCCGTTTGTCCTGTCCAGGAATCCAAACACAGAACATGTCATTCAGCAACAGAAGGTAAGGAAACATCCGTAAACTACTTAATAGCGAGATCTGATGTTAATTTACCAGATGTTGAAGCAAATTCAACAATATTAGCGCCTTTGCACGTACTTGAACAATGGTTCCAAACTGACCATCTGTTTCCTGCAGGAATATGAGCAAAGGGGATTGTATGACACCACATGTAAATAGGATTGGCTGTAACGTCCCACCGTGGGTTAACGAGTTCAACTTTTGAGCGAGATACTCAATTTTTAGTGTTGTCGTCTCCTAATGATGCAATATTCAATTTTACGTTTGCCACAAATGCATTGGCTTGTTCTACTATTTGTTTTTTATTGGTTAATTGTTTTGAGTAACAAATTTATTAATCTTTCTGCAAATAATTCTATGCCTTACTTTAAAATGGTGAATCCATTTCAACATTTTTGTTATATATCCTACCTTGTCGACATGTGCTAAGAAAGATAACAGGAGGGTTTTCACCTCTTCAACGGCCGTATGGACACGTATACAATAATACGTGTCTCACATTTTGATCTATACTACTAGAAGTTCGAAAGTATCGAAATTGGCGAGTGGCTTTTGGGTGGCGTCACTTGTGAGTCGGCCTTGCCGTTGCAACTTGATACGGGAGCATCCGTGTTTTAGGCGTCAAGTAGAGCCGCAAATTATGCACGTCCGCGATTACCGCCGTATACCACTAACAACTTGAGGTCTGGACTCATGAGAAAAGAGCGCAAATGTTTGGTGTTTGGTTAAATCGTTTTTAACATTCCTTCCTCCATTTCGGACGTTAAATGTTTTGAAACCTAACAATTTTTCGGCTGTTATTTGTACAAAGTTGTCGAATGGTGATAAGGCCTCTCAAATATATTCGAACACCCTTTAAAATGGTAGCTTAAATACTCGAACTGATTGGAGACTCAATCCTGCATATCAGATTGCACAACTGACAACTTCATCTTTAGAATTCTGAAATTTTGTGGAACCGCCTGCCTGCGTTATTATTCGAATGCAAGTTTCCCCGTTATTTGTTCTGCATACACACTATTACAGAGAAAATCGTAATTGCAACCAACAACTTCCTCACCTTTCAAAACAAAGTTATTGTGGAACCAATCGACAAGTTGCGACGTTCATATCCATACGAAAAGAAATCTTTAAACAAAACTTCCTATATTTCCTATCCAAACGTCTCAAAAATGAGAACGACAAGAAGTGCAAAATGGCTAAGCAGGGATGGCTAGAGGACAAATGTAAGGATGTAGAGGCTTCTCTCACTAGAGGTGAGATAGATACTGCCTAGAGGAATATTAAAGAGACCTTTGGAGAAAAGAGAACCACTTGTATGAATATCAAGAGCTCCGATGGAAACCCAGTTCTAATCAAAGAAGGGAAAGCAGAAAGGTGGAAGTAGCATATAGAGGGTGTATACAAGTGCGATGTACTTGAGGACAATATTATGGAAATGGAAGAGGATGTAGATGAAGATGAAATGGGAGATATGATACTGCGTCAAGAGTTTGACAGAGCACTGAAAGACCTGAGTCGATACAAGGCCCCAGGAGTAGACAACATTCCATTAAAACTACTGACAGCCTTGGAGAGCCAGTCCTGACAAAACTCTACCATCTGGTGAGCTAAATGTATGAGACAGGCAAAATACCCTCAGACTTCAAGAAGAATATAATAATTCCAACCCCAAAGAAAGCAGGCGTTGACAGATGTGAAAATCACCGAACTATCAGTTTAATAAGCCACGGTTGCAAAATACTAACGCGAATTCATTACAGACGAATGGAAAAACTGGTAGAACCGACCTCGGAGAAGATCAGTTTGGATTCCGTAGAAATATTGGAACACGTGAGGCAACACTGACCCTACGACTTATGTTCGAAAATATATTAAGGAAAGGCAAACTTACGTTTCTAGCTTTTGTAGCCTTAGAGACTGCTTTTGACAATGTTGACTGGAATACTCTCTTTCAAATTCTGAAGGTGGCAAGGGTAAAATTCAGGGAGCGAAAGGCTATTTACAATTTGTACAGAAACCAGATGGCAGTTATAAGTCGAGGGACATGAAAGGGAAGCAGTGGTTGGGAAGGGAGTGAGACAGGGTTGTAGCCTCTTCCTGAAGTTATTCAATCTGTATATTGAGCAAGCAGCAAAGGAAACAAAAGAAAAAATCGGAGTAGGTATTAAAACCCATGGAGAAGAAATAAAAACTTTGAGGTTTGCCGATGACATTGTAATTCTGTCAGAGACAGCAAAGGACTTGGGAGAGCAGTTGAACGGAATGGACAGTGTCTTGAAAGGAGGGTATAAGATGAACATCAACAAAAGCAAAATGAGGATAATGGAATGTAGTCGAATTAAGTCGGATGATGCTGAGGGTATTAGTTTAAGAAATGAGACACTTAAAGTAGTAAAGGAGTTTTGCTATTTGGGGAGCAAAATAACTGATGATGGTCGAAGTAGAGAGGATATAAAATGTAGCGTGGCAATGGCAAGGAAAGCGTTTCTGAAGAAGAGAAATTTGTTAACATCTAGAATAGATTTAAGTGTCAGAAAGTCGTTTCTGGAAGTATTTGTATGGAATGTAACCATGTATGGAAGTGAAACATGGACGATAGATAGTTTGGACAAGAAGAGAATAGAAGCTTTCGAAATGTAATGCTACAGAAGAATGCTGAAGATTAGATGGGTAGATCACACAACTAATGAGGAGGTACTGAATAGAATTGGAGAGAAGAGAAATTTGTGGCACAACTTGACTAGAAGAAGGGATCGGTTGGTAGGACACGTTCTGATGCATCAAGGGAACACCAATTTAGTATTGGAGGGCAGCGTGGGGGGTAAAAATCGTAGAGGGAGACCAAGAGATGAATACACTAAGCAGATTTAGAAGAATGTAGGTTGCAGTAGGTACTGGGAGATGAAGAAGCTTGCACAGAATGAAGCAGCATGGAGAGCTCCATCAAACCAGTCTCAGGACTGAAGACCACAACAACAACAACAAAAACAACTGTGGCTGTAAAGGGGGTAATGACAAGTTCCGTCTTTCAGGGTTCGCCAGCTACAACGCGCCTCGTGACCACGCCGAAGCGTCCGCCCACCACCCATCCGACGGCGGATACCTCTCGACCATTAACAGACTACTGCGGAAGAATACGGCTAGTTAGGATGTCCACGTGGGCCAGAGCACGTGTTGAATTCCCGATTCCCCTTAAGATTCGAGAGCAGGGCACGCGATAATAAATTAACCGAACTCAGGAGACCATAAGACTCCCAGAAAGTGTGTTTAATTCTGGGGTGCCGAACCGCACAATAATCCTGGGTTCGGTGTGGGGCGGCGGTTCGGTGAGTGGACCGCTGTGGCCTCTTGTAGGGTTGTGAAACACTGATGGCTACGGCGGAACGAAGCCTGTCCCCGGTTTAATACACAATACACCCATGGCGGTATTTGCCTACATCGTCACCTCCGAACCGAAATTATCCCTCTTGGGAGGAAAAATCGACCATAAATTGTAGACAGCGTGCAATAAAATTCATCCGACTAAATGACTTTCTTCCACCGTTCCAAAACTCAGATTTTGCGTCTGTTGTCAACGTTTTCCTGCTACCGTCTCTTGCATCACTGATGAGTACTTTTGGAATTCCAACTTGTGCTGAAATTCCCGGCTTATGAAGACCACTTCGTGTCACTTTCGTGCTGACAGGACTCGCTAGTGTGACATTCAGTTCTTCTGCGTCATTTGCAGCTGCCCCCTCTTATTAATCGTCGCAATTCTCTTCAAAAACCGTCCGCCGCGGTCACTCGGCACACGTTTTCGTCCGCGCTGACTTACCGGATGACGTATATTTCGCTTTCTCTGTACGCGGTAGACTCTGTGTCTCTTGAAACACCAAACATTCGGCTGCATTATTTTGTTATCGAAGCAACCACCGTACGAGCACGAACAATTTAACTACGTTGGAATTTACTTACATCCTACGTACTGTACTCACAACTACACACTGCACTAAGCAAGACTGACACAACGCATTGAGCACAATGCACAAGTGTTGTTCGATGTAAGATATAACAACACAGCCTGCAGATTCGGCTAGCATCTGCATTAGTGTTCAAGCATGTGTTTTTCGCTGTGTTTCCGTATGTTATCCAATATTTGGTTGGATGTTAGCTTCTTGTGTCAGTGGAGGTTTAGCTGCTAACATGTGTGGTCTGTCTGGTGTAGAGTTAAGATGTTGGTTGTAGTTGGGTATTGTTGCACTTTTGGCAAGCTAGACATGTTGTGCGTTATTATTTTCTGTGCCCCTTGTAGTGTTAGTTCTCGCTGACGTACTACTATGCGTTCTTAGTGTATCCTCTGAAGCTTTTACAATTTTATTATTGTAGGGCGAGTATATTTTTTTGAATTATTGTTTCATTTAAAGATAACTGATTTCAAGATCGAGCTAGAGTGTTTGGATTTATTTATGCATGCGCTCTGGTATAGTAAATTGTTGGTAATAAAGCAAAGCATATAGTCAGAAGCCCGCACTTACAGAATCCCCAACCAAATACCACTCCAACACCATGGTCCGCTACACTTTTACGACTTGATATTGTGTCTGAATGCTCCATCATGCCCCTCCCCTTCCGCCCCTCAGTATTGTCTTTGGTCTCCACAGCAAGTTTAGGTTAGACGTAATTCCACCTCTTTCACCCATTACTCTATCGTTGATGCTCTCCATTACGTGTGTACTATCCTGTTAACTCTCATTCAGAATTCGCGATTTTTCTCATGTTAATGTTGGATCGCTTCTCATTTCACGCCCTTTTACGACACCTTTTTACTGTCATTTTACATTTCATTTTGATATGGAAAAGACGTTTTATGCATTTCCTGTGTCCTTAATGAAAAATATTTTATGTCTTTTCTGTCTTTAATAACAAAGCTCATTCTAGTATTGTCTACTCCTTATTTGGATGCACCTCTAAAAAATTTTCATGAGAGAAGCCTTCAAGTCAATAAAAAATCCATGCGGATGTACTGTACAGTGGTTACTAAAGTATGCAAATAAAAATGTAAAACTGTATATATTTATTGCAAATTCTACTAGGTCTAAAACTTCGCTTCCGCCGTTTTTTCTTGAATTTCGGGGCTTTATTTTGAAAAACTTACAAAAAAATTATGATTCATGGTATTGTCTATCGCTGGCCACTGCATTCTCACATCTTTCGAATAACTTACAAATCTCGTGGCGGAAGAACTGGGCGTCTTTTGTGGGGGTCCATGAATCGATTCAGTTTTGCAAAAAAAAAATGTTCAAATGTGTGTGAAATCTTATGGGACTTAACTGCTAAGGTCATCAGTCCCTAAGCTTGCACACTACATAACCTAAATGATCCTAAGGACAGACACACACACCCATGCCCGAGGGAGGACTCGAACCTCCGCGGGACAAGCCAAACAGTCCATGACTGCAGCGCCTAAGACCGCTCGGCTAATCCCGCGTGGCTTCAGTTTTGCACTTGTTCATATGATTGGAAGTGCTGGTCAGCCGGACAGTACGCTACTGATCGAAAAAGGTGGTAGTCAGAGAGAGCAACGTCTGGAGAATATGGCTGACATCGAAATAAGTGTCCAAGGAATAGAAAAGCAACTGGAATCACTCAACAGAGGAAAGTCCACTGGACCTGACGGGATACCAATTCGATTCTACACAGAGTACGCGAAAGAACTTGCCCCCCTTCTAACAGCCGTGTACCGCAAGTCTCTAGAGGAACGGAGGGTTCCAAATGATTGGAAAAGAGTACAGGTAGTCCCAGTCTTCAAGAAGGGTCGTCCGGCAGATGCGCAAAACTATAGACCTATATCTCTGACGTCGATCTGTTGTAGAATTTTAGAACATGTTTTTTTGCTCGAGTATCATGTCGTTTTTGGAAACCCAGAATCTACTATGTAGGAATCAACATGGATTCCGGAAACAGCGATCGTGTGAGACCCAACTCGCGTTATTTGTTCATGAGACACAGAAAATATTAGATACAGGCTCCCAGGTAGATGCTATTTTTCTTGACTTCCGGAAGGCGTTCGATACAGTTCCGCACTGTCGCCTGATAAACAAAGTAAGAGCCTACGGAATATCAGACCAGCTGTGTGGCTGGATTGAAGAGTTTTTAGCAAACAGAACACAGCATGTTGTTATCAATGGAGAGACGTCTACAGACGTTAAGGTAACCTCTGGCGTGCCACAGGGGAGTGTTATGGGACCATTGCTTTTCACAATATATATAAATGACCTAGTAGATAGTGTCGGAAGTTCCATGCGGCTTTTCGCCGATGATGCTGTAGTATACAGAGAAGTTGCAGCATTAGAAAATTGTAGCGAAATGCAGGAAGATCTGCAGCGGATAGGCACTTGGTGCAGGGAGTGGCAACTGTCCCTTAACATAGACAAATGTAATGTATTGCGAATACATAGAAAGAAGGATTCTTTATTGTATGATTATATGATAGCGGAACAAACACTGGTAGCAGTTACTTCTGTAAAATATCTGGGAGTAAGCGTGCGGAACGATTTGAAGTGGAATGATCATATAAAATTAATTGTTGGTAAGGCGGGTACCAGGTTGAGATTCATTTGGAGAGTGCTTAGAAAATGTAGTCCAGCAACAAAGGAGGTGGCTTACAAAACACTCGTTCGACCCTACATCTAGATGTAGATGTAGGGTAGGACTTCTCATTTCAACGTTTCCATGTATATTTTGACGGGTTTTGCTACATGGGATCGAGCACTGACCTGTGAAAAAATACCTTTACGTGTCTATCGCTGTATCGTTGCCGTTTGTGTTTGAGTTCTGGGCTCGAACGCATCAATTGCTTTCGATAATGATGTCCTGTGACTGGCCAGTCCATTACAGGGATACTATTATCGTGTAACCACTCCGCCACAGGCCGTGCATTATGAACAGGTGCTCGACGTGTTGAAAGATGCAATCTCCATCCCCGAATTGCTTTTCAACAGTGGGAAGCAAGAAGGTCCTTAAAACATCAATGTACGCCACTGCTGTGACAGTGCCAAGCAAAACAACAAGGGCTGCAAGCCTGCTCCATGAAAAACACGACCACACCATAACACCACAGCCTCCGAATTTTACTGTTGGCACTACACATGCTGGCAGATGACGTCCACCGGACATTCGCCATACCCACACACTGCCATAGGATCACCACATTGTGTCCCGTGATTCATCACTCCCCACAATTTTTTTCCACTGTTCAATCTTCTAATCTTTACGCTTCTTACACCAAGCGAGGCGTCGTTTGGCATTTACTGGCGTGATGTGTGGCTCATGAGCAGCCGCTCGATCATGAAATCCTAGTTTTTTCACCTCCCACCTAACTTTCATGGTACTTGCAGTGGATCCTGATGCAGTTTGGAATTCCTGTTTGATGGTCTGGATAGATGTCTGCCTATTACACATTACGACCCTCTTGAACTGTCGGCGGCCCCTGTCAATCAACAGACGAGGTCGGTCTGTACGCTTTTGTGCTGTACGTATCCCTTCACGTTTACACTTCACTGTCACATCGGAAACTGTGGATCTAGGGATGTTTAGGAGCGTGGAAATCTCGGGTACAGACGGATGACACAAGTCACACCCAATCCCCTGACAACGTTCGAAGTCTGTGAGTTCCGCGGAGCGCACCATTCTGCTCCCTCACGATGTTTAATGACACTGTGGTCGCTGATATGGAGTACCTGGTGGTAGGTGGCAACACAATGCAGCTAATATGAAAAACGTATTTTTTTGGGCGCGTCTGGATACTTTTGATCACATAGTGTATATGCAGTAGGCCTTCCTTTAACTGGAGAAGGGCGAGCCATAAGAGGTAGGCAAGTGGAAACGAGACAAATGGAAAAAAGTTGCAAAAATCTTTGTTACTTCAAATGTAATCGTTGTAACTGTTAATAGGTTTATCCCACTTTGAGACAAGACAGTTAATGCCCGCATGGAAAAATGTTTGTGGTTGCCTTCACACCCATGGTTATACCCCGGCATGCACTTCTTCATCCGAAGCAAAGCGACGTCCCAAAATGTCTTTCTTCAGGCTCCAAAATACGTAAATCGCATGGGGAGAGATCGGGACAGTATGATCGAGAGACTTGCAGAGGATGCACTTGCTCGGAGTGCCCCGTTATATCAGTACACAGTCTATAATCTGCTACAACAAGTTTCCGACTAAGGCTGTTCACCTTTTCTTACTGTTTCACTGTATTTTATGATGTGATTATCTACCACAGAGTTAAAAAAACCGGCGTGACGACTGCTGGTTTGCTTCCATAATGTTTCTTTCTTCTGATGCACATTGCAGTTTTACTAACGAACAGCATCCCGCGGTTCTTAGTGTCAGAAATTACGGTATTTATTTGTAACTACAATCGGCCAAATATGTAGTAACCAGATGAATACCAAGTGCTGCTAGATAACTATTTATACCAATTTTATTACTCCATCTTCTCTCCTATCTCTGTCCATCTCCTCTGACCCCACTCTGTCCATCTCCTTCTCCCCCTCTCTCTCACCTTCTCAACCCCGCACTTCTCCACTTCTCCTGACCCACTGTCTTTCTGCTACTCACCCCACTCTCTGTCCATCTGCTCCTCCCCACTCTCTCCGTCCATCTGCTCCTCCCCCTCTACACATTTTCTCCTCCCCTCTCTCCGTTTGCACCTCCCCCATCTATCCGTCTCCTCCCCAACATTTAAAACCACATCCTGGCAACATAGTCTCCTTTCACATGCTACATAACATCCTCCATCTCTCTCTGTCCATCTCCACCTCCCCTCTCATTCTGTCCCTCTCTTTTTCTCTTTCTCTGACCATTTCCTCCTCTCCCTCTCCATCTCCTCTCCCCCTCTCTCTTTCCATCTCCCCTTCTCTCCTTCCTCTGTCTACCTGCTTCTCTCCCATTTCTCTGTCCATTCTTCCCTCATTGTCTGTCCATCTCTCCTCTTTCCTTTCTCTGTCCATCTCTTCCTCTCCTCTCTTTCTGTCCTTCTCCTCTTCCCAGTGTCAGTGTCCATCTCCTCCTCCCCCCTCTTTCTGTCCATCTCTTAACCCCAACCCCAGTAGGAGATTGTGGTTCTTATACACACAGTATTTCTATCCAGATATGAAGTAATATTTCACATGTGGTCTGGGGGTATCAGCGACGACTAGTAATCAAAACTTCCTCGATCCCAGATTCTGCTTTGTGAACAGTTCAGTGACAAGGCTATTCTCACCAGAATCGACAACAAACCAACACCGACGACAATAGTTCAGTTATACATACCGACGTCGCAAGCAAAAAATGAAGGGATAGAGAAAGTATCTGAGTATGTTGAATGGGTAATTCAGCATGTAAAGGGAGACGAAAATGTAATAGTTACGAGGCACGGGAATGAGTTTGTGGGGGAAGGAGCAGAAGAAAGGGGTTACAGGAGAATATAGGCTCAGTTTTAGAAATTAGAGAGGAGAAAAATTAACTGAGTTCTGCAATGGGTTTCAGCTAGTAACTGCATATACTCCGTTCAGGAATCGCAAGAAGAGGGGGTATACTTGGAAAAGGCCCGAAGATACGGGGAAATTTGAGTTAGGTTTTATCATTTTGAGGCAGAGATTCCAGTATCAGTTATTGAATCGTAATGTGAGGTAAGTAGCAATAAAAGCATTATTCAAGTTTATGTGTAGGGTGTGTGAGACTGATGATATACCCTCACACTTTCGCAGAAACATCATCCACACAACTCCGAAGAGTGCAAGAGCCGTCAAGTGCGAGAATTATCGCACAGTCAGCCTAACAGCTCTTTCATCCAAGCTGCTGACAAGAAGAGTATACAGAAGAATGGAAAACAAACTGAGGATCTGTTAGGTGACGATCAGTTTGACTCTAAGAAAGGTAAAGGACCCAGAGAGGCAGATCTGAAGTTGCAGTTGGTAATGGAAGCAAGACTGAAGAAAAATTAAGACACGTTCATAGGATTTGTCGGCCCGGAAAAAGCGTTCGACAATGTAAAGTGACGTAATATGTTCGAATTTCTGAGAATAACAGGGAGATGCTATAGGAAAGACAGGTAATATACAATATGCATGAGAACCAAGAGAGATCAACAAGTGTGGGACACCAACAACGAAGTGCTCGAATTAAAAAGTACGTAGTTTTTTGCCCCTACTGTTAAATCTGTACATAGAAGAAGCAGTGACGGAATTCAAAGAAGAATTCAAGCGTAAGATTAAAATTCATGGTGAATGGATATCAATGATAAGATTCACTGATGACACTGCTTAAGTTGAGGAAGAAATTTCTGAAAATGTACGTTAGGACCGCAGCATTGTATGGCAGTGAAACATGAACTGTGGGAAAAGAGGAACAGAAGAGAATCGTAGCTTTGAGATGTGGGGCCACAGATGAATGCTGAAAAGTAGATGGACTGATAAAGTAAGCAGTAAGGAAATTCTCCACAGAAAGAAAGGAACGTACGGAAAGCACTGACAAGAAGAAGGGACATGAAATATGACCTGTGTTAAGACTTCAAGAAATAGCTTTCATTGCACTATAGGGAGCTGTAGAGAGTAAAAACTGTAGCGGAAGACAGAGTAAATAATTGAGGATGTAGGTTGCATTTTCTACTCTGAGATGAAAATGTTGCCACAGGAGAGGAATTTGTGGCGGGCCGCATCGAACCACTCGAAAGATTGATGACTCCGGAAAAGTAATAGTGAATCATGTTTGGTTCAAATCGCTCTAGGATTTAGTAGGAGTGTTTTCATCCGCGGCTTTGCCCGCATACGTACATGTGACGTATATTTCACACATATTTGGCATGTTTTACATAAATTTGTACTATTACTCGTATTTCACCTCTATTTCTAGCGAATTTGGCCTTGCAGTTTCGTCTTCATTCAGACCCTTGTTTATGTATCTCTGATCATGATGCACAGTTAGTCAGGATAAATGACATAGTGCCTTACAGTGTGGATGCACCTCAGTGGAAGTCAGTTAGAATCATTAATGACTACAGGGTAAATGTTTTTAAGGGGTTTACAGGAAACAACCCGGGAAGAAATTTATAAAGAACCAAATGGCAACATAAAATTTAATCTACTCCATGATAAATTCACATTAGTATTTGAAAACAACTTTCCGCATAAGCTAATCAGAAGGTACATTAAACAGCCATGCAAGAAACCATGGACAACTAAGGGGATTAAAGTATCTTGTGAAAGGAAAAGGGAAATGTATCTTATGGCAAGAACAAGTAGATACCCTGCAGTAGATGTGCACTACTAAAACTTCTGAATATTACCAAGAAAGGTTACTAAAAAAATCAAGAAACATGCACATAATGTCAGAAATCAGTACGTCTGGCAACAGAGTTAAGGCAATATGGAATGTAGTGAAGCAAGAGACAGGACAACCAACAGCAGAACAGGATAACATTACTATTGAAGTGAATGGAAGGGTTGTAAATGACAAGTCTCAGGTAGAAAATGTATTTAATAATCATTTCTTAAACATAGTAGAAAGCATAGAGACCAAGAGTTCAAGAGAAAGATCACAGCAATATGTTGAAGAAGTAACTATCATAACTCAAGAATAAAATCTCTTCTGTTTTTGATGGTGTTTCCAATAGAGTACTAAAGATTTGTTCCCATATAGTAAGTCCGGTATTGTCCGAAATATGTAATGCATCACTAACTCAAGGCATTTTTCCAGAGAGACTAAAATATGCTGTTGTTGAAATCCTCTTTAAGAAAACTGATAAGAGAGACATCAGTAACAACCTACCTATTTCACTGCTGACATCATTTTCCAACATTTTTGAGAAGGTGATGAATTCCAGTAATTCACCCGCGATCACCTAGTAGACATCTGTTTAAGGAGTTGAGCATTCTGACTACTGCTTCACAGTATATTTATTCCCTCGTGAAGTTTGTTCTAAATAATCCAGTTGGGGTCATAAGGAACAATAAGATACATAATTACAATACTAGAAGAAAAATGACACTCATTACTCAATATTAAGGTTGTCTTTAGCACAAAAAGGGGTACACAACGCTGCAACAAAAATTTTTGACCTCTTACCCAGTGATACAAAATATGTAACAGACAACAAGATAAAATTTGAAAATAAATTGAAAAATCTTCTCCTCCACAACTCCTTCTATTCAGTAGAAGAATTTCTATGTTTGTAAAGTGCAAAAAGGTGGTGAGTAAGAATTGCTAACTCAAACTGTATATCTTGTTTTCATTTCTGATGGAACAAGTAATAATTATATGGTGGTGTTTAGAGTGCAAATAGATGTACAAATTAATTTTCAATATGAATGTAAAATGACTCGTTCCACATGACGATTTATCGTGCAAAATGATCCATGGAATATGAAAGTAACTAACTAACTGACATCATACTTCCTGTACTATTCGCCATCTAATGATATAATTTAGCAGGTGTATTGAATGATATATGTGAATATCGTCTGCCGAGTCTGTCGCGAATACTGTTGGAAGTACTGAAATAAGACATTAAAACGTCATGCCTGATGCGACAGTTTTACTGCATGACCAACGAAAATGTAGCAAGCGATAAAAGTGTTTCGTTTGATCATTTTGTGGGTGTTTGAAGCGAGAAAAAGTTTCATAAGGATATATAATTGTGTGAAAAGTTTGTTGCAAGTCACTAAGTGCTCTCATTCTCAAATACTGGTTAACAAAGTTCGAGTATTCGCGCGCCGTATACTACACATCTTTCTCACCCCCAACCTCACCCTTTTGATAGTCAGGTGGATCTTACCCGCCAACGATTCCTTCCAGACAGAAAGTGATTTGTGCAGCAAGTTTGGTTGAAATTAATCCAGGGGTTTAGAAGACGTTGTGGAGCACACAAACGTATATAAACGCATACATTCATTTTTACAATGTGTATAGATATCACATGATATAACTCGTTTTCCTAACGGTTAATTGTAGCGCAAAGCGTTTCATCTCATCATATGCTCTTCAAAATTTTCAGTGTTTTTTTACCAAGCAGTAAAAGTAACTGGTAACCCGAATGCCGTTCTTAATGTTTTTCCGCTACGGGATCTACTGGTCACTGACGAGTGTTTTCATATGTTCACTACTGTTTCACACTTTTTTAAAAAAATCTCCTCCGACGATAGGCCAAGTGATGTCGCCAGACAGCAGTAAGTAGCGATGCGTTTCCCAATTCGAGCAAACCGCTTCGCCTGACGTCAATCTGGGTAGCAGCCATTGGTTGTTTATCTCAGTAATTAAAACCAGTTTACGTAAAGAAGAAGAGAGAACTCTTAATTTCAGAAACAGAGTTACGAATATAAACATTTTCTGCAGAATCACTGGTTTACTAGACTGGACTCGCATTCTGGAGGACGCGGTTCAAATCCCTTCCGTCCATTCACATTTAGGTTCTTCCATGACTTCCATAAATCACTCCAAGCAAAGGTCGGGTATGTTCCTATGAAAGAGCACGGCCAACCTCCTTCCCCATCGTTGAATCATTCCGATGTAGTGCTCCGTCTCTAATGACTGCGCCGTCGGCAGGTACGTTGAACTCCAATTTCCCTTTATGCAGGAACTAGGAACTTTCAGCAGCGACGCCTTCTCGGCACGGCAACCGATACGGCCTGCTAATATTTCGCCGTCAGCAACAAAAGACCGACGTCTAATTATGTCAGGTACCGCGAATTAATCCGGCTGCAATGAAATCTTTAATGAGCGTGAATAATAGTCCGGGCGGAGGGCGGCGCGTTCACTGACTTACGACCGCGCGCCGCCTTGCGCTCAGGCTTTGCAAGCTCCAACATCTCCTCTTCCCTTTGCTTGCGCCTTATACCCTCCTTTTTACACACTTTCAATACCACATCCATTTCCTCCTTTCTGAAACTGTGTCTTCTTTTCTTGTTCAAATGTTCAAATGTGTTTGAAATCTTTTGGGACTTAACTGCTAAGGTCATCAGTCCCTAAGCTTACACACTACTTAACCTAAATTATACGCCGGGATCAGCTGCACAGTACATGACTGCAGCGCCTAAGACCGCTCGGTTAATCCAGCGCGGCTCTTCTTTTCTTCCTATTGCTTATCTGTTTTAACTATTCCTCATAGCGGGTTTCTTATCTCATAATAATATACTTAATTATGTGTAGTTATGTTTCTTATTTACCGGAATTACCAATACATTTTCAGCATGTTGTGGATAAGCATTAGGCACTATTATCATTTTCTTACGTCGAGAACGAAAATTTAAATATCTTAAAATATCTTCATATGCAGCGTACTATTTTAATATTTCCTAAATAACAACATGGATCACTAAATATAGTCACGTACAGCGAAGGTACTAGAATGGTACATCAATTCGCACATAACAATCTTCTTATTTATGCCGCTTTAGTAAAACAGAAGTCAAATAGCTTCCCTTAACAATTCACCAGTCGGTTTAACTAAATTGGCAAAAAAGATTTGACGGTACGTGTGTATCGGGTCTTAGTATTAGATATGAAAATACTTCCTCAAAATAGGTATTAATCGTTGGTACACCATGTATGCTGGTTTGAATCTCTTATTTGCCAGTCATCAACTGCGGTGTGTAGTAGCTCAATTTTCTTTAACTGCCTTCATCCAAAAAAATTGTGCTCAGAAACTGCTTGTAAAGACACAAATCTTCTTCTTTCTCTTGGTGTCAGACGGTTCAGATGTACTTACCATGTCAGGAACTTTACATCAATTTTTACAGGATTTTGTCTGAAATGTGTCGAAACAAATTAATTTAACATATTCATTACCGTCATTATATGATTCACATCCAGTCAATGTATTTAACATTCTCGGACAAATAAAAAGATGGGGTCAGTCGCGTACTTTTGTTACATAATTTCTCAATTTTCACAAAGAACCAGCTTCCGTACAAAAAGAAGTCCTATTATATTTCAATTAGCATCTCATTGCACGAAAATTTCAATAACTTACGCGGTCAAAAGCCACTAAACAATGCCGGAGCCAACATTGCACATTGGCTTGATTCGAATGAAATTTTGCGATGGAAACCTATTTAAAAATTATGTTTGAAGTAAAATCGATATATCTGAATTAATTTTCACGTTTCCATAGCTTTTGAAGTACGATTTCTCAATGCGTCCATTATAGGTAAGGTAATTTAACAAAAATTTATATTTTTACAGCTACATTCTTTAGAGATCAAATCTAAGGTCACAATAAATTATAAACGAAAAGATGATCTTCAGTTGAATTCCCTCGCTTATAGAACGGTCAAACTTATAATTATATATTTAGTACTTTTGCACTCGAAGAATAATCACTGGAACCCTAACTAAATCAAACAATTTCTTAAAACTCAGAGAAGGTCGTTAACTTATTTCCTAAAAGATGAATCAAGAAAATTTATATCGGTGAATAGATGAACTAGAGACAACTGCTGTGATAGAGGAAGCAAATTTTAAACAAATTCTGGTCAAACGTAATGCCCGTCAGTGGCACCAACGTTACTGTCCGTAGACTCGTGGATGACCAGAAACTGAAATTGAAGGTAGCAAAAAAAAAAAAAAAAAAGTACAGATACTGAATTCCATTTTCAAATGTTCCTTTACAGTGAAAGACTGAGATGTATTGCCGCATTTTACTACTCGCACCGCTGCAAAGACGAGACAGTGGCTTTCAGAAGCAGCTGAAATCGTAAATGTTGAACAAAACTGCAGGACCCGATGAGATCCCTGTCGGATTCAGTACGGAATCTGCTTATGAATAAGCCATGGACCAAGGCAACCAGGAAGACTTTGAATTTATTTCCGAAAAGCATTTGGTTCGGTGCCACACCTAGCTTCCTTGACAGAGATGCGATTATATAGGGTATGAAATATAACAAATAAAACTTGTGAATGCGCTGATGCTTTCTTGGAAGGCTGGACGTAAGTCTTAACTTTCATGGGATCTGTTACAGAGGTAGAATAACTGCAGACATGCTACAGAACAGTGTGCTGAGACACTTTTTTAGGATTCCGTATCTCACTGGGTGAAACCGGAACCGTTATAGGGTCACTTTGGTGTCCCTATGTCTGTCTGTCTCTCTGTCTGTCAGAATTTTAAAAACCCTTTCCTTTATGAACGGTTATACATATCTAGTTCAAATTTATGTCACTAAGGTGTGTGTTACATTGGCTATATAAGAAATTGAAGCATCTAAGTAAATGAAATCAAAAGATGTTATCATTTATGTGACATATTTTGATACTCGCGCCTTATTCATCAAATACCTCATATGAATGCGTGGTGTCTGTTCTTTCGGACATGTCTGAAAGACCAGACACTACGTATTCATATAACTGATTCGCCTCGATGGGCAATGAATCCACAACCTTAAGTACAGATGCACATTTACGCCCGACTTCGAGTAGGAATGTAAAATTAGCGAACATGGACGACATGGACAGTAACTGAGGATAAATGTTGTTGGGTGGGAATATGAGTAAACAGAGGAGCGAGCTGAGATAGTCCGTGCATTTGTGACAAACACTCTGCCCATGTGGCACAGTGGTTAACGCAACTGTCTTTTAAACAGGAGTTCTCGGGTTCGAGTCCCGCTACCCGCCCGAGCACCGCGGATTGACAGCAGCGCCAGAGGACGCCATAGACAAGTCCGACTATTCTCCTACACCACTCACGTGGTCGAAAAGATCCATCCGCCAACCTGCGTAATAAGCTGGTGCACCGCCGGCCAAAAGGCACGATAATCTGTTTGGAGTCCTGAAAGTGTTTACTTGTGAGTACGTGCGCGTTGTTAGTTACGGTCACGAGTGTTACTCAGCGTTGTGTAGTCGTGGTGTCTGAGTCGAAGTTGATTTGTCGTTCGCCTTGTAAGGCAGCTTTTTTTCGTACACGTCCCGTTGTACCGGTTATATACAGGGTGAGTCACCTACCGTTACCGCTGGATATATTTCGTAAACCACATCAATACTGACGAACCGATTCCACAGACCGAACGTGAGGAGAGGGGCTAGTGTAATTGTTTAATACAAACCATACAAAAATGCACGGAAGTATGTTTTTTAACACAAACCTACGTTTTTTTTTAAAATGGAACCACGTTAATTTTGTTAGCACATCTGAACATATAAACAAATACGTAAACAGTGCCATTTG
Source organism: Schistocerca nitens (assembly GCF_023898315.1). Classification (NCBI taxonomy): domain Eukaryota; kingdom Metazoa; phylum Arthropoda; class Insecta; order Orthoptera; family Acrididae; genus Schistocerca; species Schistocerca nitens. The sequence continues at coordinate 390,747,124 of NC_064615.1, forward strand.
TTGCATTGTAAAATATTAATTACATCCGGAGATATTGTAACCTAAAGTTGACGCTTGAGTACCACTCCTCCGCTGTTCGATCGTGTGTATCGGAGAGCACTGCAACATGCATCGCGTTTCTACAGAATGATCTGCCAACGTTGCTCGAAAATGTCCCATTGCAAGCGCGTCGACGTATGTGACATCAGCATGATGGTGCACCTGCACATTCCGCAATTAACACTAGGCTGACCCTTGACAGGATGTTCGACGGGCGTTTCATAGGACGTGGAGGTCGCATAAATTGGCCAGCACGTTCTCCTGATCTTACACCTCTGGACTTCTTTCTGTGGGGTACGTTAAAGGAGAATGTGTACTGTGATGTGCCTACAACCCCAGAGGATATAAAACAACGTATTGTGGCAGCCTGCGGCGACATTACACCAGATGTACTGCGGCGTGTACGACATTCATTACGCCAGAGATTGCAATTGTGTGCAGCAAATGATGGCCACCACATTGAACATCTATTGGCCTGACATGTCGGGACACACTCTATTCCACTCCGTAATTGAAAACGGAAACCACGTGTGTACGTGTACCTCACCCCTCATGGGAATGTACATGTGCCTCAGTGAAAAAGACCAATAAAAAGGTGTTAGCATGTGAACGTAATGTGCTGTTCCAGTCTCTTCTGTACCTAAGGTCCATCACCGTTCCCTTTGGATCCCTACGTAATTCGGTGCTCTCCGATATACACGATCGAACAGCGGAGGAGTGGTACTCAAGCGTCAACTTTAGGTTACAATATCTCCGGATGTAATTAACATTTTACAATGCAACAAACGGCACTGATTACGTATTTGTTTATATGTTCAGATGTGCTAACAAAACTAACGGGGTTTCATTTAAAAAAACGTAGGTTTGTGTTAAAAAACATACTTCCGTGCATTTTTTTATGGTTTGTATTAAACAATTACACTAGCCCCTCTCCTCACGTTCGGTCTGTGGAATCGGTTCGTCAGTATTGATGTGGTTTACGAAATATATCCAGCGGTAACGTTAGGTGACTCACCCTGTACAGGCGACAGACGTTCGTGCCTATAGCCTACCAGCGTCCTCACTATGGCAGTCGGGCCGGGGCTAAGCATGAATAGCGCAAAAGACAGGAATCCGCTGCTAGGCGACTCTTACGCCGCCCCCTCGCGTGGCAGTGTGACACAGGCCGCTTGACAGCAGTCCCGCCAGGATGCCGCCTGCGCTGAAACTGACATCACTCAATGGGCTAAGGACCGAGCGCCACAAGTCGCCGAAATCCACTGAGAGTGATCCCGATTCACGTGAACCCTGTACACAGCCTCGCGTGAGTGACCGATATTCCTTGTCCTCTAACAATTCACCTGGCCGCCTGCTGATAGACCTATCACCTAGTCACAGTCAAGCCACATCGGCCCCCAGCATTAATATAACCGAACGCCACGCGGACGCCCCGTCGGGTACTGCTTCGTCTACACGATCTCGTCGGCCCAGTGGGCCTTCTGGGGATTCTGAACCTGTCGGTCACCCTCGCGATCTACAATCTAAGCGGTCTTCCGCTCACGCCCGTCACAGCGGCAGTGATTCGGATGCCGATGCCTCCGCACCTGGCGCAGCAGCACCTGTTGCTGCCATGGACCAGGACGTGAGTCTCCCTCCCGGCCCCACTTCTCTGAATCCACTGCCACCACCACCTAAAAAGGAGAAGATCCCTCCTATCGTTGTTTACAATCCCACGAAATACATTAAACTGAACTGCAACGCCCTCTTGTGGGAAAACTGTGAGCCATATTCGAGAAAGATCACGTCAACTACTTGCTCGACACCATGGAGGATTATCTCCAGGTCCTCAACTTTGTCAAGTCCAGGGCTATGGACTACTACACTCATCAAGCTTCTGGCGACAGACGAACAATAATCGTCATCAATGACTTTCCCTGCGAAGTTACAGAAACAGACTTCAGGGATGAATTACCCCGTCCCAAGTTCCTGGACCCTTTGGACCACCAATACAACAAGAGGGACCCTGAGACCTGGAAATTAATCCCTATGCCCACACATGTTGTCTCCCTTATTACACACCTGGAAATTGAAATAAGAACACCGTGAATTCATTGTCCCAGGAAGGGGAAACTTTATTGACACATTCCTGGGGTCAGATACATCACATGATCACACTGACAGAACCACAGGCACATAGACACAGGCAACAGAGCATGCAAAATGTCGGCACTAGTACAGTGTATATCCACCTTTCGCAGCAATGCAGGCTGCTATTCTCCCATGGAGACGATCGTAGAGATGCTGGATGTAGTCCTGTGGAACGGCTTGCCATGCCATTTCCACCTGGCGCCTCAGTTGGACCAGCGTTCGTGCTGGACGTGCAGACCGCGTGAGACGACGCTTCATCCAGTCCCAAACATGCTCAATGGGGGACAGATCCGGAGATCTTGCTGGCCAGGGTAGTTGACTTACACCTTCTAGAGCACGTTGGGTGGCATGGGATACATGCGGACGTGCATTGTCCTGTTGGAACAGCAAGTTCCCTTGCCGGTCTAGGAATGGTAGAACGATGGGTTCGATGACGGTTTGGATGTACCGTGCACTATTCAGTGTCCCCTCGACGATCACCAGTGGTGTACGGCCAGTGTAGGAGATCGCTCCCCACACCATGATGCCGGGTGTTGGCCCTGTGTGCCTCGGTCGTATGCAGTCCTGATTGTGGCGCTCACCTGCACGGCGCCAAACACGCATACGACCATCATTGGCACCAAGGCAGAAGCGACTCTCATCGCTGAAGACGACACGTCTCCATTCGTCCCTCCATTCACGCCTGTCGCGACACCACTGGAGGCGGGCTGCACGATGTTGGGGCGTGAGCGGAAGACGGCCTAACGGTGTGCGGGACCGTAGCCCAGCTTCATGGAGACGGTTGCGAATGGTCCTCGCCGATACCCCAGGAGCAACAGTGTCCCTAATTTGCTGGGAAGTGGCGGTGCGGTCCCCTACGGCACTGCGTAGGATCCTACGGTCTTGGCATGCATCCGTGCGTCGCTGCGGTCCGGTCCCAGGTCGACGGGCACGTGCACCTTCCGCCGACCACTGGCGACAACATCGATGTACTGTGGAGACCTCACGCCCCACGTGTTGAGCAATTCGGCGGTACGTCCACCCGGCCTCCCGCATGCCCACTATACGCCCTCGCTCAAAGTCCGTCAACTGCACATACGGTTCACGTCCACGCTGTCGCGGCATGCTACCAGTGTTAAAGACTGCGATGGAGCTCCGTATGCCTCGGTAAACTGGCTGACACTGACGGCGGCGGTGCACAAATGCTGCGCAGCTAGCGCCATTCGACGGCCAACACCGCGGTTCCTGGTGTGTCCGCTGTGCCGTGCGTGTGATCATTGCTTGTACAGCCCTCTCGCAGTGTCCGGAGCAAGTATGGTGGGTCTGACACACCGGTGTCAATGTGTTCTTTTTTCCATTTCCAGGAGTGTAGATGAGAGTACGTCGAACGCATTTACCAAATCAGGTATCTCCTGTGCACCAAGGTGCGTATTGAGTCATATGAAGCCCGCAACAGCCCCTCTATCTGCCATAGGTGCCAATGTTTGCGCCACACTGGCATTTACTATTCACTGCCTTTTCGGTGTGTCAAGTGTGCTGGCTCACATCCATCAGAGGACTGCAAATTCCCAGCCTCATAAAAACCTATGTGTGCCCGCTGTTTGCGCACCTCTTACGATCCCCACCATCTGGCTTCCTGGAAGGGGTGTCCTATATACCAGAAGTCTCCCCATCCTCCCCGAAGGAAACCAAGGACGGATCGACCACCACCGCCATCACGGAACTGTACCCATTTCCCCGTCTTACAGAGTAAATCCTGCGACCATTCCACCACTGACGCTCAGGCGCCTGATGCATCTGCAACACAGAGGAGCCCCCTCCAGCTCGATCACCTACGATCACAAATTGCTCCTGCAGCTCGGTCTCCTCCTGCTTATCCTTCTTCTGTGACGCATACCAACGCCCACCAATCTGAAAGACTGTCCGCAACCTTCTCCTGCCCACATGCTGAAGTGCCACAACTCTCCATTGGGGCGCCTTCTCCACCAGCCACCAGGTCCACCCCTGCCCAGGGTCAACAGCCCACCTGGGATGTTCCTCCAATGGTGGAGACAGATAATTCTTTCCAATGACATGCAAAAGTTGATCCAGGAAATCTCTCTGTTCACTTGGCCACACATCAGGGCTGTCATTCGTGAAAGAGCTGAAAAGATCCGTCAGTTTGAGGACGGGCTCACTAAGGTCATCGTCCTTGTTGAAGGGCTGAGCCAGTGTTATGATGGCGAACCGGCTACCACACAACCGTCAGCCCCCTTGGGACCTAGTTGTCTGTATTTTTAATGCTAAATGCCTTAAAGGTTGAAGACAGAACTGAATGCTTTCTTTTATGACCACCATGTGGACATTTTACTTGTCTCAGAGACCCACCTGAAACCCACCATCGATTTTCGCCTCCACAACACGGTTTGCTATCACACTGACTCCATCGCCGATGTGGGGGCATGGCAGTGTTTCTGCATAAGTCACTCATCCATATTCATACGGTTCTCCTACCACTCGAACATATAGTGGCTACGGCAGTCACTATTTGTACCTGCCTCGGTGCTATAACTTTCGCTTGCTGTGACGTATTTGAGCCCTAACCTACCACTTCTTGAAGCTGATCTCTGTACCTCGACATCATTTGAAAAACTCTTTGTTGGGGCAGATCTCAACGCCAAGCATCTACCTTGACACTCTCTCGTTGCTAATACCAAGGGCAGACACCTCCTTGCAACAGGGACGTGTGACGAAGGGATCTCCAGACGTTAAGTATCTCCTATTTGTTTTACACAAGTACCACATGCTATGGCTCTTGCGTACCGTTTTGGAAGTTCTGGCTCTTGAATTCCTTCGTTATAACACAGTTCATCCACGTTTATTTGTTGTTTTCATTTCTGTGAGAGGTCTATGAGGCATCTTGCCTGCTCTCACTATTCATCATATTTACTTGCAATGGTAATATTTTCTCACCACATGACTCATATTATACAACCAATTCATAGTATGACAATTGCCGAGACTACAGAAGAACAGATACGTCAAAGATCGGACAGACAGTTCATAAGTTTGTGAAAAAAGAAAAATGGGTCTCGAAGGAGGTTTGAACAAACGTTTCCCTCCTTGAAGTCCAACATCGTGACCAGACACCTACGACGCCAGATTCTTGCAAGTCGATCGTTGTTGCACATCTTGAGTTAGGACTGCTTCTAGTTGGCTTATTTTTTCAAATTTCACTAGACCTTCTTCTCGTTTTCACATTTTATCTGTGTTCAGTTTTTAGAGGACTATCCACTGAGCAGTTTAACCTCTAAAGCTGAGGGCGATGCGATGGGGAGTTCCCCTTGTGACTAATACACAAGGCATGTAATACTTCAACATATATTCAGAACAGAATATAATAATTCGAAGCAATTATTTTTCACCACGCCCTCGTGGTTCCCAAGACTGCATCCCGTCTGAGGCGTGTACACCATGTTATGTCTTCAGTGAAGTCCCAACCACACCATTATCCCCAGCTGTGACCAACTAACATCATCAGACTCTTGACCAGACGAAGTTTTTAAAAGGACAAGGTAAAACTGAAAACGCCCTTGCTACGGTCGCAGATTCGAATCCTGCCTCGGTCATGGATGTGTGTGATGTCCTTAGGTTAGTTAGGTTTAAGTAGTTCTAAGTTCTAGGGGACTGATGACCTCAGAAGTTAAGTCCTATAGTGCTCAGAGCCATTTGAACCATCTGAAAACGCCCTTCATCGTTTTCGTATCTAGAGGCATCAGTAGACTTTATTTGAGTTTTTGCTTACCCATTATCTTAGCAACATTTCTGGTCTTTGACACTGTACGCGGCGATAAATCATAAAACATTTTCGTAAACGAACTGAAATAATTCCACCTTGGCGATGGGGTGCACTGGCACATTTATATAGGGTTAGTTCAGCCCACATGGCCAACCTGCTCCGCAGTTTTTCTGTAAGTAATCTTATTAACTTTGACGGATACAGACAGAAAACACTTTAAAGACAAATATGGACGTTCTGCATAAAAACCTTATATCTAAAAGCAGGTGGCCGTGCTGAAGTTAAATCGCATTATAACACTCCTCAAATACAGCGCAGAAAGTGCATTCCTTAGAAGATAAGGATGAAGGGGTGTAACCTCCCCGCAGAATTTTGAAAAGACAATAATTAAATATAAATGGGAATAGAGCCAAGTGTAACCTTCCCACAAAAATGAAAGAAAATAATTAAATGTGAATAGACATCGTGCTGTATAACGTAACCTCCCCGTAAAAATATGAAAATGAAAAGAATTAAATAGAACCAAGTGTAGTCTCCCCATAAATATTTGAAATGACAATATTTTCCTGGCAAATAATTTAAATGACTATATTTGAATGTTAATCGGAATAGAGGCAAATGTTGTTGAGCTCCCACAAAACATCGTTAAATTGAAATAAAAGTGACTGTAACTTCGCTACAAAAATATTGAAAAATAATCGCCCAATGTAAACTCGACACAAAAATTAAGAAATGAACATTAATCATTAAACCCACAATAAAAGGGCAGCATCGCTGACCTTAGGCCCTGTGCAATAATTAATCTGAAAAATTGATTCTGAGAGGAAAAGCATAGGAAATATTGTTTCAATTGGAATGATTATTTTCTTTAAAATGATTGCTTTGAAAACAAAATTATTATTGGGGCATTTCTTGAACAAATTAATTACAATTAACATACATTACATTATCAGATGCGCGCAATGCTGCTTCATTACCTTACTTAACAATATACCTCGTCCTGAATCGTGACCAGAGACCCATGTCGACGCCCGCCGACTCCTCACACACAACTCCGACAGGCAACTGCTAACTCGCAACTGAACTACATGCTCTCGCGACTCGCTATGTACAACTACTCTCGCGCGGTCAAGCGCAGACTAGCAACGATAAATAACTCTCTGGTCAGAGATTCTGTCATGCCTCGCCATCGCTGGTACATATGAGACGTACGCGTTTCATAACCCTCCACTGGGGGGGGGGGGGGGCAAAATTTGGCAGCGATGGTGAGTCATTTGGACTTGCCATGAGCAACAAATTTTTTCTTAACTTTTACAATCACAGAATATGCAGATGTAGAACATGAATTAAATGTGGTGCACATGCACGGAGTACAAAACATTTCAGACAATGAAAAAAAATATATATACAATGAGTACAGAACATATTAGCAAATCAGAAAGATGTATATACAAATCATATTGATAAATGACAAAAGTGCACACGCACTGAAAAACTCTTTAGCATTTTCACAACAAATAAACATAATGGCAAAAAGTCATGTTGACTAGTGACATAAGTGCACATGCACTGCAGTTCAGAACATATCAGCAAATCAAAATGTACATACTATGAGTAGTAATCATGTTATAAAATGACATAAGTGCACACGCACTGACATTCAGAATATATCAGCAAATCACAAAATGTATATACAATAAGTAGAAATAATGTTAGAAAAATGACAAAAGTGCACACACACTATAGTTCAGAATATATCAGCACATCGAAATGTCCATACAATCAGTATAAATCATATTAGAAAAATGATAAGAGAGCACACGCACTATAGTTCGAAAAAAATTTATAGGCCATGAATACAAATCATGTTAGCAAAAAATGATTTTCACTATGTTACAAGAATTAGGATAGGAAAGGGAAGGATTGCATCATGGTTGTAGCACTTAAGGTTGCACGCAGCTGCACTGAAAGTCCATATCTTTCCACAGAAGTACAACACCAAGTCAGACAATCTGAAGTTCTTTTCCCAGAAGTATTTATCAGCGTACCCAAGACACTGAAATGTCGTAGTAATATTTCATGTTATCATTTTGGCAGTACACCAAACAGTGGGACCATAATAACGTCTCCATCGCTCACGGTGGTGGACAGCATGTCGTGTCAACACCACGCTCTTACAAGGCACACCAACGTAGAATTAGTCCAAAAACCAAATACAGTGCTCCATGATCAATCGGATATACAGGACAAATGGATATTACAGTAATTCAGGGTAGTTAGGTCAGAAATTGAAGGACATTAAGTCACATACTAGTCTCCATTGGGAATTACATTAGTAGTTTGCGGCATTTATAGCCCAGTTATTGAACATTTCTGTACCATGTATGTAGTATTGCAGAAAAATGTTCATTAATTGATTTACAAACAACACTGTCATTGGTCATTTCAATACCGTAGTCAGTAGCGTTCATTTCCCAGTTACAAAGCATAATCAGTAGCATTAATTTCTTTGTTACAAAGCATAATTAGTAGCATTCATTTCCTAGTTACAAAGCATTATTAATCATTGGTCATTTAAATACAGTAATCATCTCAATACAGTAATCAGTAGCATTATTTTTCCAGTTACAAAGCATAATCAGTAGCATTCATTTCTTTGTTACAAAGCATAATTAGTAGGATTCATTTCCTAGTTACAAAGCATTATTAATCATCGGTCATTTCAATACCGTAATCAGTAGCATTCATTATTCAAGTTACATATTATTCATAGCTGATTAGCATTACTCAAAACTCTCTTAAACTGGTATCATTATTTGTGACTGGTAATACATTTTTTTGTTAGCAATGCATTGCTTTGGGTAATTACAGGGGAAAGCAAGAAAAAAATTTGCTTCTGGGTTATTGCTGTAAATGAAAATGTGTAACGTCATTCGTCATGAGTCCGCTGTTGCAAGATTATGAAACAAGTAGAGTATATGTAATCACATTCATAAATGACATAGATTTAATGAACAGCTGCTTATAACACATTAATTTCATAAATAATTTCTCCTGCAAAAATATACAAAAAATGGATTATTAAGCTGAAAGAAGAAATGTATTTTATGCTGAAAAGTAGTGAACTTCGAATTAACAGGTAGTGAAATGTGTATAAAAATGTGTTCCATAGCTGTCCTTTCCAAAACCTTCAGTCATTATACTATGCAATATAACACCTGCTGTCAAAGCAAACTGCAACAAATACTTAAATAACTACATAGCATAAATACATAACTTCAACAATATCCTCATCTGTAAAAAAAAAACTTCATTACCCATCACTTCATTATCATAATTCCATTATTATCATCACCTGTAAAGAAAAACTTCATTATCCATAGTAGCATATTCTTCATCATTATTCATCAGCATTCATTACCATCTGCAAAAAAATCATTTCATTATTCATTACATAACTATTCCTTATCTCTAGCATATTCCATCACTAAAACTGAGATGTGTAGTTCTGTCTGACAGCCTGTATCAACCGCCTTGTATTCTGAAAGAAAAAATTAGTTAAGACTGCTATTCTACGATGTGTATAATATATTCTTGTTAATGCTTGTTAATCCTGATCCATTTACTCTTCATCACGAGGTTTGCATCTTCTTTCGTTCATTCCGAAGGTGAAATTCCCATTTCTGTTTAATTTATTTCTTTTAGGCACCATTTCTTTCTGAAATTGATGAACAAAGATTAATGTCTTGCATTTACATCATATACTCACTAAATAATGACTGGTTTATGATAACATAATTAAGCATACAGCATACCATGAGAGAAAACATAATATGAAAAAAAAAATACAGTGTTCAAATGCAAAAATGTACACAGAATATCACAATGCAGCAGCAAAATGTAAAACAGTCACGATGTTGAGATATCATAGGGCAAAAATGTCAAAGTCAACTGGTGTGTGTTATTTCTTAATTATTTCACAGTGCATATAAACAAAATATGAAAACAATCGTACATACATAAAAAAATGATGACAAGAAATGTGACCTTCTTTGAGTTCACCTTGTATGTTGTGTAGTTAGTAGAGGCGAGAATTAAAGACTTTAATGGAGAGAGAATTTAATAAAATTAATATGTCACTAGATAAAATTGCAAAATTATTCATAAGATACGTAAGTTTCTCTGGAAAAAAAATGTGCACAGTCTGATATGTAACGACAAGAAGAGCGACCTGCTAACCTTACCTTGCCGGGCACTTGCCAAGAAAAAATACGATAATCATCAATAATTAGTCATGTGAATATAATTGCATAAGTGATCATAAAAATTAGTAAATGGCATCATAGTATGTTAAATCATAAAGTGTCTTCACTCAATAAAGGGTTTAATATTGGAGACATGGTGGTTGCCTTTACTTTTTCTGGTACTCAGAGTTTCGACGTGTACAACATTGGGGTGAGGAATGCTGCGAATCCGATATGGACCTGCGTATAGAAGTTCAAATTTACTGCACTTACCTTTTATTCTGCTGGATAAATAGTGTGTACGTACTAATATCTTCTGTCCAATGTGAAAGTCACGGCGTATACAAACTTGTTTTTGCTGTCTTCTCCGGCGCCCCGCGGCACGTTTGATGTTGTTCAGCGCAATGTTAATTATTTCATGGAGATGTAGGAAAGTTTACTAATTCTGTAATTTTGTTACGTGGTTCAACATTTTTCAGTATAACAGACGGAGAGAGCATAGTGGATTCATTTGGTATGGAATTAATTACATCTTGGAATGAGAATATGTTTGTGTCCCAATCAATATGTCTTTTGTGGCAGTATATTCTACACAGTTTACCAATTTCTTTCATTAATCGTTCACAAGGGTTCGAAGAAGCATGGTACTTGGATATATAGATCGGAGAAATGTTTCTAGCTCGTAGCATGCGTGTCCATATAGCAGAACGAAATTGTGATCCATTATCGGAAATTACTTTCAACACATGCCCTACATGAAATAAAAATGCTTTACAAATGCTTTCGAAACGGTTTTAGCAGTAGCTTTGCGTAACGGAGTGAAAGTAACAAATTTTGAAGTGGGTTCAACAGCGACAGAGATGTAGCAGAAACCTCTATTAGTTCTCGGAATTGGACCAAAAATGTCTACAGCGGCCATATGTCTCAATTTAACAGGTACAATGGGATAGAATGGAGGAATATGTGAAGTTGTGTCTGACTTAGCTTTCTGGCAAATTTTACATGACTCTAAAATTCGTCGTATACGTTTCTCCATGTTGGTAAAATAACAGTTCTGTCTCAGTATAAGAAAACATTTTCTGGCTCCGTAATGTGCATAACTTAAATGAGTATACCATATTAATTTGTTAACCAGTTCATCAGGCATGCATAATAACCAATTGTTGCTGTCAGGATGAGAGCGGCGAAACAGAATGTCATTGCGTACAGTGTAATGGTTTCTAATCGTAACATTAATCCTATCTTGCCAAAGGTGTTTAATATCTTTCCACACGTTGTCTTTACTTTGATCTTTTGCTATGTCCTGTAATGACGACGAAATAAAATTTTCAAATGCAACTTGTTGAATGTACATAGCGCTGAAATTTGCTTTGCAGAAGTTGGTTGCGATGTCTTGCTGATTGTTGCTGAGAGAACGGGATAGTGCATCTGCTATAATATTTTGTGTGCCGGGAATGTGAACAATTGTAAAATTAAATTCCTGTAGATAAAGCTTCCATCTGCTTAATCTGTCGTGAGTGAATTTAGCTGAAAGTAAAAATTGTATAGCTCTATGGTCTGTGTAAACGGTGGTATGTCTGCCATAAAGAAAATGCCTGAATCTCGTAAAAGCCCAAACAACACATAATGTTTCCAGTTCTGTAACGGAATAATTTCGTTAAGCAGGTGACAGAATGCGACTTGCAAATGCGATGTTTTTAATTACTGTTGAGCGATCTTCTTCAATTTCCTGAAAAATGTGTACGCCTAAAGCGGTGTTAGAACTATCGGTGGCAATGGAAAAATTTCTGGTAAGATCTGGATGCGATAAAAGTGGAGCATTCAACAAAGCATGTTTAAGGTTCACAAATTCAGAATGTGCTTGCTTATCCCAGGACCAAATAGTGTTTTTACCTGTCAATTGGCATAATCTAGGTGTGTCTAAAGCAGAGTGATGAATAAATTTACGAAAAAAGTTAATTAAAGCCAAAAAAACTGCGTAGTTGCTTCTTCGTCGTAGGAGCAACGTGTCCAAGAAATTTTATAGAAGTTTTGCCAAAGTGCGATTTACTGAGATTAACTGTGAGTCCTTGTGCATGAAAGGTTTGCAACAGTTGTTCTAAAATCAGATTGTGTTCAGTCCAGTTAGCTTCTGCGATAAGAATGTCGTCTACGTACGTCGTGATTCTGTCTTTAAGTTCTGTCGGAAGTATTGTGTTCAAACCGCGAATAAAATCTGCTGAAGAAATAGTTAAGCCGAACGGTAATTTACAAAACTGATAATAGTCACCAAAACAGAGAAATGCGGTATACTTTCTGCAATTCGGATGGAGCTGAATTTGCCAAAATCCCGATTTCAAATCTAGTGTGGAATAAATAGCCGTACCATGATATTTCTGTAGAAGTTCCTCTAGTGTCTGTGGTCGATCTGTTTCATTAATTATTATGTCACTGATGTGACGTGAATCAAGTACGAGGCGAAGTGAGCCATCTTTTTTCTTAACAATATGTAGCGGGTTTATGTACGGACTAACTGCCGGTTCAATAATTCCTTGGTTAAGCATATCTTGCAATTCTTTCTTGACCTGTTCTCTATGGATATATGGAATCGGATAATGTTTAGCTTTAAATGTATCGTGCTGTTTCACTTGAAATTCGTACATAAAACCGGACATAGTACCAGGAATGTTGTCAAAAACTGGAGCTTGCTGTAAAAGAATTTTGTGTAGTTGCGTGCGTTCGTCGTCTGTATTTGCACTGCTTTGTTTAACTTTGTCAGAAATCATCTGCATTACGTCGTAGTCAGCTTCGTCTGGAGTATTATAGTTGTGTACGTACGTATCTGTGAACAATGTGGGATTACAGTCTATGTTACGTGATACGGAAATGACCTCTGTGCGATTAATTGTTTGTTCTTCCGCAGATAAAGAGTGCTGAAATTCTAAAGCCAATTGTACATTTTCATCCTTTAGCATTAAATAGGAATTTTGAAAATCAATAACTGCGTCGTGTTGTACCAGAAAATTCGTACCTAAAATAATGTCTGTTGTCAAAAAAGGAATAATCAAAAAATTTGAGTGAAATGTGTGACCTGCAATGCAAAATGATAAATGTGTCTGTAATTTAATGTCTACTCCTTTACTTGATACTGCTCCTTTTACTTTCGTTTTGCCTAATGGTAATGTAGGATAGGTATTCTCTTTGTTACACTCGTTGAAAGTTTCTTCATTTATAACTGACATAGGTGATCCAGAATCGATTACTGCTGAAAATTTCGATGAACCAATTTTAATTTCGATGACAGGATGTGAAATAGTTTTCTGAACAACTGGTCTTTCCTGTAAAAGAGTGTCTCGGATGTCGTCAAAAGTAATAACATTTTCGTGAACAACATTCTGCGTGTCAAAGGTAGTGCTTGTGTTACTGGAAGATGCGACCTGTACAGTATCTAGTCAAATTCTATCTGACGTGTTATTATTGTCAGGACGATTCTGTGGCATTTCGACTATTTGAACTGTTCTATTATTTCTTCCAGACGTATTACGCTCTTGATGATACCTACTATCTGGTTCATTCACTAGAATATGTTGTTGCTGATCACTTTGTTGCTGGTAAGACCGACTGTTATTAAACGTACGCTGAAAATTGTCCTCATTATTTTTACGTCTGTAGTAATAGTCATTCCTATACGGTGCATTGCGATAGGAATTGAAATACCGTGTTTTCTGTACGTAGTTGTTCCTTTGCTGCCGTGCGTTACTATTTGTTGTACCAGGGACTATACGTACACGCGGCGAAACATTAAAGTTAGGTTGATCTTGTGCATTACATTGTTGGGTAGGTAGGCTAACCGGCTGGTTTTGTTGCTGTTGTTGTGAAAAACCTCTATTGTTACTAAAATATGGTTCCTGCTGCTGATAATTTTGACGATACTGATAATTAAAATTTTGTCTGCTATTAAAGTTCTGGATGTCATTCCTAAAATGTCTGTTACTTTTACTATTGAAATTACGTGGTTGATCGTAATTACTGTAAGTTTGCTGGCCTTGGTTATTATATGAAAAATTTTTGTTTATAAAGGAATAATCCGATTGCTGTACTTCCAGAAACTGTAACAGATCTCTGAATGCCGAAATGTTTTGCTTTTGCTGACCCGTTAGAAGTGACACTCTTAATGATCGTGGTAATTTAGAGATACATAATTGAATAAGTGCAGATTCACTATAAGGTTCACTTAAATACTGATTTTGCTGGACCATGTGCTCAAAAAATTGCGTGACAGTGGAAAAATTTGAGTTCTCATAGTTTGGTAAACTAATTAATTGATCCTTAATTCCGCGCTGTGTCGTCTTCGACCAATACGCTGACAGAAAAGCATTCTGAAACTCTTCTACTGAATAGCATTGCCTCGCGATCGGTCTCATATGAGTTGCTGGTTCGCCTTCCAAAAAACTGCAAATAAATTCAAGTTTATGCGTAACGGGCCAAGTCAGTGGAAAAGCAAAGCTAAATTGTTGTATCCAATCCAGTGGGTGAATCTGTGTTCTGTCATTTTTAAACACTTTAAATTTTCTCACTGACAGAAAATGTTTGTAATCAAAATTATCGTCTCTGTATGATGGAACAGGTTCAGGATTGTAAGAGAATCTGTTGAACTGTGGTTGTTCGGAATCTAAGTCCCGTACTCTCTGTAGATTACCCAAATTATACACGCTGCGTGAGTCTGACAAATGTTCGCAAAGTGGCGTCTGCTGTGATGTGTTATTAACTGAAATACTTTTCATCTCTGTTACTTCTTGCTGTAAACTTGACAATTTTCTACGCAACGTGTTATTAGACGAATCGATCTCATTAATTGTCTGCTGTAAATTTTGGAATTCAGGTGTTTGGTTAAATGAAACCGGTGAGGTATCATCTGATTTGCTGTCATTATTACTTTCAATAACATCAATACGACTGGCCAATTCATCATATTTTTCAGTCAGTATTTTTGCTTGATCATCGTTTTTACTGTCAGAAGCATTAATCTGCTTTTGTAATTTACGTGTGGTTTCGTTCAATTTTTTAACGTCAGCTTTCATGACATCGGAATCCTGTGTTAGTTCTAATTGTTCGAATCTGTCTGTCACTGTCTGAATATCTGCTGTGTGTGTATCTGTTTTTGATTTAAGATCAGAAATTTCATCACATAATTCTATGTTCAACTGTTTGATGGTATTAATTTCGTCGGACACTGTAGCAATATTGTTGTCTACATATGGTTTTGCCTTCACAAACAATTTACGTTTGTCTTCTTGTCTCTGCGCTGTGATTGTTCCCATTACTTGACGTTTTACTTTATTTTGATCCTGTATAAATTTACGGAAACGCCTATCACTGTTTTGTATGTGGTGATTAAAGCGCTCGTCAATTTGAGTGTTCTGTTGTTCGAATTTCGCGTCTATCTTTGCGTCCATTATGCGCAAAAGTTCTGCTGTCATTAATTTAAACTGGTCGCGTAATTGTGTAGCTTTTTCAGAGCATTGTTTACCGACCGTACTAATTTCCTCTCTAAGTGTTTCTGTTGTAGCTGTTTGCATATCCCTTAATTCTTGAGCAACCGATCTAATTTCTTCCCTACTTTTTCTTGAACAAGCCTCAATTTCCTCGCATAACTGTTCCTTAGTATCATGACACTGCGCGGCAACGGCTGTAATCTGCTCGCTATGCTGTCTGGAATTGTTGTCTAATTTTTCATTAAGGCTGTCATGTTTTTCATTAAGCTGTTTGATCTGTTCACTAAGCTGTCTCGAATGGTCTAATTTTTCATTAAGGTGTTTGTTCTGTTCACTAAGTTGTTTGAAATCTTCTTTGAATTGTTTGTTATCTTCATTAAGGTTGTCTAATTTTTCACTCTGTTGTTTGAAATCTTCCTTAAGTTGTTTGAAATTTTCACTAAATTGTTGTTGTAGCAATCTGGCCATAATTTGTTCAAAGTCAATATTACCGCCTCTATTCTCTGTACTGTTTGTTGGTGTATCTGCAATTGTCGCGTTTTGTATGACCATTTGGTCATTCTGTAATTTACAAAAACGTTTACCAATCGGATGTACACTGTCAGCCACTACACCGGAATTAAACAAATCTGTCGTACCTTCAGTAAACTGTCCATTTTCATTAGAAAAATTTGTCTGTACGTTACTTGAATTTTCCAAACAGGGTGTGTTAAGTTGGGCAGCGCTCCTTACAATAGAGCGCCCCGCGTCATCAATTGTCGTCAAATTAACAGAGGAGACAATTGAGTTCGTTTGTTCATCATTAAGATAAAAATCATCATTAGTGGTTGGAACGCACTGATTGTCAGTGAACGCAGAATTGTCATCATTACATTGCGTGTCACAATTACTATCGGTCAAGTTGTTTAATTCGGTTATTTCACTCATTATACCTCGCGATGCACTATTAATAGTCTTTTGCGGCATTTTTACAATAGTCACAATTATTCACAAATGAAATAAGCACAATGTAAAAAGCAACAAACACAAATACAACAGAGCAACGAATTGCCGATGATCTGAGGAAAGAAAGTCATAAAATTAGTAAAAGCGTTGCGCCAAATGCTAATTATATTAAGTAAATAAGAGCAGATATCTGACTACTTCTGAAAAGATTCTCAAAGAAATACGATCCTGGTCCGGATGTCGCCAAGTGTAACCACCCCGCAGAATTTTGAAAAGACAATAATTAAATATAAATGGGAATAGAGCCAAGTGTAACCTTCCCACAAAAATGAAAGAAAATAATTAAATGTGAATAGACATCGTGCTGTATAACGTAACCTCCCTGTAAAAATATGAAAATGAAAAGAATTAAGTAGAACCAAGTGTAGTCTCCCCATAAATATTTGAAATGACAATATTTTCCTGGCAAATAATTTAAATGACTATATTTGAATGTTAATCGGAATAGAGGCAAATGTTGTTGAGCTCCCACAAAACATCGTTAAATTGAAATAAAAGTGACTGTAACTTCGCTACAAAAATATTGAAAAATAATCGCCCAATGTAAACTCGACACAAAAATTAAGAAATGAACATTAATCATTAAACCCACAATAATAGGGCAGCATCGCTGACCTTAGGTTGGTTGGTTGGTTTGGGGAAGGAGACCAGACAGCGTGGTCATCGGTCTCATCAGATTAGGGAAGGATTGGGAAGGAAGTCGGCCGTGCCCTTTCAGAGGAACCATCCCGGCATTTGCCTGGAGTGATTTAGGGAAATCACGGAAAACCTAAATCAGGATGGCCGGACGCGGGATTGAACCGTCGTCCTCCCGAATGAGAGTCCAGTATCTAACCACTGCGCCACCCCGCTCGGTGCTGACCTTAGGCCCTGTGCAATAATTAACCTGAAAAATTGATTCTGGGAGGAAAAGCATAGGAAATATTGTTTCAATTGGAATGATTCTTTTCTTTAAAATGATTGCTTTGAAAACAAAATTATTATTGGGGCGTTTCTTGAACAAATTAATTACAATTAACATACATTACATTATCAGATGCGCGCAATGCTGCTTCATTACCTTACTTAACAATATACCTCGTCCTGAATCGTGACCAGAGACCCATGTAGACGCCCGCCGACTCCTCACACACAACTCCGACAGGCAACTGCTAACTCGCAACTGAACTACATGCTCTCGCGACTCGCTATGTACAACTACTCTCGCGCGGTCAGGCGCAGACTAGCAACGATAAATAACTCTCTGGTCAGAGATTCTGTCATGCCT
Organism: Schistocerca nitens; assembly: GCF_023898315.1. NCBI lineage: Eukaryota > Metazoa > Arthropoda > Insecta > Orthoptera > Acrididae > Schistocerca > Schistocerca nitens. Next base: position 390,765,037 of record NC_064615.1, read on the forward strand.
CGCCATCGCTGGTACATACGAGACGTACGCGTTTCAGGGGACGAAAATGTCGTGTCTGTTAGGTGGCTTAAACCATTTTCTTACAGCAATCCAGGTAATGAACGGATACAGTGCAGAAGCCGTAAGCGTTGCGCACTTTTGTTATATACTAAAAATGACGTGGAAAGACTTTTTTATGAATATGTAAGCATTCAGACATTCAGGCGAAGACTGATAAAAATTTTGTGCATACTTTTCCGTCCGACTGTTATTATAATATTGATCACACAATTTATGATTGTAGGTTTTATTTTAAGCTGCAGGGAGCTGTATTGAAATAAACTATGAGCGTTAGTGTCGATACATTTTCAATTAAAAAATCTATGTTAAGTATTAAATCATATGGACTGACTTGGCACAGCTGCTGAGCCAACATGCCCAGTGGGTGGAGAAGGTTGGGCCAGTGGTATTACATTATGACGAACAGTCAGACCCCTCTACAACTTAGTTGTAAAAGTCCTACTAATACATCTACATGGATACTCTGCAAATCACACTGAAGTGCCTGGCTGAAGGTTTATCCAACCACCTTCCCAATAATTCTCCATTATTCCGCTATCGAACAGCGCCCGGAAGAAACGAATGCTTAAATCTTTACGTTGGAGCTATTATTTCCCTTATTTTATTATGATGATACTTCCTCCCTATATAGGTCGGTTTCAACATAATATTTTCGTAATCGGAGGAGAATGTTGGTGATTGAAATTTCTTGAGAAGATCCCGCCTCAACGACAAAGGCCTTTGTTTTAATGATTCCCACCGGAAATCATGTGTTATTTCCGTGACACTCTCCCACTCAATTATAGAAAGCATGCTGCTCTTCTTCAAACTTTCTCGATGTACTTAGTTAATCCTATCTGGTTAGTATCCCACACCACGGAACATTACTCGAAAATAGGACGGATAAGCACAGTGTAGGCAGTTCCTTTAGTAGATGTGTTCATCTTCTAAATTTCTGCTAATAAATAGCAGTCCTTGGTTCGCCTTCCCCACAACAATTTTTATGTGTTCTTTCCAGTTTCATTTGTTCTTAATTGTAATTCCTAGGTTTTAGTTGAATTTACGGATTTCACAATTGACTGATTTATCATGTAACCGAATTTTAACATATTCCTTTTAGCACTCATGTGGATGACCTTGAACTTTGCCTTATGTCAATTGTCAATTTTCGCACCACACAGATATCTTACCTAAATCGTTTAGCAATTTGTTTTGATCTTCTATTGACTTTCCTAGGCGGTACACGACAGCATCATCTGCAAATAGCCTAAGATGGCTGTTCAGAGTGCCTCCTAAATCATTCAAATGGGTAAGGAACAGCATAAGGCCTATAACAATACCTTTGGGAGCGTCAGAAAGCACTTCTGTTTTACTCGATGACCTTCTGTCGATTAGTAAGAACTATGACCTCTCTGACTGCAAATCAGGAAGCCAGTCACATAACTGAGGCGTAAGCACGCAAATATATTACAAGCTGTTTGTGAGGCATAGAGTCAAAAGCCTTCGGGAAATCTAGAAATACGGAATCAATTTGACATCCCATTTCAATAGCACTCAACGCTTCGCGTGAGTAAAGGACTAATTGTGTTTAACAAGATTGATGTTTCCTAAATCCGTGTTGACTGTGTGTCGACAGACAATTGCCTTCAAGGTAATGGTCAACTGACACACAGTCAACACGGATGGTCAAAAAAAAATGTTCAAATGTGTGTGAAATCTTATGGGACTTAACTGCTACGGTCATTAGTCCCTAAGCTTACACACTACTTAACCTAAATTATCCTAAGGACAAACACACACACCCCCATGCCTGAGGGAGGACTCGAACCTCGACAGGGACCAGCCGCACAGTCCATGACAAGGAGCGCCTTAGACCGCTCGGCACGGATGGTCACCTTTCGTGGATAACTCCTATTGCTTTCCAGTCTTTGGGCTCTGATCTTTAGTCGATCGAGCCGTTGTATATGATTGTTAGGTATGGAGATACTGCATCAGCATAGTGTGAAAGGAACCTAATTAACATAGTCTGGACCGGATAGCTTGCTTTTACTAAGTGATTTAATTTGCTTCACTACTCTGACGATATCTACATCTATGTTACTCATGTTGCAGCTGTTCGTAATTCGAATTATGGAGACGCGCGGGATTAGCCGAGCGGTCTGAGGCGCTGCAGTCATGGACTGTGCGGCTGGTCCTGGCGGAAGTTCTAGTCCTCCTTCGGGCATGGGTGTTTGTGCTTGTCCTTAGGATAATTTAGGTTAAGTAGTGTGTAAAGTTAGGGATTGATGACCTTAGCAGTTGATTTTGTCTTTCAGCTAGCGTATTTGACATAGGACCAGAATCTCTTTGGATTTCCTGTCAGGCATCGAGATGAAGTTTCGTTGTGGAAACTATTATAAGCATCTCGCATTGAAGTCCGCTCTAATTTACGAGCCTCTGTAAAAGATTGCCAATCTTGGGGAGTTTGCGTTCGTTGTTTCTGCAACAGGGTTCTGACCTTCTTTGTGTACCAAGAGGGATCGATTCCCGTCGTTTGTTAATTTATTTGGTATAATTCTCTCTAACCTTACATTGTTAATTTGGATGGCGTGGAGACTGTCTCTCAGGAATACGCCAAGCGAATTATTATCGGCTTTTTTGAAAAGCTGTATTTTTCGCTCATTTTTGGAAGACTAGTGAGTTACAATATTTAATCTCGCTACGGCAACCCTGAGTTCACTAATCCCTGTATCCGTTTTGACGCTCGTTATTAGCTCAGGATTATTTGTTGACAAAGGGTCAAGTGTGTTTTCACAACTGTTTACGATTCGAGTGGGAGTATGAATTAACTGCTCGAAATAATTTTCAGAGATTGCGTTTAGAACAATTTTGGATGATGTTTTATGCGTACCATTTAAACACGTATTTTAGGCCAACAGATCGAGCGTAAATTGAAGTCGTCAGTAACTATGATTGTAAGAGATAGGCAGGTGTTTGAAATTACACTCAAGTTTTCATCGAACTTTTCACCAACTGCATCATCTGAGTTGGGAGGTCGGCAAAGTTCCCAAGAGTGACTCTACCCATACTAACTATTTACTGCCCTTCCTGAGCACCTTTACGTTCCTCGCAAAAATTTCGGCTGAGTTTATCTCCGGCTTTAGCCAGCTTTCAGTGCCTGTAACGATTTGAGCATCAGTGTTTTCTTTTAGCTTTTGGAGCTCTGGTGCTTGTCCAACATAGTTACGACAGTTTACAACTGTTCACAGACGGTTCCTAGGTCTGTGTTCTTCCTGTGTTGTATCTGTGCCTTTTAAGACAGCAGCTATTTTGTGTTTCTCGAGACCCTCTAATCTAGAAATTAAAAAATTAAGTATAAAAACAGTCCACGCCACGCAGCTTTTGCGTGTAGTGGACCCCTGATCTGTTCATCGGAACCCAAAACCTACCCACCCAATGGCGCAAATCGAGGAATCTGCAGCTTGCATGGTCGCAGAACCTCTGTGCCTGTGATTCAGACCGTCCGCTCGGCTCTGTAACACAGGTCCGTAATCAGTTCCGTCGACTATGCAGCAAATGGTGAGCTCTGCTTTCATCTCGCAAGAAAGACTGGCAGTCTTTACCGCTTGTGATAGCCGCTCGAAACAAGAGAGAATATTTTCTGATCCAAAGTGACACACGTCATTGGTACCGACGTGATCAGTCACCTGCAGTTGGCTGCACCCTGTGCTGTTCAAGGCATCCAGAATGGAATCTGGAATGACTCCACCCGGTATGCACACAGAATGGACATTGGCTTTTTTCCTCTTCTTCACAGCCATGTCCCTAAAAGGCCCCATAACGCACCTAACATTGGAGCACCCAACTACCAATAGTCCTAGTGATGGGAACAATCGAATGAAAACAATCGATTCATTCGGTTGTTGGAAAACAATTGACTCATTCCGTTGTAGTTATACATAGCGGTTGAATTGTTCAATCATTCTTTTTGAGTGAAACCAGTCCGTCGGCAACCGAGTGCGAACAATCGTTCAAGTTGTTCGGATAACTCATTCATTCTTTTGAATGAAACTAATATTTGGGAGGAACTTAATGATAACAGTCATGTCATTCGGTTGAATTACTGTTTATTTATTTTTTTCTAGTGAAAGCTGTCAGTGAGAGCAACTGAATGAAAAGATTCGACACTTTTCTAGTTTTTCATATTGACTGAATTATTCATTCTTTCTTTTCAAGTGAAAACAATCTGTCGGTTGGACCATGTATTCATTTTTTTAAACTGAAACAGTTCTTCAGTGTTTTAGTTGACAGAGCTATCCATTCATTCTTCTGAGTGAAACCAGTCTGCAGTCCTTCAATTAGCTGAACTGAAGCAGTGCTACATTATACTGACGGAGTGTGGTGCTAAGTGAAGACGTATCTGGGGGGTATGCCAAAGTTAACACAAAAGCAGTACACATATTCTTTTATGGTACTTATGAACCAAATGGAGTAATTTTCCTTTACAACATTTAAAACTGATTCGTGTACCGTTCTGGATTAAGTTGTTCCCGGTGATATTAACGCGTAACTAATTAACCTGACGTATCACTGGGGTAGGCCTGCCCTCATTTAAATTAACGATCCCAGACAAAAACTTCGAAAACCCCGGACATGTGGATCAAATCGGATTATTATTCCGGACACAAACTGTCTGTAGAATATAAGTTGGCCAGCGACTACGATGTTCCTCAGGGAGCGGGGATATCAGAGGGGGAATGTTTCCTCGCCTGCATTTCGGTGCTAACAATGCCAGTGGGCGCGAGCCTCCTACGAATCAACAGATATAAGTTACATATGAGAGTAACAAGGATTTGTAAGGTGCATTATAGAGACGTTCATATTCGGACGTAGTGCTAAACTGCAGATAGGAAAATTAAAGTAAATGAAATCAGTTTTATGCAACGCAATGAGTAGAAGGCAACATGACATTTAAAACATTCAGCATAGCGGGCAGGGCGGAGGTCAGGGTGTATGTGATCGCTCATTGTCGGCGGCTTCCCGTTGTCTCAATAAAGAAGTATGGAAAACGCAGGGTGTTCCAAAATTGTCTTTACAACTTTGTTCGCAGATATTTCAGAAATGGGGATAGGCAGAAAAGTGCTGTTTTCGGCATAAAGTTCATATACGCCTAAGGCTCTAGTACCGCTTAACAGAGTTCCGTGTGATAAAGTGACCATATTTTCTAGAGCCAAATAAGGGACACATAAAAGTTTTGATATTACAAAAAAGTCTTTAGTGAACTCAATAAATAGAAACTATCATTTTGATTTGTTACAAAAAGTGCATTAAGTCGTACTTTATTAGTATCTTCTAAGACGGGGGAGTGCGAGCAAGCATATATTTATCTGTGGTGTTAATTTTCTTCAGCGTATCTGTATTCTTCAACAGCCTTATGAAAACGTTCAACTCAAGTTGCATAATAGTTCACTCTAGTCACTAACATTGCTTTCGTAGTTCCTGCAACAAACTTTGGTTGTCACTGACTTGGGAATATTCCCTTTCAGTAACAGCATGCCGATAAACGTGAAATGATCATACAATTAGGGTTAAATCGTTTCAAAATTGTTAAATCCGGGACAAACAGGTGTCCCGAATTAATTTTGCAAAATTTCTGAACAGAGCTAGAAAGATCATAACTGTCACGGTAAAAGGAGTGGACTGGGGAAACGGATGGTCACCTTGATGCGTGCGACGTCTGTAACACACAGGTTATCTAAGCGATATTCCAGTTCCATGTCCAGCCTAGGATGTCCTCGTTGAAGTGTGCTATTGCTGCTCTGAGGCGAGCTCACAGTTAGTGCGCCGAACGAGATGGTGCAGTGGTTAGCACATTGGACTTGCATTCAGGAGAACGACGGTTCAATCCGTGTCCGACCATCCTGATTTAGGTTTTCCGTGATTTCCCTAAATAGCTTCAGGAAAATACCGGGATGGTTCCTTTAAAATGGTACGGCCGACTTCCCCATCCTTCCCTAATCCGATGGGACCGATGACCTTGCTGTTTGTTCCTCTCCCCCGAATCAACCGACAGCTCGTGCAAGTCCTGCCAGAAGAAAGAAATGTAATGGTGTTCTGCAGGTCTCGGGTGTCAGGTATGATCTGTACAAACTGTACAAACAATTCCATACACTGTGCAAACTTCTGGATTGTGGTCAGTCAATAACTAACAAAGGAAAATAAGAAAAAAAAACAGCTTTAGAAGTGTGTGAACATTATGTCGCAAACCGGACCTTTCTACCTACTCCCTTTTCTAAAATATACCTGATCTAAGGGTGCAAAGACAATTTTGGAACATACGTTTGCTCATAGGAGAGCAGCCAAGCGTGCTTGCCACTGCGTTTTTAATAGATTAAAACGAAGAAATTATCTACGGTTAGATCCTCCTTTAACGAATTTGAACTAAGTTTTATTACAATCTATTTACAACCAATCGGATTTCCACAGGCACTAAAAGAAGTCCAGGTTTAGCCCGGACAGTTGTATAAAAATCCCTCTGGCACGCCTCTGTACGCCATAACAATTGAAACAATCCGGGGAAATCTAGACGTATTGCAGCTCTAGTAGGCTGTGCGAAAGTAAGAGCAATGGTTTCCTTAAGGACATATGAAGAACAAAGGAACCTTGCCTCGTTTCAGCGACAGTTTGCATTCCGTTTTGTAGATAATGTGTGATGATGTCCAAAAACGCAAAATAATTTGAACATTTAGCCTTTTATTTGTGTAGAAGACAAATATTTTGTACAGAAAACTACATCACCAGCTACATACGTACACCCCACATCTTCAGTTTTACAGGTAGTGTCATTGCAATTAAAAATTCACAATCTCAAATTTTCATTGCTATACGTATGACGTTACGAATCTTTCTTTCTTTCTTTCGCTTACGCCATAGTCCCGCAGCGGTCGCTGGGTCGGCTTGGTTACAACGGATTTGGCAGTGTTACTGTTAGGGATGGCCGGATGCCCTTGCAGCCGCCACCCCATACCCCACAGGACGGAATCAGTGTACCCCAAATGTCTGCATCTAGTGTAAATCGTGAAATAAGTGCGGACGTGTTTCAAATGTCTGCGACGCGTGTAACTGTGGCGGAACGTGGGGACCATCCCGGTATTCACCCAGCGTGATGTGGAAAACCGCCTAAAAACCACACACAGGCTGGCCGGCACACCGGCCCTCGCCGTTAATCCACCGGGCGGATTCGATCCGGGGCCGGGACGCCTATCCGAGTCCAGGATAGCGCTCTCGGCTACCCTGGCGGGTCAACGTTACGAATCTTTATTATTTAATATTTATTGGTACCTTGTAAGACAGTGTTATATTAAAAAGTTTTCCCACTTAAATAACCATTTTCTGCTTTTTAGCCTTCTCTGTGTGAAATTTTCAGTTGATTTAAAATATTTTGATGAGATTACATGAGATTATATGGCAAACTTCATATTTATTTGAGTTTCTGTTCAAATGTTTCAGCCAAAATATTGCTTTCTCAAGGGCATATCTCGCGTGAAGACCACGAATGCAAAAACTAGAGATAACAGAGCTGACAGGGAAGTTTAGCAGCAATCGTTCTTAAGAAGTACGAAACATTCGCTACTGGAAGAAGAATACAGGGAAATGGCAATGGTACACCAAGTACTACCCTTCGTCACACACCAGAAAAGAAAGTGAATTTATCCATTTCTGAGTTAAGTTGAAAGTTTCAAGTCTTTAGCTGATTGGGAAGTTAGTTTAAAATCAATTGCAAAATTTTTACGCAACAGAGAGACAGACCGAAAATAAAAATACCCTCTATCGCACACCAGACTCGAAAGCGAATGAGTATTACAATGTCATACAGTTCTGAGCTATGTTGAAAGTTTCAATTGTCTAGCTTATAGGGAAACTAGTTTAAAATCAACAGCAAAATTGTTACCGAAAAAACTAGACAATAACCGACATATGTAAAACATTCTCGGTTTTCTTGCCGCGTCAATTCAGGATAAGGCTCAAGCTTTCGACGATATCGTCCATCGTCATCGTCAGGTGGTAGCCTTTTTATAGCCCGTGGATGGCTGGTGATCGGTCGGCTTATGATTGGTCGGCGATTACGTACCGCTGTCGCAGACGGTGTCAATGTGTGCGCCGGTCGCGCTACCGCTACCGTTGGAACGTAAACATATGAGTGCCATTGCGAAAGACTTCGTTCCCACTTAACCGACATAACAAAAACGTGTTAAAAAGTGATTGTTCATCTATATATACTCAAATTTACAGTGCGGCGGCAGATATTACAATTTTAAAAACAACCAAAAATTGATATTTAATGCCACCGGTACAAAAATTGGTATTTCAGTAAGTAAATACATACTTTGAATGTGCTTTATTTTTATAAATACACTTTTTATTCAAATCTCATTGAAATAAGATACTTTATTTGACTTTAAAATGTTTCCAGCCTTAGTCATGTTCCATGTATTAGTGTGTTAATAAAGCCACTTAAACCCGATGAGTGTGTGAAAACACTTATATAGCTCGCATGGCCACTGAGACTTGTTTCATTCAGTTGTTTCATTCGATTGAAAAAACCGACTGAACAAAAAACAATCTACTGATCAATCGATTGTAAGAAACAGTCGATTGTCTTATCAATAAATAATCTCACCCTCTGTGATTTCGCGGATCTTGAGAGGTTTCCTCTGAAACAGGACAAGCGACTGCATCTGGCTGAGGGATAGTGTCAACCACAGACAAGTAAGCGAACCTTTTTGACAGATTAACCGGGGAGGCTTTTCTTTCGGCCCTGCGGGGAGTCTTTCGCAGCCTGCCACGTCACGAGGCGACCTCCGACTCGACCAGGGGTCAGGGGTCAACCTCAATGTGAGCACTAACTGCGCTGTCCATCGGTGTGGACTGGTTGTCGAACTCGTGGTTTGTGCTGGCCGCCCGTTGGGTACCCAAGGCCGGCCCACAACAGTTACACTCTCCACTACAGCCTCAAGTTGTAACTGAAGCTGTCACTGGCTGGAGCTCAGAGCAAAATGTCACCAACTCAGCTCGCATCATCACACAGCAATGACAGTCCCTATCCATACTAAAGATCGTGGAAAACTACATTACACGGACAAACAAAAGGCTATCGATATGCTCTACAGAAGTCTACGGCAGACACTGACGGAAACGCAAGAAGTTTGTCTGATAAATTAGATTAACACTACTGTAGCACACACGTGAGACTAAACAATTCGATCATGATTAGGAACTTGTAATATGTCGCAAAATCCGTTTACTTTCCAACACAAACGAAAACGCGAGGACTGTGTGTTTTAAGTGTTAAATTAACACGAAAAAATTCAACAACTAAACTACTAAAGTACACAGATGAAACTATATAATTCGCTCCTGGTTAGGAACTCTTTAAAATGCCGCAAAATCGGTTACTACCCTGCTGCTGTTTGTGTTTCGGACGGCGGCTCCTGCTTGAAATAATGTACCAATTGTTTCCTCATAAAAAGATGAAAGGAAACGTTTAAAATACAACTTGCAAAAATCAGGAGCTGTTTGCAATAAATTATACAGTCAGATTTTATCGAGATGTTCTCCTGAAACTTCTAGGAATTTATGTGCTACGTAAAGTAGACTGACTGATCGGTACCTTCCCAATGATTCCTCCAAGATCAACCTGATGTCATCAGCCAGAAACCTGAATTTTCTTCTGTCTATAAATTCCATCACTTATGAAAGTATCGCCATCTGACAGTTATGAAAAGTCATAAATGTATGATAGTGGAAGAAGTACTTAAGGGATTTCAATAATTAAAACATGATTACCTAGATGGGTCAATGAGACAGGAATTTATTGAAAATTTACAGATAGCACACTCACTATGTGATTCCGTTAGCCCCTTTCTTAGCTCTTAATTGATTTTGAGAATTTCTCCCGCAGTGATGAAATGGGACGATGGCGTGCCGCCTCTGGCTATGAGAAGAGTGAAAGAATGGTTGCACCGAACTGTATATCAAATACATCGAAGACATTATGCTCTCTACCAACAACTAACTACATTTTTCCTCCTAGGTGTCATATAGTATCAAAAGAGACGGCTTGAACTTCAAACATACCTTTTAAGGTGGCCGTATTGTAACAGGTAGTGCGAATATATTCATCGGTAAACAATCAGTTGTTGTGTAATTATTACACATCATTCTTTTAAAAAAGTAATTTATGTGCTTAGTTGTTCCGAGCACATACTATCACCATTTTATAAGAACTATAATAGCTCTAAATCCATTGTATGAGATTTAATCTTCAGGCGCTAGCAGAATTGAAGAAGTCTGCATGTGTAGAGCATTAATGAGCGTCATTATGGTTGTTCTGTAAACATAATAACTGATGGCATAAAGATGTACGTTCATAACCCCTTCATCCGCCAGGGAGCTCCAACATGAACTGCGTCATAGGCTGCTCTTTACGTTTCTCTGCAGCTTACCCATTTGAAGTTAATGCAGATGGAAATTTCACAGAGCAACGTATCATATCAAGACGAATAATAACTCGTAATATGGTAAATGTCGGAGTGAGTTACTGACGGTTTAGTTACGTATCTCGGCGCCGAGTTGTAGAGAAGACACTAAAGTAAGAACCTACGACCGTCTAGCGAGTGACAATCACCCCTCTTTTCAATTTACTTGCCTCGAGGCCTGTCGTAAAAAATACACTTTCAGCTCTTACCACCAAGTGTATATTGCATTCTCTAAGAGCCCCTTGCAAGATATAGCAGCATATGAAGGCGAACAGACCACTCAGCGATCGGTTCACCTTCTGGCTGATCTAAAAACGTGGTCTATTCTTATCTGAGACCAATAGGGGTACTATGCAGCGTGAAATAGAAAATACAGGAGGAGTAGGAAATGTTTTAGGAGCTGGTAGTACAGACTAATTCAAATGAAACATTCAATGTAGCATGTGATTAGTTTTTTATTGGCATTAAATATGCTGTTGGTAACAGAGATAGTATCTCACTTGGCATGTTGGTAGTCCAGTTTCAACAGGTTTAGTTAGCGACTGTCATTTTTGTCTCAATGTTTGAGTTGTAAAGATTTGCTTGAATTTACAAACTGAATTTTAGAACTGTGACTATGAGCTGTTGGCCACTTCCACTGTTACCGTCATGCACGACGCAAGTTTTCAAAAATGCTGGCTCTACCAATATGGTATTTGTATAGGCGTTTTGTAATGGTAGAGAGTACAGTAGACGACTTCCTAACAGAAGGCTACCAGCTTCAAGAGTGTTTACTAGCTATTTCACAAAACTACGCGAGACTGGTACAATGCCCGATAGTCATATCTCATCTGAACGTGGATATCAACAGAGTGTCTGTGAAGTGCAAGGCAGTGTTCTGTAGACAGTAAGTCAACAAGCATACGCGGAATGTCTGTACGTAAATAAGAATACGGCAGACATTACGTATGCACGGCTCCAATAGTTATCATTTACAGTGGATTCAACGCCTTCGAGAAGGTGATGAAAGTAATCTATTGAAGTATTGTTATTGGCTAATTGCAAATTGCAAAGAAATCACATAATCCTGTTCATTAATGAAGCTACTTTTGGTCGTAACGGAATAAACAAAACTCGTAGCTCACACCAATGGTCCGACGAAAACTCATATGCATTTGTGGAGACAGATTTTAGAAATCTCGGTAAGGCTGTGGCGTGAGATGTTAGACAATCAGTTGAGTGGGCCTTTGCTATTATCGCAGCGTCTTAAATGAATTTCCAGCATTATAGGAAGAGGTTCTCTCAGCTACAAGGATGGGTATGTTCTCCCAGCATGGCAAGGACCCAGCACTTTCTAGTCACCACGTGGCCACCAAGGTCTCGGGACTTCAACCCCATCCGACTTTTACCTATGGGGACGGTTAAGAGACGTAATAGACAAAAAAGGGGAAAACAAGAGACAGTTACGAACAGTTCTCCTCTCGTAAAAGACCGTCAAGAAGCCCTCACGTGGTGTTACCAAATTTAGAAAGTACCCTACAGTTAAGGGTGATGATCATGAAAATAAATTTTGACTTAATCAATTGCCTATGCTAAAAACTTCAGCGGGTATTTGTGTTAAATTATAAGAGCTATAGCTCCGTAGCCAATAAAAATTGCAAACATCATGAATGCTTTATTCGACTTTGTCTGTAATACTGCCTTCAAAAGCTTTTACCGGAGATCCGGGCAAAGTGGTCATGGAGAGCAAAGCGGCCATTGGGTTTCCTCTGGGATACAATATGCTGCCATGACGAGAGAAATGGTTAAACGCGTTATCCCTGGAGGGGCCGAGTCACACCATGTAGTCTAACGCGTCTGCTGTAGCGCTCCTAGAAGTTATAATCAATATTTTTCGTGGATTTTAGTCATCCTGATGTAAGGTAAGTGGTCAGTTTCTATGTTTATTGTGGAGAGGGATATGACTTCTCTGTTTAATGAAATTCTGTTGAAAGCGTCATATCGTGACTATTTAATCCTAGCTTAGTTACTGATATTTCGGCCATGCTATTAGAAGGTATGCGGGCAATGTGGTCGTGTAGGCGGTGACTTGTGGCCACTTTGCCCTCCCTCCCTTCCCCCCTCCTCACCACCTCAGGCACCGTTTGTATAGGAGGAGAACGTTACTTATAGGAAGTCCTTACAAGAGTGACCTTGACACGGCAAATAAGGAAAAGAAAAAGAAAACAAAAAGAAGGAAGAACGGTACGCAGTCGAAAATAAGGAAGGCAGAAAAAAGGAGAGCAAAAAGTGCAGGAAATCCAATTCTAAAGCGCTCTTTTTAACAACAACGATGAAAACAGCGAGTGCATGTACTGCGAAGAACAATTTTCAAATTTAAGGACAGAAGAGCAATGAGATTAGCGCCAGTTGAGTTCTCTCTGGGTCCACGAACACTGAACAGGAGGTGAGGAACACAGTTTGACTTTTATTTGTGGAAAAATGTAGATAATTCCGAAGCATATTTTACAATAAAATATATTTTGTTCTTAGTTAAATCAGTTTTTTATTCATTATTTTTTAGTTTAAAACCAAGAATCGGGCGAGGTGGCTATTCTGCCACTTTGTGGAAACTGTAAATGCTTAACGTACTTAATTTGATTTTAAGATAATTAAACTACTCGATATTTTACTTCAGTAGATGCAAATTATAATCACTCATTTGTATGCTTTTCGATCTGCTTCTACTGAGCTTAAAAATTGGGAATTGCTTAGACTGGCCATTTTGCCCAGTTGTCCCCTACTATTCGCCCTAATACACCTTGTATTGCTGCAATAAATTCGGTCCAAAATGGGACAAATCGTCGCTTAAAACTATTAACAATAATAAAAAGCAATTTTAGATTCTTTTGTTACATTTAAATCGGGTTGATTAGCTTCTGAATAGAAAAAAAATGGGTCACAGAAAGCTTCAAGCTGATCCAATTTGGATACAACAAGTTTTCGTAAAAAAAAAAAAAAAAAGAGATATACACTCCTGGAAATGGAAAAAAGAACACATTGACACCGGTGTGTCAGACCCACCATACTTGCTCCGGACACTGCGAGAGGGCTGTACAAGCAATGATCACACGCACGGCACAGCGGACACACCAGGACCCGCGGTGTTGGCCGTCGAATGGCGCTAGCTGCGCAGCATTTGTGCACCGCCGCCGTCAGTGTCAGCCAGTTTGCCGTAGCATACGGAGCTCCATCGCAGTCTTTAACACTGGTAGCATGCCGCGACAGCGTGGACGTGAACCGTATGTGCAGTTGACGGACTTTGAGCGAGGGCGTATAGTGGGCATGCGGGAGGCCGGGTGGACGTACCGCCGAATTGCTCAACACGTGGGGCGTGAGGTCTCCACAGTACATCGATGTTGTCGCCAGTGGTCGGCGGAAGGTGGACGTGCCCGTCGACCTGGGACCGGACCGCAGCGACGCACGGATGCACGCCAAGACCGTAGGATCCTACGCAGTGCCGTAGGGGACCGCACCGCCACTTCCCAGCAAATTAGGGACACTGTTGCTCCTGGGGTATCGGCGAGGACCATTCGCAACCGTCTCCATGAAGCTGGGCTACGGTCCCGCACACCGTTAGGCCGTCTTCCGCTCACGCCCCAACATCGTGCAGCCCGCCTCCAGTGGTGTCGCGACAGGCGTGAATGGAGGGACGAATGGAGACGTCTCGTCTTCAGCGATGAGAGTCGCTTCTGCCTTGGTGCCAATGATGGTCGTATGCGTGTTTGGCGCCGTGCAGGTGAGCGCCGCAATCAGGACTGCATACGACCGAGGCACACAGGGCCAACACCCGGCATCATGGTGTGGGGAGCGATCTCCTACACTGGCCGTACACCACTGGTGATCGTCGAGGGGACACAGAATAGTGCACGGTACATCCAAACCGTCATCGAACCCATCGTTCTACCATTCCTAGACCGGTAAGGGTACTTGCTGTTCCAACAGGACAATGCACGTCCGCATGTATCCCGTGCCACCCAACGTGCTCTAGAAGGTGTAAGTTAACTACCCTGGCCAGCAAGATCTCCGGATCTGTCCCCCATTGAGCATGTTTGGGACTGGATGAAGCGTCGTCTCACGCGGTCTGCACGTCCAGCACGAACGCTGGTCCAACTGAGGCGCCAGGTGGAAATGGCATGGCAAGCCGTTCCACAGGACTACATCCAGCATCTCTACGATCGTCTCCATGGGAGAATAGCAGCCTGCATTGCTGCGAAAGGTGGATATACACTGTACTAGTGCCGACATTGTGCATGCTCTGTTGCCTGTGTCTATGTGCCTGTGGTTCTGTCAGTGTGATCATGTGATGTATCTGACCCCAGGAATGTGTCAATAAAGTTTCCCCTTCCTGGGACAATGAATTCACGGTGTTCTTATTTCAATTTCCAGGAGTGTAAAATGCAATTGCGCTGTTTATCGTCGTCCATCTTGGATAAATTAAGAAAGCTGTATCACCAAAGTAGCGTAATGAATGGCCTGGAAAACGTTGTAATGCTGACAGCCGTCACCGCCTTCCGTAGATTTGGGTACACTGTGTCCAACATAGCAGTACGCACACTGTTATTTTTGAAATGACTCTTTTGACGGCGATGTATCAATAATAGTGTCGCACGTTTTCTGGAGAGTCAACGAACCGACCGGGTTCACACTTTTTGGCGCTGAGGTTAATATAATCTACACAACACACCATTTCAAGACATAGGGACATCCTTTGAAGTGTCTTGTCACAGTGACGTGTATTCAATGGATGCGAGGTACTCACAGCTGGAAACAATCCCAAAACAAATTGAAACATTGAAGTTTAAAATGACTCTTTTCATGGTTAACAAATGCGACATTATAGAATATTTTGGGATTACCGCCGCCGATACTTCATGGATCTCGGCAAAATTCTAAGTGCGCATTTACTATCGGCTACAACTGAGGCAACGACCGATATTCTCTGAACGTGCTGTACAAGTGGCGGTTACTACGCCCTTACATCGCCGGGGCCAAGGCGACCGCGAGCAATGATCTGAGGTTAGAGGATTTAAAAGTTGTAATTTCTTTTCTGGTGCTGAGGTCAGAGTAATTGCCTAATTACGCATGTCGTAGTTTTACGTTATCTCAACGCCAAAAATATCCTTAACAATTCATAATGAACGTTGCATAGGTAAGATGGTGTTGGCAGCATGATACGGAATCCAGCTTGTTGCATACAGTAACACTGAATGGCGGTATCATGGACATGAAAGAAGGGCGGCACCCTTGTGTGTGGGTAATCTACTGCACAACCTTCACGTCCGCAATTTCGAAGACGAGAAGCACATGATGCATCTAGGTAGTCCTACAACTGAGTCACCCACCAAAACCATGAGTCTTCAATATCACATGTCAACACGGAACTTTACAACAGCTACGACATGGAGTCAGGATGCCCAAATATGCAAGAGCTAATTACGTCAACTATGTTGAACACGAAAAACAAACTACATTTTAAACTTTTATGTGTATTTACAGGAGTGTCAGAATCGAATTTTGGTCTCAGTTATACTGGATGAAGTACGTTCAGTGGAGCGACTGATTTGTGAAATTTCTCGCAGATCTCCTCAGCATTTAGCTATCTACATCTACATCCATACTCCGCAAGCCACCTGACGGTGTGTGGCGGAGGGTGCTTTGAGTAACTCTATCGGTTCTCCCTTCTATTCCAGTCTAGTATTGTTCGTGGAAAGAAAGATTGTCGGTATGCCTCTGTGTGGGCTCTAATCTCTCTGATTTTATCCTCATGGTCTTTTCGCGAGATATACGTAGGAGGGAGCAATATACTGCTTGACACCTCGGTGAAAGTATGTTCTCGAAACTTCGACAAAAGCCCGTACCGAGCTACTGAGCATCTCTCCTGTAGAGTCTTCCACTGGAGTTTATCTATCATCCCTGTAACGCTTTCGTGATTACCAAATGATCCTGTAACGAAGCGCGCTGCTCTCCGTTGGATCTTCTCTATCTCTTCTATCAACCCTATCTGGTAGGGATCCCACACTGCTGAGCAGTATTCAAGCAGCGGCGAACACGTTACTGTAACCTATTTCCTTTGTTTACGGACTGCATTTCCTTAGGATTCTTCCAATGAATCTCAGTCTGGCATCTGCTTTACCGGCGATCAACTTTATACGATCGTTCTATTTTAAACTCCTAATTCCTACTCCCAAATAATTTATGGAATTAACTGCTTACAGTTGCTGACCTGCTATATTGTAGCTAAATGATGAATGATTTTTCTTTCCATGTATTCGCAGCACATTACACTTGTCTAGATTGAGATTCAATTGCCATTCCCTGCACCATACGTCAATTCGTTGCAGATCCTCCTGCATTTCAGTACAATTTTCCATTGTTACTACCTCTCGATATACCACACCATCACAATGTCACAGATAATGGTAGTAGTAGTAGTAGTATTAGTAGCTTTATTCATCCATAGATCTCTTTTTACGAGGATATAGGACATGTGAAAATATTTACTAGTTTACACCAATTTAAAACAAGCTAATTCCTATACACATACATTTAGAGACCTCTAGTTAGAGACAATCACTATATTTACTCCTGGTATACAATACTTCTTTTACAAATTACTTATTAAATAGTGTAATATCACATTTTTCACTCATATCTCACTATCAGTCACTGCACACTGGGCACTGAAGCCCATGAACATTTTTAAAGCCATTGAACATGTTCAGAGTTACGATGGAGCTGTAGATTTTGCTGATCACTTGGATGAATTACAGTCAAAAGCCATATACACGTTTTTTACTGCAATGTTCGTAATATGTTTCGTTCACCGATTGAATTCTTTGCTACTGCAAGCCATGTCACAGACCAACTAGTTGGTGCATTACATCGTCAAAACTTTCTCAATTGGGGAGAGATCCGACGACATTTATGGTCAAAACAGTGTTTGTCAAACATGAAGACAAGAAAAATAGAAACTCTCGCAGTGTGCGGACTGGCATTATCTTGCTGAAATGTAGGCCCAGAATGGCTTGCCATGAAGGACAACAAAACGGGGCGTACCGCTATGATGCAACGGTGCCGCGGATGACAACCAAAGGGATTCTGCTATGATATGAAACGGCAAACATGACTATCACACCTGGTTGTCGGGCCGTATGTTGTGTCACAATCAGCCTGGGATCACACTGCAGTCTGCGGCGTGGAATGGCTCTGAGCACTACGGGACTTAACATCTATGGTCATCAGTCCCCTAGAACTTAGAACTACTTAAACCTAACAAACCTAAGGACAGCACACAACACCCAGTCATCACGAGGCAGAGAAAATCCCTGACCCCACCGGGAATCGAATAAGGGAACCCAGGCGTGGGAAGCGAGAACGGTACCGCACGACCACGAGATGCGGACGAGGCTGGGGCGTCTCCAGACATGTCTTCTCTTGTCATCGAGGCTCATTTCGAAGCGGGACTCGTCACCGAAGATAATTCTGCTCCAGTCAATGAGATTCCAGGTCGCAATGATAAGCGAAGGTGTGTCCAGGGACGCCCCGGCAGCAGGGACTGTGACTTGTCACTCGCCATGCAACCCTGACAACCAAGAGGACTGGGCTGCCATTTCTCTTCATAATAAGACGCCTTTGGTTATTATCCACGGCACGCTTACAGCACAGCGGTACGTCGACGACATTCTACGTCCCGTTTTTCTGCCCTTCGTGGCAAGCCATACGGGACGTACATTCAGCAAAGTAACGCCCACTCGCACCCGGCAAGAGTTTCCATTGCTTGTCTTCGTGCTTGCCAATCCATACTTTGGCCCTGGCCATTGTGGCCGAGCGGTTCTAGGCGCTTCAGTCTGGAACCGCGTGACCGCTACGGTCGCAGGTTCGAATCCTGCCTCGGGCATGAGTGTGTGATGTCCTTAGGTTAGTTAGGTTTAAGTAGTTCTAAGTTCTAGGGGACTGATGACCCCTGCTGTTAAGTCCCATAGTGCTCAGAGCCATTTTTGAACCTACATTGGCCAGCAAGGTCGCCGGATCTCTCACCAACTGAGAACATTCGGAGCATTATCGGCACGGCCCTCCAACCATATCGGGGTTTTGATGATCCAAAGCGCCAATTAAAGGGAATCTGGCACGATATTTATTGACAAGCCGAGTAACTGCTGTGATAAGGGCCAGAGGTGGACCAGCGCGTTATTGACTTCATCAATTTGTAAAGCTCTTTGACTTGAATAAATCATCCAGCTTTTCTGAAATTGTAATCGTTAGTTTGACTATACATGTACGTCAGATATACCAATTTCCGTCCGATTCGGATCTACATCTACATCTACATGGTAACTTTGCGGTATCAGTAACACTCTCACCCCTATTGCGCGATAATACAAAACGAGCTGCCCTTCTTTGCACTTTTCCGATGTCCTCCGACAATCCTTCCTGGTAAGGATCCCACACCGCGCAGCAATATTCCAGCAGAAGATGGAAAAGTGTAGTGTAGGCTGTCTCTTTAGTGGGTTCGTCGCATCTTCTAAGTGTTCTGCCAACAAAGCGCAGTCTTTTTTTTCGCCTTCCCCACAATATTATCTATGTGGTCTTTCCGATTTAAGTTGCTAGTAATTGTAATTCCTAGGTATTTAGTCGAATTGACAGCCCTTAGATTTGTGCGTTTTATCGTATACCTAAAATTTAACAAATTTCTTTTAGTACCCATGTGGATGATCCCGCACTTTTCTTTGTTTAGTGCCAATTGCCACTTTTCGCACCATACAGAAATTCTCTCTACATCATTTTGTAATTGGAATTGATCGTCTGATGATTTTACTAGACGGTAAATTACAGCGTCACCTGCAAACAATCTAAGGGGGCTGCACAGACTACCAT
This sequence comes from Schistocerca nitens, assembly GCF_023898315.1. Classification (NCBI taxonomy): domain Eukaryota; kingdom Metazoa; phylum Arthropoda; class Insecta; order Orthoptera; family Acrididae; genus Schistocerca; species Schistocerca nitens. The sequence continues at coordinate 390,784,488 of NC_064615.1, forward strand.
CTAGATCATTTATGTAAATCGGGAACAGCAGAGTGCCCATAACACTACCTTGCGGAACGCCAGATGTCAGTTCTGTTCTACTCGATGATTTACCGTCCATCGCTACGAACTGTGACCTCTCTGAGAGGAAATCACGAATCCAATCACACATCTGAGACGATACTCCATATGCACGCAATTTAGCTAATAGTCGCTTGTGAGGAATGGTACCAAAAGCCTTCTGGAAATCTAGGAATATGGAATCGATATGCGATCCCTTGTCGACAGCACTCATTACTTCATGGGAATAAAGAGCTACCCGTGTTGCACAAGAACGATATTTTCTGTATCCGTGTTGGTTATGTATCAATAAGTCATTTTCTTCAAGGTGATTCATAATGTTCGACTACAGTATATGCTCCAAAATCCTACTGCAAAGTGAGGTCAATGATATGGGTCTGTTATTCAATGGGTTACTCCTATTTCCTTTCTTGAATATTGGTGTGACCTGTGCTACTTTCCAGTCTTTAGGAACAGACCTTTCGTCGAGTGAGCGGTTGTATATGATTGCTAAGAAAGGCGCTATTGTGTCTGCATACTCTGAAAGGAACCTAATTATTATACCATCTCAACCGTAAGACTTGCCTTTCATAAGTGATTTGAATTATTTGGCAACACCTAAGATATCTGCTTTTATGTCACTCATGCTAACAGCTGTTCTGGTTTCGAATTCTGGAATATTTTCTTCTTCTTCTTTCGTGAAGGAATTACAGAAAACTGTACTTAGTAACCCCGCTTTACTGGCACCATTATCGGTAACATAACGAAAAGTTCCGTACGCGCCACTGTCTCGTTTATTCAGGGGCTCTGCAAACTAGCGAACGCATTACAAAACAAAGCAGGCTCTTTCCTAAGTGTACATCTTTAAAACAGAAACAGTGAAAATCTTTATCTCGTGATGATGATTAACAGTCTATGGTAGGGTGTGTGCCTTCCCCGCACACGAATGAGTTCCTCCACTCTGCGAGGCATCCTCTGGAAGAGATCATCTAGTTTACGTTCGAGTACGAGGTCCCATTCCTCAATGGCAGCTTCAATAACGTCCTGAAGATTGTCAGGTGGATTCGAACGCTGTGCAGTGGCCACCTTTAATAGGTCCCATGCATGCTGAAGACTGCGCTGTCCAATGCGTTCGGTTGATGCATCTTCGACGATACCGAGACACTGGTAGAGTACGGTGCGGTCTTGCATTCTCAAGGACTTAGATGAAGTGTCACCGACTTCACGTCTGTACGGCGTTACAATCGGTTGTAGGATCAAATTGCCATAGATTGTAATTATAGGAGTGCACCGTCCCATTATTATTGCCGCGCAGAACGATACACTTCCACCTACAAAAGAACGGACTTCCTGAACACCTTCGCGTTGCTGATGTCGTCTACCGCTTCTATAAGCCCTAACACGTGTAGTATCAGCAAACACGACATTACTCCATTCTGCAATGGTTCACTGTGGATGTGCAAGAGCCCAGGTCCTTCGATTGCGTCATCTGGAATGAAGACCAACCTGATACAATCACTCTTTGGTCTGAGAAATGAATCCTTATTGTCCGAGAGAAGTCATTTCCAACATTTATGGTAGCTGATACTGGGAGCCTGCGAGCCGACAGTTGGAGGAAACGGTCATGCATTGGTGTTGTCATAGTAGGATGGCCACTGCGAGGTCTATCGTTCGAATTTTCCGTCTCTCTGTACTTTCTCCACACCTTAAGTACACCACTTTGAGTGACATGTAACAGATCGGTAACATCTTGTTGACTATGACCTGATGAAAGTGGAGCCACTATCCTGACTCTGTCAAAGTGTTGTATGCCTCTACGTGGCATGTTACTGCAGTTCTGAACACAAAGTGAATGAAGCTGCTGTTGATACTCGACTGCTCGTGGTGTGTCGCTGCGGCAGCGGTATGTTTACATGACTGGGAAATGGGCACAAAGCATGCCAATAGTGAACATCAAATGTTTCAAATGGCTCTAAGCACAATCGGACTTAACATCTGAAGTCAACAATCCCCTAGACTTAGAACTGCTTAAACCTAAGTAACCTAAGGACATCAAACACATCCATTCCCGAGGCAGGATTCAAACCTGCGACCGTAGCAGCAGCGCGGTTCCGGACTGAAGCGCCTAGAACCGCTCGGCCACAGCAGCCGGCTACAATAGTAAACGTCATACAGCATATGTGTTCTAACTGGACAATGCATGAATTGTCTAGGTAAGTAAGATATCTAGTATCGTAGACTAGATGTTACGATAGTATTCCAAACTTTTGTTGTACAGTGCATATATCAGTGGGCACTGTAGTTCCTTTCTTACCAATAAGCTTCATAATAATACTAGGTTTTGATAAAGTTATCAGTATTTAGTGTTGCTATACGAGTGAAATTTTCGCCTGCTAAATGTGAGTCTTTGTTCACCCTCGTATTTGCTTCATAACGCGTGATCTTAGGAACCTGTTTCAGTGATAGGCACCTGTAATTTCAAGTGACTTATAATGCAGTCATTTCTACTTTAAATTACGTTTTATGTACTGGGTGATGTTAAATATTTTGGCGTGTTATGAGACCCCGCACTTTAGCCGTGGAACACTAAATGGGGGAAAATGTTACATTGTTACAAAACCGTAGTAGATCTTACTACACATTTATTCGTGCCAACGGCCTTGTCACTGTGCTAACACCGGTTCCCGTTAGATGACCGAAGTTAAGCACTGTTGGGATTGGCTCGCACTTGGATGGGTGACCGTCAGTCTACCGAGCGCTGTTGGCAAGCGTGGTGCATTCAGCCATTGTGGGACCCCACAAAGGAGCTATCTGACTGACAAGTTCCATCTCCAGTCACGAAATCTGACAACGGCGGGAAGAGCTGCGTGCTAAACGTATGTTCCTCCATATTCGCATCCAGTGACACCTCTCGGTTGAGGATGACACAGAGGTTGGGCTTTCTGGGGCTTGTTCGGACGGAATTCAGTTCATATTTTATTCAAAGTTAGTCATAATTTATAGTCTATCCACTAACTACAGTTATAAAGTCTCCAATGTTATGTCAGATACAAAATAAATATATAATTCCCAGTTTTACACCCATTACTGACAGTACCAGAAAGGCGAGAACCGCGAATTGGTACCAGCTGCAGTTGTGAATTTTACGAGGGTTTAGTAATCTATGGTTAAAGATAGTCCATTTCGAATGTGTATTCACAGCCACCACGGCTGAATAGTAAATTTTATTTCTTTTCTACTTATATAGGATTACAATTAAATTTTTCAATAAAAATTCATTATCTTACAACAATTTTCCTGATGTCTTGAATCCATGTTGAAATTTCACAACTTTGAGCCGTAGAAAATGTAGTGGCGTAGCAAGACAGCCAAGCCACTCGGAGGTAGCCCGAAGGCACGCGTTAAGCTCACGCAGATTGGCCTGAGGTCTGGAACAAGGTAAAGTAATTATCCTATAAAGAAAAGAACGTAGTTCTTGGAATACTTAACTTTAAGCCACAATTGGAGAACATCGCTCTTGTTTAGACATTATTACACTGAATATAAACTGGTAATGGCGCCTTGCTAGGTCGTAGCAAATGACGTAGCTGAAGGCTAAGCTAACTATCGTCTCGGCAAATGAGAGCGTATTGGTCAGTGTAGCTTCGCTAGCAAAGTCGGCTCTACAACTGGGGCGAGTGCTAGGAAGTGTCTCTAGACCTGCCGTTTGGTGGCGCTTGGTCTGCAATCACTGACAGTGGCGACACGCGGGTCCGACGTATACTAACGGACCGCGGCCGATTTAAAGGCTACCACCTAGCAAGTGTGGTGTCTGGCAGTGACACCACATTCCTCCCCCGCAAATCGGCGAACGGTTGTGTTATAAGGCTTCCGCCCGCCGTGGGGAGGACCCCATGTTGACGTATGCGTCGAGGTGGGGAGCCTAGCAACAGGCGAGGCTGTGCCACCCGCACCCGGCCATTCGGTCCGAGGGGAGCTAGGAAACGCTTGAAAACCTAGTCCAGGGTGCACGCCAACATGCGGTGTATGCGCCCGTAGAGAGACAGGAGGGGCCGAAGGGTCGACCTCCATCGCGTCGGGGTACCCGACGGGCGAAGACGCCATCTGGTCCGGAGCGGGCAAGAGTTCCATTGCGGAGGACAGCTGGTCACGGGAAGCGATCGGCGGCGCGTGACCCAGGGAGGCGCCCGGCGGCTGCAGCGACGCGTCCACTGCGGGCGGCGGCGGCGGGAGGACCGGCGGCGGCAGCGGCGCGTCGCCATGGGGCAAAATGGAAGGCAGCGTCGGTAACACCTGGGGATGAGGCGAGCCAGTAGATGGGTCCCCAGGACGCTGACCGGACGGCACCGTCGCTGAAAGCAGACGGGGAGCGGCAGAACCCGTGCGACGACAGAGGCGCAGCTGATTGAGATGCCGGCGCACCTCACCAGAGGCCCCCAAAACCAAATACATAGTGCGGCCGAGGCAGCGAAGAATGCGCCCTGCGAGCCAACGCCGTGAACCTCGATAGTTGCGATAGTATACAACGTCGCCTGGAGCAAAAGCAGGTGTCTGCCGCTGCACAGGAACCTGAGGCGGCGGATGTAGCAAAGACACCAAGGTTCGATGAGGACGACCGTGGAGCAACTCAGCCGGCGAGCGACCAGTTCGGGGCTGAGAGCGATACGAGGACAAGAAGAGCAATAACGCGTCCTCCCGAGAATGCGACTCTTTCAGCTTCAACATCTGTGACTTGAAAGTCCGGACCAGTCGTTCAGCGGCACCGTTTGACTAAGGCGAAAATGGCGCGGATGTCAGATGTTGAATACCATTGGCCTTGCAGAATGACTGAAATTCTGCGGACCTGAATTGTGGTCCATTGTCGGAAACAATACTCTGTGGAAGACCTTCAATGCAAAAGATAGCGGATAACGCTTGGATGGTGGCAGATGACGTCGTGGAAGACATCCGGACAACAAAAGGAAAATTACTGAATGAATCTACCACAACCAACCATCGAGCATTCCAGAATGGACCAGCAAAATCGATGTGTAAGCGTTGCCAAGGGGAAGTGGCTTTTGGCCATGCAAAGAATTTCCGCGGTGGTGCGGATTGTTGTTCGGCACACGCCATGGAAGAAGAGCACATATTCGTAATCGCAGCATCGATGCCGAACCAAGTACAGTGCTGACGAGCAAGTTGTTTCGATCGCACTATACCCCAATGTCCTTGGTGGAGAAGCCGTAATACAGAGGACTGTAACGAACGTGGGACCACGACCCTGGACTGGTCATTATCAGAACGCAACAGCAAAAGACCACGTCGAACAAAAGGTCTCTCCTTGTGAGCAAAAAATCGGCGAACCAACGGATCCTCGATCCGTGACATTGACAAGGGCCATTTAGCAACAAAACGCAAAACGGTAGCAAGGACAGGGTCAGCAGCTGTGGCTGAAGCTACACGACGAAAATCGATCGGAAACGATTCGACCACGTCATCGGTTTCCGAATCAATGAACATGCAAGCAAGTTCGGAAGAATCGAATGCTCTATCCTCAGCAACAGGCAAACGGGACAACGCATCGGCGTTTCCGTGCTTAGCAGTGGACCGATACAAGATATCGTAGCGGTACTGCGAGAGGAAAATAGACCAGCGAATGAATTTCTGCGCTGTACGTAGAGGTACAGGCTTGTTCGGATGAAAAAGCGACGTCAAAGGTTTGTGGTCTGTGATGATGGTAAAGTGACGACCATAAGAGAAATCATGAAACTTTGTAACACCAAATACGAAAGCCAAAGCTTCTTACTCAATCTGGGAATAATGTCGTTGCGCAGACGAGAGCAATTTGGACGCAAAGGCAATAGGGCGATCATGCGATCCATCTTTGTGCGCAAGCACAGCACCGATCCCGAAATCCGATGCATCTACCATCAACAAAAGGGGTTTCTGAGTACCAAGTCACCAGCATTGTGAAGCCTAATGCAGGATTGGCTCAGGTGACTTTTAACATAGGGGGGTTATGTAGGGATTTTACTAAAGAGGATCAGGTAGTGATTGTGGGTGGGGCTGGTAATAGTATTGATAGGGATGGGGAGTATGACATAGATGGTGACCTGGAAAAGATAGCCACTCAGACTGGCAACACGAATGTGCATTTCGTGGAACTGTTTCAGCGTCACGATCGGCCTCATCTTAATACAGCCGTCAGGCGTAATAACATGAGACTTGGGGGTGCGCTGATGACAGAAGGCATGAGTCACATTTCAGTGGTGTCGGTGGAGTCTATCGGCAGGACGGGTTTCACTAGACATGGCCTACACCTCAACAGGTATGGGAAGGGGAGGTTGGCAAAACTTATAGGTGACAGCATAGGTGGGGGTGGTGGGATCACTCATGGGAAAATTCCGGTAGTTGTGGGTGTTAGAGCTGTACCTTTTTTAGATTGAAGTCAGCTGATAGGTATTCCTGCTTAAGGGAAGTCTCTCTAACAAAGAAACCACTTTCTACAAAGCTTGGGTATCCGATTAATGAGGGAATTAGTATATTTCATCAAAATATACAAGGTATTAGAGATAAAGTTAGTGAACTGCTTATAGATGTTGACTCTGAAATTATTGGTATATCTGAACACTTCTTAAATAAGGAGATAATTCAGAGGTTTCCCTTACCAGGATACAGGTTGGCTGGCAGCTTTTCTAGGAGCTCTTTGCGGTGTGGGGGAGTAGCCATGTATGTGAAAAACGGTATCCCATTTGAGTCAATTGATGTTTCAAAGTACTGCACTGAAAAGGTGTTTGAATGTTGTGCAGGTGTGGTTAAATTTAGTGGAGCTAAACTTCTTACTGTTGTTATTTATAGATCCCCAGACTCCGATTTCACAACATTTTTGCTAAAGCTAGAGGAGGTTCTTGGTTCACTTTATAGGAAATACAAAAAGTTAGTTATATGTGGTGACTTCAATATTAATTGTATAAGTGATTGTGCAAGGAAAAGGATGCTGGTAGACCTCCTTAATTCATATAATCTTATGCAAACCGTATTCTTTCCAACGAGAGTGCAAGGGAACAGTAGAACAACCATAGACAATATTTTTGTTCATTCGTCATTATTAGAAGGGCATTCTGTTAGCAAAAAGGTGAATGGCCTTTCAGATCATGATGCACAAATTTTAAGTCTAAAAGATTTTTGTGCTGCAACACATGTTAAATATAGTTACCAACTTTTTAGGAAAGCTGATCCAGTTGCTGTACAGACTTTTGTAAACCTTATCAAGGAACAAGAGTGGCAAGATGTTTATAGTGCTGATACAGTAGACGATAAATATAATGCTTTCCTCAAGACTTTTCTCGTGCTCTTTGAAAGTTGCTTTCCGTTAGAACGTTCAAAACAGGGTACTAGCACAAACAGGCAGCCTGGATGGCTGACTAAAGGGATAAGAATATCTTGTAGAACAAAGTGGCAATTATATCAAAACGTTAGAAACAGTCACAATCTAAATGCAGCAGCCCATTACAAACAGTATTGTAAGGTGCTTAAAAAAGTTATTAGGAAGGCAAAAAGTATGTGGTATGCAGATAGAATAGCTAAGTCTCAGGATAAAATTAAAACCATATGGTCAGTCGTAAAGGAAGTGGCTGGTCTGCAGAGACAGGTCGAGAATATAGAATCAGTGCGTAGTGGGGATGTCCGTGTTACTGATAAGTCGCATATATGTACAGTACTTAATAATCACTTTCTGAATATAGCAGGTGAACTAAATAGAAACCTAGTCCCAACAGGGAATCATATAGCGCTCTTAGAAAAAAGTGTTCCGAGACTGTTACCTGAAATGCTCCTCCATGATACTGACAAGAGGGAGATTGAGTTAATAATTAAATCACTAAAGACCAAGAACTCTCATGGATATGACGGGGTATCTAGCAGAATACTGAAGTATTGTTCCACGTATGTTAGCTCAGTACTTAGCCATATCTGTAACTTTTCCTTTAGGAGTGGTCGGTTTCCTGACCGATTAAAGTACTCGGTAGTGAAGCCACTTTATAAAAAGGGAGACAGGGATAATGTTGACAACTATAGGCCTATTTCTATGCCATCGGTGTTTGCTAAAGTTATTGAGAAGGTTGTATATACAAGGTTACTGCAGCATTTAAATTCACATAATTTGCTGTCAAATGTACAGTTTGGTTTTAGAAATGGCTTAACAACTGAAAATGCTATAGTCTCTTTTCTCTGTGAGGTTTTGGACGGATTAAATAAAAGGTTGCGAACGTTAGGTGTTTTCTTTGATTTAACGAAGGCTTTTGACTGTGTTGACCACAAAATATTACTGCAGAAGTTGGAACATTATGGAGTAAGGGGAGTAGCTTACAATTGGTTCGCCTCCTACTTTAAGAACAGAAAGCAGAAGGTAATCCTCCGCAATATTGAGAGTGGTAATGATGTTCAGTCCCAATGGGGCACTGTTAAATGGGGCGTTCCCCAAGGGTCGGTGCTGGGGCCACTGCTGTTTCTTATTTATATAAATGATATGCCTTCTAGTATTACAGGTGATTCAAAAATATTTCTGTTTGCTGATGACACCACCTTGGTAGTGAAGGATCTTGTGTGTAATATTGAAACATTATCAAATAATGTAGTTCATGATATAAGTTCGTGGCTTGTGGAAAATAATTTGATGCTAAATCACAGTAAGACTCAGTTTTTACAGTTTCTAACTCACAATTCAACAAGAACTGACATTTTAACCAGACAGATTGGGCATGTTATAAGCGAGACAGAACAGTTCAAGTTCCTAGGCGTATGGATAGTAAGTTGTTGTGGAAAGCCCATGTTCAGGATCTTGTTCAGAAACTAAATGCCGCTTTATTTACCATTAGAACAGTATCTGAAATAAGTGACATTTCAACACGAAAAGAAGTATACTTCGCGTATTTTCATACGCTTATGTCATATGGTATTATTTTTTGGGGTAATTCTTCTGATTCAAAAAGGGTATTTTGGCTCAAAAACGGGCTGTTCGAGCTATGTATGGTGTAAGTTCGAAAACCTCTTGTCGACCCCTATTCAATAGTCTGGGAATTTTGACATTGCCCTCACAGTATGTATTTTCTTTAATGTCGTTTGTTGTTAGCAATATTAGCTTATTCCCAAGAGTTAGCAGCTTTCACTCAGTTAATACTAGGCAGAAATCAAATCTGCATGTGGAATGCACTTCCTTGACTCTTGTGCAGAAAGGAGTGCAGTATTCTGCTGCATCCATTTTCAATAAGCTACCACAAGAACTCAAAAACCTTAGCAGTAGCCCAAACACTTTTAAGTCTAAACTGAAGAATTTCCTCATGGCTCACTCCTTCTATTCTGTCGAGGAGCTCCTGGAAGAGCTAAAAAATTAAGCAAATTCCAGTGTTACATTCTTGATTTTCTTTACTTAAACTAACGACTTGTCGCCTGAATATGTTTCTTATATTTCATTTCATTCTGTTTCTACAATCGTGTTATAATTTCATGTATTGACTCATTCCATGACCATGGAGACTTCTCCTAAATGTGGTCCCACGGAACAATAAATAAATAAATAAATAAATCGAATGGCGTAAGGCAAGTATTTGAAAGCAACGCCGATTTCAACTGGCGAAAGGCGCGTTCGCATTCCGTCGTCCAGACAAACGGAACACCTTTACGGCGTAAGCGATGAAGCGGAGCTGAAATGGAAGAGGCATGGGGAACATATTTATGATAATAGTTGATTTTTCCCAGCACACTCTGTAGCTGCTTCAAATTCTGCGGCGATGGCAAGTCTTGTATGGCACGGAGGTGCTCTGGACTGGGATGTATGCCTTGGGCATTGATTACATGTCCCAGATAGGGTAAGTCACGAGCAAAAAACACACATTTGTCCTTCCGCAAGCGAAGACCATTTTGTCGCAAGACCTGAAATAATGTTCGGAGATTTGCTAAATGTTCTTCTTCCGTCTTTCCGGAGATCACAATATCGTCCAGATAGTTTGCTGCAGTAAGGACCGACGCACAAACAGTTTGCAGATATTGCTGAAACAATGCAGGGGCGGATGCACACCCGAATGGCAGTCTTTTGAATCGATACAAATCAAGATGCGTGTTAACCACCAAGACGCGCTGGGATTCGTCGTCCACTGGTATTTGCAAGTACGCATCTGCGAGGTCCAGCTTAGAAAAATATTTACCTGGGCACAGTTTGTCAAAAAGATCTTCCGGGCGGGGTAAAGGATAAGTTGCAATCACTAGTTGTCGATTCACCGTTGCCTTGAAGTCCACACAAAGTCTCAATTTTCCGGAAGGTTTTGGCAAAATTACTAAGGGTGATGCCCAGAGAGAAGCCTGCACACGTTCAATTACACCTTGTGATTCCAAATCGTGTAACGTTCATGCGACCTCATCACTCAATGCGTGGGGAACATTGCGCGCTCTGAAAAATTTCGGTTGTGCTTTGACTTTCAGTTCCAAATGTGCTTTATAGTTCTGAGCGCAACCAAGGCCCGGTGCAAAAATGTCTGCAAATTCTTCAGATAGACGAGAGACACTGTCGGAAGGCACAGTCTGGTTCACTGAGAGGACCTGATTGACTATAGACAAGTTAAACAACTGAAATAAATCTAAACCAAACAAGTTCACTGCAGAAGAAGAACGAAGTACGTAAAATGACACAAGTTTTGTTTGTCCCTTGTATGTTGCAAGAAGGCTGCACTGTCCTAACACAGGGATATTCTGACCGGAATAGCTAGTTAACGTAACACTTGCGGCACGCAACGGAGGTGTGCCCAGTTGTATGTACGTGTCTTTATTGATCAATGAAACTGCAGCTCCGGTATCGAGCTGGAACGGTATCACTTTGCCTTGAATATCAAAGTCCACAAAAAGTTTATTGTCCTGCTGACGACAAGAGCAACTGTCTCGTGCAACGTGAACAGACACTGGTACAGAATCACTTGGTAATTGACGTGATTTCCGGCAACGTCGATGCACACTTTTTGTGGGACGAACACAGTCACTGTTAGAGAGAGTGGCACTGGGCGGAGTGGAATTAACTACATGAATGTCCATGGGCGAAGGTTCACGAGCCTGTGTATTCTTGGTTCGATTCCGGCGCGAAGCAAATGGCCTGGAACGGTTGTGAGTGTCCAATCTGAGCTTTTTCTGGCAAACACTCTGAACATGTCCTTTTTTATTACAGAAAAAGCAAACAGCTTGGCGTGATGGGCAATTGTCACGCGAATGTCTAGTAGCACACCGCGGGCATGATTGTAGCACTGCATTTGCTTGCTGGCGCGGCAAACTTAGCGGAGAGCTTGGCGGCAGCTGCACGGACGGGCGCGAGGGCTGTTTACTGTTCCATGAAGCGTGCCCGCTGGGCCGGTTAATGTGACACACGGCTAGCGAAGTTTCAAACGATCCCTGAGCAAAGTCAAGTGTGTCTTGCCTATCCAATATATCCATCACTTGTTGAAGGGAGGGATTGACTAGTTTCAAAATCTGTTCCCTTATACGAACATCAGAAACGTTCTGTGCAGTTGCATCACGGACCATAGTATCTGAATAAGGGAGTCCACATTCACACTCAAAAGCACAATCCCTAGTAAGGCCTTGCAAAGTTGCAACCCACTCCCTACTAGTTTGACCGGCTGTACGTTTGGTACGAAAGAACATATACCGTTTGGCAACTACATTGACTGATTCTTTGAAATATGCATCTAATGCAAAAAAAATTTCGTCGTAAGACAGAGTTGCTACGTCGCGTCGGGGAAATAATTTCACTATCACTCGGTACGTGTGCACCCCGACGGATGCTAACAAAAAAGGCTGCCACTCGTTTCCTTGAATTCTGTAGGCGGCGAGATGGAATCCAAATTGGCGTGACCACTCCGTCCAGCTTTCCAGTGCCGCATCAAAAGGACGAAAAGGTGGTGCAAATGCATGTTCTGGCTGCGGTAGCGGTGGAGCGGCGGCGGCCGCATCGTTTTGCATAGCACGTTGACCCGGACGAGCTGTCCCAGGGCATCCAATAACGCCTGCGTCTGCTGATTCGGCAAGCGATAAAATTCGGACAGTACATCTGGAGATAGTGGCGAAGCCATGACACAAGTAAATTAAGGCAAGATCAATTGGTACAAACGCGATTTAGCTCGTCGCCAAATGTGGTGGCGTAGCAAGACAGCCAAGCCACTCGGAGGTAGCCGAAAGGCAAGCGTTAAGCTCACGCAGATTGGCGTGAGGTCTGGAACAAGGTAAAGTAATTATCCCATAAAGAAAAGAACGTAGTTCTTGGAATACTTAACTTTAATCCACAATTGGAGAACATCGCTCTTGTTTAGACATTATTACACTGAATATAAACTGGTAATGGCGCCTTGCTAGGTCGTAGCAAATGACGTAGCTGAAGGCTAAGCTAACTATCGTCTCGGCAAATGAGAGCGTATTGGTCAGTGTAGCTTCGCTAGCAAAGTCGGCTCTACAACTGGGGCGAGTGCTAGGAAGTGTCTCTAGACCTGCCGTTTGGTGGCGCTTGGTCTGCAATCACTGACAGCGGCGACACGCAGGTCCGACGTATACTAACGGACCGCGGCCGATTTAAAGGCTACCACCTAGCAAGTGTGGTTTCTGGCAGTGACACCACAGAAAACGTATCAATTGAATGTGTTACGCATACTACTCAAGGGTCACACTGCACAGGAATGTTTTAGAATTAATTTTTTGTAAGTTATTTTCAGCAATTAATGTAAGTTTAATGCTCATGCATCACTCAGAGATCATCCGAAGGTGGAAACGTAAATCAGCATCTGGTTACTTCTGTCATTAAGAGTTGTCCTCTCATGTTATTAGACGGTGGTAGGTGACTGTTAGTAAGATACATTCCTATAGCTGGTCGGACCTATAAGATGCACCATTAACACACTCTGAGGTGTTGTAGCGTGTGGGTTTACAGTTTCCACTACACATCCAACGATCAAGTGTTATTACGACCGAGTAACTTCCCTCCGTTGTTGCGCTGTGCGGCAGATTTGTCATCTTATTACCAGTGAAAAGTCAGATAGCGTTAACTATAAATAATATTTTCTGTTTGAGGATATATATCAGGGCACAAGCAGTGCTTATACTGTTGTATTAGTAATTCAAGAAGGAGCAGCAGCTTTCGAATGAAATATAGTGATAAATGTTACCCTTCTAGCCCGCATCTCGTGGTCGTGCGGTAGCGTTCTCGCTTCCCACGCCCGGGTTCCCGGGTTCGATTCCCGGCGGGGTCAGGGATTTTCTCTGCCTCGTGATGGCTGGGTGTTGTGTGCTGTCCTTAGGTTAGTTAGGTTTCAGTAGTTCTAAGTTCTAGGGGACTTATGACCACAACAGTTGAGTCCCATAGTGCTCAGAGCCATTTGAACCATTTTTGTTACCCTTCTGCAGGGTGGCGACAGAGAATTTCTCGGAGATCAGGAGAGGAAAGCGCGGAATATCGTTAGATGAGTACTACGACTCAATTACAAGAATGACTTTCATTAAGAAAATCGTAAAATGGTTACAGTAAAGTAGAATTCCTATATAAATTATGCGCAAAAGCTGGGGCATGAGCCGACCGCTGTGGCCGAGCGGCTCTAGGCGCTTCAGTCCAGAACCGCGTTGCTGCTACAGTCGCAGACTCGAATCCTGCCTCGGGCATGGACGTGTGTGAAGTCCTTAGGTTAGTTAGGTTTAAGTAGTTCTAAGTTCTAGAGGACTGATGACCTCAGATGTTAAGTCCCATACTGCTCAGAGACATTTGAACCATTTTTGAACCGGGGCATGAACTGTAATCACCTGAAATAGGACACAGACAGGCTGACTCAAAAAAAGTGACTTTCTCAAGAAAAGACCAAATCTCACAATGCCTTAGTACACAAGAAATAAAGAAGATCTCTGATTATTAGAAATCAAGACCGACGAAAATTCAGGGCTCAAATAGATACTGACAGACGAGATGAACTGGGACGGAGAATCAAAAGCAACAAGAGCTGCTGCGTGGACAGAGGAGGGCAAACAAAGCCGCTCAAAAAACTGAATGAAATTTCAACGCAGGAGAGAGTTCTGGTCGCAGCCAAATGGAACACTATTAGTGTGGTTCGAGTGGCGCAATGAATAACTAAGTAACTAAAATAAGTACTTACTCCAGTTCTACTTCTCTCAATACATCCATTATTCTGCAAGGAGAAGATTAAAATTAAATGTTTTATTATGACAATATTTCTTTCATATACGTGAAGAGGGTCCCCGCCTGGTAATATTGAGCACAGCGAAAATGCAGCCGCCGCTTGCAGTAGCTAGCCCGGGTACAGTGTACGAAGCAGTCATGCCTGAATAACAACACACGCGGACAAAGTTCGGTAATTAAAATGCGTACATATACACATTCTCGGAAAGTTGCCGTGCAAAGTAAACAGCGGCAGTTGGCTCATGAATGTTTCATGAAGCGGCGCCGCCTGCGGTGCAGCCGACGGCCTGCTGTCTGCAACAAAGCGCGCCTCACCCACTGTGCTGTACTCCACTGTACTGGCGCGTAGCTCCACTGTGTGCCTGTCATCACAGCTCGCGGGCAGACTTACGACGCCGCGCCAGCAGCATGGCGACTGCGACTCAGACTTGGTGGTCGCGTGTAGCACAGCACTCGCATTTGGAGTGTTGCACATAAGGGGCTACCGTTTGACACAGTGCATAAAGGAATTACCTCAAAAGCGGCATTTTCTATAATACTGTATAAATTAGGGGATCTGGAGTAAAAATCTGCGGAATCCGAAATAATTGTTTTCTAAAAATGTTGATGCAGTTTGAGTACTTATCAATTTTTGTCGTATTGCTTGGGACGACGTGAACCAAAGCTAGTCACTGATGAACATAACACCTCTTTAACTTAGCAAATAACAATAATCTTCACAAGGATTTAAAGTCACTTAGTCTTGTACAAAAAGGTGTGCAGTATTCAGGAGCACACATTTTCAATAACTTGACAGCAGACATGAAAAGCTTAACAACGAATGAAATTCAGTTTAAGAGAAGCCTAAAGGGTTTATTGGTGGCCAACTCCTTCTACTCCATTGATGAATTTCTCAGTAGAGCCAACTGATTTGTGTGTATATATTTATAAGTACAATATAACTTCTGCACAATTTCAGTGCAGTAATGTGTTCATTGCAAATAAGTGTGTGTGTGTGTGTGTGTGTGTGTGTGTGTGTGTGTGTGTGTGTGTGTGTGTAAGTACAATCTAACTTCTGCACCAGTTCAGTGCAGTAATGTGTTTATTGTAAATAAGTATTTAGTAGTTGTATTACACGTTTATTACCTCATACATAAACAAAAACTTTTTTATTTTAAATGCAATGCATTAGTATTTGTAAAATGATTCTTTCATACAGCGTTCATTAAAAAATGACGACCATGGCACTTGGGAACTGTGGAATGGTACATTAGCTTATTTGTTTGAGTTGTAAATATTTGTCATGTATTGTTGTTTTTCTCACATGTTCTACATCCTGGAGGACCACCTCACTACGGATCAATTGGAATAAAAGTAAATCTAATCTAATATAATCTAATCAAACGACTGAAGAAATAGAAACGATCATTTTGGCAAACTAACACGTAATTTTGTTTATTTTTAATAGTGAAGTAAAATTTTTTTCTCAGAAAAAGGATGATACGTTTTTAACGACTTCTAAAACTCTTGCAAATACGAGTACAGTGATAGAACGGTTGTTAATGTTGACACTGAAATTTTTCACAAAAACGTCCAAGAAATATACTAAAATAGAAAATGAAGGTGTCCAGAAGCGGTTGTTTCGCTATAAACAACCTCAAGGAGGGCTCACATACCAAGCTTCACCATTTATCAAGCTTTTATTTTTTACGTGTTTCCACAGTGACTGTTCACTGACACATGAGTCCTTACATACTTTTGAAATACTTAAGGTTGAATAGCAAGTACACTGTTTTTGTTCTATTGATCTTTACTTCAAATTAGTTTTCCCTTTATTGGGCCGGCCGAAGTGGCCGTGCGGTTAAAGGCGCTGCAGTCTGGCACCGCAAGACCGCTACGGTCGCAGGTTCGAATCCTGCCTCGGGCATGGATGTTTGTGATGTCCTTAGGTTAGTTAGGTTTAACTAGTTCTAAGTTCTAGGGGACTAATGACCTCAGCAGTTGAGTCCCATAGTGCTCAGAGCCATTTGAACCATTTTTCCCTTTATTGGGCCAGCTTCATTTGTTTCTTGAAGATGGAACAATACGCCAAAAATTAGTTTGAAATAAACAAAGATCAGTAGAACAAAAACAGTGTACTTGTTATTCAACCTCAGTTGTGGAATTGTTCTACTAAGAAGTAACGGAGTAATCCACAAATAAGATCTGAAATATTTTTAAGCGCCTTGTAACACACTAGAAGTTAGCGTACAGTTCCATTTACCTACTTAAACCTAACTAACCTAAGGACATCACACACATCCAGGCCCGAGGCTGGATTCGAGTCTGCGACCGTAGCGGCCGCGCGGTTCCAGACTGTAGCGACTAGAACCGCATGGCCACATCAGCAGTAGTAGGTAGTAGTAGGTAGTCGTATAAAGTAGAGCATGTAGCAATTACGTTTGATCTTAGTAACACAGGTTTATTTCGTTGCTGCATGTCACGACGTTGCTCGCCGTGAATGGCAGACTAAGCGTTGTTTACAGTAAAACAGCGATTCGTACCGCCTTGCCATTCAGTTTTAGCATATTTCCCGTATACTTCTACGAAATGTTTCAACGCTAACAATCAGTGTACTCTTCTTTTCGAGATGCATCAAAAGTATATTGTTCAGTTAAAAAAAACGTATTTGCATCAATATCTCCGCTGACACAACAGTTTACAATACAACAAAATATATACTGATCGGTGAACTATCATTTTAATAAAACTGGTGTTATGTATTACGTGCCACACTTAATATGATTCACACAATACTGATTAATAATTAAAAAGTAAAAGTACAAGAAAATAGTTACTACAGTCTGTAAAAATGTGTAACACATAGTGGACAAAAGGCATCAAACAATTACGAGAAACTCGCTTTCACAATGAAAGGAGTGCACCAGAAAGAAGCCTTTCAAATTACTTTTTAAAATTGTAGATTTATAATGCACATTTACCTGTTATTCTGCAAGATTGCTGAAAATTGCATCACCTTTTTGTATAATTATTAGGGAAATATAGACTCGGTCTTGATCTTTCTGTCCGTGGAGCCTTGTGATGTGGTACCTGTCACACTATTTGAAGACACCCGCCACCACGTGTTAAAGGCAAGGTATCAGTTACTGCAGTTTGTCACAGACGCCTGGACATTAAAACAATTCGTTGAGGAGTCACAGAGCTCGTGGAATCGAGAACGAGTGAGCAGCCTTCGCCGGCGTAAGTAGAGGTCATGGGCCCTATTGGCCATAGGTGACATTTTGAGTGCTGTGTGTATGAAGTAGCCAAGTGCATTGCTCTGTGCTGGCCTGAAGTTCTGTCTAAGCTGTCGGTTTTCTGGGCGAGTGTTGCAGTTCAACAGGCTTGCTATCATTAAGAGGAAATAGGGATGGAAAAACCTTCCGTTAAAACAGTACCGGTATTTTAGTTCTGCCTAACCGGTATTTTCTCGGTTATAGCAGGTACTTTACTTTCTTACTGACAACCGGGTATGAACCCAATATACCATTTTGTCATAGCAGTGGTGCTAAAATATTTTTTTTAAAGTAAAGCTTCTATTTATAAACGGATGTCATAGGAAGTTCTGTGGCTTCTGAAAGATTTGTGTTGTCCTTGAATGATATTGTTTCTGATGAAAGGAGTCAACTTACATATCAACGCTTTACAGAGCGAGTATTTATGAACAGGTTGGACGATAAATATTGGCCAATGGATTAATCCATTATTGCAATTTTAACTATTGTAATATGATTGTTTCCTGGTAAATACAATATTTTCCGTACTGTACAATCCGCCCATTTGAATTTTTTGAAATAGCGTTTTTGGTTTTTTCCTTGAAAAATCTATTGCATTCGAATTACCATTAAAAAGTAAAGATATCTAATATATTTGAGTAAAAACGGGTTTTTCTTTGGAAATAATTAAAGAAAAAGAACAAAATATACGCCGGCCGCGGCGGCCGAACAGTTCTAGATGCTTCAGTCCGGAACCGCGCGACTGCTACGGTTGCAGGTTCGAAACCTTCCTAGGGCATGGATGTGTGTGATGTCCTTAGGTTAGTTAGGTTTAAGTAGTTCTAAGTTCAAAGGGACTGATGACCTCAGATGTTAAATCCCATACTGCTCAGAGCCATTTTTGAACAAATTTTACACAAACGCTGATTGTTTGTCATTCCTACTAAATAGTAAAGGAGAAACGAAGCTGTGGCAACGGTAATAAATGAAAAACTTAACAGTTCGTTCATTATTTAAAATAAAAATAGAAAGTAGTTCATGTGCTGCCTGTGCCTATATAATATGCCTTTATCCGCTTTTAGCCTTAGAAATGGACAACTTAACACGAAAATTAGAGTTCTCCAACATCAGTTTTCACCCTTTAATACTGACTATTCTAAATTCCCAAATAATGGTATGATTCTCAGGTACAAGATGGTTTCTCAGCACAGATTTAATCAGTAGGAAAATGCTGGTGAATTTTTGGTAGTATTAATTCCCACATTGTGTTTTAAGAAAAGCTGCAAACGACTAACGGACCAAGTTTTCATTAATTTACGAATTTGAAATTTTGATTCTATGTTTCTTCAAACACAAAAGTCTGAGGGATCCTTAGAATTTTTCAGTCTTGTTAGACGTTCAAGTTCGTTGCTGAAAATAACAGCAATAGCAAACCGAATTTCGGTTATGCCAAAAACAGGTTATTTTGTGCGGCTTCGACTGACAGGTTGCACTGGAAATTAAAAAAAAAAAGGTATAACCGAAAATCAGACGTTTCGGCGATAACCGCCAACCCTGGGTGGAGACCGCATGACAGGGAGTGAATAATTTACTTTAATTTTTCTCAATACTTGGTTGTAATAGCCAAGTAACTAGCTACTGTGTGAATGATGGATTTAATGAAAGCAGGTGGAAGTATTAAACCTGTAAATATTAGAAGTTTAATTTTAATTCATGTACATAATTTTACTGTTTATTGACTGAGTATCACTAAAATTAATATCCGCAGCTCGTGGTCTTGCGGCAGCGTTTTGGCTTCCCGCGCACGGGGTCCCGGTTTCGATTCCCGGTGGGGTCAGGGATTTTCTCTGCCTGGTTATGACTGGGTGTTGTGTGTCCTTCATCATCATTTCTTCATCATTAGCTCGCAAGTCGCCGAAGTGGCGTCAACTAAAGAGGATTTGCAATACGGCGGCCGAACTTCCCCGCATGGGGCCTCCCGGCCAACAATGCCATACGATCATTTCATTTCATTAAAATTAACGAAACTCATGTTTTTCTAATTACGTTTTTGTCATGTGTTTATCTGAGATGTTCCACACCCAGGAGGATCCCCTCTTTTGTGAGTCTATGGAATGAATAATTAATCTAATGTAATTTAACCTAAGGAGCTCTCAGGTTCCTGGACGTTCTGTCTTTTCTGTAGGACCGTTATATCGCTTTCTTAACGGAGAGTTGTTAGATTCAGTTGAACTGGAGCAGTGACTGTCAAAAGTTTTCTTTTTCCAATCTACAAGTCGGATCTGAGTTTCTGAAAGTACTTAAATCGCCATAGGGCGTCTATTAGAGGTATATGAGTAGTGAAAACTGGAACTCGGCCTCGTGGATCTAAGCGAGGCTGGTGCCCTTTGTGTATATTAATAATCGGCTAACATGGCGCAAGGTACACGGTGCACGGTCCCAAATGAAGGTTGCCTAAATAAAGCCTTTCAGGACCAACAAAAATCTGATTTTTCATACAATTTTTGATACCTCTGCGAAACTCCTTTTTTTCTGATAACTACCACGCAATGGTGAATGGAAGAAAGTTTATCGCTTGCTAACAGCGTGCTGAAAAGTAATACCTCCGGATTTTTTATGGGAAAACTCTTAAACCTTTAAAATAAAACAAACGTTACTAACATTCTACATCTCTGTTCTCCATGTCTATATATCTGCAGCCCTCTGCCGCTACAGGGCTTCTAATTGTGGTATGTAACATGGCGCTGTGAACGTAACCACGTCTGAGCGTGAGAAACAGTGTGATGTAATCGAGTTTAGAAAGCGATTAGTTGGTCCAGAAATTGACCACCTTCTCCTTCTGCTTGGCAATGTCAGACCACACAGCAGCGCTGCGACAGGTGTAACAGTTCGACGCCTAGGTTTCACTGTTACCGCTCGTTCTTCATACAGTCCCGACGTGGCCCCACCAGATTTTCACCTGTTTCCTGAATTCAAAGGACACCTTCGAGAACTTTACCTTGGTAATGATGAAGCGGTGCAACGAGAGAAGAGGTTATGCCTCCGTCAACAAAATCAAACATTCTGCAGTGACGGTGTCAACAAACTGGTCTCTTGTTGGGAGAAATATTTTCGTCGCCAGGGTGACTGTTAGGACATAAATATGGAGACGTGAAGAATAAAGAAGTAGAATTTTAATAACGTTTTCTGTGATTAAAAACCTTGAACAGTTTTCACACAGAACATTCGGAGGCATTACTTTACAGCCGTCAGCTGTAGATGAGCAGTTCTAGGCGCTACAGTCCGGAACCACGTGGCTCCTACGGTCGCAGGTTCTAATCGTGCCTCGGGCCTGGATGTGTGTAATGACCTTAGGTTAGGTAGGTTTAAGGAGTTCAAAGTGTAGGGGACTGATGACCTCAGATGTTAAGTCCCATTGTGCTTAGAGCAATTTGAATTTTTTTTTTGTTTTTTTTTTGTTTTTTACATCATGGCATTACATTGTCGCTGTTCATGCTATAAAATTTCAGCATCAGGAAAGACGTTTTAATTTGTTACTAACTTAAAACTTACTCTATTCGTAAAAACATTTTGCACACACTATCCACATATGACACTGATATTACCTGCGAAATAATATCATTGTACTACACATACTTCTGGAGAAAAGACGTGATAAACATTCAAATGTGTGGAAAACTAGCTGTTGCTTAAGACCGAGTGCAAATTACCCAGACTATACTTATTCAGTGTTTGAGAATAAGAGCACTTTGCCACTTCCAATAAACTGTAAACCTTATTACAAACGTTTCCTAAGCTTTTCTCGCTTACATGCTTAAAGTCAAATACTGACACTTCAATTCATCTACAAAGTAATCTGACTTTTCAAGCTGTTTTATACATGTGAGTTTGACTGTTTGAAATATCTGGGTTGTGGGATTTACTGTTGGGACTAATTTGAGAGTGTAGCAATCCTCAACATTAGTGCGGACTCGCCAATAAGGGCTGCTAGTAAATCACGAGAGCTAGTCACCTAAGTTGCGTTATGCGCTTCATAATGATAATATTTTAGGAGTCTGTGGAGTCCAATCGCCGCCGTGTGTTGGACTTCGGGGAACTCCACGGATGCTTCTCTTACTGTGTACGGTATTTAAACAAGTTATTCTTCTGGCTTACTTTGTCCTGTACCTTTATATCTGCTCCTATGATCATTGGCGCTCTGCGTTACATCTCAGTGCAATAGTTTTCTCGTTTTCAGTATCTTGCTGAGCCACATTGTCACAACTGCCTGCAGGCTATGACATTGTTCTGCAATATTCGAGCCAATACGGAGAGCCGTGCCTCTGCGGATGGGAAGTTACGCAGCTGCTCCCCTAGAAGTGAACAGACTCACCTAATACTGGCTCGCGAATGACGCAGGGGCGGGAGAATCAATTTCTGCCCCTGCCGCCGTGCTGCTACGCTACTCTCGCGTCGCCGCTTCTTCTTTTCTCGAGCGTCGCGTTTGAATTGTTCCCGGCGGGCGCGACAAGCCACAACGGCCGTATGAAACATTCAGTTCGACGCCGTCGCCAGGTATTGATACCGCCTGGTGCTGGTAAGCCGTGAGGCGTGGGGGAGTGAAGACGGGGGGAAGGGCAGACGAGAAGCAGAAGGCGGCCGCCCGGCCGGTCGCTACGCTATCGTGGCCTTCACGCCTCCGTGGGCAGAGCGATGCTACGCGCCTTGCCTAAACATGAGCAGCCGCCGCAGCAAGCGCCATCTGGTCGCCTCCCTACAACGCCGCCGCCGACGTCGCCCGTGTTGTAGCTCCGGGACCGCTTCTGCCACCGCCTGTGTCACCGTCCCTTATTTCTGTGTCCATATGTTGTTTCCATCTTCAGTACGAAGCCTGGTTTGATACAGCTCTTGATGCTATGCGATCCTGCGCAACTCTCTTCATTTCCGATTAACTACTGCAAACTACATTCTTCTAAATCTGCATACTGTATTCATCTCTTGGTCTTCCTCTACAGTTTTCACCTCCCACACGTCCCTTCATTACTAAACAGGTCATCCCTAGATGTCTCAGAATGTGTTCTACCAACCGACCCCTACTATTAGTCAAATTGTCCCACAAATTGCGTTTCTTCCCAATTCCATTCAGTACCCCCTCATTAGTTAAGTGACCTACCTATCTAATCTTCAGCATTCTTCTGTAGCACCATACAGGTATTTCAATAGCTTCTATTCGGTTCTTGCCGGCCGGAATGACCGAGCGGTTCCAGGCGCTACAGTCTGTAACTGCTCGACCGCTACGGTCGCAGGTTTTCTAATCCTGCCTCGGGCATGAATGTGTGTGCTGTCCTTAGGTTAGTTAGGTTTAAGTAGTTCTAAGTTCTAGGGGACTTATAACCACAGCAGTTGAGTCCCATAGTGCTCAGAGCCATTTTTTTTTTTTTTTTTTTTTTTGTAAACAGCCATTCGCTCACTGGATTTTACCCGTGCTACCTTCATAATTTCAAAGAATGTTTTCCAGTCAACACTGTCAAAAGCCTTCTCTAAGACCACAAATGCTATAAATATTGGTTTGTCTTTTCTTAACATATCTTCTAAGATAAGTCGTAGAAGCTGTATTTCTTCACGTGTTCTTACGTTTCTCCGGAATCCAAACTGACCTTCCCCGAGATCGGCTTCTACCAGTTTCTTCCATTCTTCTGTAAAGAATTCGTGGTAGTATTTTGTAACCAATACTTATTAAACTGATGGTTCGGTAATATTCACATCAGGCAATACTTGATTTCTTTGGAATTGAAATTATTACATTCTTTTTGAAGCCTGAGTGTATTTCGCCTGGCTAGTATGTCTTACACACCAGACGGAAGAGTTTTGTCACGACTGGCTCTCTCAAGGCCGTCAGTAGTTCTGACTGAATGTTGTCCACTCAAGGGGCGGTGTTTCTACTTAGGTCTTTCAGTACTCTAACAAATTCTTTTCGCAGTATCGTATCTGCCACCTCATCTTCATCTACGTTCACTTTCATTTCTATAACACTGCCTTGAAGTTCATCTACCTTTTATACACCCATTTCACCATTCAGCTTTCCCTTATTTGCTTAGGACTGGTTTTCCATCTCAGCTCTTTAAATTCGTATAGCTACTTCTCTTTTCTCCAAATGCCTCTTTAATTTTTTTGTAGGTGGCATCTACCCTTCGCCAAGTGAAATATCTTTTTAAATCCTTTCACTTATCCTCTATTCATTCCTGATTAGGAATTTTGCACTTCCTGTCTATCTCATTTTTAGATGTTTGTATTCCTTTTCTCGTGCTTCATTTGCTGCATTTTTATGTTTTCTACTTGCATCAGTTAAATTCAGTATATTCTGTGTTACCCAAGGATTTCTCTTAGGGCCCGCATCTCGTGGTCGTGCGGTAGCGTTCTCGCTTCCCACGCCCGGGTTCCCGGGTTCGATTCCCGGCGGGGTCAGGGATTTTCTCTGCCTCGTGATGGCTGGGTGTTGTGTGCTGTCCTTAGGTTAGTTAGGTTTAAGTAGTTCTAAGTTCTAGGGGACTTATGACCACAGCAGTTGAGTCCCATAGTGCTCAGAGCCATTTGAACCATTTCTCTTAGGTCTTGTCTTTTTACACATCTGGTGCTCTGCTGCCTTCGCTACTGCTTCTCTCAAAACTACCAATTCGTCTTCTACTGTATTCCTTTTCCCTGTTCTAGTTAATCGTTGCCAAATGCTCCCTTGGAAACTTTCAAGAACCTCTGGTACTTTCAAAATCTATAGGTCCCATTTCCTTAATTTCCAAACTTTTTGTAATTTCTTTAGCTTTAATCTACTGTTTGTAAACAACAAACTGGGTCAGAGTCCACATCTGCTCATAAAGTTATTCAAATAGAGTGTAATTAATGATAAGATTGAGCTGCGGGAGGGTGGCGGTCATTGCTTGTTACTGAATCACCTGCCGCGTTGCTGAAAACGCCGCTTTTAACATGACACAACAACTAAAAGTTTAATAATAACAACAGTAACATACACAGGGTGATTCAGCTGCCTCTGCCTATGGATTTTATGCAACCTACAACGCCTTTAAAAACCAGGCACGAAATATTAATATTCTCTCGGTTGCTGTGTGCAAACTATTAGTCTTACAGAAAAAATGAGCAGGACCTTTTTATAGGAAATTTAATTCAATTAGATTTTATAATGGGATACATTTTCGCTTGAGGCCACTGTTTTCAAGTCACTAAAAAAATGGGTTTGAATGTCACTTTTCTTGAGTATTTTGAAAACTACATCGTGTAGCCAAAACGTACCTTGGTACAAAATTTAACTACATTAAATTATCTCCAAAATGGCGCATTTCATTTTCCCCCTAGGATTAACAGTTCGCATGTAGCGAACGAAAGAATATGAAATTCATGTGCCTGGAATTTTAAGGCGTTGCGGATTGCATAAAACCCATAGGCGGGGGCAGCTTAATCACGCTGCATAATACGCTCGAGAATCAAAATTTCAAAGGACTTCAGTCAGCCAGAAAGAGATAATGGTAGACTTAATTTAACTAATGAAGAACAGAGGACACAGCACTAGGAGAATCTATGGTACTGTGGAACTACTGTAGTAAAGACACTATGTATAACATGCTGTTATAATAACACAGTTCATTCAGCAACCATGTATGAGGTTCAACAGGTTAGACAAAGTCCATAAAACTGTTCTGGGCACGAGACCGCATTGTCAATATGTCAATTTCCTCCTACGTGGCAAACGGCCTTCTTCAGAGCGTCTTGTTTAGTGCTGAATGAGAAGAATTTTCTTCTTACTTACTTGTGGAAGGTATTTAAGATGAGAAGGAGGGGTTTCAGAAGTCCTTTGTTAATGCTGATTTATTAATAGACGTCTCTGGTTGCCATTTCCTTTGTTTGTTGCAATAGGTGAACGCAGACAAGAGAGAAACGTGCGGCGCTAGCGCTGTTTACTTGCTACCAAGTGCCGACGGAGGCGTGCGAGTAATCCTTGCGCCTATGGCTGCTGTGGTCGCCCACGTGGCTGTGTGCGTTATGGATGCCTGTTAATGCTAAAACAACCGGTTTTCCGTTATTCTCTTACACTAGTATAACCTGATAGTCCAAATCACTCAAAATAACCGCTTTCTGAAGTAAAAGATTTTCAGTTCTTGTAATAAACATAGGAATCGAACAAAGACTGAAAAATTTTGACGTTCACGGTTTCACGATACTTAGAATAAAAATATTGAATCAAAGAGGCAAGAAACAAAACTAGTCCGTCCACTGTTAGCTGATTTTCTCAAAAAGTAGTAAGTGGTTGAATACTACAAAAGTCACTTTAGTTCTGCTACTGATTCTAAATTTTGAAACTCTGCTCAAAAATCATATTGTAATCGAGGATCATACCACTATTTGTGCATTACGAAGTCAATGAAAAAAGGATGAAAAGTGAGGCTGAAGACCCGAATTTTGTGATTTAATTCTTCCGTTTACAAGGGATAAGGCCGATAAAAGCGTATTATGTAGACACAGGCAGCAGGTCAGTTGCTTCCTAATAGTATTGTAAACTAGTCACCCCCTTGTATGGCGTCACAAGTTTGTTGTGGCATCTCTCGTTTTTCATCTTTTAAAGCAAA
Organism: Schistocerca nitens; assembly: GCF_023898315.1. NCBI lineage: Eukaryota > Metazoa > Arthropoda > Insecta > Orthoptera > Acrididae > Schistocerca > Schistocerca nitens. The sequence continues at coordinate 390,810,563 of NC_064615.1, forward strand.
TTGAGGATTTAACTCCACTGTTACCAAGTTCTGTAAAATATTTACTGATCAGATGTAGTGCCGTTCTGGAATAGAACTGACGCCCGATGACGACAGCGAGAAACTTAAAGGTGCACTACGTGATGAGATGTATTCGGACACCTGGCTGAAAATGACTTAAAAGTTCATGGCGCCCTCCATCGGTAATGCTGGAATTCAGTATGGTGTTGGCCCATCCTTAGCCTTGATGACAGCTCCCACTGTCGCAGGTATACGTTCAGTCAGGTGCTGGAAGGTTACTTGGGGTATGGCAGCCCATTCTTCACGGTGTGCTGCACTAAGGAGAGGTATCGATGTCGCTCGCTGAGGCCTGGCACGAAGTGGGTGTTCCATAACATCCCAAAGATGTTCTACAGGATTCAGGTCAGGACGCAGTGCAGGCCAGTCCCTTACAGGGATGTTATTGTCGTGTAACCACTCTGCCACAGGCCGTGCATTATGAACAGGTGCTCGATCATGTTGAAAGTTGCAATCTCCATCCACGAATCGCTCTTCAACAGTGGGAATCAAGAAGGTGCTTAAAAAATTAATGTAGGCCTGTGCTGTGGTAGTGCCACGCAAAACAACAAGGGGTGCAAGCCCCCTCTATGAACACAGCCTCCGAATTTTACTGTTGACACTACACACACTGGCAGATATCATCCACCGGGCATTCGCCATACCCACACCCTGTCACCGGATTGCCACATTGTGTACTGTGATTCGTCACTCCTCACAACATTTTTCCATGGTTTAATCATTTAATGTTTACGCTCCTTACAACAGGCGAGGCGTCGTATGGCATTTAACGGTGTGATGTGTGGCTTGTGAGCAGTCGCTCGACCATGGTTCAAAAATGGTTCAAATGACTCTGAGAACTATGGGACTTAACATCTGAGGTCATCAGTCCCCTAGAACTTAAGAACTACTTAAACCTAACTAACCTAAGGACATCACACACATCCATGCTCGAGGCCGGATTCGAACCTGCGACCGTAGCGGTCGCGCTGTTCCAGACTGAAGCGCCTAGGACCGCTCGGCCACACTGGCCGGTACTCGACCATGACATCCACGTTTTTCGCACCACCCGTCTAACTGTCATAGTACTTGCAGTGGATCCTGATGCAACTTGGAATTCTTGTGTGATGGTCTGGATAGATATCTGCATACTACACATTACGACCGTCTTCAACTGTCGGCGGATTCTGCCAGTCAAGAGACGAGGGCGGCCTGTGCGCTTTTGTGCTGGACGTGTCCCTTCACGTTTCCACTTCACTATCACATCGGAAATAGTGGACCTAGGGATGTTTGGGAGTGTGAAAATCTCGCGTTAATCCGTATCAGACAAGTGACACCCAATCACCTGACCACGTTCGTAGTCCGTGAGTTCCACGGAGCACCCCGTTCTGCTCTCTCACGATGACTAATGACTGCTGATGTCGCTGATATGGTGTACCTGGCAGTAGATGGCAGCATAATGCATTTAATATGAAAAACGTATGTTTTTTGGGGGGGGGGGTGTCTGAATACTTTTGATCACATAGTGTAAGTGGCTATTTCACCAGTATGTGGTCTTCTCGAAACATTGTGTGTTTACTGCACTCGTCCTGGTGTTCCGTCGCCGCTAATTTGGTATGCTGGCTTAGATGAATGTATATTACAAGTTCAGACACCCGTGTGCTAATCAGCCGCCCTGTCTCACCTACATACACTAGTGCACACTCGCAGTTGATTTCGTAGACTCCGGCAGTACGTAGCTTGTCGACTGCTTCTTTCGTTGTGCCCAGAACATCCTTTTCTTTGTTGCCGCATCGAAAAACTGGCTTCATACCTGCATGGCGGAGAATTTTGCCCGCACGTTCAGTGACCCCTTGTAGGCATGGTATAGGGCACTGTTTTGTTCTTCCCTGTTGCTTTCGTCCTTTGTCACCATAGTTTGTCGATCATATTCATCCCGTAACTCACCAAGTCAGGACTGGCAGAACACAAGGACGAGTGCGACAAAACCTTTCGAGAAGCCGCGTACTGGCGAAGCAGCCATCTAGCAGAGGAAAATTAGAGAGGCGACAGCAATGGCACATCGAACCTCCAGTGTGAATAGAGAAGACGGGTGAGAGACTGTAAGTGTCGTGGCCGCCAGCAGTAACGGCGCTACAGGACGACAGCTTTCGCAAAGCAACCCACACCGGCGCCTGGGAGACCGCAGATACACACGGGTACTCGTACACCTCATCCGGCACCAGGCAGCAAGTAAACAGCGCTGCTGCCACACGTTTCTCATTTGCCTGTTCTCGCCAGTGGCAACAAATAGAGCAGTCGTCTGTTTCCACCAGTTGCGAGAAATACAGCAGACACCAATAAAGGACGTCTCATGCCCCTTCCTCTCATTCGCAGTGTCCTATCAGATTATCAAAACAGCTTTTTCCACTAGTATGCAAGAAGTAAAATTCTTCTCATTTAGCAATAAACAAAACACCCTTAGGACTGCTATTTTCAACAGTGGGCGAGACTTTGGAGGAATTTTACGTACTGACAGTGCGGTCACACACTCTGAAGAATTTCACAGGCAATTACAACGGCAGCAGAAGCCTATTTTTATAGTCTCTGACAAAGTTTGAAATCTCCCAGAAGTTGTGGGCAGACAATAAATGCTGAACTTATTACGTAAGGAGAGTCGTTGTACGATTAATTCTGCTACATTTATTTAATGAATGCTGGTGAAGTTGGAAAATTTCTGATAATTGGAAAGCCGCAGAAGTAATTTCTGTTTTTAAAAAGGGTCAAAGAAAGGCATGTGACAATTACAGTTATTTAAGTATCACTAATATAAAACTCATTCAAAAGTAATAAATAATCGCTTGAAGCCAGCGGCAAATGTATGTTTGGAGAAGTGGTTTTGGTTAAAGACGCTACTGGAGCGATACTGTTTGTAGCATAGAGATAATTTTGTCAGACACAACGAGAAGTCAATTTGTTTTCACTGATTTCAAACAAGCCTCTGAATCTATCATTAGGAATAAGCTATGGACAATAATGGACAAGCGAGGATACTCCATACATCTTATGCAGGTGGTAGTAAGCATATATGAAGACACGAAAATAATCATAAACAACGGCGCATCAGAAGGAGATAAGTATGTCGACCGCAACAATGCTCCCCGCGCGTAAGTGACTCCCAGAAATCTGTTCAAGTGATCTGAAAGTGATTCAGATTGAAGAACACAAAATTCGTAACAGAGATAGGTTTAGAAGGAAAGTCTTAGATTCACTTCTGCAGAGAAAACCAATAAAGGAAACTGCAGCCAAGTTTTCGGAAGTTTTTGATAAGGCCGGAAATTAAATCAGAAGTAGTTCTTTACATGGGTCATAGCAGGCTAAAATCGGCGAAAATAATATATCAAATGTGTTAATATGGTAACAGTAATTGCTGGTCAAATAGGAAAGATGAAAAGGGACTAGTACACAGGAGAGGTAATTAAAGAAAGTAGGTTAGAAAATCTGTCCTATCTGGAAGAATTTACATAATGGAGAAGGTGTATGAAATAAGGAAAACATTTACAATAAAAAACTAATGCTAAGCAAACAAAAATGCAACCCAGTAGTGAAACCAGAATACCTCCACCCAAGTGACCCATTAGCACGTAATTATAAATTAGACAAATAAGAAATATTAGCAAGTAGATTCACTTGGCCCACAAACGCTTTACTGAAGCTTTCTTTATACGTCCTTATAACTACTCAGCTTATTGAAAATGCCGCCTATTATGAAATAAGAATAGTTATTCGTTTCCTGAGTTCAGGAGACTTAAATATTATCGAAATTCACCGGCATATTAGTGAAGTACACAGAGAAACCGTTATGAGCGCTGGAATGCTTCTAAAATGGCCTACAGCATCTTTTGGAACACTGATCTTGGGTGATATATATTCGCTGTACAAGCTTGTGAATCGATAAGATGCAATACACCGATTTAGTTCTTGCTTCCTTAATAATTATCGACGTCTTTGTGATTTCTGTTATTACCCCTTCTTAAAATTGTAAAAGGTCAAATATTAAAGTATACTTTCCTTATTTATATTTCATTAAATTTACAGAGTAATATGTAAACTACACTTCTGCTTATAATGTTAGAGAAAACATTTTAGCCTAAGCGAATTCACTTTCATCTTAAAGTGTATCATGTTGTTTGACGCACATTTTTTGTGAGCTTAATATTTGTTAGTAGTAATGGCATACGATCGTATATGATGGCGATACATTTCCTATTTATTTTAGCTTGTGTCCGGCTATCATTGATTCCATAATACTGCTGATCATTAACAGAAGAATTGATTCAGGTTTAATCTCTTAGGTAACCACCTGACGTCTCCTGAGCTATCTTTGGACCATGACTAGCTGTTGCCACCTCCTACACAGCGCAGACCACGTTGAAATAACGTATGTGACGGAATATCTGTACCTTTCGATTCTGTATTATAAATAAAACTGATTTTCGTTGTATAATTCATGTATCGTCTCACATTTATGTTTTTTGCTGGTACATCCATAATAATTACACTTTATTGCAGTCTTATTATTAAATCATGTCACACTATAACCATCGACTGCAAATGACGTTATGAGAGGTACGGTGGGCGTAGTCTCCGCTCCATAATTGCAAGCGTGTCTATCGCCGTTATATAGCGGGCTGCTCCTCGCCAGACTCTCTACAGCCATAATCGCGGATAGGTTTCGAAGCATACTTTAAATTAGTTGCATTACTTCAATTAATTTATACCCAAGACTTGTCGTCTGAAACTGGGTATCACTCCTTTCACAGAGTTTTAATCGTCTGAATATGATCGCACCATGTTCGAAATCGTTCAGATGATTAAGAGATTTTAAAGTTTGGAAACTTACAAGCGATCCTAAATTATTTTTATTTAAAAACGTTTGTTGCCTAAAGTAGTTAAAGGTGGAAATTGTCACGATGAGAAACGAAGTGTTTAGCCGTCGGCCATCACTGATGATATGGTGCAGACAGTCGCTAATAGATTTCATCGTTGTCTCGTGCCTTTCCTCTCGTTTCAAGAACTTTTGTGTATGAAACTGTGGCAGAGCAATTACAGTATCGGAAGTTGTGCGTTCACGTAGGCGGCAGATTTCCATCAGGATGAATTTCAGCAGCTCGTCACACGATAAGTATCACAATAACGGTGTAAATTATGTTTAAAAGTAGATTAAGACCAAGGCGTTCATCTAGAAATGAAGTTGTTGCAATTACTTTTATTTTCTCATCTTACTTTACAATGACACATACTTCAAAAATGCTCCTAATTTATAAAGTAATCAAACGAAGAGAAATTATGATCAACGTTTTTTGGACATCTGTGCAGGTTAGATCGTTAATACAATACTGGCCATTAAAATTGCTACACCACGAAGATGACGTGCGACAGACGCGAAATTTAACCGACAGGCAGAAGATGCTGTGATACGCAAATGGTTAGCTTTTCAGAGCATTTACACAAAGCTGGTGCCGGTGGCGACATCTACAACGTGCTGACATGAGGAAAGTTTCCAACCGATTTCTCATACACAAACAGCAGTTGACCGGCGTTGCCTGGTGAAACGTTGTTGTGATGCCTCGTGTAAGGAGGAGAAATGCGTAACATCACGTTTCCGACTTTGATAAAGGGCTGATTGTAGCCTATCGCGAATGCGGTTTACCGTATCGCGAGATTGCTGCTCGCGTTGCTCGAGATCCAATGACTGTAAGCAGAATATGGAATCGGTGGCTTCAGGAGCGTAATACGGAACGCCGTGATGGATCCCAACGGCCTCGTATAACTAGCAGTCGAGATAACAGGCATCTTATCCGTATGGCTGTGACAGATCGTGCAGCCACGTCTCGATCCATGAGTCAACAGATGGGGACGTTTGCAAGACAACAACCATCTGCACGAATAGTTCGACGTTTGCAGCAGCATGGACTATCAGCTCGGAGACCATGGCTACGGTTACCCTTGACGCTGTATCACAAACAGGAGCGCTTGCGATGGTGTACTCAACGACGAACCTGGTTGCACGAATGGCAAAACGTCATTTTTTCGGGTGAATCCAGGTTTTCTTTACAGGATCACGATGTTCGCATCCGTGTTTGGCGACATCGCGGTGAAGGCAGATTGGATGCGTGAATTCGTTATCGCCATACTGGCGTATCACCCGGCGTGATGGTATGGGGTGCCATTGGTTACACGTCTCGGTCACCTCTTCTTCGCTTTGACGGCACTTGAGTAGTGGACTTTATACTTCAGATGTGTTACGACCCGTAGCTCTACCCTTCATTCGATACGGGCGAAACCCTGCATTTCAGCAGGATAATGCACGACCGCATGTTGCACGTCCTGTAAGGGCCTTTCTGGATACAGAAAATGTTCGACTGCTGCCCTGGCCAGCACACTCTCCAGATCTCTCACCAATTGAAAACGTCTTGTCTGTGGTGGCCGAGCAACTGGCTCGTCACAATACGCCAGTCACTACTCTTGATGAACTGTGGTATCGTGTTGAAGCTGCATGGGCAGCTGTACCTGTAAATGCCATCCAAGCTCTGTTTGACCCAATGCCCAGGCGTATCAAGGCCGTTTTTACGGCCAGAGGTGGTTGTTCTGGGTACTGATTTCTCAGGATCTATGCTCCCAAATTGCGTGAAAATGTAATCACATGTCAGTTCTGGTATAATATATTTGTCCAACAAATATCCGTTTATCATCTGCATTTCTTCTTGGTGTAGCAATTTTAATGGCCAATAGTGTAGTTGCAATTTGTACTGCCTAACAAAAAAATTGAAGCATGCATAAGGGACAAAGAAATAGCATAAAACCACGGATTGAGAGAGTACGTGGTTTCAGTGGCTACAAAATCGAGTGAAATTTACAAAGGAGTTTCAAGTATGATACAGCATATCAATTTGACGTTGGATTCCCTCTGCCCTGGATGCATGCTGTGATTTGGTTGGCAAGATTGTCATAAAGCCACTGTATCCTCTCCTGGTGCGACAAGGCCGACAACTGTTGTAACTGATCCTTGACATCTTGGACACTGGAATTAGGACGGAGTTGAAATTCGAGCTGTTTCCACACAAGTTCTACCAGGGAAGGTTCTGTAAATCTTGCTGGTCACCCTAATACCTCGACAACACGCATGTAGTTCGTAGAGATATTCGTGTTAAGTGGGGACGAGCATTATCCTGTTGGAAAATGAAGCCACAATATTGTCGCATGAGAAGTAACACGTGAGGATGCAGGATGTTAGTGTCATACCGTTGTGCCATCACAGTTCCCTCATTCACTACCAGTCGTGACCTGAAGGCATAGCCAGTGGCTCCCCACACCATTACGCCGAGAGAAACATCGTTGTGCCTCTCCAAAACATTGAGAAAACGGGACTTATCTTGAGGTCTCCGCCATACTCGCCAACGATTGCCATCCCAGGTAGTGCAGGACAGCGATTCAACGCGGTACACAGTATGACCCCCATTAATTAGCAGTCCATGCTTCCCGGTCACGGCATCGATTCAGACGCAGCCGTTTGTGCTGTGCTGTGAACGATAGCCTACACACTGGACGGTAAGTCCTAAGAGCTGCTGGGTAGTCTCCGAGCAGTGGTGAGGAATGACACAGATTTCCAATGAGCCCATTAGTTGTGCTGGGTTAGAAGGCACAAACGTAAAGCTGTTACGATGAGCTTGGTGCAGAATACTGCGGTCCTAAGGGTGGTGGTCACAAGCAGTTGACCGTAACCTTGACGACGACCATGCCTGCCCTCACGTTCCCATTCACTCCAACAACATCGAGCCATTGTCACATCCGAATGCCTCACACATCTGGATATTGCCTGATTGCACGAGGCAGACGAATGAGGACCCACAAAGAGGCCCCTTTAAGACTTTGTCAGTGCCATTAATGCTGTCTGATACAAGCACGCGGCGTGTCCATGTCCTCCACAGTGATCAATCAATATTCGACGTTGCTCCCATCCAGTAAATAACCTACCATACCTCGTATCAACCATAAACACGAAAAACACTAATGCACTCATTTACCGTTCTACCTGCCGTAGAGAATTGCAGTTCTAATTATGTATACACTCATATCTGATGTGTACGTTTACGCGGTTAATTGACATCCGACCATGTATTCCGGGTGCTTAACTCTTTTTGTCAGGCAGTGTACTTAGTAATATCCTTTCACAATTACACCTACGTTTTCGTCTATATCTGTACTCTAAAGGTACGTTCGCTTGTGTACTGAAGGGTAACAATGACAATATCTTTCCTCCTATTCCCTGTTACATTCTCGAATAGTACTTAGGGACAAAGACTGCCGGTGAACCTCCATATGAGCTCCATTTTCTTTGATTTTCTCATAGTTATCACGACTTTTTTGAAAGTAATATGTTACCCGACATTTTTTGGAACATAAGCGCTTGGAAATTGAGTAGTTAATTCCTCCGTGATACAAACGCCTCTTTCGTAGCGTGTCCTCAGGAGTTTTATGAGTGTAACACTGTCACGGTCACCAGTTATACACGGTCCAGACATATTAATGTGGCTAACGCCTGTGTTTGACGTCAACATGTGATATGTACTCACAGAGAGCAGTTGGCAGGACTAGCAGTGGAGAATTCATAAAGTGTATCGGCGATACCCGGAAAACACTGCAGTCGTTGTCGTAATGTGAAAACGGAGCTATGTATCTGAAATCCAGAAGGGCATGATCTTTTGGTTTCGGGCCAAGGCAGGAATCATTTCTGTAACGCCTAAGTTTGTAAATTGTTCGCTTATCGCTGGGGTTAAAGTATACTGTCCACGGAAAAATGGCGCTTGTTGAGTGGTACTTAAGTAAATAAATTAGTGAAATCAAAGTGAACTAGAAATTAGAATATAGATGAAAAACTTGGTTTAGTTTAGAGAGTTACATACTCGCAAACAGCGGGCCGAACAGCAGAACAGAAGAAACAATGACCATGAAGTCAGCAACTTCCACATAAGCGGGCGCTGTCGATTCAGCCGTCAGGGCATCGCCCGACCGGCTCACGTGTTTCTCAGTTGTCGTATGTGAGCAAAGGCCCTCGCCTACATCCCAAGAGCCAATGACCGACGTAAAGAAGATTCTTCGAGAAGCTATTCAACGTGACAGAAGAGGCAATGACCGGCTCACGTGTTTCTCAGTCGTCACATGGGATCAAAAGCCCTCACCTACATTCCAAGAGCCAACGACCGACGTTAAGAAGATTCTTCGAGAAGCTTTTCAACGTGACAGACGAGGCAATGACCGTGAAGTCGTTCACCTCCAGTAAACTGAAGTGAATAAATACGCGAGACGCAGTGGGCCAGACAGATGCAGATGAAGACAGACGAAGACGGAGTCGAAGACGGAGACGAAGACGAGAGACGAAGGAAGAAAAGAAGAGTAGCAGTAGTTTTCAGTCAGTTTCGGTGCTGAAGACCGTCATGCAAGAAGAGTCCGCATCATGCACAGACGAACCAAGTCCGCCGCTGTAATGGAATAGCAAGCAGCCGCCGTAGCGCCAGAAGACAGAAGTTAAAAGGTATTTGAAGTCTGATTTTTACGTACCCGGGTGACTCGTGAGGACGGGAAGGAGACGGCCTCACCTCAGCAGTCACCTGTGAGCTGGGATGAAGACCTGACAGCCGAAGACTGGCAAGCGGGAGTCCGTGGTTCGAGTCCGGGACACTGGCCTTCCCCCGCCGCGCCGCTCCGCTGGTCGACGCACAACACACGCGGCCGCATAGAGAAGAGAAACACTGGGACGCCACTCCCAAGGTATCATCCGACGCACGACTTCGCTCGCAATAATTAAACCGGCCACCTCGCGCTGCGCGTCTCCCGACAACTGGGCGAGACAGCGACACGAGATACACACCGCTACGCGTAATCAGACGCCGCCGCCGCCGCCGCCGCCGCCGCCGCTGCCGCAGCAGAAGACTTCACAAACGACACAGCTGCCGCTCTCCGAACCAGAATATTCCGTAAGATACAGTTGTACAAATCTTCAATAAAAGTTATTCTTATGTAAAAATGATGTTTCATTCGACCTCATACCCGAGCCAAGGAAGAACCCACCCTGCCCACATGTTGTTAAGAGGGAAAAGTTAATTTATTTAATATTTTCACCCTGACAGAATGCTTTAGAATGCTCATCCTGACAATTGACTTGCATCAAAAGAGAAAACCCAGTTACATTTAGTGACAGAAGTGTCACATTTAGTAACACAACTGTTACATTTCGCATCTGAAGCCGTTATAGTTGTTACATTTGGTGTCAGAGAAAAAACCCTTGGCTCAATATGAGGTGTGAATGACAGTCACTAAAGGTCCACAGTTAGTATTGTTTAATGTGTGAAAGGATAGAGGTTTGCATAGCAGTCGTAATATTTTCTTTATTTAGAAGTGTATTTTCTCTCATGATTTTAAGGGTTTGTCGAAAATATTTAAACATCTTTTGAATTCAGTGTGGTAATATTGTGTAACTACTAGTTTGTAAAATGATGACACGAAATCGTACAAAGTCAGAGTCAGCACCACAAGCGGTTTCTACTGAGGAAGCTATTCAGAGCTTAGTTAATCAGATAGCACAGCTTAAAAGTGATAATAATGCATTATTTAAACAGTTGAGTGAGGTTAGGCAAGCCAGTTCAATCCCTCCCACCCTAGATTCCTCAGCAGCAGCCTTAGTAACTCCTTTTTCAGGTAAACCCGGCGAGGACATAACAGCCTTTTTTGATGATTTAGTAGCAGCTGCAAAGTTAGGATCATGGTCAGATGAACAGCTCTTACAAATAACAAAGTTAAGATTGACAGGAGAGGCTAAAGCACACGTCTTATACCATGAAGAATTACGGAATGCTCCAACATTTGAGGAATTGAAGAAATGATTGCTTAAACGTTTTCAAAAACAGAACAGCTGTAGATTTTATAGGGAACAGTTAAACACTATCACTCAGAGGCAAAACGAGTCGTTAGAAAGTTTTGTAGATAGGATTAGAAAAGTTAATATTAACACCTATAAGTTGACAACTAGTGATGAAGCAAATAAAGTTATTTTACAAGAGGCAGAAAATAGAGCTCTGGATACATTTTTACGTGGGTTACCTTCTGAAACTTCCCGTCGTGTCAGGGCAGAGTTTCCTAAAAATTTAGCAGAAGCTGTATCTGTGGCGACAGCTTTCGAAGAAATTGACATTGCCACCAGATACAAGGAGAAGCGAAATGTATTTTCAGCAGGAGTACGATGTTTTAGGTGCGATCGACAGGGACATATAGCAAAAAACTGCAGGCAACCTCAATGCACTAATTGTCAAAGAATAGGTCACACATTCAAGGAATGCAGGACTAAGAAAGTGTTTGGAAATAGAAATCAGTTAAACTCAAACGGGAATGCCGGAGCCGCCGCCAGGCATTCCCAATAAAATTTCATGCCATTAAGGCGAATGTGAAGGCGGAATGCTGGTTATCTGCTACCATACAGGATAAAGAGGCAAGGATACTAGTGGAGACAGGCGCAAACGTATCAATAGTTAGTAATAAATGTGTTGGAGAAAAGAAATATGACCCTCCAAGGTATAGATTGAGTGGAGTAGGAGGAGGTACAGTGAAGTCATTAGGATGTACATCACTGATTTTCTATATTCACGGTGTACAGTTTCAAGAAGATGTAGAAGTGGTAACAAACGTGACTGACGGGTACGACGCGATCCTAGGACTGGATTTCCTGAATAAACATCACGCTAAAATCGACCTCAGACAGCAAACTGTCGAACTTAGCGGAATAGTGTTTCAGCTAGGTGACACCGCTGCAAAGGGCCCTCTGCCGCAAGATTTCCCTAACCGGAAGGCGAAATCAACTATACTGCGTGCAACGTCCTTGAAGGTTGATTCGCGGGATCAGATACCATCTGGCTCAGGAAAACTTTTCTGGATGACCGTTGACCCCGAAGTACCTACAGATACAGTGTGTCTAATAGAGCCTTTAGAGGAAAATGAAGAATTAGATGTATCACATTGTTTTGTACGAAGGAGTGTTGTACGGGTTCAAGACGTTGAAGGAGAAAGAAAAGTACCGGTACATATTGACAATTTCGGAGTGGAGGACAAAGAGTTGCATAAGGGAATATTAGTAGCTACAGTCAGTACTTTTGAAGAAGAAGATTTCATTTGGTCAGATATTAATGATGGTCAGAAACCAGACGCCTATAAAACCGCATTACGCCAGAAGATTGAGCATTTGCAAGGAAAGGATAGAGACACGATAGAAGCAGTTTTAGTTGAGTTTCAAGATTTATTTAATGCAGGAGGTCCACTGCCATCAACAGATATCACACAGCATAGGATCCCAACAGGAAATAGCCCCCCAGTTTATAGGAAGCCTTATAGAGTTCCGCATCACTTACAGCCAGTACTGGATGAATTTATAGAACAGCATCTAAAAGATGGAATTATAGAATATTCTGATTCTCCTTATAATTCAAATATTGTAATTATTCCAAAGAAGTCTCCCGACGGTACGAAACGATATAGATTTTGTTGTGACTACAGACACCTTAACAAACAAACTATCTCAGATGTTTATCCTCTTCCAAACATTACCGATATCATTGACAGTTTGGGTAACAGTAAATACTTTTCAACAATCGATCTACGTAGCGGATATCATCAATTGGAAGTTGCACCTGAAGATAGGCATAAAACAGCATTTTCTACCCCTGGAGGCCATTGGCAATTTAAAAGAATGCCTTTCGGTTTGAAAAATGTACCAGCAACTTTTCAAAGACTACTCGATGGAGTATTGCGAGGACTCAAAACTCAGCAATGTTGTGTATATCTAGACGATATTATTGTATTCTCCAAAGACATTAATGAACATGCTGTGCGTCTGCGTAATGTTTTTCAGAGACTTAGAAAAGCTAAATTAACATTAAATATGGAAAAATGTACTTTTGCATTGACAAAGGTTACATACCTAGGGCATGTCATTAGTGAAAAAGGAATTAAAACAGATCCTCGATTAATTTCGGCAGTTAAGGACTTCCCAACACCACAACGCGTTAAGGAGGTACAAAGTTTCATTGGTCTTGCATCGTATTACCGAAAATATGTTCAAAATTTCGCTGAAATTGCCCGACCCTTAACCCAATTATTGAAAAAGGGTGCAAAATTTCATTGGTCTGAAGATTGTGAATCAGCATTTCAAACCCTTAAAGATAAGTTAACATACAGTCCAGTATTAGCCTACCCAGATTATAATAAAGAATTTATTTTATCTTGTGACGCAAGTGGTCATTCAGTAGGAGTTGTTTTGAGTCAGAACATTAATGGCGCGGAACACCCCATAGCCTACGCTTCGAGACAACTAACAACGGCAGAAAGAAATTATTCCACAACGGAGAAAGAATTGTTAAGTGTTATTTATGGCATCAAATACTTTAAATGCTACTTGTATGGTAGGAAATTCAAGGTCATTACAGACCACGCAGCTTTAAAATGGTTGCTTGGATTAAAGGATCCATCTAGTCGTCTTACCCGTTGGGCCCTATGTCTTTCCGAAATGGATTTCGAAGTTATCCATAAACCAGGCAAAAAACACACGAATGCAGATTGCCTAAGTCGGAAAATAGCACTTTTGGAAGCAACAGGCCGAGATACTGAGGACTGGAGAAAGGCACAAGATGAGGATACAGAATGCAAAAAATACGCAACTCAAAAACAATTTTGCTTTGAAGATGGTGTATTATGCCGTAAAACAAAACTTGGACCGCGAATTGTTGTTCCCCAACACCTTAGACAAGAAATAATGGCAGAGGCCCACGATCATATCCTTGCAGGACACGGTGGACAGCGGACAACCGAAAGACGTGTAGCAGAGCGATTTTGGTGGCAAACCAGAAAGCAGGATGTTGCGCAGTACGTTCGTAATTGCATTGCGTGCGCACAACGAGCAGAACTTTCTCGTTCAAAAATACCCTTACAGAGGCTCCCCGAAGCTTCATGTCCATTTCAAATCTGCGGAATCGATCTCTACGGGCCATTTCATAAAACACCTGCTGGTAATAAGTATGTTCTTACAATTATAGATCACTTTTCACGCTATCTAGCTATGGTGAGTCTCCCAGATCAACAAGCAAATACAGTTGCCCAAGCTTTAGTTAACAACTGGATACTTAAATTTGGCGTACCTGAAGCTATTATCACAGATCAGGGATCTAATTTTATGTCTGAACTAATGAAACAGCTATGCCACTTACTAAAAATACGTAAATTACGCACAACTCCGTTACACCCTCAGTGCAACGGGCGCACAGAAAGAGTTCATCGGACAATTGGCAAGATGCTTAGTTATTATATTAATGAACAACATTCTAATTGGGATACGTATTTACCAATAATCGTGTCGGTATACAACGCCAAAACGCATGAAGCAACTGGCATGTCACCTTATGAAGTGGTCTATGGGAGAAAAATGCCGTCCCCTTTTGATGTAATCAGGCAGAAAAACGGAAAAGTCGGAGAAACAGTAAGAGATTTCAGTCGAATGATGAAGGATGTATGGAAAAAGGTTCAAAAATCTAATAGAAAGGCTTTGGAACGACAGGAAAGATTAGGTAATACCCAAGCTAAATATCCAAATTACAAAATCGGTCAGTGGGTTATGGTTTCAGCTCCTTACATTGCGAGAGGAAAAACGAAGAAATTTGTAACAAACTACAGAGGTCCTTACCAAATTATTGAGATCACGTCACCAGTCAACGTTAAATTGCAACTGCCCACCCGAACTACCATTGTGCATGCAAGTCGTTTAAAACCTTTCAAGGGCGCTCCAGATGTAATTCCTTCAACAATAGTGTCTGCTTTTCCGAAGGGTGGAGGAAGTACCCGAAAAGGAAAAAGAGTGGCCACGCCAGCACAACATACAGACATGGCACCATACAATCTTCGACCAAGAGTACGAATGTCCTAGTGGAATCTTAGTAGACTGTGGATAATATACAAATGTAAATAATTAATACATGATAATGGTTTATTTTCTAAGAAAGAAAATTTGAACGTAGAAACATGAAGATCTTGTAGTTAACAATGTATTCCTTCTTTTCTTTGTTTTTGTTTTTACTAGGTTGGTAGGTCCATAACCATGTTGTTTGCTTTTTCAGGTAACGCCTCTAGCATAATGGACAACTACATTGTGACTGTACTGCTCATCATAATTGCATTATTGACTAATACGAATAACGGACTACAGATCAATCAGTTGATGAGTGGTGTAATTTTTGTAAAACAGGGTACTGTAATTCTGACCAATCACAAGTGGACTATTTCATTAGAGTATAATTTATGGGCCTTACGTAATGAACTTAAGAACCTTGAATTAGAATTTGATACGCTACATGAAAGGACAAGTTCACCAGAGATTTTTGAAGAAATATCCAGTGAATTTAAAACATTACACTACTCATACGAACAGTTGAGAGGACAGTTGCGTCAGTTACAAGATATACTTCCGCAGACCGTTAAACGAGCTAAACGTGGATGGGTGGACGCAGGAGGTAAACTACTAAAGACCATTTTCGGTACAGCGGATAACGAAGATATTAATCAGTTAAATAATTCATTACAGAACATAGAGAGTACCGTGGAATTAAATAAAGGCACTATAGAATGGCACACGACAAGATTAAACGGATTGGAGCAAACAGTTTTTACTAATACCAAGGTCATCAGGAACCTCACCCAAGAATTAAACGATTATCTTCTAGGTACTACTGCTACGCTGAATAAAGACCTAAAGGTCATACAAACAAGGCTCGATATTGTGGATAAGAAACTTGCAGTAGCAAGATCGCTTAGGCTACTCACTGATCAAGTGATAGATGCACGGCTAGCAGCGGAGGAATTAAAGGAAGCCATCCACTATGCAGTACAGGGACATTTGTCACCCACATTACTATCGCCGGTTACATTCATCTCATTATTAGTTAAAATTGAAAAACAATTGCCAGGTTCACTAAAGTTAATATTTCCTGCAGATAAGACACATTTACCACAGTATTACCACTTAGCTACAGTACTAGTTGACACAGATAATGCAAGAATACGAGTTCGTATATCTTTCCCGGTTACAGATAAAATGGGTATATATGACTGTTACAGAGTACACTCATTTCCGGTAAAGTGGGGCAAAATAAATAAATTTGTACAGTTCCGAACACACCAAGTGTTTTTAATCTCCCACACAACCAATACGAGCACGGTAATGACAACTTCTGAATTAAATAGTTGCACATTCGAACAAGTTATTATATGTCCATCTCGCGCAATCCAATTACATGCCAATAGTTGTGAATCTCAATTATTTTTCGAACAATCTGACGCCATCAATTGCCCACGCGATATATTAACTTCCACATCATGTTTTTTCGAGCAAGTAGAAAATCACCGGTTATATGCAGTCAGCAATCCAACTGATATTTTTGCACAATGTTACGAGAACGGTGTAGCTACAACATTACAACATTTTGAACTTCATGGAAGCGGGCTAATAATTAACGGCACGTTATGTTCCATCTCAGGAGCGAATTTTCATTTACCCGCAACAATCACTGGTACAACTAATGTTAATTCATCCTTCCCTCTAATTTATTGGCCAGAAAACGCCATGCAAGCATTTCCTACACAAAACCTGTCCTACCTCAATGACTCTCTTGACAGTTCCCTTCTGAAGTCATTAGATATGTTCATAAACTCACAGCAAGGCAAAATTGATGCCAATGTTATGATGCAACATGTTTTAAAATTAAAAGGTGAACACAAAACTAAAATTATAATGCTAGGAACGGGTATATCTGGAACCTTTGTGTTGGTGTTTCTACTTTGTACAGTTTTCTTTTATCTAAGACGAAAAAAGAAGCCCAATAATAATATACCATTTCATCAAATCCCAGTTACCTGGATACCACACTCTTAACTGGTGTACTTCAGTAGTTACTTTTCAGCACTAGTGTATTAATCTTGTTTATTGTACTTCATTCTTTATTAAACAGTCTCACGTTAAAATAAACAATACTGTAGAATAAATATTCTTGCATTCATATAGGGTAGATTAAACAGGTGTTGCTAGGTAACTTTCAAAGTGAATAATCTATTTTTGTTATTCATTGTCACCAAGATTTGTTACAGTTATTACAACCATTTATGTGTGAACTATGTGATTTATGAGCGTACAGTGCTTCAGTAAAGTGATAAAGTATTTTCCACATACTTAATATGAAGCGTGTGTAATCTTGTAAGTCGAGAGTTTTCATTGCTTATGTTAGTGCTTTTGCCGTGTGAAGAGTGGAGGAATGTTGAGTGGTAAATTCGAGGGCGAACTTCTCCGAAGGGTGGAGGAATGTTGAGTGGTACTTAAGTAAATAAATTAGTGAAATCAAAGTGAACTAGAAATTAGAATATAGATGAAAAACTTGGTTTAGTTTAGAGAGTTACATACTCGCAAACAGCGGGCCGAACAGCAGAACAGAAGAAACAATGACCATGAAGTCAGCAACTTCCACATAAGCGGGCGCTGTCGATTCAGCCGTCAGGGCATCGCCCGACCGGCTCACGTGTTTCTCAGTTGTCGTATGTGAGCAAAGGCCCTCGCCTACATCCCAAGAGCCAATGACCGGCGTAAAGAAGATTCTTCGAGAAGCTATTCAACGTGACAGAAGAGGCAATGACCGGCTCACGTGTTTCTCAGTCGTCACATGGGATCAAAAGCCCTCACCTACATTCCAAGAGCCAACGACCGACGTTAAGAAGATTCTTCGAGAAGCTTTTCAACGTGACAGACGAGGCAATGACCGTGAAGTCGTTCACCTCCAGTAAACTGAAGTGAATAAATACGCGAGACGCAGTGGGCCAGACAGATGCAGATGAAGACAGACGAAGACGGAGTCGAAGACGGAGACGAAGACGAGAGACGAAGGAAGAAAAGAAGAGTAGCAGTAGTTTTCAGTCAGTTTCGGTGCTGAAGACCGTCATGCAAGAAGAGTCCGCATCATGCACAGACGAACCAAGTCCGCCGCTGTAATGGAATAGCAAGCAGCCGCCGTAGCGCCAGAAGACAGAAGTTAAAAGGTATTTGAAGTCTGATTTTTACGTACCCGGGTGACTCGTGAGGACGGGAAGGAGACGGCCTCACCTCAGCAGTCACCTGTGAGCTGGGATGAAGACCTGACAGCCGAAGACTGGCAAGCGGGAGTCCGTGGTTCGAGTCCGGGACACTGGCCTTCCCCCGCCGCGCCGCTCCGCTGGTCGACGCACAACACACGCGGCCGCATAGAGAAGAGAAACACTGGGACGCCACTCCCAAGGTATCATCCGACGCACGACTTCGCTCGCAATAATTAAACCGGCCACCTCGCGCTGCGCGTCTCCCGACAACTGGGCGAGACAGCGACACGAGATACACACCGCTACGCGTAATCAGACGCCGCCGCCGCCGCCGCCGCCGCCGCCGCTGCCGCAGCAGAAGACTTCACAAACGACACAGCTGCCGCTCTCCGAACCAGAATATTCCGTAAGATACAGTTGTACAAATCTTCAATAAAAGTTATTCTTATGTAAAAATGATGTTTCATTCGACCTCATACCCGAGCCAAGGAAGAACCCACCCTGCCCACATGTTGTTAAGAGGGAAAAGTTAATTTATTTAATATTTTCACCCTGACAGAATGCTTTAGAATGCTCATCCTGACAATTGACTTGCATCAAAAGAGAAAACCCAGTTACATTTAGTGACAGAAGTGTCACATTTAGTAACACAACTGTTACATTTCGCATCAGAAGCCGTTATAGTTGTTACACGCTATCCAAAATTAGTGCTGAATCATTTCTGGTGCACTACAGACCGTAAATCGCAGGGGTGAACGACGGCTGTGGAGATGTGTACGGGTAAATAGACGTGCATTTGTTAAGCAGCTGAGCCCCCCTCCCAGTCGAAACAAGGGGCTACTAGCAATGTCTGTTCAGCGACCGATCAGCGAATGTTGCTGAGTATGGGCCTATGCAGTAGCCGCCTGGTTCATGCACCCACGGTGACAGTTGTTCATCGGCGACGAAGGCTGGAGATTGAACGCCAGTACCACAGCAGCTCATCCAATGAATGGTGACAGGTAACATTCTCACACGAAGCATCTTTTATGCTGCGCCGGACAGATAGCTGTTGGCGTGTACGGATTGAAACTCTGTAAGCAAACATCCTGCAACCAACAAAGATCGTTATGGTCCGGGGAATGTTTTCGTTGCATTTCCTGGGTAATTTAGTCCTTCTGGAAGGAACAATGGATCAACGAAAGTATGCATTTATCCTTGAGTAGTCGCCGGCCGAAGTGGCCGTGCGGTTAAAGGCGCTGCACTCTGGAACCGCAAGACCGCTACGGTCGCAGGTTCGAATCCTGCCTCGGGCATGGATGTTTGTGATGTCCTTAGGTTAGTTAGGTTTAACTAGTTCTAAGTTCTAGGGAACTAATGACCTCAGCAGTTGAGTCCCATAGTGCTCAGAGCCATTTGAACCTTGAGTAGTCCTAGAAGGCACAATGGATCAACTCAAGCATGAATCTTGACTAAGTACACTCCTACATGCAGTTTATCCTCGGCACCACGGCATTTACCATCAGGATAACGCTACGTGTCACATTCATCCGAGTCCCTGAATGAATTTTTCGTAGCCCCCTGACCACCAGACTCACCGTATTTAAACCCAATCGAGAATCTACGGGCTCTTCGCGCCATTGAGCCTCAACCGAGAAACCGAGCGCAGCAGGTCACAGCACTGGAGTAGTCATGGCTCCACGTATCTGAGTCTGATGAGAAATACTCAAGTACTGAACTGTTTCTTTTATTTTGTCAGCCTTTTCTTTCGTGAGAGAAACGAAATGATTGTGTGGCACTGATGGTCGGGAAGCTCCATCCGGGAAAGTTCGGCCGCCGAGTTGCAAGTCTTATTGTAGGTGACGGCACGTGGGGCGACTTCCGTGCGCTTATGAAGAAGTGATAATGAGGACAACACAACACCCAGTTCAAGAACGGAGAAGATCTCCAACAGGGCCACGAATCTATCCCGGGCCCTCTTCTGGGTAGGCAAGCACGTAATAGCTAAGCAGGCGGACTTCTTGAGGGAATTACATTTCCTTAAACTTCTTCCGATTAATTTCAACTTGACTTCTGCTTTTCCTACAGCTAGTTTCATGTGGTCAATGAATTTTAGGTAGTCCGCCTCGGCAACTGCGCGGTCTACGCGGCGATTTGCTAACAGAAGCGGTCTCGGTTCGATTCCCGGCTTGGTCGGACATTTCTTCTGCTCGAGGACTGGGGGTTGAGGTGTCCTTACGTTCGTATCATCAGAAATGACATTCCACTGTTGAGGTAACTGGGCGGGCACATGCGAAAAAGCAATAAATTAAATATATCCCTTAGCTTTTCCAGATGATGTGATCTTACATTAGAAAGAACGATAGACAGCAATGGGATATTAAATCAAGCGTAATGGGTGCATCAACTACTTTTTCTTCTCAAATGGGAGTTTTAAAAGCATCTAAGGAGTTTCATGTATCCCCATCAATGTTGGAAAGACGTATTCGTATAGCTCAAAATATCTCAACTGCATAGTTGACAAGCCGGAAAATACATCTGGTGCACGAGACGTCAAATTCAATAAAGTAAATAACAAATGACATTTAAGTATTTTCTTATTTTTAGAGGTTTTTTTTGAAGATTCGATATTCCTTAGCGTAAGTTGTCCGTTAAACTACTTTATGTCTTAATTTTAAGATGATGTTCATAATAATTTCAACGCTTATGCAGGAAAAAATTGTCATATCCTCTTCTGCCCCCTGGATGGAACAGAACGCGAAATATTCAAGCATACCTCTGAAAAACTGGGAAAAATAAATAGCACACAGTTGTAAGTGATTTTCAAATAAAATGCCTTTAGTTATACTACAAGATGAGTTGTTACACCTTTAAGAAGTGTTTTCTTGTGTTGCTTTGTTTTAACAAAATGTGCATTGAGCATCCCATTCCGTCCTCAGTTCCCAAACGTGTATCAGTGCGTTTTTTAAGCTTAGTATTAAACATATCACTTTTGTTGACGTATTAGTCCAGAAAAAGCGAAAAGATCGCAAGGTCGGATTGCAGTCGTATTTTTGTTTGCAGTTCTGCACAGTTAACTTAGGGAAAAACATGTAACTGTTTTGTTTTCTTCCCAACAATTTAAGCGGAGCTTGTCCATTCGTTATCAAGTTGCTATTTCCGAAAAGTAGCATAAATCTTAAGTTTTTTTATATTGAAATTTTCGTACTAGTGGTTTGTTTACATACAGTTTGCGTGCATTAGAGTTACATCATAGATTGAATTCTTCTGTAATATGATTAATTAACAAATACTCCAGTTATGTGAGTGCTGAATCGTTGTTGTAAGTGGAAATAATTAATGTTTTACCTTATATCATACACCTGGAGCACTAACCCTTCAGTCTAATTTTTGTGGCTCGTAAATAACGAAAATTTGCATAGTGTGTTATTTAATTCTAGTCTAAGCGTGTAATCTGTATTACAATTAGTTATAACTATGTATGTTGCCGTAGGGTAGTCAGAATGAGGGTGGTATGTGTAGAGTATGGACTGGAATTTCACTGGGGTGACTGTAGTGGAAAACTGAATGGAGAACTCAACGAGGCTCTCCCATGGCACCTAAGGCACTGCAAAAAAGGCAAGAGAATTGCTGAGCGGGAGATAATGATTTGTGCCGTTCAGGCTGAATTGGAACATGTAAAATTTGAACTAGTTAGGTTTAAGGGGGGAAAAGTTCGTGGCACTAGGTAAAGGAATGGAGGAAAGTGGAACATCTCTTCAACTTCATCTACATTTGAGCTTATAGTACCGAATGATTTTTTGTTAACTGAAGTAGGAGGGGAAGAGCTTAATCTAGCTGTAGGCGAGAGGAGGGTGCAGCAGACTTATCAGATAAACTCATTGTAGGGCGGTAACAAAAGAGAGTAGGAAGAAAAGTGACTTGCTCCTAGGCAGTAGACTGGGAAGTGTTTAGGCCTAATCGTACAGAACGAATTAGGAGCAGGCAACCAGGTTACAAATACTGTGAATCCAGTTGCTGCCCTTAACCAGGTGACATAGGGCATAGAAATTTGTGCAAAGGTTTTGGCAAAGATGATTAGTTTACTGCACTAGCGGAGAACAGCCTGGCTACGGACAGCAATTACAGCATATGGGGTGATGTGGATAAAATAGGAGTAGCAACTATAAGCACAAATGTGAGTTTTGTGGAGGTCCTACAACGGCATGACCAGCCCTGGATCAACTTTGCTGTGAGTCGTGTGCACAATGAGTTGAGTTGGCTGCTGCTGACTGAAATGAAATCTCATATGAGTACAGTGCCTCTTTCTGTAATTAAGAGATTGGGATATACCATACTTGGACTACACCCGAATAGGAAAGGGAAAGATAGGTTGACTGAGCTTCTTGCAAATAATATGCGGGAGGCCACCATCACACAAAGCTGTGGTTTTGGTGAAAGAGAGGCACCATTTTTAATACTCAGGCACCTTGTTTCGAAAGAAGTCAGAATAACAGAAGAGTTCCATAAAATGCTTAGGAATGCACAGAAAAATAAGATTAGCTTATTTAATCAAAATATCAGCGTACTGAGCAATAAGGTAGATGTTCTCGTGTGTTTCAAAAACTTAGAGAGTTCTGAAAAGAAAGACATCCTCTATCTGAGCACCACATAACCACAAGGCTAAGTAAGGTGTTATAAAAGTTAAACTTATTGTAAAAGTTATTATAAAAGATTGCACTGTAGCAGTTTACTCATGGAGAACTAACATGGAAAGCTGACAAATTAGGAATCTTGATTTCTTACTGTGATATATGTCAGACAGCATCAAGCAGTTAATCCACCATAATGAACTCAATGCAGATTTTCTGAAGGATTCTGATAGGAAAATATGATCTGAAAATCCTACATGGATCATACAGTTAGATCTCGGTGTTTCACTTTCCAACACAGTTGGATCAAGACAATAGGACG
This sequence comes from Schistocerca nitens, assembly GCF_023898315.1. Lineage (NCBI taxonomy): Eukaryota > Metazoa > Arthropoda > Insecta > Orthoptera > Acrididae > Schistocerca > Schistocerca nitens. Next base: position 390,833,720 of record NC_064615.1, read on the forward strand.
TGAACTGATAGTTTTCTTTGGTGAAACTCAAAGACGGAAATTAATCGTTTACCCACTATCAAATGCTGTCTCTTATCATCATGCACAGTTAATTAGTATAAATAAGTGTGTTCTATTATCAATACTTCTCAGTGGAAATCAGAATAACTATTGATTCCAGGACAAATGTTTTTAAAAGTAGTTCACATAAAATTTATTCTATTTCGTGATAAACTCATATCATTATTCGGAAATAGCCCTTCACATAAGCTAATCAAGAAGGACATTAAACAGCCACGTAAAAACCATGGATCATTAAATACACTCCTGGAAATGGATAAAAGACCACATTGACACCGGTGTGTCAGACCCACCATACTTGCTCCGGACACTGCGAGAGGGCTGTACAAGCAATGATCACACGCACGGCACAGCGGACACACCAGGAACCGCGGTGTTGGCCGTCGAATGGCGCTAGCTGCGCAGCATTTGTGCACCGCCGCCGTCAGTGTCAGCCAGTTTGCCGTGGCATACGGAGCTCCATCGCAGCCTTTAACACTGGTAGCATGCCGCGACAGCGTGGACGTGAACCGTATGTGCAGTTGACGGACTTTGAGCGAGGGCGTATAGTGGGCATGCGGGAGGCCGGGTGGACGTACCGCCGAATTGCTCAACACGTGGGGCGTGAGGTCTCCACAGTACATCGACGTTGTCGCCAGTGGTCGGCGGAAGGTGCACGTGCCCGTCGACCTGGGACCGGACCGCAGCGACGCACGGATGCACGCCAAGACCGTAGGATCCTACGCAGTGCCGTAGGGGACCGCACCGCCACTTTCCAGCAAATTAGGGACACTGTTGCTCCTGGGGTATCGGCGAGGACCATTCGCAACCGTCTCCATGAAGCTGGGCTACGGTCCCGCACACCGTTAGGCCGTCTTCCGCTCACGCCCCAACATCGTGCAGCCCGCCTCCAGTGGTGTCGCGACAGGCGTGAATGGAGGGACGAATGGAGACGTGTCGTCTTCAGCGATGAGAGTCGCTTCTGCCTTGGTGCCAATGATGGTCGTATGCGTGTTTGGCGCCGTGCAGGTGAGCGCCACAATCAGGACTGCATACGACCGAGGCACACAGGGCCAACACCCGGCATCATGGTGTGGGGAGCGTTCTCCTACACTGGCCGTACACCACTGGTGATCGTCGAGGGGACACTGAATAGTGCACGGTACATCCAAACCGTCATCGAACCCATCGTTCTACCATTCCTAGACCGGCAAGGGAACTTGCTGTTCCAACAGGACAATGCACGTCCGCATGTATCCCGTGCCACCCAACGTGCTCTAGAAGGTGTAAGTCAACTACCCTGGCCAGCAAGATCTCCGGATCTGTTCCCCATTGAGCATGTTTGGGACTGGATTAAGCGTCGTCTCACGCGGTCTGCACGTCCAGCACGAATGCTGGTCCAACTGAGGCGCCAGGTGGAAATGGCATGGCAAGCCGTTCCACAGGACTACATCCAGCATCTCTACGATCGTCTCCATGGGAGAATTGCAGCCTGCATTGCAGCGAAAGGTGGATATACACTGTACTAGTGCCGACATTGTGCATGCTCTGTTGCCTGTGTCTATGTGCCTGTGGTTCTGTCAGTGTGATCATGTGATGTATCTGACCCCAGGAATGTGTCAATAAAGTTTCCCCTTCCTGGGACAATGGATTCACGGTGTTCTTATTTCAATTTCCAGGAGTGTATATTGAAGTATTTGCGAAAGGAAAACGTACTTGTTGGCAAGAACAAGTAGAGATATTGCGGCAGTTGCACGTTACTAAAACTACTCAAAATTACTAAGAAAGGTTATCAAGTATTCAAAGAACGTGCAGATAGTGTCAGAAATCAGTAATTCCGACAACTGACTCAAGGCTATATATAATGTAATGAAAAGAGACAGGACAACCAGCCCCAGAAAAGGATAACATCACTATTGAACTGAATGATGAGTCACAGAAGTCAATGTTGCGCGATAATTCGTGCCATTATCCAGATATTACGGAAGTATGGTTCTCTCAACGCACATTTTTAATCATTCGTGCGCTCGGATTGTTTATCAAGCAACCCGCTTCGGTGCGGCCCCCGTAATTCCCCAACGCGAGGTATTGTGTGCGGAGTTTAGTGAGAGGTTAGTGACGTCGATGAACCCACGAGCTGTAGTGCGACGCCTCCGGAGCCGGTATGGGAGGACGGCTAAACTGCGCCTCTTGAAAGTCGTGGTCGGTAAGCAATATTTGCAATACACGGTAAACGGTACCGCATGGCGCTTCCTTTACGCTTTACCCTATACCTTTCTTTGCCGATATCATAGACAATTGATCGGATGAATACGTACTAGATATAGAAGAAAATAGTGGGTTGACGTTCGGTGCATGTGTACAAGAGGATGACGACGGCGATAATGAAGCTACCATTTCACCACTGCCACATACATCGAACACTTACATTGCTTCAAAGGGGCTAGGGAATGCATCAAGAAAATACGAGGTCGAGTTGATGAAGTTCCCATGTTAATAATTCAACCAGTACAATCAGGGACGTAATTCTGACTGGGGAGAAATCTCTTAAGGGGATTCCCAAGGCTCAATCTTAGCTCGACTATTAAGCCCCATATATATTTCTTTGGAGATTTGTGGTAAGGTCTTATGGGACCAAACTGCTGAGATCTTCGGTCCCTAAGCTTACACACTATTTAATCTAACTTAAACTAACTTACGTTAAGGACGACACACACACCCACGCCCGAGGGAGGACTCGAACCTCCGACGGAGGGAGCCGCACGGACCGTGACAAGACGTCTTACACCGCGCGGCTACCTCGCATATATAAATCATGATCTTTCGTGTAATATAGAACAAGCAGAATTGGTTCTTTTTGCAGAAGTCACTAGTATTGCAATCAATCTAAGCATACATACAGAAACAGAAAAATAGTAAGAAATATTCTTAAAAGAATCATTGTCTGATCTTTTTGCGAATGGTCTCATCCTCAATATTGAAAAGACACAACATATTCAGTTCTGCACATCGGGGGTACTACAACATTGCCAAGTGAGACACATGATGAGGAAATAATAAATAGGGTAGAAACTTGAAACTTCTTTGGTGCCTATATTTAGGAGAGTTTAAACTGGAAAAAGCACATATCGGAGCTCCTAAAAAGACTTAGTTCATCCAGATTTGCACTTATAATCGTTCCATATCTTGGGGAGGGACAAATCAGGACGTTTACATGTTTTGCATATTTTGATTCAGTAATGTTATATGGAATAATGACCTGCGGTAACTCATCTTTAAGAAATAAAATCTTCATTGCACAAACACCTGTTGTAAGAATAATATGTGGTGCTCAGCCACGATCGTCTGGTAGACATCTGTTTAAGGAGTTGAGCATTCTGACTACTGCTTCACAGTGTATTTATTCCCCTTTGTTGTAAATAATCCACTACGATATTTTACGTTCTGTTGGGGCCGCAGCATAGTATACGTCGGTATAAAACGTAATGGAAATGAGTACTCCAAACCAGCTGCAAAAAGGTAATTCCAAACCAGCTGCAAAAAGGTAATATGTTTTACTTAATGTTTTACGCGACAGCTTGTTTTGGCTTATTGTCATTATCAAGTGACGTCTAGCCGGAAGTGACGACCATATATTCCTTTCTTGCAGCTGGTTTGGAGCATTCATTTCCATTACGTCTTATACCGACGTATACTATGATGCGGCCTCAACAGAACGTAAATTATCGTAGTGGATTATTTACAACAAAAGGGAATAATTATGGCCGGCCGGAGTGGCCGTGCGGTTCTAGGCGCTGCAGCCTGGAACCGCAAGACCGCTACGGTCGCAGGTTCGAATCCTGCCTCGGGCATGGATGTGTGCCATGTCCTTAGGTTGGTTAGGTTTAAGTAGTTCCAAGTTCTAGGGGACTGATGAGCTCAGAAGTTGGGTCCCATAGTGCTCAGAGCCATTTTTGGAATAATTATACTGTGAAGCAGTAGTCAGAATGCTCAACTCGTTAAACAGATGTCTTCAAGACTATCGTGGGTGAGCCCCGCTTATTATTGTTACAACAGGTGTTTGAGCAATGAAGATTTTATTTCTTAAAGATGAGTTACCACAGGGCATTATTCCACATTACATTACAAAACCAAAATAGGCAAAACATGTAAGCGGCCTACAGTTCAAAAGGAACAATGATGTACGTAATTACAATACCGGTGGGAAAATTTACATTCATAACTTGACGTTAAGGTTCTCTTTAGCACAAACAGGAGATAGCACAAAAAGCAGTCCACAATGCTGCAACAAATTTTTTTTATCACTTACCTAGTGATGCAACAGTCTGACAGACAGCAATGTAAAATTTCAAACCAAGTGAGAAACTTTCTTCCTGATAACTGCTTTTATTCCGTAGACGAATTTCTGTTATTGTCACGTTTAAAATGTCTTGGGTAGGAATTACAAACTAATATCCCTATATTTAAAAAAATTAAACAAAATAAAGAAACATGTAAATATTCAGCATGTAGCCATGTTTAAAAATTAAACTGCAAAGTGAACGTAAAATGACTCGTTCCATATCATTACGATTTATCGAGCAAAATAATCCACGGAAAATGAAACTAACTAGCTTACACAAATAATGTCCTCCCAAAAGAACATTGCCAAAGCGTGTGGCATGGGGATAAGGATGAATCTGATTACGCAGACGACCACAAATTAAGGTTGCCATTATTATACCTATTGCAGTATACGTCGGTAACCTACTGCTATAGATATTTCCTCTGGTTTCGCATTCTACTCAAAAGTTGTCGCTACATTGTGAATGTAGTTGCTCAAAATGGTTCAAATGGCTTTAAGTACTATGGGGCTTAACATCTGAGGTCATCAGTCCCATAGACTTAGAACTACCGAAACCTAACTAACATATGGACATCACACACATCCATGCCCGAGGCAGGATTCGAACCTGAGACCGTAGCAGCAGCGCGGCTCCGGACTGAAGCGCCTAGAACCGCTCGGCCACATTGGCCGGCGAACTTAATTTCCCCACAGAATTTGCGACCTCTTTGCACAGCTAATTTTATTTTGGTAGAGATGTTAGGTGCTATAGTATGGGGTCCATGGGTTGCAGGCGTTTACTCCATACGACATTAGAGCGAAATGTTGTTGTTGTGGTCTTCAGTCCTGAGACTGGTTTGATGCAGCTCTCCATGCTACTCTATCCTGTGCAAGCTTCTTCATATCCCAGTACCTACTGCAGCCTACATCCTTCTGAATCTGCTTAGTGTATTCATCTCTTGGTCTCCCTCTACGATTTTTACCCTCCACACTGCCCTCCAATACTAAATTGGTGATCCCTCGATGTCTCAGAACACGTCCTACCAACCGATCCCTTCTTCTAGTCAAGTTGTGCCTCAAACTCCTCTTCTCCCCAATTCTATTCAATACCTCCTCATTAGTTATGTGATCTGCCCATATAATCTTCAGCATTCTTCTGTAGCACCACATTTCGAAAGATTCTATGCTCTTCTTGTCTAAACTATTTATCGTCCACGTTTCACTTCCATACATGGCTACACTCCATACAAATACTTTCAGAAATGACTTCCAGACATTTAAATCTATACTCGATGTTAACAAATTTTTCTTCTTCAGAAACGCTTTCCTTCCCATTACCAGTCTACATTTTATATCCTCTCTACTTCGACCATCATCAGTTATTTTGCTCCCCAAATAGCAAAACTCCTTTACTACTTTATGTGTCTCATTTCCTAATCTAATTCCCTCAGCCTCACCCGAATTAATTCGATTACATTCCATTATCCTCGTTTTGCTTTTGTTGATAATCATCTTATACCCTCTTTTCAAGACACTGTCCATTCCGTTCAACTGCTCTTCCAAATCCTTTACTGTCTCTGACAGAATTACAATGTCATCGGCAAACCTCAACCTTCTTATTTCTTCTCCATGGATTTTAATACCTACTCCGAACTTTTCTTTTGTTTCCTTTATTGCTTGCTCAATATACAGATTGAATAACATCGGGGATAGGCTACAACCCTGTCTCACTCCTTTCCCAACCACTGCTTGCCTTTCATACCCCTCGACTCTTGCTCACCAGATGGTAGAGTTTTGTCAGAACTGGCTCTCCCAAGGCTGTCAGTAGTTCTAATGGAATGTTGTCTACTCCGGGGTCCTTGTTTCGACTCAGGTCTTTCAGTGCTCTGTCAAACTCTTCACGCAGTATCATATCTCCCACTTCATCTTCATCTACATCCTCTTCCATTACCATAATATTGTCCTCAAGTACATCGCCCTTGTATAGACCCTCTATATACTCCTTCCACCTTTCTGCTTTCCCTTCTTTGCTAAGAACTGGGTTTCCATCTGAGCTCTTGATATTCATGGAAGTGGTTCTCCTTTCTCCAAAGGTCTCTTTAATTTTCCTGTAGGCAGTATCTATCTTACCCCTAGTGAGATAAGCCTCTACATCCTTAGATTTGTCCTCTAGCCGTGCCTGTTTAGCCATTTTGCACTTCCTGTCGATATCATTTTTGAGACGTTTGTATTCCTTTTTGCCTGCTTCATTTACTGCATTTTTATATTTTCTCCTTTCATCAATTAAATTCAATATTTCTTCTGTTACCCAAGGGTTTCTACCAGCCCTCGTCTTTTTACCTATTTGATCCTCCGCTGCCTTCACTATTTCATCCCTCAATGCTACCCATTGCTCTTATACTGCATTTCGTTCCCCCATTCCTGTCAACTGTCCCTTATGCTCTCCCTGAAACTCTGTACAACCTCTGGTTCTATCAGTTTATCCAGGTCCCACCTCCTTAAATTCCCACCTTTTTGCAGTTTCTTCAGTTTTAATCTACAGTTCATAACCAATAGAATGTGGTCAGTCCACATCTGCCCCTGGAAATGTCTTACAAATTAAAATCTGGTTCCTGAGTCTCTGTCTTACCATTATATAATCAATCTGATACCTTTTAGTATCTCCAGGGTTCTTCCATGTATACAACATTCTTTCAGGATTCTTGAACCATGTGTTAGCTATTATTAAGTTATGCTCTGCACAAAATTCTACTAGGAGGCTTCATCTTTCATTTCTGTCCCCCAATCCATATTCGCCTACTATGTTTCCTTCTCTCCCTTTTCCTACTCTCGAATTCCAGTCACCCATGACTATTAAATTTTCGTCTCCCTTCACTACCTGAATAATTTCTTTTATCTCATCATCATACATTTCATCAATTTCTTCATCATCTGCAGAGCTAGTCGGCATATAAACTTGTACTACTGTAGTAGGCGTGGGCTTCGTGTCTATCTTGGCCACAATAATGCGTTCACTATGCTGTTTGTAGTAGCTTACCCGTACTCCTATTTTTTTGTTCATTATTAAACCTACTGCTGCATTACCCCTATTTGATTTTGTATTTATAACCCTGTATTCACCTGACCAAATGTCTTGTTCCTCCTGCCACCGAACTTCACTAATTCCCACTATATCTAACTTTAACCTATCCATTTCCCTTTTTAAATTTTCTAACCTACCTGCCCGATTAAGGGATCTGACATTCCACGCTCCGATCCGTAGAACACCAGTTTTCTTTCTCCTGATAACGACGTCATCTTGAGTAGTCCCCGCACGGAGATCCAAATGGGGGACTATTTTACCTCCGGAATATTTTACCCAAGAGGATGCCATCATCATTTAATCATACAGTAAAACTGCATGCCCTCGGGAAAAATTACGGCTGTAGTTTCCCCTTGCTTTCAGCCGTTCGCAGTACCAGAACAGCAAGGCCATTTTGGTTAATGTTACAATGCCAGATCAGTCAATCATCCAGACTGTTGTCCCTGTAACTACTGAAAAGGCTGCTGCCCCTCTTCAGGATCCACACGTTTGTTTGGCCTCTCAACAGATACCCCTCCGTTGTGGTTGCACCTACGGTACGGCTATCTGTATCGTTGAGGCACGCAAGCCTCCCCACCAACGGCAAGGTTCATGGTTCATGGGGGGGAGTGCGAAATAGGGGGCTGTAAAGTTGCTCGGGTAATGGCGACACAAAATAAAAATGTAAATATCTAAAGTTGGTGCAACAACAACTGGCTGTGAACGATGTCCTCAACATAGTGAAGTATTATGTATTTGCTTGAAATGTTAATGTTGGTTTTCATGCATTGGTATCTAGTTAGACGTATCATGACAGGAGGTCTTTGAACGATGCAGCAGTCTACATGGGAACGTTTGTGTTCCAAAATTGGCTGAGATATCATCAGTGACATATTAAGTTGTTCATCGTGAGTTTCACTGTTCTCTGCAGATCCAAAAGCTAGGAGAATGGGTCGTTCTTCTTCTGTCTTGTAAGAACATTGCCTGTGTTGGTCTTCGCAGCTCTTTCCGTCCACGTTGATAGTGTCTCCCTTCATCCTCTGCACTTGACTTTGTACAGTTATCACACCAGTATCGTGCACGCGTTTCACCAAGCAGCTACACGTAGTCTTAACAGCTTGGCGCTTGTGAAACTATTCGTTGGCTGTTGTTAAATGAGGGCTTCAAAAAAATGGTTCAAATGGCTCTGAGCACTATGGGACTTAACGTCTGTGGTCATCAGTCCCCTAGAACTTAGAACTACTTAGACCTAACCAACCTAAGGACATCACATACATCCATGCCCGAGGCAGGATTCGAACCTGCGACCGGAGTGGTAACGCGGCTCCAGACTCAAGTGCCTAGACCGCACCGCCACGCCGGCCGGCAAATGAGGGCTTCTCTCCGAAGTATTCTGCGCCTGCAGATGCTACCAGGACGTACGCTTCACTTCAAATCCAAGTCATAGATATCTACTGGAACAGACTCGTTAAGTGAAACGCATTCTGATTACGTAAGACGTATGGTAAAATATAAAGACAGTATAGCCGGTATGTTACCAGATGCAGAAATTAACCTGTTAGCGCAAAAAAATTTTTGCAACTCTTATACTGCACATTTTCATACTTTTTCTGACTTCGCCGTTGCGAAGTATCTCTAGGATTTTCACTACGACATATGCTTGATTACCTTAACTAACCTGTCATTACACAGATTTTCAGTTTTTTGGGATAACTTCAACATTTGGATAATGTTTCTATTTTTATTCCTGTTTTTAGTTACACTACGCTTTCAACGTATCTCTGTATTCCTGGATAAATGGCAATCTAAATTCATAAGTTCTATGAATGCGGAATAACCCACTCCGCATATACAAATCCTCATTTTTGTGTATTCGTATAATGATACTACTTTCTCATTCTGACAATCGTCCGTTATATTCCTTTCATATCGATTCGTCGACTTCAAATTTTAACCTGATTGTGTACTCTCTCTCCGTTGTTCATATTGCTTGCATCTCTTATTGAGGGACTGTGATTAGACGCTTCCGTTTAAAGTACTTGTGACGATGACTGTGATCTACTGGGGCCTATTTTACGATCTTTGCTGTTTTCTTTGTACGTAATCGATATTGAAATAGAACGTATTGTACCTTCTGAGTGGTGCCTTTTCAGAACATGGAAACCATACTGCCGTGCAAAACTGAGTGAGAGTATCTTTCGCATGTAACATAGCCCAATGATACTTAGACTATACGTAGAAAGAACTGGTACAGTACAAGACAGAAGATAGATGAAAGAAAAACGCAGAGAGCCAACAGAAGTGACTTTAATTCACAAAATAATTTTACTGAAGTCACCGTGATTCGAATTGGTTCCCTGGATATTGCAAGAGGCGGGACGTCGTTCTTCACATGGTGTGTGATCACAACGGACGACTATGTATGCTCTGCAACGTGCTCCCATGTTGGCCACAAGCGACTGCCAAAGACTTCTTGTGGTAGGGCGTTCCATCCCACCACCAGCACGATTTACAACCATTGTATGGTCGTTGGTGCAGGTGGACGTGCTGCACAACGTCTTCCCAAAGCATCGGGGGAGAGCGCAGGCCACATTCACCGAATATCCTCTTGTTCCAAGAGCTCTTCCAAATGCACTGTTCGAACATAACACACTTTGTTTCAATGGCTGCTTCACCACCCCAGCCATGTGGATCCTTCCCTCCACCACCAGTTTTTCTGAAGTGCACAGACGGGAGCTATTCTTACAACACATTCTCTGTTCCCATATTATCCTGCCCTCGACCTACAGTGACGTACTGTCTCCACGCCATCCACCCAACAGTTTCCAACCCCTATGCCCTATCATCTCCTCCCCATTCTCATCTCCTGCACCGTTTATTTGCAGCCCTCTGCCAATGCATTTATCCATCTTTCCCCACTCCTCTCATTTTTTATTCCTTTTTTCCCCACCTCCGTGCCCGACAACCTCCTGACACTGCACCTGTTGGAGTCCAGTCCCTGCACACTCCCCCAGACAGAATTTGTCTCCCTCCCCACCCATATACTACTATACCTTCCCCTCCCCCTTCTCCTCCCACACCCCATCCACATTGCTGTTTGCATCCTACGTTACATTGCATTCTGGCCCGAGATGCTGGAGTTGGGGAGCGCATAGCGTGTGCGTGATAATGTTTTGTGTGTGTGTGTGTGTGTGTGTGTGTGTGTGTGTGTGTGTGTCTGTGTTTACTAATGAAGGCTATTGCTGAAAGCTACGTCTGTCTTTTCCTACAGTTCCATGTAGGAGTTTCCATATTTGACAGTTACAATGTATGGTAGTTGTCAATACCCCTTTTGGTCTGTATCAATATTTGCGGTTGCCCTTTGGAGTCATCAGCATTCCCGTTATTTTTCAACAGTTTTTGGAACAACTTACGGCGTGTGTGCCGGATTGTGCAAACTATTTGGATAACATTGTAGTTTCCAGTGCCTCCACCGAGGAAATTTACACAAATCCCGGTGCTCTTTTTTTCTGTTCGCCAAGTGGTTGGGTTGAAGTGTAATTCAGAAACATGGCAATTTTTTCAACCTTCTGTCATTTGTCTTGGGCTTGAAGTTTCTCGTAAGGTTCTGCAACCCCTGCATCAACATGTTTCCGCTGTTGTGTTGCTTCCACGCCCTATGTCAGTCAAAGAACTTTAGCTTTTTTTTACGCAAAGGGGCCTACTACCACAAACTTTTGTCTGGGGCAACTACAATTGTGCAGCCATTATATGTGTTGCTGCGCAAAAGGTCTCAGTTTTGATGATCACCAGGTTGTGAACCTGGTCAATCATACAAATGAAGTCAGGACCGAATACAGACCTGAAGAGACGTACATGTGGGAAGAGAACAGTGTCACGATAACGTTGACTGTTGAGTGTACCGTGTTCAAATATTTAGAGGTCACTGCGACTTTATGCCTCCACACACCATAACACGTGCAGTAATAAAACGATCATCTTCGACAATGTTCCGGGATGCATTGATGTTCCCACCACTCACTATATGAGGGTATCTCTAGCATTGTCGAACATGATCGTTTTGGTGGTGTAGGTGTTATGGTGGTGTGGGAAGGTTGCATAGGCGTACTGACCTCCAAAACATTGGACGCGGTACACACACATGTAAGCGTTATTGTGACACTGTACTCCTTCTCGAACTATGTTGTTTCAGGGGCGCAGACGGCACTGACTTGACTTTCGTGAATGACAGTGCTGGACCGCGTCAAACTGCGCTGCTGCAGGAGCCTTCTAACTATACCACCACTTGCAAAGTATGTTAGAAATCAGATTAATAATGTTGCTCACGCAGCATATGTTCGCCTTATCGGGCAACAACAAAGATATTGACTGTGGATGGTATCATCAGAATGGAAATAATGAAGTCACTGTAGAAAAGTCATTAATTTTGGCACTTATCTTGAATGGATTCCAACGTAGATTTCGTCGAAGTTGTTATGCCTCATCTTGTTGATTCTAGGGTGATTCCATTTTGACTGCTAGAAGGTAAATATCTGTATTTTAGCAACATTTAAAAACCTAATAAATGCGTTTTTCAGAAAATTCTTAATGATCAAACAATCCCAGATCAGTACAATGGTATGGTAGAAATAATTTTTGACTTGGTGTTCACGATCCAAATTTTTATTAAAGTTCTTTTAAATTTTACATGTTGTTGTTGTTGTTGATGATGTCTTCAGTCCTGAGACTGGTTTGATGCAGCTCTCCATGCTACTCTATCCTGTGCAAGCTTCATCTCCCAGTACCTACTGCAGCCTACATCTTTCTGAATCTGATTAGTGTATTCATCTCTTGGTCTCCGTCTACGATTTTTACCCGCCACGCTGCCCTCCAATACTAAATTGGAGATCCCTCGATGTCTCAGATCATCCTACCTACCGATCCCTTCTTCTAGTCAAGTTGTGCCACGAACTTCTCTTCTCCCCAGTCCTATTCAATACCTCCTCATTAGTTATGTGATCTGCCCATATAATCTTCAGCATTCTTCTGTAGCACCACATTTCGAAAGCTTCTATTCTCTTCTTGTCTAAACTATTTATCGTCTACGTTTCACTTCCGTACATGGCTACACTCCATACAAATACTTTCAGAAACGACTTCCTGACATTTAAATCTATTCTCGATGTTAACAAATTTCTCTTCTTCAGAAACGCTTTCCTTCCCATTGCCAATCTACATTTTATATCCTCTCTACTTCGACCATCATCAGTTATTTTGCTCCCCAAATAGCAAAACTCCTTTACTACTTTAAGTGTCTCATTTCCTAATCCAATTCCTTCAGCATCACCCGACTTAATTCGATTACATTCCATTATCCAAGTTTTGCTTTTGTTGGTGATCATCTTATACCCTCTTTTCAAGACACTGTCCATTCCGTTCAACTGCCCTTCCAAATCCTTTGCTGTCTCTGACAGAATTACAATGTCATCGGCGAACCTCAAAGATTTTATTTCTTCTCCAAGGATTTTAATACCTACTCCGAACTTTTCTTTTGTTTCCTTTATTGCTTGCTCAATATATAGATTGAATAACATCGGGGATGGGCTACAACCCTGTCTCACTCCCTTCCCAACCACTGCTTGCCTTTCATACCCCTCGACTCTTATAACTGCCATCTGCTTTCTGTACAAATTGTAAATAGCCTTTCGCTCCCTGAATTTTACCCTTGCCACCTCCAGAATTTGAAAGAGAGTATTCCAGTCAACATTGACAAAAGCTTTCTCTAAGTCTACAAATGCTAGAAACGTAGGTTTGTCTTTCCATAATCTTCCTTCTAAGATAAGTCGTAAGGTCAGTATTCCCTCACGTGTTCCAACATTTCTACGGAATCCAAATTGATCTTCCCCGAGGTTGGCTTCTATCAGTTTTCCATTCGTCTGTAAAGAATTCGCGTTAGTATTTTGCAGCTGTGACTTATTAAACTGATAGTTCGGTTATTTTCACATCTGTCAACACCTGCTTTCTTTGGGATTGGAATTATTATATTCTTCTTGAAGTCTGAGGGTATTTCGCCTGTCTCGTACATCTTGCTCACCAGATGGTAGAGTTTTGTCAGAACTGGCTCTCCCAAGGCTGTCAGTAGTTCTAATGGAATGTTGTCTACTCCGGGGGCCTTGTTTCGACTCAGGTCTTTCAGTGCTCTGTCAAACTCTTCACACAGTATCATATCTCCCATTTCATCTTCATCTACATCCTCTTCCATTACCATAATATTGTCCTCAAGTACATCGCCCTTGTATAGACCCTCTATATACTCCTTCCACCTTTCTGCTTTCCGTTCTTTGCTTGGAACTGGGTTTCCATCAAAGCTCTTGATGTTCATACAAGTGGTTCTCCTTTCTCCAAAGGTCTCTTTAATTTTCCTGTAGGTAGTATCTATCTTACCCCTAGTGAGATAAGCCTCTACATCCTTACATTTGTCCTCTAGCCATGCCTGTTTAGCCATTTTACACTTCCTCTCGATATCATTTTTGAGACGTTTGTATTCCTTTTTGCCTGCTTCATTTACTGCATTTTTATATTTTCTCCTTTCATCAATTAAATGCAACATTTCTTCTGTTACCCAAGGGTTTCTACCAGCTCTCGTCTTTTTACCTATTTGATCCTCCGCTGCCTTCTCTATTTCATCCCTCAATGCTACCCATTCCTCTTCTACTGTATTTCTTTCCCCCATTCCTGTCAATTGTTCCCTTGTGCTCTCCCTGAAACTCTGTACAACCTCTGGTTCTTTCAGTTTATCCAGGTCCCATCTCCTTAAATTCCCACCTTTTTGCAGTTTCTTCAGTTTTAATCTACAGTTCATAACCAATAGATTGTGGTCAAAGTCCACATCTGCGCCTGGAAATGTCTTACAATTTAAAACCTGGTTCCTAAATCTCTGTCTTACCATTATATAATCAATCTGATTCCTTTTAGTATCTCCAGGGTTCTTCCATGTATACAACCATCTTTCATTATTCTTGAACCAAGTGTTAGCTATCATTAAGTTATGCTCTGCACAAAATTCTACCAGGCGGCTTCCTCTTTCATTTCTGTCCATCCAATCCATATTCACCTACTATGTTTCCTTCTCTCCCTTTTCCTACTCTCGAATTCCAGTCACCCATGAATATTAAATTTTCGTCTCCCTTCACTACCTGAATAATTTCTTTTATCTCATCATACATTTGATCAATTTCTTCATTATCTGCAGACCTAGTTGGCATATAAACTTGTACTACTGTAGTAGGCGTGGGCTTCGTGTCTATCTTGGCCACAATAATGCGTTCGCTATGCTGTTTGTAGTAGCTTACCGGCACTCCTATTTTTTTGTTCATTATTAAAGCTACTGCTGCATTACCCCTATTTGATTTTGTATTTATAACCCTGTATTCACCTGACCAAAAGTCTTGTTCCTCCTACCACCGAACTTCACTAATTCCCGCTATATCTAACTTTAACCTATCCATTTCCCTTTTTAAATTTTCTAAACTACCATCCCGATTAAGGGATCTGACATTCCACGCTCCGATCCGTAGAACACCAGTTTTCTTTCTCTTGATAACGAGATATACTTCATCCTAATTGTCACATCATCAAGAAAACAGTTTTGTATCAGTCTTCTGATATTTAATTTCCACTTTAACCAAACACAAGACTTGACTGTTCTCTTATAAAGCTAAATAACAACTTAACTTCTGCAATGTGAAACAAAGACTGCTCTGTGCGCATTCGCACCAAAACGGTTACAAGTAAGTCAAAGATTATGGCAGTCTCACAGAAATGAATACACACAAGAACCATATCACTGTAATATATATATTGATACATCGTGGTACCTATACATTAATAAAACCAAATATGAATATTGTCACAAAAATATGTATGTTACTTCGCAGAAAAGTAGTACGATATTACTGGTATCGAGAACTGGGGTTGGAGTGCCGTAATGCTCACGTAAATAATGAACCATTACAACCTGCAACACTCCCGATTAGTAGTACGTCGATTGTTATTAAGCGAAATAACAGCCCAGCTTTAATTTTTATATTTCTGCGACCTAAAACATAAGAGTTAATCAGATTTAACTTCTTCAGGAATTGTTTATAATCATAAGTCGGACAGTTGAGGGCCAACAGCCCAGTTGAGGGCCAGCAGCCAACCTGTATGTGTGCTAGACACACTGAACCTGGATCTGGAGTTACGGGCTGGGTTGCGATTTCGTGTGACAGCAGAGTCACGCTGGTGGTTATTCCACGCACCCTGCCTGCAAATTTGTACATGTGTTCGGTGAATCGGCGTGTTGTGCTGCCATTCACGAACAGCATTCCGGAGCATGTTTGCCATCAGGATAAAGCTGGCCCACATACCGCTGTTGTAACTCAACATGCCCTACAGAGCGTCGACATGTTGCCTTGGTCCGCTCGGTACTAGATCTGTCCCCGATTGAGCACGTACGGGACATCATAGTACTACTCCAACGTCATTAATCGTCTCTGTATTAACGGGCCAAGTGCATCAGGTATGGAACTCAGTGCCATAAACTGACATCTGGCACCTGTACAAGATAATACATACACGTTTCCATACTTCCATTCAGCACTCTGGTGGTTATACCGATTATTAATGTACCAGCGTCTCACATTTGCAATGGCTTACCTCGCACTTACATTAACCTGTTCTCCTGCTGTGTTAATCAGTTAAATATGATACTTAGGCAAATGTATGACATAGATCTCATCATTGCACATTAATTATTTTTTATTATTGCGTTTTTTCCACTGTCAGTGTAGTTGCTTTTCTAAGACGTAATTCGCAAACTGCAGTGGAATATTTATCCGCAAGGTTTGACCTTATTTGTTCTTCTGGTTACGCTGGTTATTAATGTCCAACATTTTACCTTTGCAACGGCTTACCTCGCGCATACAGTCACCTGTGCTCTTGCAGTGTTAATCACATAAATATGTTACTTAGACAAATCTAAACCCGAAATTTCATAATCCTACATTAATTAATTTTTGTTGATTCCTTTTCTATGTCAGTGTATAAAGGCAAGGTGAAGAAACACATGACACTCATTTGTTCTACTGTTTCGGATGGAGTGAGGATATTTTCAGTTGTACTAAATTTGTGTTAAACAAAGCTTGCTCGGTGGGTTGAACCAGGTCAAGTGTAGCGATTATACGTCGATCAGCAACAAGATCGTCTTTCACCACACATATACTGAAGCTACCGTCTGGACAAGAATGATGATCGCAGGCGACCTCTATATCATTGCAAAAATTTTCCACACATTTATATTTCCATGTAGAAAAAGAGTTCCGCGGATGCGAACCCCACACTTCTTTACGGCAGAAGTATGGGCCGTGACAAGAGAAAGCTGCGATTTATGATATACGCCCCAGCAGGCCACGTACAATTTCTGCAAGGTGATATATCTGCCTCGGCTATTTCCCCAGACACTCGTAACGGCGGACTGTCGGGCTCGCGGCACGCCTTGTAGCGCGGAACGGACCTGGCCGGCCCTAGCGCCACAGCTGTAGCGGAACTCCGCCCAATGACCCCATAAAAGTGATTTACATTACGGGTCAGTAATTCTGCACGTGCCAGCTCTCAGGATCCTAACAGCATAGAAGGTTACGTCAATATTTTAAAGATCCTAGACCTCAAAGCGAACAAGTTTGCTTAACACTTCCATGCTGAGAGGCCGGTGGCAATGTATAATTCTATTCCCTGACGTTTCGACTCCGACTGCGACAGAAATCTTCGGATACAAAAACTAACTGCGATAAGGGCTGGAGTGGCACCTGAATTTATGGAACTATATAGAAGGCACCACCATTCGTCGCGTCAAGCCGAATACTTAATTGTCTCTGGCCAGCATTATCATTCTCGATTAAAATTAATCATTAGTCATTCTGTTGGCACGAAGTTGCCGTGAAATTACTATTAACAAGTAATTACAACTGCAAATTATACTGTTGAGTGGTACTTACGATAGGTAAATAAATTAGTGAAATCAGTGTGAAGTAGAAATTAGAAAATAAATGAAAACTAAGTTTAGTTTAGAAGAATTACACACTGGCAAACAGGGGGCAGAGTAGCAGTGACAGAAGAGCCAATGAGCATGAAGTCAGCAAGTCAGGAGAATCCATCGCCCTCTGCACATAAGTGGAAGCTGTCGATTCAGCCGTCAGGGCATCACCCGACCGGCTCACGTGTTTCTCCATTGTCACATGTGATCAAAGGTCCTCGCCTACATTCCAAGAGCCAATGACCGACGTTAAGAAGATTCTTCGAGTAGCTTTTCAACTTGACAGAAGAGGCAATGACCGTGAAGTCGTTCACCTCCAGTGAACTGAAGTGAATAAATACGTGAGACACAGTGGGCAGGACAAGAGGAGTAGTTTTCAGTTCAGTTCAGTTCCAGTACAGTTCAGTTGGTGCTGAAGACCGTCATGCAGGAAGAGACTACATCGTACACAGAAGCAGCAAGTCCGCCGCTGTAATGGAATAGCAAGCAGCAGCCTCGCCGCCAGAATACAGAAGTTAGAAGGTATTTTAAGACTGATTTTTACGTACCCGGGTGACTCGTGAGGACGGGAAGGAGATGGCCTCACATCAGCAGTCACCTGTGAACTGGGATGAAGATCTGACAGCCGAAGACTGGCAAGCTGGAGTCCGTTGTTCGAGTCCGGGACACTGGCCTACCCCCGCCGCGCCGCTCCGCTGGCCGACACACAACACTGACACGCGGCCGCATAAAGAAGAGAAACACTGGGACGCCACATCCAAGGTATCACCATCCGATTCACGACTTCGTTCTCACTAATTAAACGGACCACCTCGCGCTGCGCGTCTCCAGTCAACTGGGCGAGACAGCGACACGAGATACACACCGCCAGGCGTAATCAGACGCCGCCGAACGCGCAGCATGAAGGCTTCGCAAACGACACAGCTGCCGCTCTCCCAGCCAGAACAATCCAGTAAGAAAACTGTTGTACAAAACTTCAATAAAAGTTATCTTATGTAAAAATGCTCTTTCATTCTACCGCATACCCGTGTCAACAAAGGACCCACCCTGCCCACATGTTGTTAAGAGAGAAAAAGTAATTTATTTAGTGTTTTTTCACCCTGTCATAATGCTTTAGAATCAAATGCCCTTTGCAGTAATGCTCATCCTGACAATTGACTAGCATCAAAAGAGAAAACCCAGTTACAATACTATGTAACTTTCCCTTACAAATCGATATAAATACTACTGCACCGTATCTTTTGCTATTTTCGACATAGATCTAACTATGGTCTCTCAATTATTAGATTTACTGAGGATCCTTATAGATTTAAATAAAAAGTATCGGTAAAAATAACTTTAAATTTTGTGGTGGTAACAATCATTAACTGGTCTGATGATGGTTATTAGGTAACTGAATCCAACAGCCGATCAATTTAAGAAGGTTATCAGGGAATCCAAATTGATTTACCTAGAAAATCAAAGCCGTTTGATCGCACAAGGAATCTATAAGGGCCGCTAGTTACATAGATTGGAATTTTTATTGTATGGGCATTAGGACTTTTCCAAAGGTATGTTTTTATATGTAACATTTTGTTTGTTAATTTGCTAACTCTGGAGACTTCCGCGGAGGCTGTAAAGTCGCAGTTAGTATTTTCGAACTTGAATGAGGTCAGCAACCAAAACTATTTACACATTGCTATGCAACGGTCGAAGTGTGACGTCATCATACCGCTGGTTACGATCGAGGAATCGCGCCCACTGGGTTTTGCAGCTTGTCCTTAGCACTAAGGATCACATCTTGTCTGATCTTAAACCTCTTTGCTTCCTGTGGAAGATGTTTTTGTGTTTTTTATTTTGTATAAGCTCACAGTAGATACAAGCGAAGTAATAATTAGATCTCGATAAAACCGTAACGTCGGAGGTAGCTATTTTGACACAGAGGCAAACAGCGCACAACGTCGTAAAAAATGTGGAGTGTCTACTGAAAGGGCGCCAGCTGACTGTGTCACATTCGGGAATCGCGAAAAAAAAAGGAATGAAAGCGAGAAAATCTGAGACAACATGCGAAATTTACCGACTGACATGATACGTTTCGCACGAAACATTAGGTTCTGCTAAGCTTATCAGGCAAGTTCCGCATGTTTCCTCAGATTTTCCCATTTTCATTTAACATATAATTTTCTAATAACAGAAACGCACAACGCTAAAACATAATCGCCCTCAAGAAGGAGAAAGGCCTTGTGACTACCTAGATGCACCTCAAAATGGACCCACAGGGTAGAAGTGCATAATGTATCGTAATAAAATAGCAATATTAGTGACTAAAGGCGTTGTGTCAAGATACTTTCACGGTATAGTGATGTATGCAACTACAAAACACGGTTAAACTGAATTTGCCATTTGAAAGTTGTTGGAGGAGCTCCGTTTCGTGTTAACGTAAGGCATATATACCCAGGCTAAGAAATAATTAAACGCAGTCGGGTCACTGAGAGCTTATAAAATTAGATGGTGAGCAGAATACTAGTATAATCTTGAACGTGGCAGCAGTCAGAAACAGTAGAGGGTAGGGTTTTTTTGGGGCAGGAGACCAGACAGCGAGGTCATCGATCTCATCGGATTAGGAAAGGACGGTGAAGGAAGTCTTCCGCAACCTTCCGAAGGAACTATCCCGGCATTTGCCTGGAGCGATTTAGGGAAATAACGGAAAACCTAAATCAGGATGGCCAGCAGCAGTAGAATTATGGGTGCAGCAGCCAACCACTTACACTCCAAAAGTTCATTCGAACCTTTACGTAAGTTTCAACAGATATAAACCGGTCTTCCTCAGAAGAAGTAACAACACCTAAAAATAGGATAGATGACAACCAGTACATCAAATTATTATGTACAGCAAAAAGGACATGAAAATTTACATACAGTTCAAATAAAATAAGAAACTTACGTGTTGCATATTGTGTGAAAAGAGAAAAAAGCTATAAGGCTTAGTCAACAGTAAAATGATCGATATAAATGCTATGGCAAAGTTATAAGACTTAGTTAACAGTAAAGTGATCCATATTCAATCTAAGGCAGACCTGTATCATACACACAGACATCTAACAAGACAAAATGGCAAGCCAGCAGGAAACTTACGCCCACGTGGCTTTCACATCAGAAGAAATGCCTGAACCTGTACAAATGGGGAACAAAGTTACGACACACATTCAAGGAGGATGTTGACAGATAACGTCTTTGAAAAAAATAGCATCTCGAAAAACCGCGGAAAACTCGTTACAGCTACCATGTCAATTTAAGAAGAAGCTGAAAGCCATCGAAAAAGTAGCTGTAATTTATTATTTATTCTAAATAATAAATTACAGTGGAACTGTAAACGTGCTTTAAACTTTGAAATTTCTTTAGCAAGTCCAGTTTCAAACACTTCTCTTTCATTTTTCTTCCAGTTTAATAGGGGTGTGTCCACACTGTATCAGATGCTGAGCATAAGTAGAGCCGTGAACATCACCGCCCCCTTTACCCAACAAATATTCTTTGAATCTAACTTTGACTGCTCTTCCTGCCTGTCCTACACAAAGAAACAGGGTCAATCATTACACGTTATTTTATAGAAGCCAGAATGAGAAAATGGTTCCTTCTGCGCTTTAAGACGTTAATTTCTTTCCAAGACTGTTATGAGTTGAAAACGAAACTTTACAACCATTTTCTTAGTTTTAATATAGCCGAATACGTGAAATTACTGACTTACACGAAAAGAAATTATCAAAATTGTTAAAAAATTCGTCTGTGACAAGTAATGCTTGTATACATGCAAGTAATCAGCATGACCACAAATTCTGTGATAGGATCGTAAACAAGACTGATGCTAGTTTTACGCAGGAAGAAAAAGATGTTTTAGGTAAAGGTCTTAAATACGATGTGAAGCTTAATCATCTCATTGTTATTAAAAACTTTATTGTAGACCTAAAAATTGATCTTGATAATGCCAAAATGGAGACATCTCACCAAGTTAGCATTGCGAAAATTTGATGTAGTATGTGGGGAAAAGAATGTTCTTTCAAAGACAGCACGCTCCTGTAGAGCAGACGATAATTAGCAGTATATATCGGAAACTTAAGAACAATTTTGCTTTAATAAGTAAATCGGACGTAGGGAACAATGTTATAGGTTCTCATCAGAACGAATATATAGCTACAACTAGGAGATTTTTCAGGAAAATAACGTAATAGAGATTTACACGAACTCTACTGCTAGGGTGCAAAGAGAAATTGGAAACCGTTGAAAAAGTGCTAAAAAACTGGTTGAAGAGGTCCGTAAACATCGTTCGTAAAAATGAATTGAAGAGCACTAGTTTTGAGGAGCCAGTTTACGGTCCATAAAGATGGTCACCCAATCCGTCCGATTGTCGGCACTATTGGCAGTGCTTACCGTAGTTTGACCACGTTTCTACATACAAAGCTTAATGACGCATACGTGTCTGAAAAGAGATTTTCGGTCAAAAATTCAGTAATTTGATGAACGAGTTGAAAACTATCACATGTTATGCGCAGGTCAAGCTTTCCTTTGGTATCACCATCTTACATTCCAATGTCTCGGTTGACATTAATTTGGAGAGTTTTGAAAACAATTTGCTTCTTCACAAAAGGTTAACAGTTCCTGAAAGTGCTGAACTTATGTTGTAGCTTCGAATTGTGGTTAAACACACTTAACTTTGTTTAACAATAAATTATACATGCAGCCTTTTGGTTTGGCCACAGGTAATCCCCTAGCCGGCGTTTTAGCTGACATTTTCATAAATTCCCTCGAACAAGATTTCCTCAATAATAATCCTGAGCTAAAAAATGACATTAGCTTCTACGCTCGGTACCTTGACGATCTAATTTTTGTATTCGACGAACTTATGAAGAATTAGATCAACTGCTTCATATTTTCAATCAGTTTCACGAGAAAAAGAGTGTTCGCCAAAGAATTGCAGAACGAATGTAGTGAGTTGAATTTCCTTGATCTTATTTTGGATATAAAAACGATAAAAATTTCTTCAGAATATTTCGTAAGCAAATTTTTTCAGGTAACGTTATCCCGGTTGGATAGGCTCACCCCGAAGCTTAAAAATTTGTCTTTTTTATGTATTAGTATTCACCGCGCTTTTGTTACTTGGAACCCCGAGGAATTTTCGAGAAGAGATACGTTTGACTGAATTATAGCCAGTGATAAGGGCTTAGAACTACCATTAGTAGACCGAATTTGAGATACCAAAACCGCTAAAAAATATTCCACTCTACGAGAATAGGAACTTGAAAATGGAGGTGAAGAAGAAGAAAATTTCTCTTCCATGCCGTTTCTAGGGAATGTTTCACATTACCTAAGTCTCCTTTTTACTAATAAATGTGGCAGGACCTCATGTTCACACTACCCTATTAAACTGGAAGACAGACTTATTAAGCGCAGGGAAGAGACTGTACTTGCTAGAGAAATTTCAAATTTTAAACCATATTTTCAGTTATACGGATTTTATTCTTGACGATAAATTACGGCTTGAAAACGGCAACTTTTTCGATAGTTTTCGGCGTTTTCTTAAATTGACATGGCAGCTGTGTCGGGTTTTCCTCGTTTTTACAAGATGTTATTTTTCTCGAAGACGCAATTTGTCAGTATCCTGCTTTAATGTGTTTCATAGTTTTGTTCATCATTTCTATAGATGCGCATTGTTTTTTGTTATGTTACTATTCCTTTAATGTTATTTTAATGTAATTCTATTAGCATGTCAGGTGTTCCTTGTGATTGGGCCAATTCTTATGTGAGCGCCACGTGGGCATCGGTTTCTTGCTGGCTTGTCTCTTCTGGCTTGTTAGCTGTCTGTTTGTGTGATGCACGTCTGTCTTACAAGGACCCCCTTGAATACGAGGTCGCAAGTTCAAAGACTAATTGAAAGTATTGTGTTATCATTTATGAAAATATTGCGTTAGCAATTATGACAGGGAAAATATTGGCTGATAATGACTCACCATGTGTACAAGGAGGGCGACAGATAATAAGTGTCCGGTAGGAAATTTTTGGAAATTTATGGTAAGGACTATGGGACCAAACTGCTGATGTCATCGGTCCCTAGGCTTACGCACTACTTAATGTAACATAAACTAACTTATGCTAAGGACAACACACACACATCCATGCCGGAGGGAGGACTCGAAACGGGGGCAGCCGCGTGAATCGTGACAAGACGCTTAAGACCTCACGGCTACCGCGCGCGGCCTGCCCGGTAGGTGCAGATGTCAACCTTCTATGGGATGTATGTATTACACTTCACAAAATGGGCATGGTTTACATTCAAGAAATGTTCAAAACAAACCGTTAACTTTCACCATGAACACTGAACGAAAAATGGCGCTCCACAGTGATCACGAAGGTTCGCAGCATCAAGATCGAAGGCGAACTCCTTGCGAATTACCAACAGTGCAGGTCATTCAACTAGGTATCTACTCTTAAAGAATGCATATAGAACCACACTGGTATAACGTGGTGATGAGGACTGATGGACTGTGATGGTATGTGACCGAATGTGAAACATTCTGCCGTGGAGGTTATCGTGAAACTGGGTATCCTTTAATGTGTAGCAGAAGACAGTGCGATAATATGTTTCATAGCCACGGAAAAGACGGATATCCAGAGGCTTAAATTTTTCCCTGGTTCCAGGTGGTATGAAATGTGATGTCACACAATTTTCGGTAGGAATATGAGTATTATTTTTACACGCAGACCAGGAATGAAGCAAAAGCAAGCTATTTTGACCAGCTATTGGCCAAAAACAGTGCTTATACCATAGTTGTAGATCTCGTACGCCCATTTTCCCAGTCTTGCTTGCTGTGACGTAAATATTCCCTACTGCCCTTGCAGGATCATGCAAACGAGAGAGCATCGTAGGGGGTACAGCATCTCCAGCTTCTCGCAGCACAGTATATACAACTTTCCAGCGAATTTATCATCTAGATTAAGGCACTGATGCTAGCTCATCTTGATACAATTCTTTGGGGACTAAAAATATCCAGGATTCATTACATAATATGTTTCTTCTTCAAATCTTTGTTGGTTGAAGTTGGAAACAAATTCCTTTCTGAAAGATGAGTTAAGTTTGTTTATCTGTGCATCGTCTAGCTGACGATTTGCTCAAAATTTCGTTATCTTATGTCTTACAATTCTGTAAGACTGTTTGAAGTTATGCAACCATCCACTGCGGGCCTGCGAGTTGTGCGCATTGCTGCCGCAGCGTGATACGCCTTCTTGGCCGACGAGAGCTTCCGGAGTTCTGTGCTGTGGGCGCCGCGAGAAGCAAACTGTCGTGTGTTGCTTCAACAACGCAAGCATATTGTCGTGCTCTGCGCGCCACAGCATGGGAAAGAAGTACACGCAGAAGGAACCTGCTGCCTTGAGGGGCCCTTCGGTTGTGCGAGTCACTGAGTCTGTCAACCAAGGCAAGACCAACCGAGAAGACGAGTCGCAGCCCGTCCCTCCTTTGTACGTTCAATGCAGACGCGGGTGGACGACGCTTTTCGACTTAACGACGACCTACGTCAAGAACGAGGTGGTCTACGAGTCTGTCGACACAGACTCGCGTTCTGGCAGCAAACCTGGCGGACCACAGGACGACCGAGAGCACTGTGACTGCCCACATAGTCGAGGCGCCGCCAGCGCGCGAGAAGGCGCCGTCCGCTGGAAAGAAGACGAAGACTAAGGCGTTCCTAAGGGGGTTGCCCTGGTGCTGTGACGAGGCAGCGGTCCGTCAAGGGCTTTTGCGAGCCGGGTTCGGTATCGCAACCGAACCAAGAAGAAGCCGCCTCTCTACGCCACGACCGTGCAAACGGCCAACGGCGACATCTTCGGCATGCGGAAGCTGTTACGACAGATCTCCCAACCGCCATGGACCCCTAGCCCAAGTGCTTCAAGTGCCAGGGCGAGGACCATGTTGCCAAGTACTGTCGCAACGCGGGGCATTGCGTCAAATGCCCCGGCGAGCAACACAGCCGCGCTTGCGACCGCGGCAGAGAAGTGTTGCCGACTTGCGCCCTGTGTGGCGGACTGCACGTCGCCAGCTGGCGAGGCTGCCCGGCTATAACAAGCCACATTCATGCCGAAGGCGGCGAGGCGGTCGCACCGACGCAGCGGAAGACACGACACCGTCGACGACGACGACTGGTGCAGACCAGCCCGGCTCAGCAGAGGGAAAGCACAGAAGCAGCTCCCCCCGCCAGGTGCGGGGACGACCGCCCGGAGGCGGACGGACGGAATACAGCTCGCGCCCCCGAGAAGAACAGCAGCGTCGATTTCAGCACCGCCGTGGAGGAAACCAAAGCAGCCCTCAGAGCCGTCATGGAGGCAGAGAGGGCTGCCTTCGCATCCGCCGCGCTTGCAGGGAACGAAAAGGGCTTCAGGCAACTGCGTGCAGTCCCTGCCCAAAACCTACGTCCAGCATTAGGAGTTCGAACCCCTGCAAACCCTCCTGTAACATCGCAGAAGGGCGTTCGCGCGCCTACCCCACCGGCCACCCCAGCACCGCCGCAGTGGGAGAGTGCCAGGAAGACAACCGTCGACACAACGGTAACGGCAGCGACGTCGACTCCCGTGCGGGCAGCCTCCGCTAAGGATAGACAAGACGAAAGGGCAACATACATCACGCATTCGCCAGGTAACGGCCTGCAGCTCTCCGACGAATCTGCGGTGCAGTACGCCGAGCAAGCAGAGCTGCTCGAGGAACAGCTGCAGCAGAACTGCGCCACGCAGTAGCAGGGGACGCCGACCAACAGCACCAGCCTGATGATGCTGTGCCAATTCACTGACGACACGGCGCAGCAGAGCGTTCAAGGCAACGAATTGCGCTGCCGCACTGGACTCCTTTTAGGCCGGCCGGGGTGGCCGAGCGGTTCTAGGCGCTACAGTCTGGAACCGCGCGACCGCTGCGGTCGCAGGTTCGAATCCTGCCTCGGACATGGATGTGTGTGTTGTCCTTAGATTAGTTAGGTTAAAGTAGTTCTAAGTTCTAGGGGACTGATGACCTTAGAAGTAAAGTGCCATAGTGCTCAGAGCCATCTGACTCCTTTTATTATAACGACCAATGGCACTGACACGGTATTCTCTCGCACGATAAACGCTATTAACATAACCTACCGTTTCATGACCTGTCGCAGTAAACAAGACATCCCCTACTGCTCTTACTACCCGACGAAACTATCGCAGAGGCTTTTTTTTTCCTTGCCGCTTACCTTGGCACTATTTTCCCCTCTGCCCTTCAAACCGCTACCCTTCGTCCGACTTACGATCCAATGTATCTGCATCTACATTTATACTCCGCAAGCCACCAATGGTGCCTGGCGGGACTTTACGTGCCACTGTCATTACCTCACTTTCCTGTTCCAGTCGCGTATGGTTCGCTGGAAGAACGACTGCCGGAAAGCCTCCGTGCGGGCTCGAATCTCTCTAATTTTACATTCGTGATCTCCTCGGGAGATATTGTAGGGGGAATCAATATATTCGATAGCTCATCCAGAAACGCACCCTCTCGAAACCTGGACAGCAAGCTACACCGCGATGCAGAGCGCCTCTCTTGCAGAGTCTGCCACTTGAGTTTGCTAAACATCTCCGTAACGCTATCACGCTTACCAAATAACCCTGTGACGAAGCGCGCCGCTCTTCTTTGGATCTTCTCTATCTCCTCCGTCAACCCGATCTGGTACGGATCCCACACTGATGAGCAATACTCAAGTATAGGTCTAACGAGTGTTTTGTAAGCCACCTCCTTTGTTGGACTACATTTTCTAAGGACTCTTCCAATGAATCTCAACCTGGCACCCGCCTTACCAACAATTAATTTTATATGATCATTCCACTTCAGATCGTTCCGTACGCATACTCCCAGATATTTTACAGAAGTAACTGCTACCAGCGTTTGTTCGGCTATCATATAATCATACAATAAAGGATCCTTCTTTCTATGTATTCTCAATACATTACATTTGTCTATGTTAAGGGTCAGTTGCCACTCCCTGCACCAAGTGCCTATCCGCTGCAAATCTTCCTGCATTTCGCTGCAATTTTCTAATGCTGCAACTTCTCTGTATAGAACAGCATCATCCGCGAAAAGCCGCATGGAACTTCCGACACTATCTACTAGGTTATTTATATGTACTGTGAAAATCAATGGTCCCGTAACACTCCCCAGTGACACGCCAAAGGTTACTTTAACGTCTGTATACGTCTCTCTATTGAGAACAACATGCTGTGTTCTGTTTGCTAAAAACTTCAATCTAGCCACACAGCTGGTCTGATATTCCGTTTATCAGGCGACAGTGCGGAACTGTATCGAACGCCTTCCGGAAGACAAGGAAAATGGCATCTACCTGGGAGCCAGTATCTAATTTTTTCTGGGTTTCATGAACAAATAAAGTGATCTGGGTCTCATACGATCGCTGTTTCCGGAATCCATGTTGATTCCTACAGAGTAGATTTTGGGTTTCCAGAAATGACATGATACGCGAGCGAAAACGTGTTCTAAAATTCTACAACAGATCGATGTCAGAGATATAGGCCTATAGTTTTGCGCATCTGCTAGACGACCCTTCTATCTCTAGATGAGGGCGTATTAATAGTTAACCTTAACCAGACGTACGCGAACATGGCATTACCCCCTTCCTGCGACACCTCACTGTAGTGAAAACTAATCCTTGTGCAGAGGTGGCACTAGACCTTTCGAGTTGGCCATCACGCCGGTGTGGGCGTGGAGGAACTCCACCTCTAAATTGAAATAGCTGCAATCTATGTCGCTCGCAATTTGATTTGCATAACGTAGTAGTCACTATCAAGAACAATTTATAAATTGTATCCAGCATTCTTGAAGCGCGCAAACACCGTTGTTTGTTACAAGTGCGCCTTATCCTCTTTCGAATACCCGTAGATTTTCTTATGCACTACACGGTTATATTGCTGCAGAGTCATTCGACATCTGTTCATAATGCTTTTTTCTACTCTGCCAAATATCTTTCATGTACGTATTTATGTTTAGTACCTGCTCCTTGGACAACGATTGCCCTTTACAACGTTTCACTGGAGACGTGGTTTGTGGCTCCATGTCCGACAAGGATGATTACTTGGCTCCTCACCTGTTTCAATATCACTTTCAGGTCTTAAGCACGTATTGTCATCGTTGTATTCCTCACGTACGTCGTCCGTGCAGTCGAGCGTAAACGACATACACATTCCACTGATTCATGTTGCAGGAACACTAACATTTCATCTGCCACTTCTTTCTCCATCTACGAAATTCCTTGGGTTCCTTCCTGATGGAATGTCTACTTCGGCAACTGTTATTATAGATTAATATAATGTATGCCTTGTTTATCGTTGTCATAGCTGTGCTTTTTAGGAAAACCACTGCAATATAACACTGTTGTGCGTTATTCGTCGACTAAGTAGCTCAGCTACGCTCCGTAGCCTCACGCTGCGTCCATCGTTCCTTACCTCCAGTCCCGCCCCCTGTTGCCATTAGCAGCTAATATTGTGGTTGCCTGGCAGACAATATGTGGGGCGTCGAATTTCATAAATATCATTCTGACGTAGCCTATTGTCTACGCCATAGCATTTATATAGATCACTTTACTGTTGACTAAGCCTTACTGGCTCGTTTCTGTTTCCACAAAATATGTAATATTTCCACTGCATGTAATTTTCGATGTTTTTTTTCGCTGCACATATTACTTTCACATACTGGTTGAATATATCCTATTTTAGTTGACATTACTTCTTCCGAGGAAAAACAGGCTTATATTGGTCGAAACCTAAGTCGACCACTCACTGTCCCTACTACCGACCTACGTGGTCGTACCATTTCATATCACTTTGCAACATTACGCTAACCATTAATCGATGCGACTGTTTCAGGAAGCACACTACTAATGCTGTATTCGAACATTATTGGATTGTTTTTCCTACTCGTCTGCATGAACTTTAGATATGCCAACGTATTTTCATAAAGTGAATTCCCAACGGGGTATTGGTTACCTTGTGCAAACCCATGAAAAAATTTTAAAAACTTAATTCGTTAACTGTTCTTGATATTTATAAACAACATACTTTTTTAAAGAGGTACTGACTGGTTAGTAGGACCCAGAATATGAAAGTATCTTTTAGCACACTCTTACCAACATGAAGACATTTTCAGTAACGTGTACTACGTAGGGGGGATACTTTATGCCCACCTTATACAGAACATACAAAACGCAAATTGCTGCGTTTTGCTTACACAAACTTTTTAAAGAGATACTGATGCGTCACTTAGGTGCTGCAAGAGGCGACTGCTGGGAAGGCGTAAGCAGATTTGCTTCTGTATCAGGCGGCACTCTCCTAGTTCGCTCTTTGCCAGTTTTCTCGGGAGGATGGTAGTGATCTATGGCCACCACAGTGAAAGAAATCAGAATTAAGTACTTATTAGTCCGCAGCTCTTGGTCTTGCGGTAGCGCACGGTGTCCCAGGTTCGATTCCCGGCGGAGTCAGGGATTATGTCTGCCTCGAGATGACTGGTTGGTGTGTGTCCTTCGTCATCATTTTATCATCATTGACTCGCAAATCGCCGAAGTGGCGTCAACTAAAAGGACTTGCAAAACGGTGGCCGAACTCCCCCGCATGGGACCTCCCGGCCAACAATGCCATACGCACATTTCAAAAAAATGGTTCAAATGGCTCTGAGCACTATGGGACTTAACTTCTCAGGTGATCAGTCCCCTAGAACTTAGAACTACTTAAACCTAACTAACGCCGCGCGGGATTAGCCGAGCGGTGTAAGGTGCTACAGTCATGGGCTGTGCGGCTGGTCCCGGCGGAGGTTCGAGTCCTCCCTCGGGTATGGGTGTGTGTGTTTGTCCTTAGGATAATTTAGGATAAGTAGTGTGTAAGCTTAGAGACTGATGACCTTAGCAGTTAAGTCCCATAAGATTTCACACACATTTGAACATTTTTTGAACCTAACTAACCTAAGGAAATCAAACACATGCATACCCGAGGCAGGATTCGAACTTGCGATCGTAGCGGTCGCGCGGTTCCAGACTGTAGTGCCTAGAACCGCTGGGCCACCCCGGCCGGCTATCACACTTCATCTACATCTACATCTACATCCATACTCCGCAAGCCACCTGACGGTGTGTGGCGAAGGGTACCTTGAGTACCTCTATCGGTTCTCCCTTCTATTCCAGTCTCGTATTGTTCGTGGAAAGAAGGATTGTCGGTATGCCTCTGTGTGGGCTCCAATCTCTCTGATTTTATCCTCCTGGTATCATCGCGAGATATACGTAGGAGGGAGAAATATACTGCTTGACTCCTCGGTGAAGGTATGTTCTGGAAACTTCAACAAAAGCCCGTACCGAGCTACTGAGAGTCTCCCCTGCAGAGTCTTCCACTGGAGTTTATCTATCATCTCCGTAACGCTTTCGCGATTACTAAATGATCCTGTAACGAAGCGCGCTGCTCTCCGTTGGATCTTCTCTATCTCTTCTATCAACCCTATCTGGTACGGATGCCACACTGCTGAGCAGTATTCAAGCAGTGGGCGTACAAGCGTACTGTAACCTACTTCCTTTGTTTTCGGATTGCATTCCCTTAGGATTCTTCCAATGAATCTCAGTCTGGCATCTGCTTTACCGACGATTAATTTTATATGATCATTCCATTTTAAGTCACTGCTAATGCGTACTCCCAGATAATTTATGGATGCTTCCAGTTGCTGAGCCGGCCGAAGTGGCCGTGCGGTTAAAGGCGCTGCAGTCTGGAACCGCGTGACCGCTACGGTCGCAGGTTCGAATCCTGCCTCGGGCATGGATGTTTATGATGTCCTTAGATTAGTTGGGTTTAACTAGTTCTAAGTTCTAGGGGACTATTGACCTCAGCAGTTGAGTCCCATAGTGCTCAGAGCCATTTGAACCAACCAGTAGCTGACCTGCTATATTGTAGCTAAATGATAATGCTGCAAACTACAAGATCGGCGTTTTCTTCCATGTGTAGGGTGACAACCATAGTATAACCGGCTTGCTGCTGTATGCAAAACGGAACTGTGAATCTGTTCGGCAGGACGTGTTTTCTGCTCTGTCCCGGTATGCCGCGCCTCGCCTTGCCTTGCACACATAAGGCGGCCGTAACGTTTCATGGAGCGTCGCTACAGTCAATTTAACTTCAAACAGCAGGCGGGATGTTGCCGGCAACCATAAAAGCAGCCGCTGCAGGCCCTCTAAGTGCGCACTCCCAGCGCCGGGGCGCCATGCGCGGGCCGCCCTCGTTCCGCGGAACGCCTCATACGTGAGCCCGGAATGCACGCCGTCTCGGCGATTCCTTCCGCTTCATAGGCGTCGACACACGTGTCGCTACACAGTGCCCGTATGCTTCGTAACCCGTTTCCCAAGTGAGCCCAGAAGCGAACTTCAAAGACAGCCATAACCGAGGAACGATACTTCCAGCTGTGTAATGCGGCGGACTATGCGACAAATTGTTGTCAACGCAGTTTTGTCCCCGGCAAGTACTCGGAGAGTAAATGAATGTGCTCTGTCTTTAATCATCGCAGACTATCAAACACATATTGCCTTGCAAAGTCATTCTGCAAACAATACGCAGCAGACGCTCTTTGTACTGACCAAGAGCACAAGACGTTATCTCGAATAGATAGAAGACTATATGTGACTGTAGGCTTTCCCGGCGTAAACTATTGATGAAGATTTCTCGGGTCTCCAGTAGGGTGGTAGCGTTGATATCTCGCGACGTTTCGGAAAGCGTCGTACTACCCATCTTCTGGCGAAGTGTGGAGATTCGCGGACACCGGGCTATTTGTATGCGCGGTCCACCCCCCTTACTGGACGTCGGGTGGCTACGGTGGACCAACGGCGTGAGCGCGGTGGTGGGGGATGGCGGTCGCCTCCAGCGGCCGCGCTCGGTTCTCGGTGTAAGCAATTGTGTCCGCGTCCGCGGCGGAGGACGTTGACGGGTGCGCTCCCTACGGATTGCCGCTATCGCAGGGTTCCATGCTGCGCTGAGTTGGTATCCCTCATATCTGTTGACCAGATAGTCGTGAATCCTTATTTCTATGGATTCTTTGATAACGGCCGGCCGGAGTGGCCGAGCGGTTCTAGGAGCTTCAATCTGGAACCACGAGACCGCTACGGTCGCAGGTTCGAATCCTGCCTCGGGCATGGATGTGTGTGATGTCTTTAGTGTAGTTAGGTTTAAGTAGTTCTAAGTTCTAGGGGACTGATGACCAGAGCCATTTGATTTTTCTTTGATAACGCTTTCCCAGAAGCCAGATGCTCGTGTTTTCGAAGTTGAAGGCTTGTTCTTCATTTATGCTGTGTTCTGCTATGGCTGATTTTTCTGTGTGACCTAGTCGCACTCATCTGATATGTTTTTCGCAGCGTCTAGATATGCAGCGTTGTGTTTGCCCAATGTATTGTTTTCCACATATTTTCTCTTACCTCATTCAACTAGCATCAACTGTTTCCTTAGAGGAGGTCCAATAACTACGAAATGCCTGGTGGGTATAATTACATTCTCTCTATTTAACACGTTATAACGCGGAAGCTCATTACTGTACGAGTACCAAACTTGGTAGCATTAATGTTCAAATCATGGGGAAGAGAAATGATACAGAATCAATTCAACTGAAACAATTTTAATATGCTGCTACGGTACCATTACATACCTGCCGGCTGGAGTGTCCGAGCGGTTCTAGGCGCTTCAGTTTGGAACCGCGTGGCCGCTACGTTCGCAGGTTCGAATCCTGCCTCGGGCATGGATATGTGTGATGTCCTTAGGTTAGTTAGGTTTAAGTAGTTCTAAGTTCTAGGGGACTGATGACCTCAGATGTTAAGTCCCATAGTGCCCAGAGCCATTTGAACCATTTTGAACCATTACATACCGGTACCACCACAACCACTAAAGGGCTTCAATATGGCGTCCATCAGTGTTCAGAAGAGTCTGGAAGCGCAGAATTGCATCCTGCACAGCATAACGAAGCATGTCCATAGGTATGCTGGCTGGCTCTCTTGGTATGCTGCGCTTCAGATCAGCATATGTCTGAATGTTCCCCTAGTGAACCCTGTCCTTCAGGAAGCCCCACAATCAGTAATCACAGGGAGTGAGATCAATTGACAGTGCCGGCCAAGCATTTGGAATCAATCGGCTGATAATTCTATCGTTTGCAAATGTGTTTCGGAAAAGCAGGTGTACTTCACGAGCGATGTGTGGTGGGGGTCCCATCTTGCATGCAAACAGTTGCATTCAATGCGTCTCTCTCTCCTGTAGGGGACGTACGATATGCTGGAGAGGCATATAGCAGTAACGCTACCCAGTCACACTGCACGTCTTTGGTCCTTGAGCGCCAGCCTGTTCGAAAAAGAATGGGCCAATGATGAACGTAGCCGTGAAGCTATACCATGACGTGACACATTCACCATACAGAGGAACTTCATGCACAGTGACTGGAAATGAAGAGCCCTACACTCGTCAATCCTGTGGATTCACCTCACCCGTCGGAGAAAACGAACTTCGTCTGTCCATAGGATGGCCCAGAGACAGCCGTCTTGAACTTCAAACCTTGCGAGAAAGTGGAGACCGAAGTTAACACGTCGTTGTGCGTGCTGTCGTGCAAGCTGCTGTACGATATGTGTCTTGTACGGCTAGCATCTGAGAACGTTTCGAAGCACCATGCGTACACTGGACCACGGGATGTTCAACTGTTGTGACACAGAACGCGCACTGCCTGGCGATCGGAAATTGCGAGCAGCTTTGTGTACCATAGCAACAGCGATTTTATCAACTACCTGTGGTGCAACCGGTCGTCTACAGTTGATTCGAACTTCTTCATCGTGCTCTGCACAGCAGTTGGAGAAAGAGGACCATTCCATAATACTTTCTGACATCGATACCCTCGGAGTGCTGCTGCAGCGTTACTGTTGTTTAGATAACAGAGCTTCACCAATAATGCGCTGCTCCTTTTGCCCAAGCTCATGTCGACACGTCAGTAAGTGTACTGCGACTGGTCAGGTGTGTTAGAGTACAGATCACGATGACTGATCAGGGCACCTGGTGGCCATAGTTGGAACGGGACGGCGGCGCTGTGACGCATGGAAATCATGCACCTCACACTCTGAACATCAATGCTATCAAGTTTGGTATTCGTACGGTAATTAGTTTCCGTGTTATAACGAATTAAATGGGGAAGTTTAATTATAACCACCCGTTATTAACACCTAATTCTCGCTCTTTACTTCTTACCTACACACATGCGTGCAACATACCAGGGACATTCAAAAAATTTTAACTTTCACCTCAATAAAATAAATTTACTTCATTACCTTTAGCCGGCCGCTGTGGCGGAGCGGTTCTAGGTGCTTCAGTGCGGAACCGCGCTGCTGCTACGGTCGCAGGTTCGAACCCTGCCTCGGGCGTAGATGTGTGTGATGCCCTTAGGTTAGTTAGGTTTAAGTAGTTCTAAGTCTAGGGCACTGATGACCCGAGATGTTAAGTCCCGTAGTACTTAGAGCCATTTGACCCATTTGAGTTATTACCTTTCTGCTTGTTTGTAGGTACACTGCCTAATCAAAAATTCCAAGCATCTATTAGTAGACATTCGCCTTTTTGATGGCATGAACTTTGTGCTGGGGATACTTTCAGTAAGGGGTCTGAATGCCTGTCGAGGAATGGCAGCCCGTTTTTCCTGAGGATTAGTAACGAGAGGAGGTAGTAGTAACAGAAGCTAGTATCTGGAGCGAAGTCGACATTCTAACTCATCCTGAAAATGTTCCACAGGGGTTGAAATCTGGACTCTTGGCAGCCCAGTTTACTTCAGGAATGTTGTTTTCCATAAATGATTGTCTCACTGAAGCTGCTTTATAACGGGATGTACTGTCGTGTTGATACATTCGTCGGCTACTATGTGTTCTACTACTGTACGCAGTTCACAATGCTGTAAAATAATTATGTCTTTGCGCATTTAGCGTTTTCTTAAACACAGTGAGTTCCACGTCCTAATCACGGAAACCTGCGCCATACCGTAACACCACCTCCTCCATGGCGCTATACATGGTGGCAGGTACCGTTCTCCAGGCACTCGTAAAGCTAAACCTCTACCGAAGTTCCACAGGCTGTAGCCTGACCCATTATCCCAAATCATTCCATTCCTGTCATACATTGTGCTAACACGTCGCTCTTTACACCACCTCAACGATAGAATCCTCCACATTCTGGACATACAAATTGATGAAAACTTGAACTGGAAGAAGCATACTACCGAGTTTCACAAACAATTAAATTCAGCTACTTTTGGAATCCGTATAATAGCTAGTCTTCGAAACAAAGTAATTAACCTTGTGACACATTTTTCACATATCCACTCAATAACGTCTTATGGAGTAATTTCCTAGGGTAGCCTACCACTTAGAAAAAATAAAAAAAATATTGACTGCACAAAAACGAGGAGTAAGAATAATAGGTTTTCTTCACCCAGGGACTTCATGAGGGTACACCTTCAAGCAGTTCTGCATTTTAACTGCGCCTTCACAATACACATATTCCCTAATGAAAATTGTCATAAATAATCCACGACAATTTGAGAACAACAAATGGTTGAAATGGCTCTGAGCACTATGGGACTTAACATCTGAGGTCATCAGTCCCTAGAACCCGCGCAGTAGAGCAGCCCACTGGTGTGTGCTCTTCATAACATCATGCGGTTTATTTCTCTTTTACTGATATCAAAGTCAGTTTTTGAAGAAAATCTGCGAAAGAAACGAATATTAATCACCTAGAATATAAACTATAGTAACTGCGATCACCTGTTCTATTTCAGCTCACTAAACAACTTATTTGATATTAGATATTCTCTTACGTTCCCCGGTGCTGAACACATTCCTGGAGTTTCACCAGATTTTGCGATAGTAAATGTGTGTCGGCAGAGCTTTCTGTAGTCCTTAACTTTAATGACAGTGCTGAATTAATGAAGTCCTCGTACCACCACTCGTGCGAAGTAATTAAATAACATAAATCTTTAAACATGATAGTCTTTCCTGATATCACTCGCGTGACATAATGTATCCTCCATGGTGCGTCCATCCGAAATCTCAAGCAGTAAAGTGGACTACAAAAGATAATTAGTCTCTTGAGATTTATTGCTGTCTAAAGTGGATACCAGAATTCATCAGCCAGTAGTGCCATCATAAAATGCACAGCCTGTACCAACGGGCTCTGGATTCAGTGGTACAGGCCCTGAAAAGTCAGAAGTGTGTCGAGTAGCAGCAGGTCTTGGTTCTGGCGTCCGTGGTTTTATACTGAGACAAAACGGCCAGAGATCACCGTACCTTCAACTTCAGGCTCATTAGGGGCAAAGTACAAACTAATACTGTGGAAGCGTACGGGGGGAGGTTGGCCGTAGATTGATTTAAGTAAACCTGCGAAATCCACATTTCTGGATTAGGGAAATCACATAAACTCTAAATACGGATGGCTGGACGGGAAGTTGAACCGCGCTCCTTCCGAACACCAGGCTTATGTCTCACGACTTTCACTGTATTCCAGACAACTGAGGACACAGAAAACTTCCAGAGACCATTGAAGAAGCTTTCTCTGATGACACTGAATTTTCCGAAAGTGACAGTTTCATCAGCAGCTACTTGGAAGACTAACGGCAATCAAGTGAAAGGGGTGTACTGGAGATGCAGCTAGCTTCTACAGACATCCTCGCATTCATTTATATCATCGTCGAGAATGGTATTCCCAATTACGCATTATGGAGGTGTGAGTGTAGATGAGGAAGCTTTCGGCAATCCTAAACTGGACATCCAATGGACTGTATGTAAGAGTTGTGTAACGTTTGTTAATTACATGAAAGCGTGGTGTGTGTTCTTTCGGATATATCCGAAAGAACAGATCTTTGTTAATAGCAGAGGGAACGTCCAGGTAAAAAAGTGTAACGTAATAAGACTGATGCCGTTCACAATATGCGGAGTATCGGAAAATGAATTGCTGAAAATGGTCACCTCTCACAAGCAGCTGAGCACGATTATTGTGGTTTACAGAGCTGAAATGAGTAGCGCGTAAAGTTTCAGCCCGATGAGCAGATATTAGTAAAACATTAATAATAAATGCAGCTCTTTAATTACGTATGCACAGGTAGATTAAGAAAACGTTTTCAATTCAAGAAACAGCATAACATGTATTTTTGATAGTCAATGAGAAATATTTCATGTGTGTTCAACATGGTTTTCAGATTTCGCAAGGTAAAACTCTTACAAGTTGCAACGTTATTTTGCATCTTTATCTGCAATGTCAGTATACAGGAACTGTTGAACCATAACGGAGAAAAATAGTGGAACCATGGATTACAGAGGATAATATACAAATTGTACAAGCGTCTTCTATAATAACCCCGAAGAAGACCATTTCTAGCGCAGCAAAGCAGCTGGATACACGCGAAAACTTTAGGCTGAATATGTACGCTAGTTTGCGTTTATTGTGTCAACCATTGGAACCGTCCATTGCTGCTCTAGCAAATAAAAGCCTCATTGGAAACTAAACTCTTTGATGTGCATTTGTTTCCCGGTGCCTGAGTCGACGCTACGTGCAGGGTACATCTCAGGGTCCTCGTCAGTGACGAGAGAGATGGCTGCCAATATCTTGAGCTGACTGTCGAACCCCTATCCTAGTTGAAAATGAAAATTTCGTTCCTTGTTTATGAGGAATTTCCGAAGTCTTATTTACGTTGTCCAAAAACTTGGAGCTTGCATCGCTATATTAGTACTGTTCCACGTTTCATGATCATATGGTAGGATGTGCTCAGCAAAAACTTATTTGATTGGTGGATGCAGTCGCATATATAACTGATATTCACTGCATCTATTCTGCGCATAAAGCAGCGCATAAAACAGCACATAAAACAGCAACCAATCAGTTTTTTGAATAATTATGTTTTATTCCATGAACAGGCTTCCGAACTTTTTCAGATTCATCTTCAGATGTTTCTTGGAGGTTACATCCTTATTTTTAGCATAAGGCTGGGTGTGAGCACCAGAAACAATCTGAAGATGAACATGAAAAAGTTCGAAGACCGGTTCATGGAATAAAACATAATTATTCAAATGGTTCAAATGGCTCCAAGCACTATGGGACATAACATCTGAGGTCATCAGTACCCTAGACGTAGAACTATTTAAACCTATATAACCTAAGGACAGCACAAACATGCCCGAGGCAGGATTCGAACCTGTGACCGTAGCAGCAGTGCGGTTCCGGACTGAAGCGCCTAGAACCGCTCGGCAACAGCGGCCGGCTCATAATTATTCAAAAAAGTGACTGGTTGCTGTTTTATGTAACTTATTTATATTCAGAGATCAGTTACGGATTGTAAAATATCCGTAATGGTTAAGCTTAATCTTTAAAACGAACATATTTCACAACCAAAAGATTTCCAACACAAGAGGAAGGCACCAAAGTCTGTTGAAACCGGTTGTCTTAAATAAAGAAAAATGCGATCTTGGCTGTTGGATAGTTTTTAACTATTAAAACAGATCGCTCTTAAAACCCTCAAAATGAGAAAATTCAACCTTTCTAATCTTGGCACCTGTATGGCACTAAAAGCGAGCAGGAACTGACGTTTACTGTCTGTTTGTTTCATTTTAAATGTGTGACAAAATAAACGATCCCATCAAGTGTGAGGCTCATAGAGTAATAATATTTCTGACTAGGAGAAAAGAAGTTCACAACGGTGAAACTTACTGACAGATCACCAAATTTTATGGGAATGGGATGACTTAATTTTCAGTTACAAAACATTGATTGTATCATGTTTAATGGTGGATAAATGAATATTCGTGACGAAGAACGATCAGGCTGATTCTTAATTGTGAGTAACGGACTCAAATGTATTGACAAACCCTGGACTTCCCTGAAATTTCAAGGTCAGTTCATTATCAAATTGATAATGATGGTCTTGGCTATAGGACAGTATGTGTCAGGTGGATTCCAACTTTTGACTGACTGAAAGGTGGCAAGCCATTGGGAAGTTTATAGCACAGTTTACAAGACAGGTGAGACAGAAAGTCTCTGATCCAGAAGACGGAACTCTGTCAGTGGGTGGTAGGCACTAGAATCTTGTTAAAAGAAGTTCTTTAGCAGATAGGTATCTTTTGCCTCACCTAAAAACGTGACGAAACTGCTCTCACCTTTTTAATGTTCAGAAAAAGTAAATTACTAGCCTTGCGTACAATTTTTTGAAATTTTCACGAGACCTGTTTTGTTAGGCTACTTGGTGGCTGAATGAGACCTGATCAGTATGTTTGTATTGACTTCAGGAGGACGGAAAGCTTACAGGAAGGTTTTTTAGAAAAGAGAAGGAATTCAGTTCATTGGCTTGTTGACGTTTCACCTTTTCTTAGCCCGATATTTTGTTAAAGAAACAATTACACCTGTGGCGGGCTTTGGTAACTTTTGAAAGGACTAGCGGACGCGTTTTGTTGGCAACAAGAGGGGACCAAGCTAATTTTTGGAGACTCACAAAAAATCGAATGGTGAAAAGCCGCAGACAGAAAACAATGGCACGAGTTGCGTATGCGACATTATGTGGTAGGGCACGTGGGATCCAGTGTTAAAGAGTTCCCAGCTGCCCGATCTTAACGCTGAACGAAGACAAGGGAGCAGTGGTGTTTCCACTCAGTTCACATTAAATTCAAGATTATGGAAAGTGTCGCCCACAGCTCTGACATATTTGGACGAACAAAAGTTTGTGGTTCAAATTCAAGACTGGTTTCACCGCCTCGTATTCGTCAATGCTTCTGCAGATCTTTGAGATTCTTGGGTTCTTGTTGCTGTCAAACAGTCACACTCATATGCAAGATTATTATGTAACTCTACCTCATATAGTAACTTTGCCAGTCCAGAGTTTTGGTTTGCAATTCTCCTCGGAAAGTACATCATTATTAAGTTCAGATTCACATAACTGTTTCTTGCAGCCTCTTTCAGTAATAAATATTGTGCATATCCTCCCCCCCCCCCCCCCCCTCTTTGGATCCACTGCAAGGGCCTAAATAAATGGTATCATTTGTAAATTAATTCAACAATGAATCTCAAGGTTGTGCCTCATTCATTATTAATACAGATTCAGTTAAATTTTACTTGCAAATACGGGGTTTTTTTGCAAGACGAACACAAAAGCTACAAATGGGAAACGCGCTGACTTTTCTCTCTCAGTACGAGGAGCTTTTGAGCCACAATGTTGCTGATGCTGAGAACTGGGCTTGTCTTTAAAGTCCAGAAACAAACCGCCAATCAAAGGAGTGGAGTTATTCGCTAACTCCAACAACACTAACGAAGAAAAATAAATTCTGAGCACCAGAAAAGCTGTGGCCACACTGATTTTAGATCTAAAGGGTGAAAAACTCATTGGATGCACAGAGGAGAGATCACAAAAGCAGCTGCCTACGGTCACATCCCTCAGCGACAACGCCACTCCGTTCAAGCCAAAGGACGTAGAATTTATGTCCAGCGGAACCTGTGCTTCTTCACGATAACGCTCACCCACAACCTGTTGCGCTGGCGGAGGATTTGCGTAGGAAATTTAAGTGGGGAGTTTCTGAGCAGCCACCTTATAGCCCGAAATTGACCGCTAGTGATTACCACCTTTTATCACAACTGAAGGAACTTTTAGATCGAAAGCACTATTAATACGACAGTGCACTGAAACGGGACGTCAGGGTTCAACGACCTGGCAACTGGCAACTGAGTATGCAGACGGCATAAGAAAGTTTGTGAAACATTATGACAGATATTTCAGCTTAAATAGCGACTCCGTAGAAAAATAGTTAAGATATGAAGATATGTTGTAAAATAAGTTTTGTTTCCTCATCTTGAGTAGAAGTGTCGGGAGAAACAATCGTCTTTTACTTTTAGAGTGATCATAGAAACAATTTAAAAAACAATAGTTCAAAGATGCTGTCTTTGTGGTCTACAATCTGAAGACTGGCCTGATGCACCTCTCCACGCTAACCTATGCTGTGCAGGCCTCTTCATCTGCGAATAACTACTGAAACATCCTGCTACGAGGCTCCGGGGCGTTAACTTTCTTGTAGTTCAAATGGCTCAGAGCACTATGGGACTTAACTTCTGAAGTCATCAGTCCCCTAGAACTTAGAACTACTTAAACCTAATTAACCTAAGGGCCCGCATCTCGTGGTCGTGCGGTAGCGTTCTCGCTTCCCACGCCCGGGTTCCCGGGTTCGATTCCCGGCGGGGTCAGGGATTTTCTCTGCCTCGTGATGGCTGGGTGTTGTGTGCTGTCCTTAGGTTAGTTAGGTTTAAGTAGTTCTAAGTTCTAGGGGACTTACGACCACAGCAGTTGAGTCCCATAATGCTCAGAGCCATTGAGCCAATTAACCTAAGGACAGCACACACATCCATGCCCGAGGCAGGATTCTAACCTGCGACCGTAGTGGTCGCGCAGTTCCGAGACTGTAGCGCCGGCCGGCTTTTTTGTAGTCGTGGAACGTTGTTTACTTCGATTTTCGTATCTAGGGACACTCAGTCACTTGTGTTCATGCTACGTGTGCGAGAAAGACATAAATTCTTCTTGTTGTGACACGCTAATAGGGTGCAATGGTTAGCGCAGGAGCCACTCAAAGTTATTCTAAACATGGACAGCGGACCTTACGGGGAAAGAGGCTCCCCAGTCCCTTCGCTGGCGGTCGTGCGTCATTCGACGGCAACCCATCAACACTCAGCGGTCGCGGAGGCCATTGAAGTTCTCAGTGATTGTTCCAGTAATGACACCATCACCTCATCCGGTACTGGTTGCCGTACAGAAGCGCATAATGGAGCATGAAGAAGAACAGAAGAGCGACAAACGAGCGGCATCCGCCGTGGTGCAGCACAACAACCAAACAAGGGAAGTAGCTAGTTTGTCGCAGCTGAGCACGGATAAAGCTTTGCTGTTAGAGAGCCCGGCAGCTGTAGACCCATCCCTGAATCTGCACTTGGCAAGCACTTCCGTATGCGCCGACTCGTGATACAGACAACACTGTTCCCTCCGATCGGTCAGCTTATGCAACTAATAAAACGAATCGTTGTCGAGAAAGTGACATTGGACATTTCTGTATATATGTGGAACGACATGCACGAAACGTTGGTAGGCTGCATCCGATGGCAATTGGAAAGCTTGTATACACAACGAATTTACAGTGCAGGGAAGACAATACAAACATCTTATCAATAGAATCAAAATTGAACTTAACATTCCCAGAGCAGCTTGCTGGCAGAGTCCCCGTTATTTTTAGTTCGCCAACTGGAGGCCTGATACCAAGTCACGTTATCACGCCCCTTGGAGTAACAAGAAACGTTACACCAACTTAAAAGAGAAAGAACTCCTGACTGCGGTAGTTTCAGCCTATATTGTCTAACATATCAGGCGCATGCCAAAAAAGGTGATGAAGGGTGGAATTACCACCACAGCACCACTTGACACGTCTGTGGTTTAATTTTCTTCGCAAGTACTGCCAGACATTGTTTCAATTGGCGGGATGCTTTGCCTGAAGCCCAAAAGAAACTGGTTCAAAATGGTTCAAATGGCTCTGAGCACTATGGGACTTAATATCTGAGGTCATCAGTCCCCTAGAACTTAGAACTACTTAAACCTAACTAACCTAAGGATATCACACACATCCATGCCCGAGGCAGGATTCGAACCTGCGACCGTAGCAGTCGCGAAGAAACTGGTGTAGGTATGCATATTCAAATACAGAGATATGTAAACAGACGGAATACGGCGCTGCAGTCGGCAAGACAAGTGTCCGGCGTAGTTCTTAGATTGGTTACTGCTATTACAAAGGCAGGTTCTCAAGATTTAAGTGAGCTTGAATGTCGTCTTATAATCGGCGCACGAGCGATAGGGCGCGCCATTTCCGAGGGAGCGATGTAGTGTGAACTTACCCCTTACGACTATTTCACGAGTCTACCATGAATTTCAGGAGCCTGGTAAAACATAACATCTCCAACATCACTGCGGCCGGAAAAAGATCCTGCAAGAACGGGACCAGCGACAACTGAAGAGAATCTTTCAGCCTGACAGATGTGCAAAATTTCAACAAATTGCTGCAGATTTCAGTGCTGGGCCATCAACAAGTGCCAGCATGCGAACCATTCAACGAAACATCATTGATATGTGCTCTCGG
Source organism: Schistocerca nitens (assembly GCF_023898315.1). Lineage (NCBI taxonomy): Eukaryota > Metazoa > Arthropoda > Insecta > Orthoptera > Acrididae > Schistocerca > Schistocerca nitens. Next base: position 390,877,399 of record NC_064615.1, read on the forward strand.
AGCCGAAGGCCCACTCTTGTACCATTGATGACTGCACGACACAAAGCTGCACGCCTCGCCTAGGCTTCTCAACAGCGACATTGGACTGTTGATGACCGGAAACATGTTGTGTGGCCGAACGAGTCTCGTTTCGAATTGTATCGAGCAGATGGACGTGTACGGGTATGGAGGCAACCTCATGAATCCATGAACCCTCTATGTCAGCAGGGGACTGTTCAAGCTGGTGGAGGCCCTGTAATAGTGCGGGGCGTGTGCAGTTGCAGTGATAGGGGCCCCTGATAGACTAGATACGACACTGACAGGTGACACGTACGTAACCCTCCTGTCCAATCACCTGCATCCATTCATGTCCATTGAGTATTCGGACGAACGTAGGCAATTGCAGCAGAACAATGCTGCAACCCAGACTTCCATATTTGCTACGGGTGGCTCCAGGAACACTCTCCTGAGTTTAGACACTTCCGCTGGCCACCAAACGTCCCAGATATGAACAATACTGAGCATTTCTGGGATGCCTTGCAACGTGCTGTCAGAAGAGATCACCAACCCCTCGTATTCTTACGGATTTATGGGCATCCCTACATGATTTTTGGTGTCTTTTCCCTCCAGCACTACTTCAGACTTTAGTAGAGTGCATGTCACGTCGTGTTGCGACACTTCTGCGTGCTCGCGGCGGCCCTACACGATATTGGGCAGGTATACCAGTTTCTTTTGAACTTCAGTGTATATGTCCCTTCTGCACGGCAATGAGTCAACGGTCTCAGATTTAATTGTGTAAGCAGCCAGTGTCCCTCTGCCAAAAATGTGGCGCCGGCTGGAGTGGTCGAGCGGTTCTAGGCGCTACAGTCTGGAACCGCACGACCGCTACGATCGCAGGTTCGAATCCTGCCTCGGGCATGGATGTGTGTGATGTCCTTAGGTTAGTTAGGTTTAAGTAGTTCTATGTTCTAGGGGACTGATGACCTCAGCAGTTAAGTCCCATAGTGCTCAGAGCCATTTGAACCATTTTTGAACCATAAGTGTGGTGGGAGTCATGAGCGAGCCGACTGCCCATCCTCTCTGCCGCGGTGAGTACATTGCAACCACGCGCACGAGGCCGTAAACCGGAAGTGTCCAGAGTATGTGCGCCAGAGATACGTTAAGGAAGTCTCTATTAGGCAAGGTGTGACTTTCGCGAAAGCCGAGAGGGCTGCCTCACAGAGGCCGTATGCCCAAACAGTTCAGTCTTCTCCGTCCCTGAGTGATGAACGAGTCTTTCCAGCTCTGCAGGTCCAGCCGCACAGATATGCAGTTACAAGGCAGCGACGCCAGGCCGCCCTCTCGTCGCCCACATCCTGATGGACGCTACCTCGAACTCTGCACCCGAACACCTAGCGACTGGGACCGATCGAAAGCAATTCCTACCCACCGCAACGCCATGCCCCCATGTTACTGATACACTCTTGTAACGGAAGTTCCGCTCCTGAGATGGAACCAGGTATAACGTCCGTTTCGGGGTCACTCAGAGTGCAAGTCAAACATTTTGATCTTATCATGCAGGTGATTCACGAAATCCAAAATTGCACCACAAGGAGCAGTCAATTCCACAGCGCTACGCCAGATTCCGCTGGAAACTCTGACTCAGCAAAATGGAGATTAAAGTTGTACAATGGAGCGCAAGGTCGGTCATTTCCAACAGAGAAACCTTGTAAAGACTCGTACTTTCACAAGACATAGACATTGCTGCTATCTCAGTAACTTGGTTTAAACCACATTCACTGTTATCGCTCCCAGGCTTCCACAATTTTCGGGAAGATAGCCGCGACGGAAAAGGCGGAATTGCACTGTTCGTTCGACGCTCAGTTCATGCTTCTACTATATACGTCGAGCATACACACTTAAGAGGCTTTCAGGCTGTAGCGGTTCGCATTCACTTCAAGACTTTAGATCTCTCATTAGTGACGATGTGCTGTTCTCCAAGGATCAAAATCGAAACTGATGTGTGGCATACATTGTTTAATCAGCTCTATGCCCCTTTCCTGTTCTGCGGAGACTTCAATGGGCACCATACGTCCCGGGGATATGAGGTGAACGATCGATACGGAGTAACTGTTTTGTGCATCACAGATTAATTCAGTTTATTTATTCTGAAAAACTGTTGCCCAACTATCATTCCGGCGCCTGGAAGACGCTTGTCTGCAATAGACATCACATTGTGTTCTTCTAATATCTCCCAAAAATTTAAATGGTAAGTCTGCCCCTAACCCCTGGGGTCTGATCATTTGCTATTCGAATAACCACGATAAATGAGTGATTCAGGTCCACATATGCCGTTATCAAAATGGAACATGCGCCAATCAAACTGAGTGGCATATAAAACGTGTATCAAGGAACTACTTCACGCAAGTTTACTGCAAGGGCCCGCAGACGAACGTCACAATCCGTTCATTTCCCTAGTAAATGAGACGGCAGTATTTCTCAAATGCCAAGTGAAACCGATTTGGAGGCTGAAAGGTCTTTCAGTTCCATGGTGGAAAATTTGATAAATGAAAGCTAGCTTACAGCATCTATAAACGAGAACGGACCTGTGCGGATTTTCTCAAATAGAAATTCATGGCCGATAAAAAGCTGTTTTTGAAGCAGCGGAAAAAAGTCTTGGCAACAGGTTTGTGAGACACTCACCACAGAAACTCCGTTTTCACTGGTTTGGTCAACGATACGATAATTCCGAAACAGGTCCCCGTTGAGTAAAGTTTTTTTGGTTTGCTGGATGACTTCGCATAAATCGTCGCGCCCCAATCGGTCATCCCAGAATCACTGCCAACCTCTGATGGTGCTTCTCCGTCGTCCCTGGTATCGATGCAGTCCTTACTAACTCCATCCCAATTATCATAAATGCTGAACGTCTTCAAAGATGCCAGCAATGCTGCTCCAGGATTTGACGACATACTTTACGAAATGGTGGGCGATTTGCTCAACGAAGCCGTTCGCATACTGCTTTACATCTTTAATCATTTAAGGGAACAAGGCAACTTCCCAGACGATTGGCGCACTTATGCGCGGCAAAGACCCAGAACTGGGCAGTTCACACCGTCCCATCACTCATTCTTCTTGCGTGTTTAAAACATTAGAAATGAAGCGCCGTTTGCAACGGCGGTTTGAGAGGAACTCCCTTCTGCCCCGCTATCGATACGGGTTTCGAAAAGGAAGAGGCACCACAGACATCCTAAGGCTCTTAACTATCGTCAGGCCTTAGCAGAATTTTCGGTCCTTAAGTAAAAGTCCTAATGTACACCTATGACATCTGCATGTACACGTTTTCTCTCAGATTGAGGATGACGCTAAGACGGTTGAATCGAGAGGCATACATGCTGCATTCGTGGACGTACAGAACTGGACTGAATCTGGCAGATGCCAAATCTTCGGCGGTTGTCTTTGCACGACAGAGATGAACGACAACAACGCCCGAGATACGATTAGGGCCTTTTTCTATTGCAGTAAGAAGCTCAGCCAAATTGCTTAGACTCTTTGTTGACAGCACATTGACGTGGGCAAGCTATGTGGAATATTTGATTTCCAACGTCGGTCAGTCACTCAATATCCTACGTTCGGTACCTCGCGTATGGTGGAGAGCCGATATTACAGTTCCACTCAGTCTTTACCGTGACATGGTTCGGTCTATACTGGGTTATGGATCACGTTACATGGCAATGCTTCGACATCACTATAATGCTGGATCGATACTCTGCAGTATCGTGCCATACGCATCTGTCTTCGGGCAATGAATTGTTCACCAGTGAATGCGCTTTTGGTGGAAGCAAGGGAGATGCTTCTTCAATTCCGAAGGACTTCCGCGGCTCAGAAATTCATCCTTAGCAGAGCAAAGCAAACAGTTCGTGCTCTTCTCCAAAATCTTAATTGTTTCATTGAGGACAACCGGTACCTCTTTAGGGTTCGGAGGAGGAGGGTACCCTTCCTAGTTCAAACTTTCAGGCAGCACAGATGTGTTATATCCCTCGTCCTAAAAGACTCTCTAAAAAAAATGGTTCAAATGGCTCTGAGCACTATGGGACTTAACATCTGTGGTCATCAGTACCCTAGAACTTAGAACTACTTAAACTAACTAACCTAAGGACATCACATACATCCATGCCCGAGGCAGGGTTCGAACCTGCGACCGTAGTAGTCGCGCGGTTCCGGACTGAGCGCCTAGAACCGCTAGACCACCGCGGCCGGCAACTGTCTGTCTCCTGCATTTAGTTTGGAATATGACGTACTAAACTACCAGCCCACAATCTTCTATTAGCCCAAACTTTCAGGCAGCACATATATGTTATACCCTTCCCTGTGGTAGTAAGGGACAGCCGCTCGCAGTCGTCTTGCGGACAAAAAAATGGTTCAAATGGCTCTCAGCACTATGGGACTTAACATCTATGGTCATCAGTCCCCTAGAACTACTTAAACCTAACCAATCTAAGGACATCACACAACACCCAGTCATCACGAGGCATAGAAAATCCCTGACTACGCCAGGAATCGAACCCGGGAACCCGGGCGCGGGAAGCGAGAACGCTACCGCACGACCACGAGCGGCGGACTACTCTTGCGGACAGCAGGGGCTGTTCCAGATGTCTCGCATGATGTAATTAGGGCCGTCCACGCTGTCTGGTGTTTGCCCGTGGAGCGGTTGGAGGCAGTCCTCGGTGGATCCAAGAATGAGAAGCCCTCTCTAAGCTGGTATGTCAGTCAACTGTCTACGGGACGGGTCAGCGCGATTTTGCCGCTGTGTGGACACAAACAATCCAATGGAGCGGTTGATGCTTTTTCCTGGGTGAGAACGCGGCGATTGCAACAGAGACGCAGAATCGGCTTCCAGATTACAGCAGACACACTAACTAGGGGTTTTGGTGGCCGATACCAGTAATTTTGCTGGTCTAATGATACAGCTTAGTGTACAGAGAAGTATACAGCGTCTGCAATGAGTGTATAGAGTGGTCAGCAATTTACTCACTGAAGTTCCGTCGGTACAGTGTGGCGACTTATGGTTGTTGCATGGTGGCACGTAGGGTTTGCGAATGTTTTCTTTACGCGCAATAGCCATACTGATTTTCTTATTTAGACGTCGTGAGTGTGATTGATTTTGTATGTGCCAGAATACGGGAGATGATCTTGTTATGATATTGTATGTGCCATAGTACTGGAGGTGATCTTGTTATTATTACCTTGTGAGAGTGACTGAATTGCTTGCACCATTTCACCCAAAATCATCTTATTATTTTGTCCTGAGACCTTATGTCGTATTGTACATAAAATTATGTTGAGAAACGTAGGTAGTCCTTGTAGATGGTTGATAACAACTTTCCTTTAGCGACGTTTGGTTTTAGTTGTTAGCGAAACTGTTAAAGCAGGAGTCGGATTATCTAGCTCCTTTATTTCTAATTTTTCTTCAAATAAATTGAAAGGTTCAGATAGCAAATAAATTATTTGATTCATAATTTCACCTCTTCGCTCGTTCGTTGATCCTCAGAATTCGCTACAGCACACGCTAAGATAATAGAAAAAACGCACAGACAATTGTTACTTCACTCGCAGCTACACGTTAACAGTTAAGGAGAAGGTCAGAATCTCGCTTTGTTCTAATATCTGACAGCTCTCGTACTCTTTGGACGAGTGCGAGCACTGTTTCAGTGGCTCGCACGTTGGCTTGGATGCGATGTTTATGAATGCGAAGCCCGTATACGAGTACAGTCCCACTCAGCTTCAATCGCCGTTTAGAGCACGGGAGGTAACTGGTGTCTGCTTCTCCATTTCTATAGAAATCTCAAAATGCAAACACTGTTTAACAAAGCTATTCCTGGAGGTAGCGCAAACTAGAAGACCTGTACACGGCAATTCGCTGGGTACAGACAGTGTATCGGACGACATAGTGAGTGGCGCAGTGTATGCAACTGTTCACTTGTAGGATTCTGATTTCTGCGTTCGTACACTTAAGTTGTAAGTGTACAGGTATTCATAGGCGCTCGCACAATGTCTACGGAGACCTGACAGTGAACAAAAGCAAGGTGAGCCGTTGGGCGAGGCTTCCGTCATCGAACAAGGTCACGCCCACCTGTCAGATCGTCACACACCTGTGACTTCTGCAATGTTGGAACGTTCGGACACTGTCGTTCACAGGTTCGAATCCTGCCTCGGGAATGGATGTGTGTGATGTCCTTAGGTTAGTTAGGTTTAAGTCGTTCTAAGTCTAGGGGACTGATGACCTCAGATGTTAAGTCCCATAGTGCTTAGAGCCATTTGAACCATTTTGAACTATCATTCGGCGTGGTCGGCGGATCACAATCAAACACCTCGCCGCTCAGCTATACGGATCTATTGATCGTGCTGACTCACTCACCCACCGGTTGGGGTGCTGAAACGTGTGTGCCCACTGCGTTCGTTGTCGCATGACAGAAGACCATAGAGAGCAACGAAGGACAATCTATACGGAATTGCTTGCGCGTTACAAGGCCAATCAAGACAATTTTTTTGTCAAAGGTCGACCTAGGCTATGAAACATGGGTTCATCACTTCGAACCGGAAGTAAAACGGCAGTCCATGGATTGGTACCATGAGAGCATACAGGCCTTCCCGGTAAGGTGGCTTAAGGAAGTCGCATTGAACGGAGATTATGTTAAAAAACAAGGCTTTGTAGCCAAAAGAGTGTGGGATAATATGGTGTACTGCACTCCTGAAGAAAAAGCAACCTCTTTTAAGAAAAAATGTGTTGCGTTACTTATTGCACGCTTGTACATCCGCCCGCTGCGGATGCCCCAAGCTACTTGCTGCGATTAAGATATGGACTACATGTTCCGGTCAGGTTCACCCAACACAACTACAGAGCTCCTGACAGGGAACAGAGTATGCTGAGAAGGCTGAGCTGTCCACTTCCAAAACGCTGTACTAGAGAGATTACTAGGAGTAGCAAGTGAGAGAAAGAACTGAAAACACAGTGATTAAAGAATTGATTTGCACTCGGGCGAACAGTGGATCAAATACTCATCTGGCAATGAACACTTACTGCTTTCCAGCGTCTCCCCTAAATCACTTAAGGTGAATGTGCGGATGGTTCTTCTGAAAAATCTTAACTCCGTCCAGAAAGCCTTGGAGGCCCAATGGTATCGACCGATTACCCACAAGTGTCAGTCATGCGTACAGGTCTCTATTGACACAGTCGTCGACGGGACGGTTAGTAGTCATTTCCTCTCTTAAGGGGATACGGACTCGCCTATTCCCGCAATGTTGTATTATGCCTACTATAGGGAACTTTTTCTCTGAAACTACTGGAGCTAGGTAGATATCATTTTTACTGTATGTGCGTTGATATGTTGTAACAGTTCTGAAACAACAGTTCTTTGTTAAATTAATTAGTTACAAAGATATTTTATGTTTACCATGCAATAAACTTTTTCCATCAGTTTTCACTATATTATCACCTCTGAATCTTTTTTAAATCAAGTAACTCAGAAATCATTGTTTCAGTATGTACAAGAAACACATGTGACTATGTCATAAAAATTTAAGACTTCTAGGTTCAACAGTAGTTGAAATAATGTTCCTAGAAGAAGTAAAATGTTAGCTTACGGGAAGCGGAGAAAGAAGATTAAAACATTCCTGATCCAAAGGTAAACACCTCCTTAACGGTCTTCATAACCATCTTCTAGTATTTTTTGGCATCCCTTTGCACCTGCCTTGACTTTTCGCTAATATCTTCATTAAACTGTCAGCATACCTTATTATGTGCCGATCTAAAGCCAGCATAGCACGTGCTGTGCGGAAACCAACACACAAACCCAGCTTCTCGACCACCTGACAGTTATTAATATTCCCAAGATTGAAGATTGCCTCAGGCATCCTACACTCCAAGATGCAGTGTGCTAATTCCAGCAAACGCTGTTTTTGGGAAGCGATGCAATATGACGGTATTCAAGAAATCGTAGGGGATTCCTTATTCTTCTCTCAACCAGATTTCTGGAGATGGGCTTTATTTCTTCCATTATGGCTGCTGGTAGGCTGTGGTGTGACTGTATTTCTACTCAGTTATTAGTCCCCTGCTGTATTTACACCACTTCTTTTCACCTCTGGGGCACAAACCCTGTTCCACATGTTCATCTGTGGACGTGGTGTGGAAATACAAAGCCCATATAGGTTTCCTCATTTTTTTCAAGACTGCCTGTATTTTGCCTGATTGATAGGTCTTAGCAATTCTGAATGTTGTCTGTCATGGAATCTATCTATCTACCTTTCCCATCCAAGGTTTTCCCGTCATCTAGTATTTTTTCCTTTCATAATTGATTTCAACCTTCTTAGCCTGCCACCCATTCTCTTCTGCACATATCCTATACATTCAAATTTGCTTATATTTACACTGTTCCCACATGGTTTGTTTTTCAAAACTTCTTTAACACTTTAGAGTCACCATCTCCCAGATACTGGAGGTAGCGAACAGTGTACCACTCAGAAGAGAGATGAAACATATTTTTCACCCCAGCAACATCCATGCCACTGCTAGTACCACAATAATTAGCAACACAGTCCTCAAGATGTTCAGTTTTTAGCCTGTGTATGCCTCTACTGTGTTGCAACATTATTGCAACATCAATAACCTTACCAGTGTCAACACTAGTTGCTGTGACAACACCTCTGTTGGAGATGTGACCCCTTTTTTTGCAATGTGCCGTCAAGTGCTACTGTGAGGTCACAGTGTCATCATTTTCTTTCACTTCTTCTTCCACATCTTCCTGCACTGACTTCTGTGCTACATCTTCAAATGCAGATCCTAGTACTTGGTCGTAAGTATCAAACTTTGAAGGTACACTGGGAAGATTTAGAACATCACACACCACATCACCTGCTGCTTTGCCCTTACCGATTCCTCGCAACCCATAGACTGATGTAACATTTACACTACAAAGTTCAGTTTTCCTAAATCCATTATCTATAGTTACCGAAGCAGAGCTAGGAAACCTACAGTTGTATTTATAAAGACTGCATATTAAATAAAATTGGGCAGCCAAGCCAACATGAAATTCTACTTTCAGAGAAACGTTTCCATTTTTTGCAGCACATACTGTTTTCAACAGCTTCGCGCAATATACTCGTGTCAGTGACTTCAAAAACTTTTTCCCCTTTATCAAATATATTACATTTCTCTTCCAATTTTTTTAGAAGCAGTGTTTTCATTTGGAGTAAGTTGGTTCAGCAAATCAGAAGTAAGTGGACTCACATTTTCCAACAACGATGATGAAGAAATTCTTCGCTTTGCTAGTGACACATCGTTTCTTTTCCTTTACCGGACAACACTGCACACTGTTTACTAACACTTTTGCCCTATTCCTAGGCTTTTCACTGCGGAAAATGAAACACTAACTACGAAAAAACTCGACACATCTACTTCCGTATAGCACTATGGTTTTTTTTTTTTTTTGTAAAAAAGTTCTTTATTCAATGCAATAATATCATACGTAATAACCCACCACCTTCTACATTAGTGGGTATTAACATCTACAATACAATTCTGTGATAATTAGCAGCACTTTCTAATTTTAGTTTTATTCTACTTACATGCTACAGGAAATGATGAGCTAGTTGTTCAATGGGTAAGAACTAATCTCTACTCCAATCTAGCTATTCTAGAAGCTACTTCCTGCAGCGTTACAGGCGTGCCAGATATTGTATAAACCTACTTTTTTGGCCGTGCTCACCGAGATAATGCCAGTGGGCGTGCCCCTGGCACCGGGCTGGCCCTTAGAAAATCGCTGCAGGTTCTGTTTGGAGATGTCCTAATCTACTTCCTACTGAGAATTAGCGGGGTCAGGGATTTTCTCTACCTCGTGATGACTGGGTGTTGTGTGATGTCCTTAGGTTACTTAGGTTTAAGTAGTTCTAAGTTCTAGGGGACTGATGACCATAGATGTTAAGTCCCATAGTGCTCAGAGCCATTTGAACCATTTTTTGAACTGAGAATTATCTATCTACTAGGCCACTATCGGTGTGCAGTTATCGAGTTCGGGTGTCTGCGCACCTTCCCCCTGTTCTAGGACGTGGTGGATTCCTACCGTCACAGCGATTGGCCAATCCACGCCCTGACGGATAGGTCGCACTGAATCATGTCGTGATCAATAGTTCATACGTTTTCCCTACGATATTCTCGCAGGACGTTTGCCGATACCTCGCTGGCAAGGCCTTTTATGATCTGAAATGTGGTCGGGTTTCTGATTAAGTGATAGGTGTCATTATTTGGTAGCTGGTGTCTTAGGTCAGTGGCTACGTCATCGAAGATAGGGCACTCGTAGATCACGTGGTACGGAGTACCCAGTTCGGCTCCGCAGTCACATGAGGGGCTAGCCCTTTTCCCGAACCGGTAAAGATATGCTGGGTACGGTCCATGACCTGTGAGGAAGTGCAGCAGTCCCTTACTTGGCTGAAAACGCGAGAGTTGGAGACGTTCTATGATGTTCCGGAGCAGTTGGTAAGTCCTTCTGCCTGTTTCCTCTTTGTCCCAGAGTTCTTGCCATAGCTCTTCTCCTCTTCTTTTAATTGCAAACTTATCCCCCACCTGCACCCCCAAAATGCTCTCAGTTTTTTTTCTATTTCTCCCCTATTTACCCAATACCAGCCCACCTGTTCCCGAATTTTGATATCCAGGGGACACACCCCCATGAGTATCAATAGTGCCCCTCCCGGAGATGTTCTATATGCTCCAATGGAACGTAGAAGTATGTTGCGCAGCACCCTCCTCACGGTCGTAGCAGGCACGACCCTCGAGAGCCTGTGTGCCTAGACTCAGGATCCGTAACCCACGATGGAAGCAAGAATAGTGTTATGGTACAACTTTATGAGTTCTGGTGGAAGGTGAAATATTCTGTGTCCTATCATGATGAGGTTGTTCAGAGCTTCTAATGATCTTTCAGTTGCCGTTTCGATATGCTTCGCAAAACTCCCTTCTTTCATCAATTATCACTCCCAGATACCGGGCCTCGTGACGCCGAATTGCTGGTGAGCCCTCGATCCTCACTGTGGGATTTCTGGCCAATTGGCCTTTCAGTAATAAGTATGTCGACTTGTTAGGCGCTATGGTCATTTTCGTTTTGTGGCACCATTGTGTAAGAATAGCTAATGCCCTTTCAATCTTAGGTTTGGGATCTTCGCGACACCGGCCGTCACCCAGCAGAGGGAGGTCGTCCGCATAGGCTATCGCCTCTTGCACATCCGCACTGTTCTCCAAGCTCTCCAGGAGAGGCTCCATGTTTATATCCCAAAAGAGCCGCCCCAGGACAGAGCCCTGTGGAAACCCCTTCGTAATATTCTTGCCAATTCGCCTGCTAGGGCCCGCATCTCGTGGTCGTGCGGTAGCGTTCTCGCTTCCCACGCCCGGGTTCTCGGGTTCGATTCCCGGCGGGGTCAGGGATTTTCTCTGCCTCGTGATGGCTGGGTGTTGTGTGTGATGTCCCTAGGTTAGTTAGGTTTAAGTAGTTCTAAGTTCTAGGGGACTGATAACCATAGATGTTAAGTCCCATAGTGCTCAGAGCCATTTTCGCCTGCTAGGGGGCGATAGCCAGAACTTCCTTTCCATACAATAGCTCCTAAGACAGCCGTATAGCGGCCGTGGAAGAGGAGAAGAGCGAAGGCCACCACAGGTTGTCGAAGACGCCACTGATATCCACCATGATGCCAACTATGTACTTGTGCGGAGACAACCCACAGACCTCGGCCGCCAGGGCAACTGCGTCAGACGCAGATCGCCCCTGCCAAAAACCGAACTGCCTGTCGCTCATCCCGCACAGCATTCGGTGTGCCGTCACTCTGTCAGCTAGCAACCTCTCCAACAATTTGCCTAACAGGTCCAACAGACAAATTGGTCTATAGGACTTGACTTCTTTTAGGTCTTTGTCCTGCCCTTTTTTGATGATAACTACATTGGCCTGTTTCCAGATAGTGGGAAACATTGATTTTCTCCGCTCAGGGACTAGGCGTTGTGCTGTCCTAATCATCATCATTTCATCACCATCGACGCGCAAGTCGCCGTAGTAGCGTCAAATCGAAATACTTGAACCAGGCAAACGGTCTACCCGGCGGGAGGCCCTCGTCACATGCCATTATTATTATTATGATGGTGGCTTTCGGGTCGTCTCCGAAACTTACTACTTGCCACCTCAAGGCAGCAAAAGCTATGTTCTTTGCAAGAGAGTATGGCTCCTGCAAATAGAGCACATCAAGGCTCCTCTCCTCCACCACTCTCCGAAGCTCATGCATGACCAGCCTGCTATTGTGTGCATTTAGCTGCTCTATTGTATTTCTGTACTCATGCGAAGTATGTGTGTAAATAAGATTCCGGAAAGGCCTTCGTCCAATCATAGGCTTTTCTCCCATTGGATAGGACTGACTGATTGTATATGTCGTTTAGATTAAAGGTCTCATTTCGTCTTTCGAATACCTTTTTACGAGGTCACGCAGGGTGCCGAAGTCGGTGGGAAGATTCTTAGTCTTTAGTTGTACCCTGTCAACAGCCTCCATGGCCGATAAAGTGACCTTACGCCCATATTTATGTCCCACCCGCACTAAGTGTCGCAGTGCGGTGGTCAGGAAAGCCGGCTCCTCCAGGCGGGATAGTTGCCAGGAATGTTCTAGATTTGGGTATATTCTGACCGGATCAACCGCTGTTCGTCCAGCTGATGGTTATCTCGAGTCAGTGCTAAATTTTTATTACTGATTGTGTTTGCGTTTGAACTGCTAATTGTGTTGACCTGCACTGGCGGTTCCAGTACAGTGCTCCCTTGAACGAATGCTGGTCGGCCCACTACTACAGGACGCCTGTCTCGAATTGCCTGATTTCCTGGCGCTCGTGGTCCCCAGCAATAGGGAGAGGGTGCGGCCACTTGTTCCTGTGGGTCTGTCTGGACGCACACATCCTTCATTTCCCTTCTTCCATTTTTTCCTTCTGCAATTGTTGCGAGGAACTGTTTGAACTGAGCTGCTATCGCCGCATCCATTCGCCTCTTGCATGGAGATTTTCGTTTAGGCATCCTGGATGCCGGAGTACTCAGTCATAGTCAGTTCTTGATATAAATCTCTGTTCTATCATCCTGTACGTTGGGCAATTTCGACCAGTGACACTGAATGTCTTTTAGCCCCTCCTTGTACAGGGGATACATATTCCGTGTCTTGTGCAATTCTTTTTAACATGATCTTCTGCTCCACACCTGGAGCAAGCCGACTTCCTTTCGCAGTACTTGTGTATGTGGTCTAGGTCTCCACAATTATGGCAGCGAGGTACCACCAAAAAGTCGCGCACATTGATAGCATGGAATCCAATGTAGATCTTACCCAATGAAGTTAATTTTTTCCACATTTGACCAGAGACTTCCGCCACATGATGCACTACGTCTCTGTCTCTGGGTCCTGTTTTAAATATGTGTTTAAATTCGTTTTTGAATTCTTCCATACTTATGTCATCAAAATTCTGGGGTCGTACTGTCTCATAAAGCTCATTGTTGTCAAAGGTAACTGGAATGTCGTACATGATTACTAGCGGATTCCTCTTTTTTGGGGGGTTCGCATTTTACAGCCTTACACAGTTTTTGATTATTTAGTATCTTATTTTTATCATCCTCTGGTGCTACGTCCACTATTACCACGTTCTTTGTACCTTTAACTTTGTTCACTTTTATTTTGTCTTTTACAGGATTTATCATTGTTGTAAATATCTCTTGTACCTTTTTGGTGTCTTGACCGGGCAAGGGTCTCAGAAAGGCGGCCGTGTCCGGTCCTTGTGATAATTTGACTATAGTGTCTCTTGTGTTTGGCTCTTAGGTGTAGTTTGAGCTACTACGCCAGCCCATGATTTTGTTGGCTGCTTGCGCAGCGTTTCATTTTCCCTTTGGAGTTCTTCAACCCGCCCTTCGAGCTTCGCGTGAGCGATGGCCCAGGATCGCAGCCTGTTTTATCTGTTTACAAACAATCCAGACTCAAAAAATCAAAAAGTAAGTTCATGAAGCCAGAGACAAACAATTTGGAACAAACAGTGTATAAAGAGTCGCTGAAAATCTGGATATATGAATTCATGTCACGTGAATATACTGCAGCCATGACAAGTGTACCACAAAAGCGTATTACCCGATCTCACAAACTTAGAAAAATAACATAGTCATAATTTTAGGAAAACCATCATTTGAAAGAAGAAACTTGGAGTAATCTAATAAGCCAATAAAGCGAATATCGATTTTTTCACCCAAAATACTTAATGTTTCGGACTGGCTCACGCGTTAGGTGGGAGCGTGACTCGACCCTGTTACCGATTCTTAGGCCTGGCTGCCTAAATAACGTCGTATGCGCCGTTACCACACATCGCTCGTGCAAAAGAGAAAATAATGATTAGTTGTTCGCTGAAGTAGCGGAGCTGTATAAAAAAAACGGGGAGAAATTTCCCAACGGCAGTACTCAAAAAGAGAGGAGGAAAACATAAAAGTCCACTATAAAAAAAATGACCGGGTGGAGATGAAGTCCGGCGAGCGAGGCAATCTCCCGTCGCACTCCATAAGCTGCCTGCGAGACTTCATTACGCTGCGGCGGCCGTAGCCAACCGCAGGACGGGCGCGCAAGAACATGGCGCCGTGCCGCGCGGTGCCGTGTACCACAGCGGCCCGCCGCCGCCGCCGCCGGTGCTATTTGCCAGTTAATTAATATTCCGCAGTCGCCACGGCGCAGCTCTTCCGCTCCAGATGGCTAAAGATTAATTACGACGCCGGCGCCGAAGACGTCGCGGCGGAGCGAGCAGCGGAGCAGCGCGGCACGGCCCGGACCAGCCAATCGCGTCGCGTGATTGATGCGGCGCTCCTGGGGACACGCGGAGCGGGTGCAGGCGCGCTAAAAATGTGATAACAGCTGCCTGCCGCTGGCACCGGCGCCTGGGTCCGGGATGGGGGGGAGGGGGACACGGCAGCGGATTGATGGTGGTGCCACCCCACCGCTGTCGTCCGATGTAATTAGACACGGCGCTCACAATATAACGACTCGTCCCCGACCGCGCTCTGCTAGCGTCCGTCTCGTCTGAAGCATCGGAGAGAACTGACACACATCTGATCGCCTGATTCCGCACTATCGACCACTAAACTTAACAGACAGAGTTAAATACCTTATACATGTGCGAAAGAACAGATACCATCTAAGTATATATATATAGTTAAGGCTCACCGGCCACTTGACCATCTTCTTCTCCTGTGCCAATGCACAAACAGTGCCCGAACTCTTACGGGAATCGGCAACGCACCGCGAGTGATGAGTATAGTGGGCGGGGGCACTACGAATGTAGTGCGGGACAATACGCCGAGAATGTGGGTTTCGCGGGAGGCGTGCCAGAGATAAATCCCTGCAGTCGCGCTATCCTCTCTCTCCTCGGTGGCTCAGATGGATAGCTGGCACGGTCGCTCAGCGTGTTCGGTCAGAGGGCTAGCTGCCCTCTGTAATAAAAACAACAGTTAATGGATCAACAACGAACTGAAACGGGTGTCTTTCGACATCCGCCCAGAGCAGATACAACGAACGAAAACGAACAAAATGAGATTTAAAAAAAAAGAAAAAGAAGATGGCTAGAGCGTCTGCCATGTAAACAGAAGATCCCGGGTTCGAGTCCCGGTCGGGGCACACATTTTTCATTTGTCCCCTTTGACGTATTTCGACGCCTGTAAGCAGCTAAGCGTGTTCATTTCATTGTAATTAAATACCTTAGTATTATCCTGGTCAAGAAGCAGCATTTTAACACACATGTGCGAGAGAAACGAAAAAACTGCCGTATCTTGTCCTCCATATCCACCCTATAATTCAGTTGTTTACGTCATGACGTCTGCCTTCTGGGACCACTGTAGGGGTTGTTTTCTTCGATGTCCTCCCTCATGGTGCAACGATCAACTCTGAAGTGTGTTATGCTGCCCTTAGGAAACTGAAGAAACCCCTTCAGTGTGTTCGTCACTACTATAACTCAAACGAACATCTTCTTATCCATGACAGCCGGCCGGTGTGGCCGAGCGGTTCTAGGCGCTTCAGTTTGGAACCGCGCACCTGCTACGGTCGCAGGTTCGAATCCTGCCTCCGGCATGGATGTGTGTGATGTCCTTAGGTTAGTTATGTTTAAGTAGTTCTAAGTTCTACGGGACTGATGACCTCAGATGTTAAGTCCATAGTGCTCAGAGCCATTTGAACCATTTTTTTCTCCATGACAACGTAACACCTCACGCAAATCTGCACACCGGATAGGAGCTCAAAAACTTCACTGGACTGGAATGAAATTTTCACTCTGCAGCCGAGTGTGCGCTGATACGAAACTTCGCGGCAGATTAAGACTGTGTATCGGATCGAGGCTTGAACTCGGTACCTCTGACATTAGTGGGGAAGTGCTGCATCAACTGAGCTACCCAACTGCGACTCACGACCCCTCCTCACAGGCTTCACTTGCTCAAGTACCTCGTCTCCTACCTTCCCAACATCACAGTCGTTCTCCTGCGAAACATGCGACACTAACACTCCTGGAAGAAAGGATACTGCGGCGACATGGCTTCGCCACAGCCAGGGGGACGTTTCCAGAGTGAAATTTTTACTCTGCAGCGGAGTGTGTGCTTGTATGAAACATCGTGGCAGAACTCGAGTTCAGCTCTGGGTCCGGCACACAGTTTTAGTCTTCTAGGTAGCTTCAACGACTGTTCTTCCTCATCCACCCTACACCCGGATCTCGAATCTTCCGGCTTCCCTCTGTTTGGCTGAATGAAGAATGCACTTCGCCGGAAGCAGTTCGTGGTTGACGAGGAAGTTACTGATGCAGCAAGGCGTTGGCTCCGACGTCGACCAGTTAAGTGGTATCATGCAAGCGAAAGGGCCCTTCCAATAAGGTGGCGTAAAACCGTCGGATTGTAGGGAGATTATGTTGAAAATAGGGTTTTGTAGCTGGAGAATAATATGGTTTGAGTCATGAATAACACCAACCCGCTGACAGAAAAAAAAAGTTGTATCATTTATCGCAAGGCCCTCGTATTTGTCCCCGTACGTTCTGCTTCTCCTGATCCGCCACATCTTCGCA
This sequence comes from Schistocerca nitens, assembly GCF_023898315.1. Lineage (NCBI taxonomy): Eukaryota > Metazoa > Arthropoda > Insecta > Orthoptera > Acrididae > Schistocerca > Schistocerca nitens. The sequence goes on from NC_064615.1 coordinate 390,894,482, forward strand.
CTATGTAAGAGATCCCTCTTTCTCTCTCTCTCTCTGTCTTTTTTAAGTGTGTGTGTGTGTGTGTGTGTGTGTGTGTGTGTGTGTGTGTGTGGTGTTTGCAAAGTACTACCATCCATGTAGATGGGCTTCTGGGATGAAGGTAAATGGATCAAGTTAATATTTATTAGTGTTCCGCAGGGGCTTGGGATGTCTGCCCTCGGTAGCTGAATGGTCAGCGTGACGGATTGTCAATCTTCTAGGCCTGGGTTCGATTCCAGGCTGGGTCGGGGAACTGGGTGTTGTGCTCTCTTCATCATCATCCTTTCATCCTCATCGACTGCATGTCACCGAAGTGGCGTCAAATTGAAAGACCCGCACTCGGCGAACGGTCTGCCCAACCGGGGGCCCCAGCCATACCATAGAATAAAAAGGTTCTTGGGATCAGGGTCCGTACACCTTACGGAGGTGGTGGTTCCTGATTTATTTATTTTAATTTTGTTATATTTTTTTATCTTCTCTCGAGTTCAAATCGACATCGTTATGGAAGATCTTTCGCGATGGCTCGCTATACCTTGACCCTGTGCCACCGAGAAGGTGCTGCAGAGTCGAGGTACTCACAGTGCCTTATTGAGGAGTTTCCTAGTAGATATCCGAACCTATTGCGTGAGGAGCGGCACGTCAAGTTCACAGTGGATATTCCTGGGTCCAGGTCCAACGAATTGCAGGGAGTATGACCCGAAAGCACCGATTGTGGACTGCGTGGGGGAGACGTAAGGATGAGGGGCAAACAGTGCCCCATGTCGAGCAGCCTTTAAGAAACTCCTGGAGGACTGTTGCAGAATAAAGGTGGAGTTTGGCTCTGGTCCGTAGTTCCACGCTGTCACGATTAGCCTCGAATCGCGCCACCAATTCCGCACAGATGGTCCTTCGTTGGTCTTTATGGTCTTCTGTTAGGCGGCGAGAAATACAGCGGGTACACACATTTGAGGAGCCGAACTGGTGGACGAGTGTGTCAGCACTACCACTAACACCAGACGAGGCGTCTGACTGTGATCTGTCGACCACCTCGAATGAGAGCGTCCGCCCCTTCCAACATTGCAGAAGTCGAAGCTGTCTGCAAATGGCCAGCACACGGGAGATCTAACAGATTTTGGCGATCCTGTTGCGATCATTCCAGACGCCTCGGACTACTACTCACCGTGCTTTTGTTGATTGCCATATCTCCTATGAACATCAGCAGTGCACTGGTTTTGCGCTAAAAGAAATTCAATGACAGCTTCCTACATGGAACGCCATTTTGAAGACTGGGTATGGTGTCGTCACCTATCGCAACTTTATGAAACTATGCGGGCTGAGTCGTTTGTATTCCACCATGTCCCGCAACAAATTCTGCATATTTTCAACCGAAATTGGCCAAGAAAGAAAAAGTGGGTTGAATTACTTATTGAACGCTCGTCATAGAGAAGTTCTGTTCCTCACGCTCATATGGCGCTGACACACTGCTAGCCATAAGAATTACAATACCAGAAAGGATAACAAAAAATGGAACTTTACTTTCTTTGCGGTATGAGAAGTCCTTTCCGAAAGTAAGTTCCGTCACTGATTTTCACACAGAAACATTTCCAAAAACAAGTACAGCATGGCATCACGAACTATACACCTTGCACTGTTTCCCGACATAGTCGCCACCAGCATTGAGACATATGTCGTAGCGTGCAATCAGTTTGAAGAAACCACTCCAGTAAAAGTCGACGCCCTGCGATGTAAGGAATTCTCGCACAATCTGCTCTACTTCAGCATTGGTTTGGAAGTGACGTCCCGGGAGTGCCACTTTCAATGCTGGGAACAGGTGTAATTCCGACGGGGAAAGATCGGGGCTGTAGGCCTTGTGATCCAGTCTCTCGCATCCAAAGCGATGAACCTCAACCCGTGTGAGCCTTTCTGTGTGTGGTTTTGCGTTGTCGTCCAAGAGTCCAACACCTTCACTCAAGAGCCCTGGTCTCTTCCGTCGAATGGCGGGCCTGTGGTTGGTGAGGTTGTCGCAGTAGCGTGCCGCATTAAAGAAGTGGTGGAGGAAATCAACGAAAACCCCACCTTTCTCGTCCCTGAAAACTGTGGCCATTAACATTCCTGCAGGGAGTGACACTGAATTTTTTCCTCAATAGTGACCCGTGATGCTTCCAAGTCACTGAGCGAGCCTTGGATTCTGGAGTAAAGTGGTGCCCCATGTCTCATCGCCTGTGATGATTCAGAATAGGAACACATTTTCTTCTCTCGCGTACCGCATCTAGTGATCGGGGCTGATTCCCATTCTTGCACTCTTGAGATCTGGGGTCACGTTTCTCAGCGCCCATCTTTGGGGAAAGTTTCAGTAACCCATCACATCATGGATCATGTGATGGGTCTGAGTACGGCAAATATGCAGTGTGGACGCAACGTCTGACACCGTTATGTGCCTGTCCGCTAAAACCATGTCCTGTACTCTAGCAACGTTGTTCTCATTCCTGGACGTGGAGAGACGGCCACTTCGGCTTGCATCCTCCACACACTGCCTACCTTCTCTGATCATGCAACAACAAGAACCAACTTTTTGACTAGACATGACCTCTTCACGGTCTGCAGGCGTTCGTTGACGACCGGCACACTAGTCCCACGTGCCCATTCATACCAGATAACAACATGAACTTCCACTGGGGACTACGTCCTTCTGCCATCGTTATTTATACTCTAATAAGCTCGGGCACGCTGGTCTACTGCTACTCTCCTTCTTCGGCGCTCTGCGCATGCGTCATTCCTCTTCCGCTCACGCACCTTCCCTTGTTGAAGCAGCAATGGACGTGGATTCATATGGCGTTTCTTTGAGTCACCTGGAGTACCACCTTCTCTCTCAAATAAACGACGAAACGTACTTCCGCAACATCCGTCGTACATTACAGCAGAACAGCTTTGAAAGTATGCAGGGTGTGACATTTATGGCGAAGCTGCCAGTTGAGGCAGCAGCAATGAACCCCAACGTCGTTGGTCGTGAATCGGAAAGGAGTTTTGAACGTCAGATACGGTTACGACTGTCCTTGTGGCTTCAACTCTTTGCCGATATTCATCAGTCATAGTGGCTGACCTATGGTGGTGGCGTGCCACTCTCTCAGCAGCATCTGACCCGACTGTTCACAGGGTGAGAGATCTGAAGAACATGCTGGCCAGGACAACTGACGAACGGCCTCTGTGTGCAGGTAGATCAGGATAGCACTGCAACACACGATCTTGCGTTATCTTGTCGAAAGATGAAGTCACAGAGACCTCGAAGATAGGGCACGCACAGCCACTGGCCTCAACAATCAGACATATAATCGTACTGTTACAGTTACGAGCAGTGTCAAACAGAAGAGATCGTGTTGGGTAACAGTGACCCCATGCCGTCACATAAATTGATGGGCCCATATGGTGATGACGAATGTAAACGCTCATTCTCTTCGTAGTGTCTACACTGGAATACGTCCTTCGTGATGCCCTATGCAGAACCGAGACTTGTCTGAAAAGACGACAGGGTTCCACTGCTGCATCTCGTGTTGTCGTTGGCAGTACCTCTGCCAGCGCACATCCGTCTGCTGCCGCGTCAAAGGAAGCCGCAACAATGATAGTCGGTGCCGCTTCCAGACGTCACTGCATTGTTCATGTGGATACTCGTCTTGCTGCAAACAGACGAAGTTTCTGAATTAAGGTGTGTGTCGTGGCTGAAGATCTGTAAAACTCTACAAACCACTGCATATTCTTCAGCGTAAGTGACACAGCGGTGCCCTGCTGATAAATGGCATCAGAAGTTGCCTTCTGGCTTTAAAAATTTTCTCAGTTGCTATTCATTGCTCTGATTACCCTCAACATCTAACAGTCATCTGTGTATATTTTTTAAGTGGTACTTCAAACCACCAGACTTATAGATTTTGTGCGACAACATTAAACAATGGAGGATGACCCACTGTAGTCATCATACCAGTTTGCTTCCAAGTATGCGGCCATCATCATAGGACAGGTTAAAGCGAGTATCCGCTGCTATTCAACTTAGCATGCCTGTGAGTGCGTTCGAGTGCCAATGGGCAACGTTGTGCCTATGATTCCTGTCCACTGGAAGCCGCACATGTCTGTTACCTGTCGTGGAAGCAGCAGATGACAATGAACAGCCGACGCTGGCAGACCCACAATCGCTCTAGTGGTCCAGCATTGAGTCAACACAGACTACGTAGCTACGTACATGCCAACAAGATGATTGGCACCTCGTGCTATCCTCACTTTTCATGGCTTTTTACTTGCTACACGTACGTCATAGCGCCGTGTCAGATAAGTTCCCAAGTATTATGAGCTCTATTTGCAGACACCGATCGTTGTGCCCCATTCGAATACAATCGCCTGCTGATATATGGCACTTTGATGTCGACGAGGCGTACTGGCAGTTCCATTCACGTTTCCACTGCCTTTGAAGACTGTTCAGTGGCTAATGTTGCTGTAAAACTTCTCTGACTGAAAATATCCGTCAAGCCGTCTAGCTTGCCTCCTTAAATTAATGCTAACTTTATATGCCCATTACCACGACTGATGATAGGCAGACCACTTTAGCTGCATCTGCCTGAAGTCAAATTTCGTTGATTTATTTCGGAGGAAATGTATTTTACAAAATTTCAGTGGCCATCAGTAAAGGGGGTAATACATACATCAAAAAAAGTTGGGCATCACCCCGGTTCCCAGAACTCCTGAAGATAGACGTTGGCTGTGGATATTGTGTCACAGACATAGTCCCTTTAACTGTTCAGAGATGTCACTAAACCCGACCAAAGATGTCAACAACCATGCACGAGCAGCGCCTATTAGACGGAGTGGGTCCGACAGCCGATCAGTTCCAGTCATTCCACGAGGAAGGAAGTACACGGCTCGTGTTGTCTGTAGTTCAGCCATGGCTAGACGCTCAGTATCGCAGTTCGATCGCGTCCGCATTGTTACCTTTTTGTGTCAGGAAGGCCTCTCAACAAGGGAAGTGTGCAGGCGTCTCGGAGTAAACTAAAGCAATATTGTTCGGACATGGAGGAGATAGAGAGACAGGAACTGTTGATGACATGCCTCGCTCATGCCGCCCAAGCGCTACTCTTGCTGGGATGACCGCTACCTATGGATTATGGTTCGAAGGAACCCTGACAGCAACGCCACCATGTTGAATAATGCTTTTCGTGCAGCCACAGGACGTCATGTCACGACTCAAACTGTTCGCATTAGGCTGCATGATGCGCAAATTCACTCCCGACGTCAATGGCGAGGTCCATCTTTGCAACCACGACACCATGCAGCGCGGCACAGATGGGCCCAACAGCAGGCCGAATGGCTCAGGATTGGCATCACGTTCTCTTCACCGATGAGTGTCGCATATGCCTTCAACCAGACAATCGTCGGAGACGTGTTTGGAGGCAACCCGGTTAGGCTGAACGCCTTAGACACACTGTCCAGCGAACGTAGCAAGGTGGAGGTTCCTTCTTGTTTTGGGGTGGCATTATGTGGGGCCGACGTATGCCGCTGGTGATCATGGAAGGCGCCGTAATGGTTGTACGATATGTGAACGCTATCCTCCTCCCGATAGTGCAGCCATATCGGCAGCATATTGGCAAGGCATTCGTCTTCATGGACGACAATTCGTGCCCCCGTCGTGCAAATCTTGTGAATGACTAGAATTACCAACATGTTCTCCAGACATCGAACATGCCTGGGATAGATTGGAAAGGTATGTTTATGAACGACGTGATCCACCAGCCACTCTGAGGAATCTACGCCGAATCGCCGTTGAGGAGTGGGACAGTCTGGACCAACAGTGCCTTGATGAACTTGTGGATAGTATGCCACGTCAAATACAGGCATGCATCAATGCTAGAGGACGTGCTGTTGGGTATCAAAGTTACCGGTGTATACAGCAATCTGGACCACCACCTCTGAAGGTCTCGTTGTATGGTGGTACAACATGCAATGTGTGATTTTCGTGAGCAATAAAAAGGACGTAAATGATTATGTTGACCTCTATTCCAATATCTGTCCTGGTTCCGGAACTCTCACAACCGAGGGGATGCAAAACTTTTCTTGATGTGTGTACTTCCAGTCTACGAATACGTGAGACATGCATAATCCGCAGACTGCTCTGAATGCAGCAGATGTGTCATGGGCACTCAAAGCATTTTGTGCTGCCTTGGGCGTGTCAAGCAGCCACCGACGGAAGCTCCCGGAACCTGCCGGTCTTTTCCACTAAGTCGGGGTTATCGGCCTGTCGCACGACTCGCCTCTTGAAATGGCCGAGGGCAACGGTTTCTAGTGCTTACTGGGACACCACAATTTATGTCAGAAAAATGGAGGAGGAGGATGAGTGTTTAAAGTCCCGTCAACAATGAGGTCATTAGAGACAGAGATTCAAACGAATCGCCCGCATCTCGTGGTCGTGCGGTAGCGTTCTCGCTTCCCACGCCCGGGTTCCCGGGTTCGATTCCCGGCGGGGTCAGGGATTTTCTCTGCCTCGTGATGGCTGGGTGTTGTGTGCTGTCCTTAGGTTAGTTAGGTTTAAGTAGTTCTAAGTTCTAGGGGACTTATGACCACAGCAGTTGAGTCCCATAGTGCTCAGAGCCATTTGAACCATTTGAACCATCAAACGAATCATCCCGGTATTTTCGTGGATCAATTTGGTGAAACCATGGAAACCTAAATCAGGATGACGATTTAAACTGTCGTCCTTCTGAATGCGAGACAAGTGTGCTAACCACTGCGCCATGTCGCTCGGTAGATGAAAAGTACAAGTCTTGGAAAGTTGTTTGTCCTCAGGTCATTCAGAAGTGTTAAACTACACCATCTCTGGCTGACGTCAGACGGGAATGACTAGAACGAACTAGGGAGGAAGTGTGGTCTGATTGGCCTATGACTGACGACGTTGCAGGGTGGGGATTTGTTAAACGTGGCATTGACACACTACTGTCAGAAAAGAGTAACATTTTTCCTGACTGGCGTTTGCGGCCAGATTGGCGGTAACTTCCAAGCCGGGAGCTACGGGTCTGGTGGTGGATAGAGACACGTCGTTGGTTCGAGAAGTCATGGAGCTTGTGGGTGTCCAAGTCCTTACGAGTGAGATTCTGATTCTCCACTACGATAACGGTCCTCCGACTAACCGCCACAGCAGACTGGTAAGGATAAACAGCAGCACTGCTCAATATATGTGGGTTATTATTTATATAGAAGATATACCATTACCAGAACTCCGCTAAACCCGATTCATGCCTTAGTATCATTTGGTGTGGTACCCAAACGAACACTAAGAGTTTCTTAAGTAATATTCGGTTTGTATTGGATCAATGATTTAATGAGCAGCTAGGATTCAGTAGCAATCCCAACACTTGCCTATCTTCTTAATTGTCATCAGCAGTTAACTTCGTTTTTTCATAGACAGTTGATGCCAATACTTTGTAACTGGTTAATATAATATATGATCAGTTTATGTTTCATTTGCAGCTTTATCTGAAAGAGCACGTAGTTCCCTTGAGTTCACCGATTTATTCTATTGTTTAAATGGATAGTTATGAGGTAGGGTTATTGCTATTTCCCACGTTGTTATTCTGTGTCAGGGCATTTCAAGATAGCGACTCCGATTGCATAATTTACAGTTGTCATGGAGTCTTAAGGGGAGTGTGACGGAATCATGGTTGGTCTATTATTCTGATAGGTTTCACAGTCTCACACACACCGGAAATAGAATATTGCAACCGTACGTATATCCTTCTACGCATCCTCTGAGTTTAAATCCATTCTGACTATAATTTACAGGTATTGCAATTTTTACAGTCGTAATACTGGACTGATCAAATTCTTTTGAATTATCAGCCGGATAATGCTGACATCTTGAAGCAACGCTTCGACATTTGTACTCATAAGCATATAAGAAGCACTCACCTCGTCCAGACAGTTGGGTCTGCAGTAGTGCAGCACAGTATCAGCAAAGGTCACATTTGCAACACTGTACAGATGAAACTGTTGAGTCGCACCAATAGTTTGTTGATTGCTATTGGAGACAACCTTCCATTTCCTTCCTTGAAACTAAGTATTGCCTCATCCGATCTTTATAATTGGAACTACACTATCTGATCAAAACCATCCGGACACATCTAATACAGAACTGACCACCAGACGACAGGAGAGGCTGACACACCAGTATAAAAGGATGCGTGGCGGACTATGTTGTGAGTTGGTCAGGAGAACTCAGTGATTCGGCCTAGTCACTAGAGATAACCTGAGAAAAAAGTCCCTCAGACACATTTCCACAATTCTAAAGCTGCCCAAATCGACTATAGCTGCTGTGATTGAGGGGTTGAAAGGGGCGGAACAATCACAGCTCAGCCATGTGTGAGGTAACGGGCGACTTGTGGCGTCCTGTAAATATTCTAAGTTCGGAGTTGGAGTGGCCGCATGGGCTGCTCGGCAAGCATGGGATCGTCAGCAACCGTGTGGTGCCGAACATAAGCTGGAGCAAGAGGGGTAGCCCCAGCGCGTGGTCCAGGCCGACCGTGTCTCTGGGAATTCCATGTTGATGTTGTGCCGAGGACTGTGCTTTGTGTCGATGAATGAGATTTGTATGCCGGGAGTGCCAAGGATGGCGGACTGTTTGAAACCATAATGCCAGACATTTCACAGTTCACTTATAAATTAATAATAGCCAGAGGAATCAAGATACATTAAAAAGAAACATGTATGTTACCATTATTTGCACGACGATTCTGATGGTGTAATCAGATTTTCAATGTACATCAAATGTAATGCGGCAGTTACGTATTCCACCACCTAGACAACGAAACCAGCCAAACCTTTTAATATTTCAACTCTGAGTCTGATGGTACACAGTTGAAGGTACAATTTTTTTGAAATCCCGCACGTGGAGCACTGCGGAGGGTGGCTGTAAAAACGGCAAGAAATCAGCGGAATGAATTACTGGTGAGTTGCAAAGTGCTACCAGTGGTACAGCTACCCACAAGCACTGTGTTTACGGCGTTAAAGGAATGTGGTAAAATGGTCGAGTGGCTCCTCGCCGCCTACATATTTCTGTAGTGAATGCTGAGCCCCACTGGCAGCGGTGTAAAGAGCGACGCCACAGGACAGTGGATGACTTGAAACGAGTGATTTGCAGTGCTGAACCACGCTGTACCCTGTGGCTACTCGATGGAAGGGTCTGAGCTTGGCGAATGCCTGTCATCACATACAGCGCCAATTGCGAAGTACGGAGAAGGTGATATTACGGTAGGAGTGTTTTTCGTAGTTAGGATATGGTCCCCCTACCACACTTAAAAAACCCAAAATGCAGGAGTATTTGAACAAATCTTACAGTGTGTGGTGCTTACATCAGAGGAAGAGTCCTGAGAAGATGATCATTTGTATCAGGGTGGCAGCGCAGCCTGTCGTAAAACGGCATCTGAGGGGCAATGGACCACTAAAATCCCTCAAATGCACTGGCTTGCCCAGATTCCCATCCTGAAACCAATGAATCACCTTTAGAATCAAACATCTACTTGTATTTGTACCCCAGCGTCCAACATCACTAATTTCTCTGGCTTAGACACTAGAGGAAGAATGGGCTGCAGTTCCTTCTAGATACTTAAACATTTTGTTGAAAGTGTTGCCAGCAGGGTAACAGCTCCCTTAGTGGTAGGTGTGGTCACTAATAGATGCCTCGATACTGCTGATTAGACAGCATACATTTTAATTTTCTATTCGAAACATTTGGCATTTTTGGGATCCACAAAGCTTTACTAGACCTGAAAGTGCCAGAGAAACTCTGGAACGTACCGATGACCGGATAACGCACTTCTGCAATAACATTTTGACAGTTAACCCCAAAGCCACCGTATAATATAAGAACTCTATTCGTTATATAACTGACCCTCATTGTAGGAGAGACCTGGAATGAGGTATCACAGGTGCACAATACAAAACAATAGTGGAACGACAGTAGTAATAAAACTGAAAAAATAACCATTAACAGTTTTAAATATACAGGGTGAACCCAAACTTCACGATCTAATTTCGGAGGTTTTTAAGAGATAGTTTTGGAATAATTTGGCATTAGGGACTCGTAATCAAGATATTTGCATTTTATTTTGATTTATTACCTCTATTTCTCTTTGAACATATATATGTAAAAGAGTGTAGATGTCGACGATATGCAATTTGTGGCTTATTTGGAAATATGTTGTATTCACTCCCGGTGCTTCTAGTTGACAACAGTATTGCCCATGTCGCTTTCCTCCCTCAAGTCTGAATCTAGTTCTGCCCTCGACTATATCTCGGGTATGCTTTTCCGGCCATATTCGCTGTACGTAAACAGTAATGAACTGCAGTGTGGATATGTTTACTGACGAAGAATTGTAATACTGCAGATGCGAATTTACTGTGATATGATTGCCGACATTGTGGAAAAAGTGAAACATAATGTCGTTTGTGTTCATCTTTCATTACGTATAGCAGTCCCACACAACTTACGGAGATTACTATATGAGCACAAACACTACATTTGGATGATCGAAATATGGAAAAAGATTAGCTAGAATATTCGTTCTGCACACGTTAATGTATGCCGATGGAAGGATACTAGTACGTGAGATGAAATATGAGGGTACTTCAAAAGAAAATTACACATCATTATGGCAGGCAACGTATCTTATGTTGAAAGCTGCACTACACTTCATAGTGACGCAGATACATGACACTATTTTTTAACATAGTCAACAAGTTTCTCTAAATAACGGTCAGAATGTTCCGTCTATCATTCAGTTCCTCGACGACAGAAATCCGCTCTTTTGACAGCGAACCATTAGAGATCCTGTGTGTGAACATCCGAATCATTGGTAAATTTCTCCCCCCCCCCCCCCCCCCAGGTGTACCCCAAGCTTACCGAAAAGTCTGCCTGGAAACTGACGTCTGTGGTTGATGAGCTTTCCTTTCCGACGAGTATCATCCACGACTGTGCGGCCTTGCTCAGACTGCTGGCACTTTTTCATTCCATTTGGTCCACTGTTGTTGTTGTTGTTGTTGTTGTCTTCAGTCCTGAGACTGGTTTGATGCAGCTCTCCATGCTACTCTATCCTCTGCAAGCTTCTTCATCTCCCAGTACTTACTGCAACCTACATCCTTCTGAATCTGCTTAGTGTATTCATCTCTTGGTCTCCCTCTACGATTTTTGCCCTCCACGCTGCCATCTAATGCTAAATTTGTGATCCCTTGATGCCTCAGAACATGTCCTACCAACCGGTCCCTTCTTCTTGTCAAGTTGTGCCACAAACTCCTCTTCTCCCCAATTCTATTCAATACCTCCTCATTAGTTATGTGATCTACCCATATAATCTTCACCATTCTTCTGTAGCACCACATTGCGAAAGCTTCTAGTCTCTTCTTGTCCAAACTATTTATCATCCACGTTCCGCTTCCATATATGGCTACACTCAATACAAATACTTTCAGAAACGACTTCCTGACACTTAAATCTATACTCGATGTTAACAAATTTCTCTTCTTCAGAAACGCTTTTCTTGCCTTTGCCAGTCTACATTTTATATCTTCTCTACTTCGACCATCATCAGTTATTTTGCTCCCCAAATAGCAAAACTCCTTTACTACTTTAAGTGTCTCATTTCCTAATCCAATTCCCTCAGCATCAGCCGACTTGGTCCACAGGCCACCAGAAATTCGAGGTAAAGCTATTTGTAATTTAGGCTTTTTGCACCCATGAATCCTACTATCCCTAGAACTTCAAGTTTGGAGTACGTTTCCAGTTGCCAAGCCGTTTCATTCTCACAATGACATGCACCTGCTATTCTTTCGTCAGCAGAACTGTGTCAGAAGGAAATCGAGAACACATGCTATCTTGACAATCCGCCATTCCTGTTTCTCAATGTTCTTAACGTGGGACGACACGTGTAACTTACTTTCTAAGACCGCTAAGTATATTACACGTTGAAACCGGGTACTTTGCTATCAATAAATGTTGTCAGTCATAACGGGTTCTGTCAGCCTCCTGTCCTCGCTAAGCTCGTCAAAGTGTTTCTCTACTCCACAAATTTGTTTGATAGGCAGTTTCACTTATTCGGATAGTTTCGTCAAGCAGTTTGTCGTATGCATCATTAATGCCAGCTATTTCTTACAGCAACAGAACAATATGCCGCAATGATAAGACACTGTGCTCTCATTCGGGAGGACGGATTTTCAGATCCCCGTCTACCTATCTAGGGTGAGGTTTTTCCGTGATTTCCCCCCAAATCGCTCGAGGATAATGAAGGGATGGTTCCTTCGGAAAGGGCACGGTGGTTTTCCTTACGCATCCATCCCCTGGCCCAGTCTGCGTTCCGTTTCTAATGGCCTCGTCGTCGCCTGTTCGTTAAACCCTGCTCTTCCTTCTTTATTTTAGACAATGCCTAAGAAGTCATATGGAGATGCAACTTCTATACCTCCACGCAAGAGGCGTCAAATGTAGGTAAGCGTATCGCAGTTTCGGTCCCAGAAATGTCTTGCGTTCTTTGATGCTTTTGTCAGGTGTCTCCCCAGACCCTGCCAAGGTAAGTCGTTTTTGTCTCGGATGTTGCTACAGCAACTGTAACTATCATTTCCTTCAGTAAATGGCATGAATGTAAACTCTCTCTCCAGTCATTTGGAGAATCTGGGTCCACTTGTATCCCGATGACATAGATCTCTGTAAATTTCGCTTCACTGTTTACTAACTGATAGTAGCAAATAACTAACACAGCCAACTATTCCCTACTAGGAGATCCATAACACATGTGGACAAGACCCCGCAATCTCTGGCAGCAGTATTATGTCACGACCCGACACTTCCGCGGATACGTATAAAGAGTTCGGCTCGCTGAGATTGTTTTAGTGTGAAACTACGATCCGAGCCTGTATAGCCTCTTAAGATGTCTCCAGTATTAGGAGACAACATGTAAGACAGGGAAACATGCCTCTGATTACAGTCTAGTGCACATAAAGCAAATATCACCATAGATCCACGTCTTTATGTTGCAGCTACGAAAATGCATCAAGCAGAGGTGAGAGCAATTCTTATGTTAGTTACGAGTCACAGTTATCAGTGTTGCAGCATAATCCTTCACCAAGTAATACGAACATAACCCAAGTAGTAATAGCAAACACAGCAGTGTATGGATGCAAGGCAAATTACCAAGAGATACAATTTTAATTATTTATACAGTGCGACCTCAACGTGAAGATTTAAAGCAAAGACATTACTCGCACTTACCCCGCAGAGCCAGATCAGCGAGATGCCCGCCACAAACGCTGCCGTAACTGCTCTTCTATCGCCAACGTACGTTACCGTAGCAACGGGAGAGACAATTGACAGTGAGCTGTTCCACGGATCATGCACAGCTATCTCGAAGCATGCAACCTTCAGTTGTTCAAACAATTTGACAAATGCGCGGTATGTAGTGACCATTAGGGAATACCGTGCACAGATGTACCACGTAATTCGTTTCACATCTTTGGTTACTTTCAGAGCAATTTCAGCTTCCACAGGCATTATTCCAAAAAGTACATTAGCAAGACTTTGTAGAATGTTTTAAAACAGAAACACACACCCCGAGATTGCCTCATTTTGAAAAGTGATGATATAATATACTGAGCGGGTGGTCGTTTTCATTCGTGAACGTATAGCTAGACCTGAGACGCTAAAATTGATTTCTGTTATACCGCATTTCACTTCATTATTTTTATTAACAAATGTTATTTAATTAAACGAGATCTCATATGACGTGTTTACGACTGAGTATTAGCGAAGGAAGCCACGCCACCTAATATGTAATTTGCTACGTATAAAAGCAGTTTCACTAAGCACGCAGATATTTCGCATTCAGAATCAATATCAACTCTGTGGAAGGTCGGATCAGACCTATTAAGAGATAATTACAAGCCTCAACAAAGTTACAAAGTCTCCAAGTGAACATGTGCCTTCATTTTAACTTTACACTTCTGAGTAAGATCTTGGATTTCTTAAGACACAACATTCATGCTGATATCCGGACCATGAACTGTGGCTTTGTGCCGATGTTCTGATCGAGGCTGAAGGAGTAGGTGTACGCTTAAGAAGAAGAAACAAAGTGTGTACCTGTCCCAAGCGTTGGCCAGTAAATGGTACATGGCACGGTTTTTCAATACTCTCTCACAGTACAAACACTGAGAAAAAGTATCACCATGAGTCAGAGCAATAGTAGATGCTACATTTAATTCAGACTGCTTTCAGTTGGTAAAGCAGAGTCACTAACATAGAAATGCTCTCATCTCTGCTTGATGCGTTCTCGTAGTTGGCACATCAGCAGGAGGACTCTAGCTTTCTGGGCATTGCACTGTGATGTGACGCATATTTTTGAGCGTAAAATTTCGTTTCCTAATAGGCTATAAGAACTCAGTCAGTAGTTTCAAACTAGACAAAGCTCGGAAAACAGAACTCTTTATACGTATCCGCGAAATTACGCTGCTTCCTGAGATTGCAGAGTCTTGCCAACGTGTGTTACCGTTCTTCCAGAAGGGAAGAGTTGGTGCTGTTAAGTAACTGTAATGATCATTCAGTAAAATTCGAAGCCAAACTTACTGGCCTATATTTCATCGGGACAGAAATGGATACAGGTTCTCAAAATGATTGAGAGGCAGTTCAGGCTCATGCCGCCTATTGAATGAAAAGGAAAGTAGCGTTTGATGTAACAGTGTTTGAGAGACATACTACTATTACTTCGCTTGGAAGGGTGTGGGCAGATACTTGCAAACAGCATCAAATATCGGAGAGAGGTATTTCAGGTAGAAACTGTACGTTCGACTGCAGTTGAGTGAATGTTCGGTTTCCCCACGACGTCAGCAACGGGACGAGTCTCGGCGGCTTGGAGCAGCAGTTGAGAGCGAGAAGCAAATGAGAGGTGAATGAGCAAATCGGAATCTGAGAAAGAATCGCTCGAGGCGCCCGAGTTTTGTGTGCAACAAGTACTGGATAACGCAACTGATTCAGAATCATCGACTGGCTCGCTAATAGCTGCTACGCCAGATAATCCAGCACCGACACGTTATGCAGCCCAACTCTACTTACAAACATAACCTGGCCTGTAATTCCTGTCAAGAGATCGCAGCATGAGCATCTGGTCAACATTTTTCCACTTAGCCTGCAGCTGAAGCGTCTGGTTCCCTTTCCAGGCATGCATCTCTGAATAAAATGGATAAAAGTAATTAAGCTGACAACGGCCTTGTCGCAGTGGATACACCGGTTCCCGTCAGATCACCGAAGTTAAGCGCTGTCGGGCGTGGCCGGCACTCGGATGTGTGACCATCCGGGCCGCCGTGAGCTGTTGCCATTTTTCGGGGTGCACTCAGCCTCGTGATGCCAACTGAGGAGCTACTCGACCGAATAGTATTGACTCCGGTCAAAGAAAGCCATCATAACGACCGGGAGATCGGTGTGCTGTGTGCTGACCACATGCCCCTCCTATCTGCATCCTCAGTTGAGGATGACACGGCGGTCTGATGGTTCCCATGGACCACTTGTGGCCTGAAGACGGAGTGCTTAATTGAGTAGTGACTAGGTATTCATCTACAACTTCATGTGTACTCCGCAAGTCATCTTACGAAATACTGGGTGAGGATACTTTATGTACCACTGAAGCCTCCTCCCCCCTTCCCTTTCCTTTTCCAGTCGCGTATGGTTCGCGGGAAGAAAGATTGCTTATAAGCCTCCTTGTGAGCACCAGACCCTCTAATTCTACCTTCGTGGCTTTTTCACGAGATTTACATACTAGGAAACAATATGTTGGTTGACTCTTCTAGGAACATATGCTCTCGGAACTGCTAACTGCGCAGCTCCTCTCTTGTAACGACTGCCAGTAAATCTGGATGATCATCTCCGTGACGCTCTCGTGCTTGCTACTCGTAAACGCACAATAACGAAACGCACAGTTCCTCTTTGGGTCTTATTTACGCTGTTCGGCTAGAACATCACGACTACCTGCGTAATAGCCGGTATGTCCACTTCTGGCACGGATAACAGCGCGGACGCGTCGTGCCATGGAACCACGGTAGGTATTGGCACCGCCCCTGCACACAAAGCTCACCTTATTCCCGTAAATTCAGGGGGTGGGGTCGACGAGCTCAGACGCTACGTTCAATCACACTCCAGATGTGATCGATCCGGTTCAGATCTGGCGAAATGGAGGGTTAGCACATCAATTGGATCTCGCCACTGTGTTTCTCGAAGTATTCCATCAGTCTCCTGGCCTTGTGACATGGCGCATTACCTTGGTGAAAAATGCCACTGCCGTCGGAAAACATGATCTTCATGAAGGGGTGTGCGTGTTCTGCAGCTAGTGTACGAAGCACCTTCGCCGTCATGGTGCCTTGCACGAGCTCCATTGCACCCATGGATGCCCACGTCGAAGCTCCCCAGAGCATCAACGAGCCGCCGCCAACCTGTCTCCTTCCCGTAGTACAGGTGTCAAGGAGATGTTACCCCGGAAAACGATGGATTCGCGCCGTCCCATCGCCGTGACGAAGAAGGTAGTAGGAGTCATCAGACCACACAACGCTCTGTCACAGCGCCAGTGTCAATTGTCGATGGTCACCTGCCCATTTTAGCCGTAGTTATCGATGCCGTGTGTTAACATTGGCACACGCGTGGGTTGTCGGCTGTGCGGACCCACCTTTAGGAAGGATTAAAATCTGATTTTAGTTCCGCCACAGTTACCCACCAGTCCTGTTTTACCACTCTGCTCAGTCCACGACGTTCGACATCTGTAATGAGGTGTGGTCGCTTGCCGCCACGACGTCTGGACGTGGTTTCACCTTGGTTTCGCCACGTTTTGAAAACATACACCACAACACTCCTCAAACATCCGACAACTCGTGCAGTTCGCGAAATGCTCGTCCCGAGCCTCCAGGCCATCACACTCTGTTCTTGGTGAAAGTCAAGTAGTTCGCGTGCCTTCCGAATTCTGCACACGGATAGCACGCTCACTAATACTAACTGCACCGTGCGTGTATCTGACACAAGGTCATTCCCCGCCAAGTGACACTGCTATCGCTTGGACAGGTTTATATAGATAGTAGGTCAGTGGCCATAATCTTTATTTTCTTTATCAGCCCTGTCTCATACGGGTCCCAGACTGAGAAATGTTCAAGTATAAGTCTAACGACTATTTTGTAAACTACCTCCTTCTTAGGTGGACGTCTTTTCCTGACGATTCTTCCAATGAATCCCAGAGTTAACATCTGCCTCACCTGCCATGAGTTTGAAGCGGTCGTTCCACATTACACAACTACTTACACATACTCCTGGATATTTTATGCACTGAAGCTCCAAAGAAATACAGAGATATGTTCAAATACAGAGATACGAAGACAGGCAGAATACGGCGCTGCGGTCGGCAACGCTTATAAAGACAACAAGTGTTCGGCGCAGTTGTTAGATCGGTTACTGCTGCTACAGTGGCAGGATATAAAGATTTAAGTGAATTTGAACGTGATAATGTTACAGTCGGTGCACGAGCGATGGGACACAGCATCTGCAGGGTAGTGATGAAGTGGAAATTTTCCCATACAACCATTAGTAGTGGACCAAAGTCACCACCAGCACATTTTGTTAGTGCAGGCTGCCTACATCAGGAGCAGGTATGCATTCAGGGGCAAACCTATTGTTCTCCTTTGATTGACAGGTCCTTAACCTATTGTTCTGCTAGAAGGATTCTTCCTTTTGATTATTGTTCCCCTGCCACCACCCATTCCCCCCAACCCACAGGAAACCTCCCCCGTCGCTGCTACAGGTACACTTTCAGGTCTGAGTTATTGGAATAGCCCCTCTCACTTTTATCAGTTTGACTGACTACATCATTAAATTGAATAACTAATTAACCTGTCCCCCTCTGGTAAATCCCCTCCCCTCCCACCCTCCCTCCCTCCCGGAAATTGGCGGGAAAAAGACTCATTTGATCGGTCATTTAGAGGGAATTTGATTGTAGTGTATGGAATATTGTTTAAACGATTTAGACAATGTACAGAATAATGTTTAGTTATTGATGCAGTGTATGGAATATTGTTTATTTATTTAGTTAAATCAATTGTCTGGGAATCGATTGTTGTGTATGGAATATTGTTTATTTATTTAGTTAAAGAATTTGTCTGGAAATCATTTGTTGTGTATGGAATATTGTTTAAACAATCTAGACAATGTGTGGAATATTGTTTATTTAAACACTTTTGGGGGATTCATAAGGTAAGAGAAGTGGTTTGCTACAATTTCAACTACCTAGCTTCAACTACTTTTCAAGGTCATCCAACCTCTCGCTTTCACATCCGAAATACAGGCCCATAGATCTATGAATGTACAAAATGTCGTAGGATTTTCGGTAGGTTAGCTAATAAGACAGGTAAGTATCTTGTACAAAATATTTATTAACTTTTGCATATACATTTATACACATTTACACACAGAAAACAACTCTTTCCTTCTTTTTGTTAGGTGTAGTTTTAATAATGTCCGATTTAACATTTACCTTATAACTTAAATCCATATCTGAATCATCTATTTCTTTCTACAACCAGTAATTTGACAATTACAGAGAAAGTATATTCTCGAATTCTAATACACATCTAATTTCATTCCTGTGAAATACTTGTTTTATGGCTTTCACTTTTAGCTCTGATCCCCTTTGTAGTCATTCTAGGCGAGAGCATTCGGGGATTTTAATTTTTACTCTTATCTCCTTCATGGCGATATTGTTAAAGCATTCCACGTCTTCCTGTGTGTATGTCGGCAACTCTTCTGCTCCAGATTCTTGCGGGATGTCTGTATGGAACTTGAAGTTTACAACTTTTGCAAACGAATAACCTTTAAATGTAGTTATTCCATCAGTTTTAAACTCGGCAAATGCCTGTTCTCTTTCTAGGTCGACAACATCCAGCTCGCCACACTTAGAATATAACCATCCTTTTTAAGTCGATCCAAATGGGAATAGAGCTTAAAAACCAATTTTTCGTGATCCCTTAATATAGAAAACGTTCTAGAGTCCATTGATTTTGGCCAGTACACCAACACGTGACCAGTTTCCATGGCTGATTACTGTAACTGCCATTATTTTGTATTCCCCCTTCGTAGTCAGATTTTTTCATACAGAATGTTTAAATCCGTACGTAAACCTGGCCTGCACATCGGCAATAGCTTCTTCCTTTTCCAATTGGAGCTTATTTCTTCCTTTATAGCAGTTGTCTTCTCCATATACTCCAGTTTCCTTTTCTTTACTTCGAGGTCCTCCATTTCCAGTTTTCGTTTCCGTACACTTAATACATTAACTGCACTTAAAGGAGTAATTTCTTTAATGGGAAATGGTTTAAGTATGTTTGATGCTAATCATTTGCATATCACAGCATCTTCTTCCTGTCGATTAAATTTCGTGTCTGTAGCACGTCATCTTCATGGCGTAGCAATTTTAATGGCCAGTAGTGTATTTCTCCGAAATCGTTCCTAGCGCTTGCTTGCCGATTTTATCCAGTATTCCTCTTGCTTTCACACTGTCACTTCCATGTAGGAGAAATGGTAGCTT
Source organism: Schistocerca nitens (assembly GCF_023898315.1). NCBI lineage: Eukaryota > Metazoa > Arthropoda > Insecta > Orthoptera > Acrididae > Schistocerca > Schistocerca nitens. Next base: position 390,914,089 of record NC_064615.1, read on the forward strand.
CGCCTTGACACCATATCTTGCGGTGACGAACTTGGGGAAATAACTACGTAGATAATAGTTAAATGAGCCACACATCTCTTTCTTTAATATTGCAGATCGTCCCTTCTGTATCTGCTCCTGACAGTCCCCTTGACCACAGATTTTAACTGCCATAATGTTATCGCTGAAAGGATCTGTCATAGGAGTAAGCACATTTAAATTCTTCTTGCTAATGAGCGTACCATTTTCGGTGTAATTTATGTTGCTCATGTCAGAAACAAGATTGTCCAGGTTCTCCAGTAGTAACCATAAGCCAAAGCGTTCGTCAGTTGGTCTCGTCCTCCTCCCTAATAGCTGAGGCATGTTAAGCGCTTTGGAGGAATCCATGTTGACACTTTCAAGTGATCGGTTGCGGCTATCATGCGTCCTTTTATACTATAAAAATCCACGATGGTGGCACTTCCGGTCACGTGATATTCCGGTCATACATTCTAAATACATTCTGAATTGCGCTATTTTGTACGCAAGGTGTCAGTGAGAGGGAATTTGACTGCCCCGCGACAGTACCACCCTATCCCGCACCGCACAATACCGCTATCACACTTGGATACTCCTATACACTAGTCCGTCCAGCTATTGCGTTGTACCATGTCACTGAAACCATGTCCGAGTACAGTGCTATTCTCTACTGTACGAATACTGCGCTGGACCACCCAGTCCGAAACCGAATTCAGGTACAGCTCCATACTCTACTGCATGGATATTGCGCTATACTATACCTTCCTTAAACGCGCCCATGTACTCGCGAGGGGCAGTCGCCCTCCCTCCCATGGACACCTCGCGCTCGTTAGTAACTTTCCTTTGCCGGATATGTTTCCGATGCGTTAAAATCCAGTTGTTCTCAATTTATCATACACATATTTAAATGTACAGTCGTGGACAAAACGAGCGAGACCCCTCGCCTTTTCGTTATGCTGATCCGCACGGCTTTAAAGTCTGCTACACAGCATAACAGGCAAGGCGACGAAGTGCTACCAACATACTATGCACAGGCGTGAAATTGACAAACTATCTGAACTTTTTTAGACTGTTTTCCATAATTTGTAAGACTATATTAATGCTGATTAGTGTGTTAAATACAACACGTAAATATAAGACAGAACTGAAAGAAGTAACGCTAATTGGTATGAACTGGACAAATAAAAATGAATTTTAACTTATCGAGATGACTTAACTGTTTCAGTAAGACAAAGAACCCCAGATCGTTACGAAGTAGCAAAATAATATCCGCATTCGGCCGCGAAACGGTCTGTGTCAACGTTCAGACCAGTCATACTGGATTACCGTTGCTGACCTACCATGAAAGTGTGCAAATTTAGCAATGCGTGAAGATTCATAACGAAATTCAGTTAATAATCATTCAGTGCCACGCTTAAGTCAATTCCATTATTGACAGAAGCGGTAAAAGTAGGCAGTAACATGTATGAAATTCTACAAGAGTGTCATATTGACATCCACAGAGCGCCAGTACAGAATAAAGGTAGCGATAAAACGTATTGGGTGCGCGAGAATTTCTTAAAATTGCTTTACTGATATTCTACCTGCCTCCATAGAGATTAGAACCGAAAACAAATCAGACCTTCCTTTCACTATGCTAGCAGACAACCCAGGCAAACAGCCCTCTATTATTACCCCAGACATGAACAAGCAGGCAATTTCGCAATGAAAATCTGCAGTTTCTGTTGCATAGAGCTTTCTGGACTCAAAAACATGAATTTTCTTCCTTTATGTCACCACTTATGTGACAATCATTCCGGATGATTATCGAAATAACAAATTACTGTTATTAGAGAGTAAATTTTGTAGGATAATTCTGCACCACCCCAGGAAATAAACGGCTACATAGCTGCCAAACGTATTCTGCATTTTTTCGAATTCTCCACTAGACTCGCCACAGACAGAAAACGTTCATTAGCCGAAGTGTTTCTTAAGCTAGCTAGCAATGAGAATGTTCGCAGTTCTAAAACGCGGTGGCATTAATACTGGGATGTGAATTACCACGTGTATAGGCAAATACATTCTATTTGCATTCCTGTAAACGTGATTTGGATCGAAAACGTTGCTACGATTAATATGCTTATGTATCGACAGCAACTAGAACATTTCGAATAAAGAGTAGCGGGTGTTATTTATGCGGCCCTCATCTTCAGTGTTTTCGTTGTTAGGATTTCGTCACCTAAACCGGTAAAAACGGAACCCTACTAGTCTCACTTTCTTGACCGCCTGTCGGTCTACCCAACCCTTAAAACCCGTTTACCTCCAGAACGGATGGACATAATAAGTGGAAATGTATCGCACTTCTTGCGGCAACCGGTCCCTTGGTGGAGTAAAAAAGTGAGCTTCTATGTCAACGCAATCAAAAGATACGACGGTTTATGTAAAGAAAATTTACACGAAAGGACAAAAAATGGCTTCAAGAACTGTGCGACCTAACTGCTTAGGTCATCAGCCCCTACACCTAGAACTACTTAAACCTAGCTAGCCTAAGGGCATCACAGACATCCATGGCCGAGGTAGAATTCCAACCTGCGACTGAAGCAGCCGTGCGGTTCGTCACTAAAGCGCCTGGGCCCGCATCTCGTGGTCATGCGGTAGCGTTCTCGCTTCCCACGCCCGGGTTCCCGGGTTCGATTCCCGGCGGGGTCAGGGATTTTCTCTGCCTCGTGATGGCTGGGTGTTGTGTGCTGTCCTTAGGTTAGTTAGGTTTAAGTAGTTCTAAGTTCTAGGGGACTGATGACCATAGATGTTAAGTCCCATAGTGCTCAGAGCCATTTTTTTTAAAGCGCCTGGAACCGCTCGGCCACCGCAACCCGGCGAAACCCTACTCACCTCATGTATAATGATAATATATACTGTCTAGCTAGGATAAACTGTATTCGCCAGCAACTCAGATCGTTTGATCACGGAACTTTTACGAAGCTACATTCAAACTTTTTTCGAAGTCGTCTGCAATATCCATTTATAAACACCCTAGGAACGTCGTATGCGATATCCACTTCTGAAGACGCTGGCAGATACTGCAGTACTATAACAAGTAGGTGGGAATTTATTGTTATTGGTCCACGCATGACACTTTATTTCAATATCAATTTAACGCGCCTAGGTATTTGTATATGGCCGAAACTATTGAACAAGAAGTAAATAAACAGCAAACAACTTCGATGTTTAAATCAAATGAAAGTCACATGTCGTAATTACAACATAATTTCGTTGTTACATCTACATGACTACATCAACAGGATTTCTTGGCAATCCGGACTTACGTGCCTGGCAGAAGGTTAGGGTTATTTCTCTACCGTCCCACTCATTAACAGTGTGCGGGAAAAAGGACCACTTAAATTTTTTCTTGCGAGCCTTGAATTACATTATTACTATGGTTTCTTCCTGTGTAAGTTCCCGAGGAAATACCCTGATCTTGCTGAAACTTCGCTCAGTGAAAGCGGGGACAAAATAAGCGAACACGTGTCTCGGCTTATCTGCTTACACTCTACCGCTTCTGAGAAAACGACGGTCAAAGTGTTCAATGAGTTGTTGCTATAGTGTAGATACCTCTTAGCGGGTAAGGATTCAACTGAAGCGGTGGCTCTGCGGCTACCATAGCGACTTCGGAACTTTGCGCTGCGAGTTCGAAACCCGGTATTTCGCCGGCCGCGGTGGTCTCGCGGTTCTAGGCGCGCAGTCCGGAACCGTGTGACTGCTACGGTCGCAGGTTCGAATCCTGCCTCGGGCATGGATGTGTGTGATGTCCTTAGGTTAGTTAGGTTTAAGTAGTTCTAAGTTCTAGGGGACTTATGACCACAGCAGTTGAGTCCCATAGTGCTCAGAGCCATTTTTGAACCCGGTATTTCCTTTTTTTTCCCTCACTCTCTGAATTATCTACGAATGTTTATTCCAATTTATGATGAAACACTGTTGTTATTCGTCAGTTAATTTACTGTGTAAAGAAATAAGTTAAAAAGGGAACACACAGTGCGTAGTGGGGCGATCACTCTGTTGTAGAAATAATTCAGAAGCCAAGATCGCTTAAATATTGTTTACTGGATAATCGGTTTCAACACACTAAAGGTGCCATCATCGGATCTGAATGTAGATTAACATTTATAAAATATTTGGTTATAACGATACATGAGGCAGCCCAGATGATTTTAGATCAGCTTGTCTCATTCGTTTATTACTTTTTAATTCATTAATTACACATAAAGTTAATTGGCGAATAATGACAACATTATTTCAACATAGAAAAAAACATTCGTAGATAATTATGATAGAGAGGCAGGAAAATAAAATAATAAACAACCCAATATGGTCTCGAACACGGGAATCAATGTTAAGAAGGAACGACGGTAGCCACTGAGCCACCGCTTCAATTGCGTTCTCGGCTGCAGAAGGTATCTACACTAGAGCAACAGCGCGTTGATAACTTTGACCGAATTTTTCTTGGAAACGGTCGAGTGTCTGCAGATAAGCCGAAACACATGTTCGCTTATTTTGTCCTCTCCTTCACTGAGCAAAGTTTCGGGACAATCAGCCTACGACATTTGGCGAGTTCCCCTCGCTCGTCGAGTCGCTTCTTACGCCCGGCGAGAATTATGTATGCCTCCGAGTAAACTGCGCCACCTGGAAACACGGCGAGCGGGGATAAACACGTTTTCCTTCTTATAAGGCAACCTTCTACAGATAAAATTCACGAAATGTTCTTCAGGTTGCCTCAGATATTTCAGAAATGTTTCTTGCGTCAGGCCTGACGCATATGCAAAACGTAAACATTTCATTTCATGTAATATTTATCAGGATAAGACATGACAAGACTGGACCAGTCCCTTCTGAGAAAAATTAGAGATTCTAAGTTGCTCCACTATGTAATGACACGGGTACGGGCTTGCGATCTCTCTTTTATGCCATCGATTTCCGTGTTACACATACTTGGCCACTGCGTTGCGGCTGCCATCTTGGAGGAGGCAGTCTGTTTCCTGCCAGCGCTGTTTCCGCAGCCAATATTAACCGCGACGAATCATTCAGTCAACGCTAAATGGCCCATCTGGCTGAGGCAGACAAGGGCGCTATAATACAACTCAATGCAGAGGGATCTTCAAATGCCGACATAGCAAGAACTATGGGTTTTCACAAGTCGACGGTAGCCAGGTGGATCAGACGAAAGGAAGAGAGTGGTAACCTGAATGGGAGGCCTCATGGCCGTCGCCGCAAAACAACAGCAGCTCAGGATCAGCAGATACGCCGTTTCAGTGAGAACCATCCATTTGTCAACGCACGACAAATCAGCAAATTCATGACGCTTGGAATGAGTTACTTGAATCTCCTAGTTCTGTGGCTCGAGTTGTGGGCTCAATGCCCACAGACTTCCAGCTGTTGTGGAAGCCAAAGGAGGCTATACGCGATTTTTTTTTACAGAATTATATTTTATATAATTTCAAGTAAACGCAGTAAGTGGAATGGGGACAAACAAATTAATTCACAGCAAGATATGTAATATTTAATTTGATAAGAGAAGAAATACTCACCTTATATATTCATTCAGTCTCTATAAAATACGTGACACACGTGTGTATGCAAGAAGGGTACAAAACAGTTCAGCACAAAATAAAAATATTGAGGAGAAGCTCGCCGATGAAGACGTAATTGCAGAACAAAGGTTGGGCTAGAAGGAGAGGTAAGGAGGCCCGAAAAAGCAGAGCAAAATCAAATACCCAATAGACTTTGAGTCGTTGTCGCAGCAAATGGCGGTTGGTATATGCGATTCGGAGCAACTGTACAAGAATAGTTTTATTTACTGATTTTTGAGGCTTTACTTTGTGACGGCTAAACAGTGCTGCATCATGAGACCCACAATTTTTCCACATGTGGCTAAACATCAGAGCTGAAAAAATTTTGAGAGGTACCGAAGTTCTCTGGAAGAGTAAAGTGTTTTAGACAAGAAGATGATTTTTAGTTCATTTCATTTTAACCATTCACACTATGCTTTGACATTCTAATCTTTGATTTCATTTTATTATTATGTATCTTTCCTTCAGTGAAAGTCAACGGTAGTAAGTTTCAAGATATGAAGAATAACTGGAAGTTTTTAATTTGTGGAATAGCGTATTTAGATCAGGAACCTAATCCAACTGCCTTTAATTTTATTCTCACGGATGACATTGGGACAGTAAATAACAAGAGAAATAACAAAACTCTCAGAATCAATATATAGAATTCAAGTGTCCAGTGGATTCAAAAGTATGCTATAATAGCGATTAATTGCTTTTACAGACTCCTTCATGCCTATGTTTCCTATCTGACAATGTTTGAAACTAGGACTAACAAGGTAAACAATTTTTCCACAAATTGTCAAATTGGAAGTCGGAGAGCCAGTTACATAAATTACGATGACAACAAACGTTTTTCAAGTAAACTGATCACAGGAGGAATCCAACGCATTTATTGTGAGTTACATGCACAGTATGTAAACTGGCAACGCCACCAACACACAATACCACTAACAAGGGAACTTCCCCATCGCACCGCCCTCAGATTTAGTAATAAGTTGATACAGTGGATAGGCCTTGAAAAACTGAACACAGATCAATCGAGAAAACAGGAAGAAGTTGTGTGGAACTATGAAAAAAATAAGCAAAATATACAAACTGAGTAGTCCATGCGCAAGATAGGAACATCAAGGATAGGGTGAGCTCAGGAGCGCCGTGATCCCGTGGTTAGCGTAAGCAGCTGCGGAACGAGAGGTCCTTCCTTCAAATTTTCCCTCGAGTGAAAAGTTTAATTTTTATTTTCAGACAATTATTATCTGTCCGTCCGTCCGTCCGATGCGAGGTAACCGCGCCGTAGTATGATGACGCTACACCTAAACAAACATCGAAAGACATGACGTCAGTCGACTACAGCGCACGGAAGAGAGAGTATTCCTGCTAACGAGGCTCCCTGGCTGGCAGTTAACGGTTCGCTACTTTGGACGAGGGTGTATTAAATACGTGAGATGCATTGCGTGGGCAATATGAATCCAGCAAAAATAGCTCGTGACTTCAATAACAATATCAATGAATATTTTCCGAACAGTAAGGCATCGGAAAGTTCCTTAAGGGATCGAACGATTATCGAACATCTGCATGATTATTTCCTACATTTGTTGATAAACAGTACGTGTGGTGATGATTGTCTGAAAATAAAAAAATCAAACAACTCACCCGACGGAAGACTTGAACCAACGACCTCTCGTTCTGCAGCTCCTCACGCTAACCACGCGACAACGGCGCTCCCGAGCTCAAGCTATCCTTGATGTTGCTTATCATACGCATGGACTACTCAGTTTGTTAAGTTTGATTATATTTTTCATAGGTCCACACAACTTCTTCCTGTTTTCTCGAAGCCGGCCGAAGTGGCCGTGCGGTTAAAGGCGCTGCAGTCTGGAACCGCAAGACCGCTACGGTCGCAGGTTCGAATCCTGCCTCGGGCATGGATGTTAGTGATGTCCTTAGGTTAGTTAGGTTTAACTAGTTCTAAGTTCTAGGGGACTAATGACCACAGCAGTTGAGTCCCATAGTGCTCAGAGCCATTGTTTTCTCGAATGATCTGTGTTCAGTTTTCAAGGCCTATCTACTGTGTCAACTTATAACTAAATCTGAGGAGGGTGCGATGGGAAGGTTCCCTTGTTAGCTATGAAACAACTGTAGCAAAACGGAGCATCCTCGTTATCCATGTGATGGATAAGACGACTAATTCGCAACATAAATGTCAATGTAAGCATCAGTTTCTGTTGGAACGTGCTTCCCGGACCAAATAACATACATTTCCTACGTCTTCAATGCGAATCATGTAGCAAATGTAATTTAAAGGACATAAAAATATCGAGTGAATTTACTAACATAATTATGAACCACTTGAATTTGCATTCAACAGGCAATGTTCAGAAGTCTGGTGCAGGAGTACTGCATGCTCTAATTCAAAACAACAAAAATCAACGGAGTAACTATTATTGAACGTCATCAGGTCACTCATCGAGCATTCCTATGCAGAACTGTTACTGGTGTCGTGTTATGATGCCTTTAGCGTTAACTTCCTAAGAAGAAATGAAAGGCTGAGCCCCACCAAAAGACGTAAACTCGAGGAGAGAGTAGTGTGAACAAAATATTTTACATCTGATAAATCCAAAAGTGTGTTTTGGGCTACGAATTCTGCCCCCAGGGTGTGTGCAACACAGCTGGAATTTGTTGCCAACAACTGAGACACCTTTCGGTCACAGTGTAAGAAAATCGAGCAACAAAACTACATCACCTGTACTACTGCATGATAACGCACTATGTTGATTTGAGAAACAAAACTATCCAGGAGATTGATAGGAAAGTCGTCTCTCAGTCACTTGTATTGATAGGGAAGTCCTCTCTCAAGCACTTATCCCTCTCGTCATATATTTGTAAAATTTTACCTTTCCCACTCTTGATCGATCAACCGTCAAGGCAATTCATTTCTAGACGAAAATACTGTTTAAACTACTCTGAATTAACGACATCGTTAGAAACAGTAGGTTTCTACAGGCGTAGAATTTGTAAACAACTTTAGCATTGTCATATCGTTTTAGATATCGTGAAAGAAAATTCTGCTGCTAATTAATTTCTCTTTGATAATTACTGTTGCGTTTAGTAAACTAATGGAAAATGCAATTAAAATATTCACTGTACTAATACAAATAAAATTCAGCTTACTACAGAAACATCACGACGGAAGTCTATCTTAATAAAGTATTAAGTTTCTGTGAGACGATTGAGCCTATTTTAACACGAATTAGTAGGATATTACAGACTTTACACTTCGAAAAGATCTGTATTTATTTCATTTCGTGTACCATTCGTAAGTATTATCAAAATGTGACATTTCATAGATAAAATTATGTGTTCACAACAACAACAAAAATGTCGTCAGAAAACAAAAGTGGCGTTATGAATCTGGCAGTACCGTAAGGTTTTCGCTCTGACACTAAGAGTTACTGAAAGTAGCAAGACGAATTTTGCTCGAGCGTTGTCTTACGAGTCCCTTATTAAGTTTTTATCTGCCTGCTTGTAGATGTGCTACAAAAGAATTAAAAATCTGGCTTTCAGCAACTCTCGAAAGGCGAACAAAAGCAGCTTGCACCTGGTTACTAAGCATGTTACCTGGGAACTGGTTTTTTCTTAAAGTGGGAAGACATCCTTTTGTGGTTCAATTGGCAAATGTCAGTCAGACGTGTGACGTTAGTCTAACCGTTTCGGTGTGTTGAATTTGTACCAATGATTTTTCTACAGGTTTTTTCTGTCCCAAATAGAGAGTTGAAGTCTCCCATTAGTATCTTCACGTCAACTTGGTGAATTTTGCTCATGGTATTTTCGAGTGTGTTCCAGAATTTTTCAACATTGTCGTTGTTTTTCTTATTTTCGATGTTGGTGGGTTCAAATGGTTCAAATGGCTCTGAGCACTATGGGACTTAACTGCTGTGGTAGCGGTCGCGCGGTTCCAGACTGTAGCGCCTAGAACCTCTCGGACACTCCGGCCGTCGATGTTGGTGGGGACACGTGCATTGATGAGTGTATATGTTTTACTGGGGCTCTGAATGACCATAGTCATAAGTCGCTTGTTGACGGGCCAGCCGCGGTGGCCGAGCGGTTCTTGGCTCTTCAGTCCGGAACCGCGCGACTGCTACGGTCGTAGGTTCGAATCCAGCCTTGGGTATGAATTTGTGTGATGTCCTTAGATTAGTTAGGTATAAGTAGTTCTAAGTTCTACGAGACTGATGACCTCCACTGTTACGTCCCATAGTGCTCAGAGCCATTGGAACCTTTTGATTGTCGATCGGTGTGATTTCATTGACAGAGTTGATAGATCGGTGTTCGAGAAATGCAATGCCGAAGATTGGTACGCCTTTCGCTACCTTTTGTTGTATTCTGCTCTTGAAGATGCAATGGTTTCCCTAATGCACGGTTTCATTGTCAGTTAGTCGTGGTTCTTGAAGTGCAAGGATGAGAATTTTTTGTCGGTCCATTTCTTTTGTGAGTTAATTTAGTTTTCGTGTTTGGATCAAGGTATCGATGTTTACTTTAAATGCATGTTTTTTGCTTGTAGGGAAATTTACCAGAGATCTTCGATATTCTCTGTCGTGCTAACCTGGACTCCCCAGAATCCGAAAATCCAACTGCCGCCTGTCGACAGCCGGGTTGTGTACCACCTGGGATAAAGTTGACTTTGCTTGCATAGTTTACGTTTGCTTGTGTTTCATTGGTTGTGCTTGGGTGATACCAGGACCGGACAGGACCAGAGGGTGTTGAAGCCTTTGAAAGCAAATATTTTCAGCCAAGCTCATTGAGCTAACAGACGGTGTCCAGAGTAGCGGTGATTTTCACTCAGACGTGTCTGGATTTTGCGTTCAACGGATTGAGTAGCCGTTCAGGATTGTGTTAGTATTTGGTTCACCCCTAGTATTTGATTTCCTCGGTGCCACCCATATGGGGGAGGGTTTCCACTATCCGCCACACACGATTATTATTATTATTATTATTGTCATTATGTCTCAGCAAATCCGATATGGTGTATCTTCCCACCACTGAAATAGATGTGTATTGTTCGATTCAGTATTTCCATCACTTAAATGTGGTTTATAATTACGTTACATTGCTACTAGTAGCCATTTTCTCACTTTTTCTTAGACAGTTGCTACCTGTTACTCCATCATAGGAATTTATGTGCGAAGCATTGTTGCAATACAGACGTTCAAATTATCCGATTTCTGTAATTTCATTTCGATACCTGATCGTTCTAATCGGATTCAGCCAGGTAGTCTTAATGTGGATATCCGACCACGACTGTCATCATATGTTAGACTGTGTAAACCACATTCTTTATCGGACTGTTGAATATAGATCACTTATCTATGACAGGACCTGAATTCTTAAACACTGTGGAAAATAATAATCCGATGTGCTTATTACAAATACGTTATTTCAATATAAATATGTGAACTAACGAGATAACAGTTTATTTACAGGAGCAGAACTAAAGTTCAAATGTTCAAATGTGTGTGAAATCGTATGGGACTTAACTGCTAAGGTCATCAGTACCTAAGCTTACACACTACTTAACCTAAATCATCCTAAGGGCAAACACACACACCCATGCCCGAGGGAGGACTCGAACCTCCGCCGGGATCAGCCACGCAGCTCATGACTGCAGCGCCCGTGACCGCTCGGCTAATCCCGCGCGGCTACTAAAAGTATGCTCGTCCACAAAACCCATGTGGACAATTATCTGATAATCGGTCAAGCTTTGCTTTGTCGCAGCTTTTTAGGATACAAGTCCATTTACTTTCAGGGGTCTCCTTACAATTCTTGCAATGCAAGGTAATTGAAAAATCTCATCCACTCGACGCCAACTGAGGAACTGACTGGTGCATGTGTTGTTCAACACACAGTAGTTGTCACCCTCACTGGAATCAATGAGTGTGTGCGTGTGTGTGTGTGTGTGTGTGTGTGTGTGTGTTTGTGTGTGTGTGAGTGTGTGTGTGTGTGTGTGAGTGAGTTTTCGTGTTCATGCTCAATCTGAATCAATACTATTAACATTAGACAGACAACCGGCTATAAATATTGCATCAAATATGACTGTAAAGTATGTTAATGCGATGGGAAGTTACAAACTGAATTTTCACCCAACCCACGTCCTGCATATTACGTTAAGTAAGATGTATTAACTCCATAGTATCGTTAGCAGAGAGTGCGCTCTTGTTGTCGAGGCCTGCGACAAGCGCAGCGATCAGCAGTGCCCAATGCCGCCGCGATTTGTTTATGTTGGCTGAGCGTGGACACTGCAGCAGATGCTTCGCCATAAACAGAAAGAAATCACCTTGGCTCTGACTGCAGTGAGCGGATATCACTGCCTGCGTGTTCTTATAGTAACCAACGTGAGACTCTACTCACAGGTGCCATGGAGCAATTGCAACGAGTATCATGTCATTAGTCATGAGAATATTAACCAGTGATGAAATGTCCACTCTATTTGAATCCTAAGCAAATAGGAACCTTCTCACAAAGGAATGTGAGGTGATATCAAAATTTATCCAACATACAAAAATTAACTGCAGGACTTTCACGTATGCAGTAGTAGCACACAAGGAAATATTATGTCTTGGAAGCGTATATTTCATTTCCTCTTGTCATATTAACGTCCTTGTTTTAGAATGAAGTGAGAAAATTAACACGAAAAACTTAAGTTCCTGAGAAGCATATAAGTCATTTACTCTTCTCATATCATAGCTTTTGTTTTAGTATGAGGTAAAAAAATAAACAGTTTACGGCTCTGAAACATAATATGACACCAGATTCTTATCGTAGGCGCTATCGGAAACGCAAAAAGCAGGGAGCTGTCCATTCTTTTGTCCTAAAGTCTGTTTCCTTTCATGCATTACTCACGCTAGGAGGTTCTTATTTAAGGACTTGTGGGCATCAAGTTCTTCAGCAGAACAAGCCTTATGTTATTGTGCTAATTACGGCATGGAAAAAATGCAAAAAAGACGAGTTCCCCTAGAGCAGTGAGGATATTTGCACATGTCTGTATTCAGCAATGACTGCCAGCTGCCACAGCACTTCACAGAATCCTTGCGGCAGGCAACATAACTGTGCGTGCACTTCAGACTTCATTCAGTAAGACGTCAGGAGATGGTTGGAAACGTCTAATTAACGTTGCTTTCCGAGTCGTATTCAATCCAGAATGAGGTGTTATTAAGGTAGTTGAACGTTCTAGCAATTACACTTCTATAATTCCCATATGAGCATTCCGATAGCCAAAAGAACCCGTTAGTGTGAAAACATCTGGAACTGCATTAACATCAAACTGCGAGAACTCGAGACAATACGTGGACTCTTCTCTTCGCTAGGTGACCTATTACTGATATTTAGGATTCTCTCCGTCCTAGGCGTAATGGAAATGGAACTTCAGAGGCGCTTTCCGATATTCTTGACAAACATGAGAAACTTGTAATCACTGCGAGTTACAACTGCGTGATGATAATGGTTCAGGTTGTCAGTAGTTGTGGTGGTGTTATGCTGTCAAACAGCTTACAGCAACGTTAATGGTGGCGCTCATAATTTAGCGCTGACTACCTACTTATGTAGAGATAGTGTTGTGGCGTCGTCGCTTGACTTTATTTGGCCTCAGCTTGAGTAATCCAACTTAACGAACATAGTACTACATTCGCGGGCTGCTAATGATACAGTATGACTACAGAGATCATCGTGCGGATATTACATTAATTCTGCAATGAATTGCTTAAAAAATATTACCCTCAGCTATGCAGGTGGAATGACTCATTACGCAGGTACTCTATGTTGCACTTGGTTAAGTGATTAGTTCGCTGCAATCCTGCTTCTACTGCTTGTAAATACTTGTATACTTCAAAAATGGTTCAAATGGCTCTGGGCGCTATGGGACTTAACGTCTGAGGTCATCAGTCCGCTAGAACTTAGAACTACTTAAACCTAACTAACCTAAGGACATCAGACACGTCCATGCCCGAAACTGGAGTCGAACCTGAGACCGTAACTGTCGCGGGGTTCCAGACTGTAGCGCCTAGAACCGCTCGGCCACACTGGCCGGCATACTTGTATACTGACCATACGTTATTTGACTAAATATGAACTACAATCTAATTCGCATGTATATGACATGGGTTAGCGCCGGCACAAAGGTATGACTAAGGATTGGATGCCGTTGGAGTCCCGTTATTTTGATGGCAAGACAAAAGTTCGCAAATCACCTCTATCGCCTCAAAAAATATCGAAGGACCGACGTCCACACTGTCACAGCGCGTTGAAATACAGCAACGACGGCAGATGAAAATTTGTGACCGACTGAGCTTCGAACCTAGACCTCCTGCTTACTTGACAGACGTGCTGACCACTGCACTATTTTTTTTTAAAAAAAAGTTTGAGAAGACTTTCCGCACCAGGTAGGCGGAGGCAAAGAGGGCAGGGGTCGAAAATCCGAGGCCTGGCCACAATGCCTCCCCCATACCTGTCACTAAGCAGCTGCATTATTCACATGTATTCCATGTTTGCTACTCATATATTCCTTTAAATTGTAGAACAAAATTGAAGTAGTAATTAAGGTAAAATAAATTACAGATTGTCGCCTCCAATGGCGTGCGTTCGTTGTGGAACATAACTTATAACAGTGAACAGGGTGACGGAAAAATAAATAACAAACATTCATTCAGAAATATATTCACAATTTAAGTTATTATGCACTGGGTGCATATGAGGTCTGTACGGAAGCCATATATTTTTCAACAAATGAAAAAAATTTCGGAGCCGGAGGGGTTTTGCCAAATTAGAACAGTTCTGATTTTAGAACCAACGTAAAGGAATATTCCAGGAATAAAAAAAAGTGGAAGAATAGTGTTCTTCTTCTAATAAAAAAAACTGTCCACCTCTCCGTAGCCCACATAAAACAATAGATAAAAAAATTTGAAACCGTTCGTTATATTTGTTATTCTTCTTCAGCGTAAAATGTTCTTCTGCAATATAAAACATGTACTCTTCTAAGTTCTAAGTTTATACCCAGAAGCCACGAATAACTGTTATTCTTTGTGGACGGGTAACTTTTCCAGTCGGGTTGTAAAGCTTCAAAATGGTTCAAATGGTTCTGAGCACTATGGGACTTAACTTCTGTGGTCATCAGTCCCCTAGAACTTACAACTACTTAAACCTAACTAACCTAAGGACATCACACACATCCATGACCGAGGCAGGATTCGAACCTGCGACCGTAGCAGTCCCGCGGTTCCGGACTACGCGCCTAGAACCACTAGACCACCGCGGCCGGCTGTAAAGCTTCAGTTATCGGTATATGACTTTCTGCGGTTCTGTTGATAGTGCTAATTTATTCCTAGTACAGTTCCAAGTTCTGAGTCTATTTTCACATAAGAAGGTGTGCGCTACAGTTTCTACAAGCCAACATTTGTCGCAGTAAGGAGATGGTCTCAATTTGATTTTTCATAACCGTTCCGCTGTGGGTATGGTTTCGTTTACAACGTCGCACCATGCGGCACTGACTCTAGTTGGTAGAATTTTATTGTTGATATTTTTCCAGACGTTCCTCCAGTTTTTTGTAGGTTAATTTACCGGAATTGGTTTGTGAAGACGATGTCTGGTAATATAGTCATAGACGGTTCTAGTGTTGGTGTGTGCTGGTGGAAGTCTTATGCAGATCCAATTGCCATAGTACTTTTGGACGAAATCTAGGCTGGCATGCTACATTAACAGGTTCGTTCCTATCCCCAGGATCTAACAAGAGGAACTTGAGGACAAAGATACAGCTGTTAGTACGTAACCCTAACAAACTCAAATCACAGGCAAATGAGGACGTTCAAAGTTGATTTTCAAAAATTCCTCTCCAACTTCAATGCACATTTGACTTCTCTTGATAACACCACGTGTAGCTCTTCTGAGGTCGTCTTTGCGTTCTTTTATGAGTGCTGCACTATTCATAATCCGAACGAACAAATCGGCTCTAAGGTTTACTTTTTCTATGTAGACTTCGCCTTTAACCATCCCCGCAGGCAAAAATCCAAAGAGAGAACGTCCAGGGACCTTGAAGGCCAAGAAAAGTGCCCATATCTAATGATCCATCTTCCAGAAAATGTTAGGTTTGGATAATGTGTCACCTGACGACTAGAATTTGCAGGAGCCCCGTCATGCTGGAGGAACATAGGCATTCCTGTAGCCAAATGAACCTCTTCCAATAACGCTGGATGTCATTTTCAAGGAAGTGTAGACAACTGGGTCCTGTAAGGACCAACATACGAAGCGGAAATGCATTAACCCAGCTGTATGTACGAAATAAAAATTGGACACATGTTATTTGGCATTTCTTCTGCAATTTGTCTATACTACCACCTCCTAAAATATTTACTATTTCTCCTGAAACATCCTGTATAATTATTTGGGTCTCGGCGGCTCATCTAAAGTTTTCAGTGCTAGACGCACGACATCGTCCGAACCCACGCGGGAATACAGTGTGGGGGCGAGCGAGTGGAATAATGGCCGGGGGGGGGGGGGGCTTGTTCTCATAAGATCTTACCACAAATTTACTAAATTTTAAATCCAAAATACTGCATCCCGGTTCTTACAATAGTGCAATAGGTGCGCACTGGTTAGATGTAACTGAAGAGAGACTCCAACTCGGATTGTCATTAAGGGCGAACCCCAACCACATGGCGACGAACAATTGGGAGCGGAAACTTAATGTCATCGGAACCTTGTTGAAGGCCCATGAAATGCGATCGTTAGACTGACTGCAGAAAATTCAGTTTATAAATATATAGATACATAGCAAAATTTGTCATGTCGCAGCAGTCTTACCGATACTGCAGGTCACTGCACATAAAATATTGGCTGTAGCCTCTTGGTACGTGTGGAAACAAAATATCTTCAAAGTAGCCTTCCACACGGCGACTTTGCAGAGGAAAGACAGAGGATTTGGAATTAAAGACGTGCTATTAAACTAATACACGCCACTAAGACAGGCATCACGAAATTTCTGTTCCTCTCGTTAGATCCTGGTGATAGGAACGCTCTTGTTAATGTTGCACGCCAACCTAGATTACGTCCGAAAGTACTATGGCGATTAAGGCTGTATAAGACTTTCACCATAACAGACCAACACTAGAACCGTCTATGATTATATTACCAGACATCGTCTACACTGACCTACAAAAAACTGGAGGAACGTCTGGAAAAATATCAACAATAAAATTCTACCAACTAGAGTCAGTGCCGCATGGTACGACGTTGTAAACGAAACCATACCCACAGCGGAACGACTTTGAAAATTCAAATTGAGAGCATCTCCATACTGCGACAAATGTCGGCTTGTAGAAACTGTAGCGCACACCTTCTTACGTGAAAATAGACTCAGAATTTGGAACTGGACTAGGAATAAATTAGCACTATCAACAGAACCGCAGAAAGTCATATACCGGTAACTGAAGCTTTACAACCCGACTGGAAAAGTTACCCGTCCCCAAAGAATAACAGTTATTCGTGGCTTCTGGTTATAAACTTAGAACTTAGAAGAGTACATGTTTTATATTGCAGAAGAACATTTTACGCTGAAGAAGAATAACAAATATAACGAACGGTTTCAAATTTTTTTATCTATTGTTTTATGTGGGCTACGGAGAGGTGGACAGTTTTTTTTATTAGAAGAAGAACACTATTCTTCCACTTTTTTTTATTCCTGGAATATTCCTTTACGTTGGTTCTAAAATCAGAACTGTTCTAATTTGGCAAAACCCCTCCGGCTCCGAAATTTTTTTCATTTGTTGAAAAATATATGGCTTCCGTACAGACCTCATATGCACCCAGTGCATAATAACTTAAATTGTGAATATATTTCTGAATGAATGTTTGTTATTTATTTTTCCGTCACCCTGTTCACTGTTATAAGTTATGTTCCACAACGAACGCACGCCATTGGAGGCGACAATCTGTAATTTATTTTACCTTAATTACTACTTCAATTTTGTTCTACAATTTAAAGGAATATATGAGTAGCAAACATGGAATACATGTGAATAATGCAGCTGCTCAGTGACAGGTATGGGGGAGGCATTGTGGCCAGGCCTCGGATTTTCGACCCCTGCCCTCTTTGCCTCCGCCTACCTGGTGCGGAAAGTCTTCTCAAACTTTTTTTTAAAAAAAATAGTGCAGTGGTCAGCACGTCTGTCAAGTAAGCAGGAGGTCTAGGTTCGAAGCTCAGTCGGTCACAAATTTTCATCTGCCGTCGTTGCTGTATTTCAACGCGCTGTGACAGTGTGGACGTCGGTCCTTCGATATTTTTTGAGGCGATAGAGGTGATTTGCGAACTTTTGTCTTGCCATCAAAATGACGGGACTCCAACGGCATCCAATCCTTAGTCATACCTTTGTGCCGGCGCTAACCCATGTCATATACATGCGAATTAGATTGTAGTTCATATTTAGTCAAATAACGTATGGTCAGTATACAAGTATGCCGGCCAGTGTGGCCGAGCGGTTCTAGGCGCTACAGTCTGGAACCCCGCGACAGTTACGGTCTCAGGTTCGACTCCAGTTTCGGGCATGGACGTGTCTGATGTCCTTAGGTTAGTTAGGTTTAAGTAGTTCTAAGTTCTAGCGGACTGATGACCTCAGACGTTAAGTCCCATAGCGCCCAGAGCCATTTGAACCATTTTTGAAGTATACAAGTATTTACAAGCAGTAGAAGCAGGATTGCAGCGAACTAATCACTTAACCAAGTGCAACATAGAGTACCTGCGTAATGAGTCATTCCACCTGCATAGCTGAGGGTAATATTTTTTAAGCAATTCATTGCAGAATTAATGTAATATCCGCACGATGATCTCTGTAGTCATACTGTATCATTAGCAGCCCGCGAATGTAGTACTATGTTCGTTAAGTTGGATTACTCAAGCTGAGGCCAAATAAAGTCAAGCGACGACGCCACAACACTATCTCTACATAAGTAGGTAGTCAGCGCTAAATTATGAGCGCCACCATTAACGTTGCTGTAAGCTGTTTGACAGCATAACACCACCACAACTACTGACAACCTGAACCATTATCATCACGCAGTTGTAACTCGCAGTGATTACAAGTTTCTCATGTTTGTCAAGAATATCGGAAAGCGCCTCTGAAGTTCCATTTCCATTACGCCTAGGACGGAGAGAATCCTAAATATCAGTAATAGGTCACCTAGCGAAGAGAAGAGTCCACGTATTGTCTCGAGTTCTCGCAGTTTGATGTTAATGCAGTTCCAGATGTTTTCACACTAACGGGTTCTTTTGGCTATCGGAATGCTCATATGGGAATTATAGAAGTGTAATTGCTAGAACGTTCAACTACCTTAATAACACCTCATTCTGGATTGAATACGACTCGGAAAGCAACGTTAATTAGACGTTTCCAACCATCTCCTGACGTCTTACTGAATGAAGTCTGAAGTGCACGCACAGTTATGTTGCCTGCCGCAAGGATTCTGTGAAGTGCTGTGGCAGCTGGCAGTCATTGCTGAATACAGACATGTGCAAATATCCTCACTGCTCTAGGGGAACTCGTCTTTTTTGCATTTTTTCCATGCCGTAATTAGCACAATAACATAAGGCTTGTTCTGCTGAAGAACTTGATGCCCACAAGTCCTTAAATAAGAACCTCCTAGCGTGAGTAATGCATGAAAGGAAACAGACTTTAGGACAAAAGAATGGACAGCTCCCTGCTTTTTGCGTTTCCGATAGCGCCTACGATAAGAATCTGGTGTCATATTATGTTTCAGAGCCGTAAACTGTTTATTTTTTTACCTCATACTAAAACAAAAGCTATGATATGAGAAGAGTAAATGACTTATATGCTTCTCAGGAACTTAAGTTTTTCGTGTTAATTTTCTCACTTCATTCTAAAACAAGGACGTTAATATGACAAGAGGAAATGA
Source organism: Schistocerca nitens (assembly GCF_023898315.1). Lineage (NCBI taxonomy): Eukaryota > Metazoa > Arthropoda > Insecta > Orthoptera > Acrididae > Schistocerca > Schistocerca nitens. Next base: position 390,933,615 of record NC_064615.1, read on the forward strand.
AATATACGCTTCCAAGACATAATATTTCCTTGTGTGCTACTACTGCATACGTGAAAGTCCTGCAGTTAATTTTTGTATGTTGGATAAATTTTGATATCACCTCACATTCCTTTGTGAGAAGGTTCCTATTTGCTTAGGATTCAAATAGAGTGGACATTTCATCACTGGTTAATATTCTCATGACTAATGACATGATACTCGTTGCAATTGCTCCATGGCACCTGTGAGTAGAGTCTCACGTTGGTTACTATAAGAACACGCAGGCAGTGATATCCGCTCACTGCAGTCAGAGCCAAGGTGATTTCTTTCTGTTTATGGCGAAGCATCTGCTGCAGTGTCCACGCTCAGCCAACATAAACAAATCGCGGCGGCATTGGGCACTGCTGATCGCTGCGCTTGTCGCAGGCCTCGACAACAAGAGCGCACTCTCTGCTAACGATACTATGGAGTTAATACATCTTACTTAACGTAATATGCAGGACGTGGGTTGGGTGAAAATTCAGTTTGTAACTTCCCATCGCATTAACATACTTTACAGTCATATTTGATGCAATATTTATAGCCGGTTGTCTGTCTAATGTTAATAGTATTGATTCAGATTGAGCATGAACACGAAAACTCACTCACACACACACACACACACTCACACACACACAAACACACACACACACACACACACACACACACACACACGCACACACTCATTGATTCCAGTGAGGGTGACAACTACTGTGTGTTGAACAACACATGCACCAGTCAGTTCCTCAGTTGGCGTCGAGTGGATGAGATTTTTCAATTACCTTGCATTGCAAGAATTGTAAGGAGACCCCTGAAAGTAAATGGACTTGTATCCTAAAAAGCTGCGACAAAGCAAAGCTTGACCGATTATCAGATAATTGTCCACATGGGTTTTGTGGACGAGCATACTTTTAGTAGCCGCGCGGGATTAGCCGAGCGGTCAGGGGCGCTGCAGTCATGAGCTGCGTGGCTGATCCCGGCGGAGGTTCGAGTCCTCCCTCGGGCATGGGTGTGTGTGTTTGCCCTTAGGATGATTTAGGTTAAGTAGTGTGTAAGCTTAGGTACTGATGACCTTAGCAGTTAAGTCCCATACGATTTCACACACATTTGAACATTTGAACTTTAGTTCTGCTCCTGTAAATAAACTGTTATCTCGTTAGTTCACATATTTATATTGAAATAACGTATTTGTAATAAGCACATCGGATTATTATTTTCCACAGTGTTTAAGAATTCAGGTCCTGTCATAGATAAGTGATCTATATTCAACAGTCCGATAAAGAATGTGGTTTACACAGTCTAACATATGATGACAGTCGTGGTCGGATATCCACATTAAGACTACCTGGCTGAATCCGATTAGAACGATCAGGTATCGAAATGAAATTACAGAAATCGGATAATTTGAACGTCTGTATTGCAACAATGCTTCGCACATAAATTCCTATGATGGAGTAACAGGTAGCAACTGTCTAAGAAAAAGTGAGAAAATGGCTACTAGTAGCAATGTAACGTAATTATAAACCACATTTAAGTGATGGAAATACTGAATCGAACAATACACATCTATTTCAGTGGTGGGAAGATACACCATATCGGATTTGCTGAGACATAATGACAATAATAATAATAATAATAATCGTGTGTGGCGGATAGTGGAAACCCTCCCCCATATGGGTGGCACCGAGGAAATCAAATACTAGGGGTGAACCAAATACTAACACAATCCTGAACGGCTACTCAATCCGTTGAACGCAAAATCCAGACACGTCTGAGTGAAAATCACCGCTACTCTGGACACCGTCTGTTAGCTCAATGAGCTTGGCTGAAAATATTTGCTTTCAAAGGCTTCAACACCCTCTGGTCCTGTCCGGTCCTGGTATCACCCAAGCACAACCAATGAAACACAAGCAAACGTAAACTATGCAAGCAAAGTCAACTTTATCCCAGGTGGTACACAACCCGGCTGTCGACAGGCGGCAGTTGGATTTTCGGATTCTGGGGAGTCCAGGTTAGCACGACAGAGAATATCGAAGATCTCTGGTAAATTTCCCTACAAGCAAAAAACATGCATTTAAAAGTAAACATCGATACCTTGATCCAAACACGAAAACTAAATAATCTCACAAAAGAAATGGACCGACAAAAAATTCTCATCCTTGCACTTCAAGAACCACGACTAACTGACAATGAAACCGTGCATTAGGGAAACCATTGCATCTTCAAGAGCAGAATACAACAAAAGGTAACGAAAGGCGTACCAATCTTCGGCATTGCATTTCTCGAACACCGATCTATCAACTCTGTCAAAGAAATCACACCGATCGACAATCAAAAGGTTCCAATGGCTCTGAGCACTATGGAACTTAACAGTGGAGGTCATCAGTCTCCTAGAACTTAGAACTACTTATACCTAGCTAATCTAAGGACATCACACAAATTCATGCCCAAGGCTGGATTCGAACCTGCGACCGTAGCAGTCGCGCGGTTCCGGACTGAAGAGCCAAGAACCGCTCGGCCACCGCGGCTGGCCCGTCCACAAGCGACTTATGACTATGGTCATTCAGAGCCCCAGTAAAACATATACACTCATCAATGCACGTGTCCCCACCAACATCGACGGCCGGTGTGTTCGAGAGGTTCTAGGCGCTACAGTCTGGAACCGCGCGACCGCTACGGTCGCAGGTTCGCATCCTGCCTCGGGCATGGATGTGTGCGATGTCCTTAGGTTAGTTAGGTTTAACTAGTTCTAAGTTCTAGGGGACTGATGACCACAGCAGTTAAGTCCCATAGTGCTCAGAGCCATTTGAACCATTTGAACCCACCAACATCGAAAATAAGAAAAACAACGACAATGTTGAAAAATTCTGGAACACACTCGAAAATACCATGAGCAAAATTCACCAAGATGACGTGAAAATACTAATGGGAGACTTCAACTCTATTTGGGACAGAAAAAACGTGTAGAAAAATCATTGGTACAAATTCAACACACCGAAACGCTTAGGCTAACGTCACACGTCTGACTGACATTTGCCAATTGAACCACAAAAGGATGTCTTCCCGCTTTAAGAAAAAACCAGTCCCCAGGTAACATGCTTAGTAACCAGGTGCAAGCTGCTTTTGTTCGCCTTTCGAGACTTGCTGAAAGCCAGATTTTTAATTCTTTTGTAGCACAGCTACAAGCAGGCAGATAAAAACTTAATAAGGGAATCGTAAGACAACGCTCGAGCAAAATTCTTCTTGCTACTTTCAGTAACTCTTAGTGTCAGAGTGAAAACCTTACGGTACTGCCAGATTCATAATGCCACTTTTGTTTTCTGCCGACATTTTTTTGTTGTTGTGAATACATAATTTTATCTATGAAAAGCCCAATTTTCATAACACTTACGAATGGTACAGGAAATGAAATAAATACAGATCTTTTCTAAGTGTAAAGTCTGTAATATCCTACTAATTCGTGTTAAAATAAGCCCAATTGTCTCACAGAAACTTAATGCTTTATTAAGATAGACTGCCGTCGTGATGTTTCTGTATTAAGCTGACTTTAGTTTGTATTAGTACAGTGAATATTTTAATTGCATTTTCCATTAGTTTACTAAACGCAACAGTAATTATCAAAGAGAAATTAATTAGCAGCAGAATTTTCTTTCACGATATCTAAAACGATATGACAATGCTAAAGTTGTTTACAAATTCTACGCCTGTAGAAACCTACTGTTTCTAACGATGTCGTTAATTCAGAGTAGTTTAAACAGTATTTTCGTCTAGAAATGAATTGCCTTGACGGTTGATCGATCTAGAGTGGGAAAGGTAAAATTTTACAAATATATGACGAGAGGGACAAGTGCTTGAGAGAGGACTTCCCTATCAATACAAATGTGCCTGAGAGACGACTTTCCTATCAATCTCGTGGATAGTTTTGTTTCTCAAATCAACATAGTGCGTTATCATGCAGTAGTACAGGTGATGTAGTTTTGTTGCTCGATTTTCTTACACTGTGACCGAAAGGTGTCTCAGTTGTTGGCAACAAATTCCAGCTGTGTTGCACACACCCTGGGGGCAGAATTCGTAGCCCAAAACACACTTTTGGATTTATCAGATGTAAAATAATATGTTCACGCAACTCTTTCCTCGAGTTTACGTCTTTTGGTGGGGCTCAGCCTTTCATTTCTTCTTAGGAAGTTAACGATAAAGGCATCATAACACGTCACCAGTAACAGTACTGCATAGGAATGCTCGATGAGTGACCTGATGACGTTCAATAATAGTTACTCTGTTGATTTTTGTTGTTTCGAATTAGAGCATGCAGTACTCCTACACCAGACTTCTGAACATTGCCTGTTGAATGCAAATTCAAGTGGTTCATAATTATTTTAGTAAATTCACTCGATATTTTTATGTCCTTTAAATTACATTTGCTACATGATTCGCATTGAAGACGTAGGAAATGTATGTTATTTGGTCCGGGAAGCACGTTCCAACAGAAACTGATGCTTACATTGACATTTATGTTGCGAATTAGTCGTCTTATCCATCACATGGATAACGAGGATGCTCCGTTTTGCTACAGTTGTTTCATAGCTAACAAGGGAACCTCCCCATCGCACCCTCCTCAGATTTAGTTATAAGTTGACACAGTGGATAGGCCTTGAAAACTGAACACAGATCATTCGAAAAACAGGAAGAAGTTGTGTGGACCTATGAAAAAAATATTCAAACCAAACAAACTGAGTAGTCCGTGTGCATGATAAGCAACATCAAGGATAGCTTGAGCACGGGAGCGCAGTGGTCGCGTGGTTAGCGTGAGGAGCTGCAGAACGAGAGGTCGTTGGTTTAAGGCTTCCCTCGGGTTAGTTGTTTGATTTTTTTTATTTTCAGACAATCATCACCACACGTACTGTTATTCAACAAATGTAGGAAATAATCATACAAATGTTCGACAATCGTTCGATCCCTTAAGGAACTTTCCGATGCCTTACAGTTCGGAAAATATTCATTGACATTGTTATTGGAGTCACGAGCTATATTTGCTGGATTCATATTGCCCACGCAATGCATCGCACGTATTTAATGCACTCTCGTCCAAAGTAGCGAACCGTTAACTGCCAGCCAGGGAGCCTCATTAGCAGGAATACTCTCTCTTCCGTGCGCTATAGTCGACTGACGTCATGTCTTTCGATGTTTTTTAGGTGTAGCGTCATCATACTACGGCGCGGTTACCTCGCATCGGACGGACGGACGGACAGATAATAATTGTCTGAAAATAAAAATTAAACTTTTCACTCCTGGGAAAATTTGACGGAAGGACCTCTCGTTCCGCAGCTGCGTGCGCTAACCACGGGATCACGGCGCTCCTGAGCTCACCCTATCCTTGATGTTGCCTATCTTGCGCATGGACTACTCAGTTTGTATATTTTGCTTATTTTTTTCATACTTCCACACAACTTCTTCCTGTTTTCTCGATTGATCTGTGTTCAGTTTTTCACGGCCTATCCCCTGTATCAACTTATAACTAAATCTGAGGGCGGTGCGATGGGGATGTTCCCTTGTTAGTGGTATTGTGTGTTGGTGGCGTTGCCAGTTTACATACTGTGCATGTAACTCACAATAAATGCGTTGGATTCCTCCTGTGATCAGTTTACTTGAAAAACGTTTGTTGTCATCGTAATTTATGTAACTGGCTCTCCGACTTCCAATTTGACAATTTGTGGAAAAATTGTTTACCTCGTTAGTCCTAGTTTCAAACATTGTCTGTCTGACGGAAAACGTAGGCATGAAGGGGTCTGTAAAAAGCAATTAATCGCTATTATAGCAAACTTTTGAATTCACATGATACTTGAATTCTCTATATTGATTCTGAGAGTTTTCTTATTTCTCTTGTTATTTACTGTCTCAATGTCATCCGTGAAAATAAAATTAAAGGCAGTTGGATTAGGTTCCTGATCTATAAACTGTGATTTAATTTTCTGCGCTGCTAAATAAATTTTGAAGGTTGTATTCTTTACGTAAAACAGAGTATCGGTGTCAGTCCTAGGATTGACGATAAACTTCAGAAATACAATTACGGAAAAGTGACATATCGATTATGGCTCCTCACCATCAACAATAGTTGTTACCCATAGTTTCATATTTGCTATTTTATCGTCGTTACCCTTTAGAGACCAACCTGATCATTCCACAATGCCATTTTTGACTCGCTTCTTAATATGTCCTATAACTACAGATTTGTCGAAAATATTAACTGTTAAATACGCTTTCCACAAATTAGAAACTTCCAGTTATTCTTCGTATCTTGAAACTTACTACCGTTGACTTTCACTGGAGAAAAGATACATAATAATAAAATGAAATCAAAGATTAGAATGTCAAATCATAGTGTGAATGGTTAAAATGAAATGAACTAAAAATCATCTCCTTGTCTAAAAGACGTTATTCTTCCAGAGAACTTCGGCACCTCAAAATTTTTTACACCTCTGATGTTCAGCCACATGTGGACAAATAGCGGGTCCCATGATGCAGCACTGTTTAGCCGTCACAAAATGAAGCCTCAAAAATCAGTCCACATTCCATTTACTGCGTTTCCTTGAAATTATATAAAATATACGTCTGTAAGTAAAAAAAAAAAAAGACGAAGAAGAAAGAAACAAAGCTTGAAACAGCTGATTGGTGAAGCCTCCTTTGGCTTCCACAACAGCTCGAAGTCTGTTGGGCATTGAGCCCACAACTCGAGCCACATAACTAGGAGATTCAAGTAACTCATTCCAAGCGTCATGAATCACATCAGAAAGCTGTCGGCGAGTCGACGGTGACTGCCCTTTTCTCGTATTACTCTGACCATTTCTGCCCAGATATTCTCAATGGGATTCGTGTCAGCTCCTTTAGGTGGCCATTCCGTTACAGTAATATTACTATGGTCGTCGACCCGCCTCTTAACCACACGTGCCATATGAATAGACGAGCGATCTTGTTGGAACATGATCTGATCATCGCCAAATCTTGCTGCCACAGCAGGCAACATCACGTTCTCCAGAATTGATATGTAATTGCGCGCATCGAATCTTCCTTCCACTTCCCACAGGAGCCCACACCCTTCGGCCGATATCCACGCCCATACCGTTACCGACTACAAATGGCTCTGAGCACTGTGGGACTTAACATCTGTGGTCATCAGTCCCCTAGAACGTAGAACTACTTAAACCTAACTAACCTAAGGACATCACACACATCCATGCGCGAGGCAGGATTCGAACCTGCGACCGTAGCGGTCACGCGGTTCCAGACTGAAGCGCCTCGAACCGCACGGCCACACCGGCCGGCACCGACAACCTGCCACTCCTACGGCAACTGTAAATATATTTTCGATTATACCTAGCACATTTAGGCCGGTAAACTAGTACTTTTCCGGATGATGCCGTAGAGAAAACTTTTTGGTGCGTGAAAATCACTCGCCTCCAAAACTGGAGAGGTTTGTCGCCATTTTCAGTAGCAAAAGCAAGGCAAGCTTCTCTTTGGGAAACAGTCAATGTCTCTTTCACAGCAGCGCTTCTTGCTCTCAGTCCACCTTCCCTTACACGAGGAGTGACGGTCTTACTGCTAACATTGAGACCCAAAGTTTGCTGAATTTGTCGTGCGTTGACAAATGGGTGGTTCTCACTGAAACGGCGTATCTGCTGATCCTGAGCTGCTGTTGTTTTGCGGCGACGGCCATGAGGCCTCCCATTCAAGTTACCACTCTCTTCCTTTCGTCTGATCCACCCGGCTACCGTCGACTTGTGAAGACCCATAGTTCTTGCTATGTCGGCATTTGAAGATCCCTCTGCATGGAGTTCTATTATAGCGCCCTTGTCTGCCTCAGCCAGATGGGCCATTTAGCGTTGACTGAATGATTCGTCGCGGTTAATATTGGCTGCGGAAACAGCGCTGGCAGGAAACAGACTGCCTCCTCCACGATGGCAGCCACAACGCAGTGGCCAAGTATGTGTAACACGGAAATCGATGGCATAAAAGAGAGATCGCAAGCCCGTACCCGTGTCATTACATAGTGGAGCAACTTAGAATCTCTAATTTTTCTCAGAAGGGACTGGTCCAGTCTTGTCATGTCTTATCCTGATAAATATTACATGAAATGAAATGTTTACGTTTTGCATATGCGTCAGGCCTGACGCAAGAAACATTTCTGAAATATCTGAGGCAACCTGAAGAACATTTCGTGAATTTTATCTGTAGAAGGTTGCCTTATAAGAAGGAAAACGTGTTTATCCCCGCTCGCCGTGTTTCCAGGTGGCGCAGTTTACTCGGAGGCATACATAATTCTCGCCGGGCGTAAGAAGCGACTCGACGAGCGAGGGGATCTCGCCAAGTGTCATAGGCTGATTGTCCCGAAACTTGGCTCACAAGGGGAGGCCGCCAAATGTGAAATTCAGATTCGATTCATACTGCGCATAATAAAAGCTCATGGCCAGAGGTGTAATGAGGCAAAGCACCAAGATGCACTTCTCAGCTGTTGTCGAGAAAATCGACAGTTAGAAGAAACCGTTGCGGTGAAATACTCTCTACGATTAATAATTTTCTACAGCGTCGTGGCGCAGCGGTAAGCGCTCGAGTTCGTAATCCGAAGGTCGCCGGATCGAATCTCACGCCATGCAACATTTTTTTATTATTATTATTTTTTTGTAATTCAAATATATATATATATATATATATATATATATATATATATATATATATATATAAACTATTAATGAATTGCTTATGCATGTTGGTGAAGGCGGATCGCTCTCCAATTGTACCGCCTCCATTTTACCGTTTGTTTAACAGGGTGTACCAAAGCTCTCACGTCCGCACTGATTTTCGACGGTGTTATAAGTTGTGCTAGGGACCGCATCTACCTTCTTTCGAAGTTAGCAGGCAACTACGCTGTTATGCGGCGGCTCGTTTCGGCCCATTCAACATCTGTCCTTCAAGTGTAACGAGCGATTAACGGAGTTTATATTTCATACCTGCCACAGCAAATTTGTGTTCGTGGGGTTTCTATTCTAATTCGAACGTATGACTTACGCTATACGTATTCGTTTCGGAATATCGTTTCTACGTCTTCCGCTAACTATACGTGGTTAACATTATGAAGACAATTAATAACATTTGTGAAATACAAATTTGTTTGCGGAAAACATAATGATGTTCGAAGTCGCCAGTTTTTCCACGACAAACGACTTTCAACAACTTATTATATGCATAATTGTTGCAACCTGTTGCCGGGAATTATATATATATATATATATATATATATATATATATATATATATATATATATATATATATGTGTGTGTGTGTGTGTGTGTGTGTGTGTGTGTGTGTGTTTATACACACATTTGAATTACAAAAAACAAATACTAAAAAAAAAAGTTGCATGGAGCGAGATTCGATCCGCCGACCTTCGGATTACGAACTCGAGCGCTTACCGCTGCGCCACGACGCTGTAGAAAATTATGAATCGTAGAGAGTATTTCACCGCAGCGGTTTCTTCTAACTGTCGATTTTCTCGACAACGGCTGAGAAGTGCATCTTGGTGCTTTGCCACATTACACCTCTGGCCATGAGCTTTTATTATGCGCAGTATGAATCGAATCCGAATTTCACAATTGGCGGCCTCCCCTTGTCAGTGAAGGAGAGGACAAAATAAGCGAACTTGTGTTTCGGCTTATCTGCAGACACTCGACCGTTTCCGAGAAAACGACGGCCAAAGTTATCAACGCGCTGTTGCTCTAGTGTAGATACATTCTGCAGCCGAGAACGCAATTGAAGCGGTGGCTCAGTGGCTACCGTCGTTCCTTCTTAGCATTGATTCCCGTGTTCGAGACCATATTGGGTTTTTTAATTATTTTATTTTCCTGCCTCTCTATCAGAATTATCTTCGAATGTTTTTTTTCTAATTTATGTTGAAATAATGTTGTCATTACTCGACAATTAACTTTATGTGTAATTAATGAATTAAAAAAATAATAAACGAATGAGACAAGCTGATATAAAATCATCTCGTCTGCCTCATGTATCGTTATATCCAAATGGTTTATCAATGTTAATCTACATTTAGATCCGATAATGGCACCTTTAGTGTGTTGAAACCGGTTATCCAGTAGACAGTATTTAAGCGATCTTGGCTTCTGAATTATTTCTACAACAGAGTGATCGCCCCACTACGCACTGTGTGTTCCCTTTTTAACTTATTTCTTTACACAGTAAATTAACTGACGAATAACGACAACAGTGTTTCATCATAAATTGGAATAAACATTCGTAGATAATTCAGAGAGTGAGGGGGAAAAAAAGGAAAAACCGGGTTTCGAACTCGCAGCGCAAAGTTCCGAAGTCGCTATGGTAGCCGCAGAGCCACCGCTTCAGTTGAATCCTTAACCGCTAAGCGGTATCTACACTATAGCAACAACGCATTGAACACTTTGACCGTCGTTTTCTCAGAAGCGGTAGAGTTTAAGCTTATTTTGTCCCCTCTTTCAATGAGCGTAGTTAAAAGCAAGATCGGGGTCTGACACTTGGCGTGCCCCCTCGTAAATTGCGTGCGTTGGGATTCAGTAGACAGAATGCGTCCACTTTCCTCGACTACTCATTGACATGTTTGGAAACTTTCTTTGTTGTAGTTGCACTTTGCATTATGAGGGCTGGTTTTCCTGATGAGGATCTACTTATGGACTTTGCTCCTAATTTACGTTACTGTGTAGTAGACCTACTGCAACTACTTAAACCGGAAACGTTTGTTTGTTTGGATACTCCGCTTCTTAGTTGTTACATTTCGCTAAAATATTTTCCTTTTTTTCAAAACGGCAAGTTAAGATGACCACTGCAACATGGTAAGATCAGTAACAATTTAATACTTTGAAACAGTTATGTGTGGTGTACGAGGAGTCTACTGTTGTTGACTGAGGAATACATTAAACACGAAAGCTGCGTCCAATAACAATAATTAACTTTCGGTTACATGACAAAACACAAGTCGAAGCACTGTCAGTTCATCTCAGTACCCAGTAAAACTTAAACTGGAAAGATCGAAAACATACTTTTGTGGGGAAGGCAAACGAATGACTGCGTTTTATTGGCCGCACACTAAGAATACGCAACAGGCCAACTGAAAACACTGCCTACACTACGTTTGTCCGTCCACTGCTATAATATCCTTGACAGACGTGATTGACTGTGCACGCAAAAACGTCCAAGGAACGGTAGCACGCTTTGTAATGTCACGAAATAGGGGAGAGAGGATCCCAGATTTGATAATCGAGTTGGGGTAACATTCATGAAAACATATGCGTTTTTCGTTGCCACGAGATCTTTTCACGAAATTTCAATCACCACCATATGTTCTGAATGCCAAAACATTATTTCCTAGGGTACTTACACAAGAAGAAACCATAGTAATAATGTAATTCAAGGCTCGCAAGAAAAGATTTAAGTAGTCCCTTTTCCCGCACACTGTTAATGAGTGGGACGGTAGAGAAATAATCCGAACCTTCTGCCAGGCACGTAAGTCCGGATTGCAAAGAAATCCTGTTGATGTAGTCATGTAGATGTAACAACGAAATTATGTTGTAATTACGACATGTGACTTTCACTTGATCTGAACATCGAAGTTGTTTACTGTTTATTTACTTTTTGTTCATTAATTTCAGCCATATACGAACACCTAGGCGCGTTAAAGTGATATTGAAATAAAGTGTCATGCATGGACCAATAACAATAAGTTCCCACCTACTTGTTATAGTACTGCATTATCTGCCAGCGTATTCAGAAGTGGATATCGCATACGAAGTTCCTAGGGTGTTTGTAATGGATATTGCAGACGACTTCGACAAAGTTTGAATGTAGCTTCGTAAAAGTTCCGTGATCAAACGATCTGAGTTGCTGGAGAATACAGTTTATCCTCACTAGACAGTATATATTATCATTATACATGAGGTGAGTAGGGTTTCGCCGCGTTGCGGTGGCCGAGCGGTTCCAGGCGCTTCAGTGACGAACCGCACGGCTGCTTCAGTCGCAGGTTGGAATTCTACCTCGGGCATAGATGTCTGTGATGCCCTTAGGCTAGCTAGGTTTAAGTAGTTCTAGGTCTAGGGGCTGATGACCTAAGCAGTTAGGTCGCATAGTTCTTGAAGCCATTTTTTGACCTTTCGCGTAAATTTTCTTTACATAAACCGTCGTATCTTTTGATTGCGTTGACATAGAAGCTCACTTTTTTACACCAGCAAGGGACCGGTTACAGCAAGAAGTGCGATACATTTCCGCTTATTATGTCCACCCGTTCTGGAGGTAAACGGGTTTTAAGGGTTGGGTAGACCGATAGACGGTCAAGAAAGTGAGACTAGTAGGGTTCCGTTTTTACCGGTTTAGGTGACGAAATCCTAACAACGAAAACACTGAAGATGAGGGCCGCATAAATAACACACGCTACTCTTTATTCGAAATGTTCTAGTTGCTGTCGATACATAAGCATATTAGTCGTAGCTACGTTTTCGATCCAAATCACGTTTACAGGAATGCAAATAGAATGTATTTGCCTATACACGTGGTAATTCACATCCCAGTATTAATGCCACCGCGTTTTAGAAGTACGAACATTCTCATTGCTAGCTAGCTTAAGAAACACTTCTGCTAATGAACGTTTTCTGGCTGTGGCGAGTCTAGTGGAGAATTCGAAACAATGCAGAATACGTTTGGCAGCTATGTAGCCGTTTATTTCCTGGGGTGGTGCAGAATTATCCTACAAAATTTACTCTCTAATAACAGTAATTTGTTATTTCGATAATCATCCCGAATGATTGTCGCATAAGTGGTGACATAAAGGAAGAAAATTCATGTTTTTGAGTCCAGAAAGCTCTATGCAACAGAAACTGCAGATTTTTATTGCGAAATTGCCGGCTTGTTCACGTCTGGGGTAATAATAGAGGGCTGTTTGCCTAGGTTGTCTGCTAGCATAGTGAAAGGAAGGTCTGGTTTGTTTTCGGTTCTAATCTCTATGGAGGCAGGTAGAATATCAGTAAAGCAATTTTAAGAAATTCTCGCGCACCCAATACGATTTATCGCTACCTTTATTCTGTACTGGCGCTCTGTGGATGTCAATATGACACTCTTGTAGAATTTCATACATGATACTGCCTCCTTTTTCCGCTTCTGTCAATAATGGAATTGACTTAAGTGTGGCACTGAATGATGTTTAAGTGAATTTCGTTATGAATCTTCACGCATTGCTAAATTTGCACACTTTCATGGTAGGTCAGCAATGGTAATCCAGTATGACTGGTCTGAACGTTGACACAGACCGTTTCGCGGGCGAATGCGGATAATATTTTGCTAATTCGTAACGGTCTGGGGTTCTTTGTCTGTTATCTGGATAAGCTGAAATTCATTTTTATTCGTCCGTTTCATACAAATTAGCGTTTGTTCTTTCAGTTCTGTCTTATGTTTACGTGTTGTATTTAACACACTAATCAGCATTAATATAGTCTTAGAAATTATGGAATACAGTCTAAAAAAGTTCAGATAGTTTGTCAATTTCACGCCTGCGCATAGTATGTTGGTAGCACTTCGTCGCCTTGCCTGTTATGCTGTGTAGCAGACTTTAAAGCCGTGCGGATCAGCATAACGAAAAGGCGAGGGGTCTCGCTCGTTTTGTCCACGACTGTACGTCATGTAGGGTGAGTACGTTGAGGATATCTTTTAGCGTATAAGTCTCTAGCTCTCACAGAAATTCTCCGTAAATGAGAAGCATATCGACTTGTTCAAAAAAATGTGTGTGAAATCTTATGGGACTTAACTGCGAAGCTCATCAGTCCCTAAGCTTACACACTACTTAACCTAAATTATCCCTGCGAAGCTCATCAGTCCCTAAGCTTACACACTACTTAACCTAAATTATCCTAAGGACAAACACACACACCCATGCCCGAGGGAGGACTCGAACCTCCGCCGGGACCAGCGGCACAGTCCGTGAGTGCAGCGTCCCAGACCGCTCGGCTAATCCCGCGCGGCTATCGACTTGTTTTTCGAAGGAGTACGTCATTCACATTCGCCTGATTCGGCGATACTAGTCTTACCGTTCCTTTCAGTGCTGTATTTCGAAACCATCGAAAGGTGTTTACACGTCAATGGCACGTTAGATGGATACTCCGTATTCGACGAATATTTACTGTTTGCATGATATACGAGAGAGAATTGTCAGAGCATGTGCTTCGATAAGTGCAGATGTGATAAGGAGTACCACTCGACCCATGATACGAAGGTTGCAGCATTGCACTGATACCCAATGGTCATTCCTTAGAACAACTTCTGAGAATAGACGTTCATGCCAACTTTTTGACCTTCGTTGACCTTCAAAGACCTTACTGTTACACATTGTTGGGTTCGTCTCGATAGCCGCTGTGAGAAAATAAGTATCCCTTAAAAAAAACAAAGTTGACCTTCATATCTCTGACGGGACCCCACTTAGCAAAAAAAATATATGTCATTTTATGGCCACCGTTGTCCCATGGAACTTTTGTCCCACAAACTGTTCAGCTCCTATCATATCCTCGGAGGTCCTCTTGGTGGCAATAGTTCGTGACTCACACTGTATACTCTCCCAAATGATGATTTGTCTGTGTTTTACATTCATTCAGCACAAAAGCAGTCGAAATAGTCACATGCTACGGTAACATTTTGAACTCGCAAATGCCACAAGAGCTGTATCCTCTTATATAGCAACTACCTCCAGTTCACCTCGAAACTCATACGTGGATATGGCGAATTACAGATTGTTTGTTAGTTTAGGACTGTTTGAGCGTGAAGTACACCTGTATTTACTAATACAGAAAGATGATTTACCTTAAATTCTCTATAGCATTCAATACACGATAGAGCCATGTGTTCAGTAACTTGTATAAAACATACAATAAAATTATGCGAAATGAACAGTAATTTGTGTATTTAAAAAATAAAGAGCTAGTGGGACTGTGGAAATGTGTATTCAGGTCAAGAATTATATGAGATTCCATCCTCGTTAGTGACCTTGTGTTTAACGAGTACCACAAGAAAAAGGAAACGATACCTTGAAATTTTACGCAAGATTAACGTTGATGGCATTACAGGCTGGTTGACGATAATCTAGGCAAATTCTGTCTCATTGTGAACCACGTGGGTGTTCGATCATTCCTGACAAAGGAGAGTCCCATCGATAAAGAGAAAACATAATTTAGATATGCCGAGAGAAGTGTAGGCTAATCTACAAAATACGCGTTATTGTCTCTGTAAAATTATCGCACCACTGGAAATATGGATGATAAAGTATTAGTCAGTGGCGTTGAGAAACAACATAAATCGCTTTGATCGAGCAAAGTTCCATGGTCAGATGGAATATCTACGAGAGTCCACACAGAACTTAAAGCTGAGCCAGCTTCTCTTTTATCGATAACACACCACAAATCCTTAAAAAAAGTGCATTTCACACACGTCCACAAGAAGGACAGAAAAAGTGATGCACGAAACTACCTTCCATATCTTTGATATCTATCTGTTGTATAATCTTAGACCATGTTATCAGCTCAAAGATAATGAGGTACCACGAACAGAATAATCTCCTCTATGTCAACCCATATGGATTCCGAAATCCCCGGTCATGTGAAACCAAACCGCGCTTTTTTCTCATGAGATTCTGAAAGTCATGGATCGAGGTAATCAGGTGTGTGTATTATTTCTCAGCTCCGAACAGCTTTTGACTCAGCATCACACTACGCTTACTACAGCATGGTTATATGTGGTTTCGAACGCAATTTACAACCGGATTAACTTTATCTTGGTAGATATGATCAGCATGTTTTCTTGGATGGCGACTCATTGACTTAAACAGAAGTAATTTCAGGCGAGCTCCAGAGAAGTGTGTTGGTAGCTTTGCTATTCATGTCGTATACCCTAACCTGCCAGACAAAAATTGTTTTAGTGACCTTAGACTTTTTGGAAATGGATGCAGTTGTCTGATATGAAGTATAATGTGAATAAAGCTGCACAAATGTTCAGTAAGGTCTCGGTAACATTTTCTCTGTGGTGCAAAATATAGCATCCTCCTTAAAATATTCATCAATGTGAAACAGTCACAAAACTGGAAAACCTAACTTTATGTGAGAAACGTACTACAGCTCTCCACTTACCGCTTCCGTAGGGATGACGAGGACAATAGTACATTAATTACAGTGCGCGGTGATTAAGGATCATTCCTCCCACGATCCATATATGATTAGGACTTGTGAAACACCTAATAAGTGATACAATGGGTAGTACTCACTGCCACTTGATACGGTTTTTCAAAGTGTAGTTGTGGATATTGATACAGATGAAGATTCAAGAACTTGCCAAACTGGAAAATCACTACAAGACGCCTAATTATGGAAGCAAAAACAAGAAACCTTTGCTCGACGGACATTTCTTCGTCAGTCTGGGACCAGTAGCAGAAAGTGATGGAAAAAATATGTAAGGCCCAACGAAGAGCACAGCGTTTCGTCTCAGATTGGCTGTGTATGTGCAAAGTCGTTCCCCAAATGCTCGTCAAAATACAGTGGCAAACGTTGTAAGAGTGGCATTATGTATCAAGATGCAGTTCACCGGTAATATTCAGTGAGTTTCCAAACTTAGAAAATTCAGCCACTGTGTTGCTTCCTCCTATGTAGATGGCGCGAGAAGACCACGAATGTTTAATCGATCTCATACGAAGGCTTGCTAACCAACAATTGTTCATGCACAACATTAGCGACGCGAACAGGAAAATGGTGGGAGTGACAGAGACGTACCCTCAGTCATACACTATAAGTTGGAAAAATCGAAGAACTCTTTCCCGCCGAGTGGCTCCCGGTTGTTCAAAGAAAGAGCAAAATCGATAACGATGTTGTTCCATGTTGCTAAGTGAGAAAAATTTAAGCCGCCCTCACAAGGGACGTGTTTCTCGCCACGAAGCATCCTAGACGTGGTGTCCGTCATGGCTGCCGCGAGCTCTGAAACGATCTGCTACGTCCCACGGAACGTGCTCATCATCGTGATTTGCGACCATCGCGGCCTGTAGCGGCAGTTACCGAAAGCACCTGGCCGCTGGCGCCCAATCCACACAGTTTCTTTACGAAAAGGGACGTGCATGAAATAGCTGCGTTATCACTGTGTGCTGCTGTCGAAGAAGAGCAGAGGAAATCGTGAAGATGTATCTGGACTTATCGAAGGCTTGAACAGCGATAGCTGGTAGAATACTGCAATTTCGTCAGTCTTTTGTTTTTGATTTAAATTGTTTTTAATAATTCTAAAATGACTGATTGATAGCTATTGAGAAATATTTATATTAAAAAGTGAAGTCATTCCAATGAGTAGTTTAACTAATAATAATAACTATACTATAACGTTTTGGCGCCCTTGCTCCGAACACAGCAGCCAATCACAGAGCAGTAGCATTATGCAGGCGGTCTTTCTTACGGGAATGGTACCGAATCTAACATCTGTCACAGGTACCTCACACCACATTTCGTCATCTATATACTTCTTGCATCTCCACTGCTCTGTGAACAGCTTCTTGGAGCCTAATGTGATGGCTGACTGAGCCAGAAATATTACAAAGCCCTGCGTCCTGATGACAAACGCAAACGTCTAGCATTTTTTAACGAGATTCTTGATGCTATAGGCAATGATAACACTTTCAGTGGTGAAGCGAATTTACATGTTAGTGGTCAGGTAAACAAACACAATGTTCGAATTTGGGGCCTACAGAACCCACATACAGCCATTGAACATGTACGAGATCCGCCCAAAGTCAATGTGTTTTGTGCGATATCCCGATCATCTGTTTACGGCCCGTTATTCTTTGATGGAAACACGGTTAACGGTCAGCAGTACCTCACTATGTTACAAAACTGGTTGTTTCCGAGGCTGCACGAAGACAACTTCATTTTTCAACAAGACGAGGCACTCCCTCACTGGCGTCGCCAAGCGCGTGAATATCTAAATGAAACATTGCCGAACCATTGTACTGGTCGCCAAGGACCTATCGACTTAGCGTGTCTCAGCTGGGCTCCACAGTCACCGGATTTGACACTCTCTGACTTCTTCCTGTGCGGTTTCGTTAAAGACTACGTTTACGTACCACCGCTCCCACAGAACTTGGAAGAGTTGAAGAACCGGATCCGTACTGCCATAACATCAGTGACGAAGGACATTCTTGCCCGAGTATGGGAGGAATTGGAGTATCGATGTGATATTGTTCGCCTGTCGCTGATGGAGGACTTATTGAACATCTGAAACTTCCTGGCAGATTAAAACTGTGTGCCGGACCGAGACTCGAACTCGGGACTTTTGCCTTTCGCTGGCAAGTGCTCTACCATCTGAGCTACCCAAGCACGACTCACGCCCCGTCCTCACAGCTTTACTTCTGCCAGTACCTCGTCTCCTACCTTCCAAACTTTACAGAAGCTCTCCTGCGAACCTTGCAGAACTAGCATTCCTGAAAGAAAGGATATTGCGGAGACATGACTTAGCCACAGCCTGGGGGATGCTTCCTGAATGAGATTTTCACTCTGCAGCGGAGTGTGCACTGATATGAAACTTCCTGACACATTAAAACTGCAAGGTTCACAGGAGTGCTTCTGTAAAGTTTGGAAGGTAGGTACTGGCAGAAGTAAAGCTGTGAGGACGAGGCGTGAGTCGTGCTTGGGTAGCTCAGATGGGAGAGCACATTTCCGCGAATGGCAAAAGTCCCGAGTTCGAGTCTCGGTCCGGCACACAGTTTTAATCTGCCAGAAAGTTTCATATCAGCGCACACTTCGCTGCAGAGTGCATATCTCATTCTGGATATCGAACATCTGTAATATCAACTTGAGAGGTTCGTAAATATATGTCTTAAGTTTCATATTCGTATGTCTTAAAGTTTCATAAATATATGCATACGAAATATGTACACTCTTTTTAAAACACACTGTAATAGCAATAAAAACCAAAAATTGGCTATTTGAGATACCGGTTATTTTGAGCGGTTTTATCAGTCCGGTCGAACTTGAGGCGAAAAGAACCGCTGTAAATGAAAAAACCGGTTGTTTCAGCAATAACCGCCGTTCCTACCCATGCGAAAGAAAACCCACCAAATACGATGTTTAATTCCATACAATCTGAAACTCCTAAGTTCTGGTTGAGACATAAAAACGATGTCGCATCTCACTGCACACTTTCCCCTGCACGAGGCGAAAATATATCAAGCCACATCCTTTATTTCTCGTTTTGCATTGTAGTAGGTAGGTGGAATTGCACGCTGTGACGTCAACAGCTTCTCTTACACGGGCGTTTTCACGTCGCGTGAGAGAAAGAGTTAACTTAAACCCGAAAGGAGAGTAGAGTGAAACGGACTATTTTCAACTTGTTGGTAAGATTCTAACAAATTTATTGACAAAGATGCAACATGCGTCGAGTGGTTAACCCGTACCGCGGCAAACGTTTACCTGCTGAGGTGTATCGGAGGATCCGGAGATGGCGGGGCACCGCGGCGGCCGGCACGCACGGCTGCGCGAGAGACAATGGCGGCGTGATTGTGCAGCCGTAAATCACAGCCCGCTGCTGTCGCCGCTGATCCGCCACTGTGCCCCAAGCCACAGGCCGGGGGTGCCTCATCAGCATTGTGTCTGCACCTGTCGATGCCGACGCCGAGTAACAGGCCTGCGTTCGAGCAACGCTCGTTTCGCTGTTTGACACGTCGCACTAGAAAATCTCTTTCAGCGCAACCTGCGACGCCTCGCTGTGGATTCAATGCCACGGCATCACGTCATGTTTTACTGAGGAAGCCGTATGTGGTCCGCACGGCGAGACGCATTGTCAGATTCACCCAATAGTCGCCCGCAAAGGTGTGTCCGTATTTACCCGCACCAAGCGCCGACACCTCTCTGCTGTCACCGACACAGTTTTTCGTACCCATCTCATACACTGAAAGGCCAAAGAAACTAATATTGGCGAAGGTATTCTAATACAGAGTTATGTAAACAGGCAGAATACGGAGCTGCGGTCGGCAACGCCTATATAAAATAACAAGTGTCTGGCGCAGTTATTAGATCAGCTGCTACAGTGGCTGGTTACCAAGATCTGAGTGAGTTTGAACGTCGTGTTATAGTCGGTGCACGAGCGATGGGACACAGAATCTCCTAGGAAGCAACGAAGTGGGGATTTTGCCGTGCGACCATTTCGCAACTGTACCGTGAATATCAGGAATCCTGTAAAACATCATATCTCCGACATCGCTGCCGCCGGAAAAGGATCTTCCAAGAACGGGAACAACGACGTCTATAGAGAATCGTTCAGCGTGTCAGAAGTGCAATCCTTCCGCAAATTGCTGCAGATTTCAATGCTGGGCCATCAGCAAGTGTCAGCGTGCGACCAATTCAACGAAACATCATCGACTTGGGCTTTCGGAGCCAAGTGCCCACTCGTGTACCCTTCGTGACTGCACGACAAAATGCTTTACGCATCTCCTGGACCCGTCACAACAGACATTGGACTGCTGATGACTGGAAACATGTTGCCTGGTCGGACGAGTATCGTTTCAAATTGTATCGAGCGAATGGGCGTGAGCGGGTATGGAGACACTCCTGAATCCATGGACCCTTCATATCAGCAGAGGGCTGTTGAAGCTGGTGGAGCCTCTGCAGCTGTGTGGGGCGTGTGCAGTTGGAGTGATATGGGACCCGTGATACGTCTAGATACGACTCTGACAGATGACACATACGTAAGCATCCTGTCTGATCACCTGCGTCCATTCATCTACATTGTGCATTCCGACGGACTTTGGCAATCCCAGAAGGACAACGCGACACCCCACACGTCCAGAATTGCCACAGAGTGGCTCCAAGAACATTCTTCTGAGTTTAAACACTTCCACTGGCCACCAAACTCCCCAGACATTACCATTATTGTGCAAATCTGGGATTCCTTGCAACGTGCTGTTCAGAAGAGATCTCCACCCTCTCGTACTCTTACAGATTCATGGACAGCCCGGCAGAATTCATGGTGTCATTTCCCTCCAGCACTACATCAGACATTAGTCGAGTCCATGCCACGTCGTGTTGCGGCAATTTTGTGTTTTTTCTGGGTTATATTATACAGATGTAACAGTTTCTTTGGGGCTTCAGTGTATGTGTCTTTTATCTGGAATGAAGCAATACTTTTAACAGAGAAATGATATCTGGGATGTTTATTAAATTCATTGTTTAATCGCAGCTGTTTCCCATCCATAACAAAGGAATAGCTGAGTTGTAACAGACGACTGACTCAGTCGAGTCTTTGAACCACTCAAACATAATTGCATAGTGAGGTATATTACACAGAATGTTATGACATTCCTTGAACAATCTATCACAATTGAATATAACAAGAAAAACCTACTGAGTGCTTCAAAAGGAATGCGTTAAATTTCGGTTACACGATAAATTAGACAAATGTAAAGCCTGTCAAATCAACTACTGTAAATAGGTAGGAATTGCACTGCAAACAACTTAAGCTGGAATGATCACATGGATCATGTTGTGGAAAGTAAATCAGACACTGCGTTTTATTGGCAGAACGGTTGGAAGATGCATGAAGTCTACTACAAAGACTGTCTATGCTACACCTTGTCCGACCTCTGATCATTATAATAAAATGAGAGGAATCAAAGCGCGCACGTAAAGCTTTAAGCTTTCTTATATCCGCACCCTGTGGGACGATACAGAAATAGTGTTAAAGTGGTTCGATGAACCCTCTGCCTGGTACTTAAGTGTGACACGCAGAGCAGTCATGTACATGTAGGTGTAGAAACTCAGTGTTCAGTGTGAGTGAGATTACCTCCTCCGTGTTGCCGCAGACTGCACGTAACTGTGTCGACTTGTACTGGAGCAGAGGGGCGTGCGAGGGGCCTAGTCG
Source organism: Schistocerca nitens (assembly GCF_023898315.1). Lineage (NCBI taxonomy): Eukaryota > Metazoa > Arthropoda > Insecta > Orthoptera > Acrididae > Schistocerca > Schistocerca nitens. The sequence goes on from NC_064615.1 coordinate 390,955,581, forward strand.
TGTCTTGGTGCCTCAGGGCAAAACACACAATTTCTAAAATACCCACCAACCTGGCTTCACAGCATAGAGTTAGCACGTACATCTTGAATCCGCCGCTTTTGCTACGAGGCTTTAATGCAACTGCGTAAAAATAGGCTAAGGATATCTCTTACTGATGTAATAAGTTCCGTTGTTTATGCGGATGTGAGCTATATTTCATTTTGCACATTTCTTCAGTCAAAACAGCAAACCGAAGAATAATTTTCTGTAGTAATGTGTACGCCCAAAGGAACCAACGCAAAAAAATCACTCTTATTACTCAAAATACAATTATTTCTCACTTCCCAACACAGTAGCAAATATTAATATTCCATAAACTGAAATTCCTAAACTCAGTTTTAATTTCGACTTCTCGCAGATTTGCGATCTATCCACTTTAACTGTCCACGTTCGAGACTAACACTGAAGTGTTTGTTGCGAACTTTTTCGCTAATCGGTCATTCGGCGAGAAGCAGATGATACACGAAGTGAAGCTTCCAATTACTCAAATGTTTTATAAAAGCTAACAATAAAATGTTTTCATTGTGTAATGATATCAGAATGTTAAGGGGTACCCACATATTGTCAGGAAAAAAAAAATGTGAACGTTAGTAATAATTAAGAAACGAAAATATGAGTTTTGGCGCGGAGTCCATGCTGTAAATCCGCAATCTTTTATCAAAGCATCCAAGCAAAACAAGCCGATTCGGTTGGTGCAGTATCACTTCCTGTGCGAATGATTTCTTGACAGTGAAATTTAAAAATTCGGCTTTCGTTTTTCTATCTTCAACTGCCACACCAAGCTAGTCAACAACGTGCTGAAGGGAAGCCATAGACCAGCTTAGCGATGTTAAATATGACCAGAATTTTCTCGCTCTCTCTGCCAAATCTTTTACTAAGGAATGACGGTGATAGTTTTCGTATGCATCGCGCATAGATCCTTTCACAGACACATGAATGTGGACTAACCTTTGCTTGTCGTCGTTTATGCGTCCTCTTTTTAACCGAGAGTGCAACAGCCTCTGCTTTCTCAGCATCTGCTGAATTTCGTTATTAAACGACGGTAGGTCTTTTCCATCCTTCATCCTCTTACTAGGCCCATAATTCTCCAGATCACGATTACCATTTTGCTTAAAGTTTAACATAATTCCTCTACGTCAATCTTACTGGCATTAAGTGATGTCAGTTCACTGTGTAAGTGAAATGCTAACAACTGCTCATCTGCCGTATCTAGAAGCAAATACTCTCCTAGCCTCCTTCACTGATTTATTTCGTAACCATAGTTGCTATAATGACGTAATGATCGCTAATCCCTGTTTCTGTACTGACATTGTCGATAAGTTCTGGCCTGTTTGTAGATACAAGACCTGAGATATTTCCATTGCGTATGGGCTGCCGAGCTAGCTGCTCAAAACAATTTTCAGAAAACGTGTTCCAAAGTATTTCACATGTCTGTCTATGACTGTATCCCCCACGCAAGGACACCAAAGACATCCCAGTCTACACTCGGTTGTTTGAAGTAGCCTTAAATTAGTACTGGGTGATGATATATCCGCGCCACTGACAGTAGAGTTTCTTTGAATGAATCTAGAACTGTCACAGTGGATAGGACGGCCGGTAAAAACATTCCACAATTAACTTGGTTTTACCCACACCTGTTACATGCGACCAGATAGCTTCACTATCAAACTCAACTTCCACTTCAATAGAGACAACATTTTTGTCAATTACAATTAACACTCCCAATCCTATAGCCTCTAATCTGTCTTTCCGATCTACGTCCCACGATTCGCTAAGTATTTCAGAGCTTTCCACTTCGGATTTCACCCAGCTCTCGGTTCCAAGAGTAATTTGAGTGCGAGAACTTTCATAGAGGGCAGTAAATTCGGGAACTGTATTCCGAGTACTTCGACAGTTAACTGATAAAAATTCGACTGTCGTAGTGTCTTTACTCTGAACGCCGTCTGACTTCCCTTGCTGGCGACTGTTCATCAGAGTACATCAAACTGCCTTCTAGCCTAAAAAATCCTCATGTACAATTCACATTCAGGGCAGCTTCACCTTTTAGGTGTGTTGAAACAGTTGTCACATAAAGAGGCCTGAACAGGGTGGTCTAGGGCTGAAGCCAGATAACTTAAAATATGCTTCTTTATCCTGAAACGCTGTTCCTGGAAATAGACACAGTCATTGATTTGTGGATGAAACTACTGTTACATATTGTAATACTCACGTAACTTCATATTCTTTTCGTGGCACATGACCACATTTGCAGATTGGATGACAAGGTGATGATTGCCTTCTAAGTCGGCCTACGGCCGCCGCCCGGTGTGGCCGTGCGGCTCTAGGCGCTTCAGTCTGGAACCGCGTGACCGCTACGGTCGCAGGTTCGAATCCTGCCTCGGGCATGGATGTGAGTGATGTCCTTGGGTTAGTTAGGTTTAAGTAGTTCTAAGTTCCGAGGGACTGATGACCACAGATGTTAAGTCCCATAGTGCTCAGAGCCATTTCAACCACTTTTAAGTCGGCCTACTACATTTCCTTAAATTTTCTAATTTTCCGGTAAGTACTTGATTTCTTGTAAAGTGACTGGGAGAAATCGTATAACCTTTATTTTCTGTATAACGCATATTAATTCGAGGCATTCCAAATAACGTTCCTGTGTTACTTTCTTTCCTTTTCAAAATATTCGTAAGCATGTCTCCTCATTTATTGCATTTCAAATTTGAGGCATCACGAGAAGAGCCCAAATTTCCGACAACTTTTTCTGTACTTCATGTTTGGTATACATGGGCTGAAATATCCCTCCAAAAATTTCGTACATGAAGAACTAGCTGATAGCCGAATGTGTCCGTTTCCGTAACACTGCAAATGTAAGCTTACTTGATATTCGTCGAGTGGAACAAATGGTCTGAAGATACAGTCTGCTCCAGTGGAGATATTCCTCGTTTGCAGTTCATTAATTCCGGCTGAATCGGCGCAGTGCAACAGTTTAAAAGGGTCTCTTACGGTCAGAGAGCAGTCAGAACATGGCTCGTTAAGGTCACAGGGTCGGTAGCCGGCCCTTTAATTAAGATGAACTTCCGGCCGGCATCCGAAACGTTACGGAGCCGCGACTTCGCCAGTCGCATGCCGAGCAGTTTAAACTTGGCCGCTGTGATTGCTGCTTTGAGCCCTCGCCGCTTATGTAAATGTTTGACGTAAAAATTTCTGTCTTCTTAACCTAACTGGTGGGGCTTACTTTCAATTATGTCTCTCTCACTCGGCGTGTTTGGGTGGTGTGTGTGCGCGACCGCGCCCGTGACATCCACGGCGCGGGAGAGACGAGCGCTGCGACATAACATTCTTAATTAAATTGCGAACTCCAAGCTGCAGATATCGTCGGAGACGTTCTCCGGAAGTTAGCTCCCGAGGGAATTTATTTTAATCCGCTGTCCCTTTGCTTTACACGGGGATATTCGCTGGTAATAAACTAGAAAAAATTTTAAGACTCTTTACATTTTATGTTCTATTATGAAGCATAAATGTTCAACAAGCGTTAAATTTCTACCATCCATTACGCCATGCCATTACAGAAAATTTCAATAATTATCAAGACTGCTAGTAAAAATCTCGTTATTGGTTTCAGTATCACTTCACCACCACCCACACTTTTATCAAAAATCGAACGTATGCAATTTAATTCTGCATTTGTGAGAGTCCTATAGTGAACCAGGTATTGAGGTACTATAGTAACATAAGATGATATTAAAAAACACGAAACTGAAAACAATTTGCTGACAGAAAATCAATCCTTACAACGCAAATTTTTAGAGGGATATATAGATCCGAATATTAAGTTCTGTGATGGTATCCTCTTCATACACATTTACCCTACTTTCCACTCTGTTCGCAGTAATAACCCATTTGCGATACTAAGAATTTCGCTGTTCTTTAGGTTGCCACACAACATAAATATTGCAAGCAGACAAAGCCGGATCTTCTGACGATGTCAATAACGAACCCTTCTCACACGGTCCTGCCCTCTCACAGGCACTGAACAAAGATATGGAAACACCGAAAACATAACACATTGCCATGCCTGATAAGGTTTAGGAGAACCAGCTTCCAGTCGTTTCGGAACGAATAAATACAGGTCCTGTACGGTTTTCAAGGTAATCTTATACCGTTATTCTTGAAAAACTGTGACAAGTTGAGGAAACGACAACGGGCGTGGATAGCACTCGCCTTTCTCTACAAAGTAAACCACAAAGGCTCAGTAATGTTGAGATGTAGTGGCTTTGGAAGCCAGCGAAGATCAGACACTTTATCCTGAAGCATCGCCATTGGGGAACAAAAGTTATACAACGGGATCGAACTGATCATCCAAAATGGCCACATAATCGTTGGCAGTAAGGTGAACTGGCAGGGTACCAATGTGGCCCAAAATAGCATGACATGACTGCCCAACTCATCACCAAACCCCCGCTATTTTTCACTACTGGCAGCAAGCAGCCAGCATCGTAGGCTCGGGATGGCATACGCCAGATGTAAACTCAGCCAAAAGTTGAAAACGACGCCGGCCACGGTGGCCGAGCGGTTCTAGGCGCTCAGTCCGGAACCGCGCGACGCAGGTTCGAATCCTGCCTCGGGCATAGATGTGTGTGATGTCCTTCGGTTAGTTAGGTTTAAGTAGTTCTAAGTTCTAGGGGACTGATGACCACAGATGTTAAGTCCCATAGTGCTCAGAGCCATTTGAGCCATTTTTTTTGGAAACGACGTGAAAGAACACTCATCCGACTAAATGACTTTCTTTCATTGCACCATAGTACAGGTTTTATGGCTTCGGAACCACATTGTCCTGTTACAAGTATTTGAATCACTGATGGGTGCTTTTCGAATTCCAGCTCGCCCTTCCTTTCCTAGCTTATGGAGCTCCCTTCGAGTTGATTTTGCACTGACAGGGTTCGAAAATGTGACGTTCAGTTCTGTAGTGACTTTTGTAAATGTCATCCAGTTTGCAGCAGAGTGCGAGGTCTAAACCAGGAGCTCACACGATTCAGCGACGGTATCCCATGTGAATTTCTCGACCTTCACTATCGGGTGAAGAATTGTGGTTCAAAATGGCTCTGAGCACTATGCGACAACATCTGAGGTCATCAGTCCCCTATACGTAGAACTACTTAAACCTAACTAACCTAAGGACATCACACACATCCGTGCCTGACGCAGGATTCGAACCTGCAACCGTAGCAGCAGCGCGGGTCCGGACTGAAGCGCCTAAAACCACTCGGCCACAGCGGCCGGTGGAGAATTGTGGGCTCCCCTTAATATGTCAGGTGTACACTACACACACAGAGCTACTACTAGGGTTTTTTCTTCTTTTTTGGGTAAGAGAACACACGCCCCTTGCGATAGGGAACGAATTGTAAAACGTAAACTTTCCCAGCCAGAAATGTAATAATTAATAAAATATCCATATCCCTGGCTGTTATCCCACGGCCGAATGAATTTCACATTGAAATCCAACGTTTCGTCCCGATCTGCAGAGGGAATTTTCAAGGGTGATCGTCGCTTCTTTGTGTTTCCAGTTCACACTCTGGCTCGCTTCTGACTGCAGCAAAATTCTTTTTACACGTGACCCTACGCAGCGTCGTGATATCACACGCTTTGAATACCTGAGCAAAATCGGCTGCCTTCGGATGCCGCCGTCCGCATTGGTATCGCGCCATGGTGGCAGACTATAGCCCGATACACGAACGATGGCGGTTCGCGCATGTTGAGCCACAGACGGGGATAGCATTATTAACGCGTGCAAGCGGCTTACATGCGAGTGCTTTCCGCTCGAAGTAAGCATATATCCTGCAAATTATGTCCCTGGCTTGCTTATACAGAATTATTCATTTATCATCAACATCATCAATGACAACTCGCAACAAATGAAATACAAATTCACTAAACAACTCGCTACGATCACGTTTAATGCTCGAATTAGCTACGGCATTCAGAGCAGAGCGCTCAGGACACTACCGGACGCTCACTGGCTGTCGGAGTATGCGTGACGTAGGTGCACAGAACAAGCCTAAGCTCGACCGCCACCGTTCGTGACTGCAACTATAGTACACATCTTCTTCAGCACCGGGATCCAGATGTCACTCAGTTTCTCATCCTCTTTCTTCCTATTGAAACCACTAGTGTGTTTAACAATCTCTATTGCCTCTGCATATGAGCCTTTCGTGTTATCCGTTTGTGGCTGTCAGTATTTGAGTCCGATCAAAATGAGTATGGTGGTCTCCTGGTTGCAAAGTACGTTCATCAACAGTTGATTTGTCAATCTCCCCTGTGTTCTTTTGGTTGTTTTTTCATCGTTCATTCTGCAGTACCCACGTACACATACTATACGGAACCATTTATTCCTGTATTTTCCAGCGGTTTGCGAGCATTCTTGTCCACTTTCAGATGACCCTGTAACTTCCGGGTGAGTTTGTACATTACCGCGATGTTCCGTTTCTTCAAGGTTTTTCATATCCGGTCACTAACGTCCTTAATGAAACGTAGGAAAACTTTCGAATTCACGGGCGCTTGTGCATCGCTGTCGTTTTTGCACGAGTGTCTAAAGTTCTTTTTACGTCAGCGGACGAATAGCAATCGTTGAGCAATACACTGGTGATATATTTTAATGCCGCATTAATTAGCTCTGGTTCTCGGATGTTTCTTGATCCATCCGCCAATGTTTTTATGTTGTCCCGCATTTGTTGCGGATGATGGTTCGAATACCGGTGTATGTAACGCTCTGTGTGCGTGGGTTTTCTGTAAACTGTGTGGCCTAAGCTACCACCATCTTTCTTGAAAACTAGCAGATCAAGAAAATTTAATCTTGTATTTGCCTCCCCTTCCATGGTAAACTGAATTTTCGGACGAATCCCATTGAGATGCTTGTGAAAACAACGTAGTCCCTCTCTGTCATGCCTCCACAAAATGAGGAACCAAATATTCGTTTTTTTTTTTTTTGGCATTTTACAACGCCTGCTCCTCGAATCTTTTAGTAAAAAAATACGTTATCGCTGGGCTAAGGGGTCTCCCCAAAGCCAACCATCCGTCTGTTCATAAAACTCATCGTTCCCATTTGAAATACGTGGTTGTGAGGCTATACTTAAACACATGCCACCGTAAGTTCTTAACAGCATTACGAAAGTATGTGGGCCGATCGGACTCCTATATCAAGAATTCGGAGCATTTTATCAGTAAATTAAATGTCTGAGTGGTCCAACCGGAGCGCATTTAGTTATTTTTGGTGTGGTATCGCTGTTTACTATGGTATCCCAAAATCAGGCGTTGGAACAACTGAATCGGATTTTCCCTGCCGATGTTGCGGAATTGTTCAAATATCGGCTTACGGCCACGTATTTCAAGTAGAACGATATGTTCTGTGAACAGACGGATGGCGTGGCTGTGGAAGTCTCTTAAGCCAAGTTATATCAAATTTCGTCATGGACAAAATTCAAGGTGCATGCATTGGAAAATGCAAATAAAATAAAATAAAATAAACGAGTATTCGCGTCCACATTTTGTGAAATCGTGGCGGAGAGGAACTAGATCGTTTTCACAAGCATCTCAACGGGATTAATCCGAAGATTCAGTCTGCCATGGAGAAGGAGGCAGGCGGATGATTAGATTTTCTTGACGTGCTAGTTTTGAAAAAAAGAAGATGGTTGCTTAGGCTACACTGTTCATCGAAAACCCACGCACACAGAGCGTTACTTATGCTGCAGTGAAGTCGCAACGAAGTATTGCAGTTCTTTGTATAGTGATGCGAAAGGCCATTCGTTGTGGCAAACTCATCCACTTTCGAAAAAAAATAAAGTCCAACTGTACATCACATCGTCATCTTGCAGCAGGGTACTTGGTGTTATGTTACCGTTTTAGGGTTGAGCTCCGTCAAGTAACGATGACTCTGCTAGTTTATGTCACATAAAAGGGAATAACTTCTACAGTTTGACCAAAACTGCAAAGAATCGTTTTCTCATGAGTGTGGGGAGGGACTTTTCAGTCGTCCTACCGGTTTGTTTTCCGGAACCGATCCAGTCTCTGCAGTTTTTAACTCACACTTTTATCATGTGATTCGTGGGCTTCTGAAAGTGGCACTATTAGCCGGAAAACAAATTGTTATTGCTTCCACCTTTCTTCGAAACTAATGCTATTTGTTTACTTCATTTTAAAGATCCTAATATAATATTACTCGATAACTGCTTCTTGATAATGGTTATTCCACTATGCTGGCAATTACACTATTCTGCCACAATACATAGCTTTTGTGTCAGTCTGCATTTTCGTGGGATAATGAGGAATTTTTTCGTTTATTGTAACAAACACATAGCTCACATTTGGCGTACAGCGCTTTTTAATTCTGTACCCTTCGGACTTTAAATATAATTTCAAGCGCTTCTATTCAGTTAAATAAACGTATTTTGCTATTCAAACTGAGCAGAAGCTAAAATTACGACATAAACTGGATGCAAAAGGTAGATGCAGCAACATGGTATTTCATTCTTTAGCCTTTCCAAAGTTCATCCGCGTTTCGTATCACAATGAGAACCATTTTTATATAAAATTATCTCTTGACATGATCCGTGTTAGGTATTCAAAGGAACTTAAGGTTTCGAGAACTGCCTCCGTTTCCTTTCCAAGAGTGTACTGTACTTAATGTGCAGTGTGCGCTGTTTCCTACATACAGAGGAAACAGTAACGACTAGGAAGCTTTTCATTGTACTGTAATCAGGGTGTTTGGAAATTCCCGTAACAGACTTCTAGTACTTGTAGAAGGGACTAAGTTCATGAAATTTTGAACAGGAAGTCATGTCCGGAAACGTACCTTTTCCATTCTATTATGGTTTCAATGCAGATATTTAATTCATACACTTCTTCCTGAGGAAGTGAATTATGCGTAACGCGATACGTAACAATTCGATAATGATGATGTTTGGTTTGTGGGGCGCTAAACTTCGCGGTCATCAGCGAACGTACACAGTCCCAATTTTTACACAGTCCAAATTTTTACACAGTCCAAGCGAGCCACCGTCACGAATGATGATAATGATGATGAAATGATGAGGACAACACAAAAACCGAGTCCCCGGGCAGAGAAAATCCCAAGCCCGGCCGTGAATCTAACCCGGGACCCCGTGATCCAGAGGCAGCAACTCTAGCCACAAGACCACGAGCCGCGGACGTAACAGTCCGAAACGTAACATAACGAAACATCAATTTATCACTTAAGTAGATTCGTTTTTATTAACACTTAAAAATTATGTTTTTACATTATTCCAAAACAAAATTGGACCCAGCATACTGTGCTTACAGAAAGTACTGTTGCACTACAACAGCGGCTCGATGTGACGACCACCAACGTTGTCGCAGACATTGTACAAACTAAACATGTTCTGTTACACACACACCATCCCACCTGGTGTCTCTTCAGTGTCCATTGAAGCGGACTGAACTCAGGCCAGCAGATCTTCCTCTATTTCTACAGGAGTCTCGTAAATTAAGCTTCGCATGCGACCCAACAAGAAGTAGTCCACAGGAGCCAAATCCGGCGCTCGCGGGGGCCACGCGATTGGACCTCCTCGGCCTATTCATCTTTCACCATGTATGCTGAGATGTCTCCGAACAGCGCGTGAGAAGTGAAGCGGTGCACCACACGCTAAAACCATATTTCCTCACGGACAGTCACTGGCACAGCTTCCAACAACGGATCGATACGTTCTGAAGGAAGAACAAGTATGCAGGACCAGTTAGCTTGAGTGGAAGCAGACGTGAACGCGTTATGCATCTGAACTGAAACCGTCCTAGAACGGACACGGTACATTTACGGACGTGGGCTGCTGCTCAAAGCATTATCTACTCACTCCCCTGTAAAAGTCCTAGAAATTTGTAACGGGAATTTCCAAACACGCTGGATAGCTACAAGCATATATTGCAGCGCGTCAGACTTGAATTAAGACTCACTATTTGGAGTCTCCAAATCCTCCTCTTAGTATGGATTAAAATGGAATCATATCCTGTTGGTCAAGGTAAAAGACAAAATTTGAAGCGTACTTTCACTTATTTTGGAAATGGATATGTCTGAAAAGAAAAGAGGTTGGCCATTGCCGAAATTTCCTCCTTGCTTATACGTCATCACCGTCATGCGACCACATTGTTACATTTCCAGATGTACAAGAAGTATGCAAACGTACAAGAAAATGGTGAATCTCAGCAGACATTATGCAGGTACTGTGTAACGCTCTATCTAGCCTCGATAACTCCTGCGGTGTGGTAAGGAACGAAGTCTACTAACTTTTCCCAGGAACGCCATATCCAAATGACGTAATGCATTGACGACTGCATCCCGTAGAGGTACTAAAACTGCAGTATTGTTGATTTCCACGTGTCACTCGCTGTTCCAGGTAGTTCCAGACATTTTCTGTAGTGCTGAGGTCGGGTGACTGAAAGAGCAAGTGCAGGCGCGATAAGGGTTTGAGAACTCACCAAACCTGGAACGTATTCATGCAGCTAGGAGAGCAGGGTTATCTCTGCCCCGGAAGACGGGTGCTCCCACGGCATACTCGTCATGAAAATGGAGATGCAAGTAAATAAAATGCCGTGTGGCTAGGGCCTCCCGACCAGTGGACCGTTCGCTTGGTGCAAGTCTTTCGAGTTGACGCCACTTCGGCGACTTGCGTGTCGATGGCGATGAAATGATGATTGTGCTAAGGACAATACAACACCCAGTCCCTGTGCGGAGAAAATCAGCGACCCAGCCGGGAATCGAACCCGGGCGATAGGTATGACATTTCGTCGCGCTGACCACTCAGCTACCAGGGGCGGAAGGAGAAACAAGTAGTAGTAGTAGGTTCGTTTATCCGCAGACCTCTTTTGCAAAGGTACGGGACGTATCTTCATATTTTGAGAACAACAAAAATGAAGTGTAGATTAAGTTTCTTTTATTTCTGTCAATGAACACAAAATATCCGGTCTTTATACTGTCATTTTCCTTCAGCAATGTCCATCTTAAGATCTGTATTATAACATGTCCTAAAATAATAAAGGCACAATGGTGTCGTCACAAAATACAAGCAGCAGCAGCTTAAAATCGTCGCATATATTTAAAATATAACTGGGCCACATTACCGGAGGAGTAATACTGTCAGTACCTACTGTGCTATTTAAGTAATACTTCAATGTATGCAGTATGATTCTTAATAAGATTCCAAAAATCTCGAAGCGAAGTAGATAATGCTGACACCGGTGATGTAACATTAGATGCGCGGTGTCACAAATGTCGGGAAATACCCAAAAAGTGGAAGACATGTGTAGAACATTTGACGTCACCAGATGACGTAACTTGCTGCACATGCAACAGTTGGGATTCTCGACCCTATCTCCCGACATTTGCGCCCGCACGTGTCTTATGTTACGCTATTTGCTTTTGTATCATCTACGGCGCGGGGGAGGTTCTTAAACGTTAATAAGAAGTACCCTATAGAATGTTTCGGTTAACAGATACTTTTTAGCTGCATTTTGAAATATATTTGTTCTAGCAATTATTTTAATCTCCTTTCGTAAATTCTTGTAGAGCTTTATTCCTTGGTAGAAAACGCTGTTGTTAGTTATATATCTATTCTTTCGTGGCTCCTTCTACAACATGTTCCATGGCCGTGGACAGAGCTGTTTGTGCAGAAACTACCAATGTCATTTCTTTTTGGTAAAAATCACCAGTGTTGTAACAGATCTTTACAATGAGCTCGACTACTATTTTTGGCTATTTTTCTTATGACTCTTCTCCACAGTTTGGTAATTGTGTTCATATTCCGTGTATTTCATCCCGAGACAAGAATGCCGTAACTAAGTACTGAGTATTTGCATGAATAACATGTTGAATAAAGGACACTGACTGTTATACACTGATGACAGGAGTCTAAGGGCGTAACATGCTGATAAAAATCTATTTGCGAGTGTCTTTCTGTGTTCACACCTATTCATCTGAGAATCATCCCTAAAAATTTTTCATTTGTTACGCTGTCTGTGGAGGTGCTATCTACATTTCATTTAATAGTGTCGTTTTACCTCTTCAAACTCTAAGTCAAAGCATTTGTTACCTTTATGTTCAGTGTCAGTTTATTGCTTACTGATCAATTACAGACTTCCTAGAGGCTTTCATTTGCTTCCTTCGCAAGCAATTCTCTAGTTGTTTTTTTTTTCTCAGTGACTATAATACTGCTGTCATCAGCAAGGAGAATTTTCTGCTGATGACTAACACCAGTGGGAGAGTCATTGATGTACGAGGTGTGTCCGTAAAGTAAGTCTCCAAGACGCTGGACCCGTGGGGAACGCTTGTACGAGAGATCCGGTAACTCTGGCTTGCAGCTTGGCTTTTCCCCTTCAAATCCCCACCAATCCCAGCCCGCTGCCACAGCTCAGTCTTGACAGGGGAGCCGTGAGCGATGGAGCTCCCCATTTCTGCACACGGCAGGTGCGAGTTGCGTACTCTGGCCATTTTTTGAGTGCCAAGGGTAGAACGCCCATTGACATTCATCGTCATGTATGTGAAGTCTACGGGCCACAGGGTGTGGACGTCAAAAATGTGCGAAAGTGAGTCAGAGAGTTCAAGGATGGATGTACACATGAGCAGCGTTCTGGTTGGCATTCGGTTTCGGAGAAACAATTGCAAAATTGGAAAAATAAATGCTTGAAGATTGAAGTGTGACAGTTCACGAGCTGTGCGTACAGATCCCTGAAGTCAATAAGAGTATGGCTGAGGAGATTTTGTGCGATGGGGCACCCAAAATGTTCGCCGGAAGACCATAAATGGCAGCGTATTGTAGCGGCCTGTGGATTCCTGGAACGCTATGCAGAACAGGGCGAGGAAGATTTGAATTCAGTTGTTAGTGGCGTTGAAACGTGGGTACACTACATGACGCCTGAAACTAAGGGGAAGTGTCGTCAGTGGCGGCATTCGAATTCGTCGATGCCGCGAAAGTTAAGAAGAAAACATTGTCTGCCAGCAAAGTGATCGCCAGTGTGCTCAAGGTGTTTTGCTGTGCTAGTTTATGCCTACTGGCACAACGGTAATCGCTGATCGCCACTGTGAGACTTCAAAACAACCTTGTTGTGCCTTTCAGAATCTAAACGCCTTTTTTATGTGAAAAAAAAGCTGGAGAACAATATTGGACCTAAATTCTATCTTTACGAACTCGTTTATTAATGTACGAGGGCTATTCCGAAAGTAAGGTCCGATAGGTCGCGAAATGGAAACCACGGTAAAAATCAAAAATGTTTTATTTGCAACAGTTAGATACACCTTGCAGCTACTTATCTCCATAGTCGCCGACCCGACTTAGACGTGTATCGTAGCGTTGTACCAACTTTCCCATACCCTCGCTATAGAAGGCAGCCGCCAGTGCTCTCCGCCAATTCTCTACGCTGGCCTACGGCTCGCTGTCTTGTGCCGACATGTTGTCTTCATAACCAGCGGTTCATGTGACCTGAGCTGAAACTCAGAGGGAGACAATTACGGGCTGTATTGTGGGTAATCTGACATTTCCATTTGAAAACGATGCAGGAGCATCTTCATTGCCCCTGCAGAATGCGGCTCAGGAACTGTCATAAATTTAATAACATAGACATTCATAAATTTTGCCTAGAACAGCATATGGAAGCATGTGCAACAGAATTAGAATTTCACAATAAATCCTTCATAATATTAAGTGTATATCGAGCACCTGCAGGTAACTTTAATCTGTTTGTCAACCACCTTGAAGCTGTACTGGCCCATTTAACAACCAAAAACAAAGAAATAGTGGTTGCTGGTGATTTCAATGTAGATTTCCTTAAAGACTCTCCCAATAAGAACTTGTTTGAGTTAGTAACACTATCATTCAACTTAATTCCCACAGTAAAGTTCCCCACTAGGATAGCCACTTGCTCACAAACAGCCATTGATAATATCTTTATAGAAAAGTCCAATGAACAAAATTATATTACAAAACCAATAGTCAATGGCCTCTCAGACCATGACATGCAGTTCCTTCTGTTAAATGTTAATACTGAACAGGATATAAAATCTGTTAAATCTGAGCTCAAAAGGGTAATCAGTAAGCCAAAAATTGATTATTTTAGGACACTCCTCAGAGACATTCACTGGACTGATGTTTACAGCGTTCATGGCATGAATGAAAAATATAACATTTTTGCTAATAAAGTGCTTACCTTATTCGAACACTGCTTTCCCCCAAAACTTACCAAGGTTAGAGCAAAGTCTACAAAGAAGCCATGGATTACTCGAGGAATAGGGGTATCTTGTAAAACAAAAAGAAAACTGTATCTGTCACTCCGAAACATTTCCAATGTTGATGCTATAGCACATTATAAGAAATACTGCAAAATATTAAAGACTGTAATACGGATGTCAAAGCAAATATATTACAAGGAAAAGATAGTCATATCAGATAACAAAATAAAGACAATATGGGATATAGTGAAGGAGGAGACCGGTAGAACCAGGCATGAAGAGGAACAAATAGCATTAAGAGTAAATGATACATTGGTGACAGATGTGTATAGTGTTGCAGAACTTTTTAACAAACATTTTATAACTGTTACTGACAAGATGGGGTTGTCAGGTTCGGTAGATGCTGCTATGGATTACCTTAGACCAGACATTTCAAGTAACTTCCTTAATATGAATTTGACCCTCACTACCCCAACAGAAATAATGTCCATCATAAAATCTTTAAAATCAAAAACATCTAGTGGGTATGATGAAATATCAACAAAGTTAATTAAAGAATGTGATTCTGAGCTAAGTAACATATTAAGCTATCTGTGTAACCAGTCATTTATTAGTGGAATATTTCCTGAATGGCTGAAATATGCTGAAGTTAAGCCACTGTTTAAGAAGGGAGATAAAGAAATAGCATCAAATTTCCGTCCAATTTCACTGTTGCCAGCATTCTCAAAAATTTTTGAAAAAGTAATGTACAGTCGTCTTTATAACCATCTTATCTCAAATAACATACTGTCAAAGTCACAGTTTGGATTTCTAAAAGGTTCTGATATTGAGAAGGCTATCTACACTTACAGTGAAAATGTGCTTAATTCATTAGACAAAAAATTGCAGGCAACTGGTATATTTTGTGATCTGTCAAAGGCATTTGACTGTGTAAATCACAATATCCTTTTAAGTAAACTAGAATATTATAGTATAACAGGAAACGCTGCAAAATGGTTCAAATCTTATATCTCTGGCAGGAAACAAAGGGTGTTATTAGGAAAGAGACATGTATCAAGCTATCAGGCCTCATCCAACTGGGAACTAATTACATGTGGGGTCCCACAAGGTTCCATTTTGGGGCCCTTACTTTTTCTTGTGTATATCAATGACCTTTCATCAGTAACATTACCAGATGCCAAGTTTGTTTTGTTTGCCGATGATACAAACATTGCAATAAATAGCAAGTCAAATGTAGTCTTAGAAAGATCAGCCAATAAAATATTTGTGGACATTAATCACTGGTTCCTAGCCAATTCTTTGTCACTAAACTTTGAAAAAACACACTACATGCAGTTCAGAACTTGTAAGGGGTGTCCCAAGAGTATATGTCTAACATACGATGACAAGAAGATAGAAGAAGTGGACAGTGTTAAATTCTTGGGATTACAGCTTGATAATAAATTCAACTGGGAGGAGCACACCACAGAACTGCTGAAGCGTCTTAACAAATCTCTGTTTGCAATGCGAATTTTGTCAGACATAGGGGATATAAAAATGAAAAAGCTGGCATACTATGCTTACTTTCATTCCATAATGTCATATGGGATTATTTTTTGGGGTAATTCATCAAGCCAAGCTAAAGTTTTCCGGGCACAAAAACGTGCAGTGAGAGTTATATGTGGTGTGAACTCAAGAACATCCTGCAGAAGCCTGTTTAGGGAACTGGGGATACTAACTACTGCTTCCCAATATATTTATTCCTTAATGAAATTTGTCATTAAAAATATATCACTTTTTCAAACCAACAGCTCAATTCATGGAATCAATACTAGAAATAAGAATAATCTTCACAAGGATTTAAAGTCACTTAGTCTTGTACAAAAAGGTGTGCATTATTCAGGAACACACATTTTCAATAACTTGCCAGCAGCCATAAAAAGCTTAACAACCAATGAAATTCAGTTTAAGAGAAGCCTAAAGGATTTATTGGTGGCCAACTCCTTCTACTCCATTGATGAATTTCTTAGTAAAACCAACTGATTTGTATATAAGTACAACATAACTTCTGCACAATTTCAGTGCAGTAATGTGTTCATTGAAAATTTGTGTGTGTGTGTGTGTGTGTGTGTGTGTGTTAGTATAATCTAACTTCTGCACCATTTCAGTGCAGTAATGTGTTCATTGTAAATAAGTATTACAGTAGTTGTATTACCTTATAAATAAATAAAAAACTTTTTTATTTTAAATTCAGTGCATTAGTATTTGTAAAATTACTCTTAGTGTTCATTAAAAAATGACGATCATTCCACTTGGGACCTGTGGAATGGTACATTAGCTTATTTGTTTTAATTGTAAATATTTGTCATGTATTGTTGTTTTTCTGACATGTTCCACATCCTGGAGGACCTCTTCACTACGGATCAATTGGAATGAAAGTAAATCTAATCTAATCTAATCTAATTGTCTTGAAGACGAAACAGCACGACATTTATGTAATGTTAGCTGCATAGCTTCAGGGGAAATTTCTCACCAGGCCCCCGTACTTGGCGGCAGACACTATTTTCTAGACATCTTTACGCACTCACTGCGAGCTCAGAAATGAGAAGAGCGACGTGATGCTAACTGGGGTTATACTAGAGACACTACCCAACACATCTGTGCAAAGCTTTATCGGATTTTCATAGTCGTTTCCATTTCGTGACCGATCGGACCTTACTTTCGGAATAGCCCTCGTATTTTGGCTCTGACAATAGTTTTATTACAACTGTAGACTTTAAACAGAGAACCACTTAATGACCAAATGTCTTAAATAAACATCTTCATTAATGTACTCGGCAACCGAAATAAGTAGGCTGAAGTCATGGTACGAAAAACACCCGCAAAACACTAGAGAAGCACCTCCGGACTGAACTGCGTCCTCTATATCTTACAGGGTAAACGCGTTATTTGGCTATCGGTGCACTCGAAGCCTTGAATCATTTGAAAAGAGGCAAAGTCACGACTCGTCAGACCACACTATACGCATCTAGGCAGCTACTGTCCAGTTTCTATGCTGTTTAGCCCATTGAAGACGTTCTGTATTATGTGACACTGTGAGCAATTGTGTATTCGCGAGATACCACACTCCAAATGGTCACTGCATGTCTTTCCCTTCGCCATAGTCGCTCGGAAACTAGTTGAGATAGATTTGCATTCATCGACAACAACAGTTATCTGCTGGTTTTCAAAACAACTGCCACTGCAACGACCCCTGTCAATTATGATCTTGTTACAACGTTTGCTCTTCCGCTGTACTAAATGGCTGTGAGTGGTACGCCGTTCGTTGGTCAGTCCACGTTAGCACACACAACAGGCGACTTCATTCATGGTGAGGCCAGGAGCATGTCCAAAGACGACAGCTGCTTTCTTCCATTCTGTCACGACTCCACGCCGACTGCTATCACCTCATTGATTCCATACAGCTGACTAACACATACACATTTTACTTCCGTAGCATAACACGAGTGGTGCCAGTTCTTCATCATCTACGACGTTTCAAAGTGAAAACTGTGTATTTCTAAAGGGGTAACCAGTATTTTCTTTGATTAGCTTCTCCTGGATTAACAGTCTATTCTGTGGGGCATGCTTGCCAACTTTTGTAACAACTTGTCTTCTAACTCCAAAGAATCAACAACTACACAACTTGTAGGAAGTGTACAATGATGTGCACATAATCATGACAAAGTCGTCATCGTCTTTGCACGTGGGGTCTTATAAAAAACAAGTCTGTATTCTAAGCTCATACATTCGACAGAAACAACACTGCCTCAACACATAGTAAGACTACAAAATTGCGAGTAAATTACAATGTAAGATGGACAACGATATTGATCTTGTCACCATATGACACACGAATGTCATGCAACATCTTCAAAAGAGATCACTGAATACCACAGTGGCCAGACTTTTAATACAGTTTAGTTGCATGAGGGGTATAAAGTAAGAATTCGAATCACCATTCGCAAAGGTATTTTTTCAAATATATTGTTAAAGAAGCAATAAAAAAGGCTTCATTTTCGCCTTTATTTTCCAATGCAACATAAGACAGGCATTGCGAATGAGGTAAACCTCTTTACAGTAAAGAAAGAACGATGTGGCGTACCAAGAAACGACAACAAAGGTGGGTTGCTTTGAAAAAATAAACTAATAATTTTCCTGCAATATCATCAAAGCTCTGTTCCAATGTGGCTAAATGTGCTCTGTGAAATCGTGGGGAGGACTGGATACCGCAAACGCGTTGACGGCGGTATTTAGATGCACGACTGACTACTTGTGTATAAGAGAAATAAGATCGTACGGGCCAATAGAGCAATTGGGCATATCTTTCTGCGTCACTTCTGCCCATTTCGCACCAAGTGCAGAGACTGCAAGACACATTTCCTAAATCGTTGGTATTCGTAGGCAGAGATGGTTTCTCGCATCAATAGAATTATTTCTGTCGAACGTTAGCTTGAACACTGAACTGAAAGAAATGGTTAAATAATACAGAATTAATTTTCCTTCATCCACAAAGCTTTTTAATAGTGTGTTAGGAAACAACATTTCATATGTACGTTGCAGTGAATTAACGAGTGTGTCTTCTGTTTCGAGTGATTTATAATTTTTAACCATTTTAGCACATTGTCTTAGTGAAATTTTACTAGTTCTTGATATGTTTTCTCCCATAGTAAATAATTTACCTTTAGTGTACAGGAACAGAGATGCATTAATGCACTCCCTAAGTACTGGATGAGATTCTTGACTCTGTATTTAAAGTAATCTGTGGTGCACTTGGTCGCCAGTCTAATGAGGCATAGTAACGACCAGTTGAGTTTTTAGATAAGGATATCGGATATTTGTGAATCTGTGAGTAATTATCTGGAATACTTCATTATGGAGATGAAAATCTGTTTCTAAAGGTGTGTTATTGATTCTATTGATGGAGAAAATTTTTGGAGGAATATTTCAAGGTAACCCATGTATGTGTAAGAGTGAAATGTTTTGTTTGTCAGAACTATCACTTGAAGGAAATCTTTGTGTCTTAGATAGCTAATAATATCCATTATTTGTTTTAATTTCATCCGTTTGTTTTCATTGTACCACAATATTGCAACTTCTTGAAATGTCTGTAATTGTTGTAATGAATTTCGTAATCGTTAGAGCCTTCTTATGTCGTACATTCTTTTTTGACCGTACTCAGAATTTAATTTTTCAGGAATGACTTTCCTTAAAGTAAAGGTCTCCCCCATAATTCTTAATAAAGTTTTGAATATTTTGTCGTGTATGCGTTACACCTTACGCCACACGCAGACATATTTTTTTCTGACAAGCAAAGAAACCTTTAGAGTAGCTTATTTTTATTTAGCTGCTGCATTTGCTGATTTCAGTTTGGTTTCGAGAACGTCATTACACTAGACACAAAAACAACATGCTGAACATGAGTTATTTTTATTTCAGGGCAGATATTACTGTGCATTCTTGTGAGTAAACAGTACATAGTCAGAATTTCGAGGTGTTGTGCTAAGTAAGCAGAATAATTCACAGTAAACAGTGTACGTTATTTATAAAGTTATTTTCTACCGCCTTGAGCAGTATTTTATTTTGCGGATATTTTATGTTAGATATTCCTCATCACGTTACGTAACTTTCAAAAGGTGCTTCAGTATTGAATTTCATTTAAGGGGGATGGGACGTCAAACGGGCGGACTTGGAGCAGGGGAGGCACCACAGGACATTTTAATTTCCACTGTCTATACTTTTACAAATGAATTCATAAAACTCTGAAAGCATGATCAGGAAGGATTCAGGATTCATACTCATAGCAGTGGAATCTAAAAAACGTAACAAAATACATTTTTTTACATGTGAAATTTCATCATTTTTTCACTTACAACTGGCTGCATTTGTTGCTATAGGTACACTTTTCTTCCTAAGTAAGAGAGCTTCTTCGATGAATTTTGCACAGCATACAAACTACAGTTACATGTGTATGAAACTCTAGAGTTTATTTAATTTATGAAAAAATGTGAACTGTTACACTTTAAACTTCGTGTTTAGAAAAAAACTCAAATTTTATAGTTAAATATCTCAATTTTTACCACAGTTTTTAACAGATTTGGAAAATTCTAGAGTTTTATACACCTGTAAGTACTGCTTGCTGTGCAAAATTCATCGAAGAATCTCTCTTACTTAGGAAGAAAAGTGTACCTACAGAAACAAGTGCAGCCAGTAGTAAGTGAAAAAATGATGAAATTTCACATGTAAGAAAAAGGTATTTTGCTACGTTTTTGAACTTCCACTGCTACGAGCCTGAGTGCTCAATCCTTCCTGGTCATGCTGACAAAGTTTTATGAATTTATTTGTAAAAGTATAGACAGTAGAAATTAAAATGTCCTGTGGTGCCTCTCCTGCTTCAAGTCGGCCCGTTTGACGACCTACCCCCCTTAAATGATTTTCAGTGAGTACGCAATTTTTTTCTTTTGGGATTTAGTTAGATTAGTTTTCATTATTTCAGATTCGGCAGTTCATGAAGATCTAAGTTTCGTTTCACTACACTGTCCACATGGGCAACACAGGGCCAACCAACAGCCCATTC
Source organism: Schistocerca nitens (assembly GCF_023898315.1). Classification (NCBI taxonomy): domain Eukaryota; kingdom Metazoa; phylum Arthropoda; class Insecta; order Orthoptera; family Acrididae; genus Schistocerca; species Schistocerca nitens. The sequence continues at coordinate 390,976,442 of NC_064615.1, forward strand.
TGCTCACCGTTATGAATACGATATCAAAGCATATGTTACCAGAGGAGAAAATTAAAAAAAAAAAGAATATTCAGTATTTCACATATCAATAAATAACATAGAAAGAATACAAGATCTTTATAGCTCTATTTGGCATAATCTCTAAGATGAATGTACCACATGACAGATATTCAATCCACGCCCAAACAACAACATTTCACGCAATAGTAATGTAAACAGTCTGGATGCAAGACATGCACAAATCTGTTATAATTTTTTGGGTAAAGGGGCACTTGGGATGTAGAATGGAAAATATTGCCGATAACTAGAGACGGACGTTATAGGTAAACACAGGATGACACAGAGAAATGTTTGAAGAAGGCTACACAGAATAATTAATTAGGGGAAATTTATCTATAAATGTTTCGAACAAATACTTTGAGAGAAGAAAAGTGGTACCTTGGCATATCTTTTTGGCTGTCACAATGATGCGATCTGACTGGACCGCCTGAGAGACAGATCGCTCCGCATGGACTCAGATGTGGTAATGGATTGTCACGGAACGGAATAGTGATATGAAAAGGGGTGGCCCTAACAAATGAGTCCTGAATGTTGGTCCCTCTCATAAAAATATTAAAGAATAGATAACTGAATAGGGGTTCACCTAACTAATGACATGAAAAATTGGTCAAAACTTAACGCCGATTTATTATAATATTTTTTGTTATCACAAACATGAAGATTAAGCAATAATGGAATATTGTTAATATCGATAAAGCATATGGAACATGGAAACTATCATTTAGAAACTTTGAACAAGTATAAACTAACAACTGGCAGGTTTTGCAAAGTCCATGTGGAGTAAACGACTGGAAATGACCATCGACTCGCTGGTCATCTATGTCAAGGTAAAACTACGATGGGCACACACAGTGATTGCTCCAATTTCGCCATAAGGGCGTATGGCTACAACATGCAAACATCACAGCTATCCTTATCATAAGTACGTCCTCAGTCACTGAAGCAAAGACATAAAACCACGAGCGTAATCAGCCCAAAACAACGCTAGTACAAATGGCTAATAACTGTCATTCCTCGCTCGCACGTGCTGTAAATTCTCACCAGACTTATCGTAATGGAAAATGTGAACCCACAGCAAAACAACAGCCGCTACATCTCATACCGCCATCGGCAGATCAAGAGTGTCTTCCACCCAAGCTGAGCACCCAGATTCGACTGTCTCCCAGTGAGAAGTAGTTTCTTTCTCTGTTCTCTGCTCTCCTTCACCAATGAAAAAGCTTCGCTGAATGTCTACCAGTGGCATTATTCTTAACAAGCTATTTTACATCTGGAAAAAGCCCTACAACATTATCTAGTTGGCTGTGTGCCCGAGTATAAACAGTTTAATGCCATATTCCCAGTCTTCAATTGAGTCTTAAGTGCAACCAATACACTAATCTCCCGCACGTGAAACTATTCTTAAAAGGCTATTTTCCATATGGAAAAAACTCTACAACGTCAGCTAGTTGGCTGTGTGCCCACGTATAAACAGTTTAATGCCATACTCCCAGTCTTAAGTGCAACCGATACGCTAATCTCCCAGACGTGAAACTCTCAGAAACTGGCATGTTGACTCCCACTCTCTGTTATTTCCTTCAAGATGACCCAGTGAAATTTCTTTCCGCCATTTTTAGTCGTGATGCTTTTCATCCCTTCTGGAGTGGCGTCCAGAAGTCGGCACATCGCCTTATAAAGAAAGGAAAGAATTTCTGAATAATAAACAGCTGTGTCCCTTCCCACGAGACAACAGAGATCTGTATCTGCGACTGGCCTCCAACTCCGCTGTCTTCTTGAAAGCAGCCGATCGGAGACAAATATATTCTTTGGAAACGTACTTTCACTAGATGGCTCGCCTTTTGAAACAGAAATATTCTGAACGGGGATAGGTTCTCGTCACAGCTTATTATTCGACTTCTGTACAAAAGATATAAAGCTGCACTACAAAATAATTGTGTTAAAATGATCAAAAACATTTTTCATAGTTACAATTACAAAAGTTTCTTCAAGAGACATATGAAAACAGTAGCAAAATAACTCAATTCAGGTACATCTAAGTATCAATACAATTTTACCAAATAGACACATCCTTAATGCAAGCGCCGGCCGGTGTGGCCGTGCGGTTAAAGGCGCTTCAGTCTGGAACCGCGTGACCGCTACGGTCGCAGGTTCGAATCCTGCCTCGGGCATGGATGTGTGTGATGTCCTTAGGTTAGTTAGGTTTAAGTAGTTCTAAGTTCTAGGGGACTGATGACCACAGAAGTTAAGTCCCATGGTGCTCAGAGCCATTTTCTTAATGCAAGCATAAAGTAAACATCACAACAAAATTACATCAATAAATTTTAAATGTTTTCAGACCGTTGTATGAAAAGAACTGTATGCACACAATTAATACTGCCATCAATACTCTACAAAAAACTATTCTACAACCAATTCAAAAGTGTCAGTTGTTTCACACATGGAGTTGAAACACTTTGCCCATCCATCAGCTCCATTTGTCTTGGGTGGTCGATGTGTACAGCCTGCTGGACATAACTACTGGGAAAACTCCGTGGACACGGTCCACCATGTGCACGGCTCGTATATTCTTGGCCGAAGCGGCCTACTGCAGCGGCTGGACGGAACCTGTCTCCCAAACTCACTGTGCTTTCTTCAGGGAACTTCACGGGGCTCCAAGTCACTGACTTCTGTTCTTCCCTTGACTCACCGAGACCCAGCTAAAGTGTCCAACTACAGAAATATGTAACATGTGAACTGGGGTACGGAAAATAATAACATAGCAGTTATCGGCTTAATCCTTGCAGTCGCTACTGTTACCCATAAACAGCTTTAAATATGTTTTAATCGACAGGGGTATGAGACTTGTCAGTCCAGTAGGAGACGAGATTACTATTGGGGTACCCACTTAAAAAATCGTAGGCAGATAAACTGCTGAAGCAGCTGTACAGCTCATTAACAGTCACAACACTTTTAACAAGGAAAATTAATGTTTCTTCACAACAGTAGTAAATTTTTAACGATGTGGGTGTCTTCCTGTTAAATCGGATAGATTGGTTTAATAAGAATTCCTATTTACAGTAGAGATTTATAGAATAGTTCACAGATTTCATTGGATGCAATAGCAGTTGTGAATCTTCAGGTTTTGGCGGCGAAAAGACTGTTCCATTTAGTTTCGGGTGTGCAGCCGCAAGAATTCTCCTTCTTCTTCTAATATTTCGGCCGTATAATGTTCAGCCATCTTCAGAGTGAGCCGCAAGGCGCCGCTCCAGTGCTCACTTCGTCCCTTTATACTCGTATACGGCGTAACTGCGCACGCAGCCACAGTTACAAGTGCGCCAGAGGCGTTGGTCGGCGGCAGAGACGTACACAATGCGCGAGTTACATCTATGACTCCGCAGTCGATCTGTGTTGGCATGTCGATATATCATTGTGAGCTGCACTTGACGGCGCCTTTGTGAGTTTATTACAGCAAATGCCAGATTCCATGATTTATCAAGGTTGAAACCACTATCTCTAGTAATTTATTTCGACGTCAAGCGAATTTCAATTGCCTCCTTGACTATCGAGGCCCAAAAAGATGAAGTAGTTGCTAAAAATTCGAAGTGGTCATACAACATACTGTGACCTGTGTCAATACAGCTCTCTGCCAAGGCCGACTTATTAGGTTGTAAAAGTCGTATGTACATCCGGTGTTCTGTACATCTTTCTTGAACAGTACGAGTTGTTTGTCCAATGTAAGAAAGGCCACATTCACATGGAATTTTGTAAACTCCAGGTTTTCGGAGCAGTAAATCATCTTTGATGGAACCCACTAGTGCAGATGTCTCGCATGGAGGACGAAAAATCACTTTTACTTTGTGTCTGCTGCGAATCCAACCTATTTTTGATGAGAGGCTACCCAGATATGGCAGGAAGGCCATCCATTTAAAGGTTTATTCGTCTTCTTCTGCTTTCTTTGTAGCCTCTTTCGGTTTCATTTCCAGTGCCTTTGTATTTGCTGTGGGGAGTACCCATTGTCTTCAAACACTCTCTGTAAGTGGGAAAGTTCATCTTGTAGACTGCTTTCGTCAGAGATAAAATGCGCTCTGTGGGTCAGTTTGGAGAACACTCGTCGTCTGGGCAGGCTGGTGGCAGCTATTTGCACGTTAATACAAATCCGTGTGCGTCGTCTTCCGATACACTTCATGTCCCAAAGTGCCATACTCTCTGCGCCGAACCAGAACATCCAAGAATGGAAGGCATCACTCCCTTTTCAATTTCCATTGTGAAATTTATTTGATCGTGGAGGGAGTTCAGATGTCTTAAGAAGTCTTGCAAATTATCTTCACCATGGGGCCATACTACAGAGGTATCATCAACAAACCTCCAGAATACCGTGGGTTTCAAGCCAGCAGATTCAAGTGTCTTCTCCTCGAAGTCTTCCATAAATAAACTGGCCACCAGAGGGGTAAGGGACTACCCATGCCGCCTCCTTTCTCCAGCAGACCTTGTCTGCGGCCGTGGAGGTCAACGTCCCTTCCGTCGCCATCCACCCGCATCCTCCCACTTTACCCCCACAGGCCGTCCTCCTCCTCCGTGAATCCCGCCGTCTCTACCGTGCCTTCCTTCACACACATGACCCGGACATACTACGACGCCACCGGAGACTACAACGACACATCAGTAACTTGCTCACGGCTAAGAAACGCCAGGACTGGCGACAGACATGCACCCGTCTTAATGCCACACTTCCTATCAACTCGTCCAAGTACTGGTCCGCCTTCCACCGCCTTACCGGATCTAAACAACCCCCCCCCCTACTACCCTCTCCTTCATGATGACCAAGCCTTCCCTGAAAACCTTAGTAAGGCCAATCACTTTGCCTCCTACATCGCCGATATCTTTACCCTCCCTGACGATCCCCAGTTCGATTACTCCCTCTTCCCGGATGTCCGCAATCGAACTGACACCTCTGTCCCTCCCCTCGCCCATAGCTTCCAGTACTTGGACGACATTACACACAACGAACTCAATGCCCCCATCACTACTCAGGATATCATCACTACACACCGCACGAAACTCAACACCACTCCCGGTCACGATCGTGTTACCTTTCGCCACATCCGTGAAGCTCCCACCTCCTTCCTCTCCACCCTGGCCAGGCTATATAATGTGATCTTGTCCACCGGCTAACACCCCGACCTGTGTAAAACCTCCCGTATACTGATGTTCCTTAAACCCGACAAACCGCCATACGCTTTCTCCTACCGTCCCATCAGCCTTACCTCGGTCTTCAGCAAGATCCTGGAATCCATCCTCACCCGACACATTCACCAGCATCTCCGCCAGCACCGCCTCCTTCCCACTACCCAGTGTGGCTTTCGACCATCCTTCTCCGCCAATGACGTTCTCCTTCACCTCATTCATCTCCTCTCTGAACAGCTCAACTCCTGTCGATCCACCATCTTCCTCTCCCTCGACCTTGAGCGTGCTTATGACCGTGTATGGCACTCCAGTCTCCTCTTCAAGCTCCAAACTTTCTTTCCCAATGTCCTTCCTATGTTACCATCCATGACACGGGTTCCTACACCTTCTACCCCTCCGCCGGTGTGTCCCAAGGTTATGTCCTCTCCCCTCTTCTCTACTTTCTGTATACGGCGGACATGCCGCCGCCTTCACTCCCCGTCCACCTTCTCCAGTACGCCGATGACACCGCCTTCCTTGTCCTCGCCCCCACCCTGCAACTCTCCCAACACCTTCACCAATCCCATCTTGACCGGTTCACCACTTGGTGCAACCAGTGGTTGCTCAAGGTGAGGCCTTCTAAGACCCAGGCGATCATTATAGGCAAAACCACCCCTTCCTTCAGTCTCCTTGATTTCTGTATCACCATTTATGGCCATCCTATCGCCCTCACCCCCACCCTTAAGTACCTTGGCGTCACCCTTGACCGTCACCTCTCCTGGACCCCTCATCTCCGGACAATCCAAGCCAAGGGATGCTCCCGACTCCATCTCCTCAAGCTCCTTTCCTGCTGCACATGGGGTCTGGACCCCTCCACCATCCTCCACACCTATAAATCCCTCATCCGCCCTGTCCTCTGCTACTTCCACCTTGCCTGGATCTCTGCCCCTCCTACCTTTTACAAATCCCTTCTAATCCTAGAACGCGATGCTCTCTGCCTTGCCTATCGCATCCATCTCCCTTCCCAAACGTGGATCCTGTATGACCTTATTCTGTTCCCACACCTCCTCCTTTTCCTCGAACGGATACGGATGCTTTATACCTCCCATAAACTTGATCCCTCACACTCGCTTGTCTCTCCCATCCTCTCCCACCCCCGTCCACAGCCGCATCTGTATTCCAACGTCCCACCTGCTCTTCATCTCTCCACTCTCCATACCCTCTCCCAAGGTGACTTCCACCAAATCCCCTTCCCTGATGATGCCCTCATCCCCTCCATCTACCCCTCCTATCAACTTTGATCCTCCCTAACCCCTCCCTGTGTTTCCTTAGGGCATCCTCTCTCCCTTCTCTCCCTCCTCCCTTACTCCCTCCCCCTGAGCTTCCCCTACCCCTAACGTTCTTTCCTCCCCCTCCGATCTCCACTGCCACTGGGATCTACACTCTCCCCTCTCCCGCCTCCCCCACTTTTTCCCCTTTTGGCAGGTCCCCGGACTCGCACACATCAAGTGAACATTTGCGCGCCAGAGATCATCGCCATCGGTTCTGTGTGTGTGCCGTCGTGTTCGTGCTTCAGTGTTTTCACCGCACCACGCTCCACCTTTCACGTGCGCTATCTCAGTCATCAGTGTTCGTGTACAGTGCTGACCGTTTTTTATTTTTACTACACCTGTGAACGCCTCTGTGCTTTTTTACTCATGTGTCTACTGTTTTTTGTCCACCATTATGTTATATTTTACTGTGTCTTCATTGTTTCTATTTGTACTGACTGTGGCCGAAGAGCGGCGTAATATTCCGCTGCTGGCCCACCTTTTGTATGAGGTGTCAAAATAACAATAAAGAAAAAATAACTGGAGCGGCAGTCTTGCGGCTCACTCTGAAGATGGCTGAACGTTATACGGCCGAAATATTAGAAGAAGAAGGACAATTCTTGCGGCTGCACACCCGAAACTTAATGGAGCAATAGTAGTTGTTCCTTGAAGACGAGAATCAACAGTTGTTGAACGTGCAATTTCTAGTGTTTCAGCTGCTATCTGAGATATCTGAATGCATGCCAATTATAGAATACTTAATTCATTTTAAAAAATGGTTAACATTAATCTGGATGATGTCTCATAAAAGAGAATTTTTGTCAGTGGCTGTACTGATCAAAAACGCTGAACAAAAATAAATTCTGAAAAAGCATAACTACGTTAGGCATGAGCTCAGCTTCAGTTGGATGAACTTTCAGCTCAATGCACATCTATAGTAACGTATCCATTTTTACTTTTATTGCACTTGGAAACGATATGCACTTGAAACCACGAAAACAAAAACCAAACAGCTCCAAGTACCGACCCTGATGGACCATTCATTACCGATTGGACACCGTGTCATCGTCTGCCAGTAATAGCATTCCGACAGGCTTTGGAGGGGTAGAATATCCTCAACCAGCCGTTATCTGCTTTCCAGGCCTTAAAGCCGCTACCCTCAAATAGCTCCTCAATTGACATCACGAGGTCAAGCGCATGCATTTCACTGTTTCAACCACTCAAACTCCTTGACAGTGCTGAGAATTGAAATGGAAGCCTCTGCAAAGTAATCAGACATGCTGACCTCACAACTATGGAGATGGACACTCGAAAGTATAGCGGTACATAATTAAAAGACTTACTGTAAACATGATGCAGGAAGTGTCCGTCAGTGTGACTACGAAATTTCTCGCATTAAGATCGCAAAAAATTGTTGGGTTGTTCATGTGAACAAAACTGAGTAAGTACAACACGCCAAAAGATAGGCATCCGCAGGAGACATCACACTAACACCGCCACTAGCCTTGACAGTGACATCAATTGGAAGAGACCGGTAGCCTACGCTTTCCTTCAGATATATTGACGCCACTCATTGATGATTAGATCTCACAGAGCTATCGGCACTTTACAACTGCTGTTCCTAAAACCGCACACATTTTGTATAGGACTATAATCTGGTGATTTAGGAGACCAGTCAAAGTGGTATAGGATACCTAAGTGTTCAACCAACCACGAAAGCCCTTTGTAAACGGTTGTTGTCACCCGAAAAAAACAGTCATGTATCATTGCTTCCAGTCCCAGCTGGTTACGATACTTTTATGACCACTGTTTTCCCTGTGTTACTTGGCTATGAGCGTACATCACTCATTGTAGACGTACTGGACAGTCACTGTTGATTCACCAACAAAATAGGCGACTTCATTCGCTACGTCGTCACGCGTAAATCTAAATGCAATAGATGCTATCTGCCATTCTGTCACATTCTTAAGTCGATCAGTTTTACTGTGCTTGTTACAAGCGCCGAAATAATATCTGTACGCTACTTCACTGTTATGACTTACGGAATTACTTTCAGCAGTAGACGAATGGGAAGATCATCACATCTGAGATGGAAAAGGTAGAGTACGTTCAAATAAACATCCCTGTGCACATTCACGGTAACCTGAATTGTGGGTCCTAGTCATGATAGGAAATTTGAAACGTTCACTCGAAAACTGATGGAGACAGGCGTTCCTTGACATCAGAAATTCCTGTATGGTTTGAAACCGATTGTTACGCATAAGGTGAGATACTTGTTGCTAGGATACAATCGTGTGGCAGAAGTTTGGAGATGTGGAAATTTGGCGCTGTTTCTGACATACGTTAATTATTCACCCTCCAGAATAACGAATTAGCAGTTATATGACTATTAAATGCGACATGATAAACAAGTAATTCGGTTTATTTCGTTGAAGAAAACATTTGAAAGCAATGATAACATGATTCTAGTAAAACACTGTCATAATTAATGAAATGCCTTGGGTAAGATTCTGATGATGGTGTGAATGAAAGAACTGCAGTCGCAAAGTGTACCGTGATTATCGTTACGTTAGTAGAAAACACAAATAGTAGTCTTCTAACTGGTTTGATGCGGCCCGCCACGAATTCCTCTCCTGTGTCAACCTCTTCATCTCAGAGTAGCACTTGCAACCTACGCCTTCTATTATTTGCTGCATGTATTCCAACCTCTGTCTTCCTCTATAGTTTTTACCCTCTACACCTCCCTCTAGTACCATGAAAGTCATTCCCCGATGTCTTAACATCATCCTGCACCTTCTCGTTCCAAATGCTTTTCACATATTCCTTTCCTCTCCGATTCAGCGCAGAACTTCCTCATTACTTACCTTATCAGTCTACATAATTTTCAACATTCGTCTGCAGAACCACATCTCAAATACTTCGATTCTCTTCTGTTCCGGTTTTCCCACTGTTCATATTTCACTGCCATACAAAACTGTGCTCCAAACGTACATTCTCAGAAATTTCTTCCTCAAATTAAAGCCTATGTTTGCTACTTGTATACTTCTCTTGGCAGGAATGCCAATTTTTCCAGTGCTAGTCTGCTTCTGATGCTTTGTCCTTCATTGGTTATTTTACTTCCTATTTAGTAGAATTCCTTAACTTCATTGGCTTCGTGAGCATCAATCCTGATGTTAAGTTTCTCGCTGTTCTTATTTCTGCTATTCCTCATTTCTTTTGTCTTTCATCGATTTAGTCTCAGTCCATATCCTGTAATCATTAGACTGTTCATTCCATTCAGTAGATCATGTATTTATTCTTCACTTTCACTCAGGATAACAATGTCTTCAGCGAATCGCATCATTGACAACCTTTCACCTTGAACTTTAATTCCATTCCTGAAGTTTTCTTTTATTTCCATTATTGCTTCTTTAAAGTACAGACTGAACAGTAGGAGCGAAAGTCTACATCCCTATCATACAATCCTTTTAATCCGAGCTCTTCGTTCTTGGTCGTCGACTCTTATTATTCCCTCTTAGCTCTTGTGCACTTTTTGTATATTACCCGTCTCTCCCTACAGCTTACCCCTAATTTCTAACATCTTGCACCATTTTACATTGTCGAACGCTTTTTCCTCGTCGACAAATGTTATGAACGTGTCTTGATTTTTCTTCTGTCTTGTTTCCATTATTTACTGCAACGTTCGAATTGCCTCTCTCTTGCCTTTACCTTGCCTCAAGCCAAATCGATCGTCATCTAACACATCCTCAGTTTCCTTCTCCATTCGTCTGTATGTTATTCTTACCAGCAACGTGAATGCATTAGCTGTTTAACTAATTGTGCGATAAAAATATAACTAGACACAATATCAATGCACATAAAACATGAATATACTAACATTTGGGATGCCCACATCACCAAACACCACTGTCATGCTGCATGTGAAACACGATGGGTACTAACATGCAGGACACAAAACAATAAAGTATTAATATTATACTGCATAAAAACATGAAATCAGTACTAACAGCAGTTATTCCAGTAAATGGCAATTTGGCAGTGGCTCTGTATCATATACCACTACACAGATCTGAGGGAACACTTAACTGATTCACTGCTTAGGTAGGGGACACAATTTTGCTATAGACCTCTTAATTTGCCCATTAGCAGTTTTTACCATTACCATACGCACACACTTATCAGGACTGGGAAACCGCTGGTCAATGACACCCAGCCTCCACACCAAGGGAGGCAAATTGTCCTCCTTGACCAGCACATGATCGCCGATCTGCGGTTGCCATGCACCTTCCGATGTCCATTTTTTGCGTTGCTTCAGATAATGTATGTATTCTGTGGACCACCTCTTCCAAAAGGACTTGATGCAACTGCTGCACAAGTTGCCATCTGTGCAACCTGTTGGCGGAAACCTCAAGGACAGAGGGTTCAGGATGAGCACAAAGGGGCTGTCCGATTAGGAAATGACCAGGAGTGAGAGAAGCAGGAGAATCTAGGTCATCAGAGAAAAGACACAACGGCCTTGAATTCAACCATGCTTATATCTGAATTAACACTGTTGTCAGTTCTTCAAATGTCAGCACTGCATTGCCGACGACACGTTTGAGATGCGACTTCATGCATTTGATTCCTGCCTCCCAGTGTCCACCAAAGTGAGGGGCACGAGGTGGAGTGAACCTCCAACTGATTCCCTCTAGGTCGAATAATTCACCACACCTTCAACAGTAACATCGTTGGAGAGAAAACGCTTAAGCTCATTGTCTGCACCTACAAATGTGGTGCCATTGTCACTGTACATGTGAGAAGGTTTCCCTCTTCTTGCAATGAATCTCCTGAGAGCGGCCAAAAATGAACTTGTTACCAAGTCACTAACTAATTCTAAGTGGATGGCCTTGGTTGCCATGCAAATGAATAATGCAATATAAGCCTTGGTGGTAACTTTACTCCGCCTTCCACCATGCTTTACAGCAATAGGGCCTGCATAATCTACTCCACAGTGCTGGAATGGATGAGACTGGTTTACTCTAGCTGCAGGTAGCTGACCCATGAGTTGAACTGCTGTCTTGGACTTAAGCCTAAAGCATTTTAAACATTTTCCGATAACTCCCTTGACTGTGTTACGCCCATTGGGGATCCAAAACCTCCTACGCAACATAGCCAACAAAAGTTGTGACCCAGCGTGCAACAGATTTTCATGTTCATCTATAATGAGAATTTTTGTCAAATGATGCTTAGGCGGTACGATAATAGGATGGCGCTCATCATATGGTACACTAGCATTCATTAATCTCCCTCCCACTCATAAAATACCTTCGGCATCAACAAACGGGTGCAAATCCCTTAATTTGCTATTATGTGGAATAGGGGAACTGGCCATCAGCAAAGCGATCTCATTACCATATTCATGCATGAGTGCAGCGTATTCCTTCTGCAGATTCGGTTGCCTTTTAAACCTCCTCTCAAGATGCGTCAATCTCCGAGATGCTTGTTGTCGTGATTCGCCTAAGGATTTACAGTCAGGTTTCATTGGTAGTCGAACCAAAAATCTCCATTCTTCATCTCGTGACGTGTGGCGCTGAAAGTGAGCCTCACGTATTTTATCCAGCTTAGTCATCGTTTTCGTAGACAGTCCTTCTAACTCCCAAAACCTTTGCAGTTTGGCATCTAAATTTTCACCTCTAACAAAGCACGAGGTCACTGTAGAACGAGGCATGTTGCATGAAACTGAAGGCATCCTACCAGACAAAATCCAGCCAAATTTTGTTTCGACCAGTGAGGGATGACTTGGTTTCACCAGCCTTTCCTTACAAACTACGTCACAGAAAACCTCAGCACCAAGAATTAAATCTACTGTGGCAGGCTTGTTGAATTCTGGATCAGAGAGTGGAAGATTACATGGGACACTCCAGGACCTTGTGTCTATCTTGCTCGCTGGTAGGTCACTGGTGACATGATCTACGATAGCACAAGTGGTTCTGATATGAAAGTCGTTGAGCCTAGACGACAGTTCAACATCACAAGTGTAAGACACTGAGGCTGCAAAGGCATTGTTTATACCCTTCACAGGAAACGAATATTTACTTCGTTTCAGATTTAATTTCTCTGCCATTCCCTTAGATATAAAGGATAGCTGACTCGCACTATCTAGCAGAACTGTGCAAACCTGCTGTCTACCCATGCTGTCTTTAATGTTGACAACAGCTGTTGCTAACAAAACATTACAGTGGATGTTTGCCTTCGCGTTCGTAGCTTGATGGGCCAAGGAATGGCCTCCTGGTTCACTATTCTGCCCATTCCTTGGTTCAACAGGCTTGTGTAGTAGTATGTTGTGCCTTCCTTTACAGGTCTTACAAAGAGAAATCCTGCATTTAGTGGAGAAATGAACAGAGCGGATGCACAAAAAACAAAGCTTATTTTTTGTCACATATGCCAGCCGCTCATCGACATTTAGTGCTTGAAACCCTTTGCATTTAGTGATAGGATGAGTTTCACTACAAAAGTTACATGATTCCTCAGCATCAGCATTAGCGAGATGAGCCCTCCTCACATGTCTTGTTTGATTTAAATTACTTGCATTTCTTGCAAATCCCTTCAGCTGTTATCCCTGAACCTGATCAACTCAAGTGCCTGACATTTTGTTTCCAAAAAATCTATTAGTTGATTTAATGTGGTGAATGTTGACCCAGACATCTTTACCTCCCACTCATGACGATCTGTGGGTCGCATACTGGACAGAATCTCTTCCGAAAGAATAACTTCATGAGGTGGAACATCAGGTTTGAGAGCTTCTAAGGCCTTCAAATGGCTGCATACCTGATTAATTAGTTGCCTATAATCGCTCGCTGCGCCATGGCCGACTGTAGGCAAAGCCAACAAAGCCTTAGCATGTCTGGCTGCAATTATTTTTGGGTTATTATACCTCTGCGTAATAAGTCCCCAGGCTATCGATAGATTTCCTGCTGTGGCAGGTATATGTTTCAAAAGGTCCTTAGCTTCACCTCGCAAAGACGAATTAAGGTAGTGAAGTTTTTGAACGTCATCAATTGAATTGTTATTCATAATGAGACTCAAAAACGTATCCCTGTATGATGACCACTTAAGATAGTCACCTTCAAAATTTGGCAAGTTAATAGCGGGTAGTTTCAAAGAACTGACATTGCCTGATGGATTCGAGCCCAAAGGCTGCGGAAGCTGGATGTACCTCTTCATTGAACCCTTGAGAGAGGATTCAACAAAGTCCCACGAATCCTCGAATTCTGCCCTGTTCTTACTGTGATCTGCTGATTCGTCTTCAATTTCCAGCCGTGTTTGAAACGACTCAAAATCAGTCTGAATCCGAGTCAATCGATTTAATTTTGATTCCAACATTTCGATGTCTGCAGACTGCACAAAGCTCGCTAAGCGCGTGAGAGCGGCCTTTGCTACACCTCTCTGCTTGACTAATTTTGTTTTCTCTGAGGGCTCCATTTTAGGACCAGGAAGATGATAGCAGGAAGCCAACAGTTGCTGGAAGAAATTCACGCCCGTCCGATACGGGGTCTCGCAGCTACCTGCTCGGCCGTTACAACGGCTAATCCTACCTGCGCGCACAAAGGACCTGGGAGGTCCACTTCCGCACATAGGTTGTAAATTCTTCCGACAGGGAGCAGACTATACTGGACAGTCTGACCTGGCCAGTTTGAAGCTGCCACTAGATGGCAGTTGGAGTGAGTAGCAGAGTCCAAACACATACATTATACAGACCAACAAGAACAGTTGTTTTGTTGCAATTCCCCCAATGATTTTAGAAATTCTGGTGTAATGTTATCTATCCCATGTGCTTTATTTAATCTTAAGTCTTCCAAAACTGTCTTCCATTCTGATTCTTATACTGGAACCCCTATCTCTGCTAAATCAACTCCTGCTTCTTCTTCTATCACATCAGACAAATCTTCCCCCTCATCGAGGCCTTCAGTGTACTCTTTCCACCTATCCACTCTCTCCTCTGCATTTAACAGTGGAATTCCCACTGCACTTTTAATGTTCCCACCCTTGCTTTTAATTTCACCGAAGGTTGTTTCGACTTTCCTATATGCCGAGTCAGTTCTTCTGACAATAATTTATTTTACGATTTATTCACATTTTTCATTCAGTCATTTCGTCTTAGCTTCCCTGCACTTTCCTTTTATTCCATTCCTCAGCGACCTGTATTTCCGTATTCCGGAATTTCCCTGGACATTTTTGTACTTAATTCTTTCATCGATCAACTGAAGTGTTTCTTCTGTTACCCATGGTTTCTTCGGAGTTGCTTTCTGTGCACTTATTTTTTCCTTTCCAACTTCTGTGATTGCCCTTTTTAGTGTAGAGGACAAGGGGCTATTTTTAGGAAATATGGTGCGAAATTATGATTTAGTGTGTTTCAGTGCGCAATGCACCAGCCTCACGGCAGACAGCGGACGAAGGCTGGCGCCGGCCGCGGTGGTCTAGCGGTTCTGGCGCTGCAGTCCGGAACCGCGGGCCTGCTACGGTCGCAGGTTCGAATCCTGCCTCGGGCATGGGTGTGTGTGATGTCCTTAGGTTAGTTAGGTTTAAGTAGTTCTAAGTTCTAGGGGACTTATGACCTAAGATGTTGAGTCCCATAGTGCTCAGAGCCACGAAGGCTGGCCGGCGTGTTATGCAGGTGACACAGTTTTGCAACGAGCGTCGGTATGTGTGTATGTGCGTGGCAGCTATCAAGAGCCAGAGCGAACGCAGCATTAGCAGAATTACGCAGGCACGGGCCGCATGTGGCGTGGTTGCGTTAGCCAACTGATCGAGAACCTTCTAATAAACACACCACCGAGTAACCGGCGGATTCACGAGCCGACTGCACTATTTAAGGGCATCAGAGATGGGCGTCGGCATTTGGTTCGACCGATTGGGCGCTCGGTTGCTGTTCACTTGTAATACAATGTCAGGAGCGGGTGACGTAGTCGGGGTTGTAAGGCGTGAAGGCGTGGCTGGGTGGAAGAAGGTGGCTGTTTTTAGCAATCTTCCTCTTTATTGTTGGTTCTTCCAATACATTTTCCGATAGCTCAGCACCACCACTCGTGTTGTGGCGGAGATGTGTTGATGTACGCAGCCCAGGGAACGCGACACTGCGCTCGGTCAGTGGCTGCGCAGGCAGTAGGAGGTTTCCGGCACGAGGCACGGCCCGGCTCGCCCCCTGCAGACGCGGCAACTAGTGACGACGCCGGGAGTCGCCGGTGTAACAGCGAGCAACACTCTCTGCTGGCCGGTTCTCGGAGACAGCGTCACTGATGACGACGACGTAACAGCAACCGAGCGCCCAATCGATCGAACTGAATGCCAACGCCCACCTCTGATGCCCTTATATAGTGCAGACTGCTGCTGAATCCGCCGGTTACTCGGCGGCGTGTTTATTAGAAGGTTCTCGATGAGTTGGCTAACGCAACCGTGCCACATTCGGCTCACGCCTGCGTAATTCTGCTAATGCTGCGTTCTGGCTGTTGATAGCTGCTGTGCACGTACACACATACTGACACTTGTTGCAAAACTGTGTCACCTGCATAATGCGCCAGCCAGCCTTCGTCCGCCG
The DNA here is from genome assembly GCF_023898315.1 of Schistocerca nitens. Taxonomy (NCBI): domain Eukaryota; kingdom Metazoa; phylum Arthropoda; class Insecta; order Orthoptera; family Acrididae; genus Schistocerca; species Schistocerca nitens. Next base: position 390,992,522 of record NC_064615.1, read on the forward strand.
TCTGCCGTGAGGCTGGCGCATTTCGCACTGAAACACACTAAATCACTATTTCGCACCATATGGTCCCCTACATTAGGAATGGCCATTCGTCTTCAACTGTATTGCCTACTGAGCTATTCGTTATTGCTGTATCTATAGCTTTAGAGAACTTCATGCATGTCTCGTCATACCTTAGTACTTCTGTATCCCACTCCTTTGCATATTGATTCTTCCTGACTAATATCTTAAACTTCAACCTACTCTTCATCACTATTACATTTTGATTTGAGTCTATATCGGTTCCTGGATATGCCTTACAATCCAGTACCTGATTTCAGGATCTCTGCCTGACCATGATGTAATCTGAGATCTTCCCCTAATCGCCTGGGCTTTTCCAAGCATACCTCCTCTTCTTGGGGCCACGTGGGGTAGCCGAGCGATCTAAGGCGTCTTGTCACAGGCCGTGCAGCGTCCCTCCTTGAAGGTTCGAGTCCTCCCTCGAAAATGGGTGTGTGTGTCGTCCATAGCGTAAATTAGTTTAAGTTGGATAAAGTAGTGTGTAAGCTTTTGGACCGATGACCTCATCAGTTTGGTCCCATAAGACCTTACCACAAATTTCAATTTCGTATTGTGGTTCTTGAACAGAGTTTTGCTATTATTAGCTGAAATTTATTACAGAATTCATTTAGTCTTTATTCTCTTTAGTCTTTATTCTTGCCCAAGGCCATATTCTCCTGTAACGTTTTCTTCTACTCTTTCCCTTAGAACTGCTTTCCAGTCCCCCATGACAATTAGATTTTCATTTCCCTGTAGGTACTGAGTTACCGTTTCAATATTTCCATATACTTTCACTATCTCTTCATCTTCAGCTTGCGACGTCGGCATGTATACCTTCAGTTTGCGACGTCGGCATGTATACCTGGACTATTGCTGTTAGTGATGGATTGCTGTCGATTCTCATAAGAACAATCCTATCACTGAACTGTTCACAGTAAGATACTCTCTGCCCTATCTTTCTATTCATAATGAATCTTACTCCCAGACTCGTAGAATGTTATCCTTTCATTGGTTATTAAACCTTTTTCTCATTTTCATCTCCCCCTTTACAATCCCCTCCAGGAGATCCTAATGGGAGACTATTCCGTAATCTTTTGCCAATGGAGAGACACTTTTTCAAATACAGACTGCATGCCCTGTCATACACGTTATGTGCCTCTAATGCAGTGGTTTCCATTGCCTTTTGCATTCTCATGTTGGTGATCATTGCTGATTCTCCCGCCTTTAGGGGGAGTTTCCCACCCCATGGACAAGAGAGTGGGCTGAGCCTGAGACCACTCCTCTGCCCACTTTGATAAGGCCGTTTGCAGAATACTGGTGCCTTCTTATGTCGGAAGTGTTCAACCGCCAATGCTAAATATTAATCAGAATGTAAACACTGGCAGGTTTCGAACCTGGGACTGAGGCCATTTTGTCCGAAACTGAGCGACCGCCACAGTCGCAGGTTCGAATCCTGCCTTGGGCATGGATGTGTGTGATGTCCTTAGGTTAGTTAGGTTTAAGTAGTTCTAAGTTCTAGGGAACTGATGACCTCAGAAGTTAAGTCCCATAGTGGTCAGAGTCATCTGAACCATTTTTTGAGGCCGTTTTGATTGCTAATCAAAGACGCTACTCCTAAATCTTGGGTGAATGTGGAGTTCTATGAAACCTCTTTAATATTCCTATCCATCATCTTGCAGTTGCGGCTCCATGTCACAATAGTCAATTGTAGGTGGAGGCTGAAGTTGGTGCAGAATTAGTCAGTGGTGCACACTGCTGACCCTCCTAAATGGCTAAGTACGAATCAGCCCAAAATCTCCCTCGATGTATGTCCTCTGGTGGCGTCACAGCACGGCGGAGTTGAAGACGGGTTGCAGACGCTCTCAGCAAAAATGTTATTTTGTATCGAGTATTCGCTAAAAGGAAAACTCCCATTTCCGCATTATTGCTATTTTCTCTACTCAAATTGGCTGTTTTACAGATGCCCCAAGTACTAACGAGTAAAAATGTTCCTGAGAAAACGCTACTCCCCTTGTCCGGGTTATTCTATAAGCAGTTAACCAATAGCACACATCCTAATATTCAACCCAGAAAAAAATGAATTTCATTCTCTTTCCCTCTCTCTCTGTACCCAAGGAGGTGGGTCCTCATCGGCACAGTTGAGTGTCTCTGCCTAACCTCTAGTTTATGCGTACTAGCCAACTCTGTCATTTCTTATGTGGTGTAAATATTTGGTTTTTTTGAATATGCCGTTCTGTAGCATCTTAACCCTACAATGTCTCTCAAAACTGCAGGTCCCTATTCCATTTTCGAGATAGCACTTTCTATAGAAAACTCCTACTTTTACTTTGGTGCCCAATAGAGCCTTCTTGGACTTCACTTTCTCATTTCACTTCTGGGTTGTGTAAATGGTCGTGGCTGAGGGCCTTGCATCACTGGAGATCTCATCTTTGTTTGTCTGCGTTGCCTCCGCAACGACGCTACAAAAGGCTGTCCAGTAACCTGTGAGCCATTCACCTGCATACCTCCTGGCAGGCCCTTCCGAGAACTGCTCCAGAGTTGGTGGCCTTTGTGAGTCCACGGTGGTGTCGCCTCATCACAGTCTGCTTTCGAAAGCAGATTCCATTAGTTATCCACTGACAATCACTAGTATTGTTATGTTTCACATTTCTCAGTAAGGTTTAATTTTTTTGATCGAATGGGACTTTGTAGTATGATTTTACGTATGATACGGGACTGTTTCCGAAAAAAAAGTCATGTATCATTGTCTCCAGTCCCAGCTGGCTAGGTTACCTTTACGACCACTGTTTCTACATCATGTAACATGTCTATGAGTGTACATTATTCCTTGTAAGTACGCTGGACTGTCACTGTTGATTCGCCAGCAAAACAGGCGACCTCATTCGCTGTGATGTCACGAACAAATCCAAATGTGACAGATGCCATTCTGGCACGTCTGTAAGTCGGTCAGTCTTACTGTTTGTTGTTGTTGTTGTGGTCTTCAATCCTGAGACTGGTTTGATGCAGCTCTACATGCTACTCTATCCTGTGCAAGCTTCTTCATCTCCCAGTACCTACTGCAACCTACATCCTTCTGAATCTGCTTAGTGTATTCATCTCTTGGTCTCCCTCTACGATTTTTACCCTCCACGCTGCCCTCCAATACTAAATTGGTGATCCCCTGATGACTCAGAACATGTCCTACCAACCGGTCCCTTCTTCTTGTCAAGTTGTGCCACAAACTTCTCTTCTCCCAAATCCTATTCAGTACTTCCTCATTAGTTATGTGATCTACCCATCTAATCTTCAGCATTCTTCTGTAGCACCACATTTCGAAAGCTTCTATTCTCTTCTTGTCCAAACTATTTATCGTCCATGTTTCACTTCCATACATGGCTACACTCCATACAAATACTTTCAGAAATGACTTCCTGACACTTAAATCTATACTCGATGTTAACAAATTTCTCTTCGTCAGAAACGCTTTCCTTGCCATTGCCAGTCTACATTTTATATCCTGTCTACTTCGACCATCATCAGTTATTTTGCTCCCCAAATAGCAAAACTCCTTTACTACTTGAAGTTTCTCATTTCCTAATCTAATTCCCTCAGCATTTTAATACCTACTCCGAACTTTTCTTTTGTTTCCTTTACTGCTTGCTCAATATACAGATTGAATAACATCGGGGAGGGGCTACAACCCTGTCTTACTCCCTTCCGAAACACTGCTTCCCTTTCATGTCCCTCGACTCTTATAACTGCCATCTGGTTTCTGTACAAATTGTAAATAACCTTTCGCTCCCTGTATTTTACCCCTGCCACCTTTAGAATTTGAAAGAGAGTATTCCAGTCAACATTGTCAAAAGCTTTCTCTGAGTCTACAAATGCTGTTTGTTTGTTACATACACCCAAATAACAGATATACGCCATTTTACTGTTACGACTTACGTTAGTGGTCAATGGTGCCATCACTGCCTAGTAGCAGTTCAGATCTCCAGATCTCCAAAACTACCAGGGTGCTCTTTTAAACAGGTGCCTGATTTTCTTTTTCAGTGATCTTATCCGACATAAAAGGATCCCGGTATTACTTTCAGCAGTAGAAGGGTGGTAAGATGAAACAGAGTCCTGCTGTCGTCTCAGAGGTCGCATTGTCTGGTGTGCGTACCGTGTGGGAACCGAGATCGAGCATCCTCGCAGTTTCGACGTCTGGGCCGCAATTACCGGGGGCGCCGCAGGCAGCAAGCTCCATCGCTGCGTAAATACGGACGAGAAATTGTAGCAGCCCGTGATGGAATACCTGAACGTCCGCGCGCCGCCGCCTGGGGCCGACTCCAGGTCACGCGCCCTCTTTAATTCAGCGAGCGCTCCACCGCAGCTTCCGGGCTGTACCCCGTAATACAGATTGGGCACTTGTTCTTTTATAAGAACTGAAGCACCAAAACGCCCATTGCTGGTGTAAGAGGTATGCGCCGCCTGCGATATGTAAGCTATAAGAGAATCTGAGACCAAAGAGCAGTGTTGTATGCAGTAGGAACTGTGTAGCAGTAAGTTGTTGCTAGCGAGCAGTCTGGTGTATCGTGTTGGCTGGGCCGGTCGTGGTGCAGCGATGGCGGAGCCTGGGCGTTATAGTATAAGGTAAAAGCAGCCTCGCGCATATCTAGTAATGTTATGTGAACTCCCATGTAAATCTTTTAAAAATGTCCTAATAATAATCTTTGTCATATAAAGTAATTTCTAACAAGCATTCATTTCAATTTAAAGAATTTACTAATTTCTCCAATCCATGATCATTCCCATTGTTGCGAAAGAAAAATCAGTTGCTTGCTTTCATAAATGACAAATGTATAGGCCAGCATTGCACAGAGATGTGCCGGAAAGAGCTATTGTAAGAGCATATAGTTGCCGACTTTATCGAGGTAAGAATTTTTGCTTTTTATTCAGAATGATCTTACAGGGCCATGACGCAGCACTGCTGTCGTCCAAAATTTGCCAGGTTACTTAATTTATTTTTTATTACGAGGTTTAGGAAGTTTTCTGTATTGAGCTTACATTAAATGAGAAAAGAATTTTGTGGGTACATTAAATGGGAAACAAATTTTATGTGGAGGTTAAATGTGAATGAATTTCTGTAGGGAGGTCATAAATGGAAACCAATTTTGTTCTGAGGTTACACTAAAAAAAATTAGAATCATATTCTTCTTATTATTATTTACTAAATTTTTGTGGGGAGGTTACACTTGGCGACAGCCGGCCAGGATTGTATTTCTTTGTGAATCTCTGAGAAGTAGTCATATATTTGCTCTTATTTACTTAAATGTTGTTTGTATCTGGCGCAACGCATTTACTGATTTGTCACTCTTTCTTTCACAGATCATCGGCAATTTATTGCTCTTTGTTGTAATTGTGTTTGTTCCATTGTGTTTGTTTCATTTTGTGCTTAATTTTGATTTGTGAAAAATGCCGCGAAAAACTGTTAACAGTACATCGCGATGTGCAATGAGTGAAATTGCCGACTCTATTAATTTGACCGATAATACTTGTGACACTCAGTGTACTAGCGATAATCCTCCATTTTCAGACAATCAATGCGTACCGACCACTAGTAATGATTTTAATGCTAATGATGAGCAAACAAATTCAATTGTGTCCTCTGTTAATTTAACGACAATTGATGACGCAGCACGTTCCGATACAATGAACGCTGCCCAGTTTGACACACCCGGTTTGCAAAATTTGAATTGTGAACAGATAAATTTTTCTCACGAAGATGAACAATGTAGTCAAAATACGTCAGATTTATTTGATTCCGAGGTAGTGACCCACAGTGCACATCCGATTGGCAAACCTTTTCAAGAATTACAGAATGACCAAATGGTTACAGAAAACGTGACAAATACAGGTACACCAACACACAGCATGGAAAATAGAGTCGCTAATTTTGGCTGGGATGAAGTTATGGCAGTATTGCTACAACTTAATAAAAAAAATAGACAACAATTCCAAACAGTCGAAGAAAGAACAAGACGACAATTTCAAACAACTTAATGAAAATTTCAAACAAACGAAGAAAGAACAAGACAACAACTTCAAACAACTTAATGAAAATCTTAAACAATTGAATGAAAAATACGACAACTTTAATGAATCGAATAAACAACTCTGTGAACAGATTACCGCCGTTGCCGTGCAATGTCATGATACTAAAGAACAATTACGTCAGGAAATTAAGGCTTGTGCTAGGAACAGTAGTGAATAAATTATATCTGTGGCACAAGAATTAAGTAATACACATGCAGCCACAACTAAAATACTTAGAGACGAAATTAGTGCAGTCGCTAAACAATGCTCTGAAAACGCGACGAGTTTAAATTAATGTCAGCAGAACTTTCACACACACTGGACGCGAAAGTAGACGCGAAATTTGACCAACAGAACAGCCAAATTGACGAACGTTTTAATCACCACCTACAAAACAGTGAAACGCGTTACCGTAAATTTATACAGGAATAGAATAAAGTAAAGCAACAAGTCATGGAAACAATTGAAACGTCCCCTTTTGTCAATTATCCACAGGACTGTGCTTAACCTGACACACAATATTTTTTAGCGCAACGCAATCTGACTTTCAACACACAATGTTTTGTTAGCGCAACGCAATCTGACTTTCAAAATTCTCTACAAGAGAATGGCCCTGACTAACATTAAACTATACCTTTCACAAATCACTTACCTCACAAAAATCTTCGCTGCTCAAACTACTGCAATACAGCGAGCGCCACTACTGCCAGCTAAATAAAAGATTCAAACTATGGAAGGCACTAACTACTGATAGGGATAGTTAGCAAATGAAAGATATTAATAGAGAACAAACAATGTATTTACCTTGATATCATGACAAATTACAAAACTCCGCCATCTCTCTCCCCACATCCACCACTGCTGGCGGCTCACCTCCAACTGCGCAACGTTACGCGCTGTTCACAGCCAGCTGCCTAACACTACAATGGTTGAGTATTACAACAATGCAAAGCAGCCACAGACTGCACACGGCACAGCCGGTGATTTTCATACTGAGGTGGCGTTACCAATAAAAAACCTAAACAGCCTACTTACACAATTACTGCACAGAGAGCTGGAAGATAAGCGTAAATTGTTTACGAAAGCAAAAACATACGTAGACAACAATATTGCTACAGTATCAGACGACATTAATACTATCAAACAGTTGAACACCGAATTACATGATGAAATCTCTTATCTTAAAACAAAAACAGACACACAAACAGTAGATTTTCAGACAGTGACCGACAGACTTGAACAATTAGAACTAATACAGGATTCCGATGCCATCAAAGCAGACGTTAAAAAATTGAACGAAACCACACGTAAAATACAAAAACAAATTAACGCTTGTGATAATAAAAACGATGATCAGGTAAAAGTACTGACTGAAAAATATGATGAATTGGCCAGTCGTATTGACGTTATCGAAAGTAATAATGACACCAAATCAGACGATACTTTACCAATTTCGTTTAATCAAACACCCGAATTCCAAAATTTACAGCAGACAATCAGCGAGATAGGTTCGTCCAATAATACATTCCGCAGAAAATTGTCAACTTTACAGCAAGAAGTGACAGAGATAAAAATTGTTTCAGCCTCTAACACGGCACAGCATACGCCACTCTCCGAACATTTGTCAGACTCACACAGACAGTATAATTTAGGTAATTTACAGACAGTACGTGAGTTAGATTCCGAAGAGTCACAGACAAACAGATTCTCATGCAATCCTGAACCTGTTCACACATTCAGAGACGATAACGTTGATTATAAGCAATTTTTATCCGCAAAAAAATCTAAGGTACTTAATTATGACAGAACACAGATTCACGCTTTGGACTGGATACGACAATTTGCTTTTGTATTTTCATCAGTTTGGCCTGTAATGCAGAAACTAGAATTGGACTGGATACGACAATTTGTTTTTGAATTTTCACCGCCATTGCCTGTAACGCAGAAACTAAAATTTATTTGCAGCGCGTAATTGACCTCAGGGGATTCATTACACTTCGATGAATATGTGCCGTAGCGTGCACAGGGCCCCGAGCCGTAGTAGTGCTATTTCATCTTTAGTTTTCTGCACTGCTGCCTTCTCTTCTACTATCCTTTATATCTATCAAAACAGCTCTTCAACTATCGGTCTATCTAGGTTTAAGAATGAGTAAAGAAATCTGATACGACGAGTTTCATCGAAAGTGACAGTTTTCATTAGATGCTCCAGAAATGACAACCACGAGAACTTTAATACCAGACAAAAATTTAATTATCAGTATCGTCAAAATTATCAGCAACAGGAACCACATTTTGGTAACAATAGAGGTTTTTCCCAACAACAGCAACAAAACCAGCCGGTTAGCATACCTAACCAACAATGTAATGTGCAAGTTCAACCAAGCTTTAATGTTTCGCCGCCTGCGCGTATAGCATCGGCTCCGCCAAATAGTAACGCACAGCAACAAAGAAATAACTACGTACAGAAAACACACCATTTCAACTCATATCGCAATGCACCGTATAGAAATGACTATCTTGACAGACGTAAAAGTAATGAGCACAATTTTCAGCGTACGTTTAATAACAGTCGGTTTTACCAGCAGCAAAATCATCCGCAACAACAGATTATCATGAATGAACCAGACAGTAGATATCATCCCGAACGTAATACGTCAGGAAGAAATAACAGAACAGTACAAATAGTGGAAATGCCACAGCATCCTCCCGAAAATAATAGCACGTCAGATAGAATTTGACTAGATACAGTACAGGTTGCATCTTCCAGCAACGCATGCAATACTTTTGACATGCAGAATCTTGTTCACGAAAATGTTATTACTTTTGACGACATCCGAGACACTCTTTTGCAGGAAATACCAGTTACTCAAAAAACCATTTCACACCCTGTCATTGAAGTAAAGATTGGATCATCCAAATTTTCAGCAGTAATCGATTCTGGATCACCTATGTCAGTTATAAATGAGGAAACTTTCAACGAATGTAACAAAGAGAATACCTATCCTACGTTATCATTAGGCAAAACTAAAGTAAAAGGAGCAGTATCTGGTAATGGAGTAGATGTAAAATACAGACACATTTATCATTTTGTATTGCAGTTCATATATTTCATTCAAATTATTGGATTGTTCCCTTATTGACAACAGACGTTATTTTAGGTACGAATTTTCTGGTACAACACGACGCAGTTATTGACTTTCAAAACTCCTATTTAATGATAAAGGATGAAAATGTACTATTGGCTTTAGAATTTCAGCACTCTTTATCTGCAGAAGAACAAACAATTAATCGTACAGAGGTCATTTCCGCATCACGTAACATAGACTGTCATTCCACATTGTTCACAGATACGTACGTACACAACTATAATACTCCAGACGAAGCCGACTATGACGTTATACAGATGTGTCTGATAAAGTTAAACAGAGCAGTACAAATACAGACGACGAACGCACGCAACTACGCAAAATTCTTTTACAGCAAGCTCCAGTTTTTGACAACATCCCTGGTACTATGTCCGGATTTATGTATGAATTTCAAGTTAAACAGCACGACACGTTTAAAGCCAAACATTATCCCATTCCGTACATTCACACAGAACAAGTTAAGAAAGAATTGCAAGCTATGCTTGACCAAGGAATTATTGAACCGGCAGTTAGTCCGTACATAAACCCACTCCATATTGTTAAGAAAAAGGATGGTTCACTTCGCATCGTACTTGATTCGCACCACATAAATGACATTATTATTCATGAAACAGATCGCCCACAGACACTAGAAGAATTTCTACAGAAATTTCATGGTACTGCTATTTATTCCACGTTAGATTTGAAATCGGGATTTGGGCAAATTCAGCTCCATCCGAACTGCAGAAAGTACACCGCTTTTCTCTGTTTTGGTGACTGTTATCAATTTTGTAAATTACCGTTCGGCTTAACTATTTCTCCAGCAGCATTTATTCGCGGTTTGAATACTATACTCCCGACAGAACTTAAAGACAGAATCACAACGTATGTAGACGACATTCTTATTGCAGAAGGTAACTGGTCTGAACACAATCTGATTCTTGAACAACTGTTACGAACTTTTCGTGCACAAGGACTCACAGTTAATCTCAGTAAATCGCACTTTGGCAAAACTTCTCTAAAATTTCTTGGACATGTAATTTCAGCAGAAGGCATTTCGCCTGACCCGGAAAAATTTCAAGCTTTACGTGACATTACTGTTCCTAGACGAAGAAACAATTACGCAGCTTTTTGGGTTTAATTTTTTCCGTAAATTTATTAATTTGTTAACAAGCTCGTCAGGAATGCATAATAACCAATTGTTGCTGTCAGGGTGAGAGCGGCGTAACAGAATATTATTGCGTACAGTGTAATGGTTTCTAATGGTAACATTATTCCTATCTTGCCAAAGGTGTTTAATTTCCTTCCACACGTTGTCTTTACTCTGCTCTTGCGCTATGTCTCGTAATGACGACGAGATGAAATTTTCAAATGCAACGTGTTGAATATACATGACGCTGAAATTTGCTTTGCAGAAGTTGGTTGCGATGTCTTGCTGATTGTTGCTGAGAGAACGGGATAGTGCGTCTGCTACAACATTTTGTGTACCGGGAATGTGAACAATTGTAAAATTAAACTCCTGTAAATAAAGTTTCCATCTGCTTAATCTGTCGTGTGTAAATTTAGCGGAAAGTAAAAACTGTATAGCTCTATGATCTGTGTAAACGGTCGTATGTCTTCCATAAAGAAAATGCCGACATCTTGTAAATGCCCATACAACACATAATGTTTCAAGTTCTGTGGCAGAATAATTGCGTTCAGCAGGTGACAGAATGCGACTCGCAAAGGCGATGTTTTTAATTACTGTACAACCATCTTCTTCAGCTTCCTGAAAAATGTGTACACCTAAAGCGGTGTTAGAACTGTCGGTGGCAATGGAAAAATTTCTGGTAAGATCTGGATGTGATAAAAGTGGTGCATTCAACAAAGCTTCTTTCAGGTTCACAAATTCAGAATGTGCTTGGCTGTCCCAGGACCAAATAGTGTTTTTACCTGTCAATTGACATAATCTAGGGGTGTCTAAAGCACATTACGGAGCCAGAAAATGTTTTCTTATACTGAGACAGAGCTGTTATTTTCCCAACATGGAGAAACGTATTCGACGAGTTTTAGCGTCATGTAAAATCTGCCAGAAAGCTAAGTCAGATACGACTTCACATATTCCTCCATTACATCCCATAGTACCTGTTAAATTGAGACACATGGGTGCTGTAGACATTTTTGGTCCGATTCCCAGAACTAATAGAGGTTTTTGCTACATCTTTGTCGCTGTTGAACTCACTTCAAAATTTGTTACCTTCACTCCGTTACGCAAAGCTACTGCTAAATCTGTTTCGAAAGCATTTATAAAACATTTTCTGTTTGGTGTACCTAATGTACTACCAAAATGATAACATACAATATTAATACAACATTTCAGTGTCTTGGCTACACTGATAAATACTTCAGGAAGAGAACTTCACATTGTCTCACTTGGTGTTGTGCTTCTGTAGAAAGATATGGACTTTCAGTACAGCTATGTGCAACCTACTGTGCTACAACCATGATGCAATCCTTCCCATTCCTTTCCTAGTTCTTGTAAAATGGTAAAGACTAATACAGTGCGTTTAAATTCTTGTAAAAATACTAAGGACTTCTACAGTGCGTGTGCACTTTATCTCACTCCATGATATATAAAAATGCTACAGACTTCTACAGTGCGTGTGCACTTTATTTCACTCCACGATACGTTATGTAAAAATGCTAAAGACTTCTACAGTGCGTGTGCACTTTATTTCACTCCATGATATGTTATGTAAAAATGCTAAAGACTTCTACAGTGCGTGTGCACTTTATGTCATTTGTTAATATATTTCGCATTCATTGCGTATACATTTTGTCATTTCTTGATATGTTCTGTACTCACTGCATGTGCACTGTATTTCATTTCATGTTCTGCACTTATATATATATATATATATATATATATATATATATATATATATATATACTCTGTGACTGTCAACTTAGTTAATTAAGTAAATTTTAGAAAAATTTGCTGCTCATGGCAAGTCCAATTGACTCACCATCGCTGCCAAATTTTTGCCCCCCCCCCCCGCCCCCCCAGTGGAGGGTTATGTAAGAGGTATGCGCTGCCTGCGATATGTAAGCTATAAGAGAATCTGAGACCAAAGAGCAGTGTTGTATGCAGTAGAAACTGTGTTGCAGTAAGTTGTTGCTAGCGAGCAGTCTGGTGTATCGTGTTGGCTGGGCCGGTCGTGGTGCAGCGATGGCGGAGCCTGGGCGTTATAGTATAAGGTAAAAGCAGCCTCGCGCATATCTAGTAATGTTATGTGAACTCCCATGTAAATCTTTTAAAAATGTCCTAATAATAATCTTTGTCATATAAAGTAATTTCTAACAAGCATTCACTTCAATTTAAAGAATTTACTAATTTCTCCAATCCATGATCATTCCCATTGTTGCGAAAGAAAAATCAGTTGCTTGCTTTCATAAATGACAAATGTATAGGCCAGCATTGCACAGAGCTGTGCCGGAAAGAGCTATTGTAAGAGCATATAGTTGCCGACTTTATCGAGGTAAGAATTTTTGCTTTTTATTCAGAATGATCTTACAGGGCCATGACGCAGCACTGCTGTCGTCCAAAATTTACCAGGTTACTGAATTTATTTTTATTACGAGGTTTAGGAACTTTTCTGTTTTGAGCTTACATTAAATGAGAAAAAAATTTTGTGGGTACATTAAATGGGAAACAAATTTTATGTGGAGGTTAAATGTGAATGAATTTCTGTCCGGAGGTCATAAATGGAAACCAATTTTGTTCTGAGGTTACACTAAAAAAAATTAGAATCGTATTCTTATTATTATTATTTAAATTATTTTGTGGGGAGGTTACACTGGTTATAGCGCGGAAATAAAGAAAACACGGTATTATTTTGTTCCCGCGCGGGATTCTGTATTTCCACACAAGCAGGGGATAAGTTGTTCCGTTGAATTTCACCTTATACCACAGACCAATTGATCCCAACGTGGGGATTATTACATCCTGAGGCGAAAAATGAAATTTTCTGAGGGCTAAAAAAAAGGGTTCAGTAGTGTTCGGGTGTCGAATCTGTACTACTTTCAAAATATCATTATTATTGTCATCACTGTTTCGTAAAACTGTAATACTGATTACATAAGTTACTAATAGTTACATTTTTTATTTGAAATACGACCATTAACGTGTGAGACGTGTGAAACGAGTGTATGAACGTCATCTTCCTTGTTCCTTACATCATCTTCCTTGTTCCAGCTGCTGCACGTATACTTTGTATCACCCACCTATGACAGTAAAACTGATACACGCTTGCTTAAATGTCTCATGATAATGCGTTCTCCGAGTTGTCTGTAATCATTGCACTCGACCAGAAACTGAGCACTATGGGACTTAACATCTGAGGTCATCAGTCCCCTAGACTTAGAACTACTTAAACCTAACTCACCTAAGGACATCACACACATCTATGCCCGAGGCAGGATTCGAACCTGCGACAGTAGCAGCAGCGCGGTTCCAGACTGAAGCGCCTAGAACCGGTCACAACGGCCGGCGAAACTGCTTCATTTTCACTTCGCTGGAATAAACGATCTAATTGATATCACAACATAGAAGTAATTACGTAATGGCTACAGGATTGGTATGCTGCAGTGGTCAAACAGAAAGCATTGGCAGGTTAAAGTCTTCCAATTTCTACCATTTCAGAGATAAGGAGTCCAGGAATTTAGTGGTAAACAAGCCGTAGATATAGTCTCTTTGACGTGGTTGATTTTAACATGGGGCTGCAGGGTGTGAGTGAAGCAAATGTCACTAGGGACGGAATCGTGCAAAGGAAGCCAGTTTTGTAATAAGTATGTATCATCTATGTGGGTAATTATCTTTCTTTTCTGCGGAGGAGTTGTAGGCAACACTAGCGATGCACTGACAATTACCTCGTCTTGCTGTACTGAAGAGCCAAAGAAACTAGTACACTTGCCTAATGTCGAGGATGGCCTCCGCGACACGCAGACGTGCCGCAACACGACGTGATATGGACTCGACTAATTTCTGAAGTAGTGCTGGAGGGAATTGACACCATGAATCCTGCAGGGCTGTCCATGAATCTGTAAGAGTACGAGGGGGGTGGAGATCTCTTCTTAATTGCACGCTACGAGGCTTCCCAGATATGCTCAGTAATGTTAATGTCTGGTGTGTTTGGTAGCCAGCGGAAATGTTTAAACTTAGAAGAGTGTTCCTGGAGCCACGTTGTGTAATTATGGACATGTAGGGTGTCGCATTGTCCTACTGAAATTGTCCGTCGGAATGCACAATGGACATGAATGGAGGCAGTTGAACAGACAGGATGCTTGCGTACCTGTCACCTGCCAGAGTCGTATCTAGATGTATCAGGAGTCCCACATCGCTCCAACTGCACACGCCCCACACCGTTAGAGAGCTTCCACGAACAGTCCCTTGCTGACATGCATGGTTCATGGATTAATCGGGTGGTCTCGTACGGGAAAATCCCCACATCATCGCTACCTCGGAGATGCTGTGTCCCACCGCTCGTGCTTCGACTATAACACCAATCTCCCTTCAATCTTGAAAACTTGCCACTGTAGTAGCAGTGACCGACCTAACAACTGTCTTATATTGATGCTGCGGACTGCAGGGCCTTATTCTGCCTGTTTACGTATCTCTGTATTTGAATATGCATACCAATACCAGTTTCTCTGGCACTTCAGTGTACAAATATAAATAAAATGTTGAGAATTAAATGGGACCAATAGTCTCATTGGCTCATTATTTCTGGGCTTAATAAGACACCTAAGAAAACTAAATTTCATTTGTCTTTCATAATTTAAAAAAATAAAAGCCTTCAAAGAAAATTCTTTTTCATTCTGAAGTTTTGTTAGGCGCTAACTTTGTTGATGGTTAAGGAGGGGGGTGTGGTTTGCTACTAGCCAATATCTGATTGCACTCAGGATTATTAGTCTCAGAAAGGTTGATAACCACTGCCATAGACGATATAACTGCGCTTGACGTCTTTATGCAGGGAGTAATAATCTTTCAGAATAGATGTCTCACAAGTAGACGAAGAAAATATTTTATATGGACATGGGTTCGGTACCGCTTTCTTTCCATGTTACAGCTCATTTTCTGCTTCTATTCATAATCACATTAATTATTGGAAACACACAGGAAAAGTACGTGTCAGCACAATTACATTCGTAAATGTAAATTTCAAAATTTCCCTTATTAGCAAGAATATGTGCATCAACCCGCTGTCGCATTGGATCCCTGACGCGCTGATGCGTACCTGGATAATTGTGTATTGTTTCACAGCCTTCCACAGTACAGCAACGAAGGCTATGCACTTCTTGTACCGGGGTTTAGTATATAAGCACTTTCAAATGCCCTCACAAAGTAAAGTCGAAAAGGGTAGGTCCGGAGAGCGAGGGGTCAAGGAATTCGGCCGCCTCTACCCATCCATCTGTCACGGAATCTGTTATTTAGAACCCTACGAACATTAGCACTGAAATGGGGAGGAGGTCCACCATGCATGAAGTACATGTTTTGTCACAAGTCAACACAAGCAATATTTTGAATCACCTGTCAACATTACCTTCTTTCAGTTGGAACTTGCGGTGAACCTAAGAATTAAAAACTACTCTACGTTCCGAACAAACGTAACCAAGAGGATATTTTGAATATTTCATGTAATGCGGTTACGTTTTGTTTCTGTGCGTTTCCATGGCTAATGTGATTGTGAATACAAGTAAAAAATGAACTCTAACAGGGAAATAAAGCTTTCCTCCACCTTGTGTGAAGAATGTTCCTGAAAGTTTGATCATACCTTTTTCTTACACCCAGTATTGCCACCTTGTCGATCAGCTCAGTAGTGCCTGCGTTTATTAACAGACGACGTTTGGAATATTGTTCAATTTATTTTGATCGAAATATTTTAGTAAATGTTGCTTTATTACAGTGATGAAGTATTGTAGAGTGCACAGTATGATTTCATCGAGAGATATGTGAAAGGAAGTAGTATTTCGTTCCACGTGTTGCTTCAAACGGATGAAAAAATTGCGAACGTGTTTTTCCAGACTTAAGACAGATGATTTACAGGCTCATGGTAAGGAGAGGCATGCTCACCAAACAGATATGAATGGTGTTCTGTTCAAGAACGTTTATGCTTATCTAAAGTACAGGAACTGATTGGTCCTCAGACCTAAAACTCGGTGAACGGGGATGATTTCGAGAATACACAATTTTAATATCCAACTTAATACAAGAAATTTCTCCACAATCGAAGTTTTCTAACATATTGTGCTTCTTAGATACTTTGAAACTGTTCCGGTATCTCCACTGGATTAAGCAAAGCTTATAAAACATACGAGTACACGATTGTTTTGTGTTAAAAAAAAGGGTTTATAGATAGAAACGGATGCCATTACTGGAATTTTCACAAAACTGAATGCTCCTGCCAAACTGATATTTTGTCGTCTATTCCTTTGGAAGTGGCCAACTAAATAAGACGCAGACTCACAAATACAGGAATTCACTGAAGATCTGTAATTCTGTCAGAAGTTAACAGAGAAAACTCTTTGTTACTCTTTCAGCTGGCCAAATGTGAAAATTGTAACCATCGCAATAATATCGAGAATTTCAGAGGAATTAGTACATCTACATGTGTAATATTAGTAGAATTCATTAAGCACTCCGTCTTCAGGCCACAAGTGTCTCATCGAAACCATCCGACCACCGTGTCATCCTTAGCTGAGGATCTGGGTAGGATGTGCGTGTAGTCAGCTCATTGCTCTCCCGGTCGTTATAATGATTTTCTTTGACCGGAGCTGCTACTATTGGGTCGAGTAGCTCCTCAATTGGCATCGCGAGGCTGAGTGCACCCCGAAAAATGGCAACAGCGCATGGCGGCCTGGATAGTCACCCATCCAAGAGCCGGCCACGCCCGACAGCGCTTAACTTCGGTGATCTGACAGGAACCGTTGTATCCACTGCGGCAACGCCATTGCCGAAGAAAATTCATTGAGATGTTAAAATTAATAGAGTACTGTCGAGTGCACTTCGGACAGTGTGTAATGACAGATACACGATTTTTTGCCTTCCATCACGGGACGTAGATGTCGCTTCCAAATCTCAATGCGGCAGAGTCCGTTACATTTTACAGTAAATTTAACGCCAAAATAAGCAGCAGAAAATCTTGAACGACAGTGCTTCCTGAGTAGTATCAATGAGTGTGATGGTAGGTAGCACTAAGCTACAGTTCGTGTGTAGTCGTAGTCCGATACACCCATAGATAATCTATTTGTGTATAAATGGCAGCAGAACAACCCTTGCGCTCAAACAGCATATTTATAAATTTCGCTTGAGATCGAATTCTGTATCAGAATAAATACGTGGATGGGGCGATTTTGAAGATATCATGGAGACATCATAGACATCTGTCACAGTGTACTCCTAGGAACAATAGCACAAGCTGATGTTTTGTGAATAATGCCCCCTAAATCACTCAGTATGCTTCTCTACTTATAAAGTCGTTTCGACTGTTTCATCACCATGACTGTATTTAAGATTAAAGGAACATAAAAACGAAACGTATTTGTGCTACATTATCAGACTAAAAAAGATGAAAGAACATTGGAGGGTTTCCTGTGCATCCTGTCGCATCCTGCAACTCATCGTCCATGTTAATCTTTTTTTGTGTCTTCAAAGTTCAGATTTTTATTTGTCGTTCTCCTTTCTATACCCGGAATCCACTCACGCCGCGGTGTTCCTCTGTGTCTTCTGTTTACTAGTTACATTGAAATATATTTTTGTATATTCTTTCTTGCTCTATTCTCGTTAAGCGTTGTGCTCAAACAAAAAAGATGTCTGTGTTCTATTGCACCCTTTATGGTATCATTCTTGTGTGTTATTTCCCTTAAATCCTCTTTTGTTGTACGAGGGTTGCTTTTTAAGTAAGGGCCGTTTTATTTAAAAAAAAAAAAGATACAAATACTTTTGTAAAAAAAAACTTTTATTTTCTGATTCTACACACTTTTACCTATTTTTCTACATAGTTGGCTTGTTTATTTAAGCACTTGTCATACCGTACAACTAAGTTTTTAATTCCCACTTCAAAGAATTCGGCCGCCTGCTCCGACAGCGGAGAGTTCACGGCCGCTTTCACTTCATCGTCGTCATTGAAGCGCTGCCCGCCAAGATGGTGTTTCAGGTACCGGAAAAGGTGAAAATCGCTAGGAGCAAGGTCGGGGCTGTATGGTGTAGAGATGGGGGATCCGCTCTTGAACTAATTCATAGAGTTGAATCTTTCAAAGGAGTGAACAATCAGTGATTCAGAAAAAAAGAACGGTAGCTCCAAACGTTTCCCACGGCAGTGAGTGAGAGAGAGAGAGAGAGAGAGAGAGAGAGAGAGACGGAGCATATCAGCAGCGCCTCTGCTGGTCAGAGCACAGTGCACGCCACACAACACAGCCAGCGCCGGCCTCTGCCCTGCTTCTACCTTGGCTGCCTGCATTGTGCAGTGCCCCATTGGATTTTGTGTTTCACATATGCCGTGCCGTCTCTGTGCGTCGTCTGCCGTGTGCAGTGTCTGGCGCAGCGTAACTTCGCATCGCACTCTGTCGGCGATCGTTTCAGTCGCACGTCCTGCCCTCTGGGCAGTTGATGCGAGCAACAGGACAGAGAGCCACCTAGCGGATAACATAGGAACTACTTGCAAAAACCTGCTCGCAAGGGAACCGACGATTTGGCTCGGAGCGGGTGAGCTCCCCCCACCCTCGGAACTCGCCCGCTCAACGCTCACCCCACCGTCTCGACTCTAGCCAGAGCGTTGAGCAAAGCGACTCAGGTGTCACTCTGGTCTCTGCGGTCTCAGCTCATGCAGTAATACAGCTCGCGGCTCGACCTGCTCGACTCAGCGCCTCTGCATCGGAGTTCCTCTCTACTGGATATTGTTCTTCGTAGTAATACCGCTATGTATATTGCATTATTATGTTATGGATACATCAATCGTTTTTATTTTATTTTTATTTGTTTAAACTGATTAGATTAGGTTCCTGATGACTCCTCTTACCATAGGATTTTTATTATGGATACTCGAATTTACGCCTTAATTACGAGCGAACCGATAAACGTATCGCAAAATGTGATACACCAATATTTTCCTTGTTTTATTCTGCGTAAGGCTATATGCAGCACTTTCGTTTTACAGTCAAATTTATATTTTTTTTTTCTTATTCTGGTACGGATTTTGCGATTTTAGGCGTCTTCGGAAGGAAACGTTCACTTTAAAAATATATGGCTTGTGATGTATTTGTATGAGGTTAATGAAATTTTAATACATTATAGCCAAATATATTGTTAATGTAAATCTCAAGTTACAACATTTTCCGATCACCCAAAAAACCACGATAGTGCAAAATAAATCAATAATCAAAAACTTTGTTATATCGTGGAAATTTCAATAAACAATACAAAATTCTTACTCATTATCTGTGTTACTTCAAAATAGGATCAAATAAGATCAAAATACAGGTATAGTACTGGAATAAACCAAGTTTAAAGGGCAATGTGCCTTCCATTTATTTTCTATTGTAAGTGAGTGGTGAGTCATGAAAAAGAGCTAATTCATTTCAGGGAGCGAACAGTTCTGATCCAATCTCTGAAAAGAACAGTTTTGCCCATCTCTAGTATGGTGCATGGTCCAAAGCTTCCCAGCCAAAAGAATCAATCAAATCCCGAATCTTTAGAGAGGTGTGAGGCCTAGCGTTATCGTGCAGGAGCAAAACTCCTTTTGTCAGCATGCCGCGCCTTTTGTTTTGAATTGCTCTGCGGAGCTTCTTTAGAGTTGCACAGTAGGCATCTGAGTTGATTGTCGTTCCTCGTGGCATAAAGTCCACTAGCAAAACACCGCGCCGGTCCCAGAACACAGTTGCCATAATCTTGCGCTTTGACAGCGTCTGTTTGGCTTTGACCTTGACGGGTGAGGTTGTGTGTCGCCATTCCATCGATTGTCGCTTGCTTTTGGGAGTGATATGGAATACCCATGTTTCATCTCCAGTGACAGTTTGACTCAACATGTCATCCCCTTCTTCCTCGTAACGAATCAAAAAGTCCAATGAAGTGGCAAATCTCTTCCCTTTGTGGTCCTCTGTGAGGAGTCTGGGTACGAACCGAGAACACAGTTTCTTAAAGTTTAGGTTTTCAGACACAATTTTGTACAAAACCGATCTTGAAACTTGTGGAAATTCCAAAGAAAGAGTGGAAATTGTGAATGTTCTGTCCTCACGAATCTTTGTTTCGACTGCAGCCACCAAATCATCAGTGATCACAGAGGGCCGGCCTGAGAGTTCTTCGTCATGGACGTTTTGACGGCCAATTTTAAACTCTCTAACCCATTGACGTACTTTACCTTCACTCACTGCATTCAAGCCATAAACTTCTGTTAACTGACGATGAATTTCTGCAGCTGATAGGCTTCTGGCGGTCAAAAAACGTATCACTGACCGTATCTCACACGCGGCGGGCGATTCAATAATCGTAAACATTATAAAGTAGCACAGCGATGCGTACACGTCAGCTACAGAGCTGCAACTTGCATCAGTGTGAACGGGAAGGATGCTGGCAAGTGGCGCGGTGGCTTGTTGCGGCGTCCGCGCGAACTACAGGACTATACGCGCGAACGGCCCTTACTTAAAAAACAACCCTCGTATATTTCAAACGTGGGATTCTTGATGATCGCTAAGAAAATCCGTTTATAGAGCTTCGACCTCCTTCAGGGTCTTCACCATAATCGTCCAGCTCTCCGAATCATAGATGTTAACTGGCTTAATAATGGCTTTGTCTCCATTAGGTTTCATTTTTAATCCGGTTTTGCGAACGACGACAAGGTATTCAGTTTTTTATTGCTCGTCTTTCTGGGCACAACCTCCACTCGCTCCGTACTGAATTGCTCTTCCAACGTTTGTGCGCATTGAATGTGGTAACTCCGCAGACGCACCTCTTTCAAAGTGGGATGAAAGACAGTGTGCTATGCACCCACTTGACAGGCGATGCTTCTAGTACTCCGTGCAGGATCTTCGTGATATAGTCCACAATTTGTTTCTCAGCTTCCGAAGTACGTTCATCGTGTTGTGGGCCTCTGATTTCTGCATGAGGCAGTAACGAACCAGTATCTCTCAATGTATGCAAATTAAATACGTACTCGTAAGCTGTATTCTGTCATGATTTATTTCATAATAAAATGAAATATAATACAGGATTAACTGTAAAAACATGAAGGTAACTACTGTGTTTCGTTAGGAATGAATTGCAAAATAATCGAGTGATAGTCGAGAACTATGATGATACAAACCTTTGGCGAACAGCGGCAAATGTCTATCCAGAAAGCCTTCGTTGTAAGAATCGTTCTCTATAAATTCTTACCGCTGCCCATGCAACACCTTTTATCTCATCATAAATTAGATGAATATCGCATAGTTCAGCGACAGTATATCTCCGTTCCTTTCTAACGTTTAACGAAGCTGTAATGACGTCTGCACAGGTAATTCGACGATTGTCGACGGTTGGTGTATTGCAGCGACTCAACCACGCAGGCCGTGTTTGCGACACACTCTCGCGACGTCAACACGCCCAGCGGCAAATAACTCGAACCGATTGCTTACGTAAGTGCACCTGTTGTGGGAGGGGACAGAGCGGTTACCCGGTAATGTTCTGATCCTGTTTAATGAATTCTGCTGTGCATAATATTTACACAAGTCACGTCTAATCCGAGTGCTCTGTGCAGTATCCACATGTCTAAAAACAGTGTCCTGTGATGAACTGTTCTTTTTTTTTCTGGAACACCCGGAGAAAATAGATTAAACATATTACTAGACGTTTTAAATCAGTTACTTGTGTTCTATTAACAGGATTTCTTTGGTTGTTTACAACGTTTACACCCTGTGTAGGGTGAATCACCTAAAACTTGCACCGCAAATAATGCGGAAATGGAAAGTGTCATTGATGTGTGGTTTTCACAGAACGGATTGGTAGTCACATGATTTTTTAATAAATGGAACAACGCCAATTGACATTAACAAACAAAATGTAAGGTAAATTATAGCCCACCCGGCTAGCCGCGCGGTCTAACGTGCTGCTTCCCGGACGGGAATGCGTGCCGGTCCCCGGCACCAATCCGCCCGGAAGATTAGTGTCGAGGTCCGGTGTGTCGGGTAGCCTGTGGATGGTTTTTAAGGCGGCCATCCATCTGCGTCGGTGAATGGCCTTTCAGATCATGATGTACGAGTTTTGTGCTCCAACTCATATTAAATATAGTTATCAACGTTTTAGTAAAGCTGATCCAGTTGCTGTGGAGACCTTTGTAAACCTTATCAAGGAACAAGAGTGGCAAGATGTTTATAGTGCTGATACAGTAGACGATAAATACAATGCTTTCCTCAAGACTTTTCTCGTGCTCTTTGAAAGTTGCTTTCCGTTAGAACGTTCAAAACAGGATACTAGCACAAACAGGCAGCGTGAGTGGCTGACCAGACGGATAAGAATATCCTGTAGAACAAAGTGGCAATTATATCAAAACGTTAGAAACAGTCAAAATCCAAATGCGGCAGCCGATTAGAAACAGTATTGTAAGGTGCTTAAAAAAGTTATTAGGAAGGCAAAAAGTATGTGGTACGCAGATAGAATAGCTAAGTCTCAGGATAAAATTAAAACCATCTGGTCAGTCGTAAAGGAAGTGGCGGGTCTGCAGAGACAGTTCGAGGATATAGAATCAGTGCGTAGTGGGAATGTCCTTGTTACTGATAAGTCGCATATATGTACAGTATTTAATAATCGCTTTCTGAATATAGCAAGTGAACTAAATAGAAACCTAGTCCCAACAGGGAATCGTATAGCGCTCGTAGAAAAAAGTGTTCCCAGACTGTTACCTGAAATGCTCCTCCATGATACTGACAAGAGGGAGATTGAGTTAATAATTAAATCACTAAAGACCAAGCACTCTCATGGATATGACGGGGTATCTAGCAGAATACTGAAGTATTATTCTATGTATGTTAGCCCAGTACTTAGCCATATCTGTAACTTTTCCTTTAGGAGTGGTCGATTTCCTGACCGATTAAACTACTCGGTAGTGAAGCCACGTAATAAAAAGGGAGAAAGGGATAATGTTGACAATTATAGACCTATTTCTATGCCATCGGTGTTTGCTAAAGTTATCGAGAGGGTGGTATATACAAGGTTACTGGAGCATTTAAATTCACATAATTTGCTGTCAAATGTACAGTTTGGTTTTAGAAATGATTTAACAACTGAAAATGCTATATTCTCTTTTCTCTGTGAGGTTTTGGACGTATTAAATAAAAGGTTGCGAACGCTAGGTGTTTTCTTTCATTTAACGAAGGCTTTTGACTGTGTTGACCACAAAATATTACTGCAGAAGTTGGACCATTATGGAGTAAGGGGAGTAGCTTACAATTGGTTCGCCTCGTATTTTAAGAACAGAAAGCAGAAGGTAATTCTCCGCAATATTGAGAGTGGTAGTGGTGTTCAGTCCCAATGGGGCACTGTTAAGTGGGGCGTTCCCCAAGGGTCGGTGCTGGGGCCGCTATTGTTTCTTATTTATATAAATGATATGCCTTCTAGTATTACAGGGGATTCAAAAATATTTCTGTTTGCTGATGACACCAGCTTGGTAGTGAAGGATCTTGTGTTTAATATTGAAACATTATCAAGTATAGTTCATGAAATAAGTGCGTGGCTTGTGGAAAATAATTTGACGCCAAATCACAGTAAGACTCAGTTTTTACAGTTTCTAACTCACAATTCAACAAGAACTGATATTTTGATCAGACAGAATGGGCATATTATAAGCGAGACGGAAGAGTTCAAGTTCCTAGGCGTTCGGATAGATAGTAAGCTGTTGTGGAAAGCCCATGTTCAGGATCTTGTTCAGAAACTAAATGCTGCTTTATTTACCATTAGAACAGTATCTGAAATAAGTGACAGTTCAACACTAAAAGTAGTCTACTTCGCATATTTTCATACGCTTATGTCATATGGTATTATTTTTTGGGGTAATTCTTCTGATTCAAAAAGGGTACTTTTGGCTCAAAAACGGGTGTACGTTCGAGAACCTCTTGTCAACCCCTATTCAATAGTCTGGGAATTCTGACATTTTCTTTAATGTCGTTTGTTGTTAGCAATATTAGCTTATTCCCAAAAGTTAGCAGCTTTCACTCAGTTAACACTAGGCAGAAATCAAATCTGCATGTGGAATGCACTTCCTTGTCTCTTGTGTAGAAAGGAGTGCACTATTCTGCTGCATCCTTTTTCAATAAGCTGCCACAAGAAAAAAATCTTAGCAGTAACCCAAACGCCTTTAAGTCTAAACTGAAGAGTTTCCTCATGGCTCACTCCTACAATTCTGTCGAGGAGCTCCTGGAAGAGCTGAAAAATTAAGCAAATTCCAGTGTTACATTGTTGATTTTCTTTATTTAAACTTACGAATTTTCGCCTGAATACGTTTCTTGTATTTCATTTTATCTGTTTCTACTATCGTGTTATAATTTCATGTATTGACTCTTTCTATGACCATGGAGACTTCTCCTTAATTTGGTCCCACGGAACAATAAATAAATAAATAAATGCCGACTGGTTCCCCTCAGTTACACTACGGCGGCGATTGCTGCGCATACACTTTCTCCACGTACGCGTACACCATAATTACTCTACAACCCTGGGTTCGGTATGGGGTGACGGTGGAGTGGGCAAACTGCTGTGGCCTGTTGTGGGGTTGTGAACCACTGAGGGCTCCGGCGGGACGAAGCCTCTCCGTCTTTTCTACGTCCCCAGTTCAATGCACAATACACAAGTAATTGATATTTGGTTATCAGCGCCCGTACAAATTCCATATCGTTTCACTGTCCAATCTCGCCACTTTCCCAAATGATGATGATAACACAAACGCCCAGTCCCTGGGAAGAGAAAATCCCCAACCTGGCCGTGAATCGAACCCGGGATTCAGCGATCCCGAGGCAGCAATGCAAGCCACTACACCAGGAGCTGCGAACTAAGGTGGCACCTGTTGCAGGTTTCTAGTGCTAGTCATTTACGATACATCGTATTGTGAAAAGTTTCCACACTGACACTTGTGTCATGCAACCCGCGTAGTTGCTAGGCACTATGTTGTTATGTTTGCTTACAGTGTGGTTGTGCGTTCTCTGGGTGCATTGCGATTTGCTATTCAGTTAGTGTGTGACAGTCCAAGCAGCAGGTCGTGAATGCAGCCGATATGCTCATGGTGTATAGAGTGTGCAGGAAGAATGCATTTCGTTCTTGTACTGTGTATGCGGAAAGATATCTCATTAGACGTCAACCATCTGAGCAGTTATTTAGCAACCTCTTCAATTACTTATATGAAAGTGGTAGTGTAACACCTATACCACGTAACAGAAGAAAATAAGTGACGACAGAAGAGGGGAAATTAATACGTATTGTTGCTGCTGTTGCAGCTGATCAGCACGTTAGCTGCCATGCAATCGCACGAGGAAGTGGCATGAGTCAGGCACGTGTCCCACGCATTCTCCATCGACGTAAGTTCAAACACTATCAAGTCTCTCGCCATAAAGAGCTGCATGGAAATGATTATGAGAATCGTGTTACCTTCTGTATATGCACATTAATGCAGGATACTCCAGATGTATCATGTATCTCGTTTAGTGATGAGGTCACATTTACCAATCAAGGTCAGATAAACAGCAGAAAGATGAATTATTGGTATTTAGACAATCCCATTGATTTCGTCAGGTGGAACGTCATCGTAGTGGAGTATAAACGTGTAGTGTGGGATAGTAAACCATCAGCTCAAGGCCCGTTTTTCATAGACGGTAGACTGAACCTGCACAAAAATGGTTAAAATGGCTCTGAGCACTATGGGACTCAACATCTTAGGTCATAAGTCCCCTAGAACTTAGAACTACTTAAACCCAACTAACCTATCACACACACCCATGCCCGAGGCAGGATTCGAACCTGCGACCGTAACAGTCCCGCGGTTCCGGACTGCAGCGCCAGAACCGCACGGCCACCGCGGCCGGCTGAACCTGCACAAGTAACGCAGCCTTGAAACAGACCATCTTCCACGGATGCTAAAAAACGTTCCTCTGCAGACTAGGTGGAACCTATGGTATTAACATGATAGCTGTCCAGCCCATAGCGTACGAAGTACTACGGTAAGTCTTCACGAATTGTTTCCAAATCGTTATACTGGACGCAGAGGAGCCATACATTGGCCAGCCCGTTCCCCTGATTTGACGCTTGTAGACTTTTTTGTGTGGGGAAAGCTGAAATTTGCTGTCTACGAGATCGTACCAGATACACCCGATGATATGCAACGACGTATTATTGCAGCTTGCTCAGACATCTCCGCGGAAATGGTGGCACGTGTGCAGGAATTGTTCCACACCAGACTGGAAGCGTGTATTGCACCTACCGGTGATAACTTTGCACATAAGCTGTGACCGTCAGTTGTCTCGTTACTGGTCAGAACCTATATAAGTGCTGAATGCGCTTGCGTTGTTCTTTAGTGTGCGCAACTTTTCCACAAATCGAGGAAAGAAACATTTACAACTGCCACTTCTGTATTCACATGGTAAACGCTTTTAGCTGACAGCGCCGATAGCGCAACGACTAAGGTAACTTGTTGGAAATCGGAAAACCGAATCTCGAAGAAACCTAGCGGATGTTATTCATTTCGTTTGTATTTTTCCATATCTCAATTGATAGGGACAGGAGAGTTAATAAGGTTAGTAAATCAATAAGGAATGATAATAATAAGGTAGGCAAACTAATTTCCCAAACGCCGTGAGTTAGGAAAGTATTAAACTTTTAAGCCTTGTCACATGAAAACAACTCCGAGTAAGAACGCTGCGAATTCCTCACGAGGGATCACAGATAGCCAACCGCGAGACGCTTGTTTACAGCGAGGCGCGGGACGGAATGCACGCGGGGAGAGTTATGTTGTCCCGGTCGCCTCTTCGTCATATGATAGTTGTGAAACTGGAAGGGTGAAGGAGTCCAGCACGAGCCTTATAGAAGTCAATCGGAAAGAATTGTTTTCCGTCATTAGGCTGCCACGAACATCGCGGATACATGTAGTGATTTTTCCATCGTTAATGCGCCGAATGAAACACGTTTTGTGAATGAATACAGTGTTCTTCCGTAAGTAACATATGACGAGTACTGTTGCAGTTTGTAGTAATTAGCTCGTCTATTCATGCCGTAGTAATTAGTTATTGTTTGTTGTGTCATATCTTTCAGGTGCATAATCTGAATAATGGAGGGTGTACACCCTTCGAGTAGCGCTGTAATATATAGTTGGGAGCCTGTCACAGACGATGGCAAGCAGGAAGTTACCGACGCTGTGTTTTGGTTTGTAAAAGTCTTGCAAGACAGATGCATTATCAATGCATTACCGGAAGCAGGCAGTTCTGTTTCTCGGCGTTCCAGATTGATAGGAGCGGCTATCGTCGAGCGATTTTTGGAGCTGACGAACGAAATGACTTTTGTTGATACTGAAGTACTATACCATGAAGACGAAGCAGAAGATGATTCAGTGGAAGGTATCGCGACTAGTGAATCGCAAAATGGTCATAACACTTTGAAAATCTCCACGTCACGGGGAATATGTGCTTCGTCTGTTCCCGATGAGTATTACGAACCGGTTACTAAACGACTGAACTACCGCGGTATACCCCTTGAAGTAAAAGTAAAGGCGGTAGCGCTTGCCAGGAATCATCCAAATTGGAACATACAAACACTGCAAAAGAATGGAGCAACAACAGCCCTGAGAAGGAAGAAAGACTTGAAATTGTGGGAAAGTGATATCGTTAAAGGAGGGACAAGATACGACAAATACTAGGCGATAAATAAGTGGACATACGACCGATTTGTCGAATCTCGTTGTCGTAACGAGAATATAACAACTAGAATACTCCAGGAGTGGGCTGCAGGTGCAGTGCTTAAATATATGGCCAACAAGGATTTTACTTTTGCTGCATCATTAACTTGGGCAAGAAATTTCAAATCGGAGTATAAAATTCGTCAACGGCACGTCACTAAATACGTCTCTCATAAGGAGGTACAACATATAGAAGATATACAGAAAGTGGCGGCTCTTTTCAGCACGCAAACGGCGTCACTTATGACCGGTTTTAATCGTGATTACGTTATCGACACCAATGCGAATATCGGGTGAACATTCGACGCACGTTATCGCTTAAGGGAGAAAAAAGAAACCCTTGTCGCAGTTGGTAGTAAAAACAAACTAACACATTCGTACATGGCGCAATATGCTGTCACAGCCTCTGGAAAAGTATTGCCTAAGGTTTTCCTGTGTTTACAAGAAACGAATGTCACATTTGGTCGAGGCTTCGTGCTTCTGTAAACCCAGCGGGAATTGCACAACCGCACGGATGCAATAACTATTCACAGCACAATTCATAACCATCAGCACCGATTTTTCAGGCAATGATATCGTATGCGTGGTGCGTATCAAAATTAATTCCCCAAAAAGAAATATTTTTAAATGTAAACCAAGTTTGTTTTCCGCCAACTCTTCGGAAGGAACAATGTAGCTGTCGAAATATTGCATTCATTAGACGTTCTTCGTGCAATGAGTATATTTGTTTCGAATGTCTATATGACAAGTACCATCCATCTAGTTGTTCGAAGAAAAGTGAGGACACGTAACAGTGACTGGAAAACCAATTGTAAAGTGACCTGGAGTAACATTTTAGTTATTTGCTGTCCCAAAAGATTTGAGAAATTTATTTGTTTACCTTATTATTATCATTCTTTATTGATTTATCTACCTTACTAACCCTCCTATCCCTATCAATTGAGATATAGAATAATACAAGCGAAATGAAGACCATTCGCTAGGTTTCTTTGATATTCGAACACGGGTTCTCCTATTCGCAGCCAGTTACCTTGGGCGTTGCGCTACCTGTGTTGTCGGTGAAACGTGTTTACCATGTGGGTACAGAAAAGGCAGTTGTAAAAGTTTCTTTCCTCGATTTCTGGAAAAGTATGCGTTTTCGGACCCCATACCTAATGACGAAAAATGCTCTATTTACAATTATCTTCCGACCCCTCCAATTTTGTGTCGATTGCTCGTCATAACCTTTAGGGGTGATAATCTCAAAAAACGCGGGGGTGTTGACCCAAAATATCTTAGATTCCTTCGTTTTAGGTTGTACACAAGCAACCTGCCAAATTTGATCCGAATCGGTGTCTGAGGCCTTCCCCTTACCGGGAGAATTCTGCACCAAATACCACTGACATTCTAATTTACTGACTGCGGACCTTTGGTACAGAGCCCAGTGGAGGGTCTGAATCAGAGGCTGAGACGGTTCTGTGACCATGTGGGCTGCAGATTCCTCGACTTGCGCCATAGGGTGGTGGGGTTTCGGGTTCCGCTGGATAGGTCAGGAGTCCACTACACGCAACAAGCGGCTACACGGGTAGCAGGGGTTGTGTGGCGTGGGCTGGGCGGTGTTTTAGGTTAGATGGCCTTGGGCAAGTACAGAAAGGGCAACAGCCTCAGCGGGTGCGGGGCAAAGTCAGGACATGCGGGGACCAAGCAGCAATCGGTATTGTAATTGTCAACTGTCGAAGCTGCGTTGCTAAAGTACCGGAACTTCAAGCGCTGATAGAAAGCACTGAAGCTGAAATCGTTATAGGTATAGAAAGCTGGCTGAAGCCAGAGATAAATTCTGCCGAAATTTT
The DNA here is from genome assembly GCF_023898315.1 of Schistocerca nitens. Taxonomy (NCBI): domain Eukaryota; kingdom Metazoa; phylum Arthropoda; class Insecta; order Orthoptera; family Acrididae; genus Schistocerca; species Schistocerca nitens. The sequence continues at coordinate 391,022,507 of NC_064615.1, forward strand.
TACAAAGGTACAGACGGTGTTTAGAAAGGATAGATTGCATGCAACCGGTGGTGGAGTGTTCGTCGCTGTTAGTAGTAGTTTATCCTGTAGTGAAGTAGAAGTGGATAGTTCCTGTGAATTATTATGGGTGGAGGTTACACTCAACAACCGAGCTAGGTTAATAATTGGCTCCTTTTACCGACCTTCCGACTCAAAAGCATTAGTGGCAGAACAACTGAGAGAAAATTTGGAATACAGTTCACATAAATTTTCTCAGCATGTTATAGTCTTAGGTGGAGATTTCAATTTACCAGATATAGACTGGGACACTCAGATGTTTAGGACGGGTGGTAGGGACAGAGCATCGAGTGACATTATACTGAGTGTACTAACCGAAAATTACCTCGAGCAATTAAACAGAGAACCGACTCGTGGAGATAACATCTTGGACCTACTGATAACAAACAGACCCGAACTTTTCGACTCTGTATGTGCAGAACAGGGAATCAGTGATCATAAGGCCGTTGCAGCATCCCTGAATATGGAAGTTAATAGGAATGTAAAAAAAGGAAGGAAGGTTTATCTGTTTAGCAAGAGTAATAGAAGGCAGATTTCAGACTACCTAACAGATCAAAACGAAAATTTCTGTTCCGACACTGACAATGTTGAGTGTTTATGGAAAAAGTTGAAGGCAATCGTAAAATGCGTTTAAGACAGGTACGTGCCGAGTAAAACTGTGAGGGACGGGAAAAACCCACCGTGGTACAACAACAAAGTTAGGAAACTACTGCGAATGCAAAGAGAGCTTCATTCCAAGTTTAAACGCAGCCAAAACCTCTCGGACAAACAGAAGCTAAACGATGTCAAAGTTAGCGTAAGGAGGGCTATGCGTGAAGCGTTCAGTGAATTCGAAAGTAAAATTCTATGTACCGACTTGACAGAAAATCCTAGGAAGTTCTGGTCTTACGTTAAATCAGTAAGTGGCTCGAAACAGCATATCCAGACACTCCGGGATGATGATGGCATTGAAACAGAGGATGACGCGCGTAAAGCTGAAATACTAAACTCCTTTTACCAAAGCTGTTTCACAGAGGAAGACCGCACTGCAGTTCCTTCTCTAAATCCTCGCACAAACGAAAAAATGGCTGACATCGAAATAAGTGTCCAAGGAATAGCAAAGCAACTGGAATCACTCAACAGAGGAAAGTCCACTGGACCTGACGGGATACCAATTCGATTCTACACAGAGTACGCGAAAGAACTTGCCCCCCTTCTAACAGCCGTGTACCGCAAGTCTCTAGAGGAACGGAGGGTTCCAAATGATTGGAAAAGAGCACAGGTAGTCCCAGTCTTCAAGAAGGGTCGTCGAGCAGATGCGCAAAACTATAGACCTATATCTCTGACGTCGATCTGTTGTAGAATTATAGAACATGTTTTTTGCTCGAGTATCATGTCGTTTTTGGAAACCCAGAATCTACTATGTAGGAATCAACATGGATTCCGGAAACAGCGATCGTGTGAGACCCAACTCGCTTTATTTGTTCATGAGACCCAGAAAATATTAGATACAGGCTCCCAGGTAGATGCTATTTTTCTTGACTTCCGGAAGGCGTTCGATACAGTTCCGCACTGTCGCCTGATAAACAAAGTAAGAGCCTACGGAATATCAGACCAGCTGTGTGGCTGGATTGAAGAGTTTTTAGCAAACAGAACACAGCATGTTGTTATCAATGGAGAGACGTCTACAGACGTTAAAGTAACCTCTGGCGTGCCACAGGGGAGTGTTATTGGACCATTGCATTTCACAATATATATAAATGACCTAGTATATAGTGTCGGACGTTCCATGCGACTTTTCGCGGACGATGCTGTAGTATACAGAGAAGTTGCAGCATTAGAAAATTGTAGCGAAATGTAGGAACATCTGCAGCGGATAGGCACTTGGTGCAGGGAGTGGCAACTATCCCTTAACATAGACAAATGTAATGTATTGCGAATACATAGAAAGAAGGATCCTTTGTTGTAAGATTATATGATAGCGGAACAAACACTGGTAGGAGTTACTTCTGTAAAATATCTGGGAGTATGCGTGCGGAACGATTTGAAGTGGAATGATCATATAAAATTAATTGTTGGTAAGGCGGGTACCAGGTTGAGATTCATTGGGAGAGTCCTTAGAAAATGTAGTCCATCAACAAAGGAGGTGGCTTACAAAAAACTCGTTCGACTTATACTTGAGTATTGCTCATCAGTGTGGGATCCTTACCAGATCGGGTTGACGGAGGAGATAGAGAAGATCCAAAGAAGAGCGGCGCGTTTCGTCACAGGGTTATTTGGTAACCGTGATAGCGTTACGGAGATGTTTAATAAACTCAAGTGGCAGACTCTGCAAGAGAGGCGCTCTACATCGCGGTGTAGCTTGCTCGCCAGGTTTCGAGAGGGTGCGTTTCTGGATGAGGTATCGAATATATTGCTTCCCCCTACTTATAAATCCCGAGGAGATCACGAATGTAAAATTAGAGAGATTAGAGCGCGCACGGAGGCTTTCAGACAGTCGTTCTTCCCGCGAACCATACGCGACTGGAACAGGAAAGGGAGGTAATGTCAGTGGCACGTAAAGTGCCCTCCGCCACACACCGTTGGGTGGCTTGTGGAGTATAAATGTAGATGTAGATGTACTCTATTTTTAGTTTGTTAATGTCAGTAGGCATTCTTCCATTTAAAAAATGGATATTTGCACAAAAATTTAAATTTCTAAGTATTATTACAATCTGTTGATTGGCTAACAATAAGAGCCACTGACTGCCGATTCATTCTGTGAAAACCGCGCATCAATAGCACTTCCCATTTCCGCAATATAAGCGGTACAAGTTTTACGTGATTAAAAGAAATGTGTATGAAATCTTATGGGATTTAACTGCTAAGGTCATCAGTCCCTAAGCTTACACACTACTTAACCTAAATTATCCTAAGGAGGAACACACACACCCATGCCCGAGGGAGGACTCGAACCTCCGCCGGGACCAGCCGCACAGTCCATGACTGCACCGCCTTAGACCGTTTACGTGATTCACCATGCATGTATATGATTCCCCTTAAAATTTCTAAGTCACTTGTACGGGGAATTCGTTATGTCCCTACTCACTCGAAAACCTGCGGAAGCCCCGCTTTGATGGAAGAATATAAGAATATAAACGTTTAACGTCCGTCGAGTTGCCAGCGTCAGTTTCACAGGAACTATCGAGACAGTCGATTTAGGAAAATCATTGAGATTTGTACCCTTCCATTCCTGAACACGAATCTCGTGTCTCAACCGATGCACCATCCCATTCTATGGATGCACTATGAGTGGGCAGGCGTTTTACCATAAATAAGTGAGTAATTCCTGATGGTATTTTACACGATTTGCCTGTATGCAGCCAAATACCAGGCACGATTAGCAACAGCGGCCAGTAGAGGAGACGGCGCGGCGGTAATGCTTGTAGGAATAGAAGAGACATCGCGGTTAAATGCTGCGCCTCCATGCAACATCACATCCACTGCGAGCCCGCTCGTGATTACACAGTTACTGCTCACAGTGGCAACGCTTACTGTAATGTGAATGCTCTGTGCAAGCGATCGGCGTTACAGGAGGGCGGTAACTGTAATTTACTGCCTTTGGTGTCGATATAGGATCACGTGACGAGCTGCTTCTGAATACCTTGACAGCTATCGGTGCTAACCGTAGCTTTACTCGTCTACTGCCACCCAATCATTTCATTAAACGAGAGGAATTGTGTTGTGCAGGACAAATTGGCACTCGTCGGCACAGTGGTGGGTTCTTAGATCTACTTCTGGAGCAGGCCGAGTTGATACTATAAAACATACAAAATACTAGATTACTTTATTATAACTTGAACGAGATGAAATACTCAAATTTGTAACAATTCGCTCCCATAAGAATGCGACGTGTACTTTTCACTGTCACTGAACAGTAACACATCACTTGATACTTTTAATTTCAAAGTACAATTGGCTATAACTTTGCTACAAGGTTCTGTCTAATACAACTCTTTCACTGCTGGCTATAATGAGACGATGCTGTTGTCTTCGGCAATGACTGCAGCGGCACTCTACTCCGTGTAAGTGTGCTGCAGCGTTGGCGTATGGAACTCACTAATTGCGTGTCGACGCGAGAGCCTCTCTTTCGTCATTGCATCTGCCAGTGGCTATGCTCACTTGTGTTTCCGTCGTGAGGTACCAAACTTCCTTTGGGACCTCCTTCTTCGGACGACACCACTATTTGCATGCACCGAGCGAGGTGGCGCAGTGGTTAGCACACTGGACTCACATTAGGGATGACGACAGTTAAAATCCGCGTCCGGTCATCCTGATTTAGGTTTTCCGTGATTTCCCTATATCGCAAATGTCGGGATGGTTCCTCTGAAAGGCCACGGTTTCTTTCCTTCCCCACGCTTTCCACATCCGATGGGACCGATGACCTCGCTGTTAGGTCCCCTCCCCCAAACAGCCAACCAACCGACCAACAAGTTGCATGCATGAAGAGACACAATCATTTACTGTTAACTTTCACACTGCAAATCGTCAGTGGTTTTCACCTTCTGGGTGAACAAAATAGAAAGACGCGTAATACTGAACACCGACTTTAGTCAAGAATATATCTGATAGATGGTATCATAACTACGCAATGAGGTGGTACAGTGGTAGGGCATTCGACTCATATTAGGGAGGATGGCGGTTCAAAGGCCTCTCTGACCATCCAGATTTACATTTCCCGAGATTTCCCGAAATGTTTCAACTCTTTCACTAAAATTGGCTAGTAAATTTCTCACAATTGGTTAACAGAGAATTAGACGAATTTGCTGCGTATTATTGTTATCGGACAGTGTTCCACTGGTAAATGCGAGCCTTCAAACAGTTTGCGCCTGTTAGTTGCGCTGCCCTCATGTTTCATTGATGCTCCGCTCCGCTCCGTATTATCGGACAGACACAGTTCGTGCCTATAAGAGGCAACCTAATGAACAGACGTGTAACGCATGCCACTATCGCCAATTACCAGACAATTCGTGTCAATGAACCGTAAGCACGTATTGACGTTTGCCATGTCACAAAGGGTGCCCGTATTGACCACCTGTAATGTAAGTTAAAAACTTGGAGAGATGTTTTCTCCACTGATGCGTGTTTGTTTCCCGTATACCTTGTAGTTTTTGCACCTTCCTGTTCTGAAATCCTGGAGATACTGAAGAATAACTATGTACGTCTTGCCGCGCGGTTGAGGCGCCATGTCACGGATTGCGCGCCCCCTCCCACCAGAGGTTCGAGTCCTCCATCGGGCATGGGTGTGTGTGTTCTCCTTAGGATAAGTTAGTTTAAGGTAGCGTAAGTAGTGCCTAAGTCTAGGGACCGATGACCTCAGCAGTTTGGTCCCTTAGGAATTCACACACATATTTATGTATGTCTTACCTATCTCACGCCGGAAAAAGGAAGCCGAAGGATATTTTTTTCGGTTTGTTGCATCTGGCTATGAGATTGATTAAAATAAGCATACACTAATATCTTTCACTTCGAGAAATAGTAGTGAAAGGATTAAGGCGAATGCTGGGACAGTTTATCGCAAATGGAATGGCTGATTTTTTCCCTTACCCTACTCAAGATAGTGCCCTGTCCCTAACGACATCGTTGTCGAAGGAACATTAGATTCAAATCTTCCTTCCTTACTTTATAATATGCATTTCGACAATTCGACAATTGTAAATCCATCTTCATACATGGTATGATTTTTGTATAGTTCGAAAGACAACATTTTCGCCATTGACTGTGTGTATTTATTGCAAATTACAATTTCAGATTTAAGTCATTATCAAGTGGTTTAGTTGCTGAAGCATAGCAACTGTCAAAACGACTAAAAGAAATGTGAGCTTGTATGGTTCTTGAAAGTGTTCGTTATACACACCCAGACGAACGCTGACAAAAGCCAAGCTAGCTTACATACATTCTTTCTTTTTCTCAAGTTGCCGTTACTTGCGTGTCAGCAACTAAACCATTCGATAATGATTTAAAGCTGAAACAGCAATTGTAAGATTTGCGATAAATATATGCATTCAATGCAGAAAATGTTGTCTTTCAAGAAATTCAACGAGACTGCGAACTTGAATCAAATACTATTACTGTTTTCACAGTAATCTCCCTGTTGTTTGGTTAGAAGAGCCTGTCGGCAAGTACATTTCGCTATAAGAAGTATGTGTGTTGAGTTTTGGAAAGTGCAAATCAAAGAAAATGGAAAGAAAGGAAAATAATATCAACAGACCCATGATAATCTTCTGGAGAAGATGCTACTACTATAACTGCGTAGACCTCCACGACCAGAATCAGCTAACATAAGAGTTTTCTGGATATTGTACCGTGTTATATTGTGAAACCGACGTTTCAGTCACGTCGACGGCGGCCTCCTTCTGGATCTAGTGCCTTAGTTTGTTCCCCGCAGTCGCTTATATATCGACATGACTCCTCTAAAGAGCATAACATTACTACACAGTTACAAAGGACAGTTAATATTATTGGTCTTTTGTGGTGGAAGGAGCAGCAAACTTTATTGGAAAATGTAATTCGTGTGCTGTAGTCGAAGGAGTGGAGACCTACTGTTGTCTGTTGCCCCTTACAGTATGTGCCATGATTCATAGTCTTTGGCGACTGGTGCTGCCCTGCGCCCCCTCGCTGACTGTTAAAAGGGCTGCCACTCCGAAGTGCTAATTCGATAGAAACTTGCCTCCGTTTACAGAGGCGGTGAAGATCAACAGGCTGCTGGAATTCTAATAACGATCATCTGTTCGGTCTCCGACGGGGTGCGCCGTCGTGGGACTTGCAGGGGATCCTTGATTAGTGTGGAGACTAATGCAACGGCACGAGCCTACGAGATGGGCACGTCGCAGTAAAAAAAATGGTTCAAATGGCTCTGAGCACTATGGGACTCAACTGCTGTGGTCATAAGTCCCCTAGAACTTAGAACTACTTAAACCTAACTAACCTAAGGACAGCACACAACACCCAGCCATCACGAGGCAGAGAAAATCCCTGACCCCGCCGGGAATCGAACCCGGGAACCCGGCACGTCGCAGTAAAGCAGACCACTTACGCAATACGTTGAGACCCAGCGCAGTCGCTCCACGCAACTCACCGGTTGTCGCCGTCCACCCGCCGGTCTCTGCCGTGGAAGTTAACAAAATCAAAGACACTTTTGCAATTTGCATTCGTGACTTATGCAGCCACGACATAGCAACAAAGCCATTTTGATATGAATAAATATTGGTCTTCTGCCCAGGATGGACTTAAATCGACGCAGCGAGTCAACAAGTCTTCAGCTGTCACTATATGGGCTTCAAATGGTTCAAATCGCTCTGAGCACTACGGGACTTAACATCTGAGGTCATCAGTCCCCTAGAACTTAGAACTACTTAAACCTAACTAACCTAAGGACATCACACACATCCATGCCCGAGGCAGGATTCCAACCTGCGACCGTAGCGGTCGCGCGGCTCCAGACTGAAGCGCCTAGAACCGCTCGGCCACACCGGCCGGCGTATAGGCTTCCTCCGAGAGGTTACCACCACTCTGTGGTCATCTTTACAGGACTGCTTGCCAAAGGGGTCTAGCTACCGCCTAATGGACCAATGGTCGAACTGAGCCCCTCCCCTTCCCCTAGCCGCCGAACCGCTTACCACCCCCGGACGCCACTCCGCGGCTCACACTTAGCAGTCCTGATGCAGTCCAACCGCTGGCCGAGATTCCCTACAACGCAACATTGCTCCACGCCTGGACCACTCCGAGCACTGAAGAAGCTGTGTCTTACTACGATCTTTAGCTGACACTGGGTCCGTGGGTCGAGGCCCACCTTCTTGCCACAGCCAAATGATAGCTTGAGCTCCTAACAAATTGGTAAAGAGGTACTACTACCCTCAATTGGCTTTTGAGACATCCTGATCCTCCATCCTCTACTAGTTCATGCTCACTTCGTCTACACTAACAAGGGAACCTCCCCATCGCACCCCCCTCAGATTTAGTTATAAGTTCGCACAGTGGATAGGCCTTGAAAAACTGAACACAGATCAGTCGAGAAAACAGGAAGAAGTTGTGTGGAAGTATGAAAAAATAAGCAAAATATACAAACTGAGTAGTCCATGCGCAAGATATAGCGTGAGCTCAGTAGCGCCGTGGTCCCGTGGTTAGCGTGAGCAGCTGTGGAACAAGAGGCCCTTGGTTCAAGTCCTCCCTCGTGTGAAAATTTAAATTTCTTTATTTTCGCAAAGTTATGATCTGTCTGTTCGTTGATTGACGTCTCTGTTCATTGCAATAAGGTTAGTGTCTGTGTTTTGCGACCGCACCGCAAAACCGTGCGATTAGTAGACGAAAGGACGTGCCTCTCCAATGGGAACCGGAAACATTTGATCGCTAGGTCATAAGTCAACCGATTCCTCCACAGGAAAACACGTCTGATATATTCTATACGACACTGGTGACAGCATGTGCGTCACATGACAGGAATATGTTGTCGACCCACCTAACTTGTACACTTGGCGAATGGGTAAAAACATTCTTCTAACTTGCCCGATTTAGGTTTCCTTATGGATGTGGTAATCACTCCCAAAAAGCGATGAAAAAGTAAGAGTTTGTCACAGACTGAAAATAAAAAATTACAGTTTTCACAAGTCTTGAACCGAGGACCTCTCGTTCCGCAGCTGCTCACGCTAACCACCGGACCACGGCGCTCCTGACTCCCTACTCCCTTGATGTTGCCTATCTTGCACATGGACTACTCAGTTTGTATATTTTGTTTATTTTTTCATAGTTCCACACAACTTCTTCCTGTTTTCTCGATTGATGTGTGTTCAGTTTTTCAAGGCCTATCCACTATGCCAACGTATAACTAAATCTGAGGGTGGTGCGATGGGGAGGTTCCCTTGTAAGGAAAACTAGTTATGGGAAGGGGGAGGGGGGTGCAGCGGGAATCACACCTAAAAACTAAACATTAGCGGGTTAAAGATGGATTTACTGAATAATTATAGATTAATAATACTCAACCGAGGGCATCCTTTGCTAAAGAAGAGTACATGAGTAGAACACGTAGGTAAAGTGCACAGGAAGTATACAACTCGGTATAAATTTACGGCTCTATACAAAGACCAGTACTGTGGTGGAGAGAGAATGTTGAAGAGAATTAGCTTAAGCCAGAAAGAACACCGATCCCCAAAATATTCATACAGTGACAAAAGTGGGTTCACGGTAAAATCTTACAACATGGTTGACACCATCATTATGTGGCCATAATGCGAGATTGTTGCACTCGCAGTGTGAACCAAGAGGCGTGCTTACGCGAGAGACATTGTCGAGTGCTGTCCAAGGTGCTTAACAGCTAAACTCGTAAATTCAAAGCGGGAAATGACTGTAGCAAAACCCGCATGCTACTACACGAATCTGAATTTGTTGGTCTGTGTAGGAGCTGCAAGTGAATCTGCGATGAGGTGGCGACTGTCACATCTTTCATGACTTTCCCGATGCACCGTCTAGTGAGCTTCAGACCTCAGAAACTGACACCTTTTCCATCTTACGTGGTGACGCAAGGGCCATTCGCTCCTGCCGTGGGAAGGAAGTTTCGCATTCTGGTTCTGTCCCAACAGTCGGGAAAGCGATCGTCGCTGTGTTCCTACAACTCCACGTGCGTTAAGAAGGACTAATTCAAAGCTGAAGAGTTTTTACGATTTTCGCCATTTAGATTAAATTGACAACTTTGCTAAAAATGACCGCAACCAAAATCCGTTTCCAGGTTTTTATCCCTCCACACCTTAGGAAAATTTATAATAATGTCACTTTCCTGTCGGAATTTTTATTAGTGGTTTAAACAGCAGATTAGAATTAAAGAAACTCGAAATTAATTTGATATCAAAGAAATGATTGCACTGGGCAATTTTCATTGTAAAGAGTCCTGATCTATAATGACATTGCATGATTTATTATTATTATTGTTTTCTTTCTTTGTCTAAGCTCTTACAGGGTGTTGTCCCTCGTTTGACTCAAGCAAACACGTGATACGCGCGGCAGTTACTCGTTGGTATCGATAGCGCCTCAAGTTGTTCGTACGGGCTGTTGCGCGCTGGTTCGAAAATGGTTCAAATGGCTCTGAGCAAATGGCTCTGAGCACTATGGGACTCAACTGCTGAGGTCATCAGTCCCCTAGAACTTAGAACTAGTTAAACCTAACTAACCTAAGGACATCACACACATCCATGCCCGAGGCAGGATTCGAACCTGCGACCGTAGCGGTCTGGCGGTTACAGACTGCAGCGCCTTTAACCGCACGGCCACTTCGGCCGGCTGTTGCGCGCTGATGATATGCTCTGTACAGGAGTGATGGGGAAATGTAATGGACGCTGAACAACAAAATACACCAGAAGACCCAAAAGAAGGCCGCTGTAGCCGTGGCAGAAATGTCGGTTTTATACAGAAAACTTTATTTAAAACTTTTACGTTAAATGTCAACGTGAAGCTAATGCCCTAGAGTTGAGCAAGTGATGTTTGTGTGTAACAGGAACCTCCAAGACTAATATGGACAGACAGCGAATGTCATTGAGACATACCGGCCCACAGAGTCTCCCATTGTATTGCCTGGACGAAAGAGTCTCGTTTCAAATTGTATCAAGCGATAGGACATATATAGGTATGGAGACAACCTTATGAATCCATGGACCCTGCATGTCAGCAGGGAACTGTTCAAGCTGGTGGAGGCTTTGTAATGGTGTAGGGCGTGTGAAGTTAGAGTGACATGGGACTCCTGATACGTCTAGATACGACTCTGACAGGTGTCACGTACATAAGCATCCTGTATGATCACCTGCATCCATTCGTGTCTATTTTGCATTCCGACGAACTTGGAAAATTCCAGCAGGACAATGCGACACCTCGAACTCCAGAATTGCAACAGAGCGGCTCCAGAAACACTCTTCTGAGTTTAGACACTTCCACTGGCCACCAAACTCCCCATATATGAACATTATTGAGCATATCTGGGATGCCTTGCCACATGCTGTTCAAAAGAGGTCTTCACCCCGTCGAATTCTTACGGATTTATAGACGGCCGTACAGGATTCATGGTGTCATTTCCCCTCAGAACTACTTCAGACATTAGTATTGCCCATGCCACGTCGTGTTGCGGCACTGCTGCGTGAGCGCGGGGGCCCTACACGATATTAGGCAGATGTATCAACTTTCTTCACTCATCAGTGTATAAGCCAAGTCACTATTCTACAGTTTTGAAAAAAAAACTATGCGTAAAAGCATGTCCTTCATTCATAAAAAAATTATATATAAAGCTTTTAATATCCGTAAAAATTATTTTAGAAAACGTTTTATACAAATTCTTAAAAATTACTTAGCAGATTTTCTGTATACAAAATTACAGACAACATAACAATCTCTAACCAAATTGTTTATAATTTTGTGTAAAGAAAAATCTGACAAAGAACTTTGAAGAATTTGAGTATTTTTTTAAAATGTTGCTAAAAGTAGTAAAAGGTTTATGTATAAATTTTGTTTTATGAATGAAGCACATGTTTTAATAGAAAGCAGTTTAAAACTGTAGTATACTGACCTGTCTTATATGTTCCGATAAAAATTAGGCATATGTAATTATATGGAATGTAGATTCATGCCTTAACCTACCGTGAGACGATAGTAACAGTTCGTACTATGACTGCGCCACTTGATGTACTTATGTGTTACTGGGTTCAGCCAGTTGTAAAGCGGTCGTGACAGTGAGCACTTGTAATCGGTGCAATAATATGTGTGTACATAGCTGTTATTTTAAAACTGACGTGCCAGCTTCTAGTATAGCCTACGATACCAACATGGACATGCATTGTATAGCACCAGTGTACTGAAGGAGAAGATTGTGTAATGATGTAAACATAGCTATGTTCTTCTTCCACGTATTGCAAATCTTGAATACGTGCGCTGTTACGTTAGTCGCTCTTTCGTATCACTTTCGGTGCCATGTTTTGCAGTTCCGAAGATGGCAACAGAGAATTGCCGAAACCGGGAATCTATATAAATAAATAATTTTAGCGATCTAGACAGCTGAAAATTTATTGAGCGTTCATACGCAAGAATACTTTTAACAGGGAAAATTCTTGGCCACTGTCAATTTCTTTTAGCGGGGTGTTACACGTCACTAATGAAAGTAGCGAACAAATATATAAATCAGCACGACTAAGAATTACAGCTGGTCCGTCAGACGTATGGGAACGCCGAAACAAAATTTTTCAAACACTAGGGGAGATATTCTTCTAGCGGGAAGCAGTTCGCTGCTATTTAGGGCGTAAGAGACGCCAGTGTTTGCGAGGACGTCACGTAAGACTGTTTGAATGTGGAAACAGTGACACTGATAGCCACAGCTGGTGGCTGCGTGGCTCAGTCCAACTTTACTACCACTGCAACACTCAGCCGCCAACGCTTGCAGAGGCTGCCATTAGGCTGGGAACAGCGTCGACATTGGGCGAGGTCCGTGCCTCGGACAGGTCTATCATTGCCAGGTTCTGAAATCGCTCATCTGAAAGACTGTCTGACTATGTCCCGTTTGTGTGAAACTAATCGCTAGCAATCTAGAAAGTGGTCTTGAGAGAGTTCAAATGGCTCTGAGCACTATGGGACTCAACTTCTGAGGTCGTTAGTCCCATAGCACTTAGAACTAGTTAAACCTAACTAACCTAAGGACATCACAAACATCCATGCCCGAGGCAGGATTCGAACCTGCGACCGTAGCGGTCCTGCGGTTCCAGACTGCAGCGCCTTTAGCCGCACGGCCACTTCGGCCGGCCTTGAGAGAGTTATTAACACAATTAACATATCACTGTTTTCTTTTTAATCTTCGTGTGCGATGAAAAAGTATGTTGTTTGTTTCAAAATAAGTTATATAAATGGTAGCTGCAGTCAATATAGCTATGACCCATGACAGTACAGAAAAACAAACTTAATTGTTAAGCAATATATTGATATTTCTGCAACTGGTGCACTTAATATTTTTATCTGATACTTATTGCAAATGCTGCATTAAAGTACTCACACGTATAAAGAGGGTTAGGAGTATAGGTACAGATATTGCGATAATTGGTACCTTAATATGTACCCTCTTCTGTGTGTTGTTTTTTCTCTTTGTCTAACAATCTTGCCGCAGATACATCACATAATTTACTACCTGATGTTTTCTGCACGGTTGTAACTGCGCCACTATGTGGACTACGCCTATCAGTATAAACTGCGTTTTGCGTCCATACGTCCTCATTTCAATACGTGATCTGCTTCCCAGGATGAAATAAACATTAATGGCTTGCTTGTGCCACATGTACTTGGAGATACTAACCAACCTAAAAATATGCTATTCGTAATAGCTATAATTATTAAACTGAAATGAAGTAAATATTGATGTAACGTCGTGAAGTACTCTGTCAGCAGTCGCCAATAGAAATACCTGCATTTATAGCTCTAACACACTGTAAATATACGTATCTATGTTCAACATTTCCTCCTAAACTACTGGACCAATTAGAACTAATCATGGTACACATATTTGCTGCCTCGATCGAAGCACTATGAGGGTAAGAAACGAATACCTCTGAAAGGCTTGTGGAAGGGGGTGAAAAAGAATCGTAACGCACTGCACGCGAGCACTCAGACTATATTAGCCCAGTATTAGCGAAGGAGAGCAATTAGTTTCTTTCACAAAATTTTAAACGTAATTTTAATTTTTTTCTAAATTTGTGGTCTTTTATATACTTAACGAAAAATACTTAACTCATCAGTAAAGTAACCAGAAGTTTGAACCTCTTTTATATATGGAGTTCGATTCTTTAAAGAGACGGTGTTTTACAGGTAAGTACATAACATTGCTCCAGTATCGCACGCCCACCTGTTTACTGACGAATCAAAATATTTTTGTCACTGGAATATCTCCAGACAGTTGTCTTTTGAGGGCAATGTATTCTTGATCGCAACCACTTCCATTTTCTAACATTAATTCTATTCCTGTATTAGCTTCACACATGATGACGTATATAGTTTTTCTCTGTTTTCTCGCGTTATAAGCACCAGTACATAATGCACAAAAAATTCCAGTGTCACTTTAAAAAAGTCATAACTAGGAAACTATTAGAAACAGAGCATCGTGGTTTGTTGTAACAAGTTAAACAGCGCTCAGAGTCATTTCTACTTTGTTGCAGATTTGAACTGAAGTACATGACAGTGGCGACATACCAGGATAAGACGCAATGTGTCATCTGGTACGCAGAATCTAAATCTGTGACGATGCTATTGCAGAATTATCAACGCCGGTATGACAGAATACCACTAACAAAAACAGGCACAATAAGATGGTTAAAAAACTTTAAAGAGACCATGTCAATGGCTGACCTTAAAGTCAACGTCCCCCTAAGTCTCAATCACGTGTTAACAAAGCGCAACCTGCATTTCATCACAGCCCCCAGAAGTCGGTTCGTCAGGCATCACACGAATTGCAGGAAGCAAGATCAGCTGTCCATAAAGAATTACATAAGTGGCTATGCCTTCTCCCGTATGAAGTGCAAATAGTCAAAGTGATGCTGCGATCGATCGTTCTCTACGGTATGCATTCGCATCTTCGATGCTGGCCTCCATAGATGGTGAAAATGTCTACCCGAAAAAGTGCCTGTTTTCATAAGGCCCGAGGTTGTACATTTCGGGACATATGAATCACCGCAATTTAACGATTTAAGATCAAAAAAAACGTACAACCAGCTCAGCATGTCCATGATCTGAGATAAAAAACAGTCTTTGTTGCGGATGTTTCTATTTTCAAATTTCCAAGACACGTTTCGCCTGTGGTAAACATCTTCATATTATAGATGCTGGTCACGGCGCATGCCGTCCGTAAAATGATTACACGATGCAAATACATCCGCAAAATACAACTGACGCATCAAAAAGCTGAAAATCCCCCACGCCTGAGAACTAGGTTCGTTATTCACTACCCTTGTGCAAAGGACGCCGCACAGGTAGATGCACAGCAGAGCTTCATGGAGCGGGAGTACGACTTGTAAGAGTGTCCCTGCTGACAAAAATACACTGAAGTGCCAAAGAAACTGGTATAGGCATGCCTATTCAAATACATCAAATCTCCAACATCTCTGTGGCCCGAAAAAGATCCGGTAAGAACAGGAGCAACGACGACTGAAGAGAATCGTTCAACGTGACAGAGGTGCAACCGTTCAGGAAACTGTTGCACATTTCAATGCCGGGCCATCAACAACTGTCAGTGTACGAACCATTCAACAAAACATCATCGTTGTGGGTTTTCGGAGCCGAAGGCCCACTCGTATACCCTTGATGCTTGCACGACACAAAGCTTTACGACTGGCTGGGCCCGTCAAGACCGACAATGGACTATTGATGACTGGAAACATATTGCCTGGTCGGAAGAGTCTCGTTTCAAATTGCAACGAGCGAATGGACGAGTATGGATGTGGAGACAATCTCACGAAAGCATGGACCCTACATGTCAGCAGGTGACTGTTCAAGCTGGTGGAGACTCTGTAATGGTGTGGGACGTGTGCAGCTGGAGTGATGTGGGACCCATGATACATCTAGATGCGACGCTGACAGGTGGCACGTACGTAAAAATCCTGACTGATCACCTGCATCCATTAACGTCCATTGTGCATGCCGAAGGACTTGGGCAATTCCAGCAGGACAATGCGATTCCCCACAGGTCCAGAATTGCTACAGAGCGACTCTAGGAACATTCTTCTGAGTTTAAACACTTACGCTGGCCACCAAATTCCCCAGACAAGAACATTGTTGAGCATATCTCGGATGCCTTGTAACGTGTTGTTCAGAAGAGATCTCCATCCCCCCCCCTCCCCAACCCCTACAAGAGTACGAGGGGATGGAGATCCCTTCTGAACACAATGTTGTATTGGAAGGAGCAGGGTCATTTTGATTTTTTTTATTGGAAGCTGGATTTTATGGACAGCCCAGCAAAATCATGGTGTCAATTCCTTCCAGCACTACTTCAGACATTAGTTGAGCCCATGCCACGTCCGACTGCGGCACTTCTGAGTGCTCGAGGGGGCAGTACACGATATTAAACAGGTGTACCAGTTTGTTTGACTCTTCAGTGTAGAATCGGAGCCGCTCGTACATGTTGTGCTCCCGCTCCATGTAGCTCTAGTGTGCATCTCCTTCTAACTTGTGCGGCGTCCTTTACGTGTGGCAACGAATAAGGAACATAGTTGACAGGTATTTTTTAGGGTTTTGATCTGCGTAATATCCCAGTCGCATTTTCCAGTGTATTCGCATCGTGTAATCGTTTTACGGACGACGTGCGCTGTGACCAGTTTCTATAATCTGAAGATACCTACCATGGGCGAAACGATTCATTGAAATTTGAAAATAAAAACCTCCGGAACCAGGACTGTATTTTTATTTCATATTTTGCGCTTGTTGCTGTATCAGCGGAGGCGATAGAAAAGAAGAAATTTTATATCAATAATATGCCGAAGCTTAAAGTTCGGTGTGGCCCATTGTACGATAGGGTGATAACCCCATTTTTCTTCACAGAAAAAACCACACCGGGAAATATTTATCTGGACATGCTCAAACAGTTATCGAAGAGCTGCATCCTATCATCGCCTTCCAGCATTATGCCACATGCCAACACTGAAGGTAGATTTGCTGGATGTGTAGAATGACACTGTTTCTGAGAGGTGAATTAATCGCAACGGTCCTATCGCGTGACAACTATGACGTCATGGTGTCACGCCATTAGACTTCTTCGTGTGGGGTTACGTGAAGAAACGTGTCTACACAACACAATTTAATGACGCTCTATTGGTTGTAAACAGTCTTGGTTGCAATTTTAGTTTTTTTATTTTTCAACTACGCGTTTCACCTTATTTAGGAATCTTCAGGTTGATTTTAATTTGGTATTTCTTAGAACGATCCTTTAGACAGTGTAGCCAAAGGGCATCGTCGAATACATCAGGCCAACATCACCTTAGTAAAACTTTCTAGATGGACGTTTTTACTGAGTTTAACGAAGGCGATGTTGGCCTTATGTATTTGACGATGCCCTTTGGCCACACTGTCTAAAGGATCGTTCTAAGAAATACCAAACTAAGATCAACCTGAAGATGCCTAAATAAGGTGAAACGTGTAGTTGAAAAGTAAAAAACTAAAATTGCAACCAAGACTGCTTTCAACCTATACTGTTAAACACTGTGTGCCACACATGGATTGGAAGAATTTCTTAATGACACTCCTTCCAATCGTGCGCGTATCATTGAAGGATCCAGAACTGTAGAAGTAATATGAAGGTGGTAGGGGAGAAAGGAAAGAGAAGAGAAAAAACTAATGGTATCAGCTGGATCAGGACTTGATATCGAGTCAGCATCGACAAAGTGAAAATGTTTATAGTACCGTGCCTCGAACTCGAGATCACGTGCTTGATAGGCAGTTGCGTTAAGCACTGCACCACCCGGACACGGAGTTTATTTTTAATGCACGGACTATGTCGGCAGGCCCCACGGCTGACTCATATTCCCACCTAGAGCCACGTATCCGCAGTCCCTGATGACGTCCTCCATGCTCACTATATTTTGAATCCCGTTGGATGTCCCGAGTTCCGATGCAGATGGTACGAACAGTTTTTTCCCCTCCCCTTTTTTTTCTCCCTCCACCTTCAGCTTACATAATACGTATCACAGCTGCAGATTTCACGTGGAGTCTTTTCTTTCGGATACGATGTCTGAAAGAACAGACACCATGGATTCATAGAACTATAGATGCTACTGAGCTGACCCGTGCGTGGGCAGAATTCGAATATTGCATTGATGTCCTACATGCGATGAGTGAGGCACACTGAGAAATTCGAGAATTACAGAAAAAAATACTTTGAGAGTTGCTAAACGTTGTACAAAAACCCATGATGCTCTACCTCTAATAATTTCCAAGTTATGACATTCTCATGTGATAACGGTACTTTATTTGGACACCATACACACTGAGGTGGTGACCGTATCGGCTGGACCCTCGGCGACCGGAAAGCGGTGGCCTGGTCAGGTGAGTACTGATATCAGTTGGTAAGAGCTGATGCTAGGGTTCGAGTGTGACGCAGACCCCACGAAGCCATGGACCCAAGTTGTCAACATGGTACTGTGAAACTGGTGATGCCTCCACAATAGTGCGGGCTGTGTTTACGTAGCATGGATTGGGTCCTCTGGTCCAACTGAACCGATAATTCACTGTAAATGGTTATGTTCGGTTACTTGGAGGCCATTCTCAGCCATTCATGGACTTCATGTTCCCAAATAACGACGGGATTCATATGAATGGCACTGGGCCATGTCACTGGGTCACAGCTGTTCCTGATTGGTTTGAAAAACATTCTGGAGAATTCGAGCGACTGATTTGGTCATCCGGATTATCCGACATGAACCCCACTGAAAGTTTATGGGACATAATCGAGAGGTCAACTCGTGCACTAAATCCTACACCAGCAATACTTCTGCCATATGGACGGCTTTAGGGGCTGCGTGGCTCAATATTTCGGCAGGGGACTTCCGATGACTTGTTGGTCCATGCCACGTCGAGTAGCTGCGCTACGTTGGATGTTTTCGACACGATATGATATGGTATCTACGACGTATGCAATGACATCCTAGTTTCAATGTACTAAACTGCTCATATTCAATTGGGGATGTGCTTTTTATTTGTGATAGTGTATCTGTAATTCTAAAGTACTGTAACTGTTCCCAGTTCTTTTGAGGATCTCACGCAACTGCGTTGACAGTCTACGATTGTGGAAGTATTGGAGAGAAAGTAACGCGAACGCAGGCGCTACCCCTCACAGCAGCTGCCGATGCGTCAGACCGCGGGCACTGCAGGTCGCCGCGGAGGTGCCTCTGGCCTCCTTTCGGCTGGCCACGCATCTGCAGTGCAGCCAGCCACTTAGTATGAATTACAATTTCAATATCTCGCTGGCGCTTGTCACTGGCGGTGTGCTGGATAATGTATCGAGGGCGATATTGAATCTGATAGCAGGCCGCCGCTCTTAACTCAATACACCGTCTGCCGGGGCGCCGATAAATTGCGCCCTCCGCTAATGTACTTTGGCGCCGCATTCTGATTAAAATGGAAAACGTTCCGCTGCCTCCGTATACCGCCACCGTGCAGCTGTTAAATCGAACGGGCGCTCTGCAGTAATGCTCAGCCTCTCTTGCAAACTACTTGTTTATCCGACCGGAATCACTGAGCTGTTGAAACGATCAACTCGAAAAATAAAATTGCAGCCTAAGATCACATCTATATTGTAACTTGTACTAACATTTCGCTTCTTCATTTTTCGTTACTTCGAAGCCATTTTGATATTACAATATCACTTTCCCCGAACTGTTTAGCAAATTATCGATTATATTATGAAGAAGGCTGGTAATAATGAAAACTACATCCATCTTGGACGAGCCTGCATAAATACTAACGTGCATTCTACATCTAAATCTACATAAATACCCCTCAAGCCGCTGCATAGTTGATGGCGGAGAGTTCATCGTACCAACATTAACAAATGGTTCAAATGGCTCTGAGCACTATGCGACTTAACTTCTGAGGTCATCAGTCGCCTAGAACTTAGAACTAATTAAACCTAACTAACTTAGGTACATCACACACATCCATGCCCGAGGCAGGATTCGAACCTGCGACCGTAGTGGTCGCTCGGATCCAGGCTGTAGCGCCTAGAACCGCACGGCCACTCCGGCCGGAACCAACATCAACAAATTTATTGCTTACTAGCTGAGAGATGCAGCATTGCCTAGGTATTTATTTATACACTGAAGATTCAAAGAAACAAATACACCAGCCTAATATAGTGTAAGGCCTCCAGGAGCACGCAGAGTGCTACAACACAACGAGGCATGAACTCGACTAATGACTGGATTAGTGCTGGAGGGAATGACACCATGAATCCTTCAGGGCTGTCCATAAATCCGTAAGAGTAGGAGGGGGTGGCGTCCTCTTCTGAACAGTACGCTGCAAGGCATCCCAGACATATGCTCAATAATGTTCATGTCTGGGAAGTTTGTTGGCCGGCGAAAGCGTTTAAACTCAGAAGAGTGTTCCTGGAACCACTCTGTAGCAATTCCGGCCGTGTGGAATGTCGCATTGTCCTGCTGGAACTGCCCAAGTCGGTCGGAATGCACAGTGGACATGAATGGATGCAGGTGATCAGACAGGTTAATTACGTCCGTGTCACTTGTCAGAGGCGTATCTTGATGTATCAGAGGTTCCATATCACCCCAACTGCACACGCCTCACACCATTGCAGAGCCTCCACCAGCGTCAACTGTCCCCTGTTGACACACTGGCGAGGCGTAAAGCTTTGTGTAGCGCAGTCATCTTGGGTACACGATTGGGCCTTCGGCTCTGAAAGCCCCTATCGATGATGTCTCGTTGAATGATTCGCAGTCTTCGTTGATGGCCCAGCACTGATATCTGCAGCAATTTGCGGAAGGGTTGCACTTCTGTCACGTTGAACGAGTCTCTTCAATCGCCGTTCGTTCCATTCTTGCAGGACCTTTTCCAGCCGCAGCGTTGTTGGAGATTTGATGTTTTACTTGATTCCTGATATTCGCGGTACACTCGTGAAATGGCCGTCCTGGAAAATTCCCACTTCTTCGCTACCTCGGAGATGTGTACCAGCGCTCGTGCGCCGACTATAATACGACGTTCAAACTCAGTTAAATCTTGATAGCCTGCCATTGTAGCAGCAGTGACCGATCCAACAACTGCGCGAGACCCTTGTTGTCTTAATTAGACGTTGCCGACCGCAGCACCGTTTTCTGCCTGTTCACATATCTCTATATTTGAATACGCACGCTCATACTAGTTTCTTTGGCGCTTCAGTGTAGCTGTGCCTGATACTTCGAATGTGTGGATTTTTTTATTTATAAAGCTTCTTTTTATACAAAATCAGCACCTACATCTACATCTACATGGCTACTCTGCTTATCATACTTAAGCGCCTGGCGGAGGGTTCATCGAATCACCTTCGCAATAATTCTCTGTTATTCCACTCTCGAACAGCGCACGGAGAAAAGGAACAGGTGTATCTTGCGCATTCGGAGGAAAAAGATGGCGACTGAAATTTCTTGAGAAGATCCCGCCGCAATGAGAAACGCCTTTGTTTTAATGATGTTGAGGTGGTTCAAATGGTTCTGAGCACTATAGGACTTATCTGCTGAGGTCATCAGTCCCCTAGAACTTAGAACTACTTAAACCCAACTAACCTAAGGACATCACACACATCCATGCCCGAGGCAGGATTCGAACCTGCGACCGTAGCGGTCAGGCGGTTCCAGACTGTAGCGCCTAGAACCGCTCGGCCACTCCGGCCGGCTAACAATGTTCTCTCGAAATCCTGAATCATGTCCGTGACACTCTCTCCCCTATTTCTCGATAATACAAAACTTGCAGCCGTTATTTGAAGTTTCTATACGTACTCCGTCAATCCTACCTGGTAAGGATCGCACACTGAGCAGCAGTACTCCAGAAGAGGACGAATATGTCTAGTGTAGGCAGTCAGTTTAGTAGATTTGTTGCATCTTCTAAGTGTTCTCCCAGTAAAACACAGTCTTCGGCTAGCCTTCCCCATAATATTTTCTACGTGTTCTTCCCCATATAAGTTGTTGGTAATTGTAATTTCTAGGTATTTAGTTGCGTATACGGTCTTAGATTTGATTGGTTTATCCTTTAATTGAAATTTAATGATTACTTTTAACACGCATGTCGATGACCTCATACTATTCATTATTTAGTTTCAATTGCCAATTTTCGTACCATATAGATATCTTATATAAATCTCATTTCAGTTGGTTTTGAACTTCTGGTGACTTTACTTCACGATAAACGACAGCATCTTCTGCAAACAACTTGGCTGCTCAGATGGTCTGCTAAATCGTTTATGTAGATAAGGAACAACAGAGGATCGATAACACTACATTGGAGAACGCCAGAAATCACTTCTATTGTATTCGATGACTTTCCGTCAACTGATACGAACTGTGACCTCTCTCACAGAAAATTAGTGAGACGCTAATCCATAAGCAAGCAATTTGATTATTACCGTTTGTGAGATGCGGTGTGGAAAACCTTCTGGAAATCTAGAAATAGTGAATTCAATTTGAAATCCTTTTTCTATAGCACTCAGTATTTCGTTTGAGTAAAGAACTACTTTTGTCTCACAAGAACGACATTTCTAAATCCGTGCCGAGTAAGCGTCAATAGACCGTTCTCTTCGAAGTAATACTGATGTTCGAACACGATATATGTTCCAGAATCCTGCTGTAAATCGACGTTAATGATATGGTCCTGTAATTTAGTGGATTACTTCTATTAGCAATCTCCAGTATTGTTCAGTAACAAGCCGCGCGGGGTAGCCGTTCGGTCTGAGGCGTCTTGTCACGGTCCGCGCGGCTCCCCCCATCGGAGGTTCGAGTCCTCCCTCGGGCATGGGTGTGCGTGAGGTCCTTAGCGTAACTTAGTTTAAGTTAGATTAAGTAGTGCGTAAGCTTAGGGAGCGACGACCTGAGCAGTTTGGTCCAATAAGATCTTGTCACAAATTTCCTTTTTATTCAGGAACTCTGCTTTGGGGAAACTGTTGTAAGCATCTCGCATTGAAATCCCTCTAAATTTCGAGCTTCTTTAAAAGATCGGCCAGTCTTGACGGTTTGCATTCGTTTGAATATGGCGTGCTGTTTTCGTTTTCTTTTTCTTTTCCTGCAGCAGTGTTCTGACCTTTTTTTTGTGTACTATGGGGGATGAGCACCGTCGTTTGTTAATTTGTTTGGAATAAATCTCTCAAAAGCTGCCGCCGTTGGATAAGCAGCTGCAGCAGCAAGTCGTATACTCCTAGCTCACTCATTTGTTACATAGTTTAATTCTTAATTTCTTTGCGTGTTTTTGGTACTTGCACTGTTTAATTCATAAATTTCGGGCGTATTATAGTATTTGAGAGTTGTAGCATCGCGTTTTAGTACCTGAATAGTGTAAATTCGCGTAGTCGTTTGTCTTCTGTTTTTGTTTTGAACGGCCAGTGTCGGTTGGTCACAGTCAGTGTGCTCTCTGCCGCCGTTGGATAAGCAGCTGCAGCAGCAAGTCGTATACTCCTAGCTCACTCATTTGTGACATAGTTTAATTCTTAATTTCTTTGCGTGTTTTTGGTACTTGCATTGTTTAATTCATAAATTTCGGGCATATTATAGTATTTTAGAGTTGTAGCATCGCGTTTTAGTACCTGAATAGTGTAAAATCGCGTAGTATCCTTCCGCCGCCGAGCAGTGTGTCGGCAGTGCGCAAGTAGCAGCATTACTGAATTTACTAGGCAATCTTGTACTTTAATAACCGTTTAAATTCTGTCGATTTGTTTGCGCTCTCTGTAGGTTAGTTCAGACGTTCTTTGCACAAAAGTTTTTAGCATGGATAGGGACTGCAACTGCTGTGTTCGGATGCAGGCTGAGTTGGCATCCCTTCGCTCCCAGCTTCAGGCAGTGTTGGCTTCGGTCACACAACTTGAGGCTGTTGCCAATGGGCATCACTGTGGGGGTCCGGATGGGGGTTTGTCGGGGACGGCCAGCTCGTCCCACGCATCCCCCGATCGGACTAAGACTGTGGTTGCCCGCGATACTGCCCGCATTGACGCTGATCCCTCACCTGTGGTAGAGTGGGAGGTCGTCTCAAGGTGTGGCAGGGGGAGAAAGACATTCCGGAGGGCTGAACGGAAGGCCTCTCCAGTTTGTCGGACGAACCGGTTTCAGGCTCTGTCTCAGGCTGAAACTGACCTACGGCCTGACATGGCTGCTTGCCCTGTTCGAGAGGTTGCCCCTCAGTCTGCAAGATCCGGGCGGTCACAGAGGGTGGGCTTACTGGTAGTTGGGACCTCCAACGTCAGGCGCGTAATGGGGCCCCTTAGGGAAATGGCAGCAAGAGAGGGGAAGAAAACCAATGTGCACTCCGTGTGCATACCGGGGGGAGTCATTCCAGATGTGGATAGGGTCCTTCCGGATGCCATGAAGGGTACAGGGTGCACCCATATGCAGGTGGTCGCTCATGTCCGCACCAATGATGTGTGTCGCTATGGATCGGAGGAAATCCTCTCTGGCTTCCGGCGGCTATCTGATTTGGTGAAGACTGCCAGTCTTGCTAGCGGGATGAAAGCAGAGCTCACCATCTGCAGCATCGTCGACAGGACGGACTGCGGACCTTTGGTACAGAGCCGAGTGGAGGGTCTGAATCAGAGGCTGAGACGGTTCTGCGACCATGTGGGCTGCAGATTCCTCGACTTGCGCCATAGGGTGGTGGGGTTTCGAGTTCCGCTGGATAGGTCAGGAGTCCACTACACGCAACAAGCGGCTACATGGGTAGCAGGGGTTGTGTGGCGTGGGCTGGGCGGTTTTTTAGGTTAGATGGCCTTGGTCAAGTACAGAAAGCACAACAGCCTCAACGGGGGCGGGGCAAAGTCAGGACATGCGGGGACCAAGCAGCAATCGGTATTGTAATTGTCAACTGTCGAAGCTGCGTTGATAAAGTACCGGAACTTCAAGCGCTGATAGAAAGCACCGGAGCTCAAATCGTTATAGGTACAGGAAGCTGGCTGAAGCCAGAGATAAATTCTTCCGAAATTTTTACAAAGGTACAGACGGTGTTTAGAAAGGATAGATTGCATGCAACCGGTGGAGGAGTGTTCGTCGCTGTTAGTAGTAGTTTATCCTGTAGTGAAGTAGAAGTGGATAGTTCCTGTGAATTGTTATGGGTGGAGGTTACACTCAAAAACCGAGCTAGGTTAATAATTGGCTCCTTTTACCGACCTCCCGACTCAACAGCATTAGTCGCAGAACAACTGAGAGAAAATTTGGAATACATTTCACATAAATTTTCTCAGCATGTTATAGTCTTAGGTGGAGATTTCAATTTACCAGATATAGACTGGGACACTTAGATGTTTAGGATGGGTGGTAGGGACAGAGCATCGAGTGACATTATACTGAGTGCACTATCCGAAAATTACCTCGAGCAATTAAACAGAGAACCGACTCGTGGAGATAACATCTTGAACCTAATGATAACAAACAGACCCGAAATTTTCGACTCTGTATGTGCAGAACAGGGAATCAGTGATCATAAGGCCGTTGCAGCATCCCTGAATATGGAAGTTAATAGGAATATAAAAAAAGGAAGGAAGGTTTATCTGTTTAGCAAGACTAATAGAAGGCAGATTTCAGACTACCTAACAGATCAAAACGAAAATTTCTGTTCCGACACTGACAATGTTGAGTGTTTATGGAAAAAGTTCAAGGCAATCGTAAAATGCGTTTTAGACAGGTACGTGCCGAGTAAAACTGTGAGGGACGGGAAAAACCCACCGTGGTACAACAACAAAGTTAGGAAACTACTGCGAAAGCAAAGAGAGCTTCACTCCAAGTTTAAACGCAGCCAAAACCTCTTCAGACAAACAGAAGCTAAACGATGTCAAAGTTAGCGTAAGGAGGGCTATGCGTGAAGCGTTCAGTGAATTCGAAAGTAAAATTCTAGGAAGTTCTGGTCTTACGTTAAATCAGTAAGTGGTTCGAAACAGCATATCCAGACACTCCGGGATGATGATGGCATTGAAACAGAGGATGACACGCGTAAAGCTGAAATACTAAACACCTTTTACCAAAGCTATTTCACAGAGGAAGACCGCACTGCAGTTCCTTCTCTAAATCCTCGCACAAACGAAAAAATGGCTGACATCGAAATAAGTGTCCAAGGAATAGAAAAGCAACTGGAATCACTCAACAGAGGAAAGTCCACTGGACCTGACGGGATACCAATTCGATTCTACACAGAGTACGCGAAAGAATGATTGGAAAAGAGCACAGGTAGTTCCAGTTTTCAAGAAGGGTCGTCGAGCAGATGCGCATAACTATAGGCTCTCTGACGTCGATCTGTTGTAGAATTTTAGAACATGTTTTTTTGCTCGCGTATCATGTCATTTCTGGAAACCCAGAATCTACTCTGTAGGAATCAACATGGATTCCGGAAACAGCGAGCGTGTGAGACCCAACTCGCTTAATCTGTTCATGAGACCCAGGAAATATTAGATAAAAGCTCCCAGGTAGATGTCATTTTCCTTGACTTCCGGAAGGCGTTCGATACAGTTCCGCACTGTCGCCTGATAAACAAAGTAAGAGCCTACGGAATATCAGACCAGCTGTGTGGCTGGATTGGAGAGTTTTTAGCAAACAGAACACAACATGTTATCAATGGAGAGATGTCTACAGACGTTAAAGTAACCTCTGGCGTGCCACAGGGGAGTGTTATGGGACCATTGCTTTTCACAACTCTTACGGGAATCGCCAAAGCGTGCGCGAGTAATGAGTGGGTGGGCAAATGTCTATAAGGTACAATATATATGTAGAATTGTGGACAGTTGGGAATGTTAGTTTCACGGGAAGCGTACAAGGGATAAGTCCCTGCAGTCGCGCTATTCATCTGTGTCCTCGGTGGCTCAGATGGATAGAGCGTCTGCCATGTAAGCATGAGATCCTGGGTTCGAGTCCCGGTTGGGGCACACATTTTCAGTTGTCCACATCGAGGTATAACAACAACAGCTGTCGGCAGCTGAGGTTGTCAGTCATCATTTACTTCTCAGTATCTCCTCATTAGTTACATGTTCTGCCATCTAATCTTCAGCAGTTTTATGTAGCACTACATTTCAAAAGCTTCTACCCTCTTCTTGTCTAAACTGTTTATCGTCCATGTTTCACTTCCACACTTGGTTACATTCCATACAAATACGGGGTGTTCAAGAAGTCTCTCCGCAGTGCCTTATGATTGTTGGTCGCGCGTGCCGTATGATTGTTCGCCTGCCTGGGTTACTTCCCTTCAAGTGGTCTCTCCCAGCATTCAACTGTTTCGCTTATCTCAGCCAGCGTCAGTAGTATCGTTGGTGTGTGTTGACGTGAACGTTTAACTTTACTTCCGTTGTTCGTTTGTTTCGTTTTTGTCACTGTTAAAATGCTAACCATTGTAGAACGTGTGTTTTTAGTCGAACAAAGTGTTCAAATCTGGCGGTAAATACACAGTTTCAGTTCGTCAAACATTTAATTCTGTTTTCCCGGAGATAACACTCCCATATCGCGGTACTGTGCGAGATCTGATTAACAAACTTGTGTTTGGAAACCTGATTAGGTGAATCGTGTATACAACAACAGGGGGAACACTTTCAACATTTAGTATGCGAATTTGTAACTAAAAATGAATATTCAATAAATTAATAACTTGTATTTCACTGAGTTTCATTCCGGTATACTCAAGAAAACTGCGGCATACGGCAGGCGCGGCTAACATTCATATATCACTGCGGAGAGACTTTTTGAACACCCCATACTTTCAGAAAAGACTTCCTGACACTTAAATCTGCATTCGGTGTTAACAAGTTTCTCTTCTTCAGAAACCCTTTCTTTGCCACTGCCAATCTACATTTTATATCCTCTCTATTTCGACCATCATGTTATATTGCTGCCAAAATAACAAAACACGTCTGCTACTTTAAGTATCTCACTTCCTAATTTAACTATCTCAGAATCACCTGAGTGAATTCGACTACATTTCACTATCCTTGTTTTGATTTTGTTGAGGTTCGTCTCGTATCCTCCTTTCAAGACACTGTCCATTCAGTTAAACTGCTCCTTCGAGTCCTTTCCTGTCTTTGATAGAAACTGTTCACACTCATGTCACATTCATCTTCTTATTCACACCGACATCAAAATAAATGAAAATAATTGCACTCAAGAAATGAAATAATAGCGGTTACTTAGCCAGTTGAAAATCATGACTACCTTTTACTCAAAGCGTGGCATCAAGCCAGGAAATCATGTAAAACAGAAAGCCACGAAATTTGTGTTATAGTTGATTTAGTGCATTCCAGAGGTTACCTTAGATATTAAACTGAAATTCGTAAAGCCGTTACATTTTATCGTTAAAAAACGTTACGCAAAGTTTGATAGAAATATCTTCAATAATTCGCAGAGAAGTAAATAACATATGCTAGCTGCAAAACACAGACACACAATTACGCTTAATGATCTTTTTGACTCGAAGATAACATAATGTGCCCCCAGCGTGCGAAAGGTTCTCTGTGACACTGAATTACTGCGTGTGGCAAGAAAACTTCTGACGGGTTCCTTATCGGCAATGTACATTCCTGCGTCTGACAGGGGCCCCAATAAAAAGATAGAGGGATTCGGCTGCTTATAGCGGCAATTAGACAGCCATGCATTCCACTCTCAGTACTGAAATGAAATCATCTATAGTAACAATAAAAGTGGTAAAACTGTTGTGTCTGTTTGAACACCTCGCTAATCTCCAAAACTGCAACATAATTTTCCATGGGGTTTTTACAGGTAACTTTAGAGTAACTCAGGGCAACATATAGGCTCTACGTCATCAAAAGCGGAAAAACTGTCTACTCAGTTTAGCAGTTTTGATATTTAATCGTTACACCACCAGATGCCGTTGTTGGTTTTTTAACTCAGTGACAGATGTATTTTCGGAAGTTTATATAAGAGACAGAATTAAGCATCTTTAGAAATACAAACTAATAGCAGATTTACTTGGCTAGGAAATAAAGATTTTCTTATTTCACTTTGAGTAGTAAAAATTTTACGGCATTGCTTTACTTCTTTTGATATGTTTTAGTTGTATTCTTTGCTAGAAACAACGAATTTGTTAAGGTTTCTTGCGAACCTACTCATTAAAATTTGATTTTTATTTCGTTTACATAAGAGACAGAATTAAGCATCTTTACAAATACAAACTAATAGCAGATTTACTTGGATAGGAAATAAAGATTTTCTTATTTCACTTTGAGTAGTAAAAATTTTACGGCATTGCTTTACTTCTTTTGATACGTTTTAGTTGTATTCTTTGCTAGAAACAACGAATTTGTTAAGGTGTCTTGCGAACCTACTCATTAAAATTTGATTTTTATTTCGTTTACAAATGAAGATTAGTAGAAGATGGTTGATCCTTTCTGAATGCACCGGAACGGTTCAAGGACTGAAGACTACGTGGTATCAAGAATCCAGTAAAGATCGTGAGGCCTAAGCTCTCTTTTTGGAAACTCCTCCACAACTGAGCTGTGACGCAACTGTAATCGATCGCATCATGCATTATCTGGCTTCTCAGAACCCTTCACTGACAGATACTTACAGTTGCTTCTCTCCAACGTGAAACCATAGAAGCAGAAATTTTGAGGACAAGCAGCGCAGGCCAGCGAGTTTTTATGTCTCAAAACACGCTTCTGGTGAGTTTATGGTTATAAACAAAACACAGCCAGATGCTACGTATTGTTCGCACGGAGCTTATTGTTTATGGCTTTTGCATGGCTCTATGTGGCTGTCTTCCGTGGTAGTGAAGCAAGCAAGCACTTTGTACATGTCCCCAATCATACTACAAGGCGTATCAAAAAGAATCATCCGATTTGGCACATCTATATTTCTGAAATTAATGAACATATACAATGAATTTTATTTTTTGATGAACGGAAAACTCAAGAAGTTTTTTTTCATACCTTTTCATAGGTGTTCAGTGCGCCCCCCTTGAGATGCGCGACATATATAAATGCGATATTCAAATTGTTCCCACATTGTAGCGAGCATGTCTTAGGTTACAGCTTCCACAGCTGCTGTTATGCGATTTCTCAGTTATTTCATTGCTGTTGGTAACGGAGGAACATAAACAGTGCCTTTTATAAATTCCCTAAAGAAATAATTACTTACAGTCAGGTCCGGTGACGTTGGAGGCCAGTAATGAAAGGCTGAATTATTTGGTCCAGTGGGATAAATAATCCTTTGATTTAAAAATTCCCACACTTCTAGATGCCAGTGTGACGGGCCCAACCCTGTTGGTAAATGAAGTCCTTCGAATCAGTCTTCAGCTGTGCGGAAAGAAAGTTCTGAAGGATATTGAGATATGTGCTTCGTGTAACGGTGTTCTCGGCAAAGAAAAATGGACCATACACCTTTTCCCGTGAAACTGCAAACAACACAAATTTTGAGGAGCCTCACCCTTATTATAGAACTTCATGTGGTTGTTCTGTACCCCATATTCACATATTATGACGGCTCACCATCCCACTTAAATGGAATGTTGCCTCGTCACTAAACACTTGGCGTGGAAGAAAACTGTCATCCTCCATCTTGCCAAGAACAAAATTAAAGAGATCCACACGTTCTTGTTTGTCACATTCACGGAGACCTTGCAGTAGCTGAATTTTGTATGGTTTCATGTGTAAACGTCGACGTAACACACGCCAGATGGATATCGGGGGCATGTTGCGCTGTTAAGGAGCATGGCGAATGGATTTCTGAGGACTCCTTGTGAAACAATGGCGAATGCGTTCGATGTCTGTGTCAGACACTCGGGGGCGGACCGACGATTTGCCTTTACAGGAACAACCTGTTTTTCGGAACTGGTCATGCCATCGTGTAATGCTCTGTGCTGTAGGGCGATCCACACTATACCTAGTACGAAAATTAGACTGAACTGTTTTTACTGACACGCACTGCGCAAAACGTAGATCAGAAAACGCTTTCTGTTGTCCCGACACCATTTTTACTAGAACTGATGTGGGCGCAAGCTGCTGCTACCTAGCGGGAACCATGTAAAACTCGTGAGTTTGCTATTTCCAACAGTGCGTTGTACACGCACATATCTCAAATAACATAATAGTTACGGTTTTTTTTATCGGACGATTCTTTTTGATACACCCTTTATTTCAAACTCTGTAGTGTAGACCAGATGAGGGCTGAATTCAATGAAATAGTATCTAAATCTACATCTACATTTATACTCCGCAAGCCACCCAACGGTGTGTGGCGGAGGGCACTTTACGTGCCACTGTCATTACCTCCCTTTCCTGTTCCAGTCGCGTATGGTTCGCTGGAAGAACGACTGTCTGAAAGCCTCCGTGCGCGCTCTAATCTCTCTAATTTTACACTCGTGATCTCCTCGGGAGGTATAAGTAGAGGGAAGCAATATATTCGTTACCTCATCCAGAAACGCACCCTCTCGAAACCTGGCGAGCAAGCTACACCGCGATGCAGAGCGCCTCTCTTGCAGAGTCTGCCACTTGAGTTTATTAAACATCTCCGTAACGCTATCACGCTTACCAAATAACCCTGTGACGAAACGCGCCGCTCTTCTTTGGATCTTATCTCGTCTGTCTACCCGACCTGGTACGGATCCCACACTGATGAGCAATACTCAAGTATAGGTCGAACGAGTGTTTTGTAAGCCACCTCCTTTGTTGATGGACTACATTTTCTAACGACTATCCCAATGAATGGCACCCGCCTTACCAACAATTAATTTCATATGATCATTCCACTTCAAATCGTTCCGCACGAATACTCCCAAATATTTTACAGAAGTAACTGCTACCAGTGTTTGTTCCGCTATCATATAATCATACAATAAAGGATCCTTCTTTCTAAGTATTCGCAATACATTACATTTGTCTATGTTAAGGGACAGTTGCCACTCCCTGCACCAAGTGCCTATCCGCTGCAGATCTTCCTGCATTTCGCTACAATTTTCTAATGCTGCAATTTCTCTGTATACTACAGCATCATCCACGAAAAGCCGCATGGAACTTCCGACACTATCTACTAGGTCATTTATGTATACTGTGAAAAGCAATGGTCCAATAACACTCCCCTGTGGCACGCCATAGGATACTTTAACGTCTGTAGACTCTCCATTGAGAACAACGTGCTGTGTTCTGTTTGCTAAAAACTCTCAATCCATCCACACAGCTGGTCTGATATTCCGTAGGCTCTTACTTTGTTTATCAGGCGACAGTGCGGAACTGTATCGAACGCCTTCCGGAAGTCAAGGAAAATGGCATCTACCTGGGGGCTTTTATCTAATATTTCCTGGGTCTCATGAACAGATTAAGCGAGTTGGGTCTCACACGCTCGCTGTTTCCGGAATCCATGTTGATTCCTACAGAGTAGATTCTGGGTTTCCAGAAATGACATGATACGCGAGCAAAAAAACATGTTCTAAAATTCTACAACAGATCGACGTCAGAGAGCCTATAGTTATGCGCATCTGCTCGACGACCCTTCTTGAAAACTGGAACTACCTGTGCTCTTTTCCAATCATTCGGAACCTTCCGTTCCTCTAGAGACTTGCGGTACACGGCTGTTAGAAGGGGAGCAAGTTCTTTCGCGTACTCTGTGTAGAATCGAATTGGTATCCCGTCAGGTCCAGTGGACTTTCCTCTGTTGAGTGATTCCAGTTGCTTTTCTATTCCTTGGTCACTTATTTCGATGTCAGCCATTTTTTCGTTCGTGCGAGTATTTAAAGAAGGAACTGCAGTGCGATCTTCCTGTGTGAAACAGCTTTGGAAAAAGGTGTTTAGTATTTCAGCTTTACGCGCGTCATCCTCTGTTTCAATGCCTTTATCATCCCAGAGTGTCTGGATATGCAGTTTCTATCCACTTACTGATTTAACGTAAGACCAGAACTTCCTAGTATTTTCTGTCAAGTAACCGCGCAACATCAGCAACTGGAACAGGAAAGGGGCGGGAGGGGGGGGGGGGTTAGGACGGGCTTTGATCCACATGAAAACGGGAGGTGGTTCATGCAGGTTATAATCACACACACGCCAAAAAGACATTACTAAAAGCATTTATATTGTTGCTTATATCAATTTCCAAGTTTCTCAGGTAACTTTCAGAAAATCAGATAGCGAGACGATTAAGAGTCTCGAAACTGAGAAGGATCTCTAGAAGTGACGAGTTATCTTTAACACAGAATAATTTTCAGTTACTTGCTTGAGGACCAGCGGCATGCACCGGCTTGTAGCCTGGCAGCCTGAGAGAACACAGATGCCAGGAGAAGCCGACAACACATGTTCTGACCTTTCCTTCTGTTAATAAAGAAATCTGACGTGATTTGTGTATGCACAGGTACAACTGGCAAAATACAGAAAGTTGAGAAAGTAAGGCAGGATGGGAAAGACCACCCTGTAAGGGTAAAGGGAAAAAAATTCCACGAAGACTGAATTTCTCGGACGCAAGTGGAAACAGCTGAATGAAACAGAGTTCCTCCATTTACAAGCCTGCAAAGACATGGTCCGCAAATCTAGGATGACAGTAACAGTGCTGAGTGAAATACCGACATTTTACGTCGTCTAAATTGGGACGACACCAATGTTGTAATGTATCGTTCCTATTACAGTTCTTAAAGCAACTACATGACACACGAATTTCTCAAATTTACTAACAAATATTATACGTTTCTAATTACAATTTCTTAGAATTAGGCCAAAGAAATATCTCCAGCTCTAATGTGAACAAAACAAATATTTTTATATTGCAACACAAAGGCAGTAGAGATATTGGCTGCGTGTGGGCTTTGATTTAAATTAACGGGGAAAGTTGAAACTTTCTGCTGGACTGGGATTCGAACGTGGGTCTTCTACTTACTAGGCAGGTGCTCTGACCGATAAGCCATCCGGGAACAGTGGTCATCGCAGCTGCAGAGAGTACCCTAGCAGACACCATTTTGATCCAGCAGCCACTATCGATTAACACATAAACGAATTACAGACACTGGCTGCGAGTGGGCATTCATTTAAAACAATGAGGGAAGTCGAAAATTTGTGGCGGACAGGCATTGATCCGCAAGAACAGACACCATATATATATATATATATATATATATATATATATATATATATATATATATATATATATATATATTACCCTTCTATCATTAAATTCAAGGTTAGACCAATATTTAGAAAAAGGACGAATGCCATTCCGAAAAATAGTGAACAGAGTAGGCCCTAAATAAAATGGAAAGGACATTCCATATGAGGGAAAACATATATAACAAAAAATACAGAACTAATACACTATCAGACAGTGGTAATCTCTGAATTTCTTAAACTAACGAGGTTTAGGGATCTTGAAAAACGAGAAAAAGCTGAAAGAAGAATGTTAAGGAAAATAGTGGAGTCTAGAAGTAATAGTAATGTTGAATACGAAATAAGATCAAAGAGGGAGCTCTACTTGAAAATGGAAGACCTAACGGATGTAATGAGCAAAACAAGACTACAATCGACACTAATACTGAATATATAGTAACAGACTAACCAAGCAGATCTTTCACTTAATAAAGAGCTACAAATCCAAACCCATATGGTTCATTGAAATTGACAAATACATGAGAAACACTTGACTTGCAGTGGACATAATGGATAACACAATATTTTTAGAGAAGCAACAAAAAAGGCAGTATTTCAGGAAAGAAAGAGTTCTGAAAAAGGAATAAAATGGACTCACGAAGCAAAACAATGGTACTGTCGACGGATGAAGGAAGTTTGGGAGCAAAGAGAATTAAACACAAAAAAATAAAACCAAAATTGGTTCGTCGTGCCCTGTAAAAAATTTATTCGAATTTATTTACATATAAAGCGTTTTCTATATTGCATTGACATTATTATTAAAATCTTAGGTGTTTGTCATAAGTTAAAAGTAGTTGTGACAGCGAATGACAGTGAGTATGGGACAGGAGGATGAAGTAAATATCTAAGACCTTTCCTCAGAAACCAGTCGTGGGACGCCAAGTGGCAGTGGTACACAAAACACCTTCTGTCACACATAAGGCGGCGGCTTGTGAATTGCTGATGTGGATGAAGATGTAAAGAGTCCAGGTAAGAAAGGACAGTAATACACTGACATCCAAAACATTGTGACTACCTGACCAGCAGCGTGACGGCTCACATCTCGAACTCAATACTGTACAGTCGGGACTCTTCGTTGCATAAATTCGACAAGTCCTTGATGGCTTTCCGGAGGTATGTGGCACCTGACATCTAAGCACAAGTGACGCAATTGCCGTAAATTACGGTCGATGTTTTGTGGATGTGGAGCAGCCGCGAAAGCTACACAGATGTATGTCTCATCGGGTTCAGATCAGATGAATTTGAAGGCCTGGACATCAGTATAAGTTTACTGTCATCCCCCTCGAACCGTTGTAGAACGACTCGGGTCCTGTGACACATACAGCTTTCCTGCTGGAAGTGGCCATCGACGTCGGTGAAGACATCAAGGCGTGCAGGTGGTCCGAAAAAAGGTTCGCGTAGTCCACAGCTTTAATGGTGCCCAAGGAAGCCCGGACTGTAGCGCAATATCTACTCCACTAACCAGCGTTCGGGTGCGGTGTAATCTGGAGCAGCCGTTCGACTGGTTCACAGCGTTTCCGGACACGACCATCGGCCTGGACCACAAGCAAAAGTGATTCAACCGAGCAGGTGACAGGTTTTCATTTATCCACAGTCCAGTGTCGATTATCCGCTATCCACTGCAATCGTAGTTGATGAAGTAGTTGGTCACCCTGGGAACACGCATAGACCGTCTCTAGCGGAGCCCCATGTTCAACAACGTTCGCTGTACAGTATGCTCCGAAACACTTGTGCCTCTGTCGTTAAATCCGTCACAATTCGACGTCCACCCTGCTTTACTGAGCGGGCAAACCTGCGGCCTCCACGTTCTGTCGTGCCACTTGATGGTCCATCACCTTGTTGCCTGCTCGTGACGTCACCATCCTTCATTCGCCTTCAGTAGGCACTAGATCATCAAAGCAGTAACTCATAACAACCGACCAGCGTCACCGTTTCCGAGAAGCTGGTTCACAGGCTCAGTACCACAATAATCTGCCCTTTCTCAAAGTGGCTTTTATCAGTGGCTTTCCGCATTTGTAGCTTGTATTGTCTCTGCTCGATTTACGCACATTCACTACGGCGTCATGTATCCTCAAAGCCACCAAGTAGCATAAAGCCGCGCGAAGGGAAGAGGTCAAAATGTTTTCATTCGTGGGCATGAATTTATGTGAGGATCCTTGCATTACGTTGGTGAAAAAGTTCGTATGATTTCTGTTTTGAATGATGGTATTCCGCTTGCTAGGGATGATTTACCGGATTTTCTCTTTATTTGTAGTTTACTGTTGCTATTTCAGTTTACATATTGTCATTTTGTTATCTGGAGATAGGGAATGAAGCTGTGGTAGCTAGAAAATGGAGTCCGAAGTGGAGAAGAAATTGGTTCAAATGGCTCTGAGCACTATGGGACTTAACATCTGAGGTCATCAGTCCCCTAGAACTTAGAACTACTTAAACCTAACTAACCTAAGGACATCACACACATCCATGCCCGAGGCAGGATTCGAACCTGCGACCGTAGCGGTCGCGCGGTTCCAGACTGGAGCGCCTAGAACCGCTCGGCCACCACGGCCGGCGAAGTGGAGAAATTGGAACATTTCCGACAGTGACGGAGGCAGGCAGAAACATTTGCGCCCTGCATGGAAATAATGCCACTGGAGAGAGCACGGCAAGAAGATGGTTATCACGTTTTAAGGAGGAGGATCATTTTGACATTAGTGACTCTCCATGTTCAGAAAGACCTTACGAAAAAGGAAATTTGTGGTATGTTACTATCGGACCAAACTGCTGAGGTCATCGGTCCCTAGTCTTACACACTACTTAATCTAACTTTAACTAACTTTACACTAAGGACACACACACACCCTTGGCCGAGGGAGGACTGGAAACTCCGACGGGGGCAGCTGTGCGAACCGAGGCAAGGCGACAAGACCGTGCGGCTATCCCGCGCGGCGAAGTCCTTAGGTATTTGATGAAGATCGTTTGAACCCATTAATCCACAACGATCCACGTCAGTGTACTCGAGAACTGGCAAATTGATAAACTGTGGTCTTTCAACAGCCGACATTTGCACGCAGTGAGGAAGGTTGAAACATCGGGTGTATGGGTATCGCATGCTCTAAGCCAAAATGATAAAAATCAGTGGGTGGCCATATCAGCATCTCTGCTTGCGCATCATCAGTTGGCTCGTGGACAACACCGACCTTTCATACCCTGTATCGTTCGTTGCTGGTGACGACATAAGCAAAGGAAAGGAATGGTTGAGCCCAAACGCAGCAGCAACACGCCGTACAAAGAACTGCGTGAATCCGTAAAAGAGTATGTTGTGCATGTAGTGGAAAAGTGACGGCTTGATGTACTACGAATAGCTTCCCCGGCGTGTAATCATCACTGCTCACATTTATTGTCACCAACTGAGTTACTTCCCGACGCAGTCCTAGAAAAGGGATCAGGAAGACTGCGTGAAGTGGTGGTACTCCACGTTAACGCCCGCCCACGTTATGCTAGACTGACCCAAACCACTTTACGGAACTTGTGTACCGACCTTTCCACCTGATCTTGCGCCCTCACGTTCTCCACTTATCCACTCTCTATCGAACAACCTTCAAGAACTTCCTTTCCGGACGAAAATGCGCTCCGAACGTGCCTCGACTATTTCTTCGCCTCAAAAGCACGTGTTTCTAGAGTCGCGGAATCGAAAAGCTACCGGGGCTTTTGAGGACCGTCGTAAATAATGAAGGAGAATATACTATTATGCGTTCCCGTCGTGTTTATTAAACTTATGGGAAAGCGCTACGAACTTCTTGTGACGGTACGTAACATAAATATTGACATTTTTAGCGGTTGTTCAAATGGTTCAAATGGCTCTGAGCACTATGGGACTAAACATCTGTGGTCATCAGTCCCCTAGAACTTAGAACTACTTAAACCTAACTAACCTAAGGACAGCACACACATCCATGCCCGAGGCAGGATTCGAACCTGCGACCGTAGCAGTCGCGCGGTTCCGGACTGCGCGCCTAGAACCGCTAGACCACCGCGGCCGGCTTTAGCGGTTGTAAATCGTAGTTTACGTATATAATTAGTGTAAAAGATATAGTTAATGTTCTTGAAACAACTGATATGCAGCGATAGCATCTTTATTTAATGTCTATGAAAATAAAAAAGGATCGAAAGAGACGCGATTGTACGGCCGAGGAGGAAGGACGTATTTTGTGGTAGACACACTGTTTTGTTTCGCTATACTACGCCCCCACAACCGCACGAGTGGTCAACTGTGAAGAGCGGACAAATTGAATAGCTGGCCGGCGGCCATTAGAGTGGTAAACTGACGCGCCGAGTTCGAATGTTTATACATCGCTTTTGGTTATAAAATGCCTTCCCTTGAGTTAGGTCACAAACATTATGCCTCATTTAAATACGTTACTACAATATACTTTTTAATTTATGAACAAACAGCAACTAGTCACTCTTTATGAATTTATCTTACGTACTGCATGGAATCTGCGTAGCTAAAAGTTATGTACTGGACACCTAGCATTTTTCGTAGTTCATTTACGATAGATGTACGCAAAATGTATCAAAATACTCGAAGATTTGCCCACTATATTAATAGATATTTTCTGACTCTACCTTGATTCAGATTTTATGACGAGAAGTGCGTTATATATGGCATAGTGCTTTGGCAACTCACGACCAAATTATCAAGTTTCAACCTAACCTAGACCATGAAGACACTACCGATCAGCCAACTTTCTTCAAAATGATGAGAACATATAAAATGGAATTCTGTAGGTCGGAAATTTTGCCTCCTGACAGCGTGTAACCATTTTTGTAACAGCTGTGGGTTTGAGAAAGGAAACCTGCAAATAGATGCACAGACATTATGCCAATACCGTGTTACAAAAACATTTATTGAGCAAGTGTACTGACATACAAAACAAATTAAAATATTCACATACCTGTGAAATGTAATATTCGTTCCTTTCTCGAATTTATTTGTACAATTAATCGCTGCACAACTCTTCACCATTGTACTTCTTTTGATTGGAACGTACAGACAGTAGAATTACGAGTAACAAATACTGTATGTACGCCCAACAAATATACAACGTTGAATCAGGGTCTTCATAAACAAAAATACCACACAACACATCAGACTACAACCACTGTAATGGCGTCCAGCCGAAGGTTCAAATTATCCCGCGACTGCAGCGCCATCAGTGAGTCTAGCTATTATTTACAAGGTTCAAATGGTTCAAATGGCTCTGAGCACTATGGGACTCAACTGCTGAGGTTATTAGTCCCCTAGAACTTAGAACTAGTTAAACCTAACTAACCTAAGGACATCACACACATCCATGCCCGAGGCAGGATTCGAACCTGCGACCGTAGCGGTCTTGCGGTTCCAGACTGCAGCGCCTTTAACCGCACGGCCACTTCGGCCTGCCTTATTTACAAGGTCTTAGCGCTATACAGAAGGCAGCCATTGAGCGGCTACACATATTTTATGTAAGTTATTCGTATTTCTGCTTAAATAAACTTGTTATTATTATTACAAAATGAATTTCTTTGTAATAGTTGTCACCTCAAATGCTCGCAGTGTCTAACTATTTTTAATAAGCATTTGTTCAGTAATTTGCGCTGCGAGAAGCTCATCTTCCTATGCAGCCTCTGGTCGGCCATTACGCGCCGAACTATTAATTTATTTTTCAGCGTTAACAGTAACTCTAAATGCGAGATATTTCGTTATAAGAACCTTTTTAAATTGCAACAGATAATTAATTTACGTTCAAGTTCATGTTTTTAAACTATACAGATTCCATGAGTTCAGTAAGTTTTATCTTGACCGCTCCACGACAACAATCGAAATTCTTGCTTTGCAATCAATAAATAGAAATTAACAAAATTACATTCAATTCAGTTAACGGCAACTATATTTTAGTCATCACGTTCAAAGTCTAAAGTTGGTACATGAATAACTCAGGCCCTTCAAGAACCCATTTAATATTTACTTATGCACGTAAGTAAAAGTGATAAGAGAAGACAATATCCCTGAGAGAAAGAATCAT
Organism: Schistocerca nitens; assembly: GCF_023898315.1. Classification (NCBI taxonomy): domain Eukaryota; kingdom Metazoa; phylum Arthropoda; class Insecta; order Orthoptera; family Acrididae; genus Schistocerca; species Schistocerca nitens. The sequence continues at coordinate 391,062,404 of NC_064615.1, forward strand.
GCTGATAAATTAAAAATAAAAATATATAAAAAATATATATATAATTTCCTTTTGTATATAACGAATAACGAATGCCGATGACGTCACAAGTGCCGTCACATTCTCCACTAACCCAACAGCATCATATCTGCAGGTGATATACTGTAGTACAGCAGCCTTCTCTTGTGTCCGCCCAGGCTTGTGGCGGTCCTCTAGTCATGGGAGCGGACGCAGGGCGTAACCGTACGTCGACTGTGTTCGGGAAGAGCAGAGTGGCGCTAACAAGGCTCGAGGCCAGAGCAGGCGAGTTCCGCGGCCGGTCTTTGCGGACGGCCAGGCGGAAGGCGCTGCGGAAGGATTAGCAGAGGAGGCCGGCGGCCCCCGAGGGGCGGGGGCGGAGGCGGAGGCGGCTCTGCGGGGGCGGAAAGCCGACCGGAGGCGGCGCGATTAGCGGATCACAGCCGGCGCCCCCTGCGGCCGCAGCCGCCCTCCTCATTTCCTGAGCTCGTTTTCAGTTTCGTGGAGATTTCCGGGCGCTTTTGAGAAAGCCGTAGACTAATCCTAAGTTGGCGGCAATACTCAGAAATGATGCGCCTTTCTAGATATCGGAAGTGCCAAGAGTCGGGACTCTGGAACCAATTGACTCTGCCGTCAGCTCTGATAATACTCCCTCGTTCATGAGAGCTTCCGGCTGTGCTGGAATTGCGTCTGGAAACGTCAGCAGCACGCTCTGAAGCCCTAGATAAGCAGAATATCTCCGTCTTACGTATAACAAGTACACTGAAGCGCCAAAAATAGTGGTATAGTCATGCGTATTCAAATACAGACATATGTAAACAGGCAAAATACAGCGCTGCGGCCGGCAACGCCTATATAAGACAACAAATATCTGGCGCAGTTTGACTACGAAGTCTTTCACGACGAAGTCCTTGCATAAAAAGTTCTCGGTTTACTTGCCGCGTCACATTTGGATAAAATCCCGTGCTTTCGATGACTACCTCCGTCATCTTCGTCAGGGGTAAAACTGACTGTCATGGACCGATTAGGCTTCCGCTTTTATAAACAATTGACGGCTTCTCATTGGCTGGATGACGTCACGGTGAAAACGGCGCGTACGGTGGCGGCCTCTATGTCCATAGATTTTGTTTGCGCGCTTTATCCAGCGTTGCTTGCAGCGCCATCCATCGCAACAGGCGGAGAACTGCGAGGAATGTAACAAGTCTCTCTCTGCGCTCTTTCTTTATCAAATGCGCGGTTCCAAGCATTGCTGACTGCATATCTGGAGTCTCCGTTGAAATTATTTCCATAAAATCTAATTTCAACTGCTTCCCTGATGACAGTGTCCCAATACTTTGAAGCGTGAGCCAGTATTCTTGTTTCATCGAATAAAATCTTATGTTTATTTAACAAACTGTGCTCAGCCACCGCTGATTTTTCTAGATTCCGGTATTTCAGGTGACGCTGATGTTCCATACAGCGATCGGCAACAGTTATTACAGACTCTGGCCCACATAATTTTTGCCACACTCGCAAGGAATGCTGTAAATTCCCGGTACTCTCAGGCCGAGATTATCTTTCACGGGTCGCAACATTTCCTTAATCTTCCTGGGTGGCCGGAAGACTGGTCTGATTCCATGCCGGCTCAGACCTCTGCCGATCTTGCCGGTCGTTCCACCGCAGAATGGTAGCCGTACGATGTGTTGGTCCTCTTGATCTGTTCGAACAGAGACCTTCCTAGGTTTCTTCGCCAGAGTAGATCGGATATCACGATCAGAGTATCCATTTTTTCTGAATACCTTCGTCAGATGGTTAATCTCGGAGCTGAGATGATGCTTGTCCGAAACAGTTCTTGCTCTTTGCACCAAGGTCTCATCGTGGCTCTCTTCTGAGCTGGGTGGTGAAAACTACGTGCGTTTAGATATAAATCTTTATGCAGCGGTTTTCTGTACACAGAATGTCCGAGACGTCCATCTGATTTTCGCTCCACCAGCACATTAAGAAGGGTAACTGCCCATCCTTCTCCACCTCCACTGTAAATCTTATGTTCTGGTGTATACCATTCAAATGATCAACAAACTGCTGCAGTGCCTCATTGCCATGTGGCCAGATTAAAGATGTAACGTCAACTTACACGTATCTCACGAAGCTGACGGAGGTAGTCATCGAAAGCTCGGTATTTTATCCAAATTTGACGCGGCAAGTAAACCGAGAACTTTTTATGCATCTGGCGCAGTTGTTAGATCGGTTATTGCTTCTACAATGGCAGGTTATCAAGATTTAAGTGTGTTTGAACGTGGTGTTACAGTTGGCGCACGAGTGATGGGACACAGCATCTCCGAGGTTGTGATGAAGTAGGGATTTTCCCCTACGACCATTTCTCGAGTGTATCGTGAATATCAGTAATCCGGTAAAACATCAAATCTCCGACATAGTTGCGGCCAGAAAATGGTCCTGTAAGTGTAGCGGCAGCCGCCGAGCCGAGAGGACGCGCAGCAGAGGAGCATCAGCACTTTTGTGATAAGCTGTAAATTAATTTAGTCTTTGTTTCTTGTTCACGTGCTTCTGCAAAGAAGTGAACTGTAAGTGTGTATTTTACTCTGTAAACTAGTGGTTAGACAATTAATCGTAGTTTTGGTTTTTTGTGTAAGTCTTGTGAATATTCTTGTGTAGGGCGGCTTCCTAGCGTTAATTTTTCGGGTAGAGAAATTTATTTCTGTTTAATAGTTTGAGGTGAGAAATCTGCGCACCAGCTTTTAGTGTTACTTTAGTCCGCCCCCGGTAGCTGAGTGGTCAGCGCGACAGACTGTCAGTCCAAAGGGCCCGAGTTCGATTCCCAGTTGGGTAGGAGATTTTCTCCGCTCGGGGACTGGGTGTTGTGTTGTCATCATGATCATTTCATCCCCATCGACGCGCAAGCCGCCGAAGTGGCGTCAAATCGAAAGACTTGCACCAGGCGAACGGTCTACCCGACGGGAGGCCCTCGTCACACGACATTTCATTTCATTTCAGTGTTATTTTATTCTCCTTCGGTATATTTTCAAACTCAGTAGCGCCATTTGAGACCATATATCTATTTTATACTCAGTACAATATGGCTAGTGACTGTGTTTGTTGTTAGCGGACACAAGGAGAGTTGGCTGCTGTCCGTAAACAGCTGGAAGCTGCGTTGGTTACCGCCGACAAGCTTCTAGCTATTTCTCGAAGTTGCGGTGACGTCGGGGCGCCAGTGACGAGACCTGCGACACCTTTGGGGTCACTGGAATCCCCTGGTGGCCGGGACGTTACTGCGGCTTCCGATACGCCACATCTGACGGTCCGTCCTCATTCCAGAGTGGGTGGCAGACAGTGGTGGGTTCACGTGTCACTGGGCGGAAGGTGAAAGAGGGAGCAGGCCGTGCGGCTGGCTCCCTACGTCTTAGCAACAGGTACGAGGTTCTCCACAGTGCTGATGACAACTCTGAGCCAACACGGGGTGCCTCTCCTGTTGGGCCAGCGGTCGATTTTCCTGCCTAGTCCAGACAAGTACAGAGGGTGGGTATGCTAGTCATTCGGAGCTCCAACGTTAGGCCGGTGTTGGAACCCTTCAGGGAGAGAGTACGCAAGGCGAGAAAGAATTCCAGTGTGTATTCGGTATGTTTGCCGGGAGGTCTTATCCGTGATGTGGAGGAGACCGTGCCGCGGGCTATCGAGCGCACTGGGTGCAACCGGCACACGTCGGCAGGAATGACGCCTGCCGCTTGGGTTATGAGGCCATCCTCGGCTCCTTTCGGCGGCTGGCTGATTTGGTAAAGACAACTTGCAACGCACGTTGGGTGCAGACTAAGCTGTCTATTTGTAGCATCGTACCCAGGATTGATCGTTGTTCTCTGGTTTGAAGCAGAGTGGAAGGTCTAAACCAGAGGTTCAGGCGGTTCTGCGACGGTATCGGGTGCTGAATTGTACGGTTTCCCTTAATAGGTCAGACGTGCACTACACGCAGGAAGCGGCTACTAGGGTAGCGGAGTACGTGTGACGTGCAAATGGGGCTTTTTTAGGTTAGAGGACCCTCCCTTGGGAGCAAACACGATTTGTCTCTTAAATCAACAACAGTGACTCAGAGAATCTTGGTCCTCGCAGATCAGAAATAGAAAATATTAATATGATTTTAGTAAACTGCAGGAGCATCCAAGGAAAGGTCCCAGAATTAGTATCGCTTAATGAAGGTTATAATGCACAGAGAGTGTTGGGAACAGATAGCTGGCTGACATCAATGACAACGAAATCCTAATTTCGGACTGTAATATTTATCGTAAGGATAGGTTAGTCGCCAATGGTGGCGACGTGTTTATTGCAGTAAAACGATAAAATCTAGCGAAGTTATCATGTATTCCGAATGTGAATTACTCTGGGTGAAATTGAGTATCAAAGAACGGTCAAGAATGGTGATCGGATGCTTTTATAGATCACTTGGGTCAGGATCTGTAATTGTAGATCTTGCAGAATATCATTACTAGTTTTCCTCATCATGCCGTTGTAATAGTGGGTGACTTCAACTTGCCAGGTATAGATTGGGAGAGTTATGCCATCAGAACTGGTGCCAGAGACAGGGAATCATGTGGCATTGTTTTGGATGTTTTGTCCGAAAATTACCTTGAGCAGATAGTGAGAGAACCAACTCGTCAGGGTAACGTCTTAGACCACCTGGCAACAAAAAGACCTGAACTTATTTAATCAGTTAACGTTGAGGAAGGTATCAGTGATCATAAAACTGTGACAGCATCTATGACGACGGGTCCTGCAAGGCATGTTAAGAAAGATAGGAAGATATATTTGCTCAGCAAGGGTGACAAGATACAAATTTCAGAATACCTCAGTGGTCAGCATTAAATGTTCTGTGATGAGGACAAAGATGTGGAGAAAAACTGGGAAAAGTTCAAAGGCATCCTTCAATATGCCCTAGGCAAGTATGTTCCGAGTAAAGTAGTAATGGATGGGAAAGATCCACCATGGTTTAATAGCCGTGTTAGAAAAGCGCTGCGTAAACAAAGAGCACTTCATCTCAGATTCAAGAGAAGTAAAATCCTAGTTGACAAACAGAAGCTGATTGAAGCGAAAATGAGCGTAAGGAGAGCAATGAGAGAAGCGTTCAATGATTTCGTAAGTAATACGTTGTCAACCAACCCGAGTAAAAACCCTAAGAGATTTTGGTCGTATGTAAAATCGGTAAGTGGGTCAAAATCGTGTATTCATTCTCTCAGCGACCACACCGGCACAGAAACGGAAGATAACAGAGAGAAGGCCGAAATACTGAATTCGATCTTCCGAAGCTGTTTCACCGCGGAAGATTGTAACACTGCCCCTCCTTTCAATCGTCGTGCGCATGTCGAAATGGCAGATATTGAGATAACCGATAGCGGAATTGAAAAGCAACACCAATCGCTTAGTAGTGGAAAGGCTTCAGGACCAGATGAGATTCCTATAAGAGTCTATGAAGATTATGCAAAAGAACTTGCTCCCCTTCTAGCAGTAATTTATCGTAGATCGCTTGAGCAACGAGAGGTACCTAACGACAGGACAAAAGGGCGGTCATTCCCGTTCTTAAGTAAGGCCGTAAGACAGATCCACACAATCATAGACCTATATCGTTGACGTCAATCTGTTGTAGAATTATTGAACATGTTTTATGCTCAAGAATTATGACGTTCTTGGTAAATGAACAGCTCCTCCATAAAAATCAACATGGAGTCCACAAACAGAGACCCTGCGAAACTCAGCTCGCTCTGTTCCTCCATGAGATCCACAGCGGAGTGGACAACGCCGCTTAGGTTGCTGCCGTGTTCCTTGATTTCAGTAAGGCATTTCACACCGTCCCGAATTGCCGTTTAATGAAAAATATATGAGCTTACGGAACATCGAAGCAGACCTGCGATTTGATTCAAGACTTTTGTGCAGATAGAACTCAACATGTAGCTCTTAACGGAACTAAGTCGACAGATGTAAAGGCAATATTCGGAGTACCACAAGGAAGTGTGATAGGGCCGCTGCTGTTCACAATATGTATGTAAATCGTCTAGTAGAAAGCTTCGGATGCTCTTTAAGGCTATTCGCAGATGATGCAGTTGTTTATGTCAAAGTAGCAACTCCAGAAGATACTAAGAATTTGCAGAACGACCTGCAGAGAATTAATGAATGGTGAATACTCTGGCAGTTGACCCTGAACGTAAATAAATGTAACATGTTGCGCATACACAAGAAAGGAAATCAACCACTGTACAGCTACACAATTGATGACGAACAGCTAGAGACAGTGTCTGCCGTAAAATATTTAGGCGTAGCTATCCAGAGCAACCTTAAGTGGAATGAGCATACATAACAGATAGTGGGAAAACCAGACAAAAGACTCAGACTCATCGGAAGAATCTTAAGGAAATGTACTCATCCACGAAGGAAGTGGCTTATAAGGGGCTTGTTCGCCCGATTCTTAGAATTGTTCATATATCTGGTATCCCTGTCAGGTAGGGATGATAGAGGAGATAGAGAAGATCCAGCGAAGAGCGGCGGGTTTCATCACGGGATCGTATAGCTGGCGAGAGAGTGTTCCGTAGATGCTAAACAAACTCCACTGGCCAACGGTACAAGAGAGACGTTGTGCATCACGCAGAGATTTACTATTGAAATTTCGGGACAGCACTTTTCAGGAGGAATCAAACAGCATATTATTTCCCCCCACATACATCTCTCGTATTGACCATCAGGAGAATATTCGAGAGATTAGAGCCAATACAGAGACTTACCGATAATCATTCTTCCCACGCGCTATTCGCGAGTGGAACAGGGTTTGAGGGCTCAGTTAGTAGTATCGAAAGTACCCTCTGCCACACACCCTTAGGTGGAGATTTCAATTCTGGGCCATCAACATAACGAAACATCATCGATATGGGTTTGCGGAGCTGAAGCCCGACTCGTGTATCCTTGATGACACAAAGCTTTAAGCCTTGCCTGGGCCCATCAACATCGACAATGAACTATCGATGACTGGAAACATGTTGCCTGGTCGGACGAGTCTCGTTTCAGATTGTATCGAGTAGATGGACGTGTAAAGGTATGGAGACAACCTCACGAACACATGGGTCCTACATGTGAGCAGGGGACTGTTCAGGCTGGTGGCGTCTCTGCAATAGTGTGGGGTGTGTGCAGTTGGAGAGATATTGGGCCCTGATACGTCTAGGTACGACTCTGACAGGTGACACGTACGTAAGCGTCGTATCTCATCATCTCCATCCATTCCTGTCCACTGTGCTTTCGGACGACCTTGGTCAATTCGCGCAGGACAATGCGATACCTCACACATTCGGAATTGCTACAGAGTGGCTCCAGGAACACTCTTCTGAGTTTAAACACTTCCACTGGTCACCAAACTCCCCAGACATGAACATTATTGAACATATCTGGAATGCCTTCCAATGTGCTGTTCAGAAGAGATCTCCACCCTCTCGTTCTCTTTCGGATTTATGGACAGCCCTACAGGATTCACGGTGTCAATTCCCTCCAGCACTATTTCAGTACCGAGTCCATGCCACGTCGTATTGGGCACTTGTGCGTTCTCACTGTCGCCCTACTCGATATTAGGCAGGCGTTCCAGTTTTTTGGCTCTTCATTGTATTTTCTTAGCTGCTATTTATGGAAATCAAATCTACTCCCAGGGAATGGCTCCCAGTAGTGAGCCATATGCCATCGCAAAATTTGTGCCGTATAAACGCCCTCACGAGAAGTAAAAGACGTTCTTCAGCAAAAATAACGTACAATTACATGAGAACATTGAGTACACCACCCATAGCCGCCATCGATCCGGAAAGTCGCCTATGAATACGGCAGTTACAGTCACAGAGGAATAATTCAGCTTGACTGGCGCCTGGCGTCAACAATGGGCCACAAAGCAGAGTAACGAAGTTCCATGTATTCCCCAAAAGCCTCCGAGTTTTGAGTTACTACGTAAAACCTGGTCAACTCTGAGAAGGATACGGACCCAGCATGGTAGATGTGCCTGCTTTCTGCATAATGGGCAAGAAATCGACTCCCTTCTGCGAATATGGTGAAATCCTAACCATAAAACACATAATAGAAGAACGCCCTCGGAGAGCTTATGAAGGGAAATCTGAAGATTTCCTGATGGTGACGCCAGAAGCAATAGCTTATATTAATATGTCAGATGTTTGTTTATAACTGTAATTATTTCAGTTTTAACTCTGTTTTCTAATTCGCGTCTTACTACCATACGCTAAATAAATAAATCTCAAAATTGCTTTGGAAGTTTTATTTAAATCATCCATAAAAAAAGTACCTGTAAGGATTGTCGGATGACAAAGAATTTGCAACAATATCTGTTGGAACAGTGTTTCCATTCCGTATATTTGAACACAAACACTAGTTACAACTTATGTACAGGTGAAGAGTTTGGCGCACAATAAAAATTTCTAGTGGACTGCGATTACACCAAGAATGAACACTATGAAATACGGCAAGTCTATGTATATGGCCCGAGTACGTCTCAACCGTGCGAGGAATGCAGCCAAACTCCAAACATAGTCCGAAGTCGCACCGTATATATATATATATATATATATATATATATATATATATATATATATATATATAAAATATTGTAATTATTTTGTGCTCAACAAAATGTTTTGCACCGTGATCAAAGTCAAGAGTTTCCTGTTATTACTATAAATGAGGGATTTGCTTATGAAAAACAGATACCTGCTTTATATAATTCTGACGAAGTACTGAAACGATGTTTAATATATTTGTTTCTTCACTTTTTTATTTTTCTTTTTTATTAAGGAAATTGGGCCTCCTAGAGCTGTATGATAAATCTATAAATCTGTATTGCTTTGTTTCCTTTTACTACAACATCGCTCTGTTCCACGATACAAAACAAGAGTTTTCGAATAAAACATGAATTAAACATTGACAACTTCAGTTCTGTTATTAATAATGTTTAGTCTTAAGTAACAGACAGGAGGATAACTATGTAGAACAAAAGTGTTTCTTAGGTTACCCGACCATTTATATAACCTCACTCAGTTTCTAAATAGTTAACTACTTCCGGTTTTTAGGTGACTTTAGTAGGACACCTGTCACATACGTAAAGAAAGTGATCGTTAAGAGTTACGCCCTAACAGTATGTAACACATGCAACATACAGGTAACACGGTTACGACTCTAACAAAAGCTACTGGGAAAAGTACCATAGTCTACGCTTGGTTATGGTAGTCTGCAATAGTTTTACAACACTAATCAGAAGTAATCGTTTGATGGAAAGACAGGCCCAACAATTCGTGTTCCACTAATTATACTCCAGCCTCTTCTTTTCACATCATGCACAGACTTTTGATATGACTTTTTCAGGACTCTAGAGATGATAGTTCCCCGAGTTCATTTTTCCTGGTTAGTGTAGCCATGTTTCGTCAGAAAAAAAAGAGCACGTCCGGGCTAACATCTCTATCGTGTACAGACTACGAAACCAGTTGCAGTACTGATGTTGACTAACAGTATCTCCACTGATCACTGCGTACACTACCGTTACTCTTTAACGTTTCAGCTTGACTTCGTGCATTATTCTGTGAGTAGAAGCTACAGACACACTGATCTGTTACGCTGCAACAATTTTCTCGGATTTCTTTCCACACTTGCTGGTAAGTGGCCTAATATAATCTCAGTTAATGCACTTCTTTTTCTGGCGTATCCAGTCCCTGAAACTTCATTACCAATTTGTGTGTCTTCCAAGTTTTTGGAATTTATTCATGGAAAATATTTGTATTAAGTCTAGCTGATGTTTCACACACAACACCTTTCTTACATAGCTCAGAAGAATAAAAGCGCTACTACCCGTTATTGTTTCATTTACGAATGCATAGATAGCACTTATGCCTCCAGTATTAATCATCTGAAAACATTTCCCTTGTATAAAATTTGTCCCATGAATGAATACTAGCGTAATATGACTAATGTTAATTAATAATGAAATAATAAGTATACAAGCATAGTGCAACGCAACATGTAAAGGGGGTCTTCAACATAAATTGAAGGAAGTCAACACACAACCACGGTCTTCAACGATTGTGTAATACCCATATACATAAATGTGTATCTTCTTGTACAAAAGACCTGTGCTGTGCAGACGTGACTGCACCTTGTATGGTCTAATACCTACTGACAAGAAGTACAAATCACAAAATGCAAATTCTCGATAGGACTGCATCACATGTCTTGAATATCTCTACAACTCACACCTGCGTTTGAAACGCGGCAAGCATTTTAAATGCCGGTCTCATCAATAATTAGAATATATTTACAATTCGGAGTCTGATAACAGAGAAAATCGGTGTTCAATGTTATTGGTATTATAAAGCGTGATGACTGGCAGTAAGGTGTCCCGTGCAATGTTTATATCTCTGTTTATTAACTCGGTGAAAGTTTTCAATGTATTCTGAATGTTTCTTGGGCATATGTGAATATGCAGCCCATTGGACTTGAGACAGAGCAACACCAAACGCTTTGGTCAAGCAGGTCGGTAACCGGAGGGCGGGAGAGCGGCACGGATGGTGTAGGGTTCTTTGAAGTGAAGTCGGAAAGTCGGCCTGGAGCCCACAGGGGGCGGCAGGCATTGTCCTCCCACACGACTGCTTGCGGCTGATGCCCAGCCAGAGGGCAGTACGGTGCCTTGAATAGGAGCCGCGGGATCTGTCACATGTAGAAAGCGAAGGCCACAGGAAACAAACTCTACTCTCGTACCGGCCCTTTGTGAATTACTCAAACCAAGTTCCAAGGCAAAGGACATTGGCAGGAGAATGTGCAGTTGACGTAAAGATGCGTGACGTCAAATAACACTGTTGAAACGAATGCTTTTGGATAGCAGGGGAGAGTTTCAAGTTGTCACTGGAGACTGAGAAAGATGCGCTATTTATGGCGGGTTTCTATGTTGTAGAGAAGCCTCATTACTGGACAGCACTGGTTCGTAATTTTGCGATTGGCGACTGGCACCTCTTGGCGGTAATAAATAGGCAGAGCATTCGTGAGTGCCGCAAGAGACGGATAATCCGCTAGGGTGCGACAGTGTCCGCATTGAGAGTGGAGTAAGACGCCAGAGTGTCTGCATAAGATTTGTGTAAGGACTCCGTGGTTTCCTGATAAGACATGGAGCAGAAGCCCAGCAGAGGATACCACATCCCGGACTCCCGCAAAGGTGCTGATGACTCCGTCTTCGTGAAGTGGCAACCACATCTGCAGCACACAGCTCAGCGCAGAACGTCATACTTACGGTGAAGATACAGCTCAGTACCGTCGGTCTGGTGCAACTTGATCTTATCTACTTTAGCGCTGGTAACGAATGTTTGAACTTCAGGGTTTAAGTCACCAACTTCCAGTCACTATTTAGATCGAGAGTTACAGGATTAAATTGTTGTCAGTTATCGTTAAACTTCGGGAAAGAGTAAATTCTTAAAAGGGCAAGAAGTAATTTAACTGACTGGGCAGTGACACAGCTTTCCATTTAATCTTCATGCAAATATCGATAGATGTACTTTTAACATGATTTTGGTTGTTTATTTTATATGATCATTCCATATATGTGTTTATGAACAAATGTGAGTATTGAATTTAACCATTTTTTCTGTCACTTACTTTGTGTTGTAGGCTTTCTATCTGTGTCCGAGATGATATTAACAATCAACTCAAAATGATAACCAACTTAATAGTCCAGTCAGACAGCGTTAGTCAAAGTGAAATGTTGTGCAAATTTCCCACTTGTACAGTTATATTCGGGCCTTAATTTTCGCTTCATCCATTTTACTTCGAGCGCCAAAATGTAAAGGTTGGTTCTTAAAGAGGTGCCTTACCCACAATCAGTTTTCGAGGGTTGAAGAAAATTCTACACAGCGGGGTTTTGCACTTCGTTACGCTGAAAAATTGTGGGTTATGAAAAGGATACTTTGTCTGATGAAGGCAGTCTATGTTACTCTTAACTCTGCAGTAATCTGTGCTCGCCCTGGCTACTAACGTGAACAAAGTCTATACGAGTACTGAACATAAAATTTCGTATGAATGAGAAATGACATTAGGATGAAAATCATTCATGATATATTTGAAACTAACCTCAATTGTTATTCAATACGTAGGCATTATAGTTCTGGAACAGTAGATATAAATGTTCTCGAAGCGTCTATGTGCGTAAACAATGCCACACATTCACAAAAGAAGAAAATAAACGCCAGTTCCTTGTAATATTATTTAGTGAGTGGGAAAGTAAAAATGAAAAGAGGCTGATATACCCAGATAACTGAAGCAAAAGTAGATACTAATCCTCGCTAAGTCAGTCAAAGCTATCATCTACAGATAAGCCAAGACCACACAGACCTCACGTGATGACAGATAGCGACTGTCAAGCAATGCGGAGCGTAGTTGTAAAATGTCGCGTCAAATCGGCGAAAGCAATCACTCATCAGTTTCAAAGTACTACCAGTAGTCCTGCTAACACGCTGACTGTGCGTAGAAAATTAATGGATTGGACTACAATGATCGAGTAGTTCCTCATAAACCAGACATTTCTGTAGTCAAGTGGCTCTTTAGGCAGTATGAACAGCAACGCCATTGGACAATGGATGACTGAAAATGAGTTATTCGGAGTGATGAATCACGCCGTAAACTGTGGAAACCCGATGGAAAGGTTTGGGTTTGGCGAACTTCTCGACAAGGTTGCCTGCCATCATGTGTATTGTCAACAGCATTGTGGACAACGTAATATTTCGGTACGAGCGTCGTTTACTTGGTTACGACGTGGTTCCCTCATTGCGCTTAACGAAACGCTAAACGCGGAAGGATATGAACAATTTTGACACTGTTGTGCAGTGCGTTCAGTTAGAGGAACAATTCAGATACGATGACTATCAGCATGACAAAGCATCCTATCATAAAGCAACATCAGCGAGACAATAGTTTGTGGACAGTAACATTCCTGAAATGGACTGCCCTGCCAAGGGTCCCGAGTGGTTACCAATTCAACATTTCTGGGATGATCTGTACTGTCGTCTTCAAATAATACACGGTACAAGAAAAGAATTAAGATTACCATATGGAACGGAACAGAATTATGCAAGGAGTGAAATTTCAAATGCAGCGGTAAAGGAATCGGAAACGAACACAATTATGGTGTTCGGGAATGTGGCTCACTGGCAGCACAGTGTTCGCGTCAGGCTGCAAAAGGAGCACCAGAGTGAGGACGGAAAAAGGAATCAGAAATGGAAACAATGGCCGCAATTTTCGTCAAGATGACCATCGCAATGGAATGAAATCCAGCACAGCCAGCAATGCGGATCAGTATTGCATGGAATAGACTGAAATTAGCACGGTACCGGATCAGTACTAAGAATAAGGATGCACCAAATCCTTATCCCAACTCTCTACATGGAGTCCTGATACAAAACATCCCTTCGACTTGTAACACTACCGACCCCTACCAAATTGGAAATCACCGATAATGTGTCAATATTTTGTAAGGAGTTTTGTCTGACCGTGAAAGTACCTAATGACAAGGAACCTGACTTTCATACCGTAATCGCAAATTTAGTGAAACAATAACAACAGAAAAGTAAACGGGTTTGAACTGACATTCTACTAATACGCAAGTAAACTGTAATTATATATACATGCGGCCGGCAGCTTACTTAGCCAATGTGGTATCAAGTTTTACAGCAAAGCGGAAATAAACTTCACTAAAGAAAACTAACCTCACATGATACCCCAACTAATTTCTTCTCTCACAGTTACTCTCAATATTACAGAGTAACCTGCTGTAGCAAACAATACAACAGCTAATCTTTATGGTGAACTTAGAATGGCCAATAAATGCAGCAGTACACGCTGTCTCACAATAACAACCCCTTTTGGCAAAAAACTACTAAGCAGTATAATGAACAAATGAAGAAGGTCATATGACCCTGCTAACGAGTCTGACTGGCAATAGCATGAACTACTGTAATTTTAATTAACTATCCCAAGAAATTCATGATTTGAAACAGCACTGATTACTATGGCCTTTAAAAACTGCAGATGAAGTTACTTTATACAAATGGGCAGAACAGTTATTATTTCTAAGACAAGTTTTGTTGCAGAATAAATTATTGGATTGGTTGCTGCACTTCCTCAGAAAGAGCTTTTACTTTCAAGTATCATATAAGTAAAGTAGCTTATTAGGCCTCTTAAACTGGTATTATTTGAGGAACCATCATCAGTTGTGAATGGTAACACAAAAAGTTAAGAAAATGCCAAATATCTTTAGTAACAATTCTAAGTGTAATGAATAATGCAAAATTAGTTCAACAATTAACAAGGTGAGCTACCAACTAGTCTCTCATTGGACTCAAAGTCTAACTGACTTTGAAAATAACTGAGCAACTTTAAAAACCACTTCATATAAAAAGAAACAAACAATTACAACTTTACAACCCTGTTCAAAGTGAAATAATACTGCTGTCTTTTCGTAACTTTTACTCACAGACAGCTATAAGCACTTTGTATTTCTGTCTGATTATTTTAATGGCAGCTCCATATTTAATCGAAAGCTTTAGTAAGATTTAATATGAAAAATTATAAGGACTAAATCATTTACTAGTATACAGATAACTAACCGAACTTCACACTCCGCGAAGTTACTGAAACTGCAAAATGTTTTGCTACCAAAATTGTCAGTTTAATAAAAACAGGTTATTTGGAACTAAAAAAAAAAACTTGGAAAGGACCTTTTCGAGGAATGTGACAGGGCATACTCACGAGTGTGCACACTTAACTTAGTTCAACAAAAAGTTATTATTCAATACACAATACCAGGTCCATTAGATGTACATATTTAGATACCTATCCTGCTGAAGGTGGTAGTGCTTGTGGCAAATTATAGTGGCTATAAAACTGGCAGGAAAGCAATCATGGTTCTTGACGTTAGCCACGTTCTGATATCTCTTCTTGGCGTCGTAAATTTAACCAAACAGTACCAATAATGATACCATGGTCGATAGGCCACTTTACATTCCATCTGAGGATATGTTACATGCTCGCAAGTTCTTCTTGCCTCAGTTTATAAATCCAAAGGAACCATAATAGTTGCCCAAGGTTTCCGCTGGCCACTCAGTTTCACAGTCAGAACTCGAATATGCCACTCGCCACAAGGGAACCAAAAGCCTTGCGCGTGAGTTCCACCTTTTCCAGTCCCGCCAAACTACTTCCGGAGCGGCGGGGCCTCACTAAAGGCTTTACATTTTGCTTCGCTACTTATGGACCAGTAAAATATACAGAGTTCTTACAAGCTATTTCAGTCACAGAATATTACGTATCAAATCAGAAGAAGAGTTACAATATGATTTCTTAAAACGCCAAAATAATTAACATAATTATTACATATTTACACAACCAAAGATCCTGACTATACAGACATATTAGAGTGCAATGTCAGAAAAGCACTTATATGAAATATAGATAAATCTATGTATCTTGTGAAGTTTGTTAATACTGGTAATAGTTGTGGTGTAGTAGTGTTAATACAAGTGGTTGCTTTTTTAGTAGCAAGAGAATTTCGAGACCGCTACTGTTAGTTCCATAAATAACTGAAATTAGGTAACGTAGACGTATAGTTTTTTTTCACTAACTGTAAAATTTTACATGAGAGATAAGTACGAGCTCTGTCGTAGGTTTGTGAGTAGCGGATTACGGTGAGGGATTTGTTCAAAGTATTTTCACTGGGGGAATGCAGTGGAGAAGCCAGTGGTCATTCTTGCGAGATCCTCTCCTGGGAATTCAGAATCTGTAGGAGAAATGAGTTGATAGAGGAGCAGGAGCGTAAGATCTGTGCCCTTCAGGTGCAGTTACAACGCACAAAGGAGGAACTAGTTAGGTTGAGGAGGGTGAAGGGTGATGGCGAATGGGAACTGGCAGTTGTCAAGAAGGCAGCTAGGAGGAGGAGGAGGTATTCAGAAAGTTATTCTCTGCGTATGTGCAATAGATCTGACCAACTGTCAGAGCTGAGTGGAGAGAATACTCTTCTGGCTGTAGATGTAGGGAACATGCAGCAGTCCTCAGCAGTTAGGAAGCCTAGGTTAGTTGCAAAGTCAAACAGAAAGATGAAGGTATTGCTGCTACGCAGTTCGCACGGTTCAGGTCAGCAGTTGCAGGAAGTGTTGGGGAGCGAGTACCAGGTCACCAGCATTGTGAAGCCAAGTGCAGGGTTGGCTCAGGTAAATGACAGCATAGGCGTGTTATGTAGGAATTGTACAAAGGAGGATCAGGTAGTGATAGTGGGTGGAAAAGGGAACAGTCTTGATAGGGACCGGGATTATTATGTAGGTAGTGAGCTGGTAAAGATAGTTACTCAAACTGGTGGCACTAATGTGCATTTCGTGCAACTGTTCCAGAGTCAGGACCGGCCTCATCTTAACGCGGCTGTTAGGCTGGTTAACATGGGGCTGGAGAGGGCGCTGATTGCATAGGGCATGGGTCACATTTCAGTGGTGCCAGTTGGGTCTATCAGCAGATCAGGTTTCACTAGGCATGGCCTGTACCTCAATGGGGATGGGAAAGGGAGACTAGCGAAGCTTATAGGTGACAATGTAGTGAGTGGTGGTGGGATCACTCATGGAAAAATTTCTGTAGTGGTTGATGTTAGAGGTGCAACTTTTTTAGACTGAAGTCAGCTTATAGGTATACCTGCTTAAAGGAAGTCCCTCTAACTAAGGGCTCATCTTCATAGGATGTCATGTTTCCAAATAGAGAAGGGATTAGCATATTTCATCAAAATATAAGGGGTATTAGAGACAAAGTTAGTGAACTGCTTACAGATGTTGACTCTGAAATTACTGATATGTTGAAGCACCGCTTCAATAATTTGACAATTCTGATGCTTCCTTTACCTGGATACAGATTAGCTGGCTGTTTTTCAAGGAGTTACTTGCAGGTTGGGGGAGTGGCTACGTACATAATAAAACAGTATTCCTTTTGAGTCCATAGTCCTATCACTGAACAGATATTTCAATATGGTGCAGGGGCAGTTGAATTTAATGAAACTAAACTTCTAATTGTTGTTTTTTATAGGTCCCCTAACTATGACTTCAGAGCATTTCTGCTCAAGCTAGAGAGGGCTCTTGTATGACTTTGTAGGAAGTACCAGAAATTAGTTACATGTGGTGACTTCAATATAAATTTTGTGTATGATGGTGCAAGAAAAAGGATGTTGGTATATCTCCTAAATTCATATGATCTGAAGCAGTGTTTTTTCCAACTAGGGAGCAGGGTAACAGTAGCACAGCAATAGACAATATTTTTATTCATTCTTCATTACTAGATAGGCACTCTGTTAGTAAAAGCGTAAATGTCCTTTCAGACCACGATGGACAAATTTTAACACTACAAGGCTATTGTAGTCAAATAAATGTCACATGTAATTACAAACTATGCAGGAAAGATAATCCAACAGCAATAGAGAGTATTTTAAACCTTGTCAAGGTACAAGAGTGGTAGGATGCTTATAGTACCCATAACATCGATGATAAATGTAATGCATTTCTCATGCTCTTTGAAAGTTGCATTCCAGTAGAACGTTCTAAACGGGGTACTAGCAATGAACGTTCTAAACGGGGTACTAGCAATAACGGGGTAGCCTGGGTAGCTGACTGGTGGGATAAGGATATCATCTAGAACAAAATGCGAATTATATCAAAATGTTACAAGTAGTCACAATCAAACTTCAGTAGCCCATTGCAAACAGTACTGTAAGGTGCTTAAAAATGTTATTAAGAAGGCAAAGAGTATGTGGTATGCGAAGAAAATAGCTAATTTACAGGATAAAATAAAAACCATATGGTCAGTTGTGAAGGAAGTGTCTGGTCAGCAGCACAAGGTCGATGATATAAAGTCAGTTCGCAGTAAAAATATTTCTGTTACTGATAAACCAGATATATGTACTGTATTTAACAATCATTTTCTGAGCATTGTTGGCGAATTAAATAAAAATTTAGCTTCGACAGGGAATCATATAACTCTCTTGGCAAATGCCTTTCTTACATTAATGTCTGAAATACTCCTCAGTAACACAAACAAGACGGAGACTGAGTCAATAATTAAATCACTGAAGACTAAGGCCTCCCATGGTTATGATGGAGTGTCCAGCAGAATGTTAAAGCACTGTGCTGCACATATTAGTCCTGTATTTATCCATATTTGTAATTTTTCCTTTAGGAATTGTCAGTTTCCTGAACGATTAAAGTACTCAGTAGGAAAGCCGCTTTATAAAAAGGGAGGAAGGGATCATGTAGGCCTATTTCTATGCCATCAGTGTTTGCTAAAATTATTGTAAAGGCTCTGTATGTAAGGATAATTGATCATTTTATACCACACGATTTGCCATCAAATGTACAGTTCGGCTTTAGACGTCGCTTAACAACTGAAAATGCTATATTCTCTTTTCTCTGCGAGGTTCTGAATGGGTTAAACAAAAGGCTTCGAATTCTAGCCATATTTTTTATTTAACTAAGGCGTTTGATTCTGTTGATCAGAAAATATTGCTCCAGAAGTTGGACCATTACGGAATACGGGGAGTAGCTCACAACTGGTTCACCTCTTAGCAGCAGAGAGCAGAATGTCATTATTCACAATGTTGAGAATGGCTGTGATGTAGGGTCTGAGTGGGGTACATTCAAGTGAGGGGTGCCCCAGGGATCAGTGTTGGGGCGACTCCTGTTCCTTATTTTTATGAGTGATATGCCCTCTAGCATTATGGGCGACTCTAAAAGATTTCAGTTTGCCAATGACACTAGCTTGGTAGTAAAGGATGTTGTGTGCAACACTGCCTCTGTTTCAAATAGTGCAGTTCATGACATAAGTTCATGCCTTGCAGAAAATAATATAACGCTAAATAACAGTAAGACTCCGTTTTTATAATTTCTAAGACGCAATTCAACAAAACATGACTTTTTAATTTCACAAAATGGGCATATGATTAGTGAAACTGAACAGTTCAAATTTCTAGGTGCTCAGATAGATAGTAAACTGTCGTGAAAAGCCCACATTCAGGAAGTTGTTCAAAGGCTTAATGCTGCCATTTTTACTATTCGAACTGTATCTGAAGTGAGTGATCGTTCGACACGAAAATTAGTCTACTTTGCTTATTTTCATTCGCTTATGTTGTATGGTGTTATATTCTGGGGTAACTCTCCCCATTCCAAAGAATATATTTTGCTCAGAAAACGGCGGTTCGGGCAATAAGTGGTGTAAGTCCACGAACCTCTTCTAGACCCCTCTTCACGAGTCTGGGTATTTTGACATTGGCCTCTCAATATATATATTCCTTACTGTCATTTCTTGTTAACAGTATTAGCTTATTCCCAAGAATAAGCAGCTTTGACTCGGTTAATACTCGGCAGAAATCAAACCTGCGTCTCGATCGGACTTCCTTAACTCTTGTGCAGAAATACCACTCGATTTAAAAAATCTTAGCAGTAACCCACGCGCTTTCAAATCGAAACTGAAGAGTTTCATAATGGGTCACTCCTTCTATTCTGTCGAGGAGTTCCTTGAAAAAGTAAGCTGATTCTTGTTGTATTGTTGGTTGTGTTGTGGACTGTTAAGGCAGCCAGTCCACAGGGAAATAGCCGAAAGGGCACGCGTCAACTCACGCCGTCTGGCGTTAAGTCTGGAACAGGATACGTGATGAATGTGATAAAAGAAAGAACGTAGCTACTAGAACACTTAACTTTTATATCGTCCTTTGGTATACAGCATTCTTGATGATACAAGTGAGACTATCTTGAGATACATGCAATGGTACAAATGATTAATGGCGCCTTGCTAGGTCGTAGCCATTAACTTAGCTGAAGGCTATTCTAACTGTCTCTCGGCAAATGAGAGAAAGGCTTCGTCAGTGTAGTCGCTAGCAACGTCGTCGTACAACTGGGGCGAGTGCTAGTCCGTCTCTCGAGACCTGCCTTGTGGTGGCGCTCGGTCTGCGATCACACAGTCGCGACACGCGGGTCCGACATGTACTAATGGACCGCGGCCGATTTAAACTACCACCTACCAAGTGTGGTGTCTGGCGGTGACACCACAGGTTGTGTTTACTTAATCTTATGGATTGACTTTTTTTCGGGTTCATAAGCATTTTATTTTTATCTGTTCGTACTTTTATGTTGTAATTTCATGTACTGACACGTTCCATGACCTTGCAGCTTTGCTCCTGAATTTGGTCCTACGGAACTTGGCGTATAAATAAAATAAAAATAAATATTGATGTTACACACTCCACGACTCTATGATTTTTAATGTGTATCTTCCTCCTCCTGTGCTTCGCTGAAAATTTTCCATCTTATCGTAGCCAATAGATACTTCCTCCTAGGTAGTCTCCTCATTGCTCGTTCCGGTGTGTCAGCCGTATGCTGAACTACGGCGAAAGCTCCTAACACATTGTATTTGCGCCCAGTTGTCGTGGACTCCCCCGTTCTCGTGTGCCGCAAACGTTCTCACTGTGCAAAATTCCCTGAACAGCTTTCCTTTGGTGTCAGACTGACGACTCGTTGCGTGTCTTTAACAAGCTTACACACGTGAGAGGTCGTGGGGGGCTGTTGCGTAATTGAACAGATGCTGGAGAATACCGCGCTCGTTATACTTTTTCCAGGAGGTGCTAAGTTGGCATTGAGTCCCTTCCATCAATCGCCAGCTTTTCACGAAAATATTACTGAAAACAGGAAGAATTCTATGCGTATACCCTGTCCGCTAATCAAATTTCAAGGAAGGTTAGCCCAACGTCAACAAAAGTGTAGGCGGCCCTTTTTGTAACCCAGGTGCATTTCAGTAACTCGCTATGTACCAATCATTCCCATACACTACAGCAAGTAAACATATATGTATGTATGTTTGTATGTACACATGTTGGTCCAAGTTGATGTTTGGAGGCAAGTTCTTAAGAGACCGTACACACTTATTTTATTTACATGTCACAATGTAGAATTTCATTGACTATGTCTCTTGGTTCTATTAATTTCCTAAAGAGCTCTCCTGCTCTCTTAGATTCATAACGTGCCTTCATCTGTTGCACTTTCAACGTCCCTCCTGCTTTTCAAAATATGGGCAGTAGTGCACAAATGTACTACTGTATATGTTACGTAATACACTACTGGCCATTAAAATTGCTACACCAAGAAGAAATGAAGATGATAAACGGGTATTCATTGGACAAACAAATTATACTAGAACTGACATGTGATTACATTTTCACGCAATTTGGGTGCACAGATCCTGAGACATCAGTACCCAGAACTACCACCTCTGGCCGTAATAACGGCCTTGATACGCCTGGGCATTGAGTCAAACACAGCTCGGACGGCGTGTACAGGTACAGCTACCCATGCAGCTTCAACACGATACCACAGTTCATCAAGAGCAGTGAATGGCGTATTATGACGAGCCAGTTGCTCGGCCACCATTGACCAGACGTTTTCAGTTGGTGAGAGATCTGGAGAATGTGCTGGCCAGGGCAGCAGTCGAACATTTTCTGTATCCATAAAGAACTGTACAGGACCTGCAACGTGCGGTCGTGCATTATCCTGCTGAAATGTAGGGGTTCGCAGGGATCGAGTGAAGGGTAGAGCCACGGGCCATAACACATCTGAAAAGTAACGTCCACTGTTCAAAGTGCCGTCAATGCGAACAAGAGGTGACCGAGACGTGTAACCAATGGCACCCCATACCATCACGCCGAGTGATACGCCAGCATGGCGATGACGAATACACGCTTCCAATGTGCGTTCACCGCGATGTCGCCAAACACGGATGCGAACATCATGATGCTGTAATCAGAACCATCATTCATCCGAAAAAATGACGTTTTGCCATTCGTGCATCCAGGTTCGTTGTTGAGTACACCATCGCAGGCGCTCCTGTCTGTTCAAAAAATGGTTCAAATGGCTCTGAGCACTATGGGACTCAACTGATGTGGTCATCAGTCCCCTAGAACTTAGAACTACTTAAACCTAACTAACCTAAGGACATCACACACATCCATGCCCGAGGCAGGATTCGAGCCTGCGACCGTAGCAGTCGCACGGTTCCGGACTGCGCGCCTAGAACCGCGAGACCACCGCGGCCGGCGCTCCTGTCTGTGATGCAGCGTCAAGGGTTACCGCAGCCATGGTCTCCGAGCTGATAGTCTGTGCTGCTGCAAACGTCGTCGAACTGTTCGTGTAGATGGTTGTTGTCTTGCAAACGTTCCCATATGTTGACTCAGGGATCGAGACATGGCTGCACGACCCGTTACAGCTATGCGGGTAAGATGCCTGTCATCTCGACTGCTAGTGATACGAGGCCGTTGGGATCCAGTACGGTTTTCCGTATTACCCTCTTGAACCCACCGATTTCATATTCTGCTAACAGTCATTGGATCTCGATCAACGCGAGCAGCAATGTCGCAATACGATAAACCGCAATCGCGATAGTCTACAATCCGACCTTTATCAAAGTCGGAAACGTGACGGTACGCATTTTTCTTCCTTACACGAGGCATCATATTAACGTTTCACCAAGCAACAGCGGTAAAGTGCTGTCTGTGTATGAGAAATCGGTTTGAAACTTTCCTCATGTCAGCACGTTGTAGGTGTCGCCATCGGCACCAACCTTGTGTGAATGCTGTGTAAAGCTAATGATATGTATATCACAGCATCTTCTTCCTGTCGGTTAAATTTCGCGCCTGTAGCACGTCATCTTCGTGTTGTAGCAATTTTAATGGACAGTAGTTTTTGAAGACGAAGGAGGTTATAATGAAGTTCGAAAAATGAGGGGCCGTTGTTCAGTAATGATGAAAAACAAAAGAGATATTTCGACTGGAACTCAAGAACAGTCTAATTCTGGGATGTATGTATCTACCGAGAAATGACGAAACCATGCAAGACGGGTAACACTACTTTTGTTAGTTCAAGAACTGATGACAGCGAATTCTGTAGACCAAACTCATAGAAGAAAATACGAATTTAGGAAAAAGGGCCGAGACTACGAGACCAGTGATATCAGATTCACCAAATGTTCTGGTTTCTTGTTACCAATGCGTGGCTTCCTCTGTGCTCACACATAACCTTGGAGTGTTAAGATGTCTGGCAGGTTTACGGCGTACCGTTTCCCCTTTAAAATGCATTCGACTTACAAGGCGATTAGTGGAGATGAATATTCATGAGGGAGAAGCGAGCGAGAAAGGAATTTACAGGCGAGTAAGGTAATGAAAAAGTAAAGCCATCTGCCCAGTGCAGCCCCAGATGGAAAACATAAAAGAGTTCCTTAATACCTGGATAAGCCAAATGATTACCGCATCTCGTCACGGAAATATTACACGGTTTCATCTGCTTGAGTGCACAGAACCATTTCCGATTGCATTTTCGGGGAAAAAGCCTGCTTATAAAAGCCTTGAGACCCCCTTCTACAAACTCATGTGACAAGTTTAGAACAAACGTTTTCGTGAAATAACGCAGGGATTCGGCCGTCATGCTACTGGTATAACAGCAGTCGCCCGATTAACGTTACACACCTCAGAGTTTAAAGTCAAGCGTTGACGTTGTTTCCAGTTTATTCTGAACGTTTGCAGCAAAGTATGGTGCACGTGAGTTTGAAAAAAAAGTCGAGATCTAGAGGAAGCAGAGTCATCTCATGCAGAGCATTTAGAGAGCTAAGGGTCATCAAATCCGTCATTCTTATGTATTCTGCCGTTCCTTAGGTGCTTCTATCTTATTATTATTATTATTATCTCCTCAGAATGTGATCCATCTACGCAACTGTATGAAAGACTGTTTTTATAACGCTTCCTTTCAATTATTAACTATCCTCAGCACCCATTAAGACATATTTGTTGTATGTGCACAAAAAGTGTATTGTGTTTCTAGATATGTTACTATGTTACTATATTAAACTTTTTCCTTTGGTCTCTCGTGGAGCGCAAGTTTCTAAAAGTTAAATTAGAGTTTGGTTGCACTTACTATTCTTTGAGATGCTGTTATCAGAAACATGTCGCCGTGGATAAAATGTATCTCGCTATCCTGCGTGTACCAGGACGTCCAATTTTCAGCATTTACTGACATATTTCATTTAAACACTTCACTTTCTGAGTGTATTTTTCTTAAACCTGTGCTAACTGAGATTATTCACTGTTATGTTGCTACGTGTCAGTGTGTGTTGTTCAGTCGTCTTTTGTTTGAGGTGCAGTATCTATATGATGTCAGATATGTGTTTGTTTGTTAGGTAGCTGTTTCTGTTATAGTGTGTGGGTGGGAGATGCTTTGGCAAGGGGAATTCTAGTGAACGAAATCACAAATATTGGTTTTTTTCTGCAATATGTAAGGGGAATCGTTGGTAGGAAGACTGAATAAGTTACAATTTAGTCTGATTTACGTTCTACATCATGATTTGTTACTGTTGTTGTGGTTAATACGTTCAGTGAGTTGTTACTTCTATTAATGCGGCCATTTATTACTTTTATCTTTGTTGGAAGGCCTCTGTACATGAGCCTCTGAGAACCAAAGTCGACTATGTAAAAAAAACTGTAGTTTTTAAGTTATACTACTCAGTTCACTCACAATGAACGGAAATTTCTTCTGGAGAAGTCGAACAACGATAGCTCCTACCGGAGCCACTTGAGAGCTCCAAATGCATTACTCCTCTTACGCCAGAGTGAAGTCCATCCGCAGTAATAGAGGTACAAGTCAAACAGCAAGGCCACTTGGTCGTGTTATTCTGTGTTGTTTTGCGTGTTTATTTACGCTCTAAAATCAAAGGGGCACTATAACAGTGCTAGTAAGTATCAGCATTGTTTTCTTTCTTCAGATTTCTAATATCCAGATGTTATTTAAGCAGAAACTGTCGTTATCAGGGTAGTTTGCACTACATATTGAAGTCTAGGCTAAAGACTACACACATAAAGCAGTGATGTCTCACACGAAATACATAACCCATAAAACTTATCCCTCTCAACATTGTTGACGACCTGTCACCGAGGCAAAAAGGGAAGATGTGATGACACTTCTCCCACACATCCCTCTGCTTGCTTCAACTAACTGACAACTGCATGTTCGGATCAGCAATCTGGACTTGGACATGTTGACACTTTCGCAAAAGAAGATGACAGGGTAGTGGAATCGAGTAAACAGGCGTACACCATTATAAAACCTCTTGAAATATCAGCATTAAGAAATTTCGCCACTTAGAAACGACAATTTTTTTTCAATCCGTAGATCAACGCACTGTTGAACTATTACACATACTCAGTAGGTCGCATTCTAGTAATTAATAGCAATAATGCAATTATTTTAACTCAGTTTGTGAAAAATAAGTGCATAATGAGACTAATGAGTGCAGACTGACATTTATCATATCACATCATGTTTATGGATTATAAATAAATAGCAATTATGGAGATTAAAAGACAACGTACTCCTCCTCAGATATTCAACTTCCCAAAACGTTTATAAGAACTCTCGATTTATACCACTTTACCTTTCACTACAAATAAATTTCTGATTGGAAAAATGGTACTTCAACTTTCAGGGAATACAAAAAGGAATTTAATGTAGAAATAACTAAAATATCTGTAGTAAACGTAATTAAATATCTCATTTGTACATTTCATTAAATGAAACACGAATTGTTGCAGAGTACGAATTTACATTAAACGAAACGCAAAACCTGTCATTTCTCAGAAGTGGGAAAAATTGAGTTATACCACTTTGGCTCTCAGCGGCTCATATCAAATTGCAGTCTTCGGAATTTCTGTCGAGTTCGTTCATTCTAGTAATTTTCATATCTTGTTCCATGTTAGATGGTTCATCCACACGTTTTATTCGGTGCTCAGCAAATGTAGAATGGCTGTTTCCACACTTACAGCTTCTTATTTCTTCCTTGTATTTGCATGTAATATTTCTGTTTGTCAGATACTCTGATTTGTAAACTTGACATTCTATATGTAATACAGTAACATATCTAGGACATTACATAACCCACTTATTATATACAATGAAATGGGAAAAGTCATGTGACAGTGATATGCACATATACAGACGGCGCTGGCACTGCGTACGCAAGGTATAAAAGGGCAGTGCGTTGGCAGAGCTATAACTGGTACTCAGGTGATTCATGTGAAAAGTTTTCTGACGTTTTATGGCCTCACAACGGTAATTAACAGGCTTTAAACGCTCAATGGTAGTTGGAGCTAGACGCATGGGACGCTCAAAGAGCAGCGACGTTTGCGTATAGTAGCCAGTGGTAACAGACAAGAAACACTGTGTGAAATAACCGTATAAATCAATGTGGGACGTAGACGAACGTAACCGTTAAGACAATGAGGCAAAATTTGATGTTAATGGGCTATAGCAGCAGACGAGCGATGCGAGTGCCATTGCTAACAGCACGACATCGATTGTAGCTCCTCTCCTGGGCTCGTGGCCATACTGGTTGGACTCTAGACGACTAGAAGACGATGGTCTGCTTGGATGAGTGCCGATTTCACTTGGTAAGAGCTGATAGTAGGGTTCGAGTTTGGCGCAGATCACACGAAGCCATGGACCCAAGTTGTCACTGTTCAGGCTTGTGGTGGCTCCATAATAGTGTCTAAGTACTGGAAATTTGGTGCGAGAAGTCGGATGATTGTGTTGGTGCGTTCATACACATCATGTAATCAAAGAGGGGATCATGTGGGATGGTGAATGTGTCTCCTAAGTAGGACCCAAAGTGATTGGCTTTGGCGATGTCGTGTGTAAGTGGTCTGTTGCTATGTGGGATGGTATAGATCGAAGTGGGGTTGTTTCCAGAGAGTCTATAGAATGCTTTCCGATACTTTGTAGAGTTTATAGATTTTTCGAACTGTTTAGTGTACGTCATGCGCCACTCCCAATGTCGTTTGGCTTGTAAGTAATTGCGAATGTTTGACTGGAGCTGTCGGTGGCATGTGAGCGTGTCTCCGTCACAAGTACAAAGGAATTCTCTGTATGTACAACGCAGTTCTTGTAGGAGGGCAAGAGGATGTGGAGGAAGAGTAGGACAGTCGTAGTACAGAGTCTGGAGTGGAACGTGGTTGGAAATGGCATCCGAGTTGGTGTGTTGTAAGAAGTCAGCCTCACTTTGGATGTCACCAGGATTTTGAAGGTTGGAATCATGGCTTTCGATAACGGTATGAATTTGGGCACAGTATGCATTCCAGTCTGCACGGGAATAATGATGGGTACGTCTGCGTGGATGATTAGGAGTGATGTGAGTTGGATTGGGTACATGGCATGAGATCTGGAGGACAGGCAGGCTATCACTCCCAGTTGGACTCCTACTGTAGTGCACCACCAGATGTTGGGGGAGACAGTAATGTCATCAGGGGTGGTACCTGCGTCAGGAGGTGTGTGGACAGGGAGATAGATACCATGGCTACTGAGGATTTTGGTAATCTGACGCCACCAGAGTTTTTCGCCGGGAGTGCAGGAGTGAAGGTTAAGGTCGTCTGCAATTATTTATTAGTTAAACGTTTGGTGTACATGGGTCAGGAAATCGTAAGGGATGGGATTGTTAGGGAGGATGTAAATAGTGGCAAGGGCAAATGAGAGTTTTGGGAGAAAGATAGTGAGGCTGGTGTGCTCAGTTGGATCACTGAGGAGCGGTTGGGGAGCAGAGGGGTATTTCGGAGATGAGTGATGGCCACTCTACCACAGGCAACGAGAAGGGATTATCAACTGTAAGGAGACATGCAGATAGAATGGCGAGGTTGGAGAAAGGTTTCATTGAGGAAGAGGGCATGGACTTCATGTTGATGGAGGGTATGAATAAGAAGATGTTGATTAGAGCAGAGGAATCGGGTATTTTGGTAGAGGATATTGTATATCTGCTGCGCTATTTTCAGCAAACCAATGAGTTTTAAGAGTGAGTTAGACTAGTGTATATAGACGATCGAAAATGAAATGGGCTTGGTTTTTGGAATATGTGACATAGGTACTTAGATGGGAAGGCAATGGCCTTTCCGCAGTGGATACAGCGGTTCCCTTCGAATCACCGAAGTTAAGCATTTTAGGGCGTGGACGGCACTTGGATGGGTGACCATCCGGGCCGCCATGCGCTGTTGCCATTTTTCGGGGCGCACTCCGCCTCATGATGCCAATTGAGGAGCTAGTCGATCGGATAGTAGCGGCTCCAGTCAAAGAAAAGCATCGTAATAACCGGGAGAGCGGTGTGCTGACCACAAGTCCCTCCTACCTGCATCCTCAGTGAGGATGACACGGCGGTCGGATGGTCCCAGTGGGCCACATCTGGCCTGATGTCGGAGTGTGCATTTTTTTACTGAGATGGAAGATAGTGCAGTGGCGAGGGTTGTAGGTTGTGGGGTCTTCCAAAAGGATGTATGTTTGGCAGGATTAATGTTATGAAATTGGTTATATCTTCAACGGTGGGTGGAGGATGAAGGAGCTGTTTGTGTGGAACGGTTGATCAACTGTGCCTATTGGGACGGTGAGTTCAGGCTTTCGGGGAGAGGGCTTGGATTTGCCTTTGTGGGAGTAGATGGAGTAGGTGGGGTGGGGTTGGTCGCAGGTATTGCAGGTAGATGGGAAGTTTAGGTTCGGACATTGTCTGTGAAGATGGTTTCTCTTGCATTGAGGGCAGGTGGATGAGTTCCTGCAATATTCCTCCACGGCGGTACTGCGCCTACGGATCAAAGATGCTTGTTGGTGGCAAAGAGGTGCACTTATACCTGCAGTGAAAGCGTTCAGACATTCAGTTCGCTTATAGACGTATGTTCGGCGGCTGTAAGACACTGAAAACATCTCTGCAATTTAATTACACCAAAGGCCAAATTTCATATCTTATCCAAATTAAAACCGTTATCTCTATTTATTAGGTTATTGGCTGACATAATTTCTATGGCTTCCTTGGAAATAGAATCTCAAAAGGTGGAGGTGGATGTTGAAATCTTCACGTCACTTTAGTTCTTCGAATGACCCGTATCTATACAATGTTCCGCCACAGCTGACTTGTCTGGCTGTAGTAAATGTGTGTATCTTCGGTGTTCCATGCACATTACCAACGCGTACTAATCTGTATTTACATGCCAACAGCTGACATCACCCATCACAAACCATAGGTGTCTTTAAGGCCTTAGTGCAGGGGCACATTGTATATCCGATAGTAATATTTTGCAAGTTGAGCTCACACATATCAAGACCATTTTTAAAGCGAATGGATATTCTCAGAAACAAATTCACAGAGCATTCAATGTGAATCTTGGACTGTAAGTGCGTGATCTGAAAGAAGAAAGTAATATCTTTGGCTCAAGAGCGTTTTCGCTTTATGTAGGTTCTCTTTCCTCGAAGTTAAGCCGCATTCTCGAGAAACACCGCGTTAAGGTGAACTTCCGGCCTCCTATGAAGATTGCAGTCTTGCTCAGTTTTGTGAAGGATGGTTTATTGCTTCGTAAGGCGGATGTATATCAGATTCCTTACGTAAATTGTGATATGTCACATATAGGTCATACAATACTCACCGTTCTTGACAGATGCGTGCAGCACCAAAAATACAGACGCTTGCTACGACCAGGCAAGTCAGCTGTGGTAGAGCATTGTTTGTATAGATACGGGTCATTCGATAAACTAAAGTGACGTGAAGATTTTAGCATCCACCTCTCCATTTTGGGATTCTATTTTCAAGGAATCCGTAGAAATCAGATTACCGATAAATAGAGATAATGGTTTTAATTTGATTAGGGTATGGAATCTGGCTCTTGGTGTAATTAAATTGCAGGGAAGTCGTCAAGGTGTTACCGTCGCCGAACACACATCGATAAGAGACTCGAACGCTTTGACCACAAGTGGCCCTCTTTGTCTCCGACCAGCATCTGACCAGCATGCGCAGTACCCCCGTGAAGGAATATATAAGGCCGTGCGGTTTTATATAGACTTTGCTTATATGTCTGGTTCGGAATAATGCTACGTATTGTAGTGCAAAGACTTTGACGTGTGTCATAATGCAAATAATTGACAAAATGTACGAATCCCAGACACAGAGATAATTCGTAGTAAGTGTTCCGTTTTATGATTACGTTCCCTATTTTTAAATGGTGCAGTGTTCTGTTAGCCACTTCTAAAGCCTGTTCGCTCTTTTGCCTTCTCTAAGTGATTGTTGAAATTCCACATAAATGTCCATTAGATAGAGGAAACTTAAAGGTTTATAAGTGTTTTTATTTCTTGTCCGTCTCCTCTCTTTTGAACTGCATCAAGTCCTCTATCTTTGTGGTTTTTGGGAAACTCTCTTACGCAGCAGACAGTCAGTAAAACTTTCTTCACGTCCCTCTGTATTGTATTCCCTCCAGCATTAGCCATTTACATATAAACACAACATTCACCTTGTGTCATTGCTTTCGTCGTACGACGAATGCCTTTACCCATTTTTTTGTAATAAAACACAAGCCCTCCGGAATAATTACGGCTGTAGCTTCCCCTTGCTTTCAGCCGTTTGCAGTACCAGCACAGCAAGGCCGTTTTGGTTATTGTTACAGGGCCAGATCAGTAAATCATCCAGACTGTTGCCCCTGCAACTACTGAAAAGGCTGCTGCTCCTCTTCAGGAAACACACGTTTGTCTGGCCTCTCAATATATACCCCTCCGTTTTCGTTGCACCTACGGTACGACTATCTGTATCGCTGAGGCACGCAAGCATCCCCACCAACGGCAAGGTCCATGGTTCATGTATGATTAAATGATGATGGCGTCCTCTTTGGTAAAATATTCCGGAGGTAAAATAGTCCCCCATTCGGATCTCCGGGCGGGGACTACTCAGGAGGACGTCGTTATCAGGAGAAAGAAAACTGGCGTTCTAAAGATCGAAGCGTCGAATGTCAGATCCCTTAATCGGGCAGGTAGGTTAGAAAATTTAAAAAGGGAAATGGATAGGTTAAAGTTAGATATAGTGGGAATTAGTGAAGTTCGGTGGCAGGAGGAACAAGACTTTTGGTCAGGTGAATACAGGGTTATAAATACAAAATCAAATAGGGGTAATGCAGCAGTAGGTTTAATAATGAATAAAAAAAGGGAGTGCGGGTAAGCTACTACAAACAGCATAGTGAACGCATTATTGTGGCCAAGATAGACACGAAGCCCATGCCTACCACAGTAGTACAAGTTCATATGCCAACTAGCTCTGCAGATGACGAAGAAATTGAAGAAATGTATGATGAAATAAAAGAAATTATTCAGATAGTGAAGGGAGACGAAAATTTAATAGTCATGGGTGACTGGAATTCGGTAGTAGGAAAAGGGAGAGAAGGAAACGTAGTAGGTGAGTATGGATTGGGGGGAAGAAATGAAAGAGGAAGCCGCGTGGTAGAATTTTGCACAGAGCACAACTTAATCATAGCTAACACTTGGTTCAAGAATCATAAAAGAAGGTTGTATACAGCCTGGAGATACTGACAGGTTTCAGATAGATTATACAATGGTAAGAAATCCTTGGATAACAGAAGAAATATTGAATTTAATTGATGAAAGGAGAAAATATAAAAATGCAGTAAATGAAGTAGGCAAAAAGGAATAGAAACGTCTCAAAAATGAGATCGACAGGAAGTGCAAAGTGGCTAAGCAGGGATGGCTAGAGGACAAATGTAAGGATGTAGAGGCTTATCTCACCAGGGGTAAGATAGATACTGCCTACAGAAAAATTAAAGAGACCTTTGGAGAAAAGAGTAACACTTGTACGAATATCAAGAGCTCAGATGGAAACCCAGTTCTAAGCAAAGAACGGAAAGCAGAAAGGTGGAAGGAGTATACAGGGTGAGTCACCTAACGTTACCGCTGGATATATTTCGTAAACCAAATCAAATACTGACGAACCGATTCCACAGACCGAACGTGAGGAGAGGGGCTAGTGTAATTGTTTAATGCAAACCATACAAAAATACAACGGCACTGATTACGTATTTGTTTATAAGTTAAGATGTGCTAACAAAACTAACGGGAATCCATTTTAAAAAACGTAGGTTTGTGTTAAAAAACATACTTCCGTGCATTTTTGTATGGTTTGTATTAACCAATTACACTAGCCCCTCTCCTCACGTTCGGTCTGTGGAATCGATTCGTCAGTATTTGAAGTGGTTTACGAAACATATCCAGCGGTAATGTTAGGTGACTCACCCTGTATAGAGGGTCTATACTAGGGCGATGTACTTGAGGACAATATTATGGAAATGAAAGAGGATGTAGATGAAGATGAAATGGGAGATATGATACTGCGTGAAGAGTTTGACAGAGCACTGAAAGACCTAAGTCGAAACAAGGCCCCGGGAGTAGACAACATTCCATTAGAACTACTGATAGCCTTGGGAGAGCCAGTCCTGACACAACTCTACCATCTGGTGAGCAAGATATATGAGACAGGCGAAATACCCTCAGACTTCAAGAAGAATATAATAATTCCAATCCCAAAGAAAGCAGGTGTTGACAGATGCGAAAATTACCGAACTATCAGTTAGTAAGTCACGGCTGCAAAATACTAACGGGAATTCTTTGCACACGAATGGAAAAACTAGTAGAAGCCGACCTCGGGGAAGATCAGTTTGGCTTCCGTAGAAATATTGGAACACGTGAGGCAATACTGACCCTACGACTTATCTTAGAAGCCAGATTAAGGAAAGGCAAACCTACGTTTCTAGCATTTGTAGACTTAGAGAAAGCTTTTGACAATGTTGACTGGAATACTCTCTTTCAAATTCTGAAGGTGGCAGGAGTAAAATACAGGGAACGAAAGGCTATTTACAATTTGTACAGAAACCAGATGGCAGTTATAAGAGTCGAGGGACACGAAAGGGAAGCAGTGGTTGGGAAGGGAGTGAGACAGGGTTGTAGTCTCTCCCCGATGTTATTCAATCTGTATATTGAGCAAGCAGTGAAGGAAACGAAAGGAAAATTTGGAGTAGGTATTAAAATCCATGGAGAAGAAATAAAAAATTTTGAGGTTCGTCGATGACATTCTAATTCTGTCAACGACAGCAAAGGAGCTGGAAGAGCAGTTGAACGGAATGGACAGTGTCTTGAAAGGAGGATATAAGATGAACATCAATAAGAGGATAATGGAATGTAGTCGAATTAAGTCGGGTGATGCTGAGGGAATTAGATTAGGAAATGAGAAACTTAAAGTAGTAAAGGAGTTTTGCTATTTGGGGAGCAAAATAACTGATGACGGTCGAAGTAGAGAGGATATAAAATGTAGACTGGCATTGGCAAGGAAAGTGTTTCTGAAGAAGAGAAATTTGTTAACATCAAGTATAGGTTTAAGTGTCAGGAAGTCGTTTCTGAAAGTATTTGTATGGAGTGTAGCCATGTATGGAAGTGAAACATGGACGATAAATAGTTTGGACAAGAAGAGAATAGAGGCTTTTGAAATGTGGTGCTACAGAAGAATGCTGAAGATTAGATGGGTAGATCACATAACTGATGAGGAGCTATTGGATAGGATTGGGGAGAAGAGAAATTTGTGGCACAACTTGACTAGAAGGAGGGATCGGTTGGTAGGACATGTTCTGAGGCATCAAGGGATCGCCAATTTAGTATTGGAGAGCAGCGTGGAGGGTAGAAATCGTAGAGGGAGACCAAGAGATGAATATACTAAGCAGATTCAGAAGGATGTAGCTTGCAGTAGTTACTGGGCGATGAAGAAGCTCGCACAGGATAGAGTAGCATGGAGAGCTGCATCAAACCAAGTCTCAGGACTGAAGACCACAACAACAACAACAAAACACAAGCTGTTAACTTTTTGTCTTTGTACAATAAAAATAAAAAAAATGTTTTGCAGCTGCGTGCATGGTTTGTTACAACAAGCTGTTAATAGTTTTTTTTATAAAAAAATAAGGAAGTTTTTTAGCTGCTGTGTGGTTTGTTATAGCAAAATGACTTTTATGAAAGAAATGAAGAACGATGTTTACGGGGCTTTACATACTTCCTCTGGAATTACTTCTTGAACTGTATTACGTTCAAGCGTCTTTGATTCATTTCCAGTACGTTTCCTTGTATTGTGAGTCACTGTACAGTCTTATCTGATAGAACCACCCCAGTGTAAGTGTATGTTTTATTTTCTACAAGCCCTTCTTGATTTTGTGTGGTGTTGTTGTTGAAATACCATCACCTGCTGTGCATGGCGCTGCTGCCAATGTGACGCTCCTTCGCGGCTGTTTTCGCAAGCTGTTGCGTGCTGCTGGCGGAAACCACGTCTTCTCTCGAGTAACGTGGGATCTATAGTCAGGTTTCATTCAACTCTCTCAGATACACACAAATTATCCACTCCATAAATATGGAACTTGGATCAAAGGGATCTGGAAGAGCTACACTATGTGTTAATATTACTTTTATGCGTGGCAACAAATTATTGAGACGATAAACGGACAGTTTACGAAAATGCCTTTTCTGGTGAGGTTATCGAATTTTTGACCTATGGGAAACATTTTTTTTTTTTTTTTTTGTGGACGTTAGATGAAAGAATTTACCGAAAAGTATTAAGAATACTTCAAATTCTCATCTACTCGAAACCGGAACTCTCTGAGTTTTCTAACACGAAGTAATGTCAATAAAATACGATGCACAATGGTCAGCTCGCGCTGCAGTTATTAAGGCTTCTAATTAACCGTTATTGAGTTATCTGAACAACCTCCTTATTTTTGTAGCATAGCAAAATATAAGATTTATGTGTGACGTCCCGCCAGTATTGGGAGAAAAGACAAAAGCGATAGAAACACAATATTTTAGTACTGCAGCTATTATATTGTGTGATATAGGCCGATTCTTGATACGAACTTCATTTGGAGTTAGTTGCTGTAAAGGCCGTCTTACGTAAAATGTCAAAACTTATGAACACATAATTATGTAATGTAGCTATTTAGCATTGTAGATGCGCAATTCAAACATGCAGGTAAACTTTCCTATGCAGTACTTCATTCCTTTGGTGAGAATGTAAAACCTCCACTGACATCACTTTCGTCGCTGTGACATGTGCTTCAACTGTCATTATAACTGTCGCTGTTGTCACTTAGTGAAATGAAAAACTGTGTGCGACTAACTTAAAAGAAAGAAAAAGAAATATAATTTCTTATCGGTGACTAGTAATATGCCGAGTGCCGGATTTTCCTTTCTGCGATAATAATCATAAACATGCCGACGAATCGCGTCCTCAGAAAATGAATCTCTATTGGTAATCCTCTTATCTATGTAATGTTTTTTTCTCCAATAGTTGCAAACTTCGATGTTATTCCAGCTTCATTTTATTTCACGAATATTTCCTTGCCATCTTCAGAGCTGTAATATTGTTGATGTGTAGTGCTACAGCAGTTCTATCGATTGCATTTTTTAACGGAGAGCAGCGGGCCGCCATTAAGTTTTTCAGTCTCAGAGTAGCCACGTAACGAGCAAGACATTATCTCGACTCACCTCGTACATCAATCCGCCACAGGCAGCCTCTTGCTGTTGTGATACAGTAACTTTTCCCCGTTGCGTGGGCGAGGCGTGAGGTCACGTATGTACAGGTTTTTGTTACAGGCTTTCCACAATGCCGTCATGAGCTGCGTACTATTAAGTATTCTTTCGTGTAGCTAAAGTCCGTCAGGAATTTGGTCCTGTTGTTTGATCGTGGTTACTCATTCATCGAGTGTTGGTACCATCGGATTGTGTTCATACTTTCTACCACCTGTAGTGAGAGCGGTTTCTTGTAAGGACCGGCCGGCTGCCGTCCCTCTAGTTTTCGGTGAATGTAGTGTGTGTTTTGTGTTCCTAATATGTCATGAGTCAAGTGTTCTGAAACGCTTTGGCTGCAATGGGATTGGTTCAGCTAACGACGTGTGGTTTCTGATTAGGAATACGTGTTATTTGTTTGGCGTGGGAAACTCGTGTAGGAATGCTTTTTCTTTTACCTCGGTGTCATATTTTGCACTGGTGAGCGTGTGGGTTGCCTAGATACTTTGGCACCACAGCTTGTGCCATAGTACTGATCGCTTGCCGAGGTCTCCGGGGAGACATACTATTCCTAAAAGCGTATTTGCGTTTCCCATGTGTGCGAAACACTTGGAGGCTTACTCCTCGAAAGTTAGTTACCGAGGCTTAATACTGTCGTCTGTACACTGAGATCGGAGTTTCGCAATCCGATTGAAATACTGTATTCGATTTCCGTAATTGTTGTTGCAGCATTAGCCTACTGAGTTCGATCACGTGCCATGTAATTGACTCAGTGTTAGATCCTATGCAGTGTGCGCCTGGAAGTGAAAGTGTTTTCGAATTTTGTCTCCATTGTCGCATTGTTTGGTGACGTACAGTGAGGTGACAAAATCCATGGGATAGCGAAATGGATACACAGGGTGGTCATAAAACGTCTGAAATGCTTGTAGGGACATTGCAGAGCAAGTTGTACTGACATATAAATGTTAAGAAAAAATTACAATACATTGCGCCGTTTCCGCGTTATTTAGCACTCAAATTAGACAATCGAGGGGTCACTCGCTCATATTCAAGCGGTCTGCCACGGGCGGTATTGCCCAACGAGTGCTTTGTTTGGTTAGCTGACACGTGAATTTGCCCTCGACGATCTGATTGGCTAATGTCAATGCTAACTCGGAAACGGCGCAACGTCTCGATTTTTTTCCCTTGACATATATGTCTCAGTACAACTTGCCTCCAACATCCCTACAAGCGTTCCAGACATTTTCTGACCACACTATACACAGATGGCGGTATTACCGCGTAACCGCGTGAGCAAGGTACAAAAGGGCAGCGGTGTGGCGGAACTGTCATTTGTACTCAAATTATTCACGTGAAAAGGTGTCCGATGTGATAATAGCCGCAAACGGGAATTATCAATTTTTGAACGCAGAATGGTAGTTGGAGTCAGTCGCATGGGACATTCCTTACTGGAAATCGTTAGGGAATTCAATATTCCGAGAAGGACAGTGTCAGGATTGTGCCAAGAATACCAAATTTCAGCCATTACCTCTCACCACGGACAATGCTGTTGCCGACGGCCATCATTTAACGACCGGAGCAGGGGCGTTCGCGTACTGTTGTCGGTGGTAACAGACAATCAACATTCCCTGAAACAACCGCAGAGATCAAAGTGAGATGTATGATGAACGTGTCCGTTAGGGCAGTGAAGCAAAATTTGGCGTTAACGAGCTACGGCAGCAGACGACCAACGTGACTGTCTTTCTTAAAAGCACGACATCAGCTGCAGCGCCTCTCCTGGGCCCTTGACCATTTCGGTTGGACCCTGGACGACTGGAAAACAGTAGCCTCGTCAGATGAGTCCCAGTTTCAGTTGGTAAGAGCTTATGGTAGGGTTCGAGTGTGGTGCAGACCACAAGAGCCATGCATCCAAGCTGTCAATAGATTGGTGGTGGCTCCGTAATGGTGTGGGCTCTGTTTACATGGAATGAACTGGGTCCTCCGGTCCAGCTGAACTGGAAATGGTTTTATCCGGCTACTTGGAGACCATTTTCAGCCATTCATGGACTTCACGTTCCGAAACAACGATGTAAGTTAGATGGAAGACAAAGCGCCATATTATGGGCCACAATTATTCACGATTGGTGTCAGGAACATTCTGGACATTTCGAGCGATTGATTTGACCGCCAAGATCGCCCGACATGAAGACCATCGAACATTTATGGGGAATAACCCATGGTCAGTTCGTGCCCAAAATCTTGCACCGACAACACTTCCGCAATTATGGGCAGCTATAATGGCAGCACGGCTTAATATTTCCACAGGGGACTTTCAACGACTTGTTGAGTCGATGTCGCATCGAGCTGCTGCACCGTGCTGGGCAAAAGAAGGTTCTACGTGATATTAGGAAGTATTCCCCTGCTTTTGTCACCTCAATATATTTTGAAAAGTGAAGGTACTGGTAGAGCATCGGTCATGTTCTATGAGCATCAAGTTAGGGACTTCCTTCCTGCGGCAGACACCGACAAACTGTTGTTAGCGTGGGACTGTAGTGAGTTTGCTGGGCGTATATTTTCCTAACCTGTCACGAATCGCAAGTTCGGGAATCTGATATAGCTCCATTGTGATTGGTTCTACTCAGACGTGTGGTGGATGATTAGGCACACATGCATCGTGGGTGTCTTGGTAATCGTATAGTTCGTCTATCTAGCTGATGTGTTTTGATGTGGTATCCGTTAGATGATCACTATGGTATTGTTCGATAACAAGTGGGTTACGACAGCCATGTTCTACACAGTACTGAATTTCACTGGCTACGTTTTATTAGTTTCTTCTGGTGTTGTTGGTTGTTTCGTTGTTGGACAAACGTGCTCAGTTGCGTTGTAGCCTTGTGTTGTTACGCTTGCTAGGCTTGATTAACACGTTCGTAACGCGAGCAAGACGAATATATGAGTCGCAGCACTTCATTCACAAGATGGAAAGACAATCGCGTACTTCACCAGTTGTATAAGAAGCGTCACAGAATCAAACACTGGGCGAAGTGAAACATCGGAAAAAGAAATGTCGAATATGGCATTTCCGCCTCAAATTCCCAGAGTGATGGTCAGAATCGGCCGGAAGACTGTTTATAAACTGACTAAGAAGATCAAAGAGTTTCTCAGATCGGCATGGGAGGAAAGAGACAGATTTGCAGTGGCGAAAAGGTACCTTATACCATATACATGTGGAAAAGTCTATGTTGGAATGACTGGTCGATCAATCAACACCAAGATCACAGAACATAAGCGGCATTGCAAGCTGCAGCAGGTAGAGAAATTGGCCGTGGCGGAACACGCGTTGTCTGAGACCAGCCACATAGTGAAATTCGCCGACTTGCTTTAGAGAAGAGCTATTATACACGCTTGTTCAGGGAAGTTATAGAAATGCACAAACATGACAGTAGCTTCAACAAGAAAGAAGAAAGCCTCAGGGTGAACGGATTCTTGATTCCAGTGTGGCAGTCAACCACCGTTGCAGATAGCAAGGGGAAAGCCGCAGGGGAAGTGACCACGGAAATGTCCTTGGACGTTAGCGTGCCAGGTGCACGTAATCTGTGGCCACGAGCTCGACTCCAGTCCGCCATCAGCGATGAAAGATGAAGCTTTGACAACGCAATTCACTCGTGCTGGTGAAACGTCAGAAAAATTATCAAACAAAGTCGGCCGAAGAACCCAAGATAGAGTACATTGTACTAAATTGTGCCCTTGTGTCGTGTTAGGAACAACGGATATGTGTTCATGGTCGTGGTCGTTCACTTATCTCAGTCGCTCTCTCGAGCTCTCATCTGCAGAGTCCTACATCAAGAACTGTTCTAAATCTTTAGTGATAAATTACTCTAGAGCGTTTGTTATTACTAAAGCAACTGCCGTATGCTGAGATTTACTTTTGGTGTTGATCAGGCAGATGCTTCTTTGCTTGTTTGGTAAGGCTAGTGCCTCTTTATTTATGAAGAGGTGAAGTCCCAGTTCTAAATTGAAAATCTAATAGTATGTAGGAAATTCAGCCGAGTTGTCGATCGTGTGTTTATATCCACAAAATGTTTTAGAAGAACATTATCCTGTTTTCAACTGCTTAAATTTTTTATGCCGTTAGGTCCCGTCACATAAAAAAAATGTTGTGGCTATATTCACGCGATAGACAACTGGACCGAATATCCAATTTCCAGTTGTACGGTCGCTTCATATCAGTTATCCACAAAACCTAGTAGTCAAGTCTCCGATCCGAACTGAAAACCGAGTTTAAGCTACGGCTAATGCCGGTTACTTCAGTCGCATTTAACGACGAGGGCAAACTGTCACAGTTTTAAGGGACGCTGAGGTCAGGAAAGTTAATAAATCAGCGCTCTAGCTCCGTGTGGTTTACAGAGCGTCCGCTGCACTATCTACTAGCATCTAGTCACTTTTATTACTAAAAGGGCTCGCAGAAAAATTTGTTCACTGTGATTGTTGGTTGGTACCATGTTTTTTTATTTAACGCAATTATTATAAAGTTCAAAAATGGCTCTGAGCACTATGGGACTCAACTGCTGAGGTCATTAGTCCCCTAGAACTTAGAACTAGTTAAACCTAACTAACCTAAGGACATCACAAACATCCATGCCCGAGGCAGGATTCGAACCTGCGACCGTAGCGGTCTTGCGGTTCCAGACTGCAGCGCCTTTAACCGCACAGCCACTTCGGCCGGCCAATTCTTATAAAGTTTTAGGACGTGTTCAACTGAATGTTTTGATGTGATTTTAAGAGTCGTCAGTCAGTGGTGTTGTTGCTCAAAGTGGCATCATGTTACTTACTCGGATCTTTGTTTAGAGTAAGAGTGCTTATGTGTTTTCATTCATCCTGTGCTCTAAGTAGTGAGGGGTACGTGCAGTTCTTGCTACCATTGCCACGATGGTTGAGATGAATCGGTTCTCACGTCTGGAGCCCACCTCACTCAAAGCGTATTGGGTGTTCCAATTTGGCATCCGATCCGAAGTTCTTTTAATGAAATTTGAGTTTGAAAAATTAAATAAAGGATGGAAAAATAAATCTGTAAGCCCTTAGTCGCAAACAAACAAGCGCTACATTCCCCAACTTCCTTGCCGTTTCAGGTTTCAATTTATATTCTTACCAAATTTTTTTTCTACCTTACCACATTCTCTCAGATATATATGTACTAATAGTTTCATTTAATTCATCGTTATCTATCACATTCCTATCATCATTTAGTCGTAGCTCCCATCTTCTCTCTTTGTATAGTCTAAAATAATTGGTTAAATCAACAGTAAAACTAGAAAATAGGAGCTACATTGATACTGATATGAAAGCAACCGGATCAGTCGAGTAAACAACGATATAAACCGGCAACGCAAAGCAAAACCTCGCAGTCTAACATAAAAGCTAATGCAACGACGGCGTAACTCACATTGTGTGATGTAGCGTCAAACCTATTATTTGATGTACAATGTTTTAATAACTATAACGCTAACAAGAGAGAAGTAATTAATTCCATAACGTTTTGTGCTGAGTAGTGTTTTTCATGCGAAATTATCGGAAAATTTAATGACTGCGACATATTACCTGAAGCTTTGATGGGTATGACAGTGCTCTGGGCCGAATGCAACAACGCATCAAACTTTACGCTTTTGTGAACGTGTAATGAATTTATCGAGTCAGTTCATCACACTGTGAACAAAGTGTCCGGAGGCAATTCTAATGGCGTCGTATTCACAAGTTGATGCGGATCTCTCTACACCGGCAGTATATTCATTACGAAGCTTAGCTTTTGAGTTTATATTTTTCAACTTACAGTTCGCATAGCTTAACATCCTTAACAGCTAACCCTGGAATGTACGAAGCGAAATAGCACCGTACAGTTCAGAGGAAAAATCACTGTGTTTTAGTCACCTCTGTAGATTCCGCTTGTGATATTTTTATTTAAATTGTCATGTTGAAAGTATTGTATATTATCAGAATACGCGTGTTTATAGTCAGGTGTTCTGTAGACTCTCTACAAGATTTTTCATGTACTTTCTTTCTTCAGATACTCTCTGGCTACAACTAATGTTTCACTTTCTCTTCTACTTTCACAAGAGTTGTATTTTTAACACAATTAAATTTTGTTTAACAAAAGTCACTTATTTAACTGTGCAGTGCTATCATGTGTCATTAACAGGCCATGAAGCTTACAGATGCTAGTTTTCTCTATTTCTGATTTTTACCGTTAGAACGTTGAATTGAATATATATTATTAACCGTCGCCGTAGTGGCTATGTTTAGAGGCTGTGAAAATTTGAAACAACGATTTGTGGTAAATATTTCCGAGGGAAAACAAAATAAGAATGTATAAAACTATAACCAGAACAGTATTACTATTTGGGGCAGAAATATGGTGATTAGATAAGTATAAACAGAAAAAGTCGAACGTTTTTGAAAATAAAATACTGTGGAAAGATATTTGGAACAATCTGTGAGCGAAGAGAACGGTGAAGAATAAAGGATAGGGAGCTCAGGATGTATATAATGAACCAGATGTTTTTGCGGAAGCCAAGACAAGGAGGCCGAGATGGATCGGGACCGTCTGCGGAAGAGAGGAGGGATCGATATTATGCGAAGGCCAGAGGAAAAAGTCCGAAGGACCAAAACTTTTAGGCAGACCGAAAATGAGATGAAAGGACTTCGTGGCCAAGTATGTTCAGATACATGGAGCAATGGAAAAAGAGGCTACTTGACGAGGCAAAATACCGACTGCAGATTGTGTGCACAGATTACAAGTTACCTTAAATACGTAAATAACTGCTCCCAGCAAAATTTCAAGGTTGTCTTCGATTTTACCATTCTTTCAGAATCGAAGACAGCCTGGACATTTTGCACAGAATCGATAAACGTAAAAGAATATTTTTACGTAATACAAACAATGCAGGCAATATTTAAACTAATTTTAAAAGCTCAGAGTTCCTCAGTGGACTTATGCCACTTCTGATAGATTTTAAACGTGCTAGTGTGAGATAAACGACTACTAACTACCTAACTGTAAGTATCGCGAACGTCGGTGTGAAAGTATCGACAGCCGATAACCGGCCACCCCCTGGAAGACCACCGCTTTCTCATTATTGTGTAATATTTACAGTCATGTAAAAAAGGGGTTCTGCAGTGAAATATATCGAAGCCATTGTCAGAACTACAGTGCGTTGTTGTGTAACAGTCAGTGAACAGCCGACAAGTTAAAAGTAAATACCTCCAGTACTGCACTACAGCAACTGATATGAATCATCTGCATGTATCCTACAAAAGGTGTGCTGCGCAGTTGACCGACCCCCCCCCCCCCCCCCCCCCCGCTACTGCAATTTCATCAGCAGAACAGTACATAAAATTCGAGCTTGAATATTTCTGTGCTGATTTGCATTAGTTCAGATGCTTTATGATTTAGTAACCGTATGTATGTGTACGCGAGTGAACATTTACATCTACATCTTCATGGATAGTCTGCAGATCACACTTGAGTGCCTGGTAGAACATTTATCCAACCATCTTCAGAATAATTCTCTATTACTACAATCTTGAACAGTGTGAGGAAAAAAAAACAACACTTCTATCATTTCGTGTGATGATCGTTTCTCCCTATGTAGGTCCGTGTCAACAAAATATTTTCGCATTCGGAGGAGAAAATTGGTGACTGAAATTTCTTGAGATGATGCCGCCGCAACGCAAAACACCTTTGTTGTAATGATTTCCACCTCTAATAACGTATCATGTCAGTGATACTCCCTCCCCTATTTCTCCGTGATAAAAAACGTGCTGGTCTTCTTTGTACTTTCTCGATGCACACCGCGCAGCAGTACTCCGAAAGAGGACGGACAAGAATAGTATAGGCAGTCTCTTTAGTAGATCCGTTGCATCTTCCAAGTGTTCTGACAATAAAACGCAGTCTATGGTTTCCCTTCCCCACAATAAATTCTACGTGTTCCTTAGAATTTAAGATGTTGGTAATTGTAATTCCGAGGTATTTGATTGACTAATTTATCGTGTACGGATTCATTTTAACACTCATATGGATGACCTCACACTTTTCATTATTCAGGGTGAACTGCCAAAAATCGTTTTGCAATTTGTTATGATAATAGGATGACTGTACTAGACGACAAGCCGGCCGATGTGGCCGAGCGGTTCTAGGCACTTCAGTCTGGAACCGCGCGACCGCTACGGTCGTAGGTTCGAATCCTGCCTCGGGCATGGATGTGTGTGATGTCCTTAGGTTAGTTAGGTTTAAGTAGTTCTAAGTTCTAGGGGACTGATGACCTCAGAAGTTAAGTCCCATAGCGTTCAGAGCTATTTGAACCATTTTTTTAGCCTGAAGATGAGGTTTACCTCGAAAGATGTCGCTAAATAACTAAGTAATACAATAGTTGATAAAGTTTGTGACTGGTAGCGGTAATTTAAAAAAATACATATTGTGAGGAAAGTTTACGAAAGAACAAACGCGAATGAAGTCCAGCTGTTACAAGAACATTGTGCAGGATGAGGCTACCACTACTAATGCATGAGCGAACTGTCGAAGGCTGACTAAAACTGAAGACTGTTAAAGACTGATGGTAGCTGCCGCCGACCATCTTATATAGTGGTGGCAGAGGGTACTCGAGGTCGGAGCCGCCGGGTCCCCGCGCGACCACTATCGGTGTCTGCGTTTCAGTTGCATACTGCGAGGCGCTGGCGAGGGTGGTATCAATCTATGACACTACAGTAGGAATAACCATGAATGATGGCTAATTGGTGTTTCTTTTGTTATTGTAATGGAAGGAAAGAAAGAAACAGGGTGTAGGCCAACACCAGCGCATAACCTGTTGCTCTCGAGTACCATCAAGTCGATCGCCTAGCCTAAGGTTGGTATCGAGCAGCTGGATCAGCGTGGGTAATGTGTGTCATTATTCCAAGAAACGCTGAGAAGAAGGTAATAGTTTAATCCAGGACTCAGACGTGCAGACTCCGATAAGGAGTTATGTACCACCGCCTCTCCCCCAAATAAGAGCCAAATATTTGTAATTCTGCCACTGTTATCATTGATGCGGTACAGAGGAAGAGAAATAATAACCAATGGGGAACACGCTCACCATCATCATTGGTATAATCACCTACTGCATCTACACTAGATGTGTTTATGCAAGACTTTCAGAAAGGTAGCATCACTTCTTCTCAGTTTGTTAGAGACTACATAATAGCTAGTGTCATTCTTGGGTCCTGGTCTCAATAATCCTCACCACTGATCTTCAATAATCCTCATCATTTAACTTTATGTTATTGCTGTCTTTGGTAATTATACTGCGGTTAGTGCGATAAGAAATAACTATTTCAGACGATCAATGATCTCAACAGTTGCAAGTGACCTGTAGGTCATAAAGAAAATGGTTCACTTTTTAAAAATATGGTCATAAGATAATGCTCACCCATGAGTTACACCTCATTAAA
This sequence comes from Schistocerca nitens, assembly GCF_023898315.1. NCBI lineage: Eukaryota > Metazoa > Arthropoda > Insecta > Orthoptera > Acrididae > Schistocerca > Schistocerca nitens. The sequence goes on from NC_064615.1 coordinate 391,107,343, forward strand.
ATCTTTTTGCGTGTATTGCCGTGTCACGTTATGCTATGTCCTGAGGAAGGCTGTCACAACACAGCTGAAACAACAATTTCTTTAATACTTCAATATTTTAATTTATATAAGAGGCAGTACTCCCAGAGATTAAGGTAGACAGCGGCCGTAGAATCCAGTGCATAGTTTATATCAATGCAGGAATCCTGCCCTCTGAGGGTTAGCACGAATCATTGCATTAAGTCCCACAATTGCAATAGTGGTGTTGCAATATCTGTAATATAATATGGATCAAATAGTTGTAGGAGAGCGAGGCTAACAAATAACATATGCAAACGTAATCCTTACGAGTTAAAAGAATAGACTCATGTACTCTTCAACATCAAATGAAATGTTAGTAGCTGGAACATCGCTAGAATTGCTCATTACGCAATGACAAATACCCATAACTGATTAGAACAGTTCAGACAACACTTTTCACTGAATCACCTTTTTGAATACGTCGTCTCAGTTTGCCGCTTTTCCAGCACACGTACCACCATCGGCTACTGGCAGTCCCAAAATGTCCCACATCCTGTATACAGCCAACAACATCTCATTAGTTTACCAGAAACAGGTTTTAAGCCCCTTTCACATGAACGACTTTGTTGTCTTAATCGATCGCTCATGGCATGTGAGTCTAGTGCAGCGTTCGTGTTGTTTAATTCCTATATCCTGTTTCGCCTGTGACACATGATCGTTTTCTTTTACACGTCAGCGGCAAGACTGTGGGAATTGAGAAATCTGCTTGCTACGCAGTTTTGCATCCGAACGGTGAAATTGACCTTTTGAAGGACCATGTTTATTACGAAAAAATCTAAATGTAGTTACTGAATGCTGGAACAAGCATTGGTAACAGAGCTTATTGTTAAAAAACTGAAATACATAGTATTAATCCTGACTGTTTGTCTTAGTCGATGGAGGGAACGCATTCGTGTTACTGTTTTCATTTATAAATTAATTTACCTCTGGTTAACTGCAAAACACTGTATCACTATTCCTCAATAAAATTTGTTCTCTTTTGATCTGAACTGACTTTCATCTTTCTAGGCTATTATCAGAAAACATAAGACAAGTGACAGACTACCAAACATGAGCAATAGCCTTTAGCTGTATAAAGATTGTTGTTTCCAAAGATATGTGACAGTATTACTACTATACTTCTACACGAAAAACGCAAATTACAATACTACCGTTTGATTTGGCTATCAAACAAGAAGTAATCTGCAGTGGCGTAGCAAATGTTTTAGTCGCTAAAGATATGAGTATAAACCCCTATATCCATTGATTAATACTTTTCTGGGTACTTTACTAGGTATTTTTCTAGATAAAGAGCCCCTACGTTCTAAAATACTGACACCACTGGATCAAGTTATACTTGATATACTGGGCTTATGGACAGGTACCATCAGACAACTAAATAATTTTTCCAACATTTAAATTCGCACTAGACTAAAATTAAGTTTAGCTTGGAATTGGAAAGAGACTCAGTCATCTTCTGAGATTTTACCATTGACGTTAGTAAGCAAAGATATTTATTTCAGATACACGGGATAGTAACTTCGATAGACACAGTAATACAAGCCGGTTCCCAACGTCTTGTAACACACAAACAGGTAGTCTTTCACTCCAAGGTGCACCACCCGCTATCTAAACCACAAAACAAATCAAATTTTGAAAATGAATTAAACAATTGAAGAAATTGGACACAGTAATAGTTACAGCACTAACCCAATACATAACATACTAGTATAAACAAGACACAGAGGATAACAGCTCTTCTGTATCCTCCTCAGAAGACACTGATCACACTGATAACAAATGGGCCCCCATATTATATGTAGAAAGAACTTCACAGGTACTTGTCAGCAAACTAAAATCCAAGAAATACTGTATACACCAGCTTTCTACACAAAGAACGATGTTGCCAACATTCTGTTCAACAAGAAAGACATTTCCACGTTTAGAACGTAGTGGAATTTATAACATTTTCTGCAGCTTCTGTGGCAATTACATGCACACCAATTATGTAAGACTATAAGTATTAGATTGACGGAATATGAAACTAGTTTCAGACTGAAGAAGTAAGATGCCATCTTCGCTGAGCATACCCTGAATAAATGTCATTCTCTTGATATTAAATGTGACGGTCTTATTATAACAAAAAACAGCAGAAAACTAACATTACTTAAACTTTGGCCATCAGTAAACTCCAGTAGCAAAATCCTGACTTACTTCTTAATGATCAAATACAGTTGCACTATTCATCCTTGTTTAAGTAGCAGAAGCCAGTTAATTTTTTTTTTCTTGTAAGGCGGTATGCGTCTTGTAAATATTGTAGTAGTTCCATAATTCCACCTTCCGTTGATTCCTTCTTCCCATCTACTGTCCTCCATCCCCCTCCACTGCCACCTCTTTCGCTGTTCACAACATTCACCAGCTATTTTACGCATGTAACACTGTGGTCTGCCCCGGTACTCACTTGGCGTACTGTCGTGACCTTTATATTCTCATACGTTTGATCTTTGAGTACACTGTAATATACGCTTTATTTATTCATACCTTCATTGTACAGTACACTTATCAATATAAGTACGACATTTCATCGATTTTTGTGTGCAGTTGAGAGACTTTAACCACTGTCTTTATAACTTATGTGTCGCAACATCTTTTCATGAGTCATTGGGTTTAGGAAATTATAGCCTCAAACATTCAGCACACTACATAATTACAAAAGTCCCTTGTTTATTGCCCATGTTTATTGAAACACTGCAATCTGTGTTTTCCATATACACTCCTGGAAATGGAAAAAAGAACACATTGACGCCGGTGTGTCAGACCCACCATACTTGCTCCGGACACTGCGAGAGGGCTGTACAAGCAATGATCACACGCACGGCACAGCGGACACACCAGGAACCGCGGTGTTGGCCGTCGAATGGCGCTAGCTGCGCAGCATTTGTGCACCGCCGCCGTCAGTGTCAGCCAGTTTGCCGTGGCATACGGAGCTCCATCGCAGTCTTTAACACTGGTAGCATGCCGCGACAGCGTGGACGTGAACCGTATGTGCAGCTGACGGACTTTGAGCGAGGGCGTATAGTGGGCATGCGGGAGGCCGGGTGGACGTACCGCCGAATTGCTCAACACGTGGGGCGTGAGGTCTCCACAGTACATCGATGTTGTCGCCAGTGGTCGGCGGAAGGTGCACGTGCCCGTCGACCTGGGACCGGACCGCAGCGACGCACGGATGCACGCCAAGACCGTAGGATCCTACGCAGTGCCGTAGGGGACCGCACCGCCACTTCCCAGCAAATTAGGGACACTGTTGCTCCTGGGGTATCGGCGAGGACCATTCGCAACCGTCTCCATGAAGCTGGGCTACGGTCCCGCACACCGTTAGGCCGTCTTCCGCTCTCGCCCCAACATCGTGCAGCCCGCCTCCAGTGGTGTCGCGACAGGCGTGAATGGAGGGACGAATGGAGACGTGTCGTCTTCAGCGATGAGAGTCGCTTCTGCCTTGCTGCCAATGATGGTCGTATGCGTGTTTGGCGCCGTGCAGGTGAGCGCCACAATCAGGACTGCAAACGACCGAGGCTCACAGGGCCAACACCCGGCATCATGGTGTGGGGAGCGATCTCCTACACTGGCCGTACACCACTGGTGATCGTCGAGGGGACACTGAATAGTGCACGGTACATCCAAACCGTCATCGAACCCATCGTTCTACCATTCCTAGACCGGCAAGGGAACTTGCTGTTCCAACAGGACAATGCACGTCCGCATGTATCCCGTGCCACCCAACGTGCTCTAGAAGGTGTAAGTCAACTACCCTGGCCAGCAAGATCTCCGGATCTGTCCCCCATTGAGCATGTTTGGGACTGGATGAAGCGTCGTCTCACGCGGTCTGCACGTCCAGCACGAACGCTGGTCCAACTGAGGCGCCAGGTGGAAATGGCATGGCAAGCCGTTCCACAGGACTACATCCAGCATCTCTACGATCGTCTCCATGGGAGAATAGCAGCCTGCATTGCTGCGAAAGGTGGATATACACTGTACTAGTGCCGACATTGTGCATGCTCTGTTGCCTGTGTCTATGTGCCTGTGGTTCTGTCAGTGTGATCATGTGATGTATCTGACCCCAGGAATGTGTCAATAAAGTTTCCCCTTTCTGGGACAATGAATTCACGGTGTTCTTATTTCAATTTCCAGGAGTGTAGATATGATGCCTTAAATAGTCACATATCTTTGCAAATAACAACCTTCCTACAGCTACAATTTCTGGCTGATGTGTGGACTGCCTTTTTGGTCTTAATGTGTCTTATGATGGCCCAGAGAGCCGAAAGCCGTTTCACAGCGAACTATAAAGTTAATATTATTGTGGAATATGAGAACTGTATGCTTCAGTTTTTAATATGGCTGTATACCCCCAAGTACCAAGGATTATTCCACAAGCGATGGAAGAGTTTGTTCATGACCAAAGCAATATTCATAGCGGACGTTCTTCAAAATGGTTGTATGGTAAATTATTCACATTGAGGCGGTACGAGCTAAAATTCATAATCGTTTGAAAAGGTGATCAGAACTTGAAAGAATAAGAAAAGAACATCCAAACATTTCACAACATATACATTTACTTACTCGAGAAAGTGTGTCCTTACAAACACATCTACCAGTATTTACAATACAATTTGCCTAAAGGGCTCCTTTTTGTTTTTCCCTTTGTATCTTAATTTATTGCTAAGTACCATGTAAGACTCTGAATTATTTCTCCGGTTAAATACATATCATGCTATGTATTTATCTTGCTATTTATGCACACTGTTGACTTTTTCCTTGTTTGGGTACTGAAAACGTATATACCTTTTTTCTTTTTAAATATTTCGTCTCCCGTGTGGAAAAACGTTGGTAGGGAAAACACCAGGCCACCGTGCAACTTTTTCGATGTGTCGCAAAAACAAAACAAACAATGAGAAGAATATTAAGAAGAAACGAAAGTACGAGATTAATTACCCTAATTTGTTAACTTACGATGTTATCAGATGCTACCGAAGTTCCCCCACATCTGCACATGTACAGTTTGCAGAATTCTCAAGTTTTTGAACTCTACACTCAGCAATTTCAGTTGATCGTTGACGTTACTGACACACTCACGACGTAATTGGCGGTTGAGTTGCACGCAAGCACTTGATGCCCACTCGCAACTAGTGGTCGAATTGGCCAGGGTATCGTTCATGTAAAATTGATTGTCCTGGCTGTCATAATAGTTTAGACATTATATCCAAGAAACTTCGTCGAACAGACGGACAAAACTGTAGTCCTACATCTCTGTCGTCGGTCTGTTTCAGAATTCACCACATGCCTTATGCTCGCTTGCTATGACATTTTTGGTGAAATGTTGAATAACGATCATGTGAAACTCAGCTCGCTCCATTCGTCCACGATACCCAGAAAGAAATTAAATATTGACATTCAGGTTGATGCCGTGTCCCGTGACGCACAGGAGGCGTTCAGTACTCTTCTGCCCTAGTGCCTGATGAAGAGTATCAGACCATCTGTGTTACCGGATTGAAAACAGCACTCAGAGTGTCATTCTCAAGAGAGAGATATTTTCAGAAGTAAAAGGAACTTCGGATGTGCCCCAAGGGGCTCCTATTGGACCATTACTTCTCGTAATATACACTTGAATGCCCGCATCTCGTGGTCGTGCGGTAGCGTTCTCGCTTCCCACGCCCGGGTTCCCGGGTTCGATTCCCGGCGGGGTCAGGGATTTTCTCTGCCTCGTGATGGCTGGGTGTTGCGTGCTGTCCTTAGGTTAGTTAGGTTTAAGTAGTTCTAAGTTCTAGGGGACTGATGACCATAGCTGTTAAGTCCCATAGTGCTCAGAGCCATTTGAACCATACACTTGAATGACCTTAGTGAATTACGTCCGAAGTTCCACACGGTTTTTCCACAGGCGTTTCAGTGGAGTACTTCTGCCTCCGTAGTTAAGTGTCCAGCGCCTCTTGAGTGTTACACGAAGGAACCGGGTTCTATTGCCGGTACAAACAGGAATTTTTCCTTGGTGGGAAAACTGGAACGGGGTGCAGCCAGCCTCGTGATTCCAACTGAGGAGATTCTCGAGAACCCCTAATGGTCCCAAGCTCTGGGAAGCTGATTACGGCCAAGAGGACGGTGTTCCGGCCTCATGCCCCTCCATACCTCATCTAATGACGCCGTTATCAGAGTAATACAACGCAAATGGTCCGTGCCGCACGGCCTGACAGGACGTAGAGACTGAGTTTTAGTTTTTACTGTTGTATACAGAGATGTTGCAAAGCTATAACATTGTACGGAAACGCAGAAAGACTGGCATCGATGCCTGGTGCACTGATTGGCTATTGACCCTCAACATAAAGACACGCAACGTATTACGTTTAGATAGAAAGTAAAACCAATTGCTACGCGACAGTGCATCTATAACTGGAGGCAATCACATGCTCAAATCATCCAGGAATCTGCGCATGGAGCAGTTTAAAGTGGAACGACCACATAAAACGAACTGCGAGTAACACGTAAGAAGTAGCTTATACATGTCTGGTTCGACCAATACTTGAATACTGCTCGTTCCGCATTAGTATTGATGTAGGAAATAGGGAAGACCCAAAGAAGAGCTGTGCATTTCGTTACAAGTTTATTTAGTAAGACCGAAAGCGTCATAGAGCCACTCGGTCAACCTCAGTGGTAGGCGATACAAGAGTGATTTACCGTTAAGTTTCCAGAGCATAGTTCCTAGAAGAGTTGTAGTAACACAATTAGGCACTTACGTCAATGTATATTCAAGATACTTACCTAAACGGATAGCGTAATTTTCGTTCGCATTTTTGTAAATTTTAATTGATAATTCAGTTTCAGCTGTTTCGAAGTATGTGCCAAAGTGCTCCCGAAGAAACAAGTATAGCCACCTCTTAGTAGCATAGAGAACTGTTTGCATCAATGTTTTCATTTTCCTGAGGTAACTAGTAATTGTAGACATTATTATTTTAGCTACCCATTTTCTGCAACTTTAAACAATACAGAAACATTAGAATGTGTAATAAAAGGAAAGTAAAATATGTAAAATATTTTACTATGGCCGTAAGGCAGCTACACTGATTAAGCAGAGACATTACTTAGTGTAACAGCAAGGGCCAGTAGTCTCTGGCTGGTCGTCGATCTTAACTAAAGAAGCCAAAATCATAAAAACCTAAAATATAAAATAGTAAGAACCAAAATCAAACAATAAAGGAAAATGTAAAGTATTAGAAAAATCATTAAAAAACTAACAAAAAAGGCAATCTATTGTTGTACTTGCTTTGAGACAACATAACACTTACTACACTCCATGCGTTTTTTGTTACCCTCTGCGACAGCGGGGCGCCAAGCGCAAAGCAAACGACACGTGAGTGCATGTAGTGCAAGAAAAATCGTCAATAACAAAAAAATGAGAACAAATTTTTCATTCTCTTGTTTCCTAAAGACCCTGGGATATTATTATCGGCATTTATTTGCTGATTAATGTCGTTCTCCTTTAATAACAACAATTTGCTGGTAAACACCAGAAGACCTGAATGAGATTTTTACTCTGCACTGTAGTGTGCGCTGATGTGAAACTTCCTGGCAGATTAAAACTGTGTGCCGGACCGAGATTCGAATGCGAACTTTTCGCGGGCAAGTCTTTACCAACTGAGCTACCCAAGCAAGTGCATGTAGTGCAAGAAAAATCAATAACAAAAAAATGAGAACAAATTTTTCATTCTCTTGTTTCCTAAAGACCCTGGGATATTATTATCGGCATTTATTTGCTGATTAATGCCGTTCTCCTTTAATAACAACAATTTGCTGGTAAACACCAGAAGACCTGAATGAGATTTTTACTCTGCACTGTAGTGTGCGCTGATGTGAAACTTCCTGGCAGATTAAAACTGTGTGCCGGACCGAGATTCGAACGCGAACTTTTCGCGGGCAAGTCTTTACCAACTGAGCTACCCAAGCACGACGGGCCGTGAGTCGTGCTTGGGTAGCTCAGTTGGTATCGCACTTGCCCGCGAAAGGCAAAGGTCCCGAGTTCGAGTCTCGGTCCGGCACACAGTTTTAATCTGCCAGGAAGTTTCACCAGAAGACCTGTTGGTGTGCAGAAAGACGACGTATATCCACCCAACAATTCCCAGTTTTGTTCGGTAGACTTTCATCTAAATCAGTGAATGCGGAATGTAGGAAATTTATACAGAACGAAATACTACGTTATTTAACGTACAAAATAAGCCAACCTACCTCCATCTGAAGGGAATAAAACTGTTTCCCACCAAGAAGTAACCAGTCCCGCGACAGTTTCTACATCAGAACCACAAACGGTAAGAATCTTCAGCGTATTCACTTTTGAAGCAAAAGTAATTACTTTTCCAAAAGATTCATGTAATTAGAAAATGAATGAAGTGTAAGAACGGGCGAATCATTAGACTCCATAACAATTTTTTTACATGTCGAGGAATGTATCTATCGTAGTAAGAACAAACAACACAAATATATGCTTCTCAAACGTGAGATATATATTTATATCGTTTTGCTTTCAGTGGAGTAAGCTCCAGTTTTACAGATATTCTAAAGACTTTCTTTATGAGTAAGTTGTAGAATATATCACTGAATCATTGGAATGTGGCTGTTTTTCCTTTTCTTTTACGATAATTTATGTCTTTTAGTAATTTACTAATGCACGGAACGCAAAACGTAACGACTATTTCGTAAATTAAGTAAAAAATTAATTAAAAACAAATATTGTTCTTACGGTACAGGCAACTGTTTGCTTTTCACCCTTGGAGAGCTAGTGTCGCTCCAGCTGCCGAACGGTAACTTAAGCACCACAGAGCGTTCCGACAGCATGTATTAGACTGTGGTACAATTATGCACGTTTGGGATGTTCAAGTAAAAGCATATAGCAAAATACATATAAGATGCCAATATACTGAGAAATCAGAAGAAGAGGTGGGCCACTGTGAAATAATTAATGTAACCCTGTATCAGAAGGAATGATGAAGACAACTAAAATTATTTATGTTCCACCAAATAACGACGTCCACGGCAACAATCCAGCTAAGCCCCATATTTTAAGTAGAGTACAGTTTCTCGATGACTCTTATCGTCCACTATCTGTAGTTTGAGAATTAAATACGATGTAGAGAAGTTACTTCTTTTATTGACTATTTTGCAATTCGTCATCATAAAGTTATGTAGGGTCTATCAAAACGGACTTTACTACTTTGAAAACTCATATTGATTTATTCATTTAACCTACGGACATGGTTTTGGTGTTATTTTATAACAATGTACATCTCGTTGTTCACCACGTTGTTTACCAGACACCTAATCAAGTTGAAAATGACTTCCATTGCTTGTGTAGCACACATCTATTCAAAGTTTATTTCTTGCCATACTCGCTGCAGCATGTCAGACGTGACGTGATCAACTGCGATAAAGATTCTAACTCTGAGCTCTGATAGAGATGCTGATAAAGGTGGAACAAACAAGGTACCCTTGACGACTCCCCAAAAGAAAAAAGTAAAGAGATACCAGGTTCAGCGATCGTGGGGGCCATGCAATTGGCCCTTTCACTTACGCGAATTGTGGACATTTAAGAAAAACCGGACATTATCACACAGTTAAAATGTTATTTATATTATGTCACCAAGAATAAGCCTGTACATCGTACAAATTTTCAAGGCTGTAAAGTACTTTTTGATACATCCTGTAAATTGATCGTTAATCGAAGCGTGATGCTGTTTTATAAACGTACTGTTGCGCCATTGCAATAAAGTAAGATATGTATTAGCTGCACATTATCATCTGTGCTAATATCAATAGTGCTTGGCTCGTCATTAGTAGTACAGTTTCCATGTATGATTGAGTGATTACCATGTTTTTTATGACGCTATATTACTATACCATTCTGCGCTACTGTATACCACATCATTAGACACATCTAAGTCAGCTTTACAATTATTGTCCATGTTTTCCGTCTTTCTAGTATGAAGTTATCATTTCGTGCACGTAAAAGTGAATTATTCTTACATCTTGTAATTAAACGTTTTGCATAACGCGGCGTTGGGTAGTCAGATACTCATGGACATATTTTGAATAAAGCGGGGTAATTAAATAGTAAAACCCGACGACCGCGTTATGGAGTTCACCAGTATAAAGGGTGTCCATAATCAAAGTTCCAGTTTGAAAACACTGTGAAAAGAGGACCACAGCTCAGAATGACGCCAAATATGAACAACATATTACTACCGCAGGCGAAAACGTAACGGAACAAATAACTAACTAACTAAATAAATAAAAACTAAAGTTTTACGAGTATATGGCACTGTAACGTAAATGGGGTCGGCTACAAATGACAGTTAAATCATAATACGAGGGCTATACTTGAGTTGTGCATTACGCCATGCACACTGTTCAATGTGTGTGACAGCACAATTTCGGCGGTCAACCGTTGCGGCATTGTTAGGTAAGGTCGTCCATCCCGCCCAGGTCGTCCCACATCGGATGAAAATCGGTTTTTAATTGTACTGTGGCCAAAAGCCGCATAAAGAACAAAATGACATCGGTTTCTAATTGTCGTGAAACTGGGACAACGCGCCTTAAATGTCCTATGTTTCAAATGGCTCTAAGCACTACGGGACTTAACTTCTGAGGTCATCAGTCCCCTAGAACTTAGAACTAGTTAAACCTAACGAACCTAAGGACATAACACACATCCATGCCCGAGGCAGGATTCGAACCTGCAACCGTAGCGGTCGCGCGGCTCCAGACTGTAGTGCCTAGAACCGCTCGGCCACTCCGACCGGCCAATATCCTATCCTCCGTTTTCTGCCATAAGCTGAAATCGGGAAACTGCAGATTCCACAACAGATCGGAGTCTCGGGGGTCACATTCAGAATGAATTGAGCAATATGTGCCATCGGTTCAGCTACATTCGTGGCTGGAGTAATCAACACAACATCTAGCAGATAACCCCACAGCCCGAAGGTACAAGGATTATGATAAGGTGATCTGGACGGCCAGGCTGTAAGAAAAAATTCTAGCATTTCCGAAATGCCTCTGCAGCAGCCGCTTCACTGCCTGTTCAATGCGCGGAGGAGCGCCATCTTGCATAAAATGATCCTACCCATACATCCACGCTGTTGAAGGGTTGCAACGACCTCAGTGAGAAAAAGACTCCCACAGCGTTTACCAGTGACGGTACAGGTAACAGGTCTCGCTTGACTCATCTCCTCGAAAAAATGTTGTCCTGCGACAAATGATACCTTCAACCCGCACCACACAGTACCTTCGTAGATTGACGTGATACTGACTTCCTGGCAGATTAAAACTGTGTGCCGGACCGAGACTCGAACTCGGAACCTTTGCCTTTCGCGGGCAAGTTCTCTACCAAGACGAGATACTGACGGAATTAAATCTGTGAGGACGGGTTGTGAGTCGTATTTGAGTAGCGTACCCGCGAATGGCGAAGGTCCCGAGTTCGAGTCTCGGTCCGGCACACAGTTTTAATCTGCCAGGAAGTTCCATATCAGCGCACATTCCGCTGCAGAGTGAAAATCTCATTCTGGAAACATCCCCCGGGCTGTGGCTAAGCCATGTCTCCGCAATATCCTTTCTTCCAGGAGTGCTAGTCTCTGCAAGATTCGCAGAAGAGCTTCTGTGGAGTTTGGAAGGTAGGAGACGAGGTACTGGCGGAATTAAAGCTGTGAGGACGGGTCGTGAGTCGTGGTTGGGTATCTCAGTTGGTAGAGCACTTGTCCACGAAAGGCAAAGGTCCCGAGTTCGAGTCTCGGTCCGGCACACAGTTTAATCTGCCAGGAAGTTTCATATCAGCGCACACTCCACTGCAGAGTGAAAATCTCATTCTGAAGTGGTACAGTTTGAAGTGCATGTGGATTTTCCGTTGCCCGTATTCTTGAATTCTAAGTTCTGACATTCCCTTGGAAATGGGCTTTGTCTGTCCCGAGAAAGTTCCATGGCCACTCATTGCCCACTTCAATATGGGCAAGAAATTCCAGAGCAAATGTTTGTCTTGTTGGTAGGTCAGCAGAAAGTAACTCCTGGGTGATTTTTTGTAGATAGTAATGAAGGATATTTCGTAGGGTTTTATCCACCATACTCACAGTTTAATGATATTCTCTTAAAATTGAATCGAGCCTCACGCTGGGCGCCATTTTAACGATATTCTCTTAAAATTGAATCGAGCCTCACGCTGGGTGCCATTTTAACGAAATTACTGGAATGAATGATTTGAAATTTCGTAGAAATAAAAAAAGGAAATAATAATTTTATTTCTTGCTTAAAAGTTAATTTGCCTTAGTGCGAACTTTGTTGTAGAACCACTCTCTTCATTACGTGTGGTAATAAAAAAACAAATTTTACTTTCTTAAGGATTACGTACATTTAAAGGAAATTATTACGTGCACTCATATTAATTGGATAGTACTATCTGGATAAGAACTGAGTCTCTTAAATCATTCGGCCTTGGCATACACTTTCCAGAATGCAGTGGGTTTTTCTTTTTGTGAAATATTTTTACTGACTTTTATCCCGGCACTAGCCATAGAACACAAGAATATTTTAATTAACAGAAAATGTCTTAATTATTGCCAAGCCGACATTTATCACTGATCAAACCTACTACATTACGCATGTGATTTATAGATGACGTAGGCATGCTCATTTACATAAATAATTCACACTTTTAATGAATACTAATATATTTAGCCCAAACAACAAGTCAACTCACATTAATTCGTACGCTTTGATTAAAGGCGGCAAAGTCCCGACAGATACAAAAGAAGTACATCTTAACTCTGCTGGATAACCACGATGCATACACAACCTTTAGTGCCCACAATGCGGGTTAATGAATCAGGCGCGTCTAATGGGCGCGAGCGTAGCTGCACATCGCGTCTGCTAGAGCGATCAAGGATTAACACCTCCTCACTTCTTCCTCACTTCAGCTGCTCTGTCCACAACTGACCCTTCCTCACTCTAGCGGCTCTGTCCACACAACTAGCTCTTCCACACACTAGCTGCTCTGTCCACAACTGACCCTTCCTCACTCTAGCGGCTCTGTCCACACACTGACTCTTCCACACACTAGCTGCTCTGTCCACAACTGACCCTTCCTCACTCTAGCGGCTCTGTCCACACAACGACAGAGAGTCTCCACATGCCAAAGATAAACAACGGCACGACTATTACGATTATTAACATTTCTTTGTAAATCGATTTCTAGCAAATATCGCTGATACCGCAAATACTGACACTTTTACATTCACATAATAAATATAGAAATTTCCTATCCTAAATACAGAGAAATGTTACAAAAAAATATAATAAAAATAACAAACATATTTCATACCACATTCAGTAATATTAAGATATATATATATATATATATATATATATATATATATATATATATATATATATATATATATATAACTTGCCCAGATCGGCGTATATGTTACAAATAAATTGTGAAAATGCCAGGGAACGTTACAACAGGCATATCCAACGTTCAGGCAATTCTCGATGCACTGCGTGTTTGCGTACCTTCACTTGACGCATACTTCAGTGCTCTGGCCATATCTTCGACAAACGTCGGACACTTGCTTACCTGCCTCTGCTACACTGTACTTCAAATGAATGTGTCTTTTGGAATTTTATAATCATATTTTCCATTCCCCTATCAGATTTTGGACCAATGTCTGTTCTCATACCCTCGAGTTTTCGGCATTTCGGCAGCGCTGCTGGCGCACAGCCACCCTTCGCCGTTCTTGTAAAATAGTTTTACCAGCAGCGCGCGATCCTTTAAGGAGACAGCCATGCTGGGCTTCTCGGACGCAAACTGAGGAACAGCCGTGTGCCGCACGTCTGTTGGTGTGCGTATTCTGACACTTGCAGCACCATGTATTGGTCAAATTTTTGCTAATTTTCTTTTTTCTCGTGACGTGCCCTCCTGCATCAATAATAAGCTATTCAAATTTGACGTCATTATGAGTAGTGGTTCTCTTTCTACAGTGTTCGGAAACGTGAACTTAAATTATGGACACCCTGTATTGCTTCCTCCTACGTGTGTATCGTAAATCTCGTGAAAACACCATTAAAGTAAAATAAGAAAGATTCGAGCCCATACTGCGAAACTCAGCTTACTCTTTTCTCACTTCAGATCCTGCGAACCATGGCTGAAGAGCAACAGGCGGATTCCACAATCCTAGATTTCCATAAAGCATTTGATACGGTGTCTCAATGCCGACCGTTAACGAAGGTACAAGCACACGGAATAGGTTCCCAGGTAAGTGAGTGGCTCGAGCACTTTCTTAAGTGACAGAAACCAGTATGTTGTCCTCGACGGCGAGTGTTCATCAGAGACAAGAGTATCGTCAGCTACGTCGCAAGACTTTTGGCAGGCCACTGTTATTTTCTATATTCATAGAGGATCTGTAGAACAAGGTAAGCAGCAGTCTGCATCTGTTTGCTGATGATGCTGTTGTATGCGGGAAGGTGTCGTAGTTGAGTGACTGTGGGAGGACACAAGATGACTTAGACATATTTTCTAGTTGGTGTGCTGAATGGCAGCTTACTGTCAATGTAGAAAAATCTTAGTTAATTCAGATGAGTAGGAAAAACAAACACACAGCGTTCGAGTGCGGTATTAGTAGTGTGCTGAAAGTCTCTTCGGGGTTGCTACCGGATGCTAAAATCAACTCGAGTTAGGTTCCTGCAGCAAACCCGAAGAGACTTCCAAAACTTATTACGCCACAGTCACCGGAAGTACGGTCTCCTGGGAGTCAAGTTGCTTGTTTCTGACGCACCACTGACGACAGTTAATTGTAACCCTCTTAATGACGATGGAGCACACAAATTGCGTCGCGATTCAATACTTCAATCTCCAGCCAACTTTTCTGGCTGTGGGAGGACACAAGAAGTCTTAGACATATTTTCTAGTTAGTGTGCTCAATGGCAGCTGGATCTCAATGTAGAAAAATCTAAGTTAATATAGATGGGTAGGAAAAACAAATCCATAGCGTTCGAGTGCGGTATTAGTAGTGTGCTGAAAGTCTCTTCGGGGTTGCTACCGGATGCTAAAATCAACTCGAGTTAGGTTCCTGCAGCAAACCCGAAGAGACTTCCAAGACTTATTACGCCACAGTCACCGGATGTACGGTCTCCTGGGAGACAAGTTGCTTGTTTCTGACGCACCACTGACGACAGTTAATTGTAACCCTCTTAATGACGATGGAGCACACAAATTGCGTCGCGATTCAATACTTCAATCTCCAGCCAACTTTTCTGGCTGTGGGAGGACACAAGAAGTCTTAGACATATTTTCTAGTTAGTGTGCTCAATGGCAGCTGGATCTCAATGTAGAAAAATCTAAGTTAATATAGATGGGTAGGAAAAACAAATCCATAGCGTTCGAGTGCGGTATTAGTAGTGTGCTGAAAGTCTCTTCGGGGTTGCTACCGGATGCTAAAATCAACTCGAGTTAGGTTCCTGCAGCAAACCCGAAGAGACTTCCAAGACTTATTACGCCACAGTCACCGGATGTACGGTCTCCTGGGAGACAAGTTGCTTGTTTCTGACGCACCACTGACGACAGTTAATTGTAACCCTCTTAATGACGATGGAGCACACAAATTGCGTCGCGATTCAATACTTCAATCTCCAGCCAACTTTTCTGGCTGTGGGAGGACACAAGAAGTCTTAGACATATTTTCTAGTTAGTGTGCTCAATGGCAGCTGGATCTCAATGTAGAAAAATCTAAGTTAATATAGATGGGTAGGAAAAACAAATCCATAGCGTTCGAGTGCGGTATTAGTAGTGTGCTGAAAGTCTCTTCGGGGTTGCTACCGGATGCTAAAATCAACTCGAGTTAGGTTCCTGCAGCAAACCCGAAGAGACTTCCAAGACTTATTACGCCACAGTCACCGGATGTACGGTCTCCTGGGAGACAAGTTGCTTGTTTCTGACGCACCACTGACGACAGTTAATTGTAACCCTCTTAATGACGATGGAGCACACAAATTGCGTCGCTACCGGATGCTAAAATCAACTCGAGTTAGGTTCCTGCAGCAAACCCGAAGAGACTTCCAAGACTTATTACGCCACAGTCACCGGATGTACGGTCTCCTGGGAGACAAGTTGCTTGTTTCTGACGCACCACTGACGACAGTTAATTGTAACCCTCTTAATGACGATGGAGCACACAAATTGCGTCGCGATTCAATACTTCAATCTCCAGCCAACTTTTCTGGCTGTGGGAGGACACAAGAAGTCTTAGACATATTTTCTAGTTAGTGTGCTCAATGGCAGCTGGATCTCAATGTAGAAAAATCTAAGTTAATATAGATGGGTAGGAAAAACAAATCCATAGCGTTCGAGTGCGGTATTAGTAGTGTGCTGAAAGTCTCTTCAGGGTTGCTGCCGGATGCTAAAATCAACTCGAATTAGGTTCCTGCAGCAAACCCGAAGAGACTTTCAAGACTTATTACACCGGGAAAGCCTACGATGTCACAATAGTGTGCTGCCTGACGCAGTCATGTCGATTAAATATGGAAGCGTAACGCTGCAAAGCGATATGTAATGGAATGAGCATATAATTATTACAGTACGGAAGGCGAATTGTCAGTTTCGGTTTATTGGGACGATTTTAGAAAAGTGAGGTTCATCTGCAAAGGAGCCTGCGTATAGGTTACTAGTGCGACCCGTTGTTGGCTACTGTTCGAGTATTTGGGATCCACACCAGGTCGGATTAAAGGAAGACATCGAAGCAATTCAGAGGTGGTCTGCCAGTTTCGTTGCCGCTAGGTTCGAACAACAAGCAAGTATTGCGGAGATGCTTCAGGAACTCAAATGGGAATCGGTGGAGGGGAAGAACGTTATTTTCGAGGAGCACTATTGAGAAAATTTAGGGAATTGGCACTTGAGGCTGGTTGCAAAACAGTTCTACTGGC
Source organism: Schistocerca nitens (assembly GCF_023898315.1). Classification (NCBI taxonomy): domain Eukaryota; kingdom Metazoa; phylum Arthropoda; class Insecta; order Orthoptera; family Acrididae; genus Schistocerca; species Schistocerca nitens. Next base: position 391,124,380 of record NC_064615.1, read on the forward strand.
GCCAATATACATTTCGTGCAAGTACTTTAAAAATAATATTAGAGAGATAAGGGTTCGTACAGAGGCATAAAGAATCGTTTTTATCTCGCTCTATTTGCGAGTGCAAAACGAAACGAAATGACCAGTAGTAGTACAGGATACCCCCCGTCACGCACCATACAGTGGTTGGCTGAGTATCTATGTACATGTAGACTTACATACGCAGGCTTACCAACAGCCTGCTTTCCACAGAGAATGTCCACTCTGCCACATACCGTATGGTAGCTTCCGGACTACACATGTAGATATTGTAAGTGTAGATGTAGGTCTGTATGCACTTTTGGTGCTCTTTACACTGACTGTCTCGGTGGAAAGGTAAGGGTCAGTAGTTACGTTAGTGATGATGCGCTTCGTGGTGTCTATTGAGGAGGCGCGTGCCGGCGTAGAGGCTTGACTTCTGGGCGGCACGGCGCTCCTCGGCTGGTCGTCCTCGACTGATTGATTGCCCGTCGAGCCCTGGACACACCCCTTCCGGTTTTTCTCGGCGGCCGGCAGCCGGCGGTGGCAGCGGCGCCCCGGGTGTCCTCGGCATCAATCAGGGCGAGCGCTCTGCGGAGGCGCCGCTGAAAAGATGAGGAGCAGACGGAGCGAAGAAGGAAGAGTAGGAGGGTGGGGGGGGGGAGGAGGAAGGGAGGAAGAGAAGGAGAGGGAGGGACTCTCCGGAAGGCTCCTCTGCAGTTCCAAACCCCGCTGAGGCTTACTGCCTTCCCTAGCCGTCCAGAAACGGACAGCCTGTGGGCAGGGCTTTCCAGTACGGTCACCAGAGTTTCAACAGGGAGACAAAATAATAGAGAACATAAAGATTCTCAGTGTGAAAAATACAGCTGCACCAAATTACTTAGACGCCGTAGGCATCAGTCTGTACCACAACGACCACAGTCGCACGTCGAGACGTGTATTTGTATGTGGCCGCTAACTAACAATAATTATTATTCCATACATATCATTGCAGATTCCGGACCCATTTTTAATACCTGACTCGTTGGTGAACTTATTATCTTCACCCATAACTACGTAATTACTCTGCAATTCGAAATTAAGTGCCTGGCAGATAATTCATCGAGCCACCTTCAAGCTACTACACTACCGTGCCACTCTCGAAGAGCGCACGGGAGAAACGAACATTTAAATCTTCCCGTGCGAGCTCTGATTTCTCTTATTTTATTATGATGATAATTCCTCGCTATGTAGGTGTGTCCAAAACAAAACATTTTCCCGTTCTGAGGAGAAAGTTGGTGATTGATATTTCATAAGAAGATCCTGCCACAACGAGAAACCCCGTTATTTTAATGAGTGCTACATGAATTCACGTATCATGTTCATGGCAGTCTCTCTACCCTTCTTTGAAGTTTTTGGATGTCCTCCGTCGATTCCATCTGATGACGATCCCACACCGTACAGCAGTACTCCAGGAAGGGACGCACAATCATAGTGCAGGCAGTCTCTTTTAGTAGACCTGTTGCATTTTCTCAATGTTCAGCCAGTAAATCGCAGTCTTTGGTTTGTTTTACCCACAAAATTATCTGTGCCATCGTTCCATCTTAAGTTATTCGTAACTATGATCACTAACAATTTATGTGATTTATCGTGTAACCGAAATTTAGTGGATTCCTTTTGGCACTCACGTGGATGTCTTCACACTTTTTATTATTTAGAGTCAACTGCCACTTATCGTACCATACAGATATCTTCTGTTAATCGTTTCGCAACTTTTTTTGATCATCAGATGACTTTATAAGAGCGTAAATGGCAGAATTATCTGCAAACAGTCTAAGTGCTACTTAGATTATCTCCTAAATTGTTTATGTAGATCAGAAATACCAAGCGCGTACAACATTTCCTTGGGAACGCCAGATATTACTTCTGTTTTACTCAATGACTTTCTGATATTTTATCAATTTCATTTAGATCTTCCCTACACTTTAGACGCAAATTAACCCCTTCTTAGAAATTTTGAGAGACAGTGGCCTTGCCTCAGTGATAATAAAGATTCCTATCGAATTACTCAAAGTTAAGCGCTGTCGGGTTTGGCTAGTACATGGATGGATGAACGTCAGCCCACTTGGCAAGCAGACTGCACGCACCCCTTGTAAGCTCAATTTAGGAGCTACTTGATTGAGAAGTAGAGGCTGCGGTCACGAAAACTGACAATGGCCAAGAGAGCGATGTGCTGATCACATGCCCCTGCATATACGCATCCAGTGACGCCTATGGGCTGACAATAACAATGCATTCAGTCAGTACCATTGGGACTCCCGAGGCGTGTTAGAAGTTTTCAGAAAATTAGAGAAAAGAGAACATGATCGAAAGGTTTCAACCTACTGAGGAACAGTATTCCAGAATCTGTTTTCGGATGTGGTCACTTGGATAGATTTCTTACTTACTCAGGATGGTGGAAACTGGCGAATTCAGATAAAGATTTACACTGGTCGGGACACTGTGACTAGTATTTTGACTGAAAGGCTACATTTATGACGGTGGTAATTAAAGAAATCGTTAAATGGCTGGCCCCAGCTCACCATAGTTGGAACTGCTCCAATTTGGAGAAATATTGCAAGGTGCAGTGTGTAACTGTGGTACTGGATTGTCTCAGCGAATTCCAACAAAAAATGTTGAGACGTCCCTACGGACGTATCGCAAAGCTCCTTTCTCTTTCGTCCACGTGGTGCAGCGTCAGAAAGACGATTTTGTTTCGAGAGTTGGAGCCAAGGCAGGGTGTGAAACAACTGTGGATGGGGAACGTTGTTTGTTCTCCAAGTTACAGCCAGGTACAGCTTGGCCTCTACTCCTCCCAGAAGATGGTATTAGGACTATTTGTAGAGGTCAGAAGCTTACTATAAGGTGGACACTCCAGTGTCATAGAAGATCGAAACTCAACAACCTCAACATCACGTTTTGCTGATTTCTCTTGAGAATGTAACCGCTCTTTAGAGAGTGCTTATACAGAAACGAGTATTAGATTAAACTCTGTAATACGAAATAAACTAAGAGCCAAAAAACGGTAGTAGTATTTCGAAGTAATAGTTAGTTAAAATTTTACAAGGAGTAGATATTCGAAAGAGAGTAACGCAAAGTAGTACAAAGGGAATCCAAGGAAGACATAACAGAGCTGCGTTTTGTTTTGAATGTAATGTATAAACCAATGCGCAGCGTTGTTAGGTCTCAGAGTTTTTGTTTTCAGCGGTGGCGATTGTGTTCAAAGTTCTTCCGTGGTAGTCGGAATTTTGGGATTAGAAGCCTAATTAAATTTCGTTCTTAGAACTGGATTAGACATTGGACTGGTGGAGAATAGATTATTTTGGGATAAAGTCAGAGACGGAGTCAATTAGAGGTGATGGGGTGTACGAACATCGATATTCAACTGAATGGTGATTGTACGTGTTAAACGAAACGCTACGATTGTATACTTACGATTGTGAAGTGATTTATTGACAATACGAAAATAGAGCTGTATGTGAATTATTAAAGAGTATTTTGACGAAAATCATTTGGACGTTACCACACTAGTATCTTCACCGCTCGTTGTCAAGGTGATTCCGCCAATAAACGAGAAGTGAAAAATAGTTCCGGTTAAAAGACTATACTTGTGCTGAACAGATATTGAAAGGATTCGAACCCATAATTAATATCGTGTCGTGAGAATTGAGAAACTTAGACACTGTAAGGTCCAGAGACACATTTATAATTTATCGGACATTAATGGCAAAGGACAGTTTCATGGGAAAACATATCTTTGGTGGTAGGTACACGAAGGAATGTAGTACTGACTGACTGTCATCATACCGAAACAATACACACTAGGATCAACTCTCCTTTCATTGATCCCCCAGTGCCATCTGTCATTAATGTGAGAACTTAATTGGTCAATAAAACAGAAATATACGAGGCATTCCCAGTGTTTACTAAATTCCATAATCAGCTAGTACATATACAATAATATCAATGAACATTCAAGGGTTATTGAAGGAAGCTGATAAATCTTTTACAAACATATGTAATAGGATTCAACGAATGCATACAGAGTGCTAAGGTAACTAAAACGAATTACTCAGGGAAACAAATTAGTAAAAATAGACTGGAACTCAATCGATATTTTACTCCAGAGTAATGAAAAACAAAATGTCCTTGGATCCGTCGTGGTTGAAAGTGTATGAATTACCTCTGGAAAAACACGATCAATTTTCATCTGCCACTTCACAACGTGATGTTTTATGCCCGACCCACACGGCATGGAATGGTTCTTAACTAGCCGGGACAGTATACGTACAAATTTATGAGATCAGATCCGCTGCCGGGGGGTATGGCGAAGCGATATCTGTGCAGTCGCGACGACGGTGGGCGTGCGGGCATAAGATGAAGAGGCCATACGATTTCGACCAGAACGCACTCTGCTGTTGGCACTTGCTGCTCTCAGTCAGATTACGGTTTCCGTGTCGGATACGTGATGAAAAAGTGGTAGCAGTGTTACACGCGTTTAGCCGTCATCGTTTTCACTCAGAGTCTGTGACAATGTTGCTGTCAGACGGCACCTTCAGACATGTGAGAAGAAGTCGCCGCAGCTACCCGTCCCTGTCACCTCGAGCGTTAGCTCATTGTCCCAGATCTCTCTCTGGGATATTTGGATTACCACATGTATTCAACTGGTGCAAACGGCGTTTAAAAATGGTTCAAATGGCTCTGAGCACTATGGGACTCAACATCTTAGGTCATAAGTCCCCTAGAACTTAGAACTACGTAAACCTAACTAACCTAAGGACATCACACACACCCATGCCCCAGGCAGGATTCGAACCTGCGACCGTAGCAGTCCCGCGGTTCCGGACTGCAGGGCGTTTAAAACACTATCCAATTTCACATATTGATTCCTGTATTCATTGCTTGATTTTTTGTCAGTGGAAGTAACCTTAGCATGTCAGTAGTGACTGCTCTCGGCTCTGCGTTTATGTATTCTGATAGAATACACCTGGTTGTTAATGTGTAGCCTGTTTTATTAGCACGGAACTTCCTATCCACTTTTATCAGGCCGAAGGTAGGGACTGAGGAAATTGTTGCTGTCTGAGAATTCTGAGACGAATTATTTTGAGACAGTTTAGAGACATGGTAGGAAGGGGTGGGGTTGGGGAGCGAGTGTTAAAAATCATCTATTTGTTGCTAATTAAAATAGCTGATACTGTTCCCGCAGCATTCAATTACTTTCAGGTGAATGGGCAAGTTTTCCCTTCTTGCAAAATACACCTGAACATCTACGAGTACATATACACTCCGCAAGCCACCTTACGGTTTGTGACAGAGGGTACTTCATGAATCACAATCTACTCACCACTTAGTTGTCCGATTCATGAATGGCTCGTGAGGGGAATGACTGTTTATAAATTGAGTAAAAGGCTTTTCAATGTTAGCAAGGAACCTTGTGAAAACTTTTTCAACAGATTCTGTTTAATTACGAACAGTTCCCTTGCAATAATGGCAATTTACTGTTTTAATCTAGATATACGAGTAGGGCGCTGTACCAGTTCGTAGACGAGGGTCCACTATCCTCTTTATGTAAAGAAAACCGTAATAAGTAAGGCTCCCCTCCACCCCCACACAGTGGGCTTAAAGACTCATTGTGCGACCTGTTGAGACATGTCACTGTCGGCTGCTAGTAGAGCTCTCCCCTCGGCCACGTAACACTTAGAGGCAGGTAACCGAAACAACGTGCCTCTGTCCAGCACTGCAGCCAAACGTCTATGAGATCATTCCGTATGTATCATGATAAAACGAGTAATGTTGGCTTCTACCACTTCCTTGTGTAATTTACTTTAAAAATTATTCTCAACACATATAATGTGGAATGCATATAAAACAGATATTATAGTGCACCTGCCACACACAAGATTTTTGAGCTACAGGGTGATTTTACAACTTCAGTCATAGGATTTGATCTATGAGTTGACAACGCCAATTTCGTATGCCTATTAAATTGTTATTCCATCAGTTAAGACTAAATTCTCGCGGAAGAAAGTAAACTGTCACTCAAAAAGCCTCTCGCACTTTATTTACTAGGGACTTTAATAAATCATGCAACACTTTTCTTTCTCAAAGCAGGTTGGTTTAATTCAGGATTTCAATACTCCATATTATTCCCCGTTCCTCTGTCTATAAACAGCATTTATTGAACATTGGCTCCGTTCAGTACGACGGCCATACGCCATCTTACTGGGAAGGCCTATGTGCCCGCATGTTATTTATCTCTATACTGATCTCTGCATGGAACGCACGTCCGCTACAAACGCCGTTTTCAAGGCTACATATAGCACCACCACCTACTTGAACTTCATGAAATTATAGGGGCTGAAGCAAGAATATTTCACGATGTCCCACAACAAATGTTTCATTGTTTAAATAGAAATAAAGTGTAATGTATTAATTATTCAACGTATCGTGTACTTTACATCAACTAAGAGCATATGGTAATCATTGTTGAAGTAACGTAATTATATTCCACGACTGAGCAGCTCAAAGACGAAGCTGAATTACAAGTCAACTTTGATTATGTTGGTGATGTTTAACATCTTCTTCCACAAGTCATCGAAAACATGAAAAACTTTGTCTTTTTAAATTGATGCTGTGTACCCCTTCCTGCTTTAAGCTACTTATCCAGAGTCATTTATTTCGTAATAGTTATTTAAATTTTTTTAAATATATTGCAACATTCAGAATCTTTATAAAGGATCTGGCGATATTCAGAAAGGAAAGATTAAGATTAAATACAGTTGGAGGTGACGTGTATGTTGCTGGTAGCATGAGCCTATCTTGTAGCGAAATCAAGTAGATGGTTCCTGTGTGTTAGCATGAGTAGAAGTTATACTGGACAACCGGAACAATTTAATAATTGGCTCCTTTTACTTAACCTCCGACTCAGATGATACTCTTGGTCCATTACTCTTCTCACTGTACATTAATGATATTTCTTCAGTGATTCACTCCTGCAACTACCATCTATATGCCGACGACATCCAACTGTACATAAGTGCAAGCCCCAAGAACATTGCTGACGCAGTAGCGAGTATGAACGCAGATCTTTGCTCTGTTTCTCGATGGGCACAGAACCTAGGTCTGAAACTAAACCCCAAGAAATCCCAGGTCATACTTATATCTCATCCAAAGTTAATCAGTCGGTACTTTCGCGAAACAGTCCCTCAAATACTCCTCAATGGTACCCAACTACCATACCAAAAAACAGTAAAAGACCTTGGAATAATCTTGGATGAACACCTAAACTGGGAAGAACAAACAGTCACAGCTTGCCAGAAATCGCTCTCCTCCCTACATGCAATTCAAAAATTTAGAAAAATATTTCCAACCCATGTAAAACAAAAATTAGTCCAAACACTAGTCTTGCCTAATCTTTACTACTGTGATGTAGTTCAACACGACACAAATAGTGAAAATTCGAGATGCCTCGAGCTAGTGATGAATGCTTGCGTTAGATACGTATGCAATATACGGTTGTATGATCATATCAGTCCTTCATACTCCCAGCTAGGTTGGATACGCCCACATAAGGCACGCGATCTCCACACGATGTGCTTACTTCATCGATTTCTTAGCCACTGGTGCCCCCAACACTTATCTTCTCACATTAAACACCTATTATCATTCCACAACCGCAATACCAGATCGGATACGTCTAGCATCTTGGCTGTACCTTTACATAACACAAAATCTTTCTCCGTGTCATTCTCCATCTCAGCCATACGACTATGGAACGCGCTCCCCTGTGATCTGCGTCTTATCCAGAACCACTCAACATTCAAGAGGGGACTCAAGACTTACATATTAGGGACGGTATAGCCACCATTGTTGTGCCCCTCTCATCTTTTTCTTTCTCCTCTCCATCATAGCTTCGAATTTTACCATTCTATTTCTCTTCCTCTAACCTATCTACCTCTTCTATATCTCTTTCACCCCATTCCATCATCTTATGTCTCTGCTTGATGAGAATAACTCACAAGCTGCAAGAATATAACGAGAAAATTCCCAACTAGCAATAGGACTGACATTCATAAAAGAAAAATATGTTTACTTTCATATACATAGTCATTATTATTATTATTATTATTATTGTTATTATTATTATTATTATTCTTGATTGTTATAATTATTTTTTGATTGTTATAATTATCATTGTACTACTTTTATAATCTCTATTTTTTTCTTTAACATTAATACTGTATAACATGTTATATGATAAATAAATAAATACGGTTGCTTAACAGTTCAAAGAAAACTTGTATCTCATTTCAAGTAGGTACCACAGTCATGTAATTGCACTTGGTGGTAGCTTTAATCGACCCTCGATATGTCAGCGATATTACTTGTTTGAGGTCGGTGGTAGACCTAAAACATCGTCCGAGATCGTAGTAAATGATTTCTCCGAAAATTGTTTTGAACAATTAGTTCACGAACCCACTCGAAGTGCAATTTTTTGGAGAAGCATACTCGACCGGTTAGCATGCCGTTAGATAGTGTTATGACGGATACAGGGATTAGTGACGACAAGGTCACTGTAACGAGACTGAATATCACAACACGCGAACACACCAAAAAGCAGATAAAAATTAACTTGAGACCTTCCTAAGAAACAGCCTCCATTTGTTCCGAACTAACCATGTAACTATAGACCACATGTAGATTAAATTGAAAGACATAGCATGGGCAACAATAGAGAGATTTACGCCAAATAAATTAATAACTGATGTAGTTGACCACTCATGGTACACAAAACGAGTAGAACAGTGTAGCAGAAACAACGAAAAAGAACGCAAAATACCCCAGGATTAGCGAAGTTTTACAGAAGCTAGAAATGTAGCGCCATCTTCAGTGCCAAATGCCGTTAACAGTTTCTGCAATTACGATGCCCTGTCTCGAAATCTGGCAGAAAATCCTAAGAAATTACGGTCGTCTGTGAAGTACTCAAGCACAAAGACACAATCAATGCCTTCACTACACGACAGCAAGGAAATGTTACCGATGACGGTGCCACCAAAGCGGAGTTATTAAATTCGGTTTTCAGAAAGTCCTTCGCCAAAGAAGGCGAGGTAACTGATTTCGAATCAAGAACTGCTCCCGACATGAGTAACTTAATAGTACATATCCTCGGCGCAGCAAAGCAGCTTCAATAACTTAATAACGGGAAATCATCCGGGCTATAATGTATACAAATTAGATTCCCTCCAGGGTATGCCGATATAACAGCTCCGCACTTAAGAACCATATACGACCGCTTGCTCGGCGAAAGATCAATACCTAAAGAGTGAAAAGTTGCGCAAGTCACACCAGTATTCAAGAAAGCTAACAGCAGTAATCCGATGATTTATCGAACCATATCATTGATGTCGATTGCAGTAGGAATTTGGAATATATAACCTGTGTCGAACATTATGAATTACCTAGAGGAAAACGACATGGCGACATACAGTCAGTACGGATTTAGAAAATAACAGTCTTGTACAGCACAGCCAGCGTTTTAGTAATGAATGCTATTGACAGGGGGTGTCACATTGATTCCATATTTCTAGATTTCCAGAAGTCTTTTCATATCGCCCCTCACAAGCTTCTTATAATGAAGTTGCGTGCCTGTGGAGTACCCTCTCACTTGTCTGACAGGATTCGTGATTTCCTGTCGGAAAGATCACAGATAGTAATAACTGAGGGAACGTCAAGTAGAAGTAACATCTGACGCCGGCCGCTGTGGATCTAGCGGTTCTAGGTGCTTCAGTCTTGAACCGCGCGACTGCTACGGTTGCAGGCTCGAATGCTGCCTCTGGCATGGATGTGTGTGATGTCCTTAGGTTAGTTAGGTTTAAGTAGTTCTACGTCTAGAGGACTGATGACCTCCGATGTTAAGTCGCATAGTGCTTAGAGCCATTTTAACATCTGCCGTTCCCCAAGGAAGTGTTATAGGCCTTCTGCTATTCCTAACATATACAAACGAGTTAGAAGGCATCTAATCAGTCATCTTAAATTATATGCGGATGAACCTGTCATTTACCTCCTAGTACAGTCATCAGGGAATCGAAACCAGTTGTAAAATTATTTGGACAAAGTATCTGTATGGTGCGAAAAGTGGCATTTGACCCTAAATAAAGAAAAGTGTTAAGTCATCCACACGAGTGCTTGAATGAATCCTTTAAATTTCGATTACAGTATAAATAAATCAAACGTAAAGGCCGTAATCCCACAAATCTGACGGGTGTCAATTTAACTAAATATATAAGAATTACAATTACGATCAACTTAAAAGCGAACGATCATATACGTAATGATGGAGGGTGGGCAAAAACATGTCAGCGTTTTATTGTCAGAACACTTAGAACATGCAACAGGTCTAGTAAAGAGACTGCATACACTACACTTGTCCGTCCTCTGCTAGAGTACTGCTGTGCAGTATGAGGTCCTTACCAGGTAGGATTGACAAAGTATATGAAATAGTGCAAAAAAGGGCAGGTAGTTTTGTATTATCGTTGATATAGTACGCAAGTTGGGGTGGCAATCTTTAAAAAAAAGGCGTTTTTCATGAGGAGAGATCTTTTCAAGGAATTTCAACTTCCATCATTCCCCTCCGAATGCGAAAATAGTTTGTTGACACATCATGATTGTAATAAAATAAGAGAAATATAGGAGAAATCAGTGCTCGCACGGAAAGGTTTAATTGTTCGCTTCTCCCGCGCTTTGTTAGAGAGTGGAACGATAGAAAAATAGCGTTAAAGTGATTCGATGAACCCTCTGCTAGCCACTTAATTGTGAATTGAAGAGTAGTCATGTGGGTGTATAACTATATGCTTTCGTTGCTGGTACGGATGGTTGGTACCTTCATTTCTTTTTTTATATACCTATTCTTTATCCTGTCCCTAATTCATTTCTACATACTTCCTCTCTCCTGTTTCTTCGTCAGTGGTATGTAACTCGCATAAAAAATAAATGATTTGAAAGACGTTTAATGCATAGCTTTCACTGCTTTGCACTTTGCAGCACAAATGTTGACAGTATGTTTTGTGTGCCTTGTTTGGAAACAAACATTTTCTATTCACTCACAGTAATTGAAGTTTACAACAGTATTGCCCACTTTGCTCTTCTCCCTCAAGCTTGCATTCAGTACTGCTGCGTCCTGTTTCGAACTTGTTTTCGACAGTGCTGTACGTTAACAATGGTGCCCTGCAGTATGGACAGGTTTCCAGACGCAAGCTGTGTATAGTTTCATTTAATGCTATCGAAAAGCTGCAGAAAGGAGCTATACTGACCACGTATGGAATTCCCTGGACGGTTTCTCAACACTCTGCACTATAAACGCTATTTTATGCATTTTAATTGCTTTGTGATATTCTCGGTGATTATTATCACGAGCGACACCACCATTCCATTAGATGCAAAACTGTTTCGACCGCCAACCTGTCACTAGCTACGTAAGATTGTTATCACAGCGAGAAAAATAAGCCGTTAAAAGCTCTTCAAATCTCTACACACTACTGCTGTTGCTGCCCTGCTTTAGATAATAGCTTATATCTAAACATACTATTACTCCACGATCCACTGTACAGGGCAAGCTGGGAGGTGCATTGATTTTGAAATGTAAAGTTGCTTATAGTCGTCAGCACTTAGATACAATTACTTTACTTCGACAGTTATCAAATTTTATAATTTGCGGCAAAGCAGATAAAGTGCTAGAGATTTTATTACTGACAGGAAAGAGTAGTTGACTGTTGTACCTTCTATCAGGTGTTTAGTGTGTATAGATGGATGGAATAACATCTTAAAACGCAGAATTGGTTAGTGTTGTCGACTCATAGATATAATACTGCGCTTGAAATTATTAAAATCACCCTGCCGTTCAAAAAAAAAAAAAAACTGGGATGTGGCTGGTGCTCTCTACTATCTATCTATTGCACATTAGGTGCGAGTTGTGTTGAGAAAAAACAAAACAAAAAAAGAAAGAAAAAATGTTTTTCAGGGAGATTACGCAATGTAGTGATCGAAGCTATCGTTATTTGCTTAATCGTTATATGTACTGAATGATGTCATAAAGGTGTGGCTGCAAGTATGTAGGCACTCTTATCTGCCTTACAGAGGGCAAGAGGAGGGCAGCCAACGGCTACAAGTATGAGCAGCTCCCAAAATGAATCTTTGTGTTTACAGCCACTGTGTGGGAAAGGGGGGGGGGGGGTGCTAGAACACTACTTACTTTATTTCAGATGAGCATGCTGCTAGTGCCCTTGGCCAAGACAGCTTCCCATACACGCAAGTGAGTGAGCGGTGCAACCAAAACAAATGCAACTGTAGGGTGGCAAGGAGAGAAAGAGATAGCCTTCATCCAAACTGCCGGCCGATGTGGCCCAGCGGTTCTAGGCGCTTCAGTCTGGAACCGCGCGACCGCTATGGTCGCAAGTTCGAATCGTGCCTCGAGCATGGCTGTGTGTGATGTCCTTAGGTTAGTTAGGTTTAAGTAGTTCTAAGTTCTAGTGGACTGATAACCTCAGATGTTAAGTCCCATAGTGCTCAGAGCCATTGTTTTTTTTTATTTTATTTTATTTTTTTATTATTTATCCCAACTGCGAGGTCATTCCAGAAAATCTGAAGCAACTGCGCATGACATTTTACACTGCACAATTTTAATGTTTGTGGAACAGTGAACAAAAAATTTAAAAATTTTTTTTTTCTTTTTAAAATTCAGTCTTGATCACACCACGTATGCTACAAGAACATAGGTGATCGGTTTCGGTCATATCACATGACCATCATCAGACCTGTAATTTAATTTAGAAAGTAATAGAAACCTTACTAGATTGACAATAAAATACGACAAAATGCTTATAACGATAAAATACAATGAGACGTGTTATACCCACGGCATCCTTCGAAGATGGTATGTGGAACAGTATTCTCAGCTGCTGTGATGTCAGCTGGTGCCACCAAGTGATGGGCATACGCTTAAATACGCAGATGTTCCGCCTACCTCTTCTCCCTCTACCTCACGTCAACCAATCAGTGTAAATGAGGTTCATATAATCGTCAAAACGTAAAAAAAACAAAGTACAATAATAACATAAAATAGTTAAGTATAAAATTTCTCTTTACAACCGTGGAACTACTTAAATATAGTATAAAATATCAAGTAAAAGCTGTAAAATAACTGTACAGGCGATGTATACTCAGTGTGCCCTCTATGGGCTAAGGTGGTACCACCACAATGATTTCAAAGTCAACGATTTCGTGAAGGTCTTTGGCATTGCGGCATCATATGGATATGTGAGTTGTGACTCGACTGCAAGTATACGCCTATGCTAGTTTCAGTCTGTCTCTCTTATATTAGCTTTATTTGGCGCTGGAAATATATGTAATAATAGAATGATATTACATACATTGCCCATAAAGGGCACACAGAGTATACATCGTCTGTACAGTTATTTTAAAGCTTTTAATTGATATTTTATTCAATATTTAAGTAGTTCCATGGTTGTAAAGAGATATTTTATACATAAATATTATATATTATTATTGTACTTTGTTTTCTTTTACGTTTTGACGATTATGTGAAGCCGTTTTACACTGATTGGTTGACGTGAGGTAGAGGGAGAAGAGGTAGGCGGAGCATCTTCGTATTTAAGCGTATGCCCGTCAGTTGCTGGCACTATGACTTCATCTCGCACATTGACCGCACCTTCTCCACCTATGTGATTGCCGCCGACCTCAACATCCATAGCTGCACTCCTGATGTCCTTCGGTGGTGGCATCAGTTCCTCTCCACGATCCAAGGTGACCTTCTTCCCCTACCCCAGCACACCCGACCCGAAAGTGACACCACCCCCGATGTTGTCATTGCCTCCGCCAACCTCCTTGGGCGTATCGCTGTCGCCTTCCTTGACCCCACAGGTAGTGATCACCTCCCTGTCCTTCTCACCATAAGGTCTGCTCACCGCCCACCTCCGGCTCCGCACCCTCCACCCCCTCACAAGGTCGTCCATGACTATCACCGTGCCAACTGGGATGCCTACCGGGACTCCATCTCCAATCAGGTCGAAAGCCACCCTCTTACCTATCCCCATCCTGACATCATCCACGCCTCGTCCTTCCTTCAGAAGGTAATTACTGACGCTGTGGAGGCCCATGTTCCTACTAAAACCATCCACCCACACCGTCCAATTCTCCCTCCGCGGGCTGTCCTCCTCCTCCGTGAATCCCGCCGCCTCTATCGCTCCTTCCTGCGGACTCGTGACAGGGATACACTCCAACGCCACCGGCAAATACAGCGACACGTACGGAACCTTATTACAGCAACGAAACGCCGAGACTGGCGCCAGACCTACACACGACTCAACGCCACCCTCCCTATCAACTCCTCCAAGCACTGTTCCGCCTTCCATCGCCTTACTGGTTCCCTTTCCGCTCCCCACTACCCCCTTCTCCATAATGATCGCCCCCTTCCTGATAATCTCAGTAAGGCCAACCACTTCCCACCTTTCCGAGGTCTTCTCCATCCCCGATGATCCCCACTTTGATTATTCTCTTTTCCCCACCGTCATGGAACATGCCGTTACCTCAGTCGCTCCACTTGCTCCTAGTCTCCAGTACTTGGGGCAGTTGCCCCCCTCTGACATAAACACTCCCATCACAGCACAAGACATTAAACTTATCCTCCGGTCCAAACGCAACACGGCCCCTGGTCACGACTGTGTCACCTACTGTCACCTTCGAGAAAGCCCCTATTCCTTCCTGACTGTCCTCGCCCATTTCTATAATGTCATCCTCTCTACTGGCTTCTGCCCTGACCTGTGGAAGACCTCCCACGTCCTCTTATTCCTCAAACCCAACAAACCCCCTTCTTCCGCCTCTCCCTATCATCCCATCTGCCTCACCTCCGTCTTCAGTAAGGTCTCTGAATCCATCCTCTCCCACTGTATCCATCAGCACCACGCTCAGCACCACCTCCTCCCCCTTACCCTGTGTGACTTCCGACCCTCCTTCTCTGCTGAAGACCAACTCCTAAACCTCATTCACCTTCTGTCCCTCCAGCTCAACTCCCGTCGCTCCGCCATTTTTGCTTCCCTTGACCTCCAAAATGCCTATGACCGTGTATGGCATCCCGGTCTCCTCTTTAAACTCCAAACCTACGCCCTGCCTATCAATTTTGTCCGCCTGGACGCTTCCTTCCTCTCGAACCGTCCTTCCTATGTCACCCTCCACAACACCAACTACCGTATCTTTTATCCCACGGCTGGCGTCCCCCAGGGTTCTGTCCTTTCCCCTCTCCTTTTGTATATGGCTGATATGCCCAAAGCCATCCCCGCCAGTCCACCTTCTCCAGTATGCTGATGACACCACCTTCCTGGCTCTCTATACTACCCTTCAACGGTCCCAACGTAACCTCCAAACCCACCTTAACCAGTTCACCACTTGGTGTAACCAGTGGTTCCTCCGTCTCAACCCCACCAAAACCCAGGCAATCATCATAGGCCGCACCACTCGCTCCTTTCACCTCCATGATTTCTACCTCACCCTTTATGGTCGTCCCATCCAGCTCACCCCCACCCTCAAATATCTTGGCCTCACCCTCGACCGCCACCTCACCTGGACCCCTCATCTACAGACCGTCCAGCAGAAAGCCTATCCCTGCCTCTGCCTTCTGAAACTCCTGTCTGGACGGACATGGGGATTGCATCCTTCTACCATCCTCCTTACCTACAAATCCCTCATCCGTCCTATCCTCTGTTATGCCAGTGTTGCCTGGATCTCCGCCCCAGCCCGCTTTTACAAGGCCCTCCAAATCCTTGAACGACATATGCACTCCACCTTGCCTTCCGTATCCACCTTCCTTCCCCCACGCAACTCCTGTATGAACTGATCCCCTTCCCCCACCTCCTCCTGTTTCTCCAACATCTCCGCATCCTTTACATTGTCCGCAGGCTTGATCCCCCCCACCCTCTGGTTGCCTCCTTCCTCTCCAGCCCCCGCCCGTTGCCGCGCCTCTATCGCTGTATCCCTCCCTCTCTCCACCTCCACACCCTCCATCTCTTTCATCAGGGCAATTTCCAGCGCCTCCCCGTCGCGGATGACGAACTTCGCCGTGACATCTACCCTTCCTTCCAACTATAACCAGGCCTTGTTCCCCCTCCCCAGGGCCCCCTTTTTCCTCTCCCCTCCTTCTCCCAGAGAGGATTTTCCTCCTCCCCCCCCCCTGAGATCCTGCACCCCATACTTGCCTCTTTCCTTCCCACATCCCTCGCTACCTGGCCCTCTCCAGTGCGCTCCCCGCCCATCTCCCTCCCCTCTTCCGCTCCCTCCCTCCCTTCTTCCGGTCTCCCTCATCTCCTTGCGCCTGGCAGATCCTCCGTTTTGATCATCGTCAGTGTGCCACGTCAGTGTTGTGTTTAGTGCTGTTTCTCCTGTGCATCAATAGGTGTGATTTTAATTGTGTACTGCCTTGAGGTTCGCCGTCAGTGTTTGTTGTGTGCTACGCCATCCATCGATACCTTTTATGCTCCAGTCATACTGTGCCTTGTGTTCTTTTAATTGTCACAGTGTGTGGCTTTTTGTGTGTGTTACTTTTAAACAGTTTTTTATCTCCATTTTACAGTCACCCCGTTTTTATGTCTATTGCCTTCCATGATGTTCCCCCTTTTTTATATCTATGTTCACCATATTCTCTCCTTTGTTATTTTTAAATGTCTTCTATTGTTTGTTCTATGTCTTTCGGCTGAAGAGTAGCGCATATGCTGCTGCCAGCCCGTCCCGGTGGGGAATTGAAATACAATAAAGAAAAAAAAAAAGTTGCTGGCACCAGTTGACGTCACAGCAGCTGAGAAGAGTGCTAAACCTACCATCTTCGAAGGATGCCATGGGTATAACAAGTCTCATTGTATTTTATCGTTATAAGCATTTTGTCATATTTTATTGTCAATCTAGTAAGGTTTCAATTACTTTCTAAATTAAATTACAGCTCTGATGGTCATGTGATATGACCGAAACTGATCACCTATGTTCTTGTAGCATACGTGGTGTGATCAAGACTGAATTTTAAAAAGAAAAATTTTTCACTGGCCTTAGCATCAGCAATTCCTTATCCCCAAGGCAGTACATGGAGCCATGTGCTAAAGTGAAGAACTGGAGGGGACGGGTGCTACCCCTCCTTCCCCGCCGCCACACCCCCTCCCCACACCATGCCGCTGCAGTTTGCATGATGCACCCTCCACTCCAAATGCCGTGCTCTGCAGCCAATGGCCTCTGTGTTAATACCAAGAAATGCAGTGCTGCGGTCACACTTACGTGGGAGTGAGAGTCAACTGTAGTTTGTATGCATCTCACATTTTGTTGACATCAGCATCAGCATCCAGCCACGACCACCCCAGTTTCCTGTGCTCCAAGCTTCTGCAATGTGCATGAAGCAACCCCTCAAATCCCAGCGTCAGGCACAGTGTGCCCCACACGTGTGCTAAATTTTGTGAATGATTTCGTATCTGGAAGATCATACCAACAACACAAACACTGTGCACATGTTTTATTTCGCATAAACCAGCATCAGTCCTTTTGTATTATTCTGGGAATCCAGCCACCACACACCTGGATATACTTCTTGCCCATGCTCGGTGGAGTATCTGGTGATGTTATAATACTACAACTGTAGGCCTAATGGTGAAATTTAAATTACGAAACCGGTCGTGCCTTTAATACAACAGTTGCAGTGGTTTTTGTTCAACATGCAAAAGTTGGTTCTAAATACCCACCCAATAAAGTTTTAATGAGTTTGAAATGCTGCATACGTTGGATTTGTTTAAAATACCTGTCCACGCAAGAAGTTTATGCAGTTACAGTATGTATTCATCTACCTACAGCTGTTGTTATATTTTTATGTCACTATACTTAGCATTTTTTTATTATTACACTAGCAGCAGGTTGTAGGTTCCTTAAATATTCATGCATAGCGCTCTCTCGTTGTATTTGCGTCATGACAACAACTATTGATGAAGATGTCGACTATAAGTACACTGCAAGAAAAGAACTATGCCAAGGGACGAAAGTCGGTAAATGTGATGTACATTAAAAAGGTCAATTAGATCCACCGTCATTTAATTGTAGGTTTTATCGCCTCACAACATGTTTAATTTGTGTAATAATGTAATATATAGCGATCAGTGGCGTTAGTATCCTTAATAATTGTGTTTTCTTTCGTTCTTGTTAGTGACCACTCAGAGCCCTGGGCAAAGGAAAACACAAACTTGGTGCTACTTATTTAATTATGATGCAGATCCGTCCCCTTTCTTTATCTTTTCACTTTGTGATGTGAACCTCGAGTAACTGTGGCACTCTGATTTAAGAAACGCTCCTAATTAGGAAGAGAGAGAGTTGGTGGGTTGTGTTCCCAACTTAGTTGCTTCATTACTACAGGACGAATGTGCGACAAACAGGTGATGCCTTACAGAATTGGTAATAGGAAGGGACTAATCGATTTTTAACTGTCCCGAGACCAAAAACTGGACAAAAAGCAAAATGACATCAGTTTCTAATTTGTCTCGTACCAAAAATCACATAACAAACTAAATGACATCTGTTTGTAATTGTCCACCGTTTTCCTTCACAAACTGAAGTCGAGAAACAACATGTTCCGCAACAGACTGGCGAGTCTTGGGAGTCATATTCAGAATGTGTTGCGCAATGCCTGCCTTCTGTTGAGCTACATTAGTAATTAGAGCACTGAACACAACATTTTTCAGATAACACCACAGCCAGAAGTTACACGGATTTGGAATCGGGTGGAAAAAAATGGTTCAAATGGCTCTGAGCACTATGGCACTCAACTTCTGAGGTCATTAGTCCCCTAGAACTTAGAACTAGTTAAACCTAACTAACCTAAGGACATTATACATATCCATGCCCCAGGCAGGATTCGAACCTGCGACCGTGGCGGCCTCGCGGTTCCAGACTGCAGCGCCTAGAACCGCACGACCACTTCGGCCGGCAGGATCAGGTGATCTGGATGTCCAGGCTGTAAGGAAATGATGGGTGATTATTCTAGCATTTCTGAAATGCGTCTGCAGCAGCCGCTTCACTGATAGTGCACTGTGCAGACGAGCGACATCTTGCATAAAAATGACTTTACCCACATGTTCATGCTGCTGAACGGTCAGAATGACATTGGTGTAGCATTTGCCAGTGATGGTACAGGTAACAGGACCCACAGGTCTCATCTCCTAGAAAAAATACAGCCCTATGATAAAGCATACCATAAACCTGCACCAGAGTCACCTTTGAAGAATGAAGTGGTACCAGTTGTCGTGCTTGCGGACTTCCCATTGCCTTATTCTGCAATTCTGTTTATTGACATCTTCTTGGAGATGGAAATAGGCTTTGTCTGCCCATAAAATGTTCCATGGTCGTCCATTGTCAGCTTCCATTTAAGCAAGAAATTCCAGAGTGAACATTTGTCTTGATGATAGGTCAGCAGTCAGCTGCTTCTGAACACAGATGATTTTGAATGGATAGCGATGAAGAATATGTCGTAAGATTTTATGCACCATCCTCATAGGCATGTCCAACGTTGAGGCAATTACGCGAGCACTGCGTGTTTGCATACCGCCTCTTCATCCTTACTGCAGTAGTATGGCCACATCTTCGACGGATTTCGTATCAACCGCTTTCCTCCCTCTACCACATTGCACTTCAAAAGAACCTCTCTTTTCGCATTTTGTAATTATTTTCTCCAGACCCTTAGCAGACGTTGGACCAATGCCTTCATTCATACCATTGAGTGTCCAGAATGTCTGCAGAGCTACTGACACACAGTCACCTTCCTTGTAAAAGACGTTACTAGCAGTGCACGATCATTCATAGAGATAGGCATGTTAGGTGTCTCATACATGTAGCAGTATGCTACATATATTTTTGTGCATATTCTGACATTAACAAAGCCATCTGCTGGCCAGATTTTCGTTAACTTTTTTCCATAGCATTTCCCCCTGCATCAATCATATGCTTTTCAAATTTGACATTATTCTGAGTTATTATTCTTTTTCAACAGTGTTTGGAGATTGGAGTTTTAATTATGGACACCCTATACATTCTAACTGTCACAATTACATATCCCAAATTCGCTTAGGTTCATTCTATGATTCTGAGGATGGGGAAGGAGGTTTTAGTCGTTTTTGAACAACTGCTACAGACTACAGCGAATCTGTGCCCCAGCAACCTTCAAACTGACCATGGAGGTGAATTTTACAATAGGCATTTCAAAGTATTAATGGAACGGTATGAGACAAATCACTATATAACATTCTTCCATTTGGAAACTAGCATTTTTGAACAGTTGAAGAGGACAAGCGAATACCGAATCTGAAAGCAGTTGAATCTTGAGCGGACTTACAAATGCCTAAACAGTTTACTATAAATCACTGACGAGTATAATTACACTGTTCACCGTATAACTGACAATACGCTTACTGATGTCCATGATAATGGACTTCTAAATGCAGTATACAGCCGTATTTAGATGGTGGGTCAATACAAGCAGAAGTTCAACGTAGGTGATTTGGTCTGTATTTCGAAATACAAAACTACACTTGAGATGTTTTACTTACTGAACTCATCAACAGATATACATTTACAGTTTCCCATCTTAAAAAACAGTGATGGGAATAAACAGCATTGAGCTTTGACACAGACAAATTACAGAAATACTCTGAACCAGATGTGTTGCTCATCAAGTGGACCATATGATGTCAAGGGAACAGGGCATTAGAGAAATGACTCAGCTTCTCATCAGAGCAATATAGTTGAGTGAACGCTCAAGATTTGCTATATCATACGACACACAAACCTCAAATCTCATAGTAGTGTCGCATGAGTTCTGAGATATGTATCAGATGTCAAGGATATATCATTCGAACTTCATATCCATGGATACAGTTTTTCTAGACATGTAAAGAACCTGAAACAGCACCCAGGTAGTGGTGATCAGGTAATTAATATGCTAGATGATGCATGCAACGAGCACTACATTGTTTGTGCTACAAATAAATGTCATTGCACCGCTGACCAAATATTATCTGATCAGGCTAGACAGATATGTTGAAGAAAGGATATTAGTGTAGGGCAACAAATTTGTGCTTTTGTGATCGATGAGGTATTGCACGCCAAATTTAAATCGGGTGCTGGAATAGCCTCCAGGAAAATAAAGAATGCAGCTCTTCACATGAAAAACCCTACGGAATTTTAAAAAACAGCATCCCACCACCAGTCTTGAAGCAGAAAGGAGGAAGGTAAGGGCTTGTCAAGACGCCCAGGTTCCTGCCAATACCAAAGACATCTGGTGAAATAATTCGGTCTCTAATCCTTGCATAAGAATGCACAAAAAAAAATGGTTCAAACGGCTCTGAGCACTATGGGACTTAACATCTATGGTCATCAGTCGCCTAGAACTTAGAACTACTTAAACCTAACTAACCTAAGGACATCACACAACACCCAGCCATCACGAGGCAGAGAAAATCCCTGACCCCGCCGGGAATCGCACCCGGGAACCCGGGCGTGGGAAGCGAGAACGCTACCGCACGACCAAGAGCTGCGGTCGAATGCACAAAAGACTGCAAAGCAACTACAAGAGGCTAAAAGGCATATTGGAAAAAAATACCTTAAAATCCCATGATTGCGCTGCGTTCTTATGTGGAATACTTTGCCAGGGGTGATGTGGAAATCCGAAGAATGTAGGACTGTCAAATTCGATGTTGTGGGGGAGTGTGGAACTGACTAGGCTGCATATATTTAACAGAAACGGAATACCGTCTTCTACTTTGACACGTCCAGTACTTAAAGGACACCTTAAGAGTTGTGTCATTACCTCACCGATAGATGTTTTCAGCGCTACCAAGTCTTCAGGTCATATGTCTGTGGACATATTTGCCTTTTTTCTCCTGACAGTTGCATAAAATAAGCATTATGCACATCACTGCATCATTTGAGGTCAAGATGCAATGTCGTTTACTGTAACTCTAAAAGAATGTATGTCTACATTTGCAGTGAACTGCTTTCCTCCAATATTTATTGGTAAGACGAAGTGGATTATACACTCCTGGCCATTAAAATTGCTACACCACGAACATGAAGTGCTACAGACGCGAAATTTAACCGACAGGAAGCAGATGCTGTGATATGCAAATGATGAGCTTTTCACAGCATTCACACAAGGTTGGTGCCCGTGGCGACACCTACAACGTGCTCACATGAGGAAAGTTTCCAACCGATTGCTCATACATAAACAGCAGTTGACCGGCGTTGCCTGGTGGAACGTTGTTGTGATGCCTCGTGTAAGGAGGAGAAATGCGTACCATCACGTTTCCGACTTTGATAAAGGTCGGATTGTAGCTTATCGCGATTGCGGTTTATCAAATGCTTCAAATGGCTCTGAGCACTATGGGACTTAACATCTGTGGTCATCAGTCCCCTAGAACTTAGAACTACACTCCTGGAAATGGAAAAAAGAACACATTGACACCGGTGTGTCAGACCCACCATACTTGCTCCGGACACTGCGAGAGGGCTGTACAAGCAATGATCACACGCACGGCACAGCGGACACACCAGGAACCGCGGTGTTGGCCGTCGAATGGCGCTAGCTGCGCAGCATTTGTGCACCGCCGCCGTCAGTGTCAGCCAGTTTGCCGTGGCATACGGAGCTCCATCGCAGTCTTTAACACTGGTAGCATGCCGCGACAGCGTGGACGTGAACCGTATGTGCAGTTGACGGACTTTGAGCGAGGGCGTATAGTGGGCATGCGGGAGGCCGGGTGGACGTACCGCCGAATTGCTCAACACGTGGGGCGTGAGGTCTCCACAGTACATCGATGTTGTCGCCAGTGGTCGGCGGAAGGTGCCCGTGCCCGTCGACCTGGGACCGGACCGCAGCGACGCATGGATGCACGCCAAGACCGTAGGATCCTACGCAGTGCCGTAGGGGACCGCACCTCCACTTCCCAGCAAATTAGGGACACTGTTGCTCCTGGGGTATCGGCGAGGACCATTCGCAACCGTCTCCATGAAGCTGGGCTACGGTCCCGCACACCGCTAGGCCGTCTTCCGCTCACGCCCCAACATCGTGCAGCCCGCCTCCAGTGGTGTCGCGACAGGCGTGAATGGAGGGACGAATGGAGACGTGTCGTCTTCAGCGATGAGAGTCGCTTCTGCCTTGGTGCCAATGATTGTCGTATGCGTGTTTGGCGCCGTGCAGGTGAGCGCCACAATCAGGACTGCATACGACCGAGGCACACAGGGCCAACACCCGGCATCATGGTGTGGGGAGCGATCTCCTACACTGGCCGTACACCACTGGTGATCGTCGAGGGGACACTGAATAGTGCACGGTACATCCAAACCGTCATCGAACCCATCGTTCTACCATTCCTAGACCGGCAAGGGAACTTGCTGTTCCAACAGGACAATGCACGTCCTCATGCATCCCGTGACACCCAACGTGCTCTAGAAGGTGTAAGTCAACTACCCTGGTCAGCACGATCTCCGGATCTGTCCCCCATTGAGCATGTTTGGGACTGGATGAAGCGTCGTCTCACGCGGTCTGCACGTCCAGCACGAACGCTGGTCCAACTGAGGCGCCAGGTGGAAATGGCATGGCAAGCCGTTCCACAGGACTACATCCAGAATCTCTACGATCGTCTCCATGGGAGAATAGCAGCCTGCATTGCTGCGAAAGGTGGATATACACTGTACTAGTGCCGACATTGTGCATGCTCTGTTGCCTGTGTCTATGTGCCTGTGGTTCTGTCAGTGTGATCATGTGATGTATCTGACCCCAGGAATGTGTCAATAAGGTTTCCCCTTCCTGGGACAATGAATTCACGGTGTTCTTATTTCAATTTCCAGGAGTGTACTTAACTAACCTAAGGACATCACACACATCCATGCCCTAGGCAGGATTCGAACCTGCGACCGTAGCAGTCGCGCGGTTCCGGACTGAGCGCCTAGAATCGCTATACCACCGCGGCCGGCTGCGGTTTATCGTATGGCGACACTGCTACTCGCGTTGGTCGAGATCCAATGACTGTTAGCAGGATATGGAATCGGTGGGTTTAGGAGGGTAATACGGAACGCCGTGCTCGATCCCAACGGCCTCCTATCACTAGCAGTCCAGATGACGGACATCTTATCCGCATGGTTGTAACGGATCGTGCAGAGATGTCTCGATCCCTGAGTCAGCAGATGGGGACGTTTTCAAGACAACAATCATCTGCACGAACAGTTCGACGACGTTTGCAGCAGCATGGCTATCAGCTCGGAGACCAGGGCTGCGGTTACCTTTGACGCTGCATCACAGACAGGAGCGCCTGCGATGGTGTACTCAACGACGAATCTGGGTGCACAAATGGCAAAACGTCTTATTTTCGGATGAATCCAGGTTCTGTTTACAGCATCATGATGGTCGCATCCGTGTTTGGCGACATCGCGGTGATCGCACATTGGAAGCATGTATTGGTCATCGCCAAACTGGCGTATAATCCGGTGTGATGTTATGGGGTGCCATTGGTTACGTGTCTCGGTCACCTCTTGTTCGCATTGACGGCACTTTGAACAGTGGACGTTACATTTCAGATGTGTTACGACCCGTGGCTCTACCCTTCATTCGATCCCTGGGAAACTGTACATTTCAGCAGGATAATGCACGACCGCATGTTGCAGGTCCTGTACAGGCCTTTCTGGATACAGAAAATGTTCGACTGCTGCCCTGGCCAGCACATTCTTCAGATCTGTCACCAATTGGAAACGTCTGGTCAATGGTGGCCGAGCAACTGGCTCGTCACAATACGGCAGTCACTACTCTTGATGAACTGTGGTATCGTGTTGAAGCTGCATGGGCAGCTGTACCTGTATATATTTGTCCAATGAATACCCGTTTATCATCTGCATTTCTTCTTGGTGTAGCAATTTTAATGGTCAGTAGTGTAGAATTGATCGGTATGGGATCATAGAATAGTATAGCTAATGTCACGGAGCTAACTAATAAACGGTACCTAGGGAGAGAGGACGTTGTGGTAATGCCTCCTGGCTCCTACGACACTGACGCATCGTGCAAACGTCAATACCTTTAAAACAGACATAAAATATCAGGAGAGAGAGTGGACATCAGTCGTAAATGTTCAATAAAAATCCTGGCTGGTTTCACGGTGGTACATGATACTGTTAAAATTGGAATCGAATACTGTGAACATATTGGCTGTCAGTACGATTCGTGTAGACTAGGCTGGCCAAACAGCGCTCCGCGAGCGCCCCAGCCGCGCTCCTGCCTAGCGCTCAGGGCGCAGCGGCAAGTGATCAGATTCACAGTCTACTTTTGTAGCACTAAGGCTTCTACGTAATTTTCCAGGAAAGTGAATGTAGAGAAGCCACATTTTTCGGTGCTAAATGGGAATTGTCTTACTTTTCGTGACATTTAAGGGCCATAACAAGTGCTTGCACTACTATGAGCTTGGGAAACACTTACTGGAACGTAACTACAACAGCAGCCACGAAGATCACATGACGGTCTTGTCTTCTACATCTACATTTATACCCCGCAAGCCACCCAACGGTGTGTGGCGGAGGGCACTTTACGTGTCACTGTCATTACCTCCCTTTCCTGCGCGCTCGACTCTCTCTAATTTTACACTCGTCATCTCCTAGGGAGGTATAAGTAGCGGGAAGCAATATATTCGATACCTCATCCAGAAACGCACCCTCTCGAAACCTGAACAGCAAGCTACAACGCGATGCAGAGCGCCTCTCTGGCAGAGTCTGCCACTTGAGTTTGCTAAACATCTCCGTATCACTATCACTATTACCAAATAACCATGTGACGAAACGCGCCGCTCTTCTCTGGATGTTCTCTATCTCCTCCGTCAACCCGACCTGGTACTGATCCCTCACTGATGAGCAATACTCAAGTATAGGTCGAACGAGTGTTTCGTAAGCCACCTTCTTTGTTGACGGACTACATTTTCTAAGGACTCTCCGAATGAATCTCAACCTGGCACCCGCCTTACCAACAATTAATTTTATATGAGTGTAAGGTGTCAGGCAAATCCAACACCTTCCACGAAAACCCTGACATGATAAGCAAATCCAGTAGTATGTCACATAGCTCCGAATAAATCGTGGCATTAAATTAAAGTAATACGAGTAACGAGTGAGCAAATGGAATACCACAGACTAACACAAGAATGCCTAAATGCATGTCATACCTTCCCACCATGAGACAGACGCAGTTCCGAGGGGAGAAACGAGAACAGAAGCCGAGAGCAGAACCGTGTTAAGCTGGAAAGCCCTATGATAAGGGACGGACACCCACGTCTTCAGCTAACCGCTAGGACCACCCCCCAGCCCATGTTAAAAGCTAGAGCCCTACAGAAGAACAGTATAGATCTTACGATAACACGAAAAGGGCTACCCCAGCCGCAAGTTTTAGCGTGAGACTTTTTCGCGTCTCTGTTACGTCAGGACCTCCCCCCAGCCCATGTTAAAAGATAGAGCCCTCCAGAAGACCAATATAGATCTTACGATACTACTAAAAGGACCACACCAGCTGAAAGTTTTAGCGTGAGACTTTTTCGCGTCTCTGTTACGTTGCAAACTTTAAAAACATTGCCCCACCAAAAGTGTAACGTTTCTCATTGGATATACAGAATTTTTGTAGGCGGAGCTTAAGGTTAACATTGAGACCCTGATTGGTCAGATGAAAACACAGCCAGATAGTTTTTTTTAAACCAACTTCGGCAAACTGTAGTAAGGAGAAGTTAGGAGAGAGTTGCTTCCGAGACGGCGAGGTGAGCGGAGCTGTGCTGTCCGCCGCCCCCTGACGAACACCGACAAGGTAATGAACGCACGCGATGCCGCATAACAGTGCATAAAGCTTCACTCAGAACTGCAGAAGTCTCATCTGTGACACCCCTTTTTTGCGTAATACTAGTTTCGATCGTCAATTAAAGCTCATGGTGTTCACATTTGCCACTTGAAGTAAAAATCTGAAACGCGATGATTTTTCTGTTATATAGTTATTGAGAAGCCACATCAGCCACTGTAATTTACGACAAGTTAGATATGTAATTAAAGATAATTGAGGGTCACTGTAGATCATTTTGATAGTTTTCTCTTTTGTGAAACTTAATTTCAACCTAGATTATAGATGTGATATGGCATAGGTCATCCTTCGATCCATTGTAGAACTTGGAAACCCATTCAGGAAATATTCGTCCACATTTTTGTTGAACGCAGTTGGTTTTTACCATCCTGTATCAAAACACTTTCTTTTATCGATAGTGCAATTTATAAACAATGTTTTGTGAGTAGAATAAAATTTCCAATGGTAAACTTAACTGCTTTTTCGACGTTATTTTACCAGCTAACTAAAAATAGGAAAGCCTTGAACCCCTTCCACTAAATTTAGTTAGTATTAAGATTCTTTTTACAGTGAGTGCAGTGGAGCTGACGCTGAAATCATTAAATATTTGGTTATATCACCGCTAGTCTCACTGAACTCTTCTGAACTCTACTAGTCATCTGTGGTCTGACGTCTCCTTACCAGCAACAGGTCCCAGGTTCAAACTAGTCAATTCCCTAAAAAACACGCTCAGAGCGTCGTTGCGCGAAAGTGGTAGGGAGACACGACTTAGAACAAACAGACGCCACGCAGAATGTTAGATGATCATTCCACTTCAAATCGTTCCGTACGCATACTCCCAGATATTTAACAGAAGTAACTGCTACCAGTGTTTGTTCCACTATCATATAATCGTACAACAATGGATCCTTCTTTCTATGTATTCGCAATACATTACATTTGTCTATGTTAAGTGTCAGTTGCCACTCCCTGCACCAAGTGCCTATGCGCTGCAGATCTTCCTACTCTGTGTAGAATCGAATTGGTATCCCGTCAGGTCCAGTGAACCTGATGACTGATATGAAGGCAGTCGTAGGGGAAAACTGAATTAAATGTTAGTATATTGATAAACAAACGTTTTATGGCCGTTCATTAAGTATTTAAATTGTTTATGTGCCTTAATGCAAGAGGAGAATCATTTGGTAACAGTTATTGCGGACAATATTGATGCTATTAAAAACATGGTATGGAACATTTGCTGCAACTCAAGACAGTCATTTGTGGACCAGTCGGGATTGAGTACGTTGTGAGGTAACGGGCGAGTTGCGGCGCCCTGAAATTATTCTGAGTTCAGAGTCGGCGGCCACCGCTCGGGTCGCGCGGCAAGGCCGAGCACGTTAGCATCCACGTGGTGCTTCACAACGGCCGGAGCACGTGGTCCATCGAGCACGTGGCTGGGAATTCCTTGGTGACGCTGTGCGCCGGGACGGCCAAAGATGGCGGTCGAACTCGGGACGTTTGCCTAACGCGGGCAAGTGCTCTACCAGGAGACGAGGTACTGTCAGAAGTAAAGCTGTGAGGACGGAGCGTGCGTCGTGCTTGGGTAGCTCAGATAATAGAGCACTTGCCCGCGACAGGCAATGGTCCCGAGTTCGAGTCTCGGTCCGGCACACAGCTTTAATCTGCCTGGAAGTTTTACATAACCATTATTTGCACGACGATTCTGATGGTGTAATCAGATTTTCAATATCTTTATTAGTTAAAAGTTTAGTATCGGACGGTGAATTGTACAAGTAACACCCAGCAACGAATTTCCAAATTTTAAACGCTTCATCCGATTTCCTCAATCGACGTGTCTTTAGAAAGCTATTAGTGTAAAACTAAATTGGTATAAATTACAGGCATGTGACCTGAATCGTACATGAGTCATTGGAGGCCAAAGTGGCCGATTGCTATCGATGGCGTCAGGTCATAAGTACTCCACAGTTATACGAAAAAACGGTAGCAGCATATGTTTATTCATCTACGTCATTATTTATATCCGATATATACTATTCATGAAGAATTTGGTTAAATATTTGCTGCGTTTTAGGAACCACAGAGACATTAGGCTACTGGCCTATCTTTTGTTGCTATTCCTTTGATATATGTTTATGTTAGTAATATGTGTTATAGCGTGTTTATGGTCCAGCCGTAGGAATATTTATTTGATTTCAAGTTGTTTAAATGTATTTTTCGTATGTGTTTCAATGCGTTTGTGAGTATGCGGTGGTTTGGAGACATGGAGGAAGCAGTCTAGCCAATCACAGCACTCATAAATGGGGAGACTGGATGTAAGTGGGAGAAGAGCATCGTTTCCGAAGAGGACACGTGGTAGTTCTGGCAGTGCGGCACTGCTGTGAGTACGACGCAGGACACGGGAATGAGTACTGGACGGTACGGCGCGAGGGACGAGCGGTCGCGAGAGAGACTTGGAGTGTGGAGCAGTTTGGGCGTGGTCGCGGCAGATGGAAATACTTCTGAGCGCCGACTTGTGCACTTGTGAGATTTCCGTGTTTTCTACAGGGAAGACGTAGTGTGCGTTTAGAAGTGAACATCACGCGAGCTATGCTGTTGTTCATAATTAATTGCGTACAGTAGGAAACTATTGTTTATCTGTTATTCGACTTATATTTTATTTAATAGCTGGACCATCGACACCAATAAGCGTTTTGCAGAAATATACCACATTTCAAAAGTGCTTCTATTATCGTATCATCATTTAAAGTCATTAAGATAGTACCTGCAGATTTTATTTAATTGCAATCTTTCATTTATAAATTTATATGTTTCATTCATAATTCGAAATTTCCGAATGACTGAAACCTTCGACCATTCGATTCATTTGTGTAGTCTTATCGTATACTATAGAATCAGCAGTATTTGGCCTGTAATGCTGCAACTACGAATCCCAGCCCCTAGAAAACGAAACCAGCCAAAACTTTTCAACATTGAGTCGGAGGGTACGTAGTTGAGGCCCACCAACACCATCATTTCATTCGTATTATTTGAAAGACCGCCACGTTCAGTAACTGAAACGTTCCATTACGAATTCTCATAGAGCTTCCTTGACACTGCACGACGGAAAAGGGATTTCAATTTACTTTTTTAGACCGCTTTCACTTTTTGCTGGCAATTTACCTCATTACTTCCACCTTTAGCTGACAGACTTACAGGGTAGCACCCACACCAACGACCTGTATGCCAGTCCAGGAAATTACCAGGCTTTTATAGAATGTTACCTCAAGAGCAATATCCTCCACCGCACAGACAAGCCACCAAAGCTATTTCAGTGTTAAAATTTTGTATATGGCTACAGCAGCAACATTAGGATGAAATTTTCACGACGAAATAGAAAATTGCCTATTAGTTGAATAGCGGAAGGTCTGTTTCAACCCCTTGACTATGGTTTCAAAATTTACGAAAGCATTTTGTCAGAAGCTTATTACTGACAACTGGGTTACATGTTGTAGAGGGGGTACGTTGAAAAATAGCCGAAATGTGCCACTGAAATATAAAATTTCACGTCCATAATATTAAAAACGTGCCCAACGTGGTGAAATTTCACGTCGATAATATTAAAAACATGCCCAGCATAGTGAAATTTTACGTCCGTAATATTAAAATCATGCCCAATATGGAGAAATTTTATATTTTACTGACGGCTTTCGATATGTTTTAACGTTCCCACTCTACAACATGTAACTCAATTGTCACTAATGTCATTCAGAAAAAGAGGTTTTTATATACGTTGAATCAAGGTCATGGAGTTTAAATAACCCATCCGTTTAGCAACTGATCGGCTGCTTATCATTTCTTCACGATTATTTCAGTGCTTGGTTCAACAAATACTCGCAAAAGTTTTTTTGTGATGTGAAATTGACGAAGCCCCGCCAACGTTATGGTTTAACAGGTTTTAGCCTGCGTAGCTCCATGTGTTTGACTGAATCGATAACTGTAGTACGATAAGTTCATGTTTAATGCTTGTAGGTAAAGCTTCTTGTAGTTTTACTCGTCGTATTAGCACTATCTAATGTACTTATTTAAATACGTAACGAAAGTAACTGATCTGACCGATGAATAGCAAGGTGAAAATAAACACACGTGATCAAATCCTGCTTATAAAAGTATGCTGCAATATTCACCCCTTACAGGTAGTTGTACTGTGTTGTAAACACGTCTTTTTAAGTTTCCCGTGTTGTAGCCTTTAGCATATAGCCATCTCACTCTCACATCTGCTAAAAAAAGCGCTCTGATTGGGGAAGATGGAGTGTTGAGCAGACTCTGAGAGCGCAAATCAGGACCAGGCCTGATGTAGGGCTAACATCGCACCGAATTCGTACCTTAACGACAGATTATTCGATACTAAATACGAATTTTTACCTACAGTGCGTCCTCATTACAAAGTTGTAGAGGGTCCAAGTAATCCAGTTTATCTCCCTGCGACTGTTCACATGTTAGACCATCTCGATTTGAATATCGTAGGTCAGAACGCGAATCGAGTCGATTTTTGCGTTGAGGGAATTATAGTACATCTTTATGCGAGGCAGAATTATGGGTATTGAGTGTAAATACGGCATTCCAAAGCATTAGAAGACACTTTTGCAGCGAAAGCAGAACTTGGTAACACACGAGAATTATGAGTTTCTGAAATCTATCGGCTTGAAACCTCGAAATGACGTCACTCGATATAACAACTCCAGTTCAATATGACGAGCGTATCAATAGCTAGTAATATTGTCCCCACAAACCATTTGGCTCAGTGTTTCATAATAGTGACGAGGTACGAATAATTATTCAGCATCAACATGGAATGACACTGCCAAGCAAGAGCTTCCTATGTTTGGAGGGGATGTTTGCAACTAAGAAAGCCTCAGTACCACCAGTGACATCGCGCATTAAACATAACGTGTTCGCCTTTCTGTAACAGGAAGTAAGATATAAACTGAATGAGGTTGAAACCGACACCACTAGGAACGTTGGAACCACATTGACACTCAAGACATACTTCTCTACTTCAACATCAATCTGAGTGTCCTACAAAACACAGGATTGTTCATAGATGGATTGACAGATAACTCCTGTACTGTATGTATTCCATTCAAAATGTTAATGGGCTTCCTCGAAGATAGCACTGTTATTATTATCAACGCTAATCAGGGGCTGATTCTAGTTCGAATTGCTACAGATAGTAAGTTGGGCTGCACCAGCCTCTGTCAGATGAAAAGAATCTAAAACTTTAACATATTCTGAAATCAGGAGTTTAGCGGCCCTTAACTTTCCATTCACGGGGTTTATTTCAGTATCCAATACTTCCGCAATCGTCAAGCATGGGCACTTAAGACTTCTGTCCAGCTACAAACGCCTCAATTTTTTATTCCAACGCTGCAGAGAGACAGGAAGGGGAATCTTGAAAAGTATTCGACAGTAATTAACAACCGTAAACTCGTAGTTTTTTTCCATACGATTATTTACAGCCTGAGTGGAGCAGAAACGCATATGACGTAACACTTTACATCTTGTTAAGATATTGATGATGGTTACGGCTGCACTCCTAACCCACAGCAGTTTATGGAATTATCATCCATAGTGGTGACAGATTGTTCAGAGTAACATGAGCCAGTGAAGACTGGAACTGTAGATGTAAGTAATGAATTCGAACCATCGCAGAACTTCCCTGCTGGCACTGTAGCTTATGCATTGATACTACACGACTGTCTCATAAATTACTCGCTGTTAACAGGAATTGTACAACGTTTAGTATTAATATAGAGGCGTTGCACAACATATAACACATTATATAACGATGTCTCAAAGAGCAAAGATTGTCGCAGACAAACAGGGGTTTTATGATTAGTGTGGACGATTTGGTTTAAAGATGCGTTCCTTGCATTTCTCGTTGTGATGAGGTATTCCACAATCGTTGCTTTACCTAAACAGTTTAGCCCAGTGGAATATGCTACACGCAAGTCGCTTGACAGTGAAGGGGTACGTATTAAGATATAGTGTCATCGCTTCAAATGTATGTTCATAGAGGAAGCATAGTTTACGACAAAGGTCGTGAGAAGATTTCGTGGTTTCAAGACATTTTTAAATGTACGCGTATCAATAATCTGGAAACAAAAGAATGTCCTGCCCTCAAGCAGCTGAAGAAGAGATACAGGCAGCTTAGGTTTATGAACATTTTAGAAAATGTATAACTATTATTCAAATGACTTATCTATAAAGTGAGCTGTTTCTTTTTTATAAAAAAGTCTTTGTATTTATTTATTCACTTCCTGTTTTCCGCTTCCCTACATACAAGCTTCAGGTAAGTATTTAAGTTATGCGTTCTTAGAGTACACTTACAAACTATGTTCTCAATTATTTACTGAATTTACTCCAATCTCTGTCTTCCTCTACTGTTTTTGCCCTCTGCAGCTCCCTCTAGTACCATGGAAGCCATTTCCTGATGCCTTAACAGATGTCTTCTCATCCTGTGCTAGATTCACATGAACACAAATGTCTGCCTCTCTTGGTATACACATACCCACACCCAGATGCACGGGGGAACACTTTCCTCTCGGTACATGTGTACCCACACCGAGATGTGTGTGCCACCTATATATGAGTAATCAGTTCTGAATCACACATTCTCATTTGAGTCTTATCGGACTGCACTAGCGTATGGCGAAGGCACTGTTTAGTATTTCTACTTCAGGTATGATGGAGATCCACGTTGTCTATTCACATGTTTTTGATCCTGTTAACAGGAGGAGTGGGGGTGGGCGAGGTTGCTGTTCCATTCCACGTCCAGATATATTGCCGTTAAACAAGCATGTACACTCCTGGAAATGGAAAAAAGAACACATTGACACCGGTGTGTCAGACCCACCATACTTGCTCCGGACACTGCGAGAGGGCTGTACAAGCAATGATCACACGCACGGCACAGCGGACACACCAGGAACCGCGGTGTTGGCCGTCGAATGGCGCTAGCTGCGCAGCATTTGTGCACCGCCGCCGTCAGTGTCAGCCAGTTTGCCGTGGCATACGGAGCTCCATCGCAGTCTTTAACACTGGTAGCATGCCGCGACAGCGTGGACGTGAACCGTATGTGCAGTTGACGGACTTTGAGCGAGGGCGTATAGTGGGCATGCGGGAGGCCGGGTGGACGTACCGCCGAATTGCTCAACACGTGGGGCGTGAGGTCTCCACAGTACATCGATGTTGTCGCCAGTGGTCGGCGGAAGGTGCACGTGCCCGTCGACCTGGGACCGGACCGCAGCGACGCACGGATGCACGCCAAGACCGTAGGATCCTACGCAGTGCCGTAGGGGACCGCACCGCCACTTCCCAGCAAATTAGGGACACTGTTGCTCCTGGGGTATCGGCGAGGACCATTCGCAACCGTCTCCATGAAGCTGGGATACGGTCCCGCACACCGTTAGGCCGTCTTCCGCTCACGCCCCAACATCGTGCAGCCCGCCTCCAGTGGTGTCGCGACAGGCGTGAATGGAGGGACGAATGGAGACGTGTCGTCTTCAGCGATGAGAGTCGCTTCTGCCTTGGTGCCAATGATGGTCGTATGCGTGTTTGGCGCCGTGCAGGTGAGCGCCACAATCAGGACTGCATACGACCGAGGCACACAGGGCCAACACCCGGCATCATGGTGTGGGGAGCGATCTCCTACACTGGCCGTACACCACTGGTGATCGTCGAGGGGACACTGAATAGTGCACGGTACATCCAAACCGTCATCGAACCCATCGTTCTACCATTCCTAGACCGGCAAGGGAACTTGCTGTTCCAACAGGACAATGCACGTCCGCATGTATCCCGTGCCACCCAACGTGCTCTAGGAGGTGTAAGTCAACTACCCTGGCCAGCATGATCTCCGGATCTGTCCCCCATTGAGCATGTTTGGGACTGGATGAAGCGTCGTCTCACGCGGTCTGCACGTCCAGCACGAACGCTGGTCCAACTGAGGCGCCAGGTGGAAATGGCATGGCAAGCCGTTCCACAGGACTACATCCAGCATCTCTACGATCGTCTCCATGGGAGAAAAGCAGCCTGCAGTGCTGCGAAAGGTGGATATACACTGTAATAGTGCCGACATTGTGCATGCTCTGTTGCCTGTGTCTATGGCCTGTGGTTCTGTCAGTGTGATCATGTGATGTATCTGACCCCAGGAATGTGTCAATAAAGTTTCCCCTTCCTGGGACAATGAATTCACGGTGTTCTTATTTCAATTTCCAGGAGTGTATTAATGACCAGAATACATACAAGAATGAATATTGTTTCACATGGTTGCTACTGTCTTCAGATGGAAATTACTCAAAGAATGCAATGACTATGAGTACATCATGACATCTAACATCTGTAGGCACTGTAACTTTGAAGGCACCTAATCCCTCGTCAAGATCTCAGACCTGCCAAATTCGAGAGGGGAAACACTAATTACACGTTAATGGGCTGCATGTGTATGTATGTAAATTGTATTTTTGTATTCTGTACCATATTCACGACTGCACACTGTGGAGTTGTGAAAATAAAATTGTATATATAATTTGTGTGTTTAGGTATATGTGGGAGTTTCTTTGCCTGACACTGCTAGTCCTTGTACTTCGAAAATGTTGTAAATACACAAAATAATGTATCTCTGCTGTTGTAAATGTTGTATAGTTGATCAGTTGTCGTCATGTAAATATAATCATTCAGCATTTATACAATATCTTTTTTTTAAAAAAAAAGCGTTTATTTGTAAATAACATCATTCTGGATTATTGGAATCACTGTTTTTGAAAAGAATATATTGTTTCTGATCATAAACATGACTTAATATGTTATAGCTGTGTTGTTATTATTTGATCCTATCACCATTAAATTTATCTACATCTACATCTACATCTATACTCCGCGAGCCGCCTTACGGTGTGTGGCGGAGGGTACTTATTGTACCACTATCTGATCCCCCCTTCCCTGTTCCATTCACGAATTGTGCGTGGGAAGAACGACTGCTTGTAAGTCTCCGTATTTGCTCTAATTTCTCGGATCTTTTCGTTGTGATCATTACGCGAGATATATGTGGGCGGTAGTAATATGTTGCCCATCTCTTCCCGGAATGTGCTCTCTCGTAATTTCGATAATAAACCTCTCCGTATTGCGTAACGCCTTTCTTGAAGTGTCCGCCACTGGAGCTTGTTCAGCATCTCCGTAACGCTCTCGCGCTGACTAAATGTCCCCATGACGAATCGCGCTGCTTTTCGCTGGATCATGTCTATCTCTTCTATTAATCCAACCTGGTAAGGGTCCCATACTGATGAGCAATACTCAAGAATCGGACGAACAAGCGTTTTGTAAGCTACTTCTTTCGTCGATGAGTCACATTTTCTTAGAATTCTTCCTATGAATCTCAACCTGGCGCCTGCTTTTCCCACTATTTGTTTTATGTGATCATTCCACTTCAGATCGCTCCGGATAGTAACTCCTAAGTATTTTACGGTCGTTACCGCTTCCAATGATTTACCACCTATGGCATAATCGTACTGGAATGGATTTCTGCCCCTATGTATGCGCATTATATTACATTTATCTACGTTTAGGGAAAGCTGCCAGCTGTCGCACCATGCATTAATCCTCTGCAGGTCCTCCTGGAGTACGTACGAGTCTTCTGATGTTGCTACTTTCTTGTAGACAACCGTGTCATCTGCAAATAGCCTCACGGAGCTACCGATGTTGTCAACTAAGTCATTTATGTAAATTGTAAACAATAAAGGTCCTATCACGCTTCCCTGCGGTACTCCCGAAATTACCTCTACATCTGCAGATTTTGAACCGTTAAGAATGACATGTTGTGTTCTTTCTTCTAGGAAATCCTGAATCCAATCACAAACCTGGTCCGATATTCCGTAAGCTCGTATTTTTTTCACTAAACGTAAGTGCGGAACCGTATCAAATGCCTTCCTGAAGTCCAGGAATACGGCATCAATCTGCTCGCCAGTGTCTACGGCACTGTGAATTTCTTGGGCAAATAGGGCGAGCTGAGTTTCACATGATCTCTGTTTGCGGAATCCATGTTGGTTATGATGAAGGAGATTTGTATTATCTAAGAACGTCATAATACGAGAACACAAAACATGTTCCATTATTCTACAACAGATTGACGTAAGCGAAATAGGCCTATAATTATTCGCATCTGATTTATGACCCCTCTTGAAAATGGGAACGACCTGCGCTTTCTTCCAGTCGCTAGGTACTTTACGTTCTTCCAGCGATCTACGATAAATTGCTGATAGAAAGGGGGCAAGTTCTTTAGCATAATCACTGTAGAATCTTAAGGGTATCTCGTCTGGTCCGGATGCTTTTCCGCTACTAAGTGATAGCAGTTGTTTTTCAATTCCGATATCGTTTATTTCAATATTTTCCATTTTGGCGTCCGTGCGACGGCTGAAGTCAGGGACCGTGTTACGATTTTCCGCAGTGAAACAGTTTCGGAACACTGAATTCAGTACTTCTGCCTTTCTTCGGTCGTCCTCTGTTTCGGTGCCATCGTGGTCAACGAGTGACTGAATAGGGGATTTAGATCCGCTTACCGATTTTACATATGACCAAAACTTTTTAGGGTTCTTGTTTAGATTGTTTGCCAATGTTTTATGTTCGAATTCGTTGAATGCTTCTCTCATTGCTCTCTTTACGCTCTTTTTCGCTTCGTTCAGCTTTTCCTTATCAGCTATGATTCGACTACTCTTAAACCTATGATGAAGCTTTCTTTGTTTCCGTAGTACCTTTCGTACATGATTGTTATACCACGGTGGATCTTTCCCCTCGCTTTGGACCTTAGTCGGTACGAACTTATCTAAGGCGTACTGGACGATGTTTCTGAATTTTTTCCATTTTTGTTCCACATCCTCTTCCTCAGAAATGAACGTTTGATGGTGGTCACTCAGATATTCTGCGATTTGTGCCCTATCACTCTTGTTAAGCAAATATATTTTCCTTCCTTTCTTGGCATTTCTTATTACACTTGTAGTCATTGATGCAACCACTGACTTATGATCACTGATACCCTCTTCTACATTCACGGAGTCGAAAAGTTCCGGTCTATTTGTTGCTATGAGGTCTAAAACGTTAGCTTCACGAGTTGGTTCTCTAACTATCTGCTCGAAGTAATTCTCGGACAAGGCAGTCAGGATAATGTCACAAGAGTCTCTGTCCCTGGCTCCAGTTCTGATTGTGTGACTATCCCATTCTATACCTGGTAGATTGAAGTCTCCCCCTATTACAATAGTATGATCACGAAACTTCTTCACGACGTTCTGCAGGTTCTCTCTGAGGCGCTCAACTACTACGGTTGCTGATGCAGGTGGTCTATAGAAGCATCCGACTATCATATCTGACCCACCTTTGATACTTAACTTAACCCAGATTATTTCACATTCGCATTCGCTAATAACTTCACTGGATATTATTGAATTCTTTACTGCTATAAATACTCCTCCACCATTGGCGTTTATCCTATCCTTGCGGTATATATTCCATTCTGTGTCTAGGATTTCGTTACTGTTCACTTCCGGTTTTAACCAACTTTCCGTTCCTAATACTATATGCGCACTATTTCCTTCAATAAGAGATACTAATTCAGGAACCTTGCCCTGGATACTCCTGCAGTTTACCAATATTACGTTGACTTTTCCTGTTTTTGGTCTCTGAGGACGGACGTTCTTTATCAACGATGATAATGTCCTCTCTGGTAAGCCGTCAGGTATTTTATCGTTTCGCCCAAGGGGGGGTCCCTCTAACCTAAAAAACCCCCGTGTGCACGCCACACGTACTCTGCTACCCTAGTAGCTGCTTCCGGTGTGTAGTGCACGCCTGACCTGTCTAGGGGGGCCCTACAGTTCTCCACCCAATAACGGAGGTCGATGAATTTGCAACCATTATAGTCGCAGAGTCGTCTGAGCCTCTGGTTTAGACCCTCCACACGGCTCCAAACCAGAGGACCGCGATCGACTCTGGGCACTATGCTGCAGATATTAAGCTCAGCTTGCACTCCGCGTGCGATGCTGGTTGTCTTCACCAAATCAGCCAGTCGCCGGAAGGAACCAAGGATGGCCTCAGAACCCAAGCGGCAGGCGTCATTCGTTCCGACATGTGCTACTATCCGCAGCCGGTCACACCCAGTGCGTTCAATAGCTGCCGGAAGGGCCTCCTCCACATTACGGACGAGACCCCCCGGCAAGCACACCGAGTGCACACTGGCATTCTTCCCCGACCTACCCGCTATTTTCCTAAGGGGCTCCATAACCCGCCTAACGTTGGAGCTCCCTATAACTAATAGGCCCGCCCTCTGTGACTGTCGGTACCTTGCCGGAGAATCGGCCACTGGCCCAACAGGCGAGGCATCCTGTGGTGGCTCGGAAACGATGTCATCACCACTAGGAAGTACCCCGTACCTGTTGGAAAGGGGTAAGGCAGCTGCCACGCGGCCAGATCCCACCTTCGCCTTTCGGCCAGGCACGCGCGAGCCCACCACTGTCCGCCATTCACCCTGGAGTGATGGCTGACCGGTAAGATGCTCACTGCCGGAAGACGCAGCGACATCAGGGGTTCCATGCGATTCCAAGGCCACCGAAGTAGGCATAGGTCTCACCACAGTTGCCCCAACGCCACTACGAGCCGACGCCTGCGCCTCGAGCTCGATGAGCCTAACAGACAAAGCCTCCACCTGCCCCCGAAGAGTGGCCAATTCTCCTTGCGTCCGCTCACAACAACCACAGTCCCTGCACATGACTATGTTTACCCTACAAGCGAACGGTGTACTCGCCTTATTAGCAGCAGGAAATCGAAGTGCTCTCTCACCGACGGTCTAACCGACACTGAGCTGTTCTAACCAAACAAACAAAAGCCTGTACGATACGAGGGTCGATAGCAACGGCGATACTGTACACTACACTGTTATTAAAATAAAAGGTTGTGTCTAGTAGGCACTCAAACACGCAAGAAATTACAAAAATAAAATAGTAACTACCCAGATAACTGAAAATAAGTTGTACCTGTTTGAAGCTCGTAAAAATGTGTAACAAGCGAACGGTGTACTCGCCTTATTAGCAGCAGGAAATCGAAGTGCTCTCTCACTGACGGTCTAACCGACACTGATTATCCGTTCTAAGAAAATTAGAACTATTTGACAGATTTTTTTTCCCCTACAGTTATTCATCTTTATAGAAGTGTCAAAAGAATTGTTTTTTGTATGGCTTGAATTCAGCCTGAATGGTATTCAAATCTACAGGTGTAATTATACATGCTGCCACCGATTGAATTGTTACAGGTCAACACCAACACGCTTTGGCATGGGAGAATGTAGACACTGGTGCATTGCTCACTTGATTTATATTTACCCTGTTACTGCACAAATTCTTGACAAATTCATAGCACATCCCTCTCACATATGGATGCCAATGACACAATCTATGTATGGCAATTGAAGATGCACAATACAGGTATTATAATTTGATAACATTTGGATATTTTAGATGCATATTCACGTCCCATGAGGTTAATTCTGGCGTTGACTCACGATACATATCGTCTGTAGACAGTTTACAACCAAACATGTGACTGTCAATAGGGGTTTGAGATGCATCACACATGTCTGTCATTTTCTTGTCTATAGATAGCCCCACTCATACCATGACTACTACACTTTAACACCGGCACAGTGTAATTTTTTCTACCTCTGTCGCTACTTTAAAGTCAATGTAAGGTGCCAAACTGACATT
Source organism: Schistocerca nitens (assembly GCF_023898315.1). Taxonomy (NCBI): domain Eukaryota; kingdom Metazoa; phylum Arthropoda; class Insecta; order Orthoptera; family Acrididae; genus Schistocerca; species Schistocerca nitens. Next base: position 391,165,105 of record NC_064615.1, read on the forward strand.
TGCACGTTCAGGATCACTGGCAGTTACATTTCATGTGTTAACGAATAACAGTACTATTGAGGTACTTGGCTATTGGGGTTGTACTATGGCACTGTCCGATGACAGCAGGTTTGAAAGGTCAGGAAGATACCCCGTGGGCTGCATCTAACAACGCTGGACATCATGTCAGCTGTAGTTGTGGCTATGCATCTGTAGCAATTGTAGTAAAAAATAAATAAATATCATGAAGAAAATACACTTAATAACAATCACAGATGGTTTGACTCAGTACATACTGATAGCCTCCTTCTTCCCAGTTGATGGATGCTGCTGCTGCTGCTGGTAGCACTTCAGGCTAGACAGCAAATGATGGTGCACATGTAACCACATTACTGTAAAAAGTGCTCAAGGGGCTGGGGAGCTGAGCTTGCACTACATCGGCTGCAGAACGGATTCACTCAGGACACATGTTTTCCTGTATAGCCTTGGAGATAAGTAAGTGCTGATCCTGACGTCAGTGAAATATGACATGCATGATTGCATTAGATTTCTCGGAATGACAACTCAGTTGGGACCAGTGTTATCACGCTCTCTCCTTCCCACGTTACTCGTGACTCCTGTTAAAAAATAGCGTTCTGTGGGCAGTATGAGTACACTGTGTGGAGTATGGAAGCTATTATGTTGCTTGCTTTTAAGTATAATTTGAAGATCTTCTTTTCTTATCGTCGTGGTAGTGGCACAAGTACGGGTTATTACCTTAGATGCCGAGCAACAATAGGGGTAATCAGACGTGCACCCTTGCAGTGGCTCCGGTGGCGGGTTGCAGTGTAGAAAACGATAGCTATACTGTGTGTGTGTGTGTGCGCGCAGAAGCTACTGGTTACCCAACATAGTGCGACCCAGACAGCTGGAAAGAGGATCTCTATCAATTAGCTTGTTTTCAAATGAAGCTCACAGTTCCACTATTTCCTATCCTCGGTGGTGTTCCTGGCAGTAGCAGAAGTGTACGTGCAAGACGTATTTCACGATCTACTTCAAACGTGGGAGAAAGATGGTAAAATAGTAACGAAGTACGCTAAAAATGTAAAAAGCATCATACCTTGGGGGTGGTAGTTATTAAACATTGAACCAACGTATTTACCTGTATTCCTTGAATAGTGGGAGAAAATCTGTTAAATAGCTCCATGTGATGGTGCGTTCACAGGGCTGCAGTGTGGCGTTAATTCTTAATCATTTAAACATGTGTATGTAAGTGTATCTTCTTGAAGAAGTAGGTATCTGCGAAATACTGGGAGAAAATCGACAAAATTCTAACTTAATGCCTAAAAATTGTAAATAGCATCATATTTTGGTTTGGCTGCAGGACATGCTCGCTGATGGTCGTCATACGGTGCCGAAAATACCATTGGGCGCAATACTGTGCTTGAAATTGTGAAAAAAAAGAAACGGAATTGCGCATGTCACCTGAATTTTCTGCTACTGACGCCGTAGCTCGAGCGAGGTATGCAGCTTACAAAACTGTCTCAGGATAATGGTAAACCTACGAGGGATGGTGATTTAGGGGTTACCAATAGAAGCACGCTGCACCAGTGGGGGAAGGGAGAAGACATTTTTGGAGCATCAATTATCGTAATTAAGGTGATAGCTACCACTTTAGGTTAGAAGAGTTCCGCAATTAACTGTTAAATTGGCTAAAGAAGAGCGCAAGTCTGCTATCCAGCTGCTATCTTCCCCATAAATTATCGGAGCTATAAAGACTATGGGCCATTAATCACGACCAAATAACCAAGACAAGGGCCAACGTAAGCGGTTTGTTTGCATAAGGAAAACAGTGCAACCTTTGTCTATGAACTGGACAGCCTCTCCAGTTATGCACACTATAAAATGGTAAATATCCTACTTAACATGATTATTTCAGCACCATCTGCGCATGTAGTCAATACTGAAGTCACTTCTGCTGTCGTCGACACATTGCAACTTAACAGAAAATGTGTCAAGACATTTCTTCCCTATCTTCAGCATTTAATAGTGCTAAAAAGATATAAAATAGTTAAGAAGTACAATTTTAGAGTTAAATGCGATCGTCTATGTTACAACGAGTTTTCTAACTGCGGTAAATGTAATAAAGAAATGAAGGAGAAATTAGAAAACAGAATGAAAGTTCTGGATGAAGAAATAAAAAGATTTGTCATCGACGTTGTAATTATGTCGCCGATAGTAAACAGCATGGGAGATCCGTTACATGAAATGATTAATATCATGAATACTGTTTGTAAAATAAATATCGATAAAAGGAAAACATTGGAGTTGGAGTGCTGTCAGACTGAGGTAAGGCGGTGGGAAATTGATCAGGTAGTGAGACAATGCAAGTAGTGGATGGCATTTTGCTATTTGGGTAGAAAATAATTTAGGACGGCAGAAGTAAAGGTGATATGAAATGTAATGTGGCAATAACAAGAAAACATTTTATTGAAAATAGGAATATGTTAACCGTAATACTTTTATCGTAATTTATATATATTATAAAAGAAATTATTCAGGTAGTGAAGGGAGACGAAAATTTAAGTCATGAGCGACTGGAATTCGTCAGTAGGAAAAGGGAGAGAAGGAAACAGAGTACGTATATATGGATTGGGGGGAAGAAATGAACGAGGAAGCCGCCTTGTAGAATTTTGCACAGAGCATAACTTAATCATAGCTAACACTTGGTTCAAGAATCATAAAAGAAGGTTGTATACCTGGAAGAATCCTGGAGATACTAATAGGTATCAGATAGATTATATAATGGTAAGACAGAGATTTAGGAACCAGGTTTTAAATTGTAAGACATTTCCAGGGGCAGATGTGGATTCTGACCACAATCTATTGGTTATGACCTGCAGATTGAAACTGAAGAAACTGCAAAAAGTTGGGAATTTAAGGAGATGGGACCTGGATAAAGTGAAAGAACCAGAGGTTGTAGAGAGTATCAGGGAGAGCATAAGGGGACAATTGACAGGAATGGGGGAAAGAAATACAGTAGAAGAAGAATGGGTAGCTCTGAGGGATGAAGTAGTGAAGGCAGCAGAGGATCAAGTAGGTAAAAAGACAAGGGCTAATAGAAATCCTTGGGTAACAGAAGAAATATTGAATTTAATTGATCAAAGGAGAAAATATAAAAATGCAGTAAATGAAGCAGGCAAAAAGGAATACAAACGTCTCAAAAACGAGATCGACAGGAAGTGCAAAATGGCTAAGCAGGGATGGCTAGAGGACAAATGTAAGGATGTAGAGGCTTGTCTCACTAGGGGTAAGATAGATACTGCCTACAGGAAAATTAAAGAGACCTTTGGAGAGAAGAGAACCACTTGTATGAATATCAAGAGCTCAGATGGCAACCCAGTTCTAAGCAAAGAAGGGAAGGCAGAAAGGTGGAAGGAGTATATAGAGGATTTATACAAGGGCGATGTACTTGAGGACAATATTATGGAAATGGAAGAGGATGTAGATGAAGACGAAATGGGAGATAAGATACTGCGTGAAGAGTTTGACAGAGCACTGAAAGACCTGAGGCGAAACAAGGCCCCGGGAGTAGGCAACATTCCATTAGAACTACTGATGGCCTTGGGAGAGCCAGTCATGACAAAACTCTACCATCTGGTGAGCAAGATGTATGAGACAGGCGAAATACCCACAGACTTCAAGAAGAATATAATAATTCCAATCCCAAAGAAAGCTGGTGTTGACAGATGTGAAAATTACCGAACTATCAGTTTAATAAGTCACGGCTGCAAAATACTAACGCGAATTCTTTACAGACGATTGGAAAAACTGGTAGAAGCGGACCTCGGGGAAGATCAGTTTGGATTCCGTAGAAATGTTGGAACACGTGAGGGAATACTGACTTTACGACTTATCTTAGAAGAAAGATTAAGGAAAGACAAACTTACGTTTCTAGCATTTGTAGACTTAGAGAAAGCTTTTGACAATACTGACTGGAATACTCTCTTTCAAATTCTGAAGGTGGCAGGGGTAAAATACAGGGAGCGAAAGGCTATTTACAATTTGTACAGAAACCAGATGGCAGTTATAAGAGTCGAGGGGCATGAAAGGGAAGCAGTGGTTGGGAAAGGAGTGAGACAGGGTTGTAGCCTCTCCCCAATGTTATTCAATCTGTATATTGAGCAAGCAGTAAAGGAAACAAAAGAAAAATTCGGAGTAGGTATTAAAATTCATGGAGAAGAAGTAAAAACTTTGAGGTTCGCCGATGACATTGTAATTCTGTCAGAGACAGCAAAGGACTTGGAAGAGCAGTTGAACGGAATGGACAGTGTCTTGAAAGGAGGATATAAGATGAACATCAACAAAAGCAAAACGAGGATAATGGAATGTAGTCGAATTAAATCTGGTGATGCTGAGGGGATTAGATTAGGAACTGAGACACTTAAAGTAGTAAAGGAGTTTTGCTATTTAGGGAGTAAAATAACTGATGATGGTCGAAGTAGAGAGGATATAAAATTTAGACTGGCGATGGCAAGGAAATCGTTTCTGAAGAAGAGAAATTTGTTAACATCGAGTATAGATTTAAGTGTCAGGAAGTCGTTTCTGAAAGTATTTGTATGGAGTGTAGCCATGTATGGAAGTGAAACATGGACGATAACCAGTTTGGACAAGAAGAGAATAGAAGCTTTCGCAATGTGGTGCTACAGAAGAATGCTGAAGATTATATGGGTAGATCACATAACTAATGAGGAGGTATTGAATAGGATTGGGGAGAAGAGAAGTTTGTGGCACAACTTGACTAGAAGAAGGGATCGGTTGGTAGGACATGTTTTGAGGCATCAAGGGATCACAAATTTAGCATTGGAGGGCAGCGTGGAGGGTAAAAATCGTAGAGGGAGACCAAGAGATCAATACACTAAGCAGATTCAAAAGGATGTAGGTTGCAGTAGGTACTGGGAGATGAAGAAGCTTGCACAGGACTGAAGACCACAACAACAACAACAATACTTTTATGTCTTATCTATTTACGAGGGCGGTTCAGAAAGTAACCTCCGATTGGTCACAGTGCGGGTTGTGGGGGGAGTAGCGACGCCATCTGTGCGTTCACGCACTCAACAGGTCAGTCGGCATCAAGCCGTGGTCGAGTGAACGTCGTACCTGCACTAGTTTAGTTTTTGTGGCAGTTTGAAATGTGTGCTGCAATAGAAAACCCCGCCAAATGTGAAGTGCGTGCTGTCATAAGGTTTTTTACAGCCAAAGGATATTCTGCAGCAGCTATTCATCGTGAGCTTTGTGCCGTGTACGGACCAAGAGTTATGAGTGAAGGAGTTGTCCGTGAATGGGTACGTTTATTTAAAAGTGGACGAGAAAACGTTCATGATGAAGAGAGGAGTGGTAGACCATCATTGGTGACTGACGAACTCGTTCAGACAGTTGATGCAAAAGTTCGTGAAAATCGACGTTTCTCAATGTCGGAGTTGTCTACTGGTTTTCCACAGATTTCTAAGACTCTCTTGTACGAGATAGTGACAGCAAGATTGGGTTACCGTAAGTTCTGTGCACGATGGGTGCCCAAAATTCTTACCGACCACCACAAAACTCAAAGAATGGCCTCTGCATTAGACTTTCTGTCACGTTATGAGGACGAAGGAGAACCATTGTTAAACAGAATCGTGACCGGTGACGAAACCTGGATTAAGTACGTGAACCCTGAGACAAAAGAACAATCAAAGATGTGGGCACATTCAAATTCGCCTACCAAACCAAGAAAAGCCTCGCAAGATTTTTCTGCCAGAAAACTAATGGCAACGGTGTTTTGGGATGCCAAAGGGGTGTTGTTGGTTGAATTCATGGAACGTGGTACGACCATTAATCAAGACGTGTACTGTGAAACAATAAAAAAGTTACGACGGGCTATACAGAACAAACGCCGTGGTATGCTGACTTCCGGTATCGTTTTTTTGCACGATAACGCCCGTCCTCACTCTGCTCGCAGAACAACGGCCCTTCTTGAGTCCTTCAAGTGGGACGTTATCAACCATCCACCTTACAGCCCAGACCTGGCGCCAAGTGATTATCACCTCTTCATGCATTTGAAGAAATGGCTCGGGTCACAGCGGTTTGATGACGACGAAGAGCTCAAAGATGCGGTCACAGGCTGGCTCCAGGCACAAGCGGGTGATTTTTATGCAGAAGGAATTTCAAAGCTTGTGAAGAGATACGATAAGTGCCTCAATCGCTATGGAGACTATGTAGAAAAATAGTGCAGAGATGTAATTGTAAGATGTATATATTAAAATATTTTTATTTAACTTGGTGTATTTTTTTAAATCAACCGGAGGTTACTTTCTGAACGGCCCTCGTATTTATTTACTAGGTTCCGTGGGCCCATGCAAGTCAAACTATTTCATTATGAAACGAGCCCATAGATAAAACATGAAACTTATCTGGGTATAGTCCCGCGTCGTATTGTAAATTACTTTCACTGATGAAACCAACTTTTCAACCACAGTTATAGTGGCCTTAGTCTGAGATAAGAAAATGAAGCTGGAGTGATATTTCAATTTCATAGTTAAGGCGCGGTGAAAGGAAGTAATATTGAGAGGTTTTATAAACGGCAGACAAGGGTCAGTGTTGCATGCAATGCGTGAAGTGAAGTGAAAATGCTTATACTACTAAGGAAGTGTTGACGTTAGCGTATTAATACGGAACCAGTTTTCAAACTCCAACTTTGTCCTATGGTTGTAGCGATTTTCACAAAAATCAATAGCGTCAATGGCCGAATAAATTAGCACAAGCATGTTATTATGGTCCACCGTAAAATACCGTAGACGATATATGTCATAAAAAAATGTGACTGTTGATGTCACTTTGTGTTTTTGACAAATGTGTTGCAATAATCGTGATCTTCTTCAATACAGGGACCATTCGTTCCTTCAGATGCTAGGAACCTATCTCCATACTGCTGGTCCATGTTCGTCCCCAACCGCCGAAATAATTATACTAACTAGCCACGACAAATAGTGACCAGACCAGTTTTTTTTCTTAATTCCAGTGCGTAATTTAGATACTTGCCAACCATCTTTCTGCTCCTTCACACTTCTCCTTTTAGGGTCCTTAGCTCCACAGTGTAATTCTGGAAAAATTTTGCAGAATTCAACGACTTCAATATCATGACTTTTCATTTACTTTTGTTTCATCAATACACCACTTTCTCAGATTTAAGTACAATGAGCAGTTCTCCTCTCGCTCGCGTGCTTTTCCATAAACTCACACACCAAACGGTACTCCAGTAAGATATTAACATTTACATCAATTGCTGACTGTTTCCTCACGTATGGTAGCCGGCTTTAAAGCAAGGGAAAACAATTAACATAATCACATTTTTAATCATTCTGTCATATCAAACTCAGTATCTTCATACCGACAGCAAATGTCTTGTTTTTTGTTGTACAGCGAAAATCCAGAATACTTCATTACCTACATATCCACACAGAGACGCTGAATAAAGACCTTTCATATACTAGAAATTCGTTCGAAGTAGCTGAATCTTCATACATTCACTGTCACATCGTTTGCTGTAAATTCGGAGAAAACTTACCAGCAGAACGCCTTTGAGTGCGATGTGGTTTCGCTAAAAACTGAGAAATATAGCCGCACATAACATAGGCTGTGTAATAGACTAATGTAGCACATTTCCATTACTGACAATCTCACAATGTGGAGGGTGAAGAGTCGAAGAATAATCTAGAAAGTAGCAAGCCGTAAACCTGTGTGCAAAAGTCGACATTTAATGTAGTCATGGTACTCACGTTGGCGAACTGTGTGTGTCTCCAAGCTGCGATAGGGTGCTATGAAACACGGTGAGTAACGTCAGAGGATATTCACGTTGATCGAACACATTTATTCGAGAGAAAGGCTAACACAAATGGAGTTTCTTTTTAAGGTGCTTTACCGTATCAGTACCACAATATAGGTTATCCTGAAGGGAATGCTGTTCTTTCTGGAATGTTACTGTGGCTCGGAACTCCATTCATCCTCCATTACGGATCGAAAAGAAGCTGGTGTTTATGTTAAAACGTCGGTCTTATCTCTGGTCACCTGACATTTGCTATTCGACACGCACGGTGGTATCTGACATTTGCTGCGGAGACTTTCTCACTGACAACAAATCAGAAAATAAAGTACTGTTCAGACACGCAAATGCCGTCGTGTATGTGACGCGGTAAAATGGAATTTATGTTCCCGTTATGCATTTACTGTGTACTGGTGATACTCTCTAACATAGATATCGAGTTATGTACTCTTCCGTCCATGACAACAGATGGCAGATACATAACAGAGAATATACGCTTGCATTCGGATTTGGGCATTTTGACATTCATTCAACTTTTAAAATGTTAACGATAGTTTGCCGTTGTATTTCTCGAACCTGGCTATGGTGTCAGTCCAAAAGGTTTCGAGATGGGATTCATAAATAACAGAGAAAATTTAAGATAGTAGTTTTAATGCTTTGAGTATCGTACGTAGCCTCCCACCAATTGAGTACAACCCACAGAACGTTCATACAACCACGCGAAGCTGTCGGAAACGTCCTTCTGTGGTATTTTGTTCAACTCTCGGGTCAGATTGACTTGAATATTAGTTATGTCGACAGAACGTTGACCCCTGGTGTGAATTTTTGCACTTTCCCGTTTTTTGGTGAGATAGTACTGGTAACATTAAGTCTCGTCACCTATGATGACGATTTGTTCCAGAAAAGAACTGTCCGCGTTTCTCATTTCAGTCAAGTTGTGGAAGGCGTGGACCCGCCCTTATTTTTGTTCGTGAGTGAAGCTGTCCAGGACAAACTTTGCACACATATTAGCATTCTTTAAAACATCCTGTAGAATGATTTGAACACTGATTTAAAGATATTGCTTCACTGTGATTTGTGATAAACAACGCTGACACACTGGAGCCACATGTCTACTACTTAACACTGGCTGCTCACAGCTGACAGCCTGAGAGCACATCTCTTGTTTAAGTTGTTAGTTCAAGCTGACGTCGCCTATACGTGAGGAACAAAATCAGCCTCGGAAATTTTTGGAGGGACTGTGTATATTTTTAACTGTAAAATGCAGATGATTGCATTAAATGTTTACCCAGTGTGGTGTGAGTGGTGTAGTGAGTCTTCGCGAACAGAGAGAGTTGGAGAGTGTTCCTGTGACATACACAATAAGGCGCCAAAATTCATGGGATACTTTCTAACCTCGTGTCGGAGCTCTTTTTGTCTGTTTAGTGCTGCAACTAGACGTGGCATGGACTTAAAAAGTCGTTGCAAATCTCCTGCAGAAATATTGAGTCCATAATTACGAAAGTGTTGCCGGTGCAGCATTTTGTGCACGAACTAATCTCTCGATAATGTCCCAAAGATATTCGATGGGAATCATGTCCGGAAATGCGTGTGGCCAAATCATAGTCCAGAATTTTCTCACGCCAATCGCGATCAATGGTGGCCCGGTGATGTAGCGCATTATCATCCATAAAAGTTCCATCGTTATTTGGGAACAAGAAGTCTTCGAATGCCTGTAATGGTCTCCAAGTAGCCTAAAATAAAATTTCCAATCAATGATCGGTTCAGTTGGACCAGAGGCCCCAGCCCGTTTCACGTATGGGGTCACCACCAGCTTGAACAATGCCTTGTTGACAACTTGGGTCCATGGGTTCGTCTGTATGCGCCACACTCAAACCCTGCCATCAGCTCTTACTAACTGAAATCGGGATTCAGCTCACCAAGTCATACTTTTCAGGTATTCTGGGTTCCAATCGATATTGCCACGAGCCCAGGAGAAGCGCTGCAGGCGATGTGCTGTTAACAAAGGCACTCGCGAAGGTCACCTGCTGCCATAGCCCATTAATGTCAAATTTCGCCGCATTGTCTTAACGGATACGTTCATCGTACGTCCCAGATTGATTTCTGCGGTTATTTCAATCAGTGTTTCTGTCTGCTATCACGGACAACTCTATGCAACGCGACTGCTCTCGGTTGTTAAGTGAAGGCCGTCGGCCAATGTACTGTCCGTGGTGAGAGGTAATGCCTGAAGTGTGGTATTCTCAGCACACTCTTGACACTGTCGTTCTCTCAATATTGGATTCCTCCCGAAATCAAGTAGGTAAGCTGGTAACAGGACCGAATCCTCCCAAACTAACACATTGTATGTTGTATTATAGACAATAATATCTGCCATGTTCCTTATCTCCTTCTCCTACCCCTCCTATGTTTTCAACAAAAAATACTGATTCACTTGTGCACGCTTTGCGCCTGACCTTGAGCGGGACTTAGTCGCTGGCGCTGTGCCAGCTGGACTTTATCTCAATGAGATAAAAGATAAAACTTTTAAACATACAGTTCACGCTTTCCTTTGCCTGCTTAAGCACTCTGTCGTCAGGCTACGAGTGGCCTTCCGGGACCAACCGACCGCCCTATCATCATTAGAGGAGGACGCGGATAGGAGGGGCGCCACTATTCGGTCGAGTAGCTCCTCAGTTGGCATCACGAGGCTGAGTGCACCCCGAAAAATGGCAACAGCTCATGGCGGCCTGGATGGTCACCCATCCAAGTGCCGACCACGCCCGACAGCGCTTAACTTCGGCAATCTCACAGGAACCGGTGTATCCACTGCGGCAAGGCCGTTGCCCTTTGCCTGCTTGGAGTATTCATAACGTTTAGAACTGGTACCTGCTTCAAACGGAAGGATTCGGTGCCATAGTTTTTCATACCCTTGCGGGCTTGGGAGGATTCGGTACCATTTTTCTGACCGAGGGAGGATTCGGGGCTGCGCCCCGGTTCAAATCTGTTAGTTCCCGTCGTGCGGGCATAATCACGTCGGAAACCCTTTCACATCAATCACCTGAGAACAAATTACAGCTCAGCCAATGCAGCGCCCTTTAAACCTCTCAACGCAATACTACCGCCATCTGTGTATGTCTACATCGCTATCCCATGACTTTTGTCACCTCAGTGTATTGTTCCTGTCTAATAACGCCAAGGCGGCTACAACCAGGCTGGTATCTAATTGATGTCCGACGCGTCCCGAGACACGTCTTCGGCCTGAAATCTCACTGACTGGAGTAGAATTGTCCCCAGTGATGAGTCCTGCTTCGAACTGAGCCCCGATGACTAACGAAGACGAGTCTGGAGACGGCCTGGACAACAGTGCGAAACCAAGTTGAATGTAGCACGCCTTACGTCCCGACTACCAGGAGTGGGTTGGGACGCCGTATCTTTTTGTAGCAGGACACTTTCAGATGTGAACTGTGGCACCATTACAGGACAGCGCTACGTCGTCGATATTCTACGCCGCGCTTTGTTGCCTTACCAGTGACCGTCCGCACACTGTGAGGGTTTCTATTGCTTGTTGTCGTGCTTTCCAAACCGTGCCTTGGCTAGAAAGGTCACCGGATCTCTCCTCAACCGAGAATATTTGGAGAATTATGAGCAGGGCCCTCCAAGAAACTTACGGTTTGTATGATTTAACGCGTCATTTGGACAGAATGTAGCGTGATATCGTTTAGGAGGACAACCAGCAACTCCATGAGTCAATGCCAAGACGAATAACTACCTGCGTAGGGCCAGAGGTGGATCAACACTTTATTCACTTCCTCAGTTTGTGAAGCACTTTCTGTTGAATAAAGCATCCAATTTTACGGAAACTGTAATCATTTACGTATCTGTATATGTATGTACATCACATCTACCTATTTCCGTCCCATTCGGATAATTACCTCTTGGTGCTTGGTTTTTGCATTATTTAGTTTTTGATAATGAATGTAGAAGGCGGACACTGCATTTGTGTTGCAGCACTGGCGTGTGTATATGTAGCAATTTGGTCTGGTGTGCAGTCAAGACACTTTGTGACACTAACACTGAATCATTTAAATTGAATATACTGTGGGTTCTTGGTGAAACATGGTAATTTAAATAAACAAACGCTGTTTTTTACTTTGCTTCACATATTTTGTTATGGTTACTGCACGACCTAGCTTTCGGGTTGCTAGCTCGTTTTCAGTTACATTACTGATCCCAAAGATGATAAAACTTAGATAAACATGATGATAAGGCAAAGATAAGCACCTAAACAACTTAAGCTGTGTTTAGTTATCTTAATGTAAAATTACTTCAGTGAACATTTTTTGACAAATTACATGTGGATTATACAATTCAGCAATTACATTATCTAATCATGGATTGAGGCCCAAGTTTTAATTCTAACTAGTAGTTGTGACATCATCTAAAAGAAAAAGATGCCTGTGTCAGCCTTTGCGGAACATTTCCTTAATAAAAACTACAAGTACATAATAGATGTATACATCTTACACACAGAAGAAAACGTAGCAAAACTCAGCCAGTTAGTAATTCTATAAATTAAAAAGCAGGTATTCATATCCCCACACCTATTATTAAATGAGCAAACCCAGTTCAATTATTCACCTCTTTTAGATGATATCACAAGTCTTAGATAGAAGCAAAACTGTGGGCCTCAATTCATGAGTAGATAAAATTTTTGGCTGATGTGTAACTTTATTCCTAGGTATGTCATGTTAGTCTAATTGCTGAATTGTGTATTCCAGAGGTAATTTGTCAAAAATGATCATTGAAGAAATTTAGCATTAAGCAAAGGATCCATAAATTAAGAGTTTCAGATGTTTATCTTTGCCTTATCATCATGTTTATCTTTGTTTTATCATTTTAAGTATCAGTAATGTACGTGCGCTCATAACCTGAAACCTAGGTTGTGCAGTAAGCATTATAAAATTTGTGAAAGAGGGCAAAATACAGTGTTTGTTTAGTTAACTAACAATAAAGTTCAGTTATTTGTTCTTCGACCAAACGTGACCGCCTAGAGTTTCAAATGAAGAAGATGGACAGAGATTGCTTTGTTCATGATTATAACCATGAATTATGGTGATAGTCAGAGCTGAGACATAGGGGTAATAATGTAATAAATCTGCAACCAGTATTGCTCTTTCTTACTAAAATGGACAGAGCTGTCTTACAGCTTCCTGTACTGATAGTGGCCCTGGTATCAGCATCGTATCGTACATCGTAAAATTGCTGTTAAAATTCCTAAAATTGATTGCGCTATCAACATCATCCTATATCGACAGTGTCTTTTCCATTTCATCAGTCCACTGATACACTATTGATTGCCTCATAATGATAGACTGACACCACTTGTTTGAGATAGAGAGAGCATTGTTTCGCAATTTCAACTCCATCCAAAGTCACAGCAGAATGCTTCCCAATTTCTGTATCTTCGCTAAACCACCAGTCCATTACTCTGCAAGTGCCATATACTGGACTGCTAATGCAGATAGATGACTGTGCAGTACGTCCATTCAGACAGATACATCGAAGTATACTAGACTGCGTCCTATACCGATGGAATTTGATTACCGACATATTTTTAGCGCATAGATCATAGTACAGAATTACAATTACGACTGGCCAGCTTTCCCTGTGTGGATGGGAGTCACAGAGTATTCTCGCACTCATGGGATAAAGTCGGAGATTTACAGATTCCCCTGCATTGTCTTTGACCAAGCCTCCCTGCAACATGGTCGCTCATATAATCTGCAACTGAATAGACGCAGGGGTGGGGGGGGGGGGGGGAGGAGGGGGTACTATACCCACTACATTCCATGTCTCATGAAGGAACAGAGTGAGCTGCGTCCGTAACTGCTGTTCAGTGAAGTTCACTAGATCTCTCCAGATGCGTGCATGTAGAGGAGATTAGCACCATTTATCGGTGTATGGTAGGCATAAGGGTAATATAACAGATGGTTAACCAGAAACCTGTGGGTTATACATAATGGAGCTCAAGACGGATGGAGTTTGAAACATTTTACATAAATTAACAGTGCTACCACTTCTGGAGTATTATTCTATTGTCTGGAGTCAGTACCAAAAAGGTACCCGCACGAGATAAATGAACATTGCACATAAAGATACACTCCTGCGGCTACAAGGTCCTGCACCTTGGACATAAATGTCCAACATCTGACCTACAACCACCGTACAAGTTTCCGGCCCCAGTCACTACAATGGCAAACTTTAAAATGATAAAACTACTTCCTTCTACACTATTCTGGTGTCTTACGAAGTGACCAAGCTATTCCTCTCTATGAAGGCATCGTCAGTACACATCCACTGCTCAAGCTGCTTTTATACCAAATAGCACGAATCGGGAGACTGCTGTTCTGTCTCTTGGGAAATCGATTGGTTTTATACATCTTTTTAAATTGGAAACGTATGTACTCTCAATCACATTTTCCTCATTATTCTTGCTTATTGTTATTAGTAGCAGTTTTGACAAATGCGACTATGCCTCACTGTGGAACAGAGCGAAAGAAACGACAGGAATATTTTCGATAGCTGATACATTGAGTTACCACCCACGTCCTGCTGCACGAAAATGCACACGAAGAAACAGCAACTTCTTACGAGGGAGTAAGCACCACGATCAGCAGCCAAAGGAGACGTAACAGTCTTGCTGCTGCTTACAGTAGCATCACCACGCCCCAGTTGCATTCCTCTTGCGAGCAGAAGTTCTAATCTGATGTTAGTTTGTTTTGCTCATGTTTACGATAATAAAGTAATTTCGCACTAAGACCACGTCTCTAGAGCACACTCTCCACACACTATTAAGGCTAATATTTGTATCATCAGTCTACTCTCCTACAGATCACTTTAGGGACTGGCTTAAGTCTGATAAACACACTGATCCTTCTCCATAATACTTATGGTATAACATTCCTTTTGAGAACAAGCCGTAATGCGGTAATATATTTATTCGACTGTACTTTCAGAAGAAAGCTCTGGATTGGGATACATATACTCCACCTGCTTTAATACAGCGGCTCTATGTAATATTTATATCGCCTTTGTCGAAGTGTGTGACATGAAAACCCGCGTAGCTTACGGAAGGAGGGGAAGGTTAAAACTGAAAGCAGACACAGCGTAGTTTTTAAGCTTTCTCGGTCATGAGTGGCCGGATACGCTGAACCGATCATGGGTATACCAGCTATATGACCATACACATACGGAAAACTATCGGAAAAATATGTAAAATGACAAAAAATCGATAAAAACCGAGAAAAATCTTGCATAATTACGACAGATAGATGGAAAATATGTAAAATTGATGGAAATACGACTAAATATTTATAATCAATAAAAATATGCTAAATTACGTAAACTGACTGAGAATATACAAAATTAGAGAAAAAGTACAATGAAATGCGGGCAATTAAAGTGGTTTGGAGGTAACTGAATACTCAAGACCGAGAAAAGCTTAAAAAACTATGTTCTGTTTGCATTTACTTTTAAACCTTACACCCCCTCCCTATAAGCTACGTGGTTTTTCATAACACATACTTCAACAAAGGTGATATCAATATTACATAGAGACGCTTTATTAAAGTAGGTGAAACACATATAGCCCAATCTAGAACTGTGTTCTCATACATACCGTCTAATTTAGATATCACCGAATTATAGTTGCTTCTCACAAGCAATATTATTATTCCATAAGTATTAAGAAGCAGAATCAATATGTTTATTAGAGCCGGCCAGAGTGGCCGAGCGGTTCTAGGCGCTTCAGTCAGGAACCGCGCGACCGCTACGGTCGCAGGTTCGAATCCTGCCTCGGACATGGATGTGTGTGATGTTCTTAGGTTAGTTAGGTTTAAGTAGTTCTAAGTTCTAGGGGACTGATGACCTCAAATGTTAAGTCCCATAGTGCTCAGAGCCATTTTTTTTTGTTTGTTATTAGACTTAAGCCATTCCCTAGTGTGTTCTGTAGGAGAGTGGACTGATGCGACCTATGTCAGCCTTAGTAGTGTGAGGAAAGTGTATTCTAGAGATATGATGTAAGGACTAAATTACTACATATGAGCAAAACTATCTAACAACAGATCAGGACTTCTGTGTCCAGGAGGAATGCAGTCAGGGCCGTGGTGATGCTACTGTAAACGGCAATAAGACTGTTGCGTGTCCTTTGGCTACTGATAGTGTTAAAGTCGCTAGAAGTTGGTGTTTCTTAATGTGAATTTTCATGCAGCAGGTCAATGTATCAACTACCGAAAATATTCGTGTCGTTTTTTCCTCAGCGCGGCACGCTTTCGTATGAATCACTTGCACAACGATTGGGATTTACGGTATCCAGTTTTATGGCGCTATACGATAAGCTCGTTGCTTCGAAAAAAGCGTATGGAGCCTGAAGATGGCAAAATGAATTGCCGAAACTGTTTGAGTTTGAAATAAAATTAAATAACCTAAAGTATTCATACGGCTGTTGGTAAAGTTTATTGAATTGAAAAATTGGTTTTTCTGGTTGCAAACATAGTAGTATCACTAGAGGAAATGATTCTCCATATCGCACGTTAGAAGGTATCTAAAAGCTTTGTGTGATAGTTCGCGCTCTGCCGTTACACAAGCACTTCCTTCTTTTTCTCATCGCCTCCTACGACAACATCGAATATATACCGGTCAATATATCTGTTGAAACGACCGTCTGCTGTCTGCTCAGGAGTCCTCCAGCCGGATTCCTCCTTGCTCGTCGCCTCCTATGATAGCAGCGCAGATAAGCAGAGCGGACGCATTGGTCAGAAACTCCAACTCGCCAGTTAAGCGCAAACGCTGGCTAGTTCTGCAGCATTTGATAGTTTGATGACGTAAATGTAGAACTTAGTCCCGAAGTTAAAGTCATCTGAGAGCCCCCAATTAACTTAATATGTGATCTCCACTTTGGCCAGACGGAAAAGCGCGAGTGAAGCAGAAAGACACTAAATTCGTAATACTGATTAAAACTCATATTTTCGATCCGTCGCATATTACACGTTCGATATGACAAATGATTAATACCGTACTGGTAACTATCATTAATCAAGATGCAACCTTTGAAAGCAAAGCAGCTGTACCTAAATATCTTGACCTTTAACGATTACTTACAAATTCACATCTGTATCTCAATCTTTCCACTGTTGCATAGCGCCTGAGAAAAACAAAACCCCAACCTTGACCCTTGACGCACGAACTTTGATTTCTCTTATTTCATGACCATTTTCATTTCTGTTTTTGTAGGCAGAAGTCAGCAAAATATTTGGGCATTCAGAAGAGAAAGTTGGTGACTGAAATTTCTGGAAAAGCTCTCATCAAAACGAAAAAGTCTTTGTTTTAATGTTTGCCATCCTCAACTCGCCTCTTATCTCCATGACATTCTCTACCCTATTTTTCGATAATACAAAACGAGCTACCCGTTTCTGAACTTTTTCGATGTCCACCGCCAGTCATATCTAGTAAACTTCCATACCACGCAGTGATACTTCAGATCAGTACAGTCAATGGAAGTGTAGACAGTCTCTTCAGTAGATTTTTTGCATCTTGTGAGTGTTCTGTCAGAAAGACGCAGCCGGCCGGAGTGGCCGTGCGGTTCTAGGAGCTACAGTCTGGAACCGAGTGACCGCTACGGTCGCAGGTTTGAATCCTGTCTCGGGCATTGATGTGTGTGATGTCCTTAGGTTAGTTAGGTTTAATTAGTTCTAGGTTCTAGGCGACTGATGACCTCAGAAGTTAAGTCACATAGTGCTCAGAGCCATTTGAGCCATTTGAACCAAGAAAAACGCAGTCTTTAGTTCACCTTCATCATAATATTTTCTGCACGTTGGTTTCAATTTAAGTTGTTCGTAACTTCAATGTACCTCGGTATATAGTCTAGGTTTATGTAATCTACCTCCTAACCGAAACTTAACGGAATTTGATTTTAGTACTGAACGCACAGCTTTTACTGATTTGTGTCAATTGTCAGTTCTCACACAACGCAGATTTCTGAATAAGTTTACAATTAGTTTTGATCTTCTGACAGCTTTAATAAACGGTAAGCGGTACCAACATCTGCAAGATACCTAAAAGGGCTGCTCAGACTGCCTCCTAAATTATTGATATACCTTAAGAAGAGAAGAGAATCTATGACACTTTATAGAGAACCCAAATGTCACTACAGTTTTACTAGATTACTTCCCTTCCAATTACTACGAACTTTGACATCATCACCAGCAGATAAACGTGCAAGCAAAACAGTCGTAGTACTTTGTTATCCTATCTATCACACATAAACCTCACACACATCGACACTTTCTCTTTCTCTCCCTCTCTGTCTCTCGTTTAGATAAATGACGTTTGTAAGTCATCACTCGAAGACGAGAGAGAAAAACGCTGGCAGAAAGACACCTTTCTTCTTGAACTGAAGGAAAACCACTTTCCTCTTCATGACAAGAACTAAAAATCATGCACATCGCACCACATCATCGGAACCTTTGATTGAAAGATACGTACCGAGCATAATAAAGTTAGGCGCCGTTATTCATAAATTCTGATTTGGTTCTAACTGAATTCTTGATTATTTTGCGAATCCAATATACGAAAACAATAAATCTTGTGAAAAATATTTGCATCTATATCGGTTTCCGTCCATCGCACAGTTGATTATACACCATGTCACAGAGAGCTATTTGCCTGATGCTCACTTCTGTCGCAATATCGCAATATCGATTCTGAAGAACTCACTGTATATATATAGGAGGAATTCGCTCTGAGAAAATATATGCGGGTTTCAACGAGAAACTGAACAGCACTGTGTCTTCTGTCAGATGCTGCTGCGCAGCAGAACAAATAATTTGTAGACTTTTATTCAACCTATGATAATATACTCGTATATTGCCGGGAAAAATTTGTACACCCTTTTAGAGGTTTCCAATTCACTCAAAAATTTTTTGTTACAAGTGCATATGGTGTACACGAAATGATTACATTTACAGATCAATATGATAAGCGTTCCTGAGGTACCAGGTAACGACCTATGCTGAAATACCCATATTAGTACATGGGGTAGCCTCGCTCGACCTGTTTACTTAGGTCTGTAAGAGTTGTTGGCTGACTACTCGCACTAGTCACTTCTCGTTCTGTCAAACCCCACACTTGCTTGACTGGAGACAATTCCGGGAGACCGTGCTGGCCAGGCAAGTTGCTGATGCAAGTTTTACAGAGCACGTTGAGTATGACGGGCAGTGTGTGGGCGATCATTATCCTGTTGGAAAAACACATCACACTCCTGTTACAAGAACAGCAAAAGAACGGGTCTAACAACATACTGCTCGTGCTGAGAACTGCTTAGCGTCCCGTCCAGAAACACCAAATGTGTACGAAAGTTGCAGCCTATCGCACTCCATACCATAAGGTCTTGGATGGGGCCAGTATGTTTGGACGTGTGTGCTCTGTCGCCAGTGCTTGCCAGCTCAAACTACCATTACTTGCGTGCAGGCAGAATTTGCTTTCATCGCTGAGGACCACGACGTGCCATTCCATCTACCAAGTGATCCAATGAGTACAAAAGACGAGGCGTACAGGTCGATGCTGTGGCGTGAGAAGAAGACCAGCTAGAGGTGTGCGCGCACGTAGTCCCATTGCTAATTACCGGTTCGCAACAGTTCGTTTTGACATGTCTCTTTTTTGTTTTTGGTGTGGTAGATGCACGATTTGCCACAGCTGTCCTTACAATACGACGATTCTGACCAGCGCCTGTGCTGCGCAGACATCCTCTCCTCGTCTGTGGGTGTGGGAATGTTCACGTGACCACTGATACCAGCATCGCCGAACAGCTGACGCAGCACGTCCAACGTCTGTGGCGGTTCTCCGAAAGGATCATCCCGCCACTCGGACGGCCACAGTATTACCCATTTCAGACACGTTGAGTTGGCTGTAGGAAGCACGAGTGCGTCTCCGTGGTATGGGTGCCTGCTTGCTACTCATGTTTGCACCACGTTGAGCGTTTTGGCTGTGAGCAGTCGCTATTGAAGGATAGACGCAGATGGCGTTATGTCACTACGGTATCTATTGGCGGAAAACGTCCACTATTCCCCAAGTGTCATATGCCGTCATGGAATCAAAATCGACGTCGTCTGTCTAGGTGAACTACTTTTTTCCGGCAGCGTAATAATCATCGTCTTAATAACTTTTGTTTTGATTAACGAAACATGAAGAACAGGGGAAAATCTGAAAGATATTGGTTCCTTCCTGGTAAATTCTTTTACCATTACCAGGTGAAATTTACGATAACAACTCTTTATCTATACGACGTTACGTGTTAGCAAATTATGGTAGCTATTTGTAACCCTTTCTGCGAATTATCAACGATAATTTACCGAGATCCTACAGTTTGTTGCAAAGGACACTGAATATAAGTATCAATACTACTTATTTATATTATTTATAAACCATAGCATATCAGGACATAAAAACCTTTCTATTCAATTTTGCTACATCAACAGCTGAAAATGCATTAGATTAATTGTGGTATTAGTGTATAGCATGGAGAGACGACCTGTAGAAGTGATTATCTGGAAGTCGAGAAGATGTCCGGAAGAAGAGATTTAGTGGATTGTGAAGATAGAAATTCGGTAAAGTTCAAAGTGAAGACGCGATTAGAGACTTTAAGTAAGTCAAAAACAGGGTTGTTGATTGCGATGAATCAGTCTGAGACGGTTAATAATGTTTTGCTCCATTTATTAGAGCGGAAATGAAAGCCGGCCGGAGTGGCCGTGTGGTTCTAGGCGCTACATTCTGGAGCCGAGCGACCGCTACGGTCGCAGGCTCGAATCCTGCCTCGGGCATGGATGTCTGTGATGTCCTTAGGTCAGTTGGGTTTAATCAGTTCTAAGTTCTAGGCGACTGATGACCTCAGAAGTCAAGTCGCATAGTGCTCAGATCCATTTGAACCATTTTTGAGCTGAAATGAAACATCATGCGCCTTAGTAACTGATAAGTTGAGCACTGTTTACAAATCAGCCTCGTTAGTGCAATACTTCTGAAATAAATGTAAATTTATATTTGGATAATTACCCTTCGCGTGCTAGAAAACTGTATCCCTGACTAACATCGACTGAATGAACTGTATGTCCTAATAGAAACACCCTAAATGATAAAATTTTTAACGAAATGCAGAAAGTGAACCATAATCTACGCTCTTCTCCATTTCTTGAGCCGTGTGAGATCCTGGAGAATCTACTAGTCGTTTACTCACGAACGTATTTTCTTATCACTATAAACCAATGGCAAACCTAAGCTTGTGACGTTTACTACTATCGATAACGGTGTTGTGGCAACAGTGGGTTGTTGTTACGTAAAATGTAAATGAATATTAAACGATGAGTAATGAGATTACTTCGTATGCCTTCAAAGATATAACCACACTGAATAGTGAATTAACTGAATTTGCTGCCCTGTCTGTAGCCGCTTCTCTCTATCAAGATAAAAACTAGATTACCTGAAGCTATTTTGTTACGCTGATAGTGGCAGGATTTGAGATCGTACCTACAGCAGGTATTTCATCTATCCGAAATTTAGAATAATGGAGAGGGGAAAGCCACAAACATAAAGGAGAAAGAAAGAAAAGTAATAGAATATCTATACGGGGTAGTCCATTGATCGTGACCGGACCAAACATCACATGAAATAATCGTCGAACGAAAAAACTACAAAGAACGAAATTTGTCTAGGGGGAAACCAGATGGCGCTATGGTTGCCCCGCTAGATGGCGCTGCCGTAGATCAAACGGATATGAACTGAGTTTTTTTAAAAAAGTAGGAACCCCATTTTTTATCACATATTCGTGTAGTATGTAAAGAAATATGAATGTTTTAGTTGGACCACATTCTTCGCTTTGTGATAAATAGCGTTGTAATAGTCACAAACATATGGCTCACAATTTTAGACGAACAGTTGGTAACAGGTAGGTTTTTTAAATTAAAATACAGAACGTAGGTACATTTGAACGTTTTATTTCGGTTGCTCCAATGTCATACATGTACCTTTGTGAACTTATAATTTCTGAGAACGCATGCTGTTACAGCGTGATTACCTGTAAATACCACATTAATGCAATAAATGCTCAAAATGATGTCCGTCAACCTCAATGCATTTGGCAATACGTGTAACGACATTCCTCTTAACAGTGAGTAGTTCGCCTTCCGTAATATTCGCACATGCATTGACAATCCGCTGACGCATGTTGTCAGGTGTTGTCGGTGGATCACGATAGGAAATATCCTTCAACTTTCCCCACAGAAAGAAATCCGGGGACGTCAGATCCGATGAACGAGCGGGCCATGCTATGGCGCTTCGACGACCAATCCACCTGTCGTGAAATATGCTATTCAGTACCGCTTCAACCGCACGCGAGCTATGTGCCGGACATCCATCATGTCGGAAGTACATCGCCATTCTGTCATCTTGTAGTAACATCGGTAGAATATTACGTAGGAAATCAGCATACATTGCACCATTTAGATTGCCATCGATAAAATTGGGGCCAATTATCCTTCCTTACATAATGGCGCACCATACATTAACCCGCCAAGGTTGATGATGTTCCACTTGTCGCAGCCATCGTGGATTTTCCGTTGCCCAATAGTGCATATTATGCCGGTATACGTTACCGCTGTTGGTGAATGACGCTTCGTCGCTAAATAGAACGGATTAGCCGCGACAGCTGCTAAAACACCTACTTGGGCATCATCATTTGTTGCAGGTCGTGGTTGACGTTTCACATGTGGCTGAACACTTCCTGTTTCCTTAAATAACACAACTATCCGGCGAACGGTCCGGACACTTGGATGATGTAGTCCAGGATACCGAGCAGCATACATAGCTCACGCCCGTTGGGCATTTTGATCACAATAACCATACATCAACACGATATCGACCTTTTCTGCAATTCGTAAATGGTCCATTTTAACACGGGTAATGTATCACGAAGCAAATACCGTCCGCACTGGCAGAAGTTACGTGATACCACGTACTTATACGTTTGTTACTATTACAGCGTCATCTATCACAAAGCGAAAAAAGTGGTCCAACTAAAACATTCATATTTCTTTACGCACTACACGAATATGTGATAAAAATGGGGGTTTATATTTAAAAAGAAAACGCAGTTGATATCCGCTCGACCTGTGGCAGCGCCATCTAGCGGGACAACCATATCGCCATCTGGTTTCCCCCATCAAGCTAGACGAGTTTCGTTCTTTGTAGTTTTTAGTTTGATGGTTATTGCGTGAGATATTTGACCCGGTCACTATCAATGGACCACCCTGTACATTGACAAATTAAATGCAAGAAAATGCGAGGTAGCCTCATTTAGCAGCCAGTCCTCCATCGGAATTAGCAGATATAAGAGGAAAATTATTGAACAAGAAATACTACTACAGTCATTAAGATTTGAGGCTGACGCCTGGAGAGTATGCAACCACGACAACCTGGTTATTTCATAAGATGCCGGGTAACACAGCCTGAAGACGATACAACTCCGGTGAACACTTTTTTCAACTGGATTTTGGACTGAAGGCATACTGCCCTGGATTATAATTAAACAGATCCACATGCATGTCCTGCCTCAATATAGTCGTCGTAGGCTGCTATGCACGTCTGCCAACGTCCGTACAGGTGCTGGAAGCGCCGCTGAAACATCTACACAGAAAGGTACCGTACGGCCTCTGTAGTGGCAGTGATGATCACTTCGGACGAATTAAATAATGCAGGAACAGGGAGAAAAACCGCATGATGCGAGATCAGGTGCGTACGGAGTGACCTGTTGCGTTGCAACTCCACTTGGTCAAGGAAACAGTGATTTCCAGGGGCGTTGTCGGGTGGCAACAGCCAGTTCTTCAGTTCTTCCCATGCCAAAGCTCAGAACACTTGCGACGAACTGAATCGATTAAACGGCCAACGATCTCCTTTTAGAGGATTTTGTTTACCGTTGCACCATCTGAGGTTATTTCCATGGGAATAGTTCCATTTAAGTCAAAAACAGTTCAAGCATCATCTTACCTTCTGATCTGTCTTGCCGCAGCTTTTGCTATCGTGGCGGTACTTGCCTTGTGGAGGTATCACTTCTGTTGCGGATCATACAGGAAACGCCGTGTTTCGTCTCCAGTTATGATGTGTTTCAGGAACTGCGGATCATCCTCGGCACTACTGATCAGGTCGACATAAGTCGTCATACGGTCATCGCGTTGGCCTTGTGTCAAGATGCAAGCCACACTTTGTTGGGCAACACGCGACATGTTCAGGTCATCAGTCAGTACGTACCTTGGCTTTAGCATTTTGCTGCTGCGACATCGTCTACCGTTTCGGAGCAGCTGTCATGTGATGACATTGCAACCCCTTCGACAATGCAGTCAGTGTGAGCCATTTGTGATTACCAGTACGTACATCATCCTCTAGACTGTGTGTTCCTTGGGAAAAACATCGAGACCTATATACACCACTGTGGCTCAATATGTTGTCACTGTACACTTTCTAACAACCCTACCACAACAAACGTCAAAATTTTAATAACGATTGTGGTGTTGCTCACGCTGCTAAATACTGCATTTTCGGGCAACAACGAAGTTATTATGTGGCAGGTATTATTAGAGCACAGTTAATAAAGTCATTTCATGTAATAATAAAAAAACTAGGCACTCATCTTTTTGTGTTTCCCACGCTGGTCTCGTCGTAAAATCAGGGCTCAATCGTTGAAAATCTAGGTGGTTATGATTCCAAGCTCTGATGCAAAGAGGCCTAGGTTTTATTCTGCTATATTCAAAAGTTTTGTAGATGCGCTTCTCAAACCGTTCTTGGAGATTAAACCTTTCAAAGTTAGCACAATAGTGATATAAAAAAAATAATCAGCACTCCGAATTTAAGTTACACTTCCTTTTAATTGTTTTTATTGCAATATCACGTAACACACAAACATCACTTTACAATACAAAACATACTTGAAAACATCTTCCTAACATTTTATAAGCCAACTATAATATGCGTCTTTCCAACATGACGTCCAAGACTTGACCTTCTCAAGGTCCGACTCTCTAACAAGTTATCAACTTAATAATAATCGCTTACGCGCCCAAAAATCAGAGTTACGTCAAAGATCATAGTGACAAAAGAAAGAATACACATAAGAACAATATCATCGCAATATAAACATATCGATGTATCAAAAATGAAATCAAATCTGAATGTTGTCTCAGAAATATGTTAAGTAGTTAACAGAAATACAGTAGAACATTACTGGTATCGAGAGGTTCAGGTGAGGTGCCGTAATGGTTGCGTAATTCAAGTACCATTACAACTTACAGAATCATTTGAACGTTTCCTTAGCCGTTTCGCCTAATTTCTAGTAGAACTTGATGTCTGTTCATTGTTCCAACTGCGACATACGAGTGTTTCGACGCGCGCTGTCAAATCACCGTAACGACAACAACCGTAGTTTTGCTGGCATGAATGTACTCAACAGTGTCTTGCTAGAACGAGAGATTAACTGACAAGGTATCATGCCACAGCGCCACCTTCGTGCTCTAGTACACCAGACCGCCGCGAAGCACTCTATCTCTGAACATTGTTCTATGTAAATGTTGACCGGCCCCTAGAGTGTTCTGACTGGTGAAACGTGGGAAACCATCTTGAGAAGAAGATGGGATGTGTTCTTGACCGTAAGAGGTACGAGATACGAAAGCAAGCGTGCCAACTCTTACACAGGCAGTAACATTGAGTGGTGGTTGACTGGCGTACTGTCGGCTTGCAGAGGAAACTGCACGCGCGCGTAGTTACGACAATAGAGGTAGGTGTGTGCATACCCTTGCCGATGTGGTTCTAGACACGACTGATTCCACAGAAATAGAGTACAGTTAATGTTAATCAAGGATGGAGGCAATTTTCACATTAGTGCTTTCTAATGATGTAACAACCAAAATGCCTAATCTAGAAATTACGAATCAGGAGAGGGCACGGAGAGCGTGTCTCCGCGGTTTTATTGCCTCATTGGAGACATGGTAAAGAGCGACATTTTATGCGAAGTGCTGGGGAAACTCTATAGCATTTAGGTTGGCTATTCTGCGGTGGAGTCAGTCTGCCACCCCCGCGAAAAGGAAACCTTCCCCCAGGTAATGTGGCTTCAACGTCAATTTGAACGAAACGGCTCCTTTCTTTAACGATATGTAGCATCTAATGACTTTTTTGAACAGTATGATTGGCGGATATTAAAATTAAAATAGAAGTTAATTTCATCGTCTGTCCTATAACTCAGCAACTCATTAGAGTGTCCAGAATGTTGTAGTTGTGGTCTTCAGTCCTGAGACTGGTTTGATGCAGCTCTCCATGCTACTCTATCCTGTGTGTCCAGAATATCGAGAAAAATTAATACTTTATTACAAATTTGCATATTGATTTTCTTCCATTTTAAATATTCACAAAACGGACCCCGTGACTGATGTCATTAGATTTGTAACTTTTACTCTTGCATGAATCCTTTATTAGAATTACGAGCATAGTTTACAGATTAATGACGTACATTTTCTTTCATCTATCTCTTTCCGTGCAAGCTCTGATCTCCCTTATTTTATTATGATCATTGTTTCTACCTATGTACGTTGGGGTCAGAAAAGTGTTTTCGTATTCGGAGGAGAAAGTTGGTGATTGACATTTCGTGAGAAGATTCCGCGGCAATGAGGAACGCCTTTGTTTTAATGATGTCCACCCCAAATCCGGTATCCTGTTCGTGACACTCTCTCCTCTATTTCTCGATAATACAAACCGTGCAACCCCCCTTTGAACTTTCTCGATGTACTCTGTTAATTCTACCTGGTAAGCACCCCACACTGCGCAGAAGTACTCTAAAAGAGGACGGACAAGTGAAGTGTAGGCAATCTCTTCAGTAGATCTGTTATATCTTCTCAGTGTTCTGCCAATGAAACACAGTTTTTGGTTCGCCTTCCCAACAATATTTTCTATGTGTTCTCTCCCATTTATGTTTTCTCTAGGAATTTATTTGAATTTACTGCCTTTAAATTTGACTGATTTATCGTGTAATCGAATTTTAACGCATTCCTTTTAGCACTCATGATCTCACAAGTTTCTATATTTAGGGCCAATTGCCAGTTTTCGTTCCATATAAATATCTTATCTAAATCGTTTTACAATTGGTCTGATCTCCTAATGACTTCAAAAGACGATAAGCGACAGCATCATCTGCAAACAACCTAAGACGGCTGCTCAGATTGTCTCCTAAATCGATTATAAACATAAAGAACAGCAAAGGACCTATAACACTACCTTGGAGAAAGCCAGAAATCTCTTGTCTCATTTCCCGTCAATTTCTACAAACTGTTAACTCTCTGACAGGAAATCATGAGCCCAATGGAGTAACTCAGACGATATTCCATAAGAATGCAGTTTTATTATAAACCGCTAGTGAGGTACAGCGTCAAAAGGATTCTGGAAATCTATAAATAAGGAATCAGTATGAAATTTGTCGATAGCACTCAACTCCTTGTGCGAGTAAAGAGCTAGTTCTGTTTCACAAGAACGATGTTTTCTAAATCTCTGTTGACTATGTGCCAACAGACTCTTCTCTTCGAGGTATTTCCAATTTTCGAACGTAATATATATATATTCCTTAATCCTCTTGGATATCGACATTAGTGATATGGGCCTATAATTTAGTGGGTTACTCCCATTTTCTTTCTTGATTATTGATGTGACCTGTGCTACTTTCAGTCTTCGGTTACGGATCTTTCGTCGAGCGAGAAGTTGTATAGGATGGCTAAGTATGGAGCTATTGCATCATAATACTCTGAAAAGAACCTAACTGGTATACAATCTGGAGCGGAAGATTTGCTTTTATTAAATGATATAAGATTCTTCACTATTACAAGGATATCTACTCCACTTGGTAGTCTGCATTGTCTTCGTTTGTTTGAAAATATCGAAGACGTTGATTCTCGTCGGTGCACGTGGTCTCCAACAACAGTTCTGCTTCATCTGGTGTACTCTCGTCGATATGCAATGTTTCTTCTTCTGTAACGTTCGAAGCCTTCCATTGATCAATTATGTCTGGTAGAAATGCTGTGCACACTTTCTCTCATCTTTAGTTATCTCGGCTGTTGTGGGTACACAATCGTCGCTATGCAACATTTCGACTGAGAATGTCAGTAACATTCATAACGCAAAACAGCACTATCAGCTGCAGCAGCTTGCGGAGTGGAGAGCAATTTCAGACTCCCTTGTTCGTGTGTGCACAGACACAAGATTTTGGGTACGACACGCACATCTAATGCCGGCCTTACTATCATTTAGCAGTGAGCTGTTCTTCTTCTTCTTCGTCTTCTGATTATTATTATTATTTTTATTATTGTAATTGTTATTACTATTAATACTTACTTACGTGTAGAGCAACTGTTTCTTTGTTCTTCTTTTCCGATTGTTTATGTTCATTCTATGAAACTACAAATGAGCTCTATAGCCCCATAAATTCGTTACTTTTAAGTAAACGAAGCGAAATTGGACTGCCAATAGACCATTGCTACAAACTCCGAAAAGCCCTTTTACATGTCCGGAACATGTTGTCCCATATGACAGTTTCACACGGATTATACACTCCTGGAAATGGAAAAAAGAACACATTGACACCGGTGTGTCAGAACCACCATACTTGCTCCGGACACTGCGAGAGGGCTGTACAAGCAATGATCACACGCACGGCACAGCGGACACACCAGGAACCGCGGTGTTGGCCGTCGAATGGCGCTAGCTGCGCAGCATTTGTGCACCGCCGCCGTCAGTGTCAGCCAGTTTGCCGTGGCATACGGAGCTCCATCGCAGTCTTTAACACTGGTAGCATGCCGCGACAGCGTGGACGTGAACCGTATGTGCAGTTGACGGACTTTGAGCGAGGGCGTATAGTGGGCATGCGGGAGGCCGGGTGGACGTACCGCCGAATTGCTCAACACGTGGGGCGTGAGGTCTCCACAGTACATCGATGTTGTCGCCAGTGGTCGGCGGAAGGTGCACGTGCCCGTCGACCTGGGACCGGACCGCAGCGACGCACGGATGCACGCCAAGACCGTAGGATCCTACGCAGTGCCGTAGGGGACCGCACCGCCACTTCCCAGCAAATTAGGGACACTGTTGCTCCTGGGGTATCGGCGAGGACCATTCGCAACCGTCTCCATGAAGCTGGGCTACGGTCCCGCACACCGTTAGGCCTTCTTCCGCTCACGCCCCAACATCGTGCAGCCCGCCTCCAGTGGTGTCGCGACAGGCGTGAATGGAGGGACGAATGGAGACGTGTCGTCTTCAGCGATGAGAGTCGCTTCTGCCTTGGTGCCAATGATGGTCGTATGCGTGTTTGGCGCCGTGCAGGTGAGCGCCACAATCAGGACTGCATACGACCGAGGCACACAGGGCCAACACCCGGCATCATGGTGTGGGGAGCGATCTCCTACACTGGACGTACACCACTGGTGATCGTCGAGGGGACACTGAATAGTGCACGGTACATCCAAACCGTCATCGAACCCATCGTTCTACCATTCCTAGACCGGCAAGGGAACTTTCTGTTCCAACAGGACAATGCACGTCTGCATGTATCCCGTGCCACCCAACGTGCTCTAGAAGGTGTAAGTCAACTACCCTGGCCAGCAAGATCTCCGGATCTGTCCCCCATTGAGCATGTTTGGGACTGGATGAAGCGCCGTCTCACGCGGTCTGCACGTCCAGCACGAACGCTGGTCCAACTGAGGCGCCAGGTGGAAATGGCATGGCAAGCCGTTCCACAGGACTACATCCAGCATCTCTACGATCGTCTCCATGGGAGAATAGCAGCCTGCATTGCTGCGAAAGGTGGATATACACTGTACTAGTGCCGACATTGTGCATGCTCTGTTGCCTGTGTCTATGTGCCTGTGGTTCTGTCAGTGTGATCATGTGATGTATCTGACCCCAGGAATGTGTCAATAAAGTTTCCCCTTCCTGGGACAATGAATTCACGGTGTTCTTATTTCAATTTCCAGGAGTGTAGTACAAAAACTGGCACCACGAGGACTTTAACCTTGGACCCTTGGCACGGTAAACTAACGCTCTAGTGACTTCTGCACGACAGCTCTTCGCAAGAGACGCTAACAGTTGTGTTTTTGCCAAGTACCATGTGTTAGGTGTTACTTATTCTCCTGGACGACAGGATGTATTAGAAACCACACCGGACTTTTGGTTCATCCTGTGTCTATGCACAAGTTTTGGACCCATCTGACTAACGGACATCTTGAGGTCTGATGCCCGGCCTTACTATCATTTAACAGTGAGCAGTTCTTCTGTGAATGCACTAGACACAAATCTTTCACCTAGATGTTTCTGGAGCCCCGCTCAGCTTGGCGTCCCAAGACGCAGCTTGCATCGTTTGGGCCTTAACCGGTCCTAGGCTTACAGTATGATGTAGTGAATCATGTCCCTTACGCATCACTAGTTCTCTGGAACTTTCGGAGCTGATCGTACCTTTACCAGCAAAAAGAAGTCTTTGTCCGGGTTTCTCGCGGAACGGTCACGTGCAGTTCAATTGCATAAAAAACTTATTTTTTGTAACAGCTTTCTGATTGACATGATGAAATATGAATTTGGAAGTTGCCCATTGACGGTACAGCGACACCGAGTAATTATTGGGTTTACTTACGAAGGGTGAGAGTAACTGCACACGAAATCAGTGGACTAATCCGTGTCGTCATTCTTAATCAGTAGGACACGTTGACGAGACGTATTATTACATGGACATTTATAACGGTTTCCGTGCACTGTTATAGCATGAAAGCAATACGACAGAGGAATAATCCACTATCAAAGAGGAACAAAAATTTAACTCTTCATATGAGCGTAGTTGGGTTTAGACGTTTTTACGAACTGTGCTACCGAAGAAATCAATAATGAAAATAAAATGATTTGTCCTGTTACCCTTTCTAAGTAACATTTTTTCCACATAAAGTTTGAGGAAAGTTTCAACATATCAGTTATCGATTGCGAAGCACGAGTAGTTATGACGAGGGACTGATGACCTCAGATGTTAAGTCCCTTAGTGCTCAGAGCCAGCCAGTTATGACGAGTAGTGGGAACAGGTAACTTGCTGTAAATATCTTATCTGAAAATTACCTTAGGCAATTAATTAGAGAACTGTACCGTGAGGGTAGGATCTTAGTTCCCTGGTTATAAGCTAATTACCGGAAAGGCAGATTGATTGGATATGTCCTCAGCAAGTGTAGTTCACCCACGAAGGAAGCAGTTAACTAAACCCTCATTCGATCGACGCTTTTCGTGCTGCTCGTCGGTTTAGGACCCTTACAGAAATAGAGAAGCTCCAAAGAAACGCAGCGCGTTTCGTCATAGGTTCGTTTAGGGAGCAAGAATCAATCACTGAAACGCTGATCCAACTAATGTGGCGCATATTATAAGACATGCGTTGTGGTTTGCTCTTAAAATTCCTAGAACAGTCGACCAAAACAGGGTGTAGCAAAAACGTACGGCATAAAGTGAAGGACACATTCCTCATATGTACACGAAGAAATTATATTACACGAAAACTGGTCCGGAAACTCTTTGTTTCCATGTCGCAACTCATTTTCTCCGAGTTTCACCCAGCTCAGATAGTAAATTTTCACAATCGTGATGTATGAGCAGACGTCAATCCTCACGCAGCTGTTGAAGCAAGTCACCAACGAAGGTTTTCTGTCAGTGTTTGCGCCAGCATTGTTGGGCAGTGATTGGTAGGGCCTCCCTTTCTTCCACCCAGGCTCAACGAGCAAAGTTATCATAATATCGTAGAGAATGTTCTACCTGATCTGTTAGCAGATGTGTCTTTAGTTGTGCGAAAAAACATGTACTCCATGCACGATGGAGCACCTCCTCCTTTCAGTGTTAATGTCCGTGGGCTTCTAAATAGCAGATTCGGTGACGGATGGATACGTAGAGATGGATCAATTGCCTGGTCTCCACGCTCTCCGCACCTAAACCCATTGGACTTTTATTTGTGGAGGGGCATTTTAAAGATCTTGTGTAAGGAACCCCAGTACAGGACGTTCACAGTCTCCGTGCCGCTATTATGGAAGGCTGCGAAACCATACGCAATACTCCAAGGATACATTAGCGCATCTAAGAATCACTACGACTGTGGGTTGATGCATGTATCAGTGCCCAAGTAGAGCATATTGAACATCTCCTGTGAGGAAGACTTGCATGCGGTATCCTGATGTCTTCTGTTCGTGTGTGTTTCTCATTATTAACGAGTTGGAGAAAATGAGTTGCAACATGGAAACAAAGGGTTTTAGACCCAAGTTCATAAAAAATAATTTCTTCGTTTACTTGAGAGGAATGTGTGCGGCAATTTGTGCCACTTGCAATTTGTTACACTTGTATATCGCTTCCTCTTCCGTATATTCCGCGAGAATTACGATGAAGTTAAGGTTAGAAAGATGCGACTTCGCACAGAGGCTTACCGATATTGGTTCTTTCCGCGAACCATTCGCGATTGTACTATCCGAAAATTACCTCGAGCAATTAAACAGAGAACCGACTCGTGGAGATAACATCTTGGATCTACTGATAACAAACAGACCCGAACTTTTCGACTCTGTAAGTGCAGAACAGGGAATCAGTGATCATAAGGCCGTTGTAGCATCCCTGAATATGGAAGTTAGTAGGAATATAAAAAAAGGGAGGAAGGTTTATCTGTTTAGCAAGAGTAATAGAAGGCAGATTTTAGACTACCTAACAGATCAAAACGAAAATTTCTGTTCCGACACTGACAATGTTGAGTGTTTATGGAAAAAGTTCAAGGCAATCGTAAAATGCGTTTTAGACAGGTACGTGCCGAGTAAAACTGTGAGGGACGGGAAAAACCCACCGTGGTACAACAACAAAGTTAGGAAGCTACTGCGAAAGCAAAGAGAGCTTCACTCCAAGTTTAAACGCAGCCAAAACCTCTCAGACAAACAGAAGCTAAGCGATGTCAAAGTTAGCGTAAGGAGGGCTATGCGAGAAGCGTTCAGTGAATTCGAAAGTAAATTTCTATGTACAGACTTGACAGAAAATCCTAGGAAGTTCTGGTCTTACGTTAAATCAGTAAGTGGCTCGAAACAGCATATCCAGACACTCCGGGATGATGATGGCATTGAAACAGAGGATGACACGCGTAAAGCTGAAATACTAAACACCTTTTTCCAAAGCTGTTTCACAGAGGAAGACCGCACTGCAGTTCCTTCTCTAAATCCTCGCACAAACGAAAAAATGGCTGACATCGAAATAAGTGTCCAAGGAATAGAAAAGCAACTGGAATCACTCAACAGAGGAAAGTCCACTGGACCTGACGGGATACCAATTCGATTCTACACAGAGTACGCGAAAGAACTTGCCCCCCTTCTAACAGCCGTGTACCGCAAGTCTCTAGAGGAACGGAGGGTTCCAAATGATTGGAAAAGAGCACAGGTAGTCCCAGTCTTCAAGAAGGGTCGTCCAGCAGATGCGCAAAACTATAGACCTATATCTCTGACGTCGATCTGTTGTAGAATTTTAGAACATGTTTTTTGCTCGAGTATCATGTCGTTTTTGGAAACCCAGAATCTACTATGTAGGAATCAACATGGATTCCGGAAACAACGATCGTGTGAGACCCAACTCGCGTTATTTGTTCATGAGACCCAGAAAATATTAGGTACAGGCTCCCAGGTAGATGCTATTTTTCTTGACTTCCGGAAGGCGTTCGATACAGTTCCGCACTGTCGCCTGATAAACAAAGTAAGAGCCTACGGAATATCAGACCAGCTGTGTGGCTGGATTGAAGAGTTTTTAGCAAACAGAACACAGCATGTTGTTATCAATGGAGAGACGTCTACAGACGTTAAGGTAACCTCTGGCGTGCCACAGGGGAGTGTTATGGGACCATTGCTTTTCACAATATATATAAATGACCTAGTAGATAGTGTCGGAAGTTCCATGCGGCTTTTCGCGGATGATGCTGTAGTATACAGAGAAGTTGCAGCATTAGAAAATTGTAGCTAAATGCAGGAAGATCTGCAGCGGATAGGCACTTGGTGCAGGGAGTGGCAACTGTCCCTTAACATAGACAAATGTAATGTATTGCGAATACATAGAAAGAAGGATCCTTTATTGTATGATTATATGATAGCGGAACAAACACTGGTAGCAGTTACTTCTGTAAAATATCTGGGAGTAAGCGTGCGGAACGATTTGAAGTGGAATGATCATATAAAATTAATTGTTGGTAAGGCGGGTACCAGGTTGAGATTCATTGGGAGAGTGCTTAGAAAATGTAGTCCAGCAACAAAGGAGGTGGCTTACAAAACACTCGTTCGACCTATACTTGAGTATTGCTCATCAGTGTGGGATCCGTACCAGATCGGGTTGACGGAGGAGATAGAGAAGATCCAAAGAAGAGCGGCGCGTTTCGTCACAGGGTTATTTGGTAACCGTGATAGCGTTACGGAGATGTTTAATAAACTCAAGTGGCAGACTCTGCAAGAGAGGCGCTCTGCATCGCGGTGTAGCTTGCTCGCCAGGTTTCGAGAGGGTGCGTTTCTGGATGAGGTATCGAGTATATTGCTTCCCCCTACTTATACCTCCAGAGGAGATCACGAATGTAAAATTAGAGAGATTAGAGCGCGCACAGAGGCTTTCAGACAGTCGTTCTTCCCGCGAACCATACGCGACTGGAACAGGAAAGGGAGGTAATGACAGTGGCACGTAAGGTGCCCTCCGCCACACACCGTTGGGTGGCTTGCGGAGTATGAATGTAGATGTAGATGTAGATGTAGATGTAGATGTAGATGTAGATGTAGCAGGAAAGGCGGCCAGTGCGAATGGTGCACAGACAAAACCTCGATCACATACTACATGGTAGTTAGCGTAGTATAAATGTAGAGGTGGATATAAATGAAAATTTCACAAAACATTTTGCACCTTTCCCAAGCATTGTTCGCTACACCGCTTCGTTTCTGTGTAGCAAAGGCTCTGCAGAAAAATGATACCAGTGCACTCTCTAGGATTCTGAAACTGTAATGTAAGCAGGAAACATTTGAACCGCCTATAAAATCGAGCGAAGGCATTTTCACTTTCAGCTGCAGGAAATCATCGGTGTATGTTTAATTTCTGTTTTCAAAGACAATTGACGTTATTTCGTACCTCAGGGAGAATAACTGCCATATTACCTGATCAATGAAGTGAACACTTTAACTAATATTGTTTGGCTCGTATACGACTTAAAATGCAAGGCCTACAATCTCTGCTCTATTTCTCCAAGCAATCTGTAGTTTTACTACTTCTTTTACTAGTTTTCAAACAGATTAAATATATGTCAGCTGGCGATCTGCTGAACTACACTCCTGGAAATGGAAAAAAGAACACATTGACACCGGTGTGTCAGACCCACCATACTTGCTCCGGACACTGCGAGAGGGCTGTACAAGCAATGATCACACGCACGGCACAGCGGACACACCAGGAACCGCGGTGTTGGCCGTCGAATGGCGCTAGCTGCGCAGCATTTGTGCACCGCCGCCGTCAGTGTCAGCCAGTTTGCCGTGGCATACGGAGCTCCATCGCAGACTTTAACACTGGTAGCATGCCGCGACAGCGTGGACGTGAATCGTATGTGCAGTTGACGGACTTTGAGCGAGGGCGTATAGTGGGCATGCGGGAGGCCGGGTGGACGTACCGCCGAATTGCTCAACACGTGGGGCGTGAGGTCTCCACAGTACATCGATGTTGTCGCCAGTGGTCGGCGGAAGGTGCACGTGCCCGTCGACCTGGGACCGGACCGCAGCGACGCACGGATGCACGCCAAGACCGTAGGATCCTACGCAGTGCCGTAGGGGACCGCACCGCCACTTCCCAGCAAATTAGGGACACTGTTGCTCCTGGGGTATCGGCGAGGACCATTCGCAACCGTCTCCATGAAGCTGGGCTACGGTCCCGCACACCGTTAGGCCGTCTTCCGCTCACGCCCCAACATCGTGCAGCCCGCCTCCAGTGGTGTCGCGACAGGCGTGAATGGAGGGACGAATGGAGACGTGTCGTCTTCAGCGATGAGAGTCGCTTCTGCCTTGGTGCCAATGATGGTCGTATGCGTGTTTGGCGCCGTGCAGGTGAGCGCCACAATCAGGACTGCATACGACCGAGGCACACAGGGCCAACACCCGGCATCATGGTGTGGGGAGCGATCTCCTACACTGGCCGTACACCACTGGTGATCGTCGAGGGGACACTAAATAGTGCACGGTACATCCAAACCGTTATCGAACCCATCGTTCTACCATTCCTTGACCGGCAAGGGAACTTGCTGTTCCAACAGGACAATGCACGTCCGCATGTATCCCGTGCCACCCAACGTGCTCTAGAAGGTGTAAGTCAACTACCCTGGCCAGCAAGATCTCCGGATCTGTCCCCCATTGAGCATGTTTGGGACTGGATGAAGCGTCGTCTCACGCGGTCTGCACGTCCAGCACGAACGCTGGTCCAACTGAGGCGCCAGGTGGAAATGGCATGGCAAGCCGTTCCACAGGACTACATCCAGCATCTCTACGATCGTCTCCATGGGAGACTAGCAGCCTGCATTGCTGCGAAAGGTGGATATACACTGTACTAGTGCCGACATTGTGCATGCTCTTTTGCCTGTGTCTATGTGCCTGTGGTTCTGTCAGTGTGATCATGTGATGTATCTGACCCCAGGAATGTGTCAATAAAGTTTCCCCTTCCTGGGACAATGAATTCACGGTGTTCTTATTTCAATTTCCAGGAGTGTATATGTCAGCTGGCGATCTGCTGAACTATGTATAACTCAGTCGACGAAAACCAAAAGAGGTCGATTTGCGGGAGAAATCGTGTAGTCTCAAATTTTTGCACAGTGCTAAGAGGCAGTGTCGTGGACAACGTACTAAAAATCCTGAGTGGTTATGGCGAGTAGTAGGAACAGGTAAATTGAGTATCTTATCCAAAAATTACCTTGGGGAATTAATTAGAGAACTGACGCGTGAGGGTAGCATCTTTGTCTCCTGGCTATAAACTAATTGTCTGAAAGGCAGATTGATTGGATAAGTCCTCAGCAAGCGTACTGCACCAACGAAGGAAGCACTTAACAAAACCCTCATTCGACCGACGCTTTTCGTGCTGGGTATAAGCGTTGGGGCGAAGAGGCGTATACAGGTCATTTTTTAATGTTTTCCTCGTATAACTGTAAAACCGCTGCTCCTGGCGAAAAGGATTCCCAGTGCAAAAGTAAACAAAATAAAATGTTCTACAAAACAGTTCCTATTACTTTTCCCTACGACTAATAGTTTCTGCGTTGAAGGAGATTGAAAAATCGCTGATAATTAAAAATATTATTATAACGGTATAAAATTAACGTTATTTTAAATGCAATGGGTCGAAATTAATAGTAAATGTTTTTATCAGATCCGAGTACAACAGAGCCGTATTAAGGGACTACTGTTCCAGGGATGTATCGGGATGAAAGGTGGGCAGATGTGTAGGGTAGAAAAGCAAGCGAAGGTAGGTCGCCGGATTTTCCCGCACTTCCCTCCTTCATGAGTTTGCAAATTCAAGAGTGAACAGGTGATTCCCACTATATCCACCCTGCTACGTCACAAGAAGCAACTGCAGGGTGTTTCACAGAGTTATGCGACCCCTCCACAGAGAGCAATATGAAGCACTGGTGACGCAGTGTACAGACATTATTGGGGTCTGTTTATTTGCCACAAAGTACGGTATGGAGGTATGAGTTACTAATGACGCGCAAAAAAACGCATGTGAGCAGAATCTACAGAAGTCTCCGCACACTCTTCTACACTGCTAGAGCGGAAACTGATTCTTAGTCATGTTCCGGTAAAGGCAACTTACACCACTATTTCCCTAGAGGGAAGTAGAAAAAATAAATTAACCGATTTCCTGTTTATATAACTGAGTTATTTTCAGTTTATTAAATGAGTTGTTTATTGAGCTGTTAAATGAGCTATGATGTAAAGAAGCTCAACACCTGGAGCTGTGAACTGCCTACCACATTAAAGAGCGTGTCCCAAGTGTAACTAGCTGTCAGTATGTATTCGACAATGTCGATTTCATTGTCTCCACTATCACTGTCTGGACTACTTTTCACAATATGGGGGAGGGGGTAGCAAATGTATCATCACAGTCTCAGCTCTCTCAACATCTGTAGAGAACCAGAGGCTTAAATTGCATCCCCATACAAGACAAGAAGGTTACCTAGGTGTTATAGAACTTCAGATGTGTCAAACAATGAATTACGGCAGAATACTGTTCTAGTTATAAACATGATCAGTCCTGTTCCATCAGGCATACAGACATCCACCACACAAGTTGCGCTGTGGATTGGGTAAGTAGCTCCACTCAGTGCAACCCTCCCCCCTCCCCTCCCTCTACAAGTGGCAGTAGTTCCTGAATGGAATAACAAAATTAATGACGAGGGAAGCGCAATACTTTTCCAGTCATTCATTAACTCACCACTGACTACAACACAATTACACGGCTCTACAATACGCTGTTAATGATAGACAGCAACAACGTGTCACATTTACCAGTACAATTCCTTTGCCATCACCGCTACATAGGTCACTGACATCACACTTACAAATTAAACACTTCTCAGCCATTGTTCACACGAACTTGTTTTACAAGTTGCGTTTCCCGAAATAACATACAGCTGTCGTACAGATGACTAACAATCAATTTCTCCTCTAGCAGTGTAGATTAGTGTGCAGAAACTTACTATATTCTGCGCATATTTGTTTCTTGCGTTAGTGTCATTAGTAACTTATATCTCTATTCCATGTAATTTTAACGCATTTTGTGTGAAATAAACACACCCCCAAGAATTTCTGTACACCGCTTTACCAGTGCTCCATAAGGCACTCTGTGAAGGTTACATTCCATGCAGAAAGCTGTTCCATTCAGCGACTGTTAGATTGACTTGTAAATTATAGACTGCTTGAGTACAATGAACTGTGGATGAAGCCCGACCGAACGGGAATTACATGCATTGAGCGAAAATAAGTGCATTGAGAATGGCTAGCTTCTAGCCGAAATCTAAATCTGCACAATAAAATTTAAAAAGGACGACTGATCGCTGCAATCTATAAGTTACAACATTGTGAAGGGTTGGTATAATTTTGTGAAACAACCTGAAGTTGCCTCTTGTGACATTGTGGGGTAGATATAGTGGGAATCTCCTACTCGCTCTTGAATCTGCAGACCTGTGAAGGAGGGAAGTGCGTGAACATGGTCCGGCGATCTACGTCCCCTTCTAGCCCACACATCCCTCCGTCTTCACCCTGTTACACTTCTTGAAGACAGTTAATTCCTAAATACGGCTCTGCTGCATTTAGATGGGATAAAAAGATGTAATATTTGTTTTTGACCCACTTCATTTAAAGATAAACATTAGTTTTATATAATTAAAACAATGTTTATAATAGTCTGCGATTTTTGTGTCCTTTTGCAACGCTGAGACTATTAGTCCTTGGGAAAAAGTGAGTAGGAACCATCGTGTAGGAAATTTAAAGTAGTTTAATTTTGTATTGGAAAATATTTTCGCTAGTAGCAGCAGTTTTCGAGTTTCTCGATGAAAACTTCAAAAAGTGACTTTGAACGTCCCTCACCCCGCACCCCAACGGTCACACGACTACGGTGAGGATTTTTAGCACGTTGTTCGTAATACTCCCTCATAGTACCGTGCAAAAATTTGCAACTGTACCGTTTTTACCCCCTGATTTTCCTGACTGGACTGCAATCTGCAGTACAGTACTGGTACATTGTCTATTATTTATTCTGAGTTTTATGCCTTAGACTTAAAACTGTAAGTGAATTTTTATTTTCCTTGAATCTCAGGGACTCATTGCTGTTTTCTACACTATGAATTTCCTAGACCTCACTGAGATCAGATTTTCCCATTTGACTCGAAACAAAGTTCCTTGAGCAAAATAAATAACTGCAAGAAACACAGTTGTAGAAAGTCGTAATCAAGCAGATCTTCTCCACCTCTGCAGGGACTCCAACAGTTATTCCACAACAGACGATTGGAAAACTGTTGGGAAGAGCTGATAGCAGGTTTCAGATCTCTTCACGACCATCGAGAGTTACGTGTACCGTGCCTTCCCTACATCACTCCAAGTGAATGTCACGATGATTCCTTCCAATAAGCTTCACTCAATTTACCTTCTGAGCATACTGAGCGATGTGGTGGACTGATGTGACACGGTACTAATAGTCAGGAGGCCGTCGGTTCATTTTCCCGTCCGCCAACTCATATTTTGGTTTTGCGTTCTTACCCTAAATTCATTATTGCCAATTCCTGGATGGTTCGTTTGGAGAGGACCTAACTGAATTTCTTCCCCACCGCCCCACAATCTGAGCTTGTGATCTGTGCAAAAACTACGTCGCCGACGGGACGTTGAAGCTTAACCTTCCTTCCTCCCTCTCTTCGAGCAAGTATTCTGTGTACTATAAAAAGTCCTCCGTGAAACATTAAACTTATTTTCGTCCTCATTTTACATCGTAGCTAGTCCATTGTTTGAAATTCTCTCGTATAATCGTCCACGAGCAGTAATTTAGAAAGAATAAAATTTAAGCATATGGTGCTCACTGGCGCATGACCGAGTGATATTGTAACGAATCTATACCGTTTTGACATCTGTTTAGTAGCAGATGACGATACTGTGTCAAATAGAGCTTCCGATACAATTCTTTTTCTGACGTTGTTTCTTTGAAATTTGCGTACGTCAGACTCTTAAAGGAATTTTTCGGGACTATTGTGAAATTTGGCGACTATCAATCGAAATTTCGTAATGCTTCCGAAAGCTTCTTTTGGAAGAGTAGTAGCTTGGCTCGTATTCAGAAATTTCGGAGCTCAAATTCACGTCAAACCAGCTTAGAATTTCAGAGCTTTACCAAAACTACTTCAGATGAAAGAGGTGAAGAGTTCATAAACGTGCACACGGTCGAATTTCTTCTCCATTCTTGCCCTTTCCGAACAACCGCTACATTTCTACAGGATAAACATGTATCCAACCTATTTTCTCTGATATACGTAAGAAGTCTGACTGTCAAGGACTGATGAAGTATTTTTATAAGCAGAGGAGTATGAATAAACTACTTCTCAACAACGTGCTATAAGTCCATGGTACGTGAAACATACACTACGACACTGGTTTGGCGTGAGCACTAGCTGCATATGATACATATTGTAGTTCAACAGGTTATTTAATATCCACAATTTGAAATTTTAACTGCATTCAGCAATTAAGGTAGTAGCGACAGTGAAATGTGACTTGTGTATGTACGAGGGCTTTAGTACCAAATGATACGTATTTTATTCTTGGCCAATTTCGGTTGAAAAATTGTGGGATTTGTTGTGGGACATTGTGGAATATTCCCGTTTCAGCCTCTTTAGCTTCATGAGGAGCCATTAGGTAGCGTAGCCTTCAAAATGGCATGCATAACAGGAATGAGTTCCAAGCAGAGAGCTGTCATTGACGTTCTTTTGCTGGGAAACGAGAACGTCGCAAATACTCACAGGCGCTTGCAGAATGTCTATTCTCTCGTATAATCGTCCACGAGCAGTAATTTAGAAAGAATAAAATTTAAGCATATGGTGCTCACTGGCGCATGACCGAGTGAGATTGTAACGAATCTATACCGTTGTGACATCTGTTTAGTAGCAGATGACGATACTGTGTCAAATAGAGCTTGCGATCAGGGAACACCACAGAACAGCCAAGGAAATTCTCCGGTTTGGAGCCACCAGTGTAAACGACAGTGAAACCGTGATGCACATCTAAAATGTTGAAAAACAGTGACTGGAATACTACTACTACTACTGGGAGTCAACACAAGCATGGTGATTCGTTGGGTGAGGCGTCTGTCATTATCGTAACAAGGTCACGCTAACCCGTCCGATTTCACGCGTACCGGCCGACCGCACACGGTTGTGACGACCGTAGTATTGGAACGTATCGACTGCTCTGGCCGCCCACTTCGGACATCGCAGCGCCTACCGCATCGGTAGCCCACTTTACGTCCAACCGTCATGGGATACCAGCAAATGGCTCTGAACACTATACATCTGAGGTCATCAGTCCCCTAGACTTATAACTACTTAAACCTAACTAACCTAAGGTCATCACACACATCCATGCCCGAGGCAGGATTCGAACCTGCGACCGTAGCGGTCGCGCGGTTCCGGACTGAAGCGTCTAGAACCGCTCGACCACAACGGCCGGCGGATACCTGCATCACAGGGTGTATATTCACCTGGAAAAACTAAGTCGTCTGTGTTGTAAAAACAAATACTTACCGGCGGCCACAACACAACACCAGGTGTCGACCAACGACCGCCAGAGACCGCTACCCGTTCGCGGAGCCTGCAGAACGGCTTCACCAGAGGTCGCAGCAAGCCTAGGAACCATTTTGCTACGCCAGGCACGTGATCGCAAAGAGTTCCTACAGATACATCCGCCAACGGGCTTTTAAGGCGCCGCACTGCCGGTAAAAGGCAGTTCGACGCACTGCTAGGAAGCATACAGAGCTGCCGCCCCAGCAACCACGGCCAGACGCCTCTTCTAACTGGCCAATCCCTTGGTGTAGTTGACGAACGTCTTGATGTTGTAGAATTGTTTGTGTTCGCTTCCCGTCAAGAGTCGGGTCTATTCTATTGTTATTGTTATTCATATAGTTTATTTCTCGAAGAAATGAAATTGCACGGTTTCAGGTTAGATGAAGTTCCATGGAAGACAGCAGCGTCCACAAATTCCTTCGAATTTATAAGAGAAATGACCAACATGTTTAGAAGAATTCTATGAGCAGCGACTCATCCAAATATACAATGCACACTATAGTGGCAAGCTTGTTAATAGCAGCTAACCATCCATCCTATGATTGGTTTAATCACTAATTAAATCAGGAGCTCGACAGAACTGTAATAATAAAAAAGAAACACACCTAAAAGCAAAAGAAACTGGTACACCTCCTTAATATCATGTACGGCCACCGCGGGCACGCAGAAGTGCCGCAGCACGCTGTGGCATGAACTCGACTGATGTCTGAAGTAGTGAGGGAGGGAATTGACAACCATGAGTCCTGCAGGGCTATCCAGCACGTTGCAAGGCATCTGATATGGTCAATATGTTCGTGCCTGGAGACGTAACAGGAGTCCCATATCACTCCAACTGCAAACTAACCACACCCGGCATTGAGATCAGCAGCAATTTGCGGAAGGGTTACACTTCCGTCACATTGAACGATTCTCTTCAGTCGTCGTTGGTACCATTCTTCAAGGATCTTTTTCCAGCCGGAACGATGTTGGAGATTTGATGTTTTACCGGATTCCTGATATTCACGGTACACTCGTGAAATGGTCGTACTTGAAAATCCCCACTTCATCGCTACCACGGAGATGCTGTGTCCCATCACTCGTGGGCCGGCTATAACACCACGTTCAAACTTACGTAAATCTTGATAACCTGCTAACCGATCTAACAACTGCGCCAGACACTTGTTGTCTTGTACACGCGTTGCCGATCGCAGCGCCGTGTTCTGTCAGTTTACATATCTCTGTATTTGAATACACGTGCCTATATCTCTTTCTTTGGCGCTTCAGTGTAAATGTCACATGTATTTCGTTTCTCCGCCAGGGGTTCTTGAAGGTTTTGACGCTGGACTTCCCTTAGGCTAACCTTCAGCTACAGCAGCCACATCTAGATGTTAGCAAATCCTTACGCAAATCGTGTGTTCTACCATCATGAGAGATGTGTGGGCTAGTACTGTTCACGACCATCTGGTTGTGCCTCATCTTCTTCCTAATACGCTCAGCGGAGGAAATTACCGCATCTTCTCCGTGAGGTATTACCGGAACTGTTGTAGAACGTCCCAGGCAACGACTCTGGTTTCAGTATGACGGAGTCGCACCACAATTTACCGTTGAGGTCAGACAACACGTAGACAATGTTTTCCGCACCTGTTGTATTGGAAGGGGTTGGCAAGTCTCGCGGTCACCACTTTCTCCTGACCTCACCCAATGACACTTCCGACTGCTATTAAGTTAGCGACATCAAGCTTAAGTTACTATTGTGAAAGGATTATAATTTGTGACCGTGATTGTGTGCAATGGAAAGGTATTGAATTGTTTTTCGTCTATCTAAAGGAAACAATAGGAAAACAAACGGGAATGGAACCAATGTTCCATTAGTAATCAAGTAAACTGCAATTACGCCAAAGAAAACGATTGCAAGCCTATTCAGGCAAAGTATTAGCATGGTTCATAAAGGAAGTTAACTAATGGCGTTGACTTTACTTGATGCTGAAAATCTGTTTTGCTGATTAAGATACAAGATAGTAGCACAGTTTAAGAAGTGATGTACCAGTGATTTGACTTTAACTACACAGGAGTATTAATGCGTTTAGGTACCAACTGGCTCCAAATGACACTTACTATAGTACATTACAGTAGAGAGATAATGATACTTATAGATAAATGGTTACTAATGGTGGGGCACTACTGCTTTGGACAAGAGGTTCTGTTGTCAGTTTAATTATAGGAAATTTCTACTATTGAAACATTTGTGAAGTAATTGTATCTTTTGCAGTTTTAATTATTTCTGTTATCAAGGAACATCCACTACCTCATATTATTTAGCTCAAGTCGAACTAGTGATACCTGGATCTACTATAGTTTGAATATATATAGCCAGTTGCTTATTAATGATAGCTGTTATTGTAATATGGCATTTAAATCTGGCTCAACTACGAGGGCAGTTCAATAAGTAATGCAACACATTTTTTTTCTGAAACAGGGGTTGTTTTATTCAGCATTGAAATACACCAGGTTATTCCCCAATCTTTTAGCTACACAACACTATTTTTCAACGTAATCTCCATTCAATGATACGGCCTTACGCCACCTTGAAATGAGG
Source organism: Schistocerca nitens (assembly GCF_023898315.1). Classification (NCBI taxonomy): domain Eukaryota; kingdom Metazoa; phylum Arthropoda; class Insecta; order Orthoptera; family Acrididae; genus Schistocerca; species Schistocerca nitens. The sequence continues at coordinate 391,209,955 of NC_064615.1, forward strand.
GCCTGTATGCCTGCACGGTACCATTCCACTGGTCGATGTCGGAGCCAACGTCGTACTGCATCAATAACTTCTTCATCATCCGCGTAGTGCCTCCCACGGATTGCGTCCTTCATTGGGCCAAACATATGGAAATCCGACGGTGCGAGATCGGGGCTGTAGGGTGCATGAGGAAGAACAGTCCACTGAAGTTTTGTGAGCTCCTCTCGGGTGCGAAGACTTGTGTGAGGTCTTGTGTTGTCATGAAGAAGGAGAAGTTCGTTCTGATTTTTGTGCCTACGAACACGCTGAAGTCACAGAATGAGATTTTCACTCTGCAGCGGAGTGTGCGCTGATATGAAACTTCCTGGCAGATTAAAACTGTGTGCCCGACCGAGACTCGAACTCGGGACCTTTGCCTTTCGCGGGCAAGTGCTCTACCATCTGAGCTACCGAAGCACGACTCACGCCCGGTCCTCACAGCTTTACTTCTGCCAGTATCTCGTCTCCTACCTTCCAAACTTTACAGAAGCTCTCCTGCGAACCTTGCAGAACTAGCACTCCTGAAAGAAAGGATATTGCGGAGACATGGCTTAGCCACAGCCTGGGGGATGTTTCCAGAATGAGATTTTCACTCTGCAGCGGAGTGTGCGCTGATATGAAACATCCTGGCAGATTAAAACTGTGTGCCCGACCGAGACTCGAACTCGGGACCTTTGCCTTTCGCGGGCAAGTGCTCTACCATCTGAGCTACAGGAGAGCTTCTGTAAAGTTTGGAAGGTAGGAGACGAGATACTGGCAGAAGTAAAGGTGTGAGGACCGGGCGTGAGTCGTGCTTCGGTAGCTCAGATGGTAGAGCACTTGCCCGCGAAAGGCAAAGGTCCCGAGTTCGAGTCTCGGTCGGGCACACAGTTTTAATCTGCCAGGAAGTTTCACGCTGAAGTCGTTTCTTCAATTTCTGAAGAGTAGCACAATACACTTCAGAGTTGATCGTTTGACCATGGGGAAGGACATCGAACAGAATAACCCCTTCAGCGTCCCAGAAGACTGTAACCATGACTTTACCGGCTGAGGGTATGGCTTTAAACTTTTTCTTGGTAGGTGAGTGGGTGTGGCGCCACTCCATTGATTGCCGTTTTGTTTCAGGTTCGAAGTGATGAACCCATGTTTCATCGCCTGTAACAATCTTTGACAAGAAATTGTCACCCTCAGCCACATGACGAGCAAGCAATTTCGCACAGATGGTTCTCCTTTGCTCTTTATGGTGTTCGGTTAGACAACGAGGGACCCAGCGGGAACAAACCGTTGAATATCCCAACTGGTGAACAATTGTGACAGCACTACCAACAGAGATGTCAAGTTGAGCACTGAGTTGTTTGATGGTGATCCGTCGATCATCTCGAACGAGTGTGTTCGCACGCTCCGCCATTGCAGGAGTCACAGCTGTGCACGGCCGGCCCGCACGCGGGAGATCAGACAGTCTTGCTTGACCTTGCGGCGATGATGACACACGCTTTGCCCAACGACTCACCGTGCTTTTGTCCACTGCCAGATCACCGTAGACATTCTGCAAGCGCCTATGAATATCTGAGATGCCCTGGTTTTCCGCCAAAAGAAACTCGATCACTGCCCGTTGTTTGCAACGCACATCCGTTACAGACGCCATTTTAACAGCTCCGTACAGCGCTGCCACCTGTCGGAAGTCAATGAAACTATACGAGACGAAGCGGGAATGTTTGAAAATATTCTACAAGAAATTTCCGGTTTTTTCAACCAAAATTGGCCGAGAAGAAAAATGTGTTGCATTACTTATTGCCGGCCGAAGTGGCCGCGCGGTTCTGGCGCTGCAGTCTGGAACCGCGAGACCGCTACGGTCGCAGGTTCGAATCCTGCCTCGGGCATGGATGTGTGTGATGTCCTTAGGTTAGTTAGGTTTAACTAGTTCTAAGTTCTAGGGGACTAAAGACCTCAGCAGTTGAGTCCCATAGTGCTCAGAGCCATTTGAACCATTACTTATTGAACTGCCCTCGTATTAGAATTGGGACCCAGAAACTAATCTATCGGTAAACTAAGGTCGAGGCTGAATACTTCAGTCACAAAACAATATGGCAAACGTTCTTAACTACGTAACATATGAAACTATAACACTGTTACTTCAATAAGAAACCTCTTTGAACTGAATACTTAAAATCTTCTCTTAATAACTGTCCTTTGATGAACTTTCACAGTCCATTTATAAAACTATGTAGAGTATTTCCAAACTTATGCTCATTAAACAATTATGTACTTTACAACTCCACAAAGTTTATTAACTTTTGTTAAGGAAGATAAGAGCTTTTCAGTTCAGTAAAATAAGATACTCGGGTCCATCGTAACAATTGCGATAGGTCCCTGTCTAGGTAAATGACTAAGGATAAAATACGGCGACTCAACAAGAAGTTTACAGAACATAAAATTATTATTGAAAACGAAACCATGTAACAGGTCTATGCAGTTATACAATATTCGACTGATAATCTGAACTGAAGGTGGTGGTAGCGTCGATCTCCTGTGCTATTCAAAAAAGGCGGCAGGAGTATCCATGGCTCTTCCTAAGCAGCAAGTTCTGAAAATTCTTTTCTTAGCGTCGGACTTCCATAGTAAAGAGGCAAACAAAGTTTGTCTTGGGTACTAACCCGAATTACTTCCGCATCCGAGGTTATATTACATAATCTCCCCGTTCTTCTCGTCTCTTTCATTTTACAAGAGGTGCAGCCTTTGTGTGCTAGCCTCCGACTGAATCATGTGACACAGGAGTCTTGCAGTTCGACCGCCAGATCCACCTTTTCTATTCCCGCCTAGCCAGCTCCGTTGCAGATGGACTTCCCTCCAAGTTTTACACAATTTCAAACTTATTTTCCCTGTGTATGACTCAGTATTACAACTAAAGTTTTATCTTTTATATTCTTTTGCAGCTGACTACTTTTGAAATTATATCTATAGGATAATTACAATTACAGATTCAAATGGTTCAAATGGCTCTGAGCACTATGGGACTGAACATCTTAGGTCATAAGTCCCCTAGAACTTAGAACTACTTAAACCTAACTAACCTAAGGACATCACACACACCCATGCCAGAGGCAGGATTCGAACCTGCGACCGTAGCAGTCCCGCGGTTCCGGACTGCAGCGCCAGAACCGCACGGCCACCGCGGCAGGCTACAATTACAGAAATTATCATAAATAATTAATACAACATTTACATAGATGTTACATGAAAGAGCATCGTTATACAGAAGTAACGTTAAGTAAAGCAGACAAAGAAGATAGATAACACCATTATAAACTATATCGACAGTAGTGTTAAACACCTGTGAATTTCGTTGTTCGGGGGCACATGAGGCGTTCGATTTACTTGATGCCGATAGTCGATCCGGAAGAGCTGAAAAAGCAGCCATTACTCGTGAAACTCAGGGTTCTTTTGAGCACGTTAGAGAGTGGTTAGTGTGGTGTCACAGCCAGACACCACACTTGCTAGGTGGTAACTTAAATCGGCCGCGGTCCTGTAGTACATGTCGGACCCGCGTGTCGCCACTGTGTGACCGCAAACCTAGCGCCACCACATGGCAGGTCACAAGACACGGACTAGACCTCGCCCCAGTTGTACGGACGACATAGCTTGGTGGTGGTGGTGGTTAGTGTTTAACGTTCCGTCGACAACGAGGTCATTAGAGACGGAGCGCAAGCTCGGGTTAGGGAAGGGTTGGGAAGGAAATCGGCCGTGCCCTTTCAAAGGAACCATCCCGGCATTTGCCTGGAAGGATTTAGGGAAATCACGGAAAACCTAAATCAGGATGGCTGGAGACGGGATTGAACCGTCGTCCTCCCGAATGCGAGTCCAGTGTGCTAACCACTGCGCCACCTCGCTCGGTGACATAGCTTGCGACCAGACGTACGAAGCCTTCCTCTCATTTGCCGAGAGACAGATTGAATAGCCGTCAGCTTAGTCCATAGCTACTACCTAGCAAGACGCCATTTGTATCAGTGCTTATAGCTTACTAATATTCAAGAGAGATGTATTCCAACAAGAGAATTAAAGATAAGTATTAAAACGCTACGTACTTTTCTTCTTATTCATTAATAAGTCTCATGTTCCAGAACTTCAAGCCCGCCTGCGTTAGTTTAGCGTGCACCTAGCTACCTCATTGTGTCTATGCTGTATGAACTAGACACAACAGTTAGCATTCAGTTTCCACTTGTGCACTACTGTAAATGGAAGACATTTTCTGCAACATCTCTATATCAATATCAATCACACAGTAGTTTTAACACCGTCTCTCAACATCACTAACGTCATAACCTTCATGGACTTCAAGAGCGGAAACGGTGCACGTTTGACGTTTTTTCACTTCAAAAAGTGTTTCTTTCTATGTCCTATAAACACTGTAACATTATGTGTATGCAGTTTTTTCCTTACCCGCACACCCTATGTACACACAACCTAACGCACACGAGTACTTTGTATTCCACTCAAGAATTGTTGTAAGTTACACGAATGCAAAACGTACCTGTCAAAGCCAGACCAAACAAAACACTTCTCCTAAGTGTTACGGTTCTTGAAAATTAATGTACAAACTAAAATTGGTGAAAATCCGTAAAATATAAAATGTTTGACGTATGTAATTGTCGAGACATTCTCGTAGCAAACAACATAATGGGGCTCACGTTTTGTGTCTCATATGCCACACCCAGTACAAAAAAAAGAAAAAAAATTGTTCATAATCATCCGTGAAACTAACGACAGTTACTCATTTAAAATCCACCGTAAGTCTAGAATGGGGCTATTCATGAAGTTTTTATTGTTTAACTAGAGATTCTGAATGTCGTCTTAAGAGGAACAACACATACTTGTAAGTCATAACCTGTTTCCGGCAACTTTTGCCACGGCTTAACATTTCTGTTTCCATGCTACAGAGTTTTGGTTCGCCACCACGTTTATTTACAACTCGGGATCAGCGCCACTGGACAAGGACACGCTCGTGATGAGCTGTGGGACACAAGCGAACTTTATTCATCTTTATTAATATTCATTACAGCCGTCAATATCCCGTCGGATTTCCGTGTACGGTCATATTTCGCTGTACCTGGGCAGTACGACAAAAAGTATTACCTCTGTGATATATGGATGTGATTCTCCGTGATCCAGCTTCCGCTATATTAAACACATAAACTCTGGCTGTTGGCTGACTACCCACTGAAGCCCGGTGCAAAACTCTCGGCGTAAGCCCGCTCCGTGCGGACAACGGAAACTACGGAATAACATAATGTTATTAACACGGATGACGGTATAACGTCCGTATTACTGTCAGTAGTATAATCCCTTACGAAATCCTCCCGACAAACTTCTGTTTTTTCATGCATTGTGTGCTTTCTTTGCGGTTATTTATCACAAAAAAGTAGAAAAATTTGAAAGGAAATCTTTGATGCAGAACTGGCTGAAACTTACTTGCAGACTAGAACTGGTTGCCGGGTTGGGACTCGAATCAGGAACTTCGTGTACTAAGGGCAATGTTCTTAACGGCTGAGCTCTCCAGGCACATCCCACAGCTTTATTTGTATCAAGAAGAGCCTCCGACTGAAACTAAAGCTTTGAGAGCACGACGCGACACGTGCATGGATAACTCAGAAAATACAAGGCAAGGTTCCAGGTTGGATTCCCGGTGCGTTGCATAGCTTTAACCTGCGATGAGCTATCGAAACAGCGCACGCTCCACAGTAGGCCAAACGATTAGTTCTGGAACTGACGTTATTTTTCAATTTCTCCCTACATATTAGTTGATCGAACAGTCCACGGCTGCACTTCCGGATTGCAATGTTCAGCGGACAGCATGAGCCAGCAGTACAACCATGAAATTAAGAATTCAAGAACCGGGTGAATTTGTCAGGAGAAAATGACCACGAACTACTTGACGCTGTTTTTAAGCAAGTGATCTGCGTATGCTTCAATAGTTCCTCAATGCGCGCTGAACGGATGTAGCTGTTCTTTCATAATAGGTGCCACAAAACGTTTACTGAAAAATTGTTATTTCAATATGTTTAGATGAATAGTATGTGTCAAAATATGTCGTAAGTTTGTAACTTAACGGCACTACATTTACATTCTCTGTAATGTGTTGTTGGTAATAGTAAGCCAATATCGATTACATTGATACGCCATTTCTGTGAAACCAATAACGTTCGATTGCTGTTTAGATACTTTTTACTTAACAGCTAATTGTATTACCACTTTGTTCTACATATACTGTTGCGCAAAACTTATGGACAAAAGTAACTTTCATATGATGCATCACTGCCAAGTAACACAGCTCGATGAAGCCTGGACAATAGATTGAAAGAATCAGTACAGTACAGATGGCACAGGAAAGAAATATGTAGTGACAAGAACAGAAATGACACTTTCATTCAAATATAATATACTCATGCTCATAAAAAACAGAACACCTTCTATTGACTAGAGATGTTGTTGTTGTTGTGGTCTTCAGTCCTGACATTGGTTTGAGGCAGCTCTCCATGCTACTCTATCGTGTGCAAGCTTCTTCATCTCCCAGTACCTACTGCAGCCTACATCCTTCTGAATCTGCTTAGTGTATTCATCTCTTGGTCTCCCTCTACTATTTCTACCCTCCACACTGCCCTCCAATACTAAATTGGTGATCCCTTGATGCCTCGGAACATGTTCTACCAACCGATCCCTTCTTCTAGTCAAGTTGTGCCACAAACTCCTCTTCTCCCCAATTCTATTCAATACCTCCTCATTAGTTATGTGATCTACCCATCTAATCTTCAGCATTCTTCTGTAGCACCACATTTCGTAAGCTTCTATTCTCTTCTTGTCCGAACTATTTATCGTCCATGTTTCACTACACTCCATACAAATACTCTTAGAAACGACTTCCTGACACTTAAATCAATATCTGATGTTAACAAATTTCTCTTTCCTCGCCATTGACAGTCTACATTTTATATCCTACTTCGACCATTATCAGTTATTTTGCTCCCCAAATAGCAAAACTCGTTTACTGCTATAAGTATCTCATTCCCTAATCTAATTCCCTCTGCATCACCCAAGTTAACTCGACTACATTCCATTATCCTCGTTTTGCTTTTGTTGATGTTCATCTCATATCCTCCCAGATAGGAGAGATAGGACGTTTATATTCACAGGACATGTACTTAGTATGCTCTACAGAAATAATTGGCATATGAAATATGTCGGTTCGTGAGTTCAAGGTCAACATCAATATCGCGACGCATCACCTACCGGTAAAGTGTGCCTGCTGCTCTCGTTGTCGCTATATTCCAAGCTAATGGATCAGTGCGGCTTGAGCAGATGTACAGGATGCCTCGTAGACATGTGCTTGAATCGTACTGTCAAATCAGTGAATTTGAAAGAGGGCACGTTATTGTCATGATGGAATGTGATGTATCCATCCAGGAAATTGCTGCTCATGTGGGACGAAGTGTTTCAGCAATGCAACTGGTGGGTGCAGAACGGTTCCCGGAAGCCCGTAGAGCACAACGACATGGGTCATGTCACACTGCACACGATATCACACAGCAAGTTCAGCATCTTTTCAATTGCAACTTCCACAAGAAAAAAAGTCTTTCATTACTTACTGAACGCCCCTCGTAGCTGTATCTTCCATCAGAAGTTTTCCCATACCTTTTGTTAGACGGGTGCGCTATTTCATGTTCAGACTGCATACTTGCTTATGTTTGGTTCATCACTGCAGAAAATATTTACTATCAAACACAATCTTGATCACAAATTATTTATTCCGGTGACAGGTTTCGACCAGAACTGTGGTCATCTTCACTCCAATGAGTAAGGAGGAGGTTCTTACTCATTGGTCTGAAGATGACAACAGTTGTGGTTGAAACCGGTCACCGGAATAAATGATTTGGAATCAAGACTGCTTTTGATAGCAAATATTTGTAATAACACTGATCACTGCATACTCCCACGATGTATTGAAAAGTGACTGCAGAAAATGTATTACCTTCGGGACTGCGATTCTGCCTTTATGTGCGTGATTACGGATCCATCCTCCTTCGAAATCTGTTGCAATTAAAGTGAAAAGCAATACGTTTAGTTGTTCAGATACTGAAATAAAAAGATAACGAATAGCGTTTATTTTACGCCGCGAAAATTTCGGTATGGGTGTTAAGTAGTGCACAACAATATCTGCTGTAGTAACGAGAACCATACAATGCAGAATTTATACCAAATAATTTTTTAGTTAATGTAAGTTAGCAGATTTTAAAAGACTGGAGAATGACAAGCACCAATGAAGGATGTGCGTTTATTGAGGGCAGTTTCTGCCTGTTTGGAGACGAAGAAAATACGCTTTGGCTGCTGCTGCTGCTGCTCTTTCTCTCGACTCCTTACAAAGCTGCAGTTCCTTCCCTGGCAGAAAATTTTTCCGACCGACAATGACAGGCGCGAAGCGAGTCTCAACCTTTTGGAAAGCAGAACCAATCGACGAGTTCTTTTTGTGTCCTCTGCCGGCGAAAATGGGCAGCGGCCTGGACGGAAATGTTCATCTTGTTCCTACGGGTCAGCTGCTGCTTTACTTGTGCGGAAGACGTTTCCCGAGGAAAGCAACAACAACGCACGCCTCTCTCGTCAGATATACGTCCTCATCACTTTGAAAGGGTCCGCGAAAGTTGAGCTCACGAAAGGTTTATCTTCAAATCTGAAGACATCACCAATAAAATGTAACGACATCAAAGGATGTGCGTGACTTTATTACAACCAGTTTCAGATAAATCCTAAAATAGCTATTGCTAATAAAATCATATCAGTGCCAAACAACAAACGAAAATCTTAATAGTTTAATCGAGATGATTTATAGTCTAGGTAAATAATTCAGTCATGAAAACTCTTTAGAAGAACGTCGTCGGTAAAAGCAGTCATTCAAAAGAAAATGAAAACCGTTAGGCCACAACAGAATCTCAGAATTAAATTACAAGTATTTATTGCCATGGCGAGTAACAAGGACTTGCTTTAGATAATTCTCTTTGAAACACAACGTTCGTGGGAGGAATACATATTTCTTAATTGGTGTGAAGAAGCTCTCGGTACAAATCACATTAGCATTTCTCATGGAAGCATTTTATAATCGCGGAAACGTCTTCGACCACAAACGGACGGCAACCGTATCCTCATGAAATGTATCAACAAAATTCCGGAAGTTGTTCAGGGATATTTTCTGACTACTTTGGTGTAAGAGACGCATGGCGTCCGGTTGTTCATTACAGAATAATAATGTAATTACGAATTATATGTTACTGCAATTGGATTCGGTTCCGTGATGATGATGATTGGTTTGTGGGGCGCTCAAGAGCGCGGTTATCAGCGCTCGTACAAATTCCCAACCTTTGCTCAGCCCAATCTCGCTACTTTTATGAATGATGATGAAATGATGAGGACACACGCATTCATCTCGAGACAGGTGAAAATCCCTGACCCCGCCGGGAATCGAACCCGGATTCGGTTCCGTGAAAAGCCCTTCATAACAGTGAAAAAGCCTGTAATATACAGTCATTAAAACATACAATACAAGAAAAAAAGCAGTGTAATGCTCAAACCTTAAACGCAAAACTACTGTAATGAGGTTGCCATCGCTGCGGAACAGCTGATCATAGCGCCGTTGCATAGCTCTTTCATTACATTTAGAAAAACAATACAAAAGGTAAATATCAGCAAACTCTCCATTACGAAACCTAACCATATTGCTACCACTGTTAACATATATCTGAAGCTGACAGAAAGAAAGAAAGAAATCAGAAACGAGTGGTAAGCCTATTATTGAATGTAAGCTAGAGAGCGAAGTGTAAAGCAGGCATGACTTTTGTTTAAAGCAAACATGGTCAATTAATGGTAAATATTCATAGTCTGTTTCCAAACCAGACACTCAGCACATGCTGCCGACATTTCCATAGTTATCCAGATGGTTTCAGTACAACACAATAAATTGGGACAATACATCAAATTGTCCCAATACATCAAACCCCCCATGAACCATGGACCTTGCCGTTGGTGGAGAGGCTTGCGTGCCTCAGCGATACAGATGGCCGTACCGTAGGTGCAACCACAACGGAGGGGTATCTGTTGAGAGGCCAGACAAACATGTGGTTCCTGAAGAGGGGCAGCAGCCTTTTCAGTAGCTGCAGGGGCAACAGTCTGGATGATTGACTGATCTGGCCTAGTAACATTAACCAAAACGGCCTTGCTGTGCTGGTACTGCGAACGGCTGAAAGCAAGGGGAATCTACGGCCGTAATTTTTCCCGAGGACATGCAGCTTGACTGTATGATTAAATGATGATGGCGTCCTCTTGGGTAAAATATTCCGGAGGTAAAATAGACCCCCATTCGGATCTCCGGGCGGGGACTACTCAAGAGGACGTCGTTATCAGGAGAAAGAAAACTGGCGTTCTACGGATCGGAGCGTGGAATGTCAGATCCCTTAATCGGGCAGGTAGGTTAGAAAATTTAAAAAGGGAAATGGATAGGTTAAAGTTAGATATAGTGGGAATTAGTGAAGTTCGGTGGCAGGAGGAACAAGACTTTTGGCCAGGTGATTACAAGGTTATAAATACAAAATCAAATAGAGGTAATGCGGGAGTAGGTTTAATAATGAATAAAAAATAGGAGTGCGGGTTAGCTACTACAAACAACATAGTTAACGCATTATTGTGGCCAAGATAGACACGAAGCCCATGCCTACTACAGTAGTACAAGTTTATATGCCAACTAGCTCTGCAGATGATGAAGAAATTGATGAAATGTATGACGAGATAAAAGAAATAATTCAGGTAGTGAAGGGAGACGAAAATTTTATAGTCATGGGTGACTGGAATTCGTCAGTAGGAAAAGGGAGAGAAGGAAACATAGTAGGTGAATATGGATTGGGGGGAAGAAATGAAAGAGGAAGCCGCCTTGTAGAATTTTGCACAGAGCATAACTTAATCATAGCTAACACTTGGTTCAAGAATCATAAAAGAAGGTTGTATACCTGGAAGAATCCTGGAGATACTAAACGGTATCAGATAGATTATATAATGGTAAGACAAAGGTTTAGGAACCAGGTTTTAAATTGTAAGACATTTCCAGGGGCAGATGTGGATTCTGATCACAATCTATTGGTTATGAACTGAAGATTGAAACTGAAGAAACTGCAAAAAGGTGGGAATTTAAGGAGATGGGACCTGGATAAACTGAAAGAACCAAAGGCTGTAGAGAGTTTCAGGGAGAGCATAAGTGAACAATTGACAGGAATGGGGGAAAGAAATACAGTAGAAGAAGAATGGGTAGCTCTGAGGGATGAAGTAGTGAAGGCAGCAGAGGATCAAGTAGGTAAAAAGACGAGAGCTAATAGAAATCCTTGGGTAACAGAAAAAATATTGAATTTAATTGATGAAAGGAGAAAATATAAAAATGCAGTAAATGAAGCAGGCAAAAAGGAATACAAACGTCTCAAAAATGAGATCGACAGGAAGTGCAAAATGGCTAAGCAGGGATGGCTAGAGGACAAATGTAAGGATGTAGAGGCTTGTCTCAATAGGGGTAAGATAGATACTGCCTACAGGAAAATTAAAGAGACCTTTGGAGAGAAGAGAACCACTTGTATGAATATCAAGAGCTCAGATGGCAACCCAGTTCTAAGCAAAGAAGGGAAGGCAGAAAGGTGGAAGGAGTATATAGAGGGTTTATACAAGGGCGATGTGCCTGAGGACAATATTATGGTAATGGAAGAGGATGTAGATGAAGATGAAATGGGAGATAAGATACTGCGTGAAGAGTTTGACAGAGCACTGAAAGACCTGAGTCGAAACAAGGCCCTGGGAGTAGACAACATTCCACTAGAACTACTGATGGCCTTGGCAGAGCCAGTCATGACAAAACTCTACCATCTGGTGAGCAAGATGTATGAGACAGGCGAAATACCCACAGGCTTCAAGAAGAATATAATAATTCCAATCCCAAAGAAAGCAGGTGTTGACAGATGTGAAAATTACCGAACTATCAGTTTAATAAGTAACAGCTGCAAAATACTAACGCGAATTATTTATAGACGAATGGAAAAACTAGTAGAAGCGGACCTCGGGGAAGATCAGTTTGGATTCCGTAGAAATGTTGGAACACGTGAGGCAATACTAACCTTACGACTTATCTTAGAAGAAAGATTAAGAAAAGGCAAGCCTACGTTTCTAGAATTTGTAGACTTAGAGAAAGCTTTTGACAACGTTACCTGGAATACTCTCTTTCAAATTCTGAAGGTGGCAGGGGTAAAACACAGGGAGCGAAAGGCTATTTACAATTTGTACAGAAACCAGATGGCAGTTATAAGAGTCGAGGGGCATGAAAGGGAAGCAGTGGTTGGGAAAGGAGTGAGACAGGGTTGTAGCCTCTCCCCGATGTTATTCAATCTGTATATTGAGCAAGCAGTAAAGGAAACAAAAGAAAAATTTGGAGTAGGTATTAAAATTCATGGAGGAGAAGTAAAAACTTTGAGTAAAAACTTTGACATTGTAATTCTGTCAGAGACAGCAAAGGACTTGGAAGAGCAGTTGAACGGAATGGACAGTGTCTTGAAAGGAGGATATAAGATGAACATCAACAAAAGCAAAACGAGGATAATGGAATGTAGTCAAATTAAATCGGGTGATGCTGAGGGGATTAGATTAGGAAATGAGACACTTAAAGTAATAAAGGAGTTTTGCTATTTAGCTATTTAGGGAGTAAAATAACTGATGATGGTCGAAGTAGTGAGGATATAAAATGTAGACTGGCAATGGCAAGGAAATCGTTTCTGAAGAAGAGAAATTTGTTAACATCGAGTATAGATTTAAGTGTCAGGAAGTCGTTACTGAAAGTATTTGTATGGAGTGTAGCCATGTATGGAAGTGAAACATGGACAATAACCAATTTGGACAAGAGGAGAATAGAAGCTTTCGAAATGTGGCGCTACAGAAGAACGCTGAAGATAAGGTGGGTAGATCACGTAACTAATGAGGAGGTATTGAATAGGATTGGGGAGAAGAGAAGTTTGTGGCACAACTTGACTAGAAGAAGGGATCAGTTGGTAGGACGTGTTTTGAGGCATCAAGGGATCACAAATTTAGCATTGGAGGGCAGCGTGGAGGGCAAAAATCGTAGAGGGAGACCAAGAGATGAATACACTAAGCAGATTCAGAAGGATGTAGGTTGCAGTAGGTACTGGGAGATGAAGAAGCTTGCACAGGATAGAGTAGCATGGAGAGCTGCATCAAACCAGTCTCAGGACTGAAGACCACAACAACAACAACAATACATCAAATTCAATTATTCTGTCACGAGGTACAGGTAACCACGACTGTGGCTAGAATAAAATTTCTTAAAAGTCAGTAATGTTGTGCAACGTGGCTTCAAGGGGCAAAGAAACACGCCTTAGTAACTGATGGGTCTTGAACCGAGGCAGAGAGAGACAAGCGGCCACGGCAATAAGTAAGACGCCTGTCATTGATGGTAAGACAGAGAGGGAGTTTAAACAGCACGTTTCTGGAGTGACGAAGGAGTACTTATAATGTTAAATGTAAGACTGAAAAAAGGGGAACGGTAGATATTAATCTAAGATTGTAATACGAAATGTAAATAATTTGATGAACCAAATCAGGGTCAGTACATTAAAATATGAGGGGCTGTCACAGAAAACCGGACATGTCACAACGAGGCTATGAAACGTTTCAATTCAAAAGTAATCGACACTCGTTAAGATGGTTTGTTGACTGATTGGGGCGAAGGGACTAAATAGCGAGGTCTTCGGTCCCGGATAAGGAAAGGCTAAGGAAGGAAGTCGGCCGTGCCCTTCTGAAGGATCCGTCCCGGCATTTGCCTGAAATGGTTTAGGGAAATCACGGACTCGGGTTTGAACCGTGTCCTGCTGAATGCGAGTACAGTGCGATAGCCACTGAACCACCTCGCTCGCACGTTAAAACATTTATGCACTGGCAGACAAGACAATCAATTCCTGTTTCGTAGAACGCGGTCGGCCACTGACTGATCCAAAATGGCACTCACTGTTACATTTATTCCCTCGTCCGAGTGAATCCGACGTCCACGCATGTCTTTCTTCAGACCACTAAAGATGTGAAAATCACCTGGTGAAATATCCGAGCTGTACGGAGGACGATGGAGTGTTTACTCCGATTGTCAGTGTGGGGGTGGGCGTTATCGTGGAGCAGGATGATACGTCCGTCCGTCCGTCCCGACGTTTTGGCTCTACGGCAGGTCGCAGTCTCTGAAAAGTGTTTTCATAGTGCCGCGCATTGATTGTGGTTCCACGCTTGAGGATATCGACGAGCAAGGGACTCCTGAAGTCGAAGAAGTACGTCACCATTACCTTACTGGAACTTGTGTGAATAACTTTGGATTTCTTTGACGGGGGAGATGTGGGATGTTTACACTGTCGGCTTTGCTGTTTGATCGCGGTCTCTGCCACTTGTGCACACACGTCATGGACATTCCGTGAACCTCATGTACTCCAGCACTCCCAATCACCATAAAACTAACCACATCTCTCCGCTCCTCTTTGACTGGAAATTTGTGGTAAGGTCTTATGGGACCAAACTGCTCAGGTCATCGGTCCCTAAGCTTACACACTATTTAATTTAACAAACTAAGTTACTCTAAGGACCACACACACACCGATGCCCGAGGGAGGAATCGAATCTTAAGGACGACACACACACCGATGCCCGAGGGAGGACTCGAACCTCCGACGGGGCGAGCCGCGCGTACCCTGACAAGACGTCCAAGACCGCGTGGCTATCTCGCGCGGCCCTCTTTGATTGCCTCCTTGTAAAGACTCAGACGAACACAATGGACCAGTCCGCCAACAGCCAAGATAATAACCCAATAACCGCGTGCATCTGTGATGCGGCACTGCGCCGTTCCCCTACCACAATGGTGGGGCCACCTGTCGCAACGTACTGTGTGTTATGGTTACTGTTCGGTTTTAACTTGACTGCCCCTAAGTGGGAAAATGCCTAGGTGGGAGATTGGGGGGGGGGGGGAGGAGGGAGGCTCAGAGGAAGCGGCGCTACGGTCTTCGCTAATCACAGAGGTGCTAGAGAGACACATATGGACTGTTGACTGTGATGTTGAACGTTAGGAGGCAAGCACAACCTGAGATAGCGCTGGACCTTCAGCAGTCTGCTACCATTCAGCTCTACATCCGACAACGTGGTCCAGCATGCCATCTCCAGTCACCATCATCCACCGTCATCTTAGAATACTCCGGCCAGAAGCACAAGAGAAATCGGCTGCTCAGGTTCAGGGTGTATTGAAAGAGACCTATCTGCAAATCTGCCAGCACTTTATTGCAACGTAGGTCGTTTTTAAAGTAACTTCACGGAATTGCAGCGACAACATCTAGTTGCAGCCACTAACGACGTAACACCATCGTTCAGAATTGTTTTCGCAGATTTATTGGGAATATAGTGCTCAGAATTGGTGTGTTGAACTACTAACTTCTATTTCACCGAACCCTTAAATATTTCAGACCCTAATTTTACTACTTGCTTGTTGAACTGCGAGTGCGTGAAAAGATAGGACCAGCTATGGCACAGTCTGATGTTTTCATCGGGAGCTGTGTCATCAAGCAGATACAGAGGAAGCGAGCTATAACATTACCTACAATTGCAGACAAGTTCTTTCACTTGAACAGTTATCCTTCTGATGTGCCTTGTTGTTAGTGTCACATTCTCTCAGGATTAACAACAGTGTGGAAAAGTCAGCAGAAGCTATAGGAAATTTTATCCTTATTATACAGTATATGTTTGGGCTGACTTCTGCTGAGGAGTGAAGACAGGTATTTCGGAGTTGCTGTTCTGCCAACTGCACGCTGAGCAATTGCTGAAAGCGAGAAGCGGCTGTTTTGTACATAAGATGTTACATTTCGAATTTTAGCAACGTCCGGAGGCACGGTGCTTTCAAGCTGTCGAAAAATTTTGAGTCAATTGCCTGGCCTGTTGACTGTGGGCACACAGCGGAATAGCTGTTCCCTTTTGTCCATCTCAGGTCCGGACTGGTCTACCGGCTGGCGTTTTCGTGGACTACTACTGGGAGTCGTTTTGTTGACGACAAAAGTGACATGACATGAAACATGAATGTACCGAAATATTCAGAGTAAACATCCACACCAGTCAGGGAAGTTGATAGGATTGTTGGCTCGCCACAGAGATTTTAGCATGGGTCAAGAGAAAAAATACAAAGTTTCAGTCGATAGACTGGTGCTACTCTTAATCAATCGCAACGTAGGAAGCGGAAGGACCCAAAAATATTGTGAAAATATTCCTGAATAACCTCCAAAATTTTGTCAGAGACCAGATTCACGTTGTTTATACAGGGTGGTCCACTGATAGTGACCAGGCCAAATATCTCACGAAATAAGCGTTAAACGAAAAAACTACAAAGATCGAAACTTGCCTAGCTTGAAGGGGGAAACCAGATGCCGCCATGGATGGCCCGTTAGATGGCGCTGCCATAGGTCAAACGGATATCAACTGCGTTTTTTAAAAATAGGAATCCCCATTTTTTATTACATATTCGCTTAGTACTTAAAGAAATATGAATGCTGGACCACTGTTTTCGCTTTGTGATAGATGGCGCTGTAACACAAACGTATAAGTACGTGGTACCACGTAACATTCCGCCAGTGCGGACGGTATTTGCTTCGTGATACATTACCCGTTTTAAAATGGACCGTTTACGAATTGCGGAAAAGGTCGATATCGTGTTGATGTATGGCTATTGTGATCAAAATGCCCAACGGGCGTGTGCAATGTATGCTGCTCGGTATCCTGGACGACATCATCCAAGTGTCCGGACCGTTCGCTGGATAGTTACGTTATTTAAGGAAATAGGAAGTGTTCAGCCACATGTGAAACGTCAGACAGAACCGTCATTCACCAACAGCGGTAACGTAAACCGGCATAATATGCACTGTTGGGCCAACGGAAAATCCATGATGACTGCGACAAGTGGAACATGAGCGACCCTGTGGGGGTTAATGTAAGGTGCGGCATTATGGGAAGAAGAATAATCAGCCCCCATTTTTATCGATGGAAATCTAACGTAATGTTCTACCGATGTTACTATAAGAGTTTTCACTGCATGACAGAATGGCGATGTACTTCCAACATGATGGATGTCCGGCACATAGCTAGCGTGCGGTTGAAGCGGTATTGAATAGCATATTTCATGACAGGTGGCTTGGTCGTCGAAGCTCCATACCGTGGCCTGCACGTTCACCGGGTCTGACGTCCCCGGATTTCTTTCTGTGTGGAAAGTTGAAGGATATTTGCTATGGTGATCCACCGACAATGCCTGACAACATGCGTCAGCGCATTGTCAATGCATGTACGAACATTACGGAAGGCGAACTACTCGCTGTTGAGAGGAATGTCGTTACACGTATTGCCAAATGCATTGAAGTCGACGGACATCATTTTGTGCATTTATTGCGTTAATGTGGTATTTACAGGTAATCACGCTGAAACAGCATGCGTTCTCAGAAATAATAAGTTCACAAAGATACATATATCACATTGGAACAACCGAATTAAAATGTTCAAACGTACCTACGTTTTGTATTTTAATTTAATAAACGTACTTGTTACCACCTGTATTACACGAATATATAATAAAAATGGGGTTCCTAT
Organism: Schistocerca nitens; assembly: GCF_023898315.1. Lineage (NCBI taxonomy): Eukaryota > Metazoa > Arthropoda > Insecta > Orthoptera > Acrididae > Schistocerca > Schistocerca nitens. The sequence goes on from NC_064615.1 coordinate 391,227,679, forward strand.
TTTTTTAAAAACGCAGTTGATATCCGTTTGACTTATGGCAGCGCCATCTAGCGGACCAACAATAGCGCCATCTGGTTTCTCCCTTCAAGCAAGACGAGTTTCGTTCTTTGTAGTTTTTTCGTTTGACGCTTATTTCGTGAGATATTTTGCCCGGTCACGATCAATGGACCACCCTGTGTAATTGTTGCAGCGCTTGTTTCACAGCACTGTTGGCTGTCTATCGCACCCCCATCTGTATGCTTATTTATCTGTACAAATATCACCTGTTAGCTGACTTTCCTGCATGGTCTGCATTTCTTGCATTTTAGCCCTGCCTAGGGCTGCCTCTTTCCTGCTGTCCTGGAAGTCATCATGCCCTCATTTCCGGAGAAATATTGTCACTATCAAAATGTCTTTTATGGCTGTACGAATTTTGATGCATCTATTTCTGTTACTCATTAAATGTCTATATTACTTTCCCTATCCATTATAGTGTTTTTGTTGCATCTTTTATGGAAAGTGGAATTTCCATTCAATGGAATATCAATTTCACTTCCTTTCCATTGTCCACAGTTCGCCCCACATAACGAGACTTCTTCTCAAAAGTCGTATGAAGTTGATCCTTTGTTGTTTTTGAGAAATTGTTATTCCCTAACACTAGATGTAACTGCTTAAATATAATCTTTATGTTCCTTATTCTGTACGTCCCGAACATCCCTTCCATTTGCAGTCAGTGTGACATCCGAACAGTTGTATGAGGTGGTGCCTTTAATCATCCTCTTCTCGCTGCGTTCCTACCACCATATACTGCGTATTTCCGATATTTTTTACCCCAAGCTCAATATCCGCCAACTAGTTTTTCTGAACGTGTACCTTTCGTCTTCATCGTCTTTAGCAAAAATCAATTAGTCGTCACAAACAGTACGATGAACATACTTGTGTTTCCAACTTGCAAACCTATAGCTTTCCATTTCCTTCTCCGGATTTTAAACGTCTCATCAGTATATATGCTTAATAACGTAGGTGAGCTGCTACACAATTTTCTCAATACCTTGTTAACTGTAAACCGTTCGGATAGACAGTTCACCGCATTTATATGAATTACCCGAAACCATTTCATTTCCCATTGCTTCCAATAAACTATTAAATGGCACATGGTAATAAATTTTTCTATTCAGTAAATACTACATGTATCTTCCTTCTATATTTCATTGAACTGAGGCAGAATATATCACACTGAAGAGCCAAAGGAACTGGTAAACCTGCCTAGTATCGTGTAGGGCCCCCACGACCCACGACGACGAGTGAGCGCCTCAACACGACGTGGCATGGACTTGACTAATGTCTGAAGTATTGCTGAGACTCCACCGACAAGGCAACATGTTTCCAGTCATCAACAGTCTAATGTCGGTGTTGACGGGCCCATGCGATGCGTAAAGCTTTGTGTCGTGCAGTCATCAAGTGTACACGAATGGGTCTTCGGCTCCGAAAGCCCATATCGATGATGTTTCGTTAAATGTTTCGCACGCTGACACTTGTTGATGGCCCAGCATTGAAATATGCAGCAATTTGCGGAAGGGTTCCACTTCTGTCAAGTTGAACGATTCTCTTCAGTCGTCGTTGGTCCCGTTTTTGCAGGATCTTTTTCCGGCCGGAGAAATCTCTGAGATTTGATGTTTTGCCGGATTCCTGATATTCACGGTACACTCGTGAAATTGTCGTCTGGGAAAATCCCCTCTTCATCGCTGCCTCCGAGATGCTGTGTCCCATCGATCGTGCCCCGCTTACAAAACCGGACGTTCAGACTCACTTAAATCTTGGTAACCTGTCATTGTAGCAGCAGTAACCGATCTAACAATTGCTCCAGACACTTGTCTTATATAGGCGTTGCCGACCGCAGCGCCGTGTTCTGCGGGTTTACATATCTCTGTATCTGAACACCCATGCCTATACCAGCTTCTTTGCGCTTCAGTGTATTTTGGTGCATAAGTTTGTAGCGTTTTTGTTTTGCGTGTTGTTATTGACTTAATATGGTTTTATTTATCGATTGTCATTTTTTATTTGCAGTTGACTGTTGTCTGTAGTGCTCTGTTGTAGTTTACATATTGTCATTTTCTCATTTGGAGATAGTGAGTAATGGGAGAGTTTCAAAATTCGGGTGTATGGGTGCCGCATGCTCTAAGCCAAAATCACAAAAATCAGTCTGCACTGAAGGCTGTTCTCCTTCAGAGCCGAGAATCCAAGTCTGTTTCATGGATGAAGCGTTCCCTGCTAAGTCTCAGATTGAAGTAGTTCTGCAGAGTGCTCCCAACTCTTTCTTTTTAATCGTTAGCATTGTGCATGAATTTGATCACCAGTTACAGTGATTCGCCTGAGTACCGACCAATCAAATACGTTCAAATAAAGTAGCACTTTCCCTTTAACACTCTGTTTTAACAAAATTAACCAATAGTGGGTGTTTTTAGTGCTGCATCTCAGAAAGAGGCAACCACTGATACCCACTATCTGTTCTCTTGTATATTTTCCGCAGTACAGTCATTTTCACTTGCGCATTAGCGAGTTCTGTTCTCCCACGCCAGTATTAATTTATATTAGCTGATGGTAGCGGCTCTTACTGTTTCTTAGCAACGTCAACAATAATTCAGTCAGCTCGGTCCCGGATTGACGAGCCGGCCGAGGTGGCCGAACGGTTCTAGGCGCTACAGTCTGGAACCGCGAGACCGCTACGGTCGCAGGTTCGAATCCTGCCTCGGGCATGGGTGTGTGTGATGTCCGTAGGTTAGTTAGGTTTAAGTAGTTCTAAGTTCTATGGGACTGATGACCTCAGAAGTTAAATCCAATAGTGCTCAGAGCCATTTGAACCGGATTGACGATTGTGGGTGCCTCGCTCTCAAGGGTAAAAGAGCGAATCGTCTGAACTCTCTAAACCTTACAGATATTATCTTCGAACCGTCTCGTGCCCAGCGGTCCCCAGAATACGGGCTTGCTGCAGGCGCACAGTACTACAGTATGGCATGCACTGGCACTTCCAAATCACGACATGGCTCTCTGGCGCCATTTGGCGTGCCACATTAAAAACTTTAATGACATAATAGCTTTCCATCATTTAGGACGCAAGCACAACGGTGGTTGTCCGTCTGAGCCCGGTACCACACGCAATAAACAGTGTCCATGGCTTCTGCTGGCTTCTCCTTTCTCCTCTGTGGCGGTGCTTGTATTTTGATAAGGACAGCAGCCTTCCTAACAGCCCGACGCTGGCTATGTTCCCTGTTCTGCTCAACATGCACTGAACAGGAGTCCCAAATACTCATTTAAACATCGTTCCTGACCAGAAAATTAAAATGGATTTTTAGTAGTTTAGTTCGTAGTTACACATGGCAATCACTCATTTAACCTCATTCATACTCTCGTTTCCAACTTGTAATTTAGGAAAGTTGGGTTTATCAATTTAATGGAGTTTAATTGTTGTACGTGGGAGGTATGGCAAAGACGGTCGCAAAGTATGGGAGGAACACCAGTGGAATCTTCCTCTGTGAGAAAGATTTGGAAAAAGATGTTATTTCCGCTCTCGATCCATTTACTGATTTAACATAAGACCAAAACTCCTTAGGATTTTCTGTCACGTGAGTAGACAGAATTTTACTTTTGGGTTTACTGAACACGTCACATAAGGCTCTCCATTCGCTAATTTTGACTTCTTTCGGTTTTTATTTTTCTCTAAAGTTTTGGCTACGTTCAAATTCGCATTCGAGCTCTACTTTCGTAGCAGCTTTCTATTACGACTGTGAACACAGTGCACGCTGCAAAATTCTTCATCAAATTCACTTCAGTCATGGCTCAAGGACACAACTAGTGAAATACACAGTTATGGCATATTTAATGAAGAAAGCAACTTCTGCATGATGTATCACTGCGAAGTAACATAGCTAGATGGAACTTGGACCATGCGTAGATGGGACTGTTACAGTGTATTTCAGAAGGTAGCTCAAAGGTACATGCAATGAAACACAAATGACACTGTTATTCAAATACAATAATAACACCGAACTCAGAGCTATTTATGGTGGTCTTCTGGACACTACAAAAGGAGGGTCATGATCATTAACAGGGTGTGTGATCGCTATGTACAGCTATGCGTGCTCTACAATGTACTCCCCATGATGGCCGCAAGGGCGGTAAGGATTTCTTGTGGTAGGATTTCCATTCCTCCACCATGGTGTTCGACAACTGTTGGATGGTCATCGGTGCACGAGCACGTCACCCCACAGTATCTCATACGTGCTCGATGGGATTTGAGTCGGGACAAACGTCAGACGAATCCATTCACTGATTATCCTCACAATCCTTGACCTCCTCCAGCTGTGCTGTTTGAATAGTCGTCTCCCATAAAATGTGGTCAGGCCCGAATGCACCCTTGATAAGACAGACGCTGGGAAGGAGCAAAGTTTCACAGTAACACTGATCAGTGAGTGTACCGTGTTCAGAGATCTGGAGGTTAGTACGTACATGCAAAGTTATACCTCCCAACTCCACGACGCCAGAACACCATAACGATCATGTTCAACACCGGTTTGTGGGGGCATCACATGCTCTCATTTGAGAAGAGCCCGTGACCCCACTCATCGTTGGTCCAGTTCCTATGCTCTTGGCACAATCGCAAACGGTACCACCGATGTCGTGGTGTCAATAGAGCGCAACATACTAGTCTTCGAGCAATGAGACGACCCCACGCAAACGGTTCAAATGGCTCTGAGCACTATGGGACTTAACTTCTGAGGTCATCAATCCCCTACAACTTAGAACTACTTAAACCTAACTAACCTAAGGACATCACACACATCCATGCCCGCGGCAGTATTCGAACCTGCGACCGACCCCACGCAGATGTGCCACTGTCGAGCGTGAGACTGCATGGTTTGCACTGACTTCCAGATTCTTGGAGACTGGGTGGCTTCCAGTGCCTTCCAGTTCCTATGCTCTCAGTGCAAACACAAACGGTGCCACCGTTGTCGTGGTGTCAACAGAAAGCAACACAGTAGTCTTCAGGGAAAGAGACGACCCCATGCATATGATGTACCACTGTAGAGCGTGAGACGGCGTGTCTTGCAATCCCGTTAAATGTGGTTGCATTTAACATCGGTCTTGCTTGTTGCACAATGCAGCGGTCATTTGCTGCTGTAGTTGACCGTGGCCGACCACTTCCTCTGCTTCACACCTTCGAGCAGCAGTACCTATCGTTCGGAATGCTCCCTATGTGCACGTAAGAACGCTGTGAGCAACACCAAATTCCTGCGCTTCTCGTGTCACACTTCTTTCTTCTTCCAGTTTCCCTATAGTTCTTGCCCGTGTGAAGTCATCCAAACGTTGTTTCTGGGTCGTGTTGAAATTGACAACACCACCACACTGCACAGTAACGGCTTTCTGACTGACACACAATGTCTTTTCCCGTCCCTTCAACCGCCTCGTGTGTTGGGGAGCCAGCCCCTCTTGGCAGCATAATCAAGCTAATTTCCCGCCTTGTGACGTCGAACTTACTGTGAATGACTGTCTTCTGACAACATGATCCCGGACCTTGTTCCTTTTACATTGTCTAGTTATTATGTTACGTAACTCTGTGTATGTCGTCCTTAAGTTTTCAAGAACAATAGGAATGTAGTCTCGGATTAGTAGTTACCATCGTTATCGAGAGAAACGTTTCGACTGAGAAACTGGGACTCTACTTGCCATACCTGAGAATGCTGAGCGACGGAACTGAGACGATAGCGCGACGAGGGAAATTTCGTGTACTTCACAGTCGGATTGAGATGCAGCAGGAGGAGCAGCGTGAGCAATTTGTCAGCCAACCGTAAAGGAGCTGCGGTATTAGCGGAGGCGACGCGAAGGAGCAAAGCGGCACGGGTGGTGTGGGTTGCAGCGGCGCGGAGCGTCCGTGTGCGGCGGGGCTGCCGCCTGGCTGCGCCGCTTCGCCGTGTCTCATTATTCACGCGGCGCGCCTGCCGGCAGGTGTTTGGGATGCCGGCGGCGAATTGTGTCGCAACCGTCTGCGGCGGGGAGCTGCCGTCTCGTCTGTATGGAGACCTGTCGTACGTCTGAGACGAGACCTCGTTACCTGACCTCCATTAAGAGATTACTAAATACAAAATACTCCTGCCGATAACTACGAAGTGGAACTGAGAAGTCAGTCACAGTAAAACAGAGACAGAGACTCAAGCCCTACCTCTTCTTTCTGAGTTGTTCAATGATGATTATTCTTTGTGAGGTTAAAATCTTTTCCAGTGGACACCTTCCTTCTTCTTTTAGTGTTCAACCCAGAGGTTGGTTTGCAGCAGAGCGCCATCCCTCTCTTCTGTCTGCCTTCCTCTTCATTTCCACATATGTGTTACATCCAACGTCACTCATGATTTGTTGCATTAGGTGGATTGGTAAGGTAAGGAATGAGGAGGTTCTACGCAGAATCGGAGAGGAAAGGAATATGTGGAAAACACTGATAAGGAGAAGCGACAGGATGATAGGACATCTGCTAAGACATAAGGGAATGACTTCCATGGTACTAGAGGGAGCTGTAGAGGGCAAAAACTCTAGAGGAAGACAGAGATTGGAATACGTCAAGCAAATAATTGAGGACGTAGGTTGCAAGTGCTACTCTGAGATAAAGAGGTTAGCACAGGAAAGGAATTCGTGGCGGGCCGCATCAAACCAGTCAGTAGACTGATGACCAAAAAAAAAAAAAAAAAAAAAAAAAAGAAATGATATCCTTGGTCGCCCCCGCCGATTCCTTCCCTCAATAGCTCCTTCTGCTATTGTTCCAATGATGTTGTTGTGTCGTAGGATGTGTCCTACAAGTTTGTCTCTTCTTGTTTGGATGTGCCTCCACAGAGATCTGGTTTCCTGTACTGTTCTAAGCAGCTCTTCATTTGTTACTTTGTCTCTCCAGCTGATGTTCATCACCCTTATATAGCATCACATCTCCAGGGCCTCTAGCCGTCTTCTCTCTTCTCTTCCAATTGTCCAAGTTACACATCCATATAGGGCCACACTCCAAACGAAACCTTTCATGATACGTTTCGTTATTTTCAGACTGATGTTGTTGCTGGTGAGTAAGCTCCTTCTCCGATTAAATGCAATTTTGGCCTTTTGTATTCTGATCGCAATTTCTTTCCGGCTTCTACCATCTCTTGTGATTTTGCTCCCCAGGTAAGTAAATTCCTCTATCACTTCCAGCTCCTCTCTTCCAATTCTCATTCTCAGAGGTTCATATTCTGCTCCTGTACTGCATATCATCACTTTAGTCTCTTTCTTGTTTATTGTCATTCCATACTGCTTGCATAGCACATGCACAGGAACTAGTCACTGTGTTCCTCGAACCAATCCGTTACACTCCTGGCCTTGTGGCATGGCGCATTATCTCGACAAAAAATGCCACTGCCGTTGAGAAACGTGATAGTCATGAAACGCTGTACGTGGTCTGAAACCAATGTACGATACCTCTTGGCAATCATGGTGCCTTGCACGAGATCCACTGGACCAATAGAGGTCCAAGTGAATGTTCCCCAGAGCATGGAGGAGCCGCCGTTAGCTCATCTGTCCCGCAATACAGGTGTCAAAGAGCTGATGCCCTGGAAGACGACGGAATCACGCACTCCCAAGTGCATGATGAAGAATGTATCGGGATTCACCAGCCCATGCACTGCTCTGCCACTGCGCCAACGTCCAGTGCCGATGGGGACGTGCCCATTCCAGTAATAACTGCCGATGTCGGTTTGTTAACATTGACATTTCCGTGGGTCGTCGGCTGCAGAGGCCCATAGTTAATAGCGTTCGGTGCACTATGTATTCAGTCACACTTGTACTCTGCCCAGCATTAAATTCTGATGTTAGTTCTTGTTTTACCAGTCAGCCCAGCCTACGACGCTCGACATCTCTAATGAGGGGTGGCACCCAACCCCATGACGTCTGGACGTGGTTTCACCTTGGTTTTGCTACGTGCTGAGGACACTCACTACAGTACTCCTTGAACATCCGACAAGTCGTGCAGTTTCCGAAATGCTAGTGCGGAGCCTCTGGGTCATCACAAACTGCTCTCGGACATACTTAGATAGACCGCGCACCTTCCTCATACTACATACGGACAGCACGCTCACTGATACTACACGCACTGTGCGCGTGGCTGACTAGCAGTCATTCATTGTCAGGTGACGCTGCTTTCGCCTGGATCAGTTTATGTGGATAGTAGGTCGGTGATCATAATGTGATATATGTGTATAAGTGGCGCAAGATTCGTCGAGCTGAGTTACGTGAAAGTGGTGCATCATGCGGGAATTATCTTCGTCTCTTAAGTTTTACACACCAGTGCATTATTCACCCACCTCAAAGAGCATACTGATCACTTTGGTGCGTTGTAGGTGGTATAAACTAGTACCAGGCGATCATGTGACCCTCCTCTTCTGTAACCAGCGATGACACTGGAATAGCGTCTATGTGCCAGTCGGTTGCTGACATCAACGCGGTAAGAAGGGGTTACGTCACTGAATAGTAGAGGGCCTGTCGGCTTTGGATCGGCCGATGCCGATATGGTGAATGAACTTGCCAGATTTTTTGGTTTATCAAACTTGATTTTTAAACGTGTCTACAAGGAATGGTGCACAACTCGCAGCCATGTAATACTGCGTAAATATACTGGTCACAAAATGATCCCAACTGACCACGGATCACAGCTTGTCAGTGACAACTGGTTCCCAAACCATCAGGAATTCTTGGTTGTCTGTACATCCATCTTTAGATGGATAGTGGAACAGCAGATAGTAAATATATGTGATCGTTGAATAACACTGTCAACTGTGAGTTTGTATATATTCAATTACGACTGATTTCAGCAGTCGTCTCCACTGTCGTCAGATCCCTAGATACAGCAAATATAACATTAGTGTCAACCACTTAAAAAATGCAACATCATAGTGTCAGTAGCAGCTATCATGAAACAAACTTACGTTAACTAGAATTATACTGTACCAAATGAAATTATTTAGAACAATAATTACTGATGCTGCTCCGTTGTAACATTCGTATTTACTGTTGAAAATCAAATGGCTGAAACAAGGTTGTGGTCCTCTAAGAGAACAGCCTATATGTATAGTTTAGTTAGACAAAGTGAATCACATGGTAGAAGCATCCAAACAGAATGGAACTAATTAGTGTATGGATGGGATTATTTGTTCAATTCATGACTGCCTGTAGTGGACAGAATGTCACAGATTTAATTGCACTGATTTAATATTGGATAAACATATTATTTCTACTCTATTTCGATATTTCTACTATATGATTCACTGTGTCTGACTGAACTGTACATGTTTTTTATACGTTGGTATTTTACTGAATATATGTCACACACAGCTCTAATTGGGAAATGCGCTGTTGTTTCAGCCTTTTGGCCTTCAACAGTGAATATGAACGTTACGATGAAACAGTATCAGTAATTATTGTTCTAAGATTTTGTTGGTACTACAAAGAGAAGTAATTTCATTTGGTTAAGTATCATTTTAGCTAACATAAGTTTGGTGCATAACTGTTGCTACTGACACTGTGATGTTGCATTTTTTTTACGTGGTTGATGCTAATGTTATATTTTCTGTATCTAGGAATTCGGTGACAGTCGAGTCGACCGCCGAAATCGGTATCAGCTAAGTAAATAGTAAATACTGACACACAGATGTCTGTGTTATTCATCGGCTCGCATGGAATTACTGCTGTCTTTGAATGCATATCCATCTCAGAAGATTTTAAGCGAACTCTGTGAAGAATATTTGAGGTTAGGTATCCTGCAAAAATCCATTGGTCACAGCTGCATGTGAACCTGAACATCTCAGTGGACCAAACAAAACAGAAAATGGGGACGGTAGCTTTCTGGAGACATGCAACATGTTCCGAAGAGTCGTGATTTCTCAACTTATCAAAAAAATGGTTCAAATGTCTCTGAGCACTTTGGGACTTAACTTCTGAGGTCATCAGTCCCCTAGAACTTAAAACTACTTAAAACTTAAAACCTAACTAACCTAAGGACATCACACACATCCATGCCCGTAGCGTTCGCGCGGTTCCAGACTGTAGCGCCTAGAACCCTCGGCCACCCCGGCCGGCTCTCAACCTTTCAGCTGTGCAAGATGTGTAGTCCATATAGTGATAAGTTTGACCCCGCGGTGTGTCAGAGATGTAGATCCGGCCAGCGGTGGTTCTATGATGTTTTGGAAGGTAAAACTTTGAACATAGCTGCTGATGTTCAGTGACCGTGTCAGAACTGTATTAGAAACAAATAAGCCCTCGGTCACAAATATTAAGTGAAAATTGACCAGGTTTCTACGCTACTACGAGCGTCGTCTTCAGAATTAAACTAACTGTTCTAAAACATATTAGGTATATAATACATTAATAAAATTAAAGTTTGTACTGACTGGAGAGAGATGCAGTACTTACAAGTCACATTTTAAAAAATCTCAGCTGGAAAGGCGACGTCATGAATAGTTGTCAATAAGATTGCGAGCCGCTGAGGGCTGCTCGTACTTGACTAAACAAGAGTTGCAACAAGACTGAGGTGCCCGCATCTCGTGGTCGTGCGGTAGCGTTCTCGCTTCCCACGCCCGGGTTCCCGGGTTCGATTCCCGGCGGGGTCAGGGATTTTCTCTGCCTCGTGATGGCTGGGTGTTGTGTGATGTCCTTAGGTTAGTTAGTGTGGGTAAGTAAACATGGTGTTGCTACGAGCGCCATCTAGTATCCGCAGAAACAACTAGGCTACAGTACATTCAAAATTAGACACATGAAATTATGATGAGGCTCATTCAGGCATAATGTAAGCACTAATAATAATAGGATGGACACGTGCCTAAAGCTATAGGGAGAAGCCACCACGGCTGCTTCCGTACACTAGCGTGGTTCTCATAGCAAATTAACAATGCAGAAATTCTCGTCGCGGTGCTGAATAACATGTTTTGTGAAATGATTCTGGTAATGTGCTTCTCTTGTCTTTAGTACTTTCTGAGAGTGTTACTGATTGATTTTCTGTGTTTTACAAAGTTTTATTGTGACACGCCCTCTTTGCGAGCGTGACTGGAGGTATGTTCAGTGAACGCATTGTGGAAACATGACGTGGGGTCGGTTGGGTCCGGGTCGTGCAGGCCTGTTAGTAGGCCTACACAGCCAGTATTATTTACGTGGTTTCTGATATCGTTCAGATGGATTCCTCTTCTTAAAAGTGTCCTTGTTTTCAAATGTGAAATGACTTAGCGATGATGCCATTGGGTCTGATATTTGATGATGTTTTTCCTCGCATATTTTTTAAGTAAATCATGATTGCGGCCTCGGTTTAAAATATTATGCAGTTTCAGTGAAAGATAACTAGTTATTCGTTACTGTAAACCCACTGTTCTTGATCACTCATTTAATACCCAGAGCACAACAGAATTAAAGGTCGCTTTTCTGAAACACCGTACTTCCCAAACGTTACGACACATAAGTTTAAAATTTGGCTCGAAGGTGCATTTAACCTTCCTCTCTAATGGTAGAAAGGTTGCCACCCTGCAAGGACACCCTCCGGTTTGACGACGCTTCAAACAGAAAGATGTCGACACGTGAAAAAGGGCACAGCTCAGAAACTGATGTGTCGTGTACGGTGGATTAATAATGTCGCGTTGGCACCAAACTTAGCCATAATTCCGCCAAACACCATCGTGAACGTGTCACAGCTTGGGAAGTTCATTACAGCCACTCTTATCCGCATTTCACCCCCTTCTTTTGACGCTTCTGCGATGGAGGTTAGAACCGCGACACGCCAAGCGTTGAAATCACGCGGTTATCTAATGAGTGGCCGAGGAACACTTTTAAGACAAACGTCCTCCCAGAATCGGCACGAAAAGGACTCATGGTTTGGCATACGAGATTTTACGAAACTGACTTATGAACACATGCGCTGCACCAGGTTACTCCAGCCCATCACTTCACCAACTGCTGGTCATCTACTCGCATGTAAACACGCTGCACAAACTTTGGAACATCTTCGTCAGAGAGGCTGTTGAAATCCCTCTTTCCCGAAATCAATTGAACAGCGATAATTTCTGCAACCTTCGTTACCCCGAGACTCTGTACTTGGTGACAGCATGCTCCCTACTGCCGTCAACAGGTGGACGTGGAGACCACGTGGCGCTGCTGCTGACACTAGCCAGTGGTGGTGAAATGGCGGCGAGCGATATGGCCGCTAGAATTGGTAGGAGGTAACATGAATTTGCGGACCTGGGGCTCAGAGCACGACGTGGACGCCTCAGCCAAAGCGCCACTGCTGGAAAGGACAAAGAAACTGGTACGGGCAAGACAGGTGCAGAGTTGAGCACCAGGGCTGGGTAAATCCCAGTACGAGGCATTCTGACGTGTCGATGGCTTAAGAGGACAGGCAATGATCCAAGAAACAGCGTGGTGTCAGAACAAACTGGGAGATGGCTTCTTACAGTTCTTACCGAATGCGGTAGCGCAGTGGTTAGCACAATAGACTCGCATTCGAGAGGACAGCAGTTCAAACCCACATACACCCATCCTGATTTAGGTGTTCCGTAATTCCCCTAATCGCTAAGGCAAATGCCGGTATGGTTCCTTCGAAAAGGCATGGCCTTTCTCTTTCTCCATTCTTCCTTACTCCGAGCTTGTGTTTCATCTCTAATGATCTCTTTGTAAACAATAATCTCCTCCTCTTCCTCCTCCTCTATACAGCTCTTCAAGAATCTATAATAATTCACAGTCAACTATTAAGGCAAATCTGAATAGATTTGCGACTTCAGAAAAACTAGTCGCATCCAGTGGCAAAACAATATTTTCAATATCTTTAAATTACAGAAGTTATAATTTCACAGTGAACGAACATTTTCACAGTGAGCCTCTCAATTAACAAGTTTTAAACACTTCATTCGATTACAGCAAACGATACCTCAGACGACAGCATTGTGCTACAGCTGTCACCTCTGAAAGCCACACATCTGTGTTTATTTTAATTCTCGATTTATTACATTTTTATATATTTTTTAATTTATGTCTCTTTACTAAACAGACTTTGGACATGCATGCATGTCCAAGGGAACTTTGCATTGCAATCAGAATAACACAGGCACTGCAGTATCGTATTTATCTGCTGATGCGGGGCAAGTGACTTTCAGGTACAACGTCTGACCTGTACGGGACTATACTAGTACATAATGAATGTACGAGTCCAGGTCATAGACGCATGGTTGACTGTGTATATAGGAGGTTGGGTGTGGCCGTGAGTCGTGCATGGATAGCGAAGTAGGAAGGCGACCGCTCGCGGTAAGCGGGCAATCCGGATATGAGTCCTGGTCCGACACAAATTTTCATTTTCATCATTCCATTCTACAGCTAATGGTTGTCCTTATTCGCAACTACGCATTCGTTTCATGTTTGTCACAACATCGTATCCTCCACAATGACACAGAATGTGAATATAGCATGAATATCTCATATGATGAAATACTTGTGGAGTTATTTAGTCAACAGTTTACAACATTCTCAGTAACTTTATTTAAATGTTGATTGCAAGTGCTATTAAAAAACTGTGCTGATTTAAAAGTGGTCAGTCACATGTGTTAGCTGACACAATTGTAAAGAGAACCAAAAGAAGCTTCTGTAAGGCAAGTATTAATAATTTTTAAACAATATTTGACGGCAGTCTATTGACATTTATCGTGAACACAATCGTCCAAGAATACTGGCTTATTTATTTATGAACCAATTATTATATATATTTCTTTGAATGATCTGAGTGTACCTGAATGTTTATGACAGTTCTTTATTTAAATATTGTTGTAATACACACATCAAAAAAAGTTTTGCATCACATCGATTCCGAGAGTCCCGGAACCTGTACAGAAAATTGAAACAGAGATGAACATAAACATCATCTCTACCCTTTTTATTGGTTATGAAAACCACACAGTGCATGTTGTAGCACCATACAGCGAGACCTTCGGATGTGATGGTCCAAATTGCTGTATCTCTAATACCCAGTAGCACGTCCTCTTGCACTGGTGCATGCCTGTATTCGTCGTGGCATACTATCCACAAGTGCATCAAGGCACTGTTGGTCCAGATTGTTCCACTCCTCAACGGCAATTCGGCGTAGATCCCTCAGAGTTGTTGGTGGGTCACGTCCTCCATAAACAGCCCTTTTCAATCTATCCCAGACATTTACGATTGGGTTCATGTCTGGAGAACATGCTGGCCACTCCAGTCGAGCGATGTCGTTATCCTGAAGGAAGTCATTCATAAGACGTGCAGGATGGGCGAGCGAATTGTCGTCCATGAAGATGAATATCTCGCCAATATGCTGCCGATATGGTTACATTATCGGTCGGAGGATGGCATTCGCGTATCGTACAGCCATTACGACGCGTTCCATGACCACCAGCGGCGTACATCGGCCCCACATAATGCCACCCCAAAAACAACAAGGTACCTCAACTTCGCTGCACTCGCTGGACAGTGTGTCTAAGGCGTTCAGCCTGACAGGGTTGGCTCCAAACACGTCTGCGACGATTGTCTGGTTGAAGGCATATGCGACACTCATCGGTGAAGACGTGATGCCAATCCTGAGCGGTCCATTCGGCATGTTGTTGGGCCCGTCTGTACAGCGCTGCATGGTGTCGTGATTGCAAAGATGGACCTCGGCATGGACGTCTAGAGTGAAGTTGCACATCATGCAGCCTATTGCTCACAGTTTGAGTCGTAACACGACGTGATGTGGCTGCATGAAAACCATTATTCAACATGGTGGTGTCGCTGTCAGGATTCCTCGGAGCCATAATCCACAGGTAGCGGTCATTCACTCCAGTAGACGCCCTTGGGCGGCCTGAGCTAGGCATGTCATCAACGGTTCCTGTCTCTGTGTATCTCCTCCATGTGCGAACAAAATCATTTTAGGTAACTCCGAGACGTCCGCTTGTTGAAAATCCTTCCTGGCACAAAGTAACAAGGTAACAATGCGGACGCGATCGAACCGCGGTATTGACCGTCTAGGCATGATTGAACTACAGACAACACGAACCGTGTACCTCCTTTCTGGTGAAATGACTGGAACTGATCTGTTACTGGACCCCCTCCGTCTACTAGGCGCTGCTCACGCGTGGTTGTTTACATCTTTTGGAGGGGTTAATTAGATCTCTGAACAGTCAAAGGGACTGTGTCTGTGATACAGTATCCACAGACAACATCTATCTTCAGGAGTTCTGGGAACCGGGGTGACGCAAAACTTTTTTTAATGTGTGTGTATTAGATTCTTCTGAGAAGTGGTCAAGTTGAGTCATATGATGTCTGTAGATCTTAAGAACAAAGTATTTTTGCTGGAGACGGCCTTCAGCCAATGATAAAGCTGACAGTAGCAGAGTACTACAGGAGTCAATTGGAGACTGTAGCATTTTGAAAGAAGAGCTCGAGGGAATGATTCTGGGCACTTTTATGGAAGTTCTTGGTGGAGACCGACTTTTGTATGGTAAGAGTGGAATTCGATGATGAAGGTGTTTGATTCTGGTAGGTACCGTCGCAGTTGGCAGCGACTGTCGCCCTTCGACACAGTCCAGTAGTGGGGGGGGAACCTGCGACATGACATCTCAGAACATAGGATCATCTGATGATGGCTTCTTGCTTTCACATCTAAACAGAATGCTAGTTTGGTTCTCACAATCAGCTCTGTACAAGAGCATATTACTTTTTGAATGTTTATTATTCACTGCAAATAATCTTCGCTTTCGTGATGCAAAATTATAAGTACATCAAATACATAGTAATATTTATAATCGATATTGATTTTACTTCCTTCAGAGCCCCTGGGGTGCTGGATGTGTACCATTCATTTCCAGCAAATTGTCCTGTTAAAGGTTATTTTTTAGAACTGTGAATGTCGTCAGTAAAGTGAAGGGTGACGGTCGAGAAGAGTGCTGATCAGCCAAGAAGCCCAGACTCGACACAAAGGAGTCGATGCTAATTTAGCTTTAATCACTGGTGCGCAAACCTTGATGGCCAATAAATAATAATCGATCCCAAAACATCAATGCTTTGAATATCAATGTTAATTATTGATTTTACAGAATGGTGAAGAAAGCAAGATACAAATACATCTAATGTAATTTGTTTATCAGTAAATATTGCAAGTATTAACACTTCATATCCCACAAATTTTTGACTACATAACATTTTTGAGAGACATATGCCCTTCATTTTATTTCATTGTTTACGACACCGTATTCTGCCGTTGAGAACAGTCAGAACTCAGCTGACGAAGTGGCGATATAGCACAAACTGAAGGGTAACTTTTTGTAGCTTTGTATATGTAGTATCGATGATGTGTGGGTATACTTCTAGTGGATGATGTTTAGAGATATAGAAGGCGATCTCTCAGATAGTAATTGAACTTTTACGGTAATTTCATTTTTTTTCCAGTTGGAAATTGTTCTTATCTTTTGCTGTTTTATAAGATTCACTCCTTACAGGAAAACCTGTTTTTCTGTTTTCCTGTAACGTATCAATGTGTTCTTTTGTATTCCAGTTGCGAACTGTATTTTTCTTGTGTTATTTAAGAAATGTGCGCTCTTTAAATCAAAATCGGCTTCTTTATTTGTCTGTAGTGTATCCACATGTTGCCTATCCTCATCGACAGTCATTTTAACAGCTGCGAGGGAATCCTATACAGTTCTTATTGCTTTATAATATGATACAGGATCTTGAAAACGGCATGTTCTTGAATGTCGGACCGGAAAATGTTGACATGGCTAACATATAACACGTTCAGTTGGTAGGAAGCGTACTTTGATTTGCATGCCATGTATTTTGACGTTCAACCTATTTGTTGTTGGAATTTCTGCAAAAATTAAACAAACACAATTTTCGAGAACAGCCACTCTATGAGCTGCATAATGTGACAACCACTTATCAAATCGACAAGGTCTGTGGCTGTTATCATCGGTTGTGCACTTGGACAGCAATGCAAAATATTATTAATCACAAGACGCAGCTACAAAAATATGCGTAGACTCGAGGATTGCTGAGGTACGCACATACAAGTGTGGGCAATGTAGAATAGCAACAATAGTTGTAGTTGCAGGTGGAGCTGTAGTTTATTCGGCAAACCTCGAATTGTTCCGAGGCTATCAGTAACATATTTTATAATAAATGCAGGAAGTTACTCACTTGAAGCTTAAATTAACTGCTTTTATTTTCTGTTTTATTGCTTTTTTTCAATACTCTACTTTATTTCTACATTGATATTAACAATGGTTGCTGTTTACTTTATTCATTAGAATATACATAACATAAAACATTGAATGTCACCATTATTACTGAATATGTACAACCCATTTAGAATTTCCCGATGTTACAATTCATGCACAAGTCAGGCAAGCAAGAACTAGCAGCCTTTAAGGTCACGCTAGATATTCGATCTCAGTGGACACTAATATATGCCCTAGAACGTAATACAACCACATTAATTTCACACTCAAGCAATAATGACAAGATCACTGAAATGCTGAACAAATTACAATAAAAGGAAAACAGTTTAAACACTCTCAAACTTATCATGCAAAAGGGGGTTCACACAGAGACGGGGGAATGCTAATTTAGTTGCTTGAGTATCATGAAGAACAGCGGGCAAACCAGCCTATCGACTGCGAATCCAGCACCGGAGCAAAGGTGCCAGAATCTACAAACAGAGGTACCTTACGCAAAAATAAGGAATATCTGGTGGTTACTAGGGAAAATCAAGTGATAACAAAGTCCACTTCAGCAGGCGGTCACTCGTAAGCGAAGCTACATAGAACGCAACACTCCACACCAACACGACCTTGTACAATTAGCCACCCGCTTGACCGAGCGACCGCCGATCAGGCCCCGTAATCGCACACTCACCATTCATCACCCGTTCCTCTCTCTCACTGTCTCACCGTCCGTCAACAACCTGCCTCCAACACCCTCTAACCAAACAGACAACTACAAGAAGACGGAAGTACCACTCAGTGGCGTGACAGGAAAACGGATCGCGCCAGTAAACAACGATATAGCAGCTCGGAAAACGAGCCTCAATAGGTTAGTCGAGGATACTGGTATAATGCACCCTGTTTGTTGAGATGTATGATGTTTGCAGGTGATGAAGTTGTCGACTAGAAGTCAGTAGCGAAGTGCAGGGAGATCTGAACATGAATAAATCTATTACATGTAAATAGATGGTCCAAATGGCTCTAAGCACTATGGGACTTAACAACTGAGGCCATCAGTGCGCTAGAACTTAGAGCTACTTAAACCCAACTAACCTAAGGACATCACACACATCCATGCCCGAGGCAGGATTCGAACCTGCGACCGTAGCGGTCGTGCGGTTCCAGACTGAAGTGCCTAGAACCGCTCGGCCACAGCGGCCGGCACACATAAATAGAACGAGAAATATTACAAATTGTCGTTGAAGACATTAACTGCAGTGAAAATACCTAGCTGTAAGCACGTGGAATAAGCGTACGTTGCGCTCACATTAATTTGCACGAATCTTCAGGAGCCTAATGGGCAAGTGCCAACTTGACCACCATAATATTATATGCAATGGCTCTGGTGGAACTCTCGACTGCTAACTACAGTAGCATGGATTCTCATATAGTAGTGAGAGTGCTAAGAGTGGTGACGATGGAATCTGCAGTCTGGGAAGCATTTTGCCAACAGTTTGGGAGTACTTTGTTAAACAGTTTGATACAACTTGGGAGCATTTTGATACAATGTTTTTTGCTGTAATAAGTATTGGGATGAAGGTTTACGTAGTCTCCACAGATCAGTTTCTCGCTTGGTACCAATCGAATGTACACTATGTGATCAAAAGTATCCAGACACCTGGCTGAAAATGACTTACAAGTTCGGGCGCCCTCCATCGGCAGTGCTAGAATTCAATATGCTTTTGGTCCACCCTTAGCCTTGATGATACCTTCCACTCTCGCAGGTATACGTTCAATCAGGTGCTGGAAGATTTCGTGGAGAATGGCAGCCCATTCTTCATCGAGTGCTGCACTGAGGAGACGTATCGATGTCGGCCGGTGACGTCGGTCACGAAGTCGGCGTTCTAAAACATCCCAAATGTGTTCTATAGGGATGTTATTGTCGTGTAACCACTCCGCCACAGGCCGTGCGTTATGAATAGGTGCTCGATCATGTTCAAAGATGCAGTCGCCATGCCTGAATTGCTCTTCAGCGCCGGCCGCGGTGGTCTAGTGGTTCTAGGCGCACAGTCCGAAAACTGCGCGACTGCTACGGTCGCAGCTTCGAATCCTGCCTCGGGAATGGATGTGTGTGATGTCCTTAGGTTAGTTAGGTTTAAGTAGTTCTAAGTTCTAGGGGACTGATGACCACAGATGTTAAGTCCCATAGTGCTCAGAGCCATTTGAACCATTTTTTTGCTCTTCAGCAGAGGGAACCAAGAAGGTGTTCAAAACATCAATATAGGCCTGTGCTGTGATAGTGCCACGCAAAACAGCAAGGGGTGCAAGCCCCCTCCATTATAAACACGACCACACCATAACACCACCGCCTCCAAATTTTACTGTTGGCACTACACACTCTGGCAGATGACGTTCACCGGGCATTGGCCATAGTCACACCCAGTCATTGGATCGCCACATTGTGTACAGTGATTCGTCACTCCACACGACGTTTTTCCACTGTTCAATCGCCAAATTTTTACGCTCCTTACTCTAAGCGAGACGTCGCTTGGCATTTACCGGCGTGATGCGTGGCTTATGAGCAGCCGCTCGACGATGAAATCCAAGTTTTCTCACCTCCCACCTACTGTCGTAATACTTGCAGTGGATCCTGATACAGTCTGGAATTCCTGTGTGATGGTCTGGATAGATGTCTGCCTATTACACATTACGTCCCACTTCAACTGTCGGCGATCTCTGTGAGTGAACATACGAGGCTGGTCTGTACGCTTTTGTGCTGTACGTGTCCCTTCACGTTTCCACTTCCCTGTCACATCGGAAAGAGTGGACCTAGGAACATTTAGGAGGGTGGAAATCTCGCGTACAATTATATGACACCAAGTGAAACCCAATCGCCGGACCACGTTCGAGGTCCTTGAGTTCCGCGGGTCGCCTCATTCTGCTCCCTCACTGTGTCTAATGACTACTGACGCCGCTGATATGGAGTACCGGGCACTAGGTAGCAGCACACTGCACCTAATATGAAAAAGGTATGTTTTTGGTGGTGCGCGGATACTTTTGATCACAAAGTGTATAACTCTGACGTATTGCAGATTAACAGACAATGAGCGTTTGCCATGGAGTAATGTAAAAAAGCATATTGAATTCCAGCATTGCCGATTATGTTTCTAATTATTCATGTCCCTGTCCAGTCTAAGTGCCAACAATCAGTATTTACAATATGCTCACTATTCTCTGTGCCAGTGACACCCATGTGTCAGTGAGTATGTCAGGATTTGAGGTAACGAAAATCCGCGATGACTGTGGAAGATGAGATGCATCAACAATGCACGACTGTATGGTGTGAGTTCTGGGCTAGAGGAATGATTTGTCCGTACTTTTTTAGAGCGATGAGGGAGCAGTCATCGCTGTGAACGGCGACCATTATCGAACATGCTTTCTGATTGGCTTTCCCGTCTTACTGATGAAAATGACGAGTTTCAGTTTAGGCAACATGGTGCCACACACGCCATGAAACGATTGCTCTCCTGAATGAAAAGTTTCTTCAAAAAATTATCTCTTTGGATGTGAACTAGGAATGGCCTGCTAGATCATGTAATCTTATGCCTTGTGACTTTTTTTGTGGGTATTTCTGAAATCAAAAGTGTACGTGAACAAACCACAAACAGTACACCAACCGAAGGATGACATTAAAAGGGTTATTAACAGCATCTCACCAGATGTCTGTCAATGCTTCATCGAGAACCTCAATGAATGCGTCGCTGATTGCCGCGCGACCTACCATTTTCATACATAAATGGTAGTTAGTTAATGTGCTTGTAAAAAAATTACATTTTCAATAAATTTTTTATGTTCTATAGTATTCAAACATTCGTCCCTCCTTCGCAGACATCCTCTATGTATCAGTGTGACACATCCTGTTTTAATGTTATGCAGCTGACAGTTACAAGACACTGATGTTGTGCAGTCCCTAGAATCTTTTTTTTACGAATTCAGCTAGCTATTACCACTGCAAATTTGCGGACTTAGTTTATAAACAGCAGTTATACACTACTGGATATTAAAACTGCTACACAACGAAGATGAGATGCTACAGACGCGAATTTTTAACCATCAGGAAGAAGATGCTGTGATATGCAAATGATTAGCTTTTCAGAGCTTTCACGCAAGTCTGGCGCCGGTGGCGACACCTACAACGTGCTGACACAAGGAACGTTTCCAACGGAGTTCTCATACACAAATAGCAGCTGAAGGGCGTTACCTGGTGAAACGTTATTGTGATGCCTCGTGTAGGAGGAGAAATCCGTACCATCACGTTTCCGACTTTAATACAGATCGGATTGCAGCCTATCGCGATTGCGGTTTATCGTATCGCGAGATTGCTGCTCGCGTTGGTCGAGATCCAATGACTGTTAGCAGAATATGGAATCGGTGGGTTAAGGAGGGTAATACGGAACGCCGTGCTTGATCCCAAAGGCCTCGTATCACTAGCAGTCGAGATGGCAGGCATCTTATCCGCAAGGCTGTAACTGATCGTGCAGCCACGTCTCGATCCCTGTGTCAACAGATGGCGGCGCTTGCAAGACAACAACCATCTGCACGAACAGTTTGACGACGTTTGCAGCAGCACTGACTATCAGCTCGGAGACCATGGCTGCAGTTACCCTTGACGCTGCACCACAGACAGGAGCGCCTGCGATGGTGTACTCAACGACGAACCTGTGTGCACGAATGGCAAAACGTCATTTTTTCGGATGAATCCAGGTTCTGTTTACAGCATCATGATGGTCGAATCCGCTTTTGGCGACATCGCGGTGAACGCACGTTGGATGCGTGTATTCGTCATCGCCATACTGGCGTTTCACCCGGCGTGATGGTATGGGGTGCCATTGGTTACACGTCTCGGTCATCTCTTGTTCGCATTGACGGCACTTTGAACAATGGACGTTACATTACAGATGTGTTACGACCCGTGGCTCTACCCTTCATTCGATCGCTGCAAAAACCCTCCATTTCAGCAGGATAGTGCACGGCCGCATGTTGCAAGTCCTGTACGGGCCTTTCTAGATACAGAAAATGTTCGATTGCTGCCCTGGCCAGAATAATCTCCAGATCTCTCATCAATTGAAAACGTCTGGTGAATGGTGGCCGAGCAATTGGCTCGTCACAATACGCCTGTCACTACTCTTGATTAACTGTGGTATCGTGTTGAAGCTGCATGGACAGCTGTAACTTACACGCCATCCAAGCTCTGTTTGACTCAATGCCCAGTAGTATCAAGGCCGTTATTACGGTCAGAGGTGGTTGTTCTGGGTACTGATTTCTCGGGATGTATGCACCCAAATTGCGTAAAAATGTAATCACATGTCAGTTCTAGAATAATATATTTGGCCAATGAATACCCGTTTATCATCTGCATTTCTTCTTGGTGTAGCAATTTTAATGGCCAGTAGTATGTAAATCGAGGTCTCATGTGCTCAGTTAAATAGATACTTGCACTGACGAAAGTAGACATCAACAATTCTTTCATTGTAAACACCCATCAGTGAAATGTATTAACAGCCCTCTGCATCAAGGTATGGAAGGCATAAAAATGGAGGAGCATATAACCACAAAGAAGATAAGTATTGTTCCACAAATAATGGCAATGCAACAAAATGGCAAGAAGATGCATTAGCTGATTACGTCCACAAAGCACATGAGACCTCGATGTATATGCATACAGAAACTGAATGATGGTGCTCACGCAAGCAATTTATAGAAATTAAAGTTGTTCAAGGAGTGGGGGGATGAACCTGCACTCCATTGGCTGTGTACTGGGCCACCACAGGGTTGGCTGAAAGCATGACAATATACATGTAATGCCTTTGCCATGGTGGGAAGGGGAAGGGGGAGGGGGCAAGGAATTCTGGGCAAAAGTTTCACTAACATTGTGGTTCCAGGAATGCTGATGCTGATGTCAGCGATTCCAGGAATTCCGATGATGCCATCAACAGCTTTTGAACCAAAACAGTCGGAGCCCTGCTATTGTTGGATTTCTGGCAGCACTTCGGAATTCTTGAGTGATTTCTTCCGCTGACTGCAGGTGATATTTTACAACCACCAACAGCAATGCTCGACGGCCCATACCCGTCAGTACATGAGGTCTGCCTGGACTTGGTCTAGCTGTGGTTGTCCCTTCACATCACCACTTCACAATAACATCACCAACAGTCGACGTGGGCAGCTTTAGGAGGGTTAAATATACCTGGTTCATAGGTTACTCAGGTAATGTCCAATGAATAGTGTGCTTTAGAAATCAATGGCTTATCTGCCTCTCATGATACTTAGTGTTCAATCCCGTGTTACACTGGTGTGACAGATAGTGTATTTAATCTTTTCTGCAAATATTAACAATATTAATAATTTTACTATACATTAATAAGTTTCTTGTATGGCATATTTCAGCTATCCAGATAATTGATTGAATTGTGAAGGATAAATAGGTATTGAATATATAAGGAATAAATTGATATTCTAAGCCTGCAAGTTAATTAATGACCATAAACGACGTGTAACACATTATTTAATGACAAAGAATAGTGCAACACTTTCTGGCAATAACATTTCAAGCCCACATACTGTACAAAAGATTATGGCGATTTAATTTCTCCAGTGACTTAGAGGAAATATACACGCTTCTGACTGGTGAGATGGTGAACCACAGTGCGTAAAGGAATGCGAAAAATCACAGCTTAGACTTGTTTTAGATCGATTTCAAGGCGTACTTTGGATAGAAAGAAGTGAGCGGCCCCTAAGCAGATGAGATAACAATTAGACCTCTTATAGTCCCTCCTTACAAATGATTCAGTGGCTGGAGAAGAAACAGGGGAATAAATACGATGGTGTTCAAAGGATGGGAGCGGCGGTGCCAGCCCCGCTTTCCTTCCAGGGGGAAACACTTTATCTCACAGCGAGTCTCCTGCAGGCGTCCTCCATAAAACGGGCAGAGCACGCTCTGCCGGCCGTTCACAGAGGTGCAGTTCTCTCCTCGCCGGGATTCTTTTGTTCTCTCACTTTAGCGCGGAGGCGAACAAAGACAGAGAATGTCCAGACGCTGAGTGATAAGTAGACAGACAGTGCGGGCGAGCGCGGTCTCGGACCGTATGTAGAAGAGCTGCTACTTCTGAATGAAAAAGAAGCGCTTTTCAGAATACCAAAGCAGTCTAAACTGCGACACTCCAACTCTTGTTTACTTGTCTTACCTTCCCAACAGATCCCCAGTTGCCACTACAAATAAAAAATATATGATTGTTTTTCACTGTCTAGAGCCTTAATTTTGTGGCACAACTTGACTAGAAGAAGGGATCGGTTGGTAGGATATATTCTGAGGAATCAAGGAATCACCAATTTAGTATTGGAGGGCAGCGTGGAGGGTAAAAATCGTAGAGGGAGACCAAGAGATGAATACACTAACCTGATTCAGAAGGGTGTAGTTTGCAGTAGTTACTGGGAGATGAAAAAGCTTGCACACGATAGAGTAGCATGGAGAGCTGCATCAAAGTGGTCTCTGGACTGAAGACCACAACAACAACAACAGCAGAGCCTTAATCATCTTATCCCATCGCCATAAACGCAACAAATGTCGATGAATAAACTAACTGCATTTTCGAATTCATTCAGGATCAGGTGCGGCAGTTGAACAAGATACAACAAACGCGGACACAGCACAGCGTAGGAGCGCATTTGGCATCAAAAACAATTTGCATCTTACTGATGATAGATACATTCAAATGTTGATTTATTAATTCTATGCAAAGAATTTTTTACAACATAGTTCTCACTGGATGGATAATATTCAAATGTGAAAATTTTGGAGTCTTGAGAGGGTCCTATATTTCATCCTGTTTCTAATTTAGGAAATTTCCATCAATGGAAAAAGGAATCCGTCCTGCTAACGGCAACTGTACTGCTGAACGAACATGACCACTCCTTTCAATGTAACCACAGCATCCAGCACAATCACTATACGACCATCTAATCTGTTATTAAACTTCCAACACGAAATCACAGATGAACAGTTCATTTACCTGGCATTTTTCACGTGTCAACGCTGCCTGCGGTAAAATCGAACTAGATGTCGCATTGGTTAAGCACTGGACAGGCACTCATGTTACGTCAAGCTCAGATTCTTGTCTAGTCATACAGGTTTTGCTGTCCCTAAATCATTTGGCCAACTGTGAGATGGTTTCTGTGTAAAGGATACGTCCCCTTTCTTTATCCTTGTCCGGCACGAGCTCCACTTCCTTTCTAATGACCTGGCCACTCTACACAAGTTCATGAAATTTTTCAGTTCAAATAGTGGTTTATGTCGTAATAACTTAAAAAAAAGAAAATATGGACACATATATCTGGGAAGCCTTGTTTATATAATTACTTTTATAACTTGCCAATCGCACTGTTAAGTACACAAGCAATTTATTTGGCAGTATACTGACCAACACAGTGATTCAGCACTTAGTCTACAATGATTAGTCATTAATCCAAAGCAGAATCCAAAGGAATTGGAATATACGAATCAAAGAACCAGATGTCATTTACAATATTTGTGTCTGAGTTAAGAACTGATCTACCATCTTGAGTATTTAGACAATGCCCTGGTCTACAAAGCTATGCTCTGTATTGTGAATGTTCATGGTCAAATATTTAACTTGTAAACAGTCTTATCATGAGCAAATAAATTGACTTATCACAGTACATACATTTACATAAATCTGCATAACACAATAGAAGAATATATGTACCTTCTGTATTCGAACGTCAACAATCCTATAAAATCTTACCAAAATTATGCAGTGGAACATGTTCCTCTTGGAGCCAAACACAGTGCACTACAGAAGGTTCCTCCTTACTGCAATTAGGAAAATATGGATCAAAAAATGTATCATTGTAAAACCTGATCAAATCATGAAGCAGTTCAAGACTAAGTTGCAAGTAGTATTGGAAAGAAATGAAGACATTACAACCATGTACAACATAAGATGCCCTGTAATGTGAATTTGCACACTGCAAATCCTGTCACAGCAGTCTGCTTTCTGGACACTGCATCAAAACTTAGCTTTCTCTACTTCTAAGTTACTATTCCACAAAGTGAGATATCTATCGTCAATGAACTGGAAAGCATGTAAAATTGTGCTGTTTGCTTATTCTTCACTAATTAAGGATTCAAAATAAAAAAGAAGAATCCTCGAAACTGACGTCGACAAGATGGTATCACATAAAGAATGCATCTATCTTACTTACAGGTATGAAATTATATTAGATTACATGTAATTCTCGATCCAATAGGTCCACATTGAGGAGATCCTTCAGGGTATAGAACATGTCACATAATTGATAAGTGGCTTAGGGAGTGCAAAAAAAGTTACAATAGTATTGAATTAAGACGCTATATTGATCTAAAATGGTTCAGACAGTCTTGTAATCACATGGGATTCTGATTACAAGAGACTGAATCGGAGTTCAGTAAAGGCAAAAACTACATATTCGCTGTACATGCTGTCCAGTATAGTAGTAAACTATTTAAAGAGCAAGAGATTATGATAAGGTTGAAAGTCTAACATATCGGATTAAGTAAATGCCACTTTATCTTGTAATGAGCTTCCAGCTTACGAAAAACGAGCGATTTATGAACGAATACCAAATCATGTTCAGATTCACTACGATTTCTGCGTACAGAATGGTTGCAAAATAGCTGTAAAAATCATCACATGGCTGAAATGATCTAAAGTTTGCGTAAGAACAATCATGGCAAACTAACTGAAGCGGTGTCACCAAAATATCCAACACTGCAGTTGTCATCTCCAAACTGTTATGCTTCGAATACTAAGAAGGGAAATGCTTGCAAGTACTTTTGGTCACATGGTCCAGAAAGCTTTACATCACCTTGATTCGCCAAGAAACTGGGAGTCTCATCGAAAGTGACAAATATGGTGCAACAATAAACTCAAAGAGCTTACATGACTAATCGGTACTGATTACTGGGTGGTTGGTTGGTTGATTTGGGGA
Organism: Schistocerca nitens; assembly: GCF_023898315.1. Classification (NCBI taxonomy): domain Eukaryota; kingdom Metazoa; phylum Arthropoda; class Insecta; order Orthoptera; family Acrididae; genus Schistocerca; species Schistocerca nitens. The sequence goes on from NC_064615.1 coordinate 391,254,939, forward strand.
AGGGGATCAAACAGCGAGATCATCAGTCCCATCGGATTAGGGAAAGATGGGGAAGGAAATCGGCTGTGCCCTTTCAAAGGAACAATCCGAGCATTTGCCTGAAGCGATTGAGGGCCGGTAGGGGGTTTGAACTGTTGTACTCCGAAGTGCCAGTCCCGTGTGTTAACCTCTATGCCACCTTGCTCGATTTGCTGGATGTTCTTGCTGAATACAGCAAAGACTTTTTTGAGCTGTAAAGAACATTAACATCTAATAGTAAAAATGCAAGTGCAGTTTAATATGCCTGCAACTTTCATCACCCACTTCTAGTGAAATGAAACAGATTTGCAAGGTGCTCTGGACGAGACTACCAGAGGACATTACAAATTGGCGCAAAACATCCTACTAATTTTTTAAAGAAATTATCTCATAACGGAAATTTAACTATCAGCATTTCGCAGTTTAAATTTACATGAATGTAAATTAATATACAATGATTATACAACGTTAAATCATAAGTTCCATATTGCAAGTTCAATGACCCTAGAGTGAGCTACATAATACAGAAAACCAATAAACAAATCATTTTAATCCTACTGTTGAAACATAATAATCATTGCATTACTCCACAATGAGCTGTCACACATTACATAAAAAACCTATCTAGTTTAGGTGAAGCAGTGATTTATGCTCTGTATTGACTGATATTTTATTTTAGAGCGCAAATAATAATATAATGAAATGATCACCTATTCCCTGATAAAGAACCTAAATATTTTAGGTGAAACAATGATTTATATTCAATATTCAGTGACATTTTATTCTAAGGCTTAAGTAAGAATATAATAAAACATTACTGTATGATAACATTAAAACTGACTAAAAAATGTGCACATTATGCTGTACAAAACTGTTAACTAAGGCACAGTCATTCTCAAAATATTGATAAAGTTATATGCACTTGTCCAACTAAATAACTGTAGTTATACAGAAAAATCATTATCACAAAATGTGACACAAACATATTAAATGTAGATATTACACTGCCCTACGTTGCATTCACCAAAGAACTGTTGGTGAATAACTGTCTTATGAAACACATAAATTTTGATAATAAATATCGATTATTTGAATGCATCTATGAAAAAAGTGAAAGGATATCAATGATACGATTCGCTGATGACATTGCTATCCTGAGTGAAAGTGAAGAACAATTAAATGATCTGCTGAACGGAATGAACAGTCTAATGAGTACACAGTATGGTTTGAGAGTAAATCGGAGAAAGACGAAGGTCATGAGAAGTAGTAGAAATGAGAACAGCGAGAAACTTAACATCAGGATTGATGGTCACGAAGTCAATGAAGTTAAGGAATTCTGCTACCTAGGCAGTAAAATAACCAATGACGGACAGAGCAAGGAGGACATCAAAAGCAGACTCGCTATGGCAAAAAAGGCATTTCTGGCCAAGAGAAGTCTACTAATATCAAATACCGGCCTTAATTTGAGAAAGAAATTTCTGAGGATGTACGTCTGGAGTACAGCATTGTATGGTAGTGAAACATGGACTGTGGGAAAGCCGGAACAGAAGAGAATCGAAGCATTTGAGATGTGGTGCTATAGACGAATGTTGAAAATTAGGTGGACTGATAAGGTAAGGAATGAGGAGGTTCTACGCAGAATCGAAGAGGAAAGGAATATGTGGAAAACAATGATAAGGAGAGGGGATAGGACGATAGGACATCTGCTAAGACATGAGGGAATGACTTCCATGGTACTAGAGGGAGCTGTAGAGGGCAAAAACTGTAGAGGAAGACAGAGATTGGAATACGTCAAGCAAATAATAGAGGACGTAGGTTGCAAGTGCTACTCTGAGATGAAGAGTTTAGCACAGGAAAGGAATTTGTGGCGGGCCGCATCAAACCAGTCAGTAGACTGATGACTAAAAAAAAAAATGAAAAAAGTATCCCAATAGCAAAAAATAACAAAACAACATCACACATGAAATACGTTATACATATAAAGCATGAGAAATTAAAAATGTTACACATTCAGTTAACTTTGCCAGCTGCTGTGGCCAAGCAGTTCTAAGTGCTTCAGTCCAGAACAGTGCTGCTGCTACGGTTGCAGTTTCGTATCCTGCCTTGGGCATGGATGTGTGTGATGTCCTTAGGTTAGTTAGGTTTAAGTAGTTCTGAGTCTAGCGGACTTATGAGCTCAGATTTTAAATCCCATAGTGTTTAGAGCGATTTGAACCATCAGTTAAGTTTCATGTAACATAATGAATATAATTATGATAGGCTTGACCTTACTAACTTTCATTAGAGTTCAAGACACAATAATGTATGCTAAACAAACACAGGTTAACATATGTTAATTCCTAACTGCATGTTTTGTAATAATGATGAACTTCGCATTTTTACTAAATCTTTCCTATGATGTTAACGTAAAAATTTAATGAACTAATGTGTAATGGGAATGAAACAGAAATTCATTCGACACCAAGGTGACACTTTTGAATTTATAGTGTCATACCTATAAGGGTCTCACTCTAAATTTCTCATTGCACAGTTTGGCAGTTTAGGAGGTAATTCACAAAAACTTCTTGAGGTTTGTTCTTCAATATACTGCTGGTTGACATGCAGATGCTGCTTTAATGCTCTGTGACATGCCTCAAATCATGAAAGTGTATTTATCTTGAGCACCAAAAGGACATCATCCTCGACTAATATGTGCCGCTTACGCAACTAGCAGAATCATCTGAGTTTGTGAGTGATCTCAGTACTGGGATGAGTGCCATTTGGCCCAGGGGCACCAGTACCCTCTGTGTATCTCTTGACCTAAAAAGTCACGTAGCCCAGTATACAGCTGACACATTAGCCTGTACCTTGTGCATAATGGTGTCACTCATAGCTTATAACTGCATAACAATAAATTCACAAATGCACTTAGTTTGTCAGTGTCATGTGGCATACTTTAATGCACATATGCACACACACATAATTAACAATACATGTTTCTATGAATCACAGTCTCCTCTTTGGGAGATAATTTGTTATAGAGTCTCTTAATTTGTTAGATACTGAAGCTTTACAAATATCTTAGAATCTGTAAAAGTAAAAGCAGGGTATATCATAATGCTCCTAACTACAGAAATATACCATGTTACACATGTAGACATTATACAACTAGCAAGGATTGAATGAAATGTACATGATCAAACTTTATGATGAACTGTGTGTGTAATCATATCATTCATATTAGCATAATGGGTGAAATCCATACCGAGAAAGAAAAGGGCAGCGTATCGATCCACAGCCACAAGAAATATCAATCTATACATTTCCCAAAACCCATTACATCCACACATATTTAAAGTCAACAATATCCCTTACTTCAGCTGTACATTTTTACATACCAGACACCAGAGATCTTATCTTCCTATTATTAGCAATATCTACTCTGATTCATTGGGAGCCTTCTCTCCTTAACAGAATACCTTGTCCAAGCTGAAAAAGGCCAAAAGCCAAACGCACAATATAGCATTACAAATAGGATTAATATACAATCACATGTAATCATATAAATTCAGTTTTACTCCATGATCGTAATATTGTTTTTTGAACACTCCACCTATAACTGAAAGTTTGGTTACCAAAAAAGTTATATTCCATTGCTGTTATGCAATTTCCTTCCTCTCTGAAGGTAACAGTCATTGATATGGTTGCTCTCTTTCTTCTTCACATCCTTGCAAAGAAGGAACTGTAAATCAAAATGTATTAATCATTGGTAGAATAATCTTAAACTAACACATAAACCAAATACACATGTCCACATCAGCAGAGACAAATATGATATTAAAAAATGTAGTTTCTTAAACATAATCAACATCACTCCTCCATCTCCATATTCAGTTACTCTGGTTCCAATATATTACCCCATAGTTGGTCCATTAGTTCCTATTCATACCACATCGTTTTTAAGGTATCAATAATATCTCTAATTTCCTGTATCTTCTATATACTATCTTTATACTTCACATCTTTGTATAAAATCTCACTCATCAATCAGAAAACGACTAAGGAATGCTCAGCCTGGTTAGTAACCCTATTCAATGGCATGAGTGACATGAACTTGGATATCAATTCAACCATGACAAAACCGTAAGAATTACCTTGACTAGTTCTTGGAAACTGTCCAAAAAAGTCTACTGCAGCAAGTTGTCTCAGTTTTGAGGAAATAATAGGAAAGAATGTAGCATGACGAGACAGCATTGGCGGTTGCAGACTAAGACAAGACTTGCATGTAGCCACGTGCTGCTGTATATGTTTCTCCATGCTTAGAAAGTAGCAGAAAGTAACATTTCCTGCAACAAACATTTGTTTGTCAGGAATACACACAACACGGTGTGAAACATCCATATCAAATCTCCAAAACAAAACCCCATTTAATTACATAAAATTGTCGAATTGACACATTATTCTGATCTTTCTAATTTACCATTACCTCTTTCTGCGATGGACTTTTATGCTGTTCCTTGGCAGTATTCTGAAGTCAACATGTTACGAAATGATGAAAAACTACATTTTTCAAGAAAATACATTAATTATTTTCATTATGATAACGTCAGTCACATTATTCAACCCCAGATGAGATCTTCAAATGGCACAATCAGTGAAATTAAACATACCAGCAATGTAGACAAAATTGAAGCTGAAGTCTTTTAAATGCACTGTCCATCTAGCTACATCAACATGAGTCAATTTTGCGTTCACCAAAAATTTGAAAGCTTGATGATATGTGTAAAGGTATGACACCCATCCAAACAAATAGCAATGAAACTTCACAAAACCTCACACAACAGCCAGACATTCTAGCTCAGTAACCAAGTAGTTGTATTCACAATTAGTGAGCACCCAGCTTGCAAAATCAATGGTATGATGTCTTGTAACTCCATCCACTTCAAATTCTTGGAAGAGTTCCACACCAAGACTACCCATACAACTGTCTGATAAAAGGAAAAAATTATGTGTTTGAATACGGATACGACAGGAAACGAGCCTCCAAAATGACCTGTTTCACTCCCTCAAAAACTACTTTTCCTTGAGCATCAAAATTCCAGAGAGTATTGTGTCCTATCATTGTACACACCTGTGTCGTAGGCCGAACGTTTAACTTCACGAAACTTTTACAAAATGTAATTAATCTCAGAATTTCATTACTTTGTTTCTTCACTGTGGGAACAGGAAAATCATGAGTGGCCCCAATCTTATCTAGATCATGTAGAATCCTTGATACAGTCACAAAACGTCCCAGAAACAGTGACTTTTCTAGATTTGCGGTAACATGAACCTCTTTAAACACACTCAACTATCTCTTCAGAAGTCCATCATTGTTTCGTGTACCAACACAAAATCAGTCTTTAATGTTGTATCTGTATACAAACACAGCAATGTCACAAAACTCCCAGAAATCTTGACAAAGAAATTCAATACCCACTTGCCTCTTTACCTTACCACCTTTTCTAATAGTCAACCGTTTCCCCTTAGTCTACTGTAATGGAAAAATAAGGCATGAATCTACATCTTCTCACCTTGGAAATGCTGACTCACTCAACTGGCTACCCATATCCAGAACACAAGACAATTCAATCAACATTTATTTGTAGCACTGGACTCACCAACGAATTTCCTCTTTCCTCTCTCTCTGCCTCACATCTTCAAACTCCTAAATATTCAGATATTCACAGTTATTATTTATCATATTTGCTGGTGTCGAAGTGGCCTCCTAACAGCAGTTATCAATCATATGACTGTGAGCTCACTCCATGCACACTATGTCTCAGATCAGCTGATCGTAGCTATACAATGCACAGACCTGGACCTCTGTCTTCCCAATGACTATGACTATCCTTTCCTTTGCTGCCAGAACTATAAACAAACCGTGTACCATTCCTACTATTTCTATATCTCTTAAAATTGTTTCTCACATTACAGTCATGAAGTCCTCCTGATGTTTCCATCTGGCATTACAATTCCTATCGTGATGGCCAAAATCGTAATTCCGATTCATCATTTTCTGAGACTCAAGATGAGAAAACTAATTATCACCCCTACCATGACCATTCTCCTTAACAGTACCATTATATTCCAGTTCTTGAAAATCTAGTATCATGAGTGTATAATTTCTGTGTTAAGCTCCTTATGAGCAAAATCCAGACAACAATAAGTGATGAAATTCTTCATATGAACCACATTTTCGACCTAATCTACACATGTGCATAGCAGGTTCATCTTCTAAAGTACCCACACACAAACTCAATCCAATGACCAGTGGGTCAAGTGGAAGGAAGTAAAAAATCATACTGTCCAAATTAAGCATAAGGATGGATAATATTTTACTTATTTCTGAAAACTCCCCTTCACAGTTTACAGCTTCATGATTGAAATGGTCTTGAGTATGATGAGATTTGCCCCTCGCATAGCAACCTACAGCATCTGGCTTAATGTTTGACCAGAATCCACATCGTTATCATGTACATTACTTCTACTATGGCAATCAACCTTATCCACACCTTCACCTAAAATACATTTCAAATTTAAAGACTTCCTAATTTCATTGCTGATCTGGTTCCCCTCTTCTCCTCATAATCTCCATCTGTCCTTCCCAGAACCTTAAAAAGGACTAAAATTCTTCAGAATCACTAACACCAGCTGGTACAGAACCACCTGAACTCTACTCAGCATTAACAGCTAATTGTGCAAACAGGAGTCACTATATAGACCACCTTCTTAACTGTCTTCTGAAACTCTACTCTATTCTCTGACACTTTCTCTGAACTATCAGCTCTACGAATTTATCTCCTAAAATTCATTATGCTCTGTTAATATATGAAATGTCTTCCTGAATCTGAGTAATAACTTTCTGACTGGGTAAGGCGTCTAAACTCTCTGATAAAATTGTATAATCTTTGTGAATTTCCCCCTTGATAATAACTCTTGGTAGTTTATTTGGATATGCTCTTGCATCAACATGACTCAATATTTTGGTGTTCCATCTGACCTTCATCTTCTGTACAATGCAGCTCTTCCTGCTGAGTCTCGCTGAAAACTGATGCCAAGGATGCAAATGGTCATCCATTCTTTTGACATGGGATAATCTTTTGTTTTTGAGTCATCAGTCGTCTGTCTGGTTTGATGCAGTCTGCCACGAATTCCTCTCCTGTGATAACCTCTTCATCTCAGGGTAGCACTTGCAACCTATGTCCTCAATTATTTGCCGGATGTATTGAAATATCGCCGGCCGGAGTGACCGAGCGGTTCTAGCCGCTACAGTCTGGAACCGCGCGACGCTACGGTCGCAGGTTCGAATCCTGCCTCGGGCATGGATGTATGTAATGTCCTTAGGTTAGTTAGGTTTCCGTAGTTCTAAGTTCTATGGGACTAATGACCTCAGAAGTTAAGTCCCATAGTGCGCAGAACCATTTTTATTGAAATATCTGTCTTCCCTACAGTTTTTCCCCCCTACAGCTCCCTGTAGTACCGTGAAAGTCATTCGCTGATGTCTGAACAGATGTCCGATCATCCAGTCCCTTCTCCTTGTCAGTGCTTTCCAAATATTCCTTTCCACTCCGATTCTGGGCAGAACCTCCTCATTCCTTACCTTATCAGTCCACCTAATTTTCAACATTCGTCTGTAGGATATGTGGCCTGTAACTTAAAAAGTGTCATGATGATCTCTCCATTGGCAAAAGATTCCAGAATCGTCCCCCATTCGGATCTCTAGGAGAGAACTGGCAAGTGGGAGGTGACCATGACAAAAAGATTGAATAACAGGATGATTATGTCCTTAAAATTGATTCACTATTCAGTGACCAGGCTTAAAGAAGATTACGTAGCTATCTCACAGAAAGGATTAAGACTCTTTCGTTTTTGAAGACGAGCACGTTATCAGAATATCTGCACAAGAAACTTCATCCTGGTGCTGCTGTTCCGCCTAGGTTGTATGGTCTGTCAAAAGGGTTCCCTTGCACCCTATAGTTAGTAATTTGGTTGCACCCACTTGTGGCCTAGCGAAGTACTTGACATTAGTTCTTAGCCCATATATTGGCACGTGTGAATACAGTATCTCCAGTTTGGCGGATTTTCTTCCATGGCTGAAATTTTTGAGGCTGGATCTCACAGATATACTTGTGAGTTTTGATGTAGTATCCCTATTCACGCTATCCCTCTGGAAGAATCCTTGAGTTTGATTATTGAGAAACTGAATGAAGAAGTGGTGAAGGTTTGTCATCATGTGCTGACATCCACATATTTGTCTTTTAATGGCAATCCCATAGTCTCAGAATTATTCAAAGATGACTTTGACGATAGATGCATGAGAACTTCAGCTTTACAACCAACGTAATACTGGAGATACGTTGGTAAATGTTTTATCTGCTCTCATGGACGTGAGGCAGTTAACCAATTGTGGGACCACTACAACTGTCTCCATCCCAGTGTGAAATTCACCATGTAAGTCGAAAATGAGGGAAGTCTTCCTTTTTTGGACTGCATGATTTACCAAAAACCTGATGGTACCCTGGGACACAGTATTCACTGAAAGCCGACTCGTACTGATCGGTATCTACATCTTAAGAATTTCCCTACACCTTGCCAATGCAATGGCGTCCTTAGGACTCGGGTATCAGAGGATATGCTGCTTCTGGTGTGGTCAGTTTAACCCAGGAACTGCCACATTAATGAATATGTTGAAGGAAAATGGATACTCTGAGAAGCAGATTCGTCAGGCTATGGAATTCGGATCATACCTGGACGTGCATGAAGAGGAGCATAGATATTAAATCTTTATTCATTGTGCTGAGGGTATAAGATTGAAGACAGGAAGAATTTTGAGTATTTATAGTACTAATAGTGTATTCGATTCACCATCCCAGATTAGGCCACTAGTCGTCATCACACGAGGCTACATCAGCCTGTGAAATTAGGGTTAGCAGAACATTGTTTGAATGAGGAACACAGGATAGAAGTTGAGGAGTGATAATTACGAGTACTTCCGGTTTTTGGAGCAGTATTTATGAATACACAATTGAAATTATGTTGACGATAATTTGATTAAAAAAGACGAAGTTTTCCGTCTTAGCTGGACGTGGAACCCTCTACTACCTCACATAAAAACACAATGTTCTTCGTTGCAGCTGTCCTAAGTGTTTGAAGATGATCCTTGCGTGCGATATATTCTTTGCACCGGTGTTCTAGCAGGGGTAGTGCCACCAGCCAGTCGTGGACGCAGCAGCTATGGTAGACAGCGCACATGCCATGTACGGTAAACAGGCCTACACAGGACGACGAATTGCCACCTTAGCTTTAGTTTTCAGTGGGTATCAATAGCAGCAACGTTCTACTAAAGATGGCGAGTGGATAGATCCCAAAAACTTTGTGTCTTGTTGATTTATGAATTCAGCAGCAAACTTAATGGGCCTATCATGTATTATTCATCTCACCTTCTTCCCTTAAAACTCGTAGGTCGCCTTGTATTTGCTCGTGCAGCTCAATCACATCCTCCTGTAATTTTATTTTCATCACCAGAGCCCCTCTCAAGAAAGCTGGAATGAAACAGTTCCCTTATTGTGAAGAGAACACGCAAAATCTTCCTGAAACATCTTCCCCAGTGGGTTGAAATTTCTGATTTCAATTTTTTTGTCTACACTTGCAAAGTAATGACATTGGCTTTTTGTTCCTTGCATCAGCACCTATTCTCTCATTTAATTATCTTGCACTGGCCTCTATCTTTTCTCCTAATTTCTCTCCAGTTTTCTGCTACTAACCTCTAGATCCTAAGTTCCTTTCCATTAGTTTTTTAATCTTTATGGCAGTCTCTAATTTCTCACAAAGCACTTGAATATTAGACTCCAAGGTCTCCCACGTTGTTTGAAACATCTGCATATTAACCATTTCACTACTGAATTTTGAAACAGGTTTACTGTTCTGTTATTCAGCTTGACCATCACATGTAAAAGGAGCTGTAGAATCACCTAATACAACATCACAGTTACTTGTGGACACAAGAGGACAGACTGTTCCACACTCGCCTAACACTTCCTTCATAATCACACCACTAACTTCTTTAGTTATATCATGAATACTCCTGATCTCAACACATTCTATCTGACGAACTGAGATATTAAAATGATTCACTGTAAGACACATCTCTATCAACTTGAGCAATAGTGCTACGTAGACTACTCCATTACCGTAGACCTATCATTTCTATCTACTACCAGTTCTACCCCTTCGAGCCTGCACGTGCTTTTTATTATAGAATGAATACTAACAGTATCACAGACTGACAGGTTATGGCAAAGCAATATTCCATCACAATTACTAGACAAAACTTTAGAATTCTCCCAAAGACTCCACTCTGTATAGAGAATCATACCTGAAGGATCATGGATAAAACTGCTTGAAGTCTTTCCTCGTTATCACAAAGAAACTCAAGAAATCAAAAATTTAACCAAATGACGCATGAAAATGTTGAAAGTTAACTGTAAAAGTTGTATAACAATTGACATAATCACTCAACAACATGAATTACTCAACAGATAGTCTCTCTAAATGATCACAGATGCACAAAAAGTCTAAACTCATAACTTACAATATTCAGCACTATGTGAGTAAGCCCCAGACAGTCCAAAGTTCCAGGTATACATTAGTGACAGTTAAATAACTAATAAATTTTTGCCAATATTGATTAATTTAATCATATCTTTCATATATAATTGTAAGTTTTGGTGTGGAATCCCTACTCACAAGACTCCCTCTGGAATCATCCTTAAGTTTCATTATTGAGAAACTGAATGAATAGATGGTGAAAGTTTGTCATCATGTGCTGACATCCACATGGCAACCCTACCTTCAGATCATCTGAATATGAACCCACACTCAACCTTACAGAAAAATCTCCTGCCTATATGCGTAAGTGGGGATATGGTTGCAGAATTTTCCAATCTGCACTTCGAGTTTCATATACTGAATTAGTAATCAAAATACCTCACATTCCATACTATAATAGAATCATGTTTTGTAAATTGCTGAAGGAATTCCGAATATGCCCCCCTCTACTTACACTTAAATCAATGAGTTGTATGAAGTAAACTGCAAAGCCACAACTATATCCATCTATGAATGTGTAGCTCCAGTCAACAAACAGTGTGCAGACAATAAGATACATGAGTTAAAATGAAAAAGTTACGCTTCAGCAGTAAATTCCTTACAAAGTACCTTACAAGTATTAACAATATAACCTTATCTGCACAGCAGGTTAAACCACAAGACAAGTAAATACCACACAAAACCTGATAAACGCTGGATGAAAATGGAATTCTGACTATTTTGACAAATTCAGTTTCAGTTTCAGCATACGTAACACCCCTAAATAATGCATGCCATGCAAATTTTTTTAAAGAGACTCATTTACGCGGTATTAATTTTATTAGTGTATAAATAACACTGTTCGACATGGGTTCTATTTCTGATATTAAAGTATGTGTTTCTAGACCATTTTACCGTGGGAAATTCAAATATGTAAACAAAATATCTTTGTCAGGGATACCTTTTATGTAATATGTATATATATATGTCTAATCACAATTCATGGCAAACACAGAGACGTTATAGAGAAATACGGGTATGTTGCCGCATCCTGTAGTGATAGAACGTGATAATTTCTTGTGCAACAGCAGGTGGGAAGAATCAGACATCATTAGGTTATCCCCCGTCACACCTATGTCATTAAGACCACCTGAAACATCTCATTAACTCGAACGGCGACTGCCGGTCGCTGCCTCGGCAGTAAAGCTTCTTGCCTCCTAGGGGCAGGTGCATCGAGTTTACAACAGTGGTGTCAGCCGCAATTTGTGTCAGTCTTAACGAGTGGGTGTTTTGGCTGACAAGCAACTGTCATATTTCCGAGCACGGTTGAATTTTTTAGTTCCTGTGTGTAAACTGATTGAGCCTGGTGCTGAAGGTAAAACGGCTGCTTGTTTTTACACATCAGCGTTCCTCTAGTTCCCTACTATTAATTTAATGCAGGTGTATTACCAAAGCGGTATTTTTAAATTTACAGAAATGCCACGTCGTCGTGGATGTCGATATAAGCCGGACAACTTCTGCTACATCTGTGGGAAGTTCACTTTTGCCATAAATAGGAAGAAAATTTCTTCAGTCATAAAGAAAGCATACAAACATTACTTTGGAGTAGAGGTAGGAGACCAAGATAAAGAATGGGCACCACATTTCTGTTGTGCTACATGTTACTGCAAACTAATTCAGTGGTGGAAAGGAGAAAGAGAATGTGGCGTTGTTTGCTGTTCCCATGGTGTGGAGGGAGCCTAAGAACCATGTTACTGAATGTCATTTCTGTCTAACAAAAATTCAGGGTTTTACAAACAAAAAGTCGAAGAGGTACATTGTTTACCCAGATCTGCCTTCAGCGAGAATGCCAGTGCAGCATTCCGACAACCTTCCAGTACCTTCAAGAGCTCGAGGTCAAATTCCGAGTGACCATGAAATAAGTAGTACTGAAGAAATCACAGATGATGATTCTTTATATCACTGCACAAGTGAGTCATCGCCTCATTTGTTAACACAGGCAGATTTAAATAATTTAGTACGTGATCTAGGACTAAGTAAACAAAAGGCGCAGCTGCTTGGTTCAAGATTACAAGAGTATAATCTACTGCACCAAAGTACTAAAATCAGTGTGTTCAGGCACAGAGAACATGCCTTCATTTCTTATTTTTCAACTGACGAAGCACTGACATTTTGCAATGACGTTGCTGGCCTGATGAAATTGCTGATCTTCACTTATATTTCACAGGAGTGGAGACTTTTCATAGATGCATCGAAAACAAGTCTGAAGGGTGTTTTGCTTCATAACGGAAATAAAATACCCTCTGTTCCAGTAGCTTACGATAGTTTGACAAAAGAGAATTACGAATTCGTACAAAGGATGCTAAATTCATTAAAATACAATGAACACAAATGGAAAATATGTGCAGATTTCAAGGTAATTGCTATGGTACCGGGAAGGCAACAAGGCTACACAAAGTATGCCTGTTTTCTTTGCGAGTGGGACAGTCGAGACCAAAATTCTCACTACGTGAAAAAGAAATGGCCTAGGCGAAGATGGAAAGTTGGCGAAAAGAATGTACAATATGAAAGTCTGGTAGCTCTTAAATATATACTACTTCCACCGCTTCACATCATACTTGGCCTGATGAAACAATTCGTGAAGGCCATGGATCCAACAGGCTTTGGGTTTGCATATCTAGCTACCAAATTCCCCCGTCTTTCAGCTGCAAAAGTAAAGGAAGGTGTATTTGTGGCCCCACAAATCAGGGAGCTGCAGAAAGATGCAAATTTTGAAGCATGTTTAACTGATAAAGAAAAAACTGCATGAGACTGTTTCAAGATGGTGTCGGAAAACTTCCTCGGAAGAAGAAAAGCTACTAACTACAAAGCAATGGTGAAGAATATGATGAAAGCATATCAGGATATGGGGTGCAATATGTCTTTGAAGGTACATATGATGGACTCTCATCTGGACTACTTCACAGAGAGTTGTAGTGACGTATCGGATGAACATGGGGAAATATTCCATAAAGACATTCCTACCATAGAAAGACGCTATGAAGCGAAGTGGGTACCTTCTATGTTAGCAGATTATTGCTGGAATATCATTCGAGAGAAGAAAGATTCACAATACAAGAGAAAAAAGTGATGTGCATTACAAGGCAGTGGCTCATTGTTTGTCAATTTTCTGTAATTTCTCATGTCAAATAAATGCTTCAAAGTGTATACACAAAGGTTTCTGTGTTATATGTTAGATCCCACCCTCCATTAATGTGATGAACTTATAACATCATAAAGATGTGCATTTCATTGGCGAATTTCCCCTCACGTTTGCTGCACTATATCAGAAACTGAAAAGAGAAATAAAATTGCGATTACTCGTAAACTATCCCTGACAGATAAAAACCAAAAACAGTTTTCAATTCACTACTCAAAATACAACTAGGATCACAATATTTTTTATCAGAAATAGGAAAAAGGTTTTTTTTGTAGAACAGTGTAATTACAGTAAAATTTATTCATATGTGTATTATTTTTGCTACAAAATAAATTACAGAATCGTCTTACTCGCTACCGCTGGCATTGCTTGCTGTGCCAGAACAGAAATCCAGATGGTATTTGTCATAGAAGGAGCCAAAAAAAAAATACATGGAGTACCATGCACATTAATGGAAGCTACTGTATAGCAGAGACACGGATTTCTCAGAAGTGACACCTGAAGAGCTGATTTAAACTGCAAAAGATTGTTATTTCACCGATAAACTTTTATGTGAAGCACGCGCATTTGACCGTTCCTGTATAACCGGATGTTGTAACTTGACGCAGGATTTTAGAATGTGGTATTGTGAAGTCTTCCATGGAAGCAAGTCGGGAAAAATTTGAATTTTTGCGCGGAAACTTTATCTGCACAGATCTAATAGTAAAGCGTCTGATCAGTGTGCTCTCCTCATGAATTTTTCTTGTCGCACGTATGGAAGAATGAGAGATTTTAAAATAGGCATAGTTAGCAAATGAAAGATTTTGATAGAAAATAAACAATGTATTTACCTTAATAGTGTTCAAAAGTCATAATATATATATATATATATATATATATATATATATATATATATATTAGTTCATGACATCCAGTCTTACAAATTTACTGTCTCTGATGGACACACGTCCAGATCATCCGCTCTCAAAACTCCGCCATCTCTCTCCCCACATCCAACACTGCTGGCGGCTGTAACGTTCCCTGGAAAACTCACGCTATTAATGAACAAAAGTTTAATTGTACCATATACGCCGCTCTGAGCAAGTTGTATATACCGTAATTATTCAACAAAAATATTACGGAATTTTGTGTAAAAGACATTTGTTATTATCGTAATATTTTTTGTAGTAACATTCTCTCTGTATTTAGGATAGTAATTTTTCTATATTTATTATGTGATTGTGAAATGTGTCAGTATCTGCGATAACAGAGATGTGAAATTTAGCCAGAGGAGAATAATATTGTCAAATTACAAAGAAATGTTAATAGTCAGCAGTACTATAAAAGAACCATGTACAGCGTATTCTTTGGTCTTCTCTGTGTAGAGCTGAATGCGAGAGGAAGCTGTGTCGAGACGATTTATGAATGGGTAGACTTCTTTTGTCTCTGTCTAGATTTAGCCGCCATTAGAGGAGGCGTTGCAAATTGATGTGAGTTGAATTATTGTTGGATCTAAATATATCAGAATTTATTAAAAGTGTGTATTATTAATGTAAATTAGCTTGCCCATGTCATCTATAAAATTTCTTTAAAGAATTTTCAGCATTTTTAGCGGTGTTGCTGGGCTGTGCCGCGACCGATCGATTTGCAGCGGCGGCACGTTTAAAAAATTGTTCCGCTAAAGGAAAAATCAACCAAACCCGTAATTCGGGAACAAATAGATAAAAATTAACAGTGAATTAAGAAATTGTTCTTCTTTTACAGTGATCCTGAGACTGATGGATTTTTAAACTAATTATACGTTTGTGCATTCGTAGGCGGATAGTTAATGTTAGTTAACATTGAAATTTAACAATTTTGGTTCTTGCAAATAACTTAAATGTATAGCGAAGTAGGTTTGATCAGTGATAATTAAATGTCGGCTTGGCATAATTAACCATTTTCTGCTAATAGAGATAATCTTGTGTTCCATAGCTAACGCCGGGATAGAATTCAGTAATTATTTAAGTACAAAAAACCCACTGCATTTAGAAAATGTGTGCCAAGGCCGGATTATGTAAAGGATTTAATTCTCAATTAAATATTCTTAAAAATCAGTTAAAATGAGTTCACGTAATTCTTAAATGTACGTAATTCTTTTGAAAGTGAGTTTTTTTATTACCACACGTAAATAAGAGAGAGGTTCTACGACAAAGTTCGTACTTACAGAAGACAGTTAAAGAGAGGCAAATTAATTTTCTAAAAGCAATAATAATTAATAATTAATCTTTAACGAAAATAACAGCGATTTCGTTGAATTGGCGCCCAACGTGGGCTCGAATATGCAGTGGCCACTCAATACCCATGAGATAACTAGGGAATTATTATAGTCGAACTTTGTTGGAGAACATTTAATAATTTTTCCATGTATTGTATGTATTGCATAACCAATATTGTGTGGTAATACCTGTATATGATTTTTTGCATGAGAACACTATATACCCAGAGGCAAGCTGAAGAAGAGAGCTCATTATAGCGAAAAATTAATTACCTACCACAGTATCAGGGGGCAGCTGCACCCAAGATAGATCACCAAAAGGTAAAGCTACAGTGTAGTTGTCCTGTGGGTAGTAAAGTAGCCTCAGTGCAGTGTCCTCGGATCATTAGTGGTGTGCTTGTTGTTAGTGCTTTGTTTTAAAATAACAGGACATTTGATTAGTTAGTCACTGTAGTATATAATAAGTGTGTTTTAACAAATGACCATTTCTTGTGTGATTATGTCAGTGAAACCTGAGTGTTAGGATATTTAGTTCAGATTTTGTTTCTTTTGTTGACTATGGTTAGGTTGCGTAGTCAGAAAGATATCAACATGGATAATGAACAACAGTTAGTAAGTAGTGATACCGAGTTAGAAAGTGGGACACAAAGTAATGTTAGTGACGTAGTTCAGGAAGTACAATGTGAGAATCAGGGGGCAGAAGGGCAAGAAATGTTGCCTCTGCCACCCAGTGATTCAGTTGATAGCGGAAATACTGTGTCACCCGCAAGCACTGGACACGGACCAGAGAGTGGTGAGGTGTCAGAAGTGCAATCATTAAGAGTTATGTTCGAGCGCATGCTCAATTTCCAAGCTGAATTTGTACGTATGCAAGCAGAACGCGAAAGAGAACGTGATGCTGAACAAGCAAAGCGTGACCAGAGATTGGTAGCTGAATTTGCATGTATGCAAGCAGAACGCGATAGAGAACGTGATGCTAAACAAGCAGAGCGTGATCGACGCCTGCATGAGAGAGACTTACAGTTAATGCAATCTTTGGAAGCTATGCAAAGTGAGATTGTTAGTTTGAAACAAAACTATGAAACCATACCCAAAACGGTGCAAGAACTCAGCGAAAGAGTAGATAGTATCCAAGTGGCTAACGCCAGTATCGTAGATGAAATCGGTGTACTGACTAACAGGGTGGAACAATTAGAAATTGCCACAAATCAAGTAATTGAGCACAAAGTGTCCGAACAAGTGCACAAAATAGAAAACGAAGTTATAAAAGAAATAGTCGAGAAAGTGCACGCCGCGATTGAAGCCAAAGATGTGGGCTCAAATGCGGAAGTGCAGAACCTGAAGAAGGTGGTATACACTGACATTCCGCTGTGGCAACCAAATGTCAACCGTCGTCTTGCCGAAATAGAAATCAGCTTGCGGCATGACGACTCGCAGGTGAATGTCATGCCAGCCAGGTCCAACAATGATAGGCATATAAATACAGCAGTAGAAAATTGCGACTGCGAGACAGAACAGGCAATCAATGTAAGCCAAACAAATAAATGTCATTCCAAAATAGTGATTGAAGAAAGCCTGATTAGAAACCGACAGTTTCAGATCTTTACAACGGAGAAGAAATCTGTTCACCCTGTAGTGTTTATCAAGGGATTTAGAAACATTTTGCCTAGCGTTTGGAGTCATACACAGAAAATACAGTTTGTTATGTCTTACATACAAGGAGATGCTGCATTATGGGCAACCGAAGCAGCTGACAGTTGCGATACATATGAGCAATTTGAAAAGGCATTCTTGGCCAAATATTGGTCAACATGTATTCAGGAGAGATTACGGAAGGAGGTATATAATCCAGAGCCGTATTCTCCACGATTAGGGAATTTGCGAAAATATTTTGAGAAGTACATTAATAAGACCCGTTATTGGGACGAGCAGATTTCATCCCGGGATTTGATCAGACTTTTGAAATCACACTTGCCGATACACGTAAAGGAAAAACTTATACACGTGCCGGAGAATGACATGGAACATTTCTTGTCTGTTCTGGACTCAATTGACCTGATTCAGGAGGACGTTAGGGCAGCCTCTGAACAGGCTAGAAGTAACGGAAACGGTTACAGAAATGGTCGAAATAACACGCCTCCACCAAATAATGGAAACGGCGGAGGTAACAATAGGAGACAAGATTATGTACAAAACGGGAATAGAAGTAGAGACCGGAACGGCAATAGTCCGCCGGTCAATAATGACCGGAAAAGGAGGTCTGATGACCGATATGAAACAGGCCCACCAAGCAATAGTAGATGGAAAAATGCCAGGGGGCCGTGGAACACTAATACCTATAATGATGCAAACCGAACTTGGCCACAGAACCAGAGGCCCAGTACGGACCGGTCAAACAGTGAAGGATATGACAATAACCGACCGCCACCACAAAATGCGCCAATTGCGCAACCGTGGCGGCCGACGCAACACAACTTACACATAGTGGAGGTCAGTGACACAGAGCAGCCACACCCATCCACCTGTAATAATTCAACAAACTAGATTCAGCCGAGATACGCTCTCCATCGTCGGCTGAGGTTTGGAGTGAGAGCAGCCCGACACCGAACAAAACATTGGGAATCTGTATCCTCAGGTATAATGACGGGGTACAGATGGGACATGAATTGATAACTGAACCATCCACGTGCATAAAGGAGCACAAAGACAAAGTACAAGCGATAATAGAGATCAAAATTAAGAATATTGATGTGCAAGCGATCGTAGATACAGGTGCTACTGTCAGTGTCATGAGTATGGACTTATTCAAAGTACTGGGGAAAGAAAGGCGTATGCTGACTTTTCCTGTGAACAATTGTAAAGTCACTGGAGCCATAAGTGCACAGCGACAAATAATTAAACTCCAAGTGCGGGTACAGATGTATATAGGGGAAGAAGCCATAGCGTGCTCATTCCCGGTAGTAAAGGGTTCAAAGGTAGCCTGCATTTTGGGGGTAGATTTTTTGAGAGAAAGGGACGCAGTAATCGACCTTTCTCGGGCAAAATTTAGTTTGATGAACGCGGGTAGGAGGATAGAATTGTCCATGCTCAGATCTGAAGAGGTAACTGTGCCTAATTCTAATGCTATTAACGTAAAATGTAGGAATCAGTGGATACTACATTTAGAGAATCATTCTATAGGACAAAATCTCTATTATCCAGATGTACAAAGTGATCAATTAAAAGCAAATGCGGACACACTTGTGAACAAAGTATCACAGTCCGAAAATTTGAACTCAATGCAACCGCAGGATTTGGTACAGTTATTATCTAACTATGCAGATGTATTTTTAGAACGACCAGGAATTGTTAAGGGATATCAGTAAAATATCGAGGTGAAGCCTCACAAAACCTACTGTCGAGCCTCATACTCCATTCCTTAGTCCAAGAAGGAGATAGTAGCTATCTCTTAGCAGATCCCCACTCAGGGAGAGTACGGGGACTGTATCCGCGTAAGGATGTAAAAATATTCCTACAGTAAATGACTATAGTCCTATGTGTTATGTGTAAAAAAGATACACCATTCTTGTGAAAATGAATGAACATTAATGATGTGTGATCTTAGAGATAATGTACTAGTGTAGAAGTATTTCGTTATAAGAAAATGATTGACTTTCTCATGTGTTTATGAATATTTGTGTTATGTCTTCTTTTAATTTGTGTTATCTAAAACATGCTCTAAATGTCTGCACAGATAATCTGATTAGTGCAATTATTTGTAGTGTTAAGTTGTGACAGAGATCAGTTAGGAGGAACATTTTAGTAATGATTAGTTTGTGTACTGCATAATTTTCTATATGTGTGTCAAACTTGAAATATTTCTTGGCACAATCTTTTCTATTATATATGTATATATGAATATATGTGTAGCTGTCAGATCGACAGATTCGAACCCAGAATAATATCAATAATATGAGGCCCTGAGAACTTTATTATCAAACCAATGTTATCAAAGAGAATAATGCACCCAGCAGTGACCCGAGGGCACCATGGGAGGCAAACTTATTGCAAATTTAAGTAGCGCAAAGTTACGCACAAAGAAGCTTCAATTGAAGCATGTGCATATTTAATCAGTAAAAAAAAAAAAAAAATGAAGCTAGCCTGATACAGTCCAAGTCAATTTTAGCCTACAGAGACTACACTGAAGTTACGTAGGACCTTGCAAGTGAAGTAAGACATAATTTCAAAGGAGTTATTGAACAGTATGCCTGAATCCGGCTGGAATGCACAAATTAAATCTACTCGACCACGAATATAGATAATTTTTGGGCAAACTAATACGAAATTTTAATATTTGTTACCATGTACGCAAATATCACACACCTTGGTAAAGAGTTAGAATGTGCTGTTACAAAAATTACACAACGGACATTGTAAATAAAAATAAAGGAACTCAAACAAAAGTGCAGTATTGTGTGGCAGAGACAGACAGTGACTGTTAAACCTGCAGCAATACATCACGAAGTTGTTTTGTACAAGTACTAAAAAACTGTATCATAGCCGTGTGTACAAGTGGACAAGGAACTAGCACGACACGAACAGTGAGCCGATAACGGACGGTGGACCAAGTTAGTGTCAAACTTTAATTCTTTGTGTGTCAAGGGACGCTAGGAAAGCGCATTGACTACAGAGATACATTTTGTCCTAAGGTGAAAACTTGCGTGTGACTAATGACAAGTCATGACATGGTGAAAAATATTGTGTGCCCATAAAACGTGTTACTGTGACAACGAAACATTGTGCAAACCAGACTAGTGAAGGCCTACTGAATAATAACTGCCAATAACTGTGTGCGTTTTTTCCCACAGCAGGAAAAATGCCCATAAGGATAGTACACCGTTTGTGAACTTGTTGCATGTTTGCTGGAGCACTGCAAGAAGATGTCACACGGGCGAGCTGATATACAACGCGCATCCGGCTACCTCAGCCATGCAGCGGCCGCAGCAGCCCGTAGCAGATCAGACAGCCACGCCCCTCCGCGCCGTAGCTGTCAACACCGGGGGCGGTAACCTACACGGAGCCGACGCGCCGCGCCGAGCGCCGCTCAACAATCACTCCGCACCGTTCACCAACTACAGCATTATTGACATTTTCCAAAATATTTACACAACTGCATAACATGTCAATGACTCCATTTTTGATAAACATTGAACATTTATTATGTATACCTGTGAACTGTTAAGAGAAAATGAACACTAACAAGTGTAGGAAATGGATTTGTAACACGTAGGTAGTGGGAACATTATAAAAAGTGATGCTGTGTTAAATGATTTCAAAAAACTGAGTGATTTATCATAGGACAAGTGACCTTGCAGTATATCGTTGAACTGTATGTGACTGTGATATTATGTAACCGTTGATGACAAACTGCTAAATTAATTTAAATGAATGACTGTTAAAGAGACAATATTAATCATGAACCAACTGGGATGGCTGGGCTCCGGCACAGTTTTGCCCAGGTTTCCTGTCTGCCTTCGCCCAAATGGGGGAGCCATGAACATATATAACCCTGGGACTGATTAAAAGAGCCATTCCATAAAAAATACAGAATTGTAAAGAACGTTACTGGCACCATTGTGTCAAAGTATAGAAACTCTTTGCCAAATGCTGCCAGGGGGCAATGTAACGTTCCCTGGAAAACTCACGCTATTAATGAACAAAAGTTTAATTGTACCATATACGCCGCTCTGAGCAAGTTGTATATACCGTAATTATTCAACAAAAATATTACGGAATTTTGTGTAAAAGACATTTGTTATTATCGTAATATTTTTTGTAGTAATATTCTCTCTGTATTTAGGATAGTAATTTTTCTATATTTATTATGTGATTGTGAAATGTGTCAGTATCTGCGATAACAGAGATGTGAAATTTAGCCAGAGGAGAATAATATTGTCAAATTACAAAGAAATGTTAATAGTCAGCAGTACTATAAAAGAACCATGTACAGCGTATTCTTTGGTCTTCTCTGTGTAGAGCTGAATGCGAGAGGAAGCTGTGTCGAGACGATTTATGAATGGGTAGACTTCTTTTGTCTCTGTCTAGATTTAGCCGCCAATAGAGGAGGCGTTGCAAATTGATGTGAGTTGAATTATTGTTGGATCTAAATATATCAGAATTCATTAAAAGTGTGTATTATTAATGTAAATTAGCTTGCCCATGTCATCTATAAAATTTCTTTAAAGAATTTTCAGCATTTTTAGCGGTGTTGCTGGGCTGTGCCGCGACCGATCGATTTGCAGCGGCGGCACGTTTAAAAAATTGTTCCGCTAAAGGAAAAATCAACCAAACCCGTAATTCGGGAACAGATAGATAAAAATTAACAGTGAATTAAGAAATTGTTCTTCTTTTACAGGGATCCTGAGACTGATGAATTTTTAAACTAATTATACGTTTGTGCATTCGTAGGCGGATAGTTAATGTTAGTTAACATTGAAATTTAACAATTTTGGTTCTTGCAAATAACTTAAATGTATAGCGAAGTAGGTTTGATCAGTGATAATTAAATGTCGGCTTGGCATAATTAACCATTTTCTGCTAATAGAGATAATCTTGTGTTCCATAGCTAGCGCCGGGATAGAATTCAGTAATTATTTAAGTACAAAAAACCCACTGCATTTAGAAAATGTGTGCCAAGGCCGGATTATGTAAAGGATTTAATTCTCAACTAAATATTCTTAATAATCAGTTAATATGAGTTCACGTAATTCTTTTGAAAGTGAGTTTTTTTATTACCACGCGTAAATAAGAGAGAGGTTCTACGACAAAGTTCGTACTTACAGAAGACAGTTAAAGAGAGGCAAATTAATTTTCTAAAAGCAATAATAATTAATAATTAATCTTTAACGAAAATAACAGCGATTTCGTTAAACGGCTCACCTCCAACTGCGCAACGCTACGCGCTGTTAACATCCAGATGCCCAACACTGCAATAGCAAACAACAATGCAAACCAGCCACAGGCTGCACACAGCACAGCCAGTGATTTTCATACAGAGCGCTACATGGCGTTACCAACATAAAAACCTAAACAGCCTACGTACAATACTATACTGCACTGTGAAGGAATGGGTAATCTCTTTCGAATTTTTCTTCTTCTCAAGGACGATTCCCGCTCCTTGTTCCGCAAGGGATGTATCATACATCGATTGGTACTTGCAACGGGTTTGATCGGTATTAATTATATAATCGAATTCGAAATTAGGAATGAGTATTTTAGTCTGTGTCTGCGATCCTACTGCAGATGTTGATCCTAATTTTTCGTCCATCATTGTGAGCTCTGGAAGTGTCCAAATATTTGGAATTTTACCTTTGAGCAACAACTCGAATACACATTTGAGGAAAGTAAGCCGCAGTCATTGATGTATTAATGAGATTACTACAGCGAAAATGAATATTCTTGAATAATTTTGCATGAAATATGCTATTTAATGATATTATTTACGATGAAATTTTAAAAAAAGTACACGGGCAGCATCTGAACCAGTTCCGCCGTCATGGTAGCTGTGAAGATTAGTCACTGCGCTACACCTGCTTGTTCGAAACACTACTAACGTGACATATACAAAATTTCCACGTCGATTTTCTCGGAAACTAGGGGCGTCGCCAGGTACTCAGGACAGATCCCTCTACAACGTACCTAAGGTTCATCAAAATCTTTCATTAACACGTTATGATGATGTCCTTGACAGGCATGCCCCCACAGAGGCACACAAATGCCTGATGATGCGCAATTCACACAAACAATAGTTTCGAATTTCACTTACATCTGCAGGTAGTTTGTTATTTCTAAATGTGATTTGCGTAACTTCACAGATCCTATAGAACAAACAAATAATTTTCACAATTGAACTTACTTCTGTTTCCAACTGCAGTTCTCCAAACAATGGCTATAACCACTTGTGTATGTGTCGTGAACAAAGGCGCTAACGTCAGGTCATATGTAGCCATACCCAAAATGGCAGCACGTGTCGGGGTCGTTGGTCCGTTCGTGTAGAATCTCCCGTCTAGAATCACAAGCGCTCAAAAGGTAGTTAACGTTCCATGTGTTGGCGTCTCTTCGATACGATGCGAATTCGCGACACACGGGATTCAATACGATTACTGGCGTAGCACTGATACCTTTAGTCATTATAGATATTCGATAAGTCGTTCTTTGTTCCAGTTCTCATCCCACTTCAGTCCTGATGCAATTTAATCGTGGCTACAACAGCCTTGCGTAATTAATGCCATTCCAATTTCCAATTGTCTCCTTGTAGTGGCGACACTCCAATAGTGACGTCTGACTTAAGACGACATTTTCTTTTTTTTCTAGTAATGCAGGCTTTCATCGACCCGACAATCACTCCTGTCTCCACTACGCTACTGCGAGTGAGTTACTGCTCCCCTACTTGCCATTTTAACATTTATACGCTGCTGCCACTACACTCTCACCACGTGGATGTATAGGAATTTTAGGTACTGCGCTTATACAGTGTGGTTGGAAGAACAAGTTATTTAATTTGTAAATGATCTGGGAATACACAAGCTGTAAGATCAACTACGCAGATCCGGCAGCAACAGTAGTTCCAACCTGGCTCAGCGTCGAGTCGAACTGAGCCTGGATGACAGAGACAGGTGTGTCGTTCTATGTTGCGTCAACTCTGTGCCAGATTTCGCCGCACATGGTGACAGGACGTGATGGTGTGTCAGTCTCTCGCCAACCTGTGACCACATGTTTTCACTGGTGTGGGATCTGGAGAACGTACTGGCCATGGCAACAGCTGAACACCTTTTGTCTCGAGGTTGATAATGACAGCACTGGCAACAGGCAGCCTTGGTTTATCTTGTTGACAGTACGTGTCACAGCGACCTCAGATACATGGCACTACAACTGTGCTTGACATGACAGAGTCATGTCCACCGTGGTTTAACAGCGCAATTCGGAGGATGCTCAGGAAGCAAAGGCAGTTGCACTCGCGGTACAAGAAAGATCGGGAGAATGAGGACGGGCAAAAGTTAGTAGAGATTCGTGCTGCTGTAAAAAGAGCGATGCGCGAAGCATTCAATCACTACCGCTGTCATACCTTAGCAAAAGATCATACTGAAAACCCAAGGAAATTCTGGTCTTACGTAAAATCGGTAAGCGGGTCGAAGGCTTCCATGCAGTTACTGATCAGTCGGGCCTGGCAACGGAAGACAGCAAAACGAAAGCTGAAATTTTAAATTTAGCATTTGAGGACTATTTCACGCAGGAGGATCGTACAAACTTACCGCCGTTTGAGTATTGTACAGATTCCCGTATGGAGGACATAGTGATAGACATCCCTGGTGTTGTGGAGCAGCTGAATGGGTTGAAAATAAATAAATCGCCAGGTCCTGCTGGGATTCCAATTCGGTTTTACAGAGAGTACTCTACTGCATTGGCTCCTTACTTAGCTTGCATTTATCGCGAATCTCTTGCCCAACGTAAAGTCCCGAGCACTGTAAAAAAGCGCAGGTGACGCCTGTATATAAGAAGGGTGGAAGGACGGATCCTCAATATTACAGATCAATATCCTTAACATCGGTTTGTTGCAGGATTCTCGAACATATTCTCAGTTCGAATATAATGAATTTCCTTGACACAGAGAAGTTGCTGTCCATGCCTCAGCACGGCTTTAGAAAGCATCGCTCCTGCGAAACGCAACTCGCCCTTTTTTCAAGTGATATTTTGCGAACCATGGATGGAGGGTATCAGACGGATGCCATATTCGTTGACTTCCGGAAAGCGTTTGACTCGGTGCCCCACTGCAGACTCCTAACTAAGGTACTAGCATATGGGATTGGTTCCCACGTATGTGAGCGGCTCGAAGACTTCTTAAGTAATAGAACCCAGTACGTTGTCCTCGATGGTGAGTGTTCATCGGAGGTGTGGGTATCATCTGGAGTGCCCCAGGGAAGTGTGGTAAGTCCGCAGTTGTTTTCTGTCTACATAAATGATCTTTTGGATAGGGTTGATAGCAATGGGCGGCTGTTTGCTGATGATGCTGTGGTGTACGGGAAGGTGTCGTCGTTGAGTGACTGTAGGAGGACACAAGATGACTTGGACAGGATTTGTGATTGGTGTAAAGAATGGCAGCTAACTCTAAATATAGATAAATGTAAATTAATGCAGATGAATAGGAAAACGAATCCTGTAATGTTTGAATTCTCCATTAGTAGTGTAGCGCTTGACACAGTCACGTCGATTAAATATTTGGGCGTAACATTGCAGAGCGATATGAAGTGGGACAAGCATGTAATGGCTGTTGTGGGGAAGGCGAATAGTCGTCTTCGGATCATTGGTAGAATTTTGGGAAGATGTGGTTCATCTGTAAAGCAGACCGCCTATAAAGCACTAATACGACCTATTCTTGAGTACTGCTCGAGCGTTTGGGATCCCTATCAAGTCGGATTGAGGGAGGACATAGAAGCAATTCAGAGTCGGGATGCTAGATTTGTTACTGGTAGGTTTGATCATCACGCGAGTGTTGCGGAAATGCTTCAGGAACTCGGGTGGGTGTCTCTAGAGGAAAGGAGGCGTTCTTTTCGTGAATCGCTACTGAGGAAATTTAGAGAACCAGCATTTGAGGCTGACTGCAGTACAATTTTATTGCCACTAACTTATATTTCGCGGAAAAGCCACAAAGATAAGATAAGAGAGATTAGGGCTCGTACAGAGGCATATAGGCGCTCATTTTTCCCTCGTTCTGTTTGGAAGTGGAACAGGGAGAGAAGATGCTAGTTGTGGTACGAGGTACCCTCCGCCACGCACAGTATGGTGGATTGCGGAGTATGTATGTAGATGTAGATTCTGTCAAAATTACTGACTGTGTGAAACAGAGATGATCCTATCGTATATCCAATGGCGCCGAATACTATCACACAAAATGCTGGACCCGCATGACAATAATGAACGCAGTCTGGCAACTTTGGGTTCCTTTGGAGCCTCCACACATCGAGACGTCCACTGAGATGCTGTACCCAGAAGTGGGGCTCTTCTGAAAGGAAGACGCTGTGCCACTCCTGTGTCCAGTGCTGTGATGTGGGCGGGCTTCTCTGTGCTGCCGCATCAACAGGAGCCCCGACACTGGTCGCCGTGCTGAAGGACAGCGGTGCAGCGGACGTAGTCGCTTTGGCTGTGTGGATACTTGTTAGCTGCAAACAAACGCGTTTCCTGGGTCAGGGTACGTGACCAGCTGTACGATCCTCAGCAGCCCATCGAACAATATGTCTAGTGCTCTTGCGCGCTAGTTGCGCGGGGCTGCTGAGTTGAGTGTGGCACTTTTGAACATATCGATTCCAATCGCGACCAACGCGATCAGTAATTTACGACAAACAACAGCGTTAATACGACAAGGTCCTGCCGCTGTCGAATTCCTACCGTGCTTGCAACACGATCTTCCCACGAACAAACGAGATAAAATTGCGGTTTCTGATTCAGAAACCTGCTGCTAATCGTTCTTTACTATCCATATGTAGAAACAATTTTTGCTATCTAATATGTGGGGTTGCTCTGAAATGCAAAATCACTTCTGTATCCACGAATGTAGTTCGCTTCTTACTGATTTAACCTTTAATGCATGCACTTTGTGTTGCTGCAATTTCAGTGGCCAGTAGTGTGATACCGGAAGGTTATAATTAAAGTGCAACTACTCACAGAGATTCAGTGTGACCTGTAATCATATTATGCCAGCGAAACGTTAATGCGGAACGGATTTATACCGGAAAAAGTTAGTTTGAAGTTTTGGCCACCAGGTTCAAATCTGGATCGAATGCAAGGAAGACGTATAGAACTGTTTCTTAATTAGGGATTAAGATGTTGTATTGTATTGTATGTTAACCGGGGACCTAGAAACGACGGAGAGGCTCCGTCCCCGCCGCAGCCGCAGCGGTCCTCAACCCCACGACGTCTACAGCAGTCCACTTCACCCCTCCGCCACCCCACATCGAACACAGGGTTATTGTGCGGTTCGGCCTCCGCTGGACCCCCCCTCCCCCCTCCCACCAGGGAACGTCTCACACCAGGCGAGTGTAACCCCTATGTTTGTGTGGTAGAGTAATGGTGGTGTACACGCAGCAATCGCCGACATAGTGTAACTGAGGCGGAATAAGGGGAACCAGCCCGCATTCGCCGAGGCAGATGGAAAACCGCCTAAAAACCATCCACAGACTGGCCGGTTCACCGGACCTCGACACAAATCCGCCGGGCGGATTCGTGCCGGGGACCAGGCGCTCCTTCCCGCCCGGAAGATTAAGATGTTATTATCCGCCACTTACACAGTTTATTTAATATGACTACCGCATACGTGAACGAAACACTGAACAGCGCCAGATTTGCATCTGGTGACCATAATAGGAATTTATTTTTCCCAGTGTAAATTGGTTCCTCATTAACGCATTGGAATATCTATCAAATTTCGCTCGTTTATGATAGCTACTGCCCACTGCCCACTGTGAGTAGCTGCGCTTTAATTATAGCCACCCAGTATATTACTCTTCCCCACTGTGGGTTTGAACTCACTCAAATTTCATTACGTCCATATGGGGTACTAGTTATTGCATATAAAAAATATACGGAATTGGCAAAAAAAACAACTTAACACTAATACCACATTAACAGCATTCTCTACACATAGCAGCACTTCCAGATCAATACGCTAAGCGCCATAAACAGAAAAAGACTGAACTATAAATACCAGTTATGCAATTTACGTGGCGAAATGACCATATACAAGAAATTTTGCATCACCCCGTTCCCAGAACTCCTGAAGATAGACGCTGACTGTGGATATTGTGACACGGACACAGTCTGTTTGACTGTTCAGGGATGTCACTACACCCGCCCAAAGATGTAAACAACCATGCATGAGCAGCGCCTATTGGACGGAGGGGGTCCGGCAGCCGATCAGTTCCAGCCATTCCACCAGGAAGGAGGTGCACGGCTCGTGTTGTCTGTAGTTCAACCATGCCTAGACGGTCAATACCGCGGTTCTACCGCGTCCGCATTGTTACTTTGTGCCAGGAAGGGCTCTCAATAATGGAAGTGTGCAGGCATCTCGAAGTGAACCAAAGCGATGTTGTTCCGACATGGAGGAGAGACTGAGAGACAGGAACTGTCGATGACATACTTCGCTCAGGCCGCCAGAGGCTACTGCTGGAGTGGATATCCGCTACCTACGGATTATGGCTAGGATGAACCTTGACAACAATGCCACTATGTTGAATAATGCTTTTCATGCGGCCACATGACGTCGTGTTACGACTCAAACTGTGCGCAATAGGCGTCATCATGCGCAACTTCACTCCCGACGTCCATGGCGAGGTCCATCTTTGCAACCTCGACACCATGCAGCGCAGTAAACATGAGCCCATCAACATGCCTAATGGACCGCTCGGGATCGGCATCACGTTCTATTCACGGTGAGTGTCGCACATGCCTTCAACCAGACAATCGTCGGAGACGTGGTTGGAGGCAACCCGGTCAGGCTGTACGCCTTAGACACACTGTCCAGCGAGTGCAATAAGGTGGAGGTTTCCTGTTGTTTTCGGGTGGCGTTATGTGGGACCGACGTACGCCACTGGTTGTGATGGAAGGCGCCGTAACGGCTTTACGATACGTGGATTCCATCCCCCGAGCGATAGTGCAACCATATCGGCAGCATATTGGCGAGGCATGCGTCTTCACGGACGACAATTCACTCCCCCATCGTGCATATCTTGTGAATGACTTCCCTTTGCGCTACGAGTTGCAGCCGTGCGGTCTGAGGCATCTTGTCACGGTTCGCGCGGCTCCTCCCGTTGGAGGTTCGAGTCCTCCCTCGGGCATGAGTGTGTTTCTTGTCCTTAGTGTAAATTAGTTTAATTAATGTGTAAGCCTACGGACCGATGACCTCAGCAGTTTAGTCCCATAGTCCTTACAACAAATTTCCAAATTTTCCACTTCCTTCAGTACAACGACATCGCTCGACTAGAGAGGCCATCATGTTCTCCAGAAATGAACCCTATCGAACATGCCTGGGATGGATTTAAAAGGGCTGTATATGGACCACGTGACTCACCAACCACTCTGAGGGATCTACGCCGAATCGCCGTTGAGGAGTGGGACAATCTGGACAAACAGTGCCTTGACGAACTTGTGGATAGTATGCCACGACGGATATACGCATACATCAGTGCAAGAGGACGTGGTGGTACAATATGCAATGTGTGGTTTTCATGAGCCATAGAAATGGCGGAAATGATGTTTATGTTGTTCTCTGTCCCAATTTTCTGTACAGGTTCCGGAACTCTCGGAACCGAGGTGATCCAAAACCTTTTTTGATGTGTGTATATTGCTAATTGGAAGCGGTACAGTTGCAGCCTCATTTTCGGTGGGGCATAAAACCGCAATCTGTCTTCCCTTTCCTGCTGTAGATTTTTGTTTATAAGTAAGCTCGCAGGAATATATTATTGAGGTAGTCAGGAGCTTATATTTGTTCTGTTTTCACGAATGAAATCTCTTCTTTCCGCGAAAGTATAAAGAAATTCTGTGCTCTCCTGTCAGAAATATGTGAATATCGTCGTAAACCTAAGACAATTTAAAATGCTATTGTATTCGCGTGTTATATGATTCCAAATGCTGTTGTACGCAATGAGTACGATTCAGTCCAAGTGGGCAGCTTGTGGCAGAGTAAGGCAGCCCGCTACGAGAAGAAGAGGCTCCCGGAAACGGCTCGTTAGCAGTTCGTCGGCAAATGGCTTTTAATATCTTTCTGAACCCTAGACCATCCTCTAGGACTCAGCGAACGCCAGACTATGGAGAACTGTTCCAGAAAATCAAAGACACTGACAGAAAACAGCGGAACCACTCGGACCTTGAGCATTCCAGAAGAAATATTCCCAAGCCTAAATATGGACATTTGCAGGAGATTGTAATACAGGGTATAGCACAAAATTTTCGTGCCATTCGCAATTTTCAATTCTTTATAAATATGATGTTTTCCACTGGAAACACAAACGGACTATTTTCATATCGGATATGAGGTATCAAGCAGGTTTTGCGAAAGGTAGATCCTCCGTGGAACAAATTCTGTACCTTAAGACGCAAGGGCAGATTACGATGACCAGCTTTGAAAACATCAAAAACATTAACTGATACCAGATAAAAAGTTAAATTCCAAGGCGAAATGTATGGATCTTTTGATATAAAAACAGGGGTTCGATTGGAGACAGATTATTTCCCTTTCCCACTCAGTCTTGTTCTAGAAAAAATAATTAGCACCTGGGAAAAAGAAGTAAAAAGGAAAACCATTCGCAGTTTATGTGAAACGAAGTTTCAATTACGATGTTTGGCTTAGGCACACGATCTAGCTATTCTTCCAAACAACAACGGAGAGGCGATTAACGAAATTGAAAAACTCCATTAAGTGGCAGCTAAAAGTGGACTGAAAATTTCTTTTGAAAAAGAAACATTATATGGAATGTTCTAATCGGTACGTAGATAAATCACCCATGTTCACACAGTATGGTAAAATGTCTCAGGTATCCACATTTAACACCTAGGAGAAATCATCCAACACTCAGGATTAAATTGTGAAGCAAACAAAGAGAGAATCTTTAAATTACAAAAAGCTTATAGAACTAAGTAGAATAGGTACAACAAAGAAATCAATGCCTAGTTATGCAGAATTAAAGCATTACCTCATAGCAGTCAAAAATGATGCGTTATATGCATCAGAGACTGTAAACGTTTAACGTAGATAATTACCTAAGACACAGAAAACGAAGAAAGGAAAATACTGAAGAAGATGTTTGGGCCAGATTTGTTGAAGGAATATAGATGAGACGGAAGTCAAATTACTTATTTCAAAATTTGGAGAAAATGTCGGACACTTTCAGGAAAAGAAGATCGAAATTTCATGGACACATTCTCAGAATGAACGATAATAGACTAACCAAAACAATTCTCTACCTTGCCCTCTGAATGAAAGTTAAAAGCAATTGAATATCTAAAATTGAAAATAGGCATTACAAACGACAGTCCACAGGAGAGAGATGCATTTAAAACACTAACCGACAAGCATCAGTTTAAATCTAATCCAAGTGTGACATCTAAGAGAACAAGAACAGAAGAATGGAAGAGAAACCACAGTGACAAAATGAAGAGATTGTGGTGGAAGAAAAAAGGAAGCACATTAGCGAAATAGGTCCAGTCGCGGCCCATAGCTAAGCATAATTATGTAAAAAAAGAGCTTTATTTGTATTTGGTGTATACTTCGTTAGAATTCATGTGTATTTGTCGTTTTGTACTGCTTGGACATTTTCTGTACTGCCCAGTCATATTAAGTTGGCCACCTGTCAAAGGCCTGAATAACCACCTTTTGCGGTACATACTGTTCCGAAACGTGCAGGAAGACAGACAGTGAGGTTCTGAAAGCTGCTGACAGGGATGTGAAGCCATGTCGATTCCAATGCCGTCTTTCTTGGTTGGGAATCCATGGCGCGAACAGCCCGATCCAGGTGGTCCCACATATTCGCCATTGGCTTTAAATGTGTGGAGTTTGGTGGCCAGGGGAGTACTGTAAACTCACTCTTGTGTACTTCGGACAACGCACGTACACAGATAGCTGTGTGAGACGTTGCATTGTCTTTTCTAGTAGATGCTATTGTCCCGAGAAAAACAAACTGCGTGTTGGGGTGGACATAGTGCAAGGGATGGATGCATACTTTTGTTGATTGAGCTTCCCTCGCAGAATGATGAGATCACCGCATTTCATTTCACGTCACCAACAGCCGACTTGGACGGCCTTAGAAGCGTTGAAATATGCCTGATGTATTTGTTGCTCAGGCGGTATCCAATGACGTGCAGGAAGACAGACAGTGAGGTTCTGAAAGCTGCTGACAGGGATGTGAAGCCATGTCGATTCCAATGCCGTCTTTCTTGGTTGGGAATCCATGGCGCGAACAGCCCGATCCAGGTGGTCCCACATATTCGCCATTGGCTTTAAATGTGTGGAGTTTGGTGGCCAGGGGAGTACTGTAAACTCACTCTTGTGTACTTCGGACAACGCACGTACACAGATAGCTGTGTGAGACGTTGCATTGTCTTTTCTAGTAGATGCTATTGTCCCGAGAAAAACAAACTGCGTGTTGGGGTGGACATAGTGCAAGGGATGGATGCATACTTTTGTTGATTGAGCTTCCCTCGCAGAATGATGAGATCACCGCATTTCATTTCACGTCACCAACAGCCGACTTGGACGGCCTTAGAAGCGTTGAAATATGCCTGATGTATTTGTTGCTCAGGCGGTATCCAATGACGTGCAGGAAGACAGACAGTGAGGTTCTGAAAGCTGCTGACAGGGATGTGAAGCCATGTCGATTCCAATGCCGTCTTTCTTGGTTGGGAATCCATGGCGCGAACAGCCCGATCCAGGTGGTCCCACATATTCGCCATTGGCTTTAAATGTGTGGAGTTTGGTGGCCAGGGGAGTACTGTAAACTCACTCTTGTGTACTTCGGACAACGCACGTACACAGATAGCTGTGTGAGACGTTGCATTGTCTTTTCTAGTAGATGCTATTGTCCCGAGAAAAACAAACTGCGTGTTGGGGTGGACATAGTGCAAGGGATGGATGCATACTTTTGTTGATTGAGCTTCCCTCGCAGAATGATGAGATCACCGCATTTCATTTCACGTCACCAACAGCCGACTTGGACGGCCTTAGAAGCGTTGAAATATGCCTGATGTATTTGTTGCTCAGGCGGTATCCAATGACAGTTCAGTATATAAAGTCTCTAAGCACTCGTAACCGAGTCACTCTGCTATTACTGCTTCTCTGCTGACAACATAATAATCCAAGCCTACTTTTATACTAGCGGGTCCATCTCTTGTGATACGGAATTTCATTCACACAAACAGTGAGGAAAAATCGAAACGTCAAAAAATTTCCAGAATGCATGCTTTTCCACAGACCGTCAATGAACAGAAGGGATCATAACGTCAAAAATTTTTGAAAAACGCATTTCATTCACGCACCCGACTAAGTTTCTGGGCAGAATGGTTTTACATTGATGCTGACATATTTATTGCTGAACTCACTCATGTTGTAGCCAAGGACTTCGTGTTTTTGTGGCACACTGCTGTATTTCTTGTTTGTAAGTAGCATATTTTCTCCAGGAAATAAATGTCGAAGCTTTGGAATGTTTGTACGTCGCCTTCTACTTGACTTTAAGATTTAGAACTGGTCTGATCCTGTTCGCCACGATTTACTTTGCGTTAGTTTTCCATAACATAAAATTTAGTACATAAGACACCACGCCTCCTCTGACACCTCTCTGAGGTGGAGACTGCTGGTGGAGGACGATGATGGCTTCCAGCAAAGGGCAGTGGCCTGACGAGCAGTTGGACACGGTAGAACGCTGTTATCAGAGCTTACAAGACTCATTCGCATGCTCGTGGGAGCTAGACAGTGGGAGTTAACTTCACTTCGAAATTACAGTTATTGTTAAAATCATCAGCCAATGTATCCGTGTAGCACAGAGGTGCAGAGAGGCAGCATCTACATGTGTGTTTCTTGAATCTGCATAACCATTTCTCATTGCTTGAAATGTGGAAGCAGCAAAGAATTAGAGACATCAGGCTATCTTGAAGCACACACAGCTTCAAGATTACGTCCCTCGAAATGTGGTAAACTAAATATTATGTTTGCATGTTTGAACTGGTTGGAACACGCCTGGGCCTAGCTGGGACCTACATATGAGATAGTAAATTCTGTGAATGTACATGTGCAGGCTTTTTCACTCACTACTTGCCGATTCAGCAGGCAGGTCGGAATTACTCGAAGCTGTTCGGGTGTGTTCAGCTGACTCGGCAGGGGGTGGGTGATGAAGTGCTGCCACTCAAGGTAAGGTATTGATGTTGTGTCAGCATAGTTCTGACTGTCGTTTAACGCTGTTTCTTTCAAAGACACGTGTACGGCTCTCCCAAAAAATATAAGACTGACGTATGTATCACTATTAACAGTCTTAGATCTTTTACCTACTGATTACTTGCAGTAACTTCTCATTCAGTGTTGTAGAATCTACAGGCAGCTGAAGAACACAGAAAGATACACGTAGCAGTGACGAAACTGACATATGCAGCAACTCTATAAAAATGTAGTTCTTACATCCTTCACCTACTGACTCTTCTTCATCCTCCTGACACGTTTCTGCTTACGCGTGTTATTCACATTCTGTCGAGCAGGCGTTTGTTTTACACGTTCGTGATTCTGAGTTGCTTGCCTTTTTACAGTTTCCAGTCACTTCACTATGAATGCAACCACAATGTCTTTCCCAAATACACTTACTTGATGTCACCAAAATATGCCTTTTTCTCATTCAGTATTGCAGCAATCAAGCAGTGGGCGTTTCCAGTAGTCGATCAGGGCAGTAGACGAAGGACTTCAGTGGCTGTCGTCTAGCTCACGGTCTGGGAACAGCGGTCGACGTAGATTGTCGTCAGACAAGCCACTCGGTAGGCTGAAATTCGTGGACATTATCGTCAACCTTGAAACTAATCTAGTAATATTACTGTGTTATGCCACGTTCGCAGTAATTGGCGAACTGACACCAAAGCGCACTAAATCAGATGCGACTTATGATCTTGAATGGGTGGCTGCTGGAGTCTAATGATATCCGATGTTACTGACGACTGCTACTCGACTATTGCTGCAGTGCAAGGCAGGCACACTGGAACACTGGACTCGTATTCAGGAGGATCATGTTTCAGATCCCCATACAGCCATCGTGATAGTTTTCTGTGATTTCCCTAAATCGCTCCAGTCAAATACTGGGGTAGTTCCTCTGAAAGGGCATGGTCGATTTCTCTCCCCGTCCTTTCGTATTCCGAGGTGGTGCTGCTTCTCTAATAACCACACAGTCGGTGGGACACTAAACTGTAATTTTCCTTCCTTCCTTCATCCCTTGGACTATTGTTATTGATAAAGCTATTATAAAGACTTGAGGCTCTTTAAGAGACAGATTCCGTTCTGGCCTTGAAAGAAATATTTCAACTGCATGATAACGTAAACTGCAATAACGGGTTTCGTGCAAGACTACTCGTACACACAAAACTCCCCAAAGCGCTACCAAATAAAAACGTAGTAATAAATGATCAGCACGAGATTACGGCACAAACATACGAGGGTGAGTCAATTGAAAACCTTAAATCGAAATTTCGCGCCGTTATCCTGTGAGCTGGTACGCGTGCTACAAACAGCGTGCAGAATGGCCTGTAGGTGGCAGCATAGTACAGATGCACACATACCGTCACAGTATCAGTATAAAGATGGCCGCCCCACTTGCGACTTGCACCAGGGAAGAACAGGATTCTGTTATTCGGTTTTTGCCTACTGAAGATGTGAAACCTATTGAAACTCATCTACGAATGAAGGTTCAGTATGCTGATATATATTTGTCACAGCAGCAAGTCTACGAATGGAGTAGGAACTTTGCAAATGGTGTGACTTCAGTGGAAGATGCTCCGCCTGCCGGAGTGGTCGTGCGGTTCTGGGTGCTACAGTCTGGAACCGAGCGACCACTACGGTCGCAGGTTCGAATCCTGCCTCGGGCATGGATGTGTGTGATGTCCTTAGGTTAGTTAGGTTTAATTAGTTCTAAGTGACTGATAACCTCAGAAGATAAGTCGCATAGTGCTCAGAGCCATTTGCACCATTTGAAGATGCTCCTCGTCCAGGTTAGGCACAACGAGTTGTGACTCCACAGAACATTGCAGCAGTTGAAGCCATAGTGAAGGAAAATCGCCGAGTGACAGTGAATGACATTGCAGCATGTTTACAGATTAGTCATGGGTCAGCACACCACATTGTGCATGATGTGCTTCAGTTTCACAAACTGTCTGCAAGATGGGTGCCACGGCAGCTGACTCCTGAAATGAGTGAACGACGTGTTGATGCTTGTGAAGAACTTTTTCGGCGCTCTGAACGAGATGGGATTGCTTCCTTGCAAGAATCGTTACTGGGGACGGAACCTGGGTTCACTTCCACCAACCGGAAACGAATAGAACGAGCAAGGAATGGCGTCATTCCTCATCACCAAAACCAAAGGAGATTCGAAAAGAACCATCAGCAGGGAAGGTTATGCTGACTCTCTTTTGGGACGAAAAAGGCGTCATTTTGGAGCATTACATGCCTAGAGGGACCACTGTCACCAATGCATCATACACAGGTCTCCTAAAAAATCATCTGCGGCCTACAAACAAATCAAAGAGACGTGGATTGCTGTCAGAAGGTGTCCTTCTGCAACATGACAATGCAGGGCCCCATACTGCCCGTACAAAAGTTCCAACAATCACAGACCTGCATTTGGAGTGTCTTCCTCATCTACCATACTCACCAGACCTTGCCACAAGTGATTTCCATATGTTTGGACCACTCAAAGACGCAATGGGAGGGAAGAAGTTCCATTCTGATGAAGAGGTAGGCCAAGCGGTGCATGAGTGGTTGCGCGGACTACCAAAACAATTTTTTTCTAAAGGAACTTATGCACTTTGTAAGCGCTGGAGGACTTGCATTGAGCGTGGGGGAGATTATGTTGAAAAGTGATACAGCTTTATACCACTTCTGCACAATAAATAATATTTAAAAAAATATTTAAGGTTTTCATTTGACTCACCCTCGTATGTTGTGACTACTCTATTGTTGTTTGTTATTACCAGTAGCAGTAGAGGCAATATGAGTCTGCCAGAACTGTTGCCTAGTTTTTTTAAATATGTGCAACAATGACATCCTGATTTGGTGTATATTTTGTGACAATGCCACTCTGTCTTTACCTTTTCAGGCAAAATTATAATAGAGGTATGCCTCGTCATATTTTAAGCTCATGTTTTCATAAACAAAAAGTAACACTGTTCCGTTCTGTAAATTTTATTGTTCTAAGACGTAATTTGTTCACTAGTAGTATTCCATTTTCCATGATTTTCTGCAGATCTGGAGATGGTCATTTTTGACTGAAACCGGTAGTCTAAGGACCAAACGTTTTGTGATCATTGACAGAAAAAAGAGGCTACAGTGTCAGAAAAATTGGATTTTTTTATAGCAGACAACAAGGTTCACAAAATCTGCAAGTCAATAGCGTGCTGTTCCACCTATGACCTTATGCAACTGGTTGTTCGGCTTGGCAATGATTGATAGAGTGGTTGGATTTCCTCCAGAGGGATATTGAGCCAAATTCTGTCCAAATGGCGTGTCAGATCGTCAAAATCACGAGCTAGGTGGAAGATCAACCCCATAATGCAGCAAACGTTCTCAATTGAAAAGAGATCCAGCGACCTTGCTGGCCAAAGCAGGGTCTGACAAGTATGCCGTAGAAACTCTTGCCATGTGTGGGCGGACATTGTCTTGCTAAAATGTAAGCCTGCCATGAAGGGTAACAAAATGAGGCGTAGAATATCGTCGAAGTACCGCTGTACTATAAGGGTGTGGAGGATGGCAGTGAATTGAGTCCTGATAAGAAATGAAACGGCACCTTAGGCCAACATTCCTGGTGGTCGGGCTGT
The DNA here is from genome assembly GCF_023898315.1 of Schistocerca nitens. Taxonomy (NCBI): domain Eukaryota; kingdom Metazoa; phylum Arthropoda; class Insecta; order Orthoptera; family Acrididae; genus Schistocerca; species Schistocerca nitens. Next base: position 391,293,578 of record NC_064615.1, read on the forward strand.
ATGCAGGCGACAGTCAGGTTGGTACCTCCACCACTGACTGTAGCATCTCCAGATACGTCTACGCATGTCATAGGGGTTCATTTAGAATAGGGCACATGAAAGATGAAGCTGAATTCAATACGGGACTCGTGTGAGCACTGATCACAGGCGAAGACGTTTATGGAGACGCCCCAAAGAGCGATGGGATATCAACCTGATTGTCGCCTGTCATATGGCCCATCAACCAGGAGTGATGCTCTGGGGTGCCATTTAATTTCATAACAGAACCCCTTTGGTTGTCATCCGCAGCAGCTTTGCAACACAACGGTACGCCGACGATATTTTACGACCTATTTTGTTGGTCTTCATGGCAAGCCATCCTTGGCTTACATACCAGCAAGATAACGCCCGCTCGCGCACGGCGAGAATTTCTGCTGCTCGTCTTCGTGCATGCCAAACCCTACTTTAGTCTGTAAGGTCGCCGGACCTCATCCCAGTTGACAACGTTTTGAACATTATGGACAGGACCCTCCAACTAGCTCGGTATTTTGACGATCTAGAGCGCCCATTGGACAGAATTTGGCTCGATATACCTCAGGAGGACAACCGACAACTCGACAGTGATTGATAAACGCCGAATAACCGCTTGCGTGAGGCCATACCGATTTCTACCATATTGCAGTGTCTGTGTTATTCTGATTACGATGCGAAAGTCCGTTGGACGTGCATGTGACTACAACCGTTATGAAATACATCAAAGCCAGCCGCGGTGGCCAAGCGGTTCTAGGGCGCTTCAGTCCGGAACCGCGCGACTGCTACGGTTTCAGGTTCGAATCCTGCCTCGGGTATGGACGTGTGTGATGTCCTTAGGTTGGTTAGGTTTAAGTAGTTCTAAGTTCTAGGGGACTGACGACCTCAGATGTTAAGTCCCATAACAGAGCCATTTGAAATACATTAAATCTAGTCGCAGTTGCGAATATGGCAACCATCAGCTGTAGTATGGAATGACGATCATGAAAATCTGTGCCGGACCGGGACTCGGATTTCCCGCTCATGGCGAGCGGTTGCCGTGGATGACGACATACGGACGCTCGGATGTGGCCGTGAGTCGTGCACGAATATCCGAATGGGCTGCGTCACTAATGACGTCATTGTTGATGGGTCGCTAAACACCAATCTCCTCCTCCTCCTCCTCTAAAATTGTGAAAGAAGCCGGCGCGGTAGTTCAGCGTGTTCGGTGGGAGGGATATCTGCCCTCTGTAACAAAAAATCAGAGTGAATGGATGAACGACGAACTTGAAGAATTGTCATGGACTTGACCAGCTGCCTCACAGCTGGAACCCGCCATGTTTTAGGACCAGGTTGGGGGGGGGGGGGGGTAGTACATCATCGCCGGAATTGACAACGTACCGATCATGACGGTAGATATAGATTAGTTATAGGTTCAAAACTAGGATAATAATATTAGTATAGAACTGCAGCGACGAAGTCCTCGGCCAGCCCAGTGCCAGGGGCACTCCAACCGGGATTACCTCAGTGAGAAAGGCCAGCAAAATTAGGTTTGTATTTTCGGGCACACCTGTGACGCTGCAGGTAGAGTAGTTATAGTAGCTTGTCAAAAAAAAAATAGTATTGAAGTCTAACAGTAGTAAAAAATTAATCCAATTATCATAGCAACATGGGTAGTAAATAATAGTAGAATAATCCCCATAGTGGTGAAGGCATTATAGTATTAATCTGTAGTGTTAGAAAGTAAAAGCTGCAGATTGTAAATTGTAATAGTTAACAATACGACATACTAATATATTTAGGTAGTAGGTTAATTTGTATAATAATAATGATCTGAATAAAGATTTTTTTTAAAAAAGTGTCATGGGACGTCCGCCCCGAACAAGTACAACGACTAAAAACGAACAAAAGATAATTAAAGAAAAGGTAAAACGAGCGGTCGCGATATGCGGAAAATCTGGATTCGAGTCCCAGTCGGGGACAGATTTTGACTGTCGTCAGTCATTTTACAGCTGATGGTTGTCGGAATTCGCAAATTTGAATACATTTAATACCGATTTCTGTCCCATTCGGATGTTTCCATTTTGGGTCTTTTTTTAAAAATAAAACAGTGTATTTACTATATTCTGACACATTTTGCCGACACGTTTGTCCGAATTTTCAGGAGGAAAGATAGATGTCTTACGACATTGCTTTTTAGCGTAAAAGTTTTGTAATGCCAGGTATCCTTAGACCAGGTTATCACAGTGTTAGGTTCCCTGTAAAACAACCTGTGTTGGAAACATGAGCTCTCAGTGTGACTGTCTGTTGATCTAAAGCCCTCTCCTCCCAAACAGCCGGACGTTGAGAGAGTTTGAGGTAGAAACTGTGTACCGGCTACTCAGTTTCGCCAGACGCCGCAGATAACTGCATTAAATCCGGCCGACTCTCCGGGGTCGCCACAGTCGCCGGCGGTGGTCGGGGGCTGCGGCGGAGAGAAATCGGGAAACCGCAGCGACCGCCGAGAGTGGCGGACGGCGGCAGTCGGAAGCTGCGTGGCGATGAATCACCGCTCTGCAGACGGATGGCGCGGGATCCCGTTTTAGCGGGGGTGGCGCCTGCGGGGGCGGCGTGTTGCTGCCGGAGACGCTGAGAGACGCTGAGATACGGCGCCGGGATCAGAGCGCGGCTGACTAATGCCCCGGGTCCCCCCATTCCCTCCACCCTCACTGCCCGCCTGAATAACTACCTCCGGATCTCTTTTCGCCTTCTTCCCTTTCGCCGTTATTCTTCACGGGAGAAAGGGAGCGTCCCGCAATTCTTTCTGCCTTTGCCTCACTTAAAAGAATATTCAGGTACCAATTTGTATGCGGCCTCCAAGTTGGCTTTAGTCGGTATCTGCTCCCGCTAGCTGACAGAGACGTACGGCCAGTCGTCCACATGGCGGGCCCCACTGCTCGACAGGTGGGAAATGCGAACGTCGTGTGCCGACAGTGACGGACTAATGCTGTACTTCCCTATTAAAGCATCAACTTTTGCTAGCGTCTACGAGCTGTTTTAGTGATTATATCTCGAATTTAAAAATATGACAGAAAGGAAAATATACCAATCGATTTTTGAAGCCTAGTTCTGAAACGAATGAGTCATTTCATTACGTAAAATACCGTCAGTCACAGTATGCAGACAAACCTTCCATGTAATAGGCGTATGCAAATTACAAGGTTCTCGGTACTCTTCTTCACAAAGAACTCAAAAAATATGTCTTCTGTCATTTCCAAACGAAATCTCCCTGCAGCTGTACACGCTTTTAATTACCCACGACACCATGTCTGCTTCTTTAGCCCTTTCATTAACGCACTTTTATGACCCTGTTACGGGTGTCAACGACTTGCCGTGAACCATCTATGGAATAGTTTTTTTGCTGTACCATGCAAAAACGAAAATTTTTTGAGTACCTTATTTTGTGTACGTGAGAAGATGGCTTCGACCTGACTGTGACGTGATACCAGAAAGACTTTTTAACTGAGACTGCGAAAGAAAATAAAAAATTAAAAACATTGGTAGATGATCTTTTATTCACAATATGTTAACAAAGGTATAGCAAATGATCAATGTATGTACCTCAATTTATTACATACTGTTACATACAGTCATATCGCCAACTATTTTACATTTCATATCAAGACCCTTACCACGCAGAAAGACACAAACATTATCATCATTACCAAGTTTACAAGACATATGAGTTCTAACACACAATGGTTTATCAATAAAAAAAATTGTCACTATTTCTCCAACACCACGAACTTGAGAAAGACTGATCATGAATGTTCTATAAGCAAGAACATCACGAGGAGGTATCTCCTCCATTGACATAGCAGACTTTTCATTGCAGTATCAATACGTATTAGAGCAACAGTCAACCAACATTGACCAACAGAATTGTCAGTAACAGAAAAAGTAAAATCGAAACAACCTCCTCGAAACACAGTTTGACCTTTCAAAACATCAATTAAAACAGAAGACAAAAATGGTTCAAATGGCTCTGAGCACTATGGGACTTAACTTCTGTGGTCATCAGTCCCCTAGAACTTAGAACTACTTAAACCTAACTAACCTAAGGACATCACACACATCCATGCCCGAGGCAGGATTCGAACCTGCGACCGTAGCAGTCGCGCGGCTCCGGACTGAGCGCCTAGAACCGCTAGACCACCGCGGCTGGCAAAACAGAAGACCTAACGTTCATATTAACTGGAAGTTATGGAACAGGCTGCAACATAGATCGAAGAGGCGCATTCATAGTCTACTAATTTTCCCTGTGATAATGAACAACAACAAAACACAGTTTAATTGAGGCATTTATTGGAACAGATGCAGGATTTGTTGAGCTTTTTTAAACACATTTACTAACGGATTCAGACATTAGTCATAAAGGGAGACCAACTTTTGTGTGCCTGTGTCATGGAAGATTGCCGCCCGGGATTGGAACCATTGTGTCACACCCATCTCTGCCTCTCTGCCAGTCTGAAAACGTTGACACCGAAAGGACAAGAATTTCTTGAGGTTCTGGAACAGATGGAAATCACTGAGAGCGAGGTTAGAGCTGTAGAGTGCATGATCAAACACTTTCCGCACGAATGTTTGCAGCAGCTCTGTTGTCCTTCGAACCGTGTGTGTCCCAGAGTTATCGTACACCCAACATAAGGCGCAGCACACACCGAGGCGATACGATTCGTTGTAATAAACGTCATGCGATGCGACGATTATCGGTGCGACACTCACGTTCCCACTAGGACGGTACGATATGCAAAAGCGCGATGCAACGTGCATCAGAACCAGCAACAAGACAGCACTAATCACATTTATGGCTCACTTGCAATCGTGAGCTCTTCTGAAGAGGACGTAACTGTGGCGTATCAATATTTGAAACGCAAACAACTGAAAAAGAAAACGAACTACGGGATACCCACATACAGTGTTATTAGTATCAAACACTGTTCGGCGAGTTATTTATCGTGAGCTCTCTCAACTCGAACACAAAATCCAAGAATTCTACAGAATGGGTCCAGATAGTTTCCACTTTTTTGTGTGACTACACTGAGATACTCTGACAAAGCTGGACACAAATTTTCGACTTCTCCTGCTGACAAGCTGCTTACTACAATAAGGTAAGTTGTTGTAAGCGTGTTAATTACTGTAAGAATACCACCATGAAAAGTTTATTTTCAATGAGACCACATTCTGTGATCCTTTATTCAGTGAAGTACACTGCTGTTTAGAAAAACAGAATACCTTGAACGACTAGAGATAGGACGCTCATGTTCACAGGACATGAACATTAGTATATTCTGCAGAAATGATTAGTATTTGAACCATGTCCTCCCGCGGGTTCAAGATTAACGTCGATATCGTGGTGCAATACAAGGTCAACGTCGATATCTTGGCGCGACACCACCTGCCGATAAAATTGCATACCGCTCTCGTTGTCGCTATAAACCGAAGGTAATTGACCAGTGTGACTCGAACAGATATGCAGGATACCTCGCAGATATATGCACGAACCGTACCGTCAAATCAGTGAGTTTGAAAGACAGCCCATTATTGGCATGAGAGATTGTAGTGCGAACTTCCGGGAAATTGATATTCGTGTGGGACGAAGTGCTTCGGCAGTGCAACGAGTGTGTGCAGAATGATTCGTGGAAGGCCGTAGAACACCACCGCAGCACCCTGTCTACCCCCTGAGAAGCTCGACACTTCATCCGAATGGCAATGTAGGACAGATCTGCTTCCTTCTTGCCTCTGGCGCAACAGCGGAACACTGCGAAACATCGTACACTATCAGGGATGACAGTCCGTCGTTGTTCATTACGACATGGGTTACTTGTGCGTCGTCCACTTCTCCGTCTACATTTCACGATTGTGCAGACGGCAATGGTGTATGGAACGATGTCGCCGGGAACAGGAATGGCATCAGATAGTGTTTCCGAACTAATCCAAGTTCTCTTTGAAAATGATGGCCGCATTTTTGTTCGCCACAGATAGGGGGAGCGGCATCACAGTAACTGCATTGGCACAAGACATACAGTGCCAACTGAAGGCCTTATGGTGTTGCTGCACGAACAAGTGCCTTCTTACCGTCACAGGATGCCAGCCTTTTGCCCTGACCTTCCAGATTACCAGAAGTGTCGCCAATCGAAAATGTGTGGAACATGATTAAAGGACGGCTATAGCACTGTGATCCAGTGCCAACCTCCATAGACGAACTTTGGACCCAGGTTAATGCAGCATGTATGGCTATACCAGAGGAAGCCATTCGCGCCTTATACCTGTCGACTCTATCTCGCATGAAACAAGTTATCAGGACAGATGACGGACGCTATGCCTGCTAGGAAAAGGACCCATGCTGAACCAAGGTGATTGAACATACTAATGTACGTGTCCTGTGAATATGAAAATCCTATCTCTAGTTGTTCAAGTTGTTCTGTTTTTCCTGAACAAGAGTGTGCATATGTAAATAATTAATACAATTTGAAAAGCTGCTAACGTTCAGTACGCTACGGTAGAATATGATTCAAATACACACGTATTTATAAGGAAAGTAGAAGGATCTGTAGTCGTATGAGTCACCATCGACGTTGTGGCATTAGATGGTGTGTTCTGTGCAGGGATGGACAATGTTCTGTTAGAATTGGAAGAAGCCCATGATTATGAGGAAAACTCCGATGTCCTCTTCTCGGTTTCGTCCAGCTGCTCGTTCAAAAACAACAGGAATTTTGGCTTGAATACGATTTCATAGTATAATCCCACAGTCAATGGCTTTTCTCAACAAGCTGGACGAAAGATATCATTTTCGAGCAGTCCTCTTGTGTGAACGACACGTTGGTTATACGCAGCACAGAAATAAAAGCACAGGCCACGACGTATTTCCAGTTCGAAAGCACGCGTGTTATTGAATGCTTCTGCTTGTATTGGCAGTAGCACGAATTGCTCGTCATAGTGCAGCGTGCGGTCATAGCCTCGCTGCCAAATGTCAAAATGTATCATATACTTACTCGAGACTGGAAAGAGGTACGGTTTTCTTTCCAGTATTAGAAACAATTTCGATACGTTAACTACATTTCTTACGCAACAATATTTGCCGTAAAATCCACCAAACGTAAAATAGCCGTTATTCAGGGCAAACTTTTCAAAATATGTACTGTGCTTTAATGTACTTTGAATTATCACAATAACTACGGGCAAATCAAAAGGAAATCCAGTTCATATTCAAGCTGTGATGGGAGGCCATAAGCTCTGGAAAAACATTTTTACTATCCAATACTTTCCCAAAAATCGAATGAGAAACACTCCATAGCGGAGAACAGGCGCGAATATAAAAATAGTTTCAAGGTGCTACTCCAGGTAGCTGTAAAATGAATGTTCGCTACGGAAAATCATAAACCCTAAAATGATGATTTTGCCCTGTCTGACTACCCACTGAAGCAGATCTTAGGATCTATTAATTTCTTTTTTAAGATATAAATTACAATCTAAACATAAATGAATGAGGAAGACAACTAATACTACTAAATGATAAACGATGTTGCTCAATATATTTTTTTATAGATTAAAATCAACCCTTTAAGTACAATTATCTATATTTCCTAACTAAAATTGCAGATCAATTTCCCACTCTGTCCCTTTGTAAGGCCACACGATCTAACACGAATAACGCGAAATGACTGACATCATCTACGTACCAAACACTAGAAGACACTACTTTCAAAATGATCTACAGTGGTGTGGAACCTCAGTGGCAATAAACTAAAGTGATGACAGCTGTTTAGCTTTATAGCCCTAATAAGCCGAAGCAGTTTGCGATATCACCTTATGTACTGTGTCTGGTGCGTCAGCGTGCTGGTTCTCGTACACGTCTGCGTCGATGGAAGAACTCCAGCCACAAAATAAAATCTACCAAACACTAGGACGGCAGAAGGCGGTCCTCTGACTAATATACTCTAATACTGTTTTCTCCTCACTGTGTTCTACTGCCGGTCGCTGTGGCCGAGCGGTTCTAGGCGCTTCAGTCTGCAACCGCGCTGGTGTTACGGTCGCGTGTTCGAATCCTGCCTTGGCCATGGATGTGCGTGCTGTCCTTACGTTAGTTACGTTTAAGTAGTCCTGAGTCTCGGGGACTGATGACCTCAGATGTTAAGTCCCATAGTGCTTAGAGCCATTTGAACCATTTGTTCTACAGACGAGAAACGCGATCTCCCAGCTATAAGGGCGGAGTTCAGATAACGTCTCAACGTAAGTATAGACAGAAGAAGTGCTCTCAATTATTGAACGATGCGTACTCAACGACGACTTCCAACCCGGAGGTGAAGTCCTGAATCGTATAGGTTCAGAAAAGTACAGTTCCTAAATGTTCTAACTATAAACTCTACTGAGAGTAAAGACAGCAAGTCCGTCTGTACCAACAAAGCTGATACTGATCGACCTACACACACGGGCGCTCACAACGCCTCCCAGCAAGGCTCGGCTCCCCACCCTCTCAACTCCGAAAACGAATCATATTCCCGAAACCACGGAATGTTCTCGCTCTCTACAGATTCTTCAGGGCGCCTTCCAACCATATTTTAACGTTTTGCGTCCAGCGTGGAAAGTTTGCGAGGAAAAACCTATACTCGTACAATAGTACGTTTCTGAGTAAAAATCCATGGAAATAACGCAGCCTGCGTGGTTTCCGTGGTGACGCTTCCTCGTTCCTCTCAGCTGCGTCCAAGATTTTCGTAGTTTCCGAAGTATAATCCTTCCTGTCCGGCTACAAAATCGGCCGCTCGCGACTCTATTGTGCCCCAGCGCTTAGGTGCCACGACCTCCGTCTTGCTACTTCCTGTGTTGAAGCAAGACCTACATACCTGTGTGGCCTTCCATCCAGGGCTTGAGTTCCGTCTGCCGTTTCATTTCCACTGTCGCTCAACCTCTACTAGTATGATAATAAAGACACTCTGTCACCTTTCATGCAATAAGCGTTAACAATTATTTACAAGGCGTAAGTGACAGTGTCAGTCTCCTTTATATATTCATATATACGATGTACAATCTGTCACATGATACCTAATTGTGTTTGTAGGTCACGGCAAAATATGTGGATGGGTGCTTGTAAGGTGCGAAATTATAGCCACCCTACACAGTTGTTTGCATTTCTTGCGCAAAAAGTAAAGCCTTTACTGATAAAATAGCTACAGAGACGGATGTACCTTTGCTTCGTCTATATAAAAGGCAATGGCCGTGCCTCCGTGTGAACTACGTCCTCAGTACTGCAACTAAGCATCCCGCGCCTCTTATTCTCAATGGGCTGTCGCAAGTTCTGCACTGTTTCCCAGTAATGTTCAGCAATCGTATTCTCACTTCTGGTCAGGAGTTCGATGCGGAGAACTCCTGTCCCATATCACTAAACACGGCACCTTCCGCACCGACACAGTCTGCTTGAATTTAGTCTCGCACGGAGATCCGCTGCTACGCCAGTGAACAGGTTGCTGCTTGGTTTCTGGAGTGTTGTGTGCAACCTGTGTCTCACCTCCGCTGATGATCCGGTCCAGAAACTCGTCGCCGTCGTCGTGGCACTGCAGCAGAAAGGTCAAAGCTACTCCCATGTTCTTTGACTTCTGTTCTGGTGTCAGCTGCTTCAGCACCCAACTGGTGCACAATTTCCGGAACAACGGGCACTCCGTGACAATTTCGTGCAGTAAGGTGCGGAACGTCTGTGGGAAAGAACTGCTGAGTTCCGTGACTGTGATCCGACTATTCGGCATAATGCGTTCCCACGCAAGCTTTACGAAGTCCACTGTAATGATGGATGACCACTCGCTGTGAGCCTCATCATGAATATTTTGGCGTACGAATTTAAATAGTTCTCAAATGCAGCAATACATCTGCTATTTCTCAAAGGTGAACACAATTCAAGTATAGGCTTTTTCGCCAAGAGGAATACTGATGTAATTGTCTTCCCCTTTACGACAACAGATTTCGAACTTCAACAGATAGCCTGCCTTAGCATCAGCCATATGTCAGGTCTTGTATCCTCGTTTTATGGGCTTCATGAGCATGCATTGTTTTATCCTCGATCTTACCTTGAAAGACCTCACACTGGAAGGCGGGAATACTTTGCCCCCATACATGTAATATTATACCTATTCACGTGCATATATTATTGAATATGAGATCGCGATTATGGTGGGCGACGGGATAATTGAACATTTCTTTGGTAGACACTGTGTAGCACCACGTACTAACATATTCTGTACTGTTGTATGCCTGCGAATCGATTTGAGCTGGACGTTGACAGCACGGAGTGCTGACCATTATGGTTTCCTGTGAAAGCGGCAATCGGTAGAAGGGAGGTTAGAAAAGATGTCCTATCGTGTTCGACTGAGAGAGATCTTTTACTGCTCTGAAGAGAACAGACTGCGGGCAGCGACTTTACAACCATGTGGGCGGTCACCCCCATGGCGAGGCCAGTGAGCGGAAGCTAGACGCATTTCTGCCACTCGGAAAAAAAAAATCTGTGGAAAAAAAATCTGTGAAAACAGCCAGGTGCTGGATCCCGAGGGCAGGAACGATACCACCTTACAAGAGAAGGAGGCATACTTTTCGTATGTAAGGATGTGCGGGGGTCACGAACAGCGGACGAGAGTTCACTATTCACAGGTCTTCTCATGGGACAGTAAGTCACGTTTCCCACCAAAAAGCACATAACTGAACTTGATTGGCGGAGTCTTCAGTTGTAGGAGAAGATTTAGAATGGTTCAGAAGAATGTTCTATACAGAGTATGAACTACAGGCGATTGGCCGGCAGCTACATGACGCGTGTAGTGGGAGGTATCGCTTTTGTAACAGTCACATAGATTCGTTTGCAGAGAGTACACAAATAGTTGCCACAAGCATTGTTGGGAAGTGGCGTACGGCGTGAAATAGGGACTCTTCTGCGGGGGTCGATAGAGGACATATCGCGCGGGGAGCGAGTTAGAGACTTCAGTGACAAGAGCGTCAGTTTCGATCCTGCCACTAGGAGCGAGATAAGTCGTTTCTCCGTAACGAGAGTGACGGTTCTACTCTTCTCTGTGGAGTCTGAGGCATATCGAAGAGCTTCTTTATGAACGAATAATTGAATTTCTGTTCCTGGCTTACAAGCCAACAGATATCTCTACTCTTGTTCTGTACGTCCACTACGTAGACATAGTTTATAGGCATGCATTGTACATATCCTCTGCATGGTGACCAAAGGCACCGAGCAGATCAACGCTGCAGTACCACGTCTCCCAGCACTGTAATCGGTGACACACACCCCACAGCTCGGCAGATAGGGACACAATCTTAGTAAATGTGATGTGTCCCATTTCCTTGTTTTCTGAGCTCTTTACTGTAGTTCCAGTCAGGGCGGAAGTCTTCTGTTTCTTGGGGCTACTCAGTAGCAGCCGACATAGTGTGTCCAGCTAATAAATGGGATATCCAAATTTTGAGCAAAGTCACAGATGTTGTCCGATCTCAAATCTAGATAAAGATTGATTTTATACTTCTGTATCTTTCTGTAGTTTGAAAATAAATAATTTGGCAGTATCTAGTTGTATTCATTTTAGCTGACTCATCATTGGGA